>NW_023425347.1:88463053-89755553 GCF_014108415.1 Molossus molossus
TAAGAAAGGGTGTGCCACCCTCCCAAGCACCCCAGGCCCATTCTCCTCTTAGCAGCCACTAAGTTGATGTTAATGAAATTTCCCCCTCTCCCCACACTGCAAACAAGTCTGTTCCGGTCACTCGGGGTGAACTAGGCCAAACGTTGACTTTCTTCACCTTGTTAAGTAATGAAAAACACCTTCCCAGTTGGACTGCTCTCACCAGGTAAGTGGGACAGGGCAACACAGAGGTTTTGTTTATTAAAAGTCATAAACACCCATTCACAAAGCTCACTAAGCTCCTCAGGGTGAAGACGTCCCAACTACTCCACGACTCTTGAGGGTGCAGTTTGCGAGCCTGAGAGGGAAATGATTCTGAGTACGGTGGCCCTCTCAGCCTGGCCCGGTCCCCACGGAAGGACAGTGAAGGAAGGGGAGCAGTCACTGGAGAGGAGGAGGAATTCAGCCAGTTTCAGCAGGTGATGACTCATCTTCCCTGTATCCTTCCAGATGGGTTGTGTTATTGACTTTTGCAAAGGAGGAAATTTTGCTCAGGGAGGTGACTTGCCCAGGTTGGTTTCCTGAACTTGCCTCATCATGAGAATCTGCTGGGAGCTTAATAAAAATACGCCTTTCCCAACCCCACCCCCCCTTCCTGCTAACTCCATATCTCCTGGGGTATCTAGATTTTTAACAAGCATTTTGATGATTCACCTCAAGCATGTTGAGGGAACAGGGCCCTTATACTAACAGTTTTCCTGTCCATGGCCTCAAATCAGATCCCTAGAGTCACCCTCATTATACCCCCTGGATGGGGGTAGGACTACTTGGGTGGTATTTCAATCTGTGCTGCCTGCAGACCCCCAGCCTCCAAGCCCTGGCTGCCAGGAGCATAGAGAGGTTGGTTGCCTGAGTTTTCACCCGCAGAACAGGGGCTGATGGGACTGGAGCTCCTCCAGGGTCCCAGGAGACCAAACCCCTCTTCCCTCCCAGGTCTGAGTGTCAGCCTGGACTAAAAGGCTGTGGCCAGGTATCAACCCTAAGGCTCGTCTCCTGTTGCCGTCCCTACCCTACCTTCCAGGAAGTGAGATAGACAAAAAATTAAGCTAAGGCAGGAACAGACAGAGAGGTACAGACAACTCAGCCTCGCCTTCTGGTGTCGATGCTGGTGGGACACAGCTCTGAGACCCCAGCCCCCTGCTCAGCTCCTGGGCAGCTTGAGCCCATTTTTCCTTCTCATTCTACAGATGGAGGGGCATTGACCTGTAAGTGTGAGAAGAACAGTAACTGGAAGTAAGTGCTGTGCAGGAGCGACAGAGGAAGGGAAAGGAGACTGGGGTGCAAGATGAAGGAGGTGTGTGGGGGAAGCATTGAGCCAGACAGTTCTCCACTTGGCCACCAGGCAGGATCATCAGCCAAGGGCAGTTTGGTTGCTGTCTGAAAAAATGGTGTGGAGGTTCAGGGTTGTTGGTAGGTGAAATGGGGTTCAAAGGACTGTCCTAAATGTTCGCAAGTCCAGGGAAAGCAGTAAAAGGGAAACGGAAAAAAAGGAAGGGGGAGAAAGAAAGAAATGTGTTAAGGAGTATTCGCCATAAGTCAGGTACCATACCAGATATTTCACACATTTTAACCTCATGACCATTCTGCAGGATGTGTTTGTTCATTCATTTATCCATCCATTAATTTTTAAAATATGTTTATTTTATTTTTATTTTTTAGAGAGACAAAGGGAGAAATAGAAACATCCATGTGAGAGAGATGCATCAATCAGCTGCTCCCTACACGCCCCCTACTGGGGATCAAACCCGCAACTCAGGCATATGCCCTGACTGGAAATCAAACTGGTACCTCTCAGTCCCATCAATTCATTTTTTAAAATCTTTATTGTTGAGAGTATTACAGATGTTCCCCTTTTTTCCTCCCCATTGACCTCCTCCTCCCCACTCCCCCCTCCTGCCTTCTCCACATTATCATCTGTGTCCATTAGTTATGCATATATGCAAATAAGTTCTTTGGTTTATCTCTTCTCCCTCCACCCCCCCACCCCCCTTCCCTCTGAAGTTTGTCAGTCTGTTCCCTACTTCCATGTCTCTGGATCTATTTTGATTGTCAGCTTATTTTATTTATTTTTTTATCCTCACCCGAGGACACTTTTCTATTTTTTGTTCAGATAGAGTGGGAGGGAGAGAGAGGAACAGAGAGAGAGAGAGAGAAACATCGATGTGAAAGGAACACATCGAGTGGCTGCCACTCGCACGACCAACCAGGGCCGGGGACAAACTGCAACCGAGGCACATGCCCTTAGCGGGAACCGAACCCGGGTCTCTCTGGACCGCAGGCCGACACTCCAACCGCTGAACCAAACCGGTCAGGGCTGTCAGCTTATTTTTTTCATGATGTTCCATAAATAAGTGAGATTATGTGATACGTGTCTTTCTCTGACTGACTTATTTCACTCAGCATAATACCCTCCAGGTCCCTCCATGTTGTTTCAAACGGTAAGAGATCTTTCTTTCTTACAGCTGCATAGTATTCCATTGTGTACATGTACCACAGCTTTTTTATCCACTCATCTACTGATAGGCACTTGGAATGTTTCCAGATCTTAGCAATTGTAGATAGTGCTACTATGAACATAGGGGTGCATATCCCAAGAAGTGGGATCATTGGGTCAAATAGCAGTTCAAGGAAAGTTTTGAGGAAACACCCATTGTTTTCCATAGTGGCTGCACCAGTCTGCATTCTCACCAGCAGTGTACTAGAGTCCCCTTTTCTCCACACCCTTGCTAGCACTTGTTTTTTTTTGTTTGTTTTTTATCCTCACCCAAGGACATTTTCCCATTTTTTGTTCAGATAGAGTGGGAGGGAGAGAGAGGAAAAGAAAGAGAAACATCGATGTGAAGGGACACATCGAGTGGCTGCCACCCCCACGACCAACCAGGGCCGGGGACAAACTGCAACCAAGGTACATGCCCTTAGCGGGAACCGAACCCGGGTCTCTCTGCACCGCACGCCGACGCTCCAACCGCTGAGCCAAACCGGCCAGGGTGCACTTTTTGTTTGATGATTTATTGATGGCAGCCATTCTGGCAGGTGTGAGGTGACACCTCATAGTTGTTTTAACTTGAATCTCTCTGATGATTAGTGATGTTGAGCATTTTTTGGTATGTCTCTGGGCCATTTGTATGTCCTGTTTGGAGAGGTGTCTATTCAGGTCCTCTGCCCATTTTTTAATTGGATTGTTTGTCTTCCTTTTGTTGAGCTATATGAATACTTTATATATTTTTGATATGAACCCCTTATCTAATGTATCTTTGGCAAATATGTTCTCCCAAAGAATGGGTTCCCTTTTTATTTTGATGCTAGTTTTCTTTTGCCATACAGAAGCTTTTTAGTTTGATACAGTCCCATTTATTAATGTTGTTCTTTATTTCTTTTGCCCTAGGCGATGTTTCAGTGAAAATTTTGCTATGTGTGATGTCTGAGATTGTGCTGCTTACTTTTTCTTCTAGGATTTTTATGGTTTCATGACTTACATTTAAGTCTTTTATCTATTTTTAGTTTATTCTTGTGTATGGTGAAAGTTGGTGGTCTAATTTTATTATTTTGCCTGTCCAATTTTCCCAGCACCACTCATTGAAAAGACTGCCTTTTCTCTATTGTATGCTCTTGCCACCTTTGTCAAATATTAATTGCACATATTGCCTTGGGTTGATTTTTGGGTTCTCTGTTCTGTTCCATTGATCTATATGCCTGTTCTTGTGCCAGTATCAGGCTGTTTTGATTATAATGGCTTTGTAGTATAGCTTGATATCCGGTATTATGATCCCTCCAACATAGTTCTTCTTTTCTTTGGATTGCTGTGGCCATTTGGGGTCTTTTTTGGTTTCATATAAACTTTTGGAATGTTTATTCTAGATATGTGAAATATGTCCCTGGTACTTTAATAGGGATTGTACTGAATCTATAGAATGCTTTGAGTAGTATGGACATTTTTTTTTTTAATCCTCAACCAAGGACATTTTTCCATTTTTTTGTTCAGATAAAGTGGAAGGGAAAGAGAGGAAGAGAGAGAAAAACATTGACGTGAAAGGGACACATCAAGTGGCTGCCACCCACACGACCCAATCAGGGCCAGGGACAAACTGCAACCAAGGTACATGCCCTTAGCGGGAACCAAACCCGGGTCTCTCAGGACCGCAGGCCCACGCTCTAACCGCTGAGCCAAACCAGCCAGGGCAGTATGGACATTTTAATGATGTTCATTCTTCCAATTCATGAATATGGTATATGCTTCCACTTTATAATATCTTCCTCTATTTTTTTTTTTTCAATGTCCTTTAGTTTTCTGAGAATAGGTCTTTTACCTCCTTGGTTAAGTTTATCCCAGGTATCTTAATTTTTTTTTAAATACTCACCTGAGGATATTTTTCCATTTATCTTCAGATACAGTGTGTGGCGGGGCTGGGGGGAGGGAGAGAGAGAAACATTAATGTGAGAGAGACACATTGATTGGTTGCCTCCCACATGACCCCATGTCATCTGAGAATTACAGTTTCACTTCCTCCTTTCCAATTTGGATGCCTTTTATTTTTTATTCTTTTCTTTTTGCATTTTATCTTCAGAAAGAGCAGAAGGGAAAGAGGGAGGAAGAGAGAGAGAGAAACATTAATGTGAGAGAGACACGTCGAGTGGTTGCCACCCACACGACCCCAACCAGGGCTGGGGACAAATTGCAACCAAGGTACATGTCTTTAGCAGAAACCGAACCCGGGACTCTCTGGTCCACAGGCCAACGCTCTAACCACTGAGCCAAACCAGCCAGGGCTATTTTTGATTCTTGTCTGATAGCTGTGGCTAAGATTTTGATCCTTTCATTTTTAAATAAGTCAACACAGAGGACCCAGCTGTATGCCAGGCACTGTTCTTGGGGTTAGGGATACAGTAAATAAGACAGGCAAGCAAGTTTCCTGTTGCCTTAGATCTTGTCTCCAATTTACCAATAAAAAAACTGAGGCCCAGAAACAAGGCCCAAGTGCCCCTACCAGAGATTGGGATTTAAACCAAGATTTTTTATTTATTTATTTTTTCTTTATTGATTTTAGAAAGAGAGGAAGGGAGAGGGAAATATCGATGAGAGAAAACATCGATTGGCCGCCTCCTGCATGCCCCCCACTGGGAATTTGGCCCATAATCTGGGCATGTGCCCTGACCGAGAATCGAACCAGCAGCCTCTTGGTGTATGGGTCATCGCTTAACCACTGAGCCACACTGGCTAGGCTAAACCAAGATTTGTATAACTCCATGGCTAACTTCTGCTCAGCCTCATGACCTGAGGGTTGGCTATTTTCACAATAAGGCATGTCAGGACTTCCCTGTGAGGAGCGAGGGCACCACTGGGGTTTGGTCAGCAAAGGCGTACATGGGAATCCCACACCCAGAAGGGCGGGTAGGAGAAGGCTCTCACCATTCCTGGACTCATGCAGTTATCGATGGGGCTCTCATTTAACAGACGCCTACTGGGTGGCAGGCACTGTGCTGCAGCCTTCGCATGTCCTAGATGAATCTTTTCAATCAGACTGCAAGGCAGGATCCATTGACTCCACTGTACAGACCATAAAACCAGAATGGCTAAGTGTCTTGCCCAAGGTCCTACAACTAGTGAGTGGTGGCACCTCTACCAGGCTGCACTGGGGAAAGGGGGCTGCAGGACCAGTCTAAACGTCTGTCTCCTGCTGGATTGGAAGCCCACGCCCCTCTTTGCTGTGTGTACACGTTCCCACCCACCCTTGGAGTGAAGTATAAATGTGGGGCTTGGAGAGCCTTTAGGTTGGCTCAATACAAGGTGAGAGAGAAGCCAAGTGTTGCCCCCAAAGGATGCTCTTAACACTGCAGCCAGGGAGAAAGGGGGATGCTTAAGAAGGGGACTTTCAAAGAGAGCAGGAGCTCTGGCCAGTTTTCTCGGTGATTAGAGCGTCGACTCATGAACCAGAGAGTCCCAGGTTCAGTTCCCGCTAAGGGCACGTACCTCAGTTGCAGTTTGTCCCTGGCCCCAGTTGGGGTCATGTGGGTGGCAACCTCTCGATGTGTCTCTCTCATGTCAATGTTTCTCTCTCTCTCTTCCTCCCTCTCTCCCTCCTGCTCTATCTGAAGATAAATGCAAACATGTCCTCGGATTAAAAAAAAAAAAAAGAGGACAGGAGATGGAGATTTTGGCTGCAATAAATCACTTGTGTGTTCTCATTCTCTCTCTCTCTCTCTCCAGTTCGATTCTGGCCAAGGGCATGTATCTCGGTTGTGGTTCGTCTCTGGCCCTGGTCAGGGTTTTGGGGGAGGCAACCAGTCGATGTGTCCCTCTCACATCAATGTTTCTCTCTCTCCTTCTCTCTCCCTTCCCACTCTATCTGAAGATAAATATAAAAATATCCTCAAGTGAGGATTAAAAAAAAAGAGTGAGAGGCACAGTGCTGCTGCCCCCGAGCCCCAGGGGGCGCCAGGGAGGGAGGCTGTGCTCTGGACTGGAGCTGGCGCAGCTTTCCCTAAACCTGGTGGTCCCCTGAGACCTGGCTCAGGCGTCCCTTCCTGATCTCCCCCTGTTGTAACTGCCTGTCTCCCCATCTAGATGCTTCCACATCATGGGTCTTATCTTGTTCACTTCTGCATTCTCGGTGCCCACCAGGCCTGGCAAAGGGCAGGTGTGACCAGTGTGAGGGAAGAATTGAGATGGGGGTAGGGGTGTAGCAAAGGTAGGGAAGGAGGGTCCCACAGCAGCCACAACAGAAGCCTGAGGAATTTGGACAGTGAAGAAGAAATGGCATCCCTTGCCCGGCAGGTGTGGCTCAGTGACTGAGCATCAACCCATGCACCAAGAGGTCGCCGGTTCGATTCCCAGTCAGGGCACATGCCCAGGTTGTGGGCCCAGTCCCCAGTGGGGGGCATGCAGGAGGAGGCCAATCGATGCTTTCTCTCATCGGTGTTTTTTTCTATTTCTTTCTCCCTCTCCCTTCCTCTCTCTCTAAAAAATCAATAAAGGAAAAAATAAATTAAAAAAAAAAAGAAATGACATCCCAACTCCCCTCCTGCCTGTCCCCACCACACACACACACACACACACACACACACACACACGACTGTGGCCACCCAGGGCAGGGGCAGTAGCCGCTGGGGGTGGTAGAGAGACAAGAAGCCACCCACTTCCATTCTAGCCAGTGATAACTTCTGAACACTGAAGACTCATTTTTAGGTCACGAGTCCTCCATTGTTTTCATGAAGTCTGGGTGCCCAGTCTCACTGTGTCCGTTTTTAGGAGGGAATCAGATCAGAGAAGGGGGTTTCTTCCCCAAGGCACCAGCCAGCATGGGGAGAACTCAGATCAGAACTCTCAGCAGCCAGGAAACTGCCCTTATCCGCTTTCCATACAACCAAGCCTGAGCTCTTACTGTCTTTCTGCTCTCATGGGGGCAGGAGTTGGGCAGAAGGGACCCAGCTGGCGGGGGAGCAGTCCAGGGTGGGGACAGCCCCACCTGTTGCTGCTGCCTGAGTAACGCTGGACCGAGGGAACGGCCCCTCCCTCACCCCCCGCACCGTCCCCATCCATTGTCATCACTGTCTCAGTGCTGCTATATTTAAGGCTCACGCAGGCTCCAGGGTCGCATTCTTCTCCCTGTCCCCACGGAGCCCAGGGCAAGACGGGACCAAGGAGCCTATCGTCCTCTGGAATCTTCTCCCCAGACACCCAAGTGGACACGGCTGCTTCTGTGAGTCACTTCCAGGGTTCCGGGTGGGAAGGGACACCCCTGGGAAGTGAGACCCTCACTTCCCATTGGGAAGCGTGTGTGTGTGTGTGTGTGTGTGTGTGTGCGCGCGCGCGCGCGCGTTGGAAAAGGAGCTGCCTAGGAGATCTGGAAAGAGAAGGTAGACATGTGTTTAGGTAGTACTCAGATGGAAATGGGAGGGAAGGAAATCTATCTATCCCGCCGTGGTGTGGTCCCGGTTCTTCTGAGCTGAGCTGAGCCCCCTGTGATGCGAAAGCTGGAGGAAAAAGAAAAGAGATCTCGAGGAGCTGGGAAGTGGAGGCTTTCCTGGGGGAGCCGGAATCCCAGGGAGAAGGTGAGCTGGCAGCTCAGCAAACCTGAGCAGTGCTGGCCAGTCCTGCTTGACAGACCCGGCCAACAGAGAAAGCTCGCTGGGCCCAGATCTCGGGGCCAGGAGGGCGTTCATCCAGCCTGGCTTCCCTGGCAGGAAACTGAGGCCCAGACAGGGCAGATGGTCTCATTCTTCAGTGGCAGGGTCAGAGTTCCTGCTTGTTGGAAGCTGGTAGAGCCAGAGCAGAAAGACAGGCTGTCTCTGCTCTGCCCACACGACTCAGCAGAAAGCCTCGTACACTCCTCTTTCCCTCCTGAGGAAGGGGGGAGGCCACCTCGCCCTTTCATAGTTGGTTACCTGAGGTTTGGGAGAAAAGTGGCCATATGGCAGGACCCCTAGCTCAGGGCTTTGCACCCCAGAAGAGGGCGAGGGGGGCGGCTTTCTCCCCTGGCCCCCACCCTGCTGGCCCCTCCCTGCCGGGCACACACAGCATCTGCTTAATCCTAAGCCTCAGTCAGTGCTTTAAAAAGAACGGATGGCTCATCTGCTAAAGCCGGGGGTCTGGTTTCGGGGAGGCCCTGGAGGTCAGGGATGAGCGCCAGGCCCACCCACTGTGCTAACTGGGACAGAGCATGGGGAAGGGAGCCAGCCGCTGACGCAGGGAACGCTAACCCTCAGCTGCTGGGGCCAGGCCACAGTGTCCCAGGAAAGCTGGGGCCCTCCGCTGCCTAGGGTGGTACCCAGCACTCTCCTCTCGGGCTGTGAGGAGGGACGAGCAGAATGAGCACAGCCACGCTCCGGGTACAGGCAGACCCTCTTGCTCAGGAGCGACCAGATGGGAATGCAAGGGGAGAGGTCATGGCGTGAGGCCAACAAAGCTTCGGGGCAGCCCGTGGCCCCGGCTGAGACCCCTCAGTAATCCAGTCTCTCTTGGACACCCAAAGGATCAAACTTTTAGGAACTGGAAGGAGTCAATAAGTGCCCACCAAGGTTGGCATTTGGCAGCCTGAGCCCCCCAACACTCCACAATAGGCCCTCCAGCCAAGGATCTCTGATGAGGCCAGTGGGCCCACCTGCCATGTCGTGAACTTAGAGAAATGATCATCCTGGTACCCTGTTCACACCCAGGGCAGAACACACACACACACACACACACACACACACACTCGGAGATTCAGGCCGGGCACCCAAAGCTGGGCCTCGTGGAAGCCGACAGGACAGGGCTGGGGTGTTAGCCTCTGCTGCTCCCTTCTTCATGTCCAGGATCTGCATCAGGTCCAAGCCCGCCAAGAACCCTGCCAGCTCCGAGGCCCGCCCCCCAGCATCCCCACCTGGAGCGTGTGTCTACGCCATTCGGGGAACTCCGCCCAGCATCCTAGAGCTTCAGCATCAGAGGGGCCCTCAGAAACCCGGAGGTGACACTGAGGCCCACATCCGGGCACTCTCCTGGCCTCCCAGGACTCACTCCCCGATCCCTGAGCCTCTTTCAGAACAATTTGGTCCAGTCCTACTGGGCGCCGCCTGGAGGCCCAGACCTGAGCCTCAGGAATACAAGAGAGGATCCCTTCCATTGTGACCCCCTTACAAAAAGAAAGACCGTGTGGCCCAGTGTCCTCAGCCTCAGCCAAGGCCTGGTCCTGAGTAGATGTGTGACGCGGTCAGGACACACATCTCAGAGCTGGGCAGACCTGGGTGCCAGCCATGGCCCCCCACAACCCGGCCCTGGGGCCTTGGGCAAGCACTTCCCCTCCTCCTAAGTACGTGGGATGGTAACAGTGCTGTGTCAATTGCATTGTTGTAGGACCGGGGATAACGCATCTGAAAACTCCTAACACGCGGCCTGGCCCACAGTAAGCACGCTATTGTGACTTTTAATTCATTTACAACCTTGTTGAAGGTCACAGTGCACTGATATGAACTAATTCAATAATAAGAGATATTTTCTAAACCAGAGCTAAACTGTAAGTCTGCATACAAAGAGTGGGAGGGATTAGAGGACGGATAGGACCACAATTCTAGGTGGCCTGTGGCTTTTGGGAGGCGCTTATAAAAATAATGCTAATGCCTACCACTGATATAGTACCTACTACGTGCCAGGAACTCATCAACCCTTTACAACAACCCTGAGAGGTCAGTAGACCCACTTTATAGATGAGGACACCAAGTTATAGAGTCTTGTCCGACGTCACACACTTGTGAACTGGAACCAGAAGCTGGGATCACAGTCGGGATGGACCCAGAGTCTCCACGCTCAACCTTTGGGCTCACTGAAGCCCGTGCAGGCTGGGCTTTGGAGCCTGAATAGAGAAGCAACCAGGAGGAGGAGGAGGTTTTCCAGTGAAGAAACCAGGTCAGGCCAAGGCTCAGTGGCAGGACTGCGTGTGGCCTGTGTGGGAAGGATAAGGAGAGCTGTCCATCATAAGTCATAGAACAGCCCTTGGATATCACAGTGATCAACCATCTGGGAAGCTGGGCCCAGAGAACGCAAGGCCTTGTCCCAGGCCACACAGTGAGGCAAGGACAGCGTTGCAGCAAGAAGCCTGATCCCCAAAGTGGGGCTCTGCTCACTCAGCTGGGGAACACATGGGGTGGTGAAGCCAGGCTCAGAGCACAAGTCCACCTCTGTCACCTTGGGCAAGTCCCTCTCCCTCTCAGGCCTCTATTCCCCTGTCTGACCCCTGGAGAGAGCACCCCCCACCCCAAACCTCCCAGAGGTGCTGGGACCACGTGGGAAAGGGACGGGCCCACACCTGGGGCAGTGACCATGCAACCTTGGCTTGGCAGGTGGTCATTTTGCAGCCATGACTCTGCCCCACAACCCTGGGAACGTGGGGGGGCCCCAGCTCCCCCAGGCCGCGGAGGTCCACAGGCTGGAGCGCCGCCAGGAGGAGGAGCGGGAGGAGCAGCGGCAGCACAGCTTGCGCATGGGCTCGTCGGTGCGGAGGCGGACCTTCCGCAGCAGGTGGCAGCCTCGGGGGCCCCGGCCCCCGCCCTACCCCCGACCCGGGGTCCCTGGTCTGGGGGGGAGACCCCAGCCCGGGGCGGGGGCACGGCCTGCTCTCGGAGACCCCAGTGTGTGGGGCAGGCACGGGGCGCGGGGTCCCCGAGGGGGGGTGGCCGCCGCCCTCCGCTCAGGAGCCCTCTCCCGGGCAGCAGCGAGGAGGAGTACCAGTTCAGCGCCGCCGACTACGCCCTCGCGGCCGCCCTGGCCCTGACCGCCTCCTCCGAGACGTCTTGGTGAGTCGAGGCACTGTCCCGAGAGCCCTGGGCTGAGAAGGGCCATCGGGCCAGCCCCCCCTCCCGCTGAGCCCCCACACCGAGCTTAGAGGAGCTGCCCAAAGTGACACGTCTGGGCTGAGCAGCGAGGCCAAGGCCACGGCCAAAGCCCGCCCCGGGCCCCAGTCCACAGGCAGAAGTGAGGGGCCGTCCCCAAGAGGGGGGGGGGTCCAGCCCTCCCCACGCCTGCCACGGTGCGGGAGGGGGTTGGGGAGAGGGGAGCAAGTAGAGCAGCCCCAGGTTTTGGACACAAGTCCCAAGACTGGAAACACCGCCGAGTGAGAGGGCGTCGGAGGCGTCCTGGGCCAGGAGGCCTGGGTAGGGCCCGGGCTGTCCTGAAGCAGGTGGCCGATCCTCGGGGTCCGTCCTGTGAAGCGGCCGGACACATGCCCATCACTTGCTGCAGCGAGAACAGCAGGAACAGTGGCTGTGGAAGAGCCTTGTAAACCAAATTGCGAGCACTTATTATGCGCCTACTGTAAGCAGGGCGCATTCGGAGTGCTTTGGAGGCAAGAGAGGATTAAATTGATCTTCTCGAGAAGCGTAGAATACAGGTGATAATGCTGGGCGTGGTGGCGCCCACCCGTCCGGGTGCTCAGCCACTCTGTCCTGTCACCCAGGGAGGCCCAGCTGAGGCGCCAGACCTCCGCTGTGGAGCTGGAGGAGCGAGGGCAGAAGCGGGTGGGCTTCGGGAATGACTTGGAGAGGACGGACGTCGCCTTCCTCCGGACCCAGTGGCTGCTGCGCCAGACACGCAACCGGAGGGCGCTGAGACGGCGGGTGAGGGGGCTGGGCCGGGGAGCCCCGGGGACCTGAGACCTGGGACCCCTCACATGTCACCCATGCCACTCGACCCCCTTCTCAAGGAGCAACGGGGCATCAAGAAAGAACCCAGCCCTGGCCGGTTTGGCTCAGCGGTTAGAGCGTCGGCCTGCGGTCCAGAGAGACCCGGGCTGGGTTCCCGCTAAGGGCATGTACCTCGGTTGCAGTTTGTCCCCGGCCCTGGTTGGGTCGAGCGGGAGGCAGCCACTCGGTGTGTCCCTTTCATGTCAATGTTTCTCTCTCTCTCTTCCTCTCTTTCCCTCCCACTCTATCTGAACAAAAAATGGAAAAATGCCCTCCGGTGAGGATAAAAACAACAACAACAACAACAAAAGAAAGAACCCAGACACTGGATGTCAACCGGGTTTGAATCCTGGTGCCCCCACCCCCCGCTGTGTGACCTTAGGCAAGCAAGGGATTCCTCCTGAGGAATGGTTTTTTGTTTTTGTTTTTAAATGATTTTTTTAGAGAGGAAGGGAAAGAGAAACATCAATGTGAGAGAGAAACATCCGTTGGCCACCTCCTGCACGCCCCCTCCTGGGAATCGAGCCTGCAACCTGGGCATGTGCCCTGACTGGGAATCGAACCAGGACCTCTCAGTCCATGGGACGACACTCAATCCACTGAGCCACACCTCCCGGCTGATCGGTTTTCTTATCTGCACAGCAGATGTATGCGGTTGGGTCATCACTCAGTGTTGAGATGGGAATTGAATGAGACAGGCTTCTAAAGGCGCTTTCCCAGTGTCTGGAACTCGGAAGACCCTCGGGAAACACTATTGCTGACCAATGTCAGGGATGGAAGCCACACTCCGTCCCCCTCCCTGGGCAGGAGAGCAACACCCATGTTTTCACATATTTACTCATTAAATCCTCACTGCAACCCCACAGGAGGGTGGGGGCTATGGTTATCACCCCCAGTTTACAGCAGAGAACCCTGAGAACTGCCTGTGGTCCCACAGCCAGAAAATGGCAGAATTTGGCCTTGACCGCAGGCCAGCTGGTTCTGAAGCCCATGTTCTGCCCCCAGGCCACACTGCCTCACAGATGCTGCCAAGGGGCTCCGGCTCCGGTCAGTCTGACTCCAGAGTCTGGGCGTCAGGGGGAAGGTGATCGTGAAGATGGGGGAGAGTTGATGCCCTGGCTCAGAGGTGCCTTTTTCTGGCTCCAGACAGAGGAGAAGGTTCGGGAGGCCAAGGAACTGAGGGAGCTGTGCTCCAGCCGGGGGCCCTGGTTCTGGATCCCACTTCGCTCCCATGCCGTCTGGGAGCACGCCACCGTCCTGCTGACCTGTACCATCCAGGCCTCGCCTCCACCCCAGGTCACCTGGTAAGCCACCGGGCCAGGAGACGAGGGTCCTCGCCTTGCCCCTGGTCACATGAGTGTGAGTTCCTTACAGCCCAACACTCCCAGGGGCCCGGTCCCTCCCCCAGAAGTTCCTGCTGCTTTAGAAAAGCTGCAGCCCCACAGACCCTGAGCTCTGCCCACCCCCAGAGCAGCTGCTGGGAGGCTCAGGAGGGGTTATTCTTAGCTACCTGGGGCTGGAAGACTGGGCCACGGGGGAGCCAGCACTTGTAAAAATATGATTCTGGTGGCATAAGAAAGCAGCTGGCTATGTCCAGGGTTGGAGGATGACGGTGGGGGGCCGGGCAGGGGAGCAGCAGGGAGGTGGGAAGAGCAGGGGCCCCACAGTGAGAAGGAGCTCAGGCCTGGGGTGGGAGCCCCGCGGTGCAGGCCTGGCTCTTGCTCTCTCTCCTGAGTCACTTCGTAATCTTAGTGCATCTCTTAACCTCCCCTGTCCTGCCTCAGTGTCCTATTCTGCAAAAGAGGTTGAAGATCGGTCCAGCTTGCATGTGGTGAGGATTTAATGCCACAACAGTGTGAAAACTCTCAGAACTTGAAAGGCGCTTGAAAAGCAGGCGATCGTTCCTGGGGAGGTGGCAGGCGTCTCCCGAATAAGCACAGTGAAGAGGGGGTGGGCACGGCCGTGTCCCGGGTCTCCGTTCTCCCGCGGAGAGAGGCATGTCATTCACACAGCTGAGCCCACTGCTTCCTGAGTTCCCCTGAGTCTAAGGCCCATGTTGGAAGACAAGGAGGGGATTTCAACCAACGTTTACAAGAAGTAGAAACTGTCCCAGGCCCTCACCCAGGCGCTGTGGTGTAGCAATGACTCAGACCCTCACCCAGGCGCTGTGGTGTAGCAATGACTCAGACCCTCACCCAGGCCCTCACCCAGGCGCTGTGGTGTAGAAATGACTCAGACACAGCCTCCCTCGAGGAACTCTCAGCCCAGAAGAGAAACATCAACACACAGAGAAGCGTGTTCATGGGTGACATTGAGGTAAAAGAGTGGAGGTGAAGAGGAGGCAGTGGCTACCTCCACCTGGAGAATCCAGGAGGGCTTCTCAGAGGAGGTGACATAGAGGCCGGATCATGAATGTGAATAGACCATATCTAGAAGGAGAGAGAAGATAAGCACACAAAAATCGAGATCACTTCTCTATATATCTAACACTTGAACCCCCTTTACATTGACCCAGCACTCTTCTCTCATTTGAACCTCGCCACCCGCCCCCCCCCCCCATGAGGTAGGGAATATTATCCCCATTTCATAGGTAAAGACATCAAGGCTCAGAGAGGCAATGTGACTTAGGGTTCAGACTCGGGTTTTTTGCCTGCCAGCCCATAGCTCTTTCTGGCCTGGAGAGTGGGAAAGCCGTAATTGGTGCTTGTTTTCCCCTACGGCACACACAATGCTCCAGAAGTCAGAGGAATAGAAAGCACTTGGGCCAGGGGCAGTCAGGAAAGGCATCTTGAGGGTGTTGACACTGGGGCTGGCCATGGCCAGATGGCATTCAATCAAAAAAGTGTGCCAGGCACCATACAGGGCCCTGGAATGTTGTGGGGTCCAAAGCAGGCCCTGCCTGCAAGTTTCTGCTTCAGTAGGAGGACTGCTCCCGACAGCTGGGCTGGGCTAAGCAGGGGTCAGCCCCTCAGCTGTCCTGGCCCGGCAGCCAAACCCTGACCTGCCTTGGCACTGCCGCCCACATCTGAGACATTCTGTGGGAGCCTCTCGACAAGGGGACTCGTTTCCGCCCCTGCCAGCAATGTTGCCACAACAGGGCGAGGTTGACACAACAGAACATTCCTTGTAAGTGGTGGGAGCCCAGGCCAGGCCCACCTCCAGCTGGAGGGACTCGGGTGGCCTCTGTGGCTCCTGGCTTTGGGGACTGGTTTTCCATCATCGATCACCTCTGGCAGGGCCACATGTCATCCTGGGGTTGACCTCTAGAGCTCTGTCCAGGCCCCCGTAGAGGCCCCGCCCCAGGTCAGAAGGAAGGTCTTGGCCCCCCAGGCTGGTGAAGCAAGTCCTTTGTTCAGCAACTATTGAGTACTCGCTGAATGCCGGGCAGCGACAGGGCAAGGTAGGCGAGGTCCCAGCCTGGCCCCTTGAATGCTGCAGAACTGGGCCCTGGACATGATTTCCCCTGATGTCAGAATTTATCTGCTTGGCCAAGCAGCCTTCAGAACGGAAATCTAACACTGAAGTAAGGAAAAAATAAATTGAGATAAACCATGAAAAGCTCACCCTTTTATGGGCCATCGCTAAGCCAGGCTCCGGGCTGGGCACCCGGCCTCACCGTCTCATTTAATGCTATTTTCTGATTGGCCGCCACTGAGGAATCAGCACAGCCCATGCCAACAGGGCCCACCGCCTGGGCAGGAGAAGCCCAGAGGGCGGGCGAGATGAGCATGGGGGTCCCTGGCAGTTCAGGTCATTCCCTGCGCTACAATTGCTGCTTTTCCTGGGAAAAGCAGAAGCTGGCCAGGCTGAAGTGTCCAGAATGTTCCTGATAAGAGGGGTGGGGGGACTGACATTGACCCCCAAGCCTGGGAGAAGTGGAAAGATTGGCCCCACCTGCCCCACAGAAGACCTAGTTGGGCTTCTTTCAGAAGAGGGTGTAGCCTGGGGTTTAGGTGGTGGGGTGTGGGCATGGCACTGTTTGGTTGCCAAGGAGACAAACAGGGCATGCGGTGGAGGAGCAAGGTCCAAGAGAGGCAATGCACTGAGGCCGGGGTGCTCTCTCTCGGCTGAGTCCTGCTCTTCCACTGCAAACACTGCTGGGGCAGACTTCATGGGCTCAGAGGCCCAGAGAGGGGACTGACTTGCCCAAGGTCACACAGCAATATGTGTCCAAGCCTCATAACTTTCACTCGCCAGCCCTGACTCCTCAGGCTCCAGACCTCCCTCAGTGGACTATGGACAGAGGCAAGACCATCTCACTGTCTAGGGCTCACGGAGGGGCGAACAGGACCCCAGTGTTCACAGGAAATAAGCAGCCGTGCCCAGGAGCAGAGGGGTGGTCCACTGGGAATCACCTGAGAGTTTAAAAACTACTGATGCCCAGGTCCCACCTCCAGAAATCCTGACTTTAATTCTGGGATGCACTTTTTTTTTTACTGGTTTAAATATGGTAGTTTCTTTTTCTTTCATGTACGTGTCTGATGTAGATGGGGTGGGGCTGCTGTGGCAACTCCGCTCACGTATTACTCAGGGATCAGGCCTGGTCTTCCCTATGCGAGATGGCAGTCAGCATGGTCAGATCCTGCCTCGGCTAGAAGGAAAGATGGCATAAAATGGAGCAGTAGTGCCTGGCTGGTGTGGCTCAGTGGTTCAGCATCGACCCATGCACCAAGAGGTCACCAGTTCGATTCCTGGCCGGGGCACATGCCCAGGTTGTAGGCCCGATCCCCAGTGGGGGGTGTGCAGGAGGTGGCCAATCGATGTTCTCTCTCATCGATGTTTCTCTCTCTCTCCCCCTTCCTCTCTCTCTAAAATCAATAAAAAAATTTTTTTGTTTGTTTTTTTATCCTCACCCGAGGACACTTCTCTATTTTTTGTTCAGATAGAGCTGGAGGAAGAGAGAGAGAGAGAAACATCGGCGTGAAAGGGACACATCGAGTGGCTGCCACCCACACAACCAGGGCTGGGGACAAACTGCAACCGAGGTACATGCCCTTAGCAGGAACCAAGCCTGGGTCTCCCTGGACCACAGGCTGACGCTCTAACCGCTGAGCCAAACCGGCCAGGGCAAGAAAAAATATTTTTAAAAATTAAAAAAAAAAAAGGGGGGGGGGGCAAGAGCAACCACATGAGACTTGTCTCACTTTCTGTTGACAATACTTAGTCCCATGGCCACAGCTGGCAGAAAGGGAGGCTAGAAGGATGTTACATATTTAGTGGCTCATTGATAAATTCTATTCTTTTAGAAGAAGAGGAAAATGCTATGGTAGAATAATTAGTAGTTTCTGATGCAGATTTCCAAAAGCTTATGTTTAAAATCTGGGTGTGGAGATTTTTAAAGCTTCCTCTGGTGATTCTAACAAGAGCCAAGGTAAAGAACTTGTCCTGAGGGGTCGACAGGGTGTTAGGGATGGGAGCACCTTCTTTGGCAACCCACCTCAGAGGAGGGAAAATCTGGGGGCTGGTCTCTGGAAGTGCCCCAATATGGGGAGGAGCAGCTATCCCTAATTACAGGCTGCCTCTTCTCTGCACCCCAGTAGGGGAATGGACTCATGGACATCTATAATGTTCGGGGTGCTGGAGAAAACTTTACCTATCTTGTTATCTTATCCCATTGAATCAGCACAACAACCCTACAAGGTTGGTGCTCTTCTTACTCTCATTTCACAGCTGAGAGCAACTGAGGTTCAGGGCGGCTGCCCTGGGTCACATACGTGAAGAAGCAGCACAGAGCTGAGGTTGGAATCCAGGTTCGAGGGGTTTCGAATTCCTCCCACTCGGAACCACACTTCCTGCCACAGACCACTGTGTCTCCACAGGTACAAAAATGACGTGCAAATCGATCCCCGCCTCTTCCCTGCCGGAAAGTACCGAATCACCAATAACTATGGGCTGCTGACCCTGGAGATCAGGAGGTGAGACTGTGAGCTCTGGAGAAACCCGTGATACCCAACCCCAGTACCCTTGAAGCAGGGTGCCCGACCCTTCCTCAGAGCTGTTTCCCGCGTGGGCTGAATCTTCAGAAGTGTCTGGGGTACTTGTTAAAATATCAGTTCATGGAAGGACCCTCCTCTCTCCCCCAGAGATTCAGATTAAGTAGGTCTAGAGTGGGGCCCAGGAATCAGTATACAACACTGCCCCCCGTGGGGTTCATATGCCTTGTACTACACAATGAGAAGCGTGGACCCAGAGGCCTGTAGCAAGGACCGAAAGCTAGGCAGGTGCTTGCTGGGGGAGAGAAAACACAAACCCTTACACACACACACACACACACACACACACGTGCATGCACTCACATACACACACGTGCACCCACTCACATGTGCATGCATTCACACACATGCATGCACTCACACACGCGCATGCACCCACACCCACATGCAAGGGGAAGCAGTCGGAGGGAGAGTGCGGCCTCTCAGGGGCCGGTGAGTCTGAGCATGGTTCTGCAGGAAGAGGGCGCGTGCGTGGAGGGCGGCATGAAGGCACAGCCCGGAGTACGTTTACTCACAAGCTGCCACGTGTTGAATTCCTCCACGGCCAAGCTCTGTGCGAGGTGCTCTGCACATCCAGTCAGCAGTGCCCACCTGCTCTCGCAGGGAAGCATCATTGCAGGGAGGAAAAGGCTGCGAGGGGTCAAGGGTGTTGCACAGCTGGTACAAGTCGGGGCCTGGGTTTGAGCCAGTTCTCTCTGGGTTCTTCCCAATACACCAAACCCTCCACTTCAACCAACTCGGGCTTCAGAGACACAAATATGAACAGGACATTGATCCTATCCCCAGAAGCAATGTAGGGATGCATGGACATAAACACCTGATCAGACTGTGCTACAAAGGGAGGCGTCCCGTGGACTGCGTGATCAGGGAAGGCATGCAGGCCCAGGGCTGCTTGTAGAGGAGGTGGGGCTGGCCCTTAAAACAAGAGGGATCCCTTCCCTGAGCAGCCAGGGGAAGAGGGGACACCAAGGGGCCTCTCTGCCTGCGGATGGGTGCCAGATTGCCACATCCTGCCCAAGACTCTCTCTGTCACTAAGGTAGCTCTGGGATGGAGCTGGCCCAAGCCTCCACTGGGAACATGACAGGGTTGGCTGGGATGGCAGGAGACCTGGGCCTGAGACTGAGAACACCTGGGCATCTGGCCCAACTCTGGCAAAGACTGGCGGTGTGTCCCTGGCAAGCCCGTGCCGAGCCTGCTCCAGGCTCCTGATCTGGAGGTGTTGATAGGGCTGGAGGCCACGCCTGGGACAGGGCTTTTCACCTTAAACTGGGTTGAATTCCGGTTGCTGTGTGACTCTGGGCAAGGCACTTAACCTCTCTAATCCTGCAGTAATACCAATCGTTTTCAGAGTATGTCCACCTGAGGTGGGTTAGGCTACTGTCTTACCCCAATATTTCGGAGGGGGACACTGAGGCATAGAGAGGGGCGTGGCCAGCCTTTCAGAGGTGGAGCCTGAGCCAGAGGCCGTCCAGTTACTCCCCGCCTTTCCCGCCACATGTGGGGACTTGAGTGTCCCATGGAGCCCAGCAGTCTGGGACACTTCTCCCGCTCTCCTTCCCAGATGCACCGTGGAGGACTCAGCCACCTACATGGTGAAGGCGAAGAACGCCTACGGCCAGGCCTCCTCCTTCGCCAAAGTCCTGGTCCGCAGTAAGTCCTCCCGCCCCCGCAGGCCAGGCCGGCGCACAGCAGACTGGGATGAGCCTGCAAGGACGTGAGCCTGCAAGGACGTGAGCCTGCATCAGACTCCAGAAGGGCCCTGGCACAGGGGTGGTTGGCCTGGGACCAGGCGACCAGGGCAGCCATGGAGACGCTCACTTCCCTGGGGCCTGTGGAGCAAGTGAGGGTCTTGGCCTCAGACTGCACAACTGTACAGCTACCTCCAAAGGGCGCTGCCCTCTCGGGGTGGGCGCGGGTCCAGGTCCAGCTCCGGGCCTCTGGCAGAACGGCCCGGCCCTGCCAGCCCTGCTGAGGGGTCCTCAGGGGCAAAGGCCGAGCTCTGCCGACTCCCTCTGACCCCCACTGCCCCATTTGGGTCCTGGTGCTATTTCCCAATTGTGCCTCTAATGGGTACCCCCAAGGGCATCTGAAATCACAGCACAAAGCAGGGAGATGCTCAGGAGTTAGGCAGCCCGCAGTTCACATGCTGTGAGCCCGGGCAGCCGCTTCACGCCGCAGCCTCTCCATCTGCAGGGGGCTCGCACCACCTCCTCACTCTGTCGATTGCATTAAGTGGTGCAGGCGAGGCTTGTCTGTGTGAGACTGTCCCTCCCCCACCCCACGACCAGGACAGAGCACAGCCCACGAGGCCATACCTCTGGGCCCAGGAAAATGCTACACCTTGACCTCAGCACCCATGAGAGAGAAGCAGTATGTGTGCATGTGTGCACACGCACGTGCACACACACACACACACACACACACACACACACGTGCGCACACACACACTCCCTGGCCAGCAGACCAGCTGGAGTTCAGCCCCTCATCCCCACTTGCTATCAGACTTGGTTAAACCATCTTCCCAGTCTTCTCCACCCTCTGCCCCAAGTAGCCCTTGGAGGCAGCTCTCCCTGCTGCCAGGCCAGGCTCTGTGTGTGGCATTCGAGCCAGAGTCACGCCCAAGGTCAGGTATCGGGGCCCTGCCCCCTCTGACTGCCTGTCCTTCGCCTTACTTCCTCCAGACCCCGCTTCTCCCTCCATCCAGGCCAGCAACTGTGGATCCACCAGGCTTCTTCTGGGGCCCCAGACTGCAGCCCGGTTCTTACTAAGACCATCCGCTCACTATCTCTCCGCCCCACCCCTGCTTTCGTCTCCACAGCAGTGGTGGTGCCCCTCAGTGGGAGGCCTTGGGCTGGGAGGCGGGAGCTCTGGGTTCTAATCCCAAGTCTTCCACTGACTCTGTGGGACCTTGGGCAGCCCCCTGGACCTCTTTCCAGGGACCAGTGTCCTGGGATAGCTTCAGGCTAGTCGGGTGACTCTACCTCAGTGTGCTCACCCATGAGAGGTTATAGTGGCACCACTGGGCTGGCCCACTGTGAGGATTAAACAAGTTAATAAGCAGCACATGGCACTGACTACGTGCTCAGAAGCATCTTGCTGTTCTCTGGTGTTCTGTGCCAGCATCTCTGGATTTCACCTGTGAGCCCCCAGGTGGCTCCCTTAGCACTGTCCCTTCCCTGACCCCACGAGAAATCCCAGTCTGACCGGCTCTGGCTCTAGAGGACTCTCTGAAGACTGTGGTCCTGGTGGTGAGTTTGGGCGGGGGAAGGAAACCACCATTTACTGAGCACTGACTGCCAGGCACTCGGGCTCTGGCTGAGGGCTCTGTTCATGGGAATTCACTTGTTCAGAACCCCACCACCATCAGGTAGGAATCATGGTCCCTATTTTACTGAGGTAGAAACTGAGGCTCAGAGTGGCGAAGGAACTTTCCCAAAGCCAAAGGGGAGCCACTAACAGAGCAGGACTCAAACCCACACCCATGGGCCATGCTGCCACAGTCTAGCAGGAATGTGAGTCTCACCTTCTCAAACTCCATGTGCTCTGGTTTTCAGCTTACCTGGGGAAGGATGCTGGCTTCGACTCGGAGATCTTTAAACGTAAGAGGCCGGGGGAAGAGCGAGCCTTTGCGGGGAGGGCTTCTGGACTTCTCGGCAGGGCTCCCCACCGCCCCCCTTGAGTATAGCCATCCATTGCCCACTAAGGAATGTCCACGTGGGGTTTGCCTATGAACTGTTAGCATTTGCGAGACTGGTTTCTGGGGGTCCCAAGGCAACTGCTGAGTTGCCCAGTGGCCAAAACTGAGTGAAAAGGCAAGGCCAAAAAGACAAATGGACATGACCTTTGGGGAGTTGCTATTTTGGCTTACCTGGTCCCACCTAGATAAATCTCTTCCCCGCCCCCACCCCCAGGACCAGGCCCTTCTCCTTGTTAAGACTACCCCAGGAACTGTGACTCCTGACCCAGAGGAGTGGGGACGCCCCAGAAGGGTCCCTGTTCCCACCTAAGCCCCAAGCTAGGCTGGTGACCTCAGAAGACTTCTGTCCTAAATGTCTGTCCCTACCCAGGACTGATGTTCGGCCCCAGCGTGGAATTCACATCGGTGCTAAAACCAGTCTTTGCCCGCGAGAAGGAACCCTTCTCCCTGACCTGCTTATTTTCGGAAGCTGTATTAGACGCTGAAGAAAACATTCAGTGGTTCCGAGATGGTAAGGCCCCCAGCCCTGGTCCCCAGCCTTTGGAGGCAGAGGTGGAAGAGAGGGGGGCTAGAGCCCTGGCTCCATCGCCAGCCCTGGGACCCTCGGGGGAGAGAGACACTCAGCTCTGCTCCTCCCCCCAATTAGTACAAGCTGAGCTGTGGCTGCTGAAGGGGCAGAGGGCCGCCAGGTGGGTTCACATCAAATGGTCAGCGAGCACCACTGTGTCAGGCCCTGTGCTGGGTGCCGGGGCAGGGGAGGCACCAATATGAATGAGCCCAAAGGGCTCTGGGTCTGGCAGGAGGGAGGAAGCCAAAGCCGCTGTAGCCGCTGCCCACTGAGCCTGCCGTGGTCGGTCCCTGGCTCAGCCCTTCACGCCTGTAGGATCGTCGTCAGCACCCTAAGAGTGAGTGATGGCATCCAAAGCAAGGGGACAGGAGGCCAAGGCCAGGGGCAGCGGCACGAGGAGTGTCGGGGCAGGTGTGGCATAGAACTTGCTGGAGTCAGGCTGTGGGCGAGCAATTACTGGCCACGAGCCAGAAGACCCCTGCGTGTCACAGGCAAAGCTGGAGAAGGTTGGCAGATGAGGCAGGAAGAGGTGGCCCAGCCAGGGAGAAGGACAGCTGGACCTCCTGCCCCTCCGAGCAGGCCAGCAGCCAAAGGACAAGGCGTACAGCCATGCCCCGGCACCGCAGCTCTGAGCCCAGGCTGGCCGCACCTGCCGCAACGGGCCGGGCAGAGCAGGGAGAAGCCAGGAGCCCGGAGAAACAGCTGCAATAACAAGTCTGAGATGTTTTCCCAAACTGGACCTTCCAGAATAGAGGTGCTGACAGGAGGGAGGTGCCTCCGAGTGGGACAAGGAGCAGGACGGCCCCACAGCGTGGCCTCAGGGAGGACCCCCTCCGGAGTCCCAGAGCCCCTCCTTTACGGAGTCCCCGTTCCTCTCCCTAAGTTCCCACCCACTGAGTCCCCTTCGTGACCCCTAACCCTTAATGAGCCTCTACCCTCCTCACTGACAACCCAGCTCTCTCCATGAGCCCCACCCCTTTCTGAGCCCCCATCAACAGCCCTTTCTCCCTTCATTCAGGTCATTGTCCCCCTCACTGAGCTCCCACACCATCGCTGGAGCCCCCAGCTCCTCCCAGAGCCCAGAGCCTCACACAGGCCCAGCTCCTGCTCTCACCTCCTCCCAGAGCCCAGCGCCTCACACAGGCCCAGCTCCTGCTCTCACCTCCTCCCAGAGCCCAGAGCCTCACACAGGCCCAGCTCCTGCTCTCACCTCCTCCCAGAGCCCAGAGCCTCACACAGGCCCAGCTCCTGCTCTCACCTCCTCCCAGAGCCCAGAGCCCAGAGCCTCACACAGGGCCCAGCTCCTGCTCTCACCTCCTCCCAGAGCCCAGAGCCTCACACAGGGCCCAGCTCCTGCTCTCACCTCCTCCCAGAGCCCAGAGCCTCACACAGGCCCAGCTCCTGCTCTCACCTCCTCCCAGAACCTCCAACTGCTCACTGAGCCCCCAACCCCACCATTTCCCTAAATCTGGTGGAGGTCCCAACCCCTTCCCTTCGCCCTTCCCCACCCCCAAGCCTTCTGGAGAGTTCAGCAGCCACCTTGGCAAAGCTGTGAAGGTCACCACCCCTTCCCTGACTCTCAGGCTGAGCCTCAGGCTATGGCCACGCCAGCTGCACCTCTGCCTTGACCCCCAGAGCACCCGTAGGTTCTCAGGTGAGGCCAGGAGCCCCCATGAGCTCACACTGGACCCCTCTCTTTATCAGGGAAGCTAATGAGGTCCTCAGCACGCCGACAGACACTCTACGCTGACCGCCAGGCGTCCCTGAAGGTGTCCAGCGCCCACAAGGAGGACGAGGGGCTCTACACAGTCCGGGTGTCTTCGCCCTTTGGGCCCCGGGAGCAGAGCACCTACGTGTTTGTGAGAGGTGGGGGCCAGGGGACCGCTGAGGCCCAGACCAGGGCTCTGCCCTTGACTGATTTGCTGTGGGACCTTCAGCAAGTCCCCTGCTGCTTGGGGGCTTCAGTTTCCCTGCTATAAATGGGGTGTTGGGTTAGAGTCTAAGAACCTCCGTGGCCTTCTGTGACCCTCCAAAGAATACAACCCGACAGTCAGCCTGGGTGGACGCTGGCGGGGGAAGGCTGAGCTCGGGATGGTATGTGATTCCAGCCCCTGTCATTTCTGCCTCTGGGCTTTGCCACTCCCCTGTGGGGTGACCGTACACAAGTCACTTTTCCTCTGTGAGACTCAGTTTTCCCACCTACAAAATGGAGACTTGTTCTGAAGCTTAGAGATAAATTATGCCCATTGTTCAAGTGTGTGGTGTAGAGGGGGCCCCTGATAGACGGTGCTCCCACCACCCTAGATGCTGTTGTTTAGGACACTGTGGACAGGTCTGGTCTTCAAGGTCGCAGCTGAGTCCCTGGGGGGTTCATGAGAAGCGGGTGCAGGGAAGGAGCAGGCGCACAGTGGACTCGGGCTGACGAGCCTCCCACCCGTCCCCACCCGCACCCGGGTTTCAGATGCTGCAGCAGAGAAGCCAGGGGCCCCAGGCTCCCCACTGAATGTCCTATGCCTGGATGTGAACAGAGACTGCCTCATTCTGACCTGGGTCCCGCCCAGTGACACTCGGGGCAGCCCGGTCACCGGCTACTCCATCGAGCGGTGAGTCAGCCCGAGGGGCAGGGTCACCAGGAGTGGGGCGGGCAGCCGTCCGCCTGGTTGTGAGGACAAGAGTGAGGGCCACAGGAAAGAGGGAGCCCCATGCCTCGTCTCACGTCAGGGCAGAGGTCAGCTGTGCTGCACACTGCAGGGACAATAAAAGGGTGTTCACCGACACCCGGGTTCCACCACTGGCGTCAGCCACTGCCCTCTGGACTGTTCCCAGCAGGAGCCAACGCTGGGCCTGAAACCCCAGCACAGGTGCACTTGTTGACTGCTCTCCTCCCTGAGTGACAGGAGGGATGGAGTAGCTGTGACCCCAGAGGGAGGGGCACCCAGGAAGGGCAGTGCTGCCAGCTCAGAGGCCCAAGCTTGAGGTGACACAATCTTGTCACTGACGGGGCTGGAAGACTATGTCCTCCTCCAACAACCCCCTTCCTGTGGATGAGGAAACTGGGATCACGGGGCGACGGCTGCCCAAAGTCACATCGCCCCCTAGTGGTGGAGTCAGGATTTGGACCACGTGTGACCACTGCCCCATCCCGCCCGTAATGTGAGCTGCAATATGACCTGGGGACAGTGGCACCCCGAGTGCTCAGAGAGCCCAGACTGAGAGTCAGTGTGGAGTGCACACCGACTTAGGGAGTGGACAGCCCTTGGGTGAAATCCTAACCCATGCTGTGTGACCTTGGGCAAGTCATCTCACTCTGAGCTGTGGGCCCCGGGTGGAGCGTGAGGTAATCACGCCTGCCTCCAGGCACGGTCGGGATTAAATGAGACCATGGATGTGAAGGGTGCGGTACAGCTCTCGGCTCTCAGGAAAGCTCCATCGCAGGAGGTGGAGGATGACCCCCAGCCTCCCGGGCCCCAGGTTGGAGCCAGGCTTTTAAATGGAAAGCAGGACTTCAATTGGCTGAGACCAAGTGGGCAGGCAGCCCAGGCCGGGCAGACGGCCCGGTAGAGGCTCTAACTGGGATGGGTGAGTCATGGGCAGGGGCTGAAGCTGGGGTGTCTCTCCCACAGGTGCCAGGGCGAGTCTGGGCAATGGGTGCCCTGCCACGAGGCCCCCGGCGGGACCTGTCGGTGCCCAATCCAAGGCCTCGTCAAAGGCCAGAGCTACAGGTTCCGGGTGAGAGCCATCAACAAGGCGGGCAGCAGCCTCCCCTCCAAGGCCTCAGAGCCGGTTGTCATGAGTGACCGTGATGCAGCCCAGAGGAAGACAGGTGGGTTCCAAGGCCCTGGTGGGACAGTCTGGAGCATCAGTCAGGCACACTCAGGACTGGCTCACACAGGGGACAGGTGGCCCCGCCCCATCCCAAGCCCTATTCCAAGCGGAGAGTCACAGCCAGCTCTCAGGAATCCCTAATCTGATGGAAGAGACACGGCCTCAGGAACCTCTGGTCTGTTGGAGGAAACACAGTACCGCCCTCGGGAACCTCTGGCCTGAGGGGGAAGGTACAGGTAGTTTGATGGAAGAAACACAAACCTGTCCACAGAGGGAACACCCCAGCACCTCCACGGAGGCTCTTAATCTGAAGGGGGAGAACAGCCCTGCCTCAGGAGCCCCGGGGGGAGGGTCAGCACAGCCTCCCAGCCCCAAGGAGTCCACGGCCAGGTTCGCCTCCCAGCCTCACCATGCCCTAGGCACCACCCAGGCACAGCACCTCTCCTCTCTGTCCTCATTTGTCCCAAGAGGACAAAGCATCACTCAAGGTCTAGAGCAGCAGTTGGGATCCCTGAGAATCCTGGGGCCCAGAGAGGACCTGCCGGGGGTCACACAGTGGGGGGCCGAAAGGCCAAGGCCAGGAACAGGGCGGGGAATCAGCAGCACAGAGCAGAGCAGGCCCTGCCCTGCCCCTCCTGACCCAGCCCCACACACCCTGCCCCCTTCCTTCTCCCCTAACTTGCTCCGTTCTCCATCCCAGAGATTCCCTTTGACCTGGGAAGCAAGATCATGGTCAGCACAGATGACCTTGAAGGTACGTGTGAACCTCCTGACACTTTGCCTCGAGACTCCAGCCCCCTCTATGGTTCTGGAAACTGGTAAAGAGCAGAAAGCTGTCCGTGCCCAGGGTGGGAGGCTGGGGTGGGCGGGTCTAGCTGGAGGAGCCAGAGTTCTCAGGGGCTTGTGGCCTCGTGGAGGAGGGCAGGACCGCGGGAGGCCTGCGTCTGGCCCCTGCTCTGCCCAGAGTTGCTGGGTGACCTGGAGCAAGTTCCTGCCCCTCTCTGGACTCCAGTTTTCTCCTCTGTGAAGTGAGGGACTGAGATTAGGAGTCACTGAAGGTCCGCTCATCTCAGCTCTGGATGCTCTGGTTCCAGACTTCGTGACCATCCCCTCACCCCCGACCAGCGTCCATGCCAGCGAGGTCCGTGAGGCCTACGCAGTTCTGAGCTGGGAGGAGCCGAAACCCCGGGGCAGAGCTCCACTGACATACTCCCTGGAGAAGGTACGGAGACCCAAGGCCCTAGCCCCAGGCTGGCCTGAGGAACGGACCTGCTGTGGGACCGGGGCGTGGGGAGCTCAGGGAAGGCCTGAGAGACCCGGGCAAGGCAATGCCCCCGGGCGGCCTGCAGAGCACAGGAGAGCTCACAGAAGCAGGGGATGGACTAAGTGACCTCCGAGGTTTCCTCCAGCCCTGCGAGGCCAGTTTCTGATGGCCGTGCTTGAGGCTGTTCCTCAAAATACACAAAATCAAGAGACACAAATAATAACAACAACAGTTGTTATTAATAATAACAGTAAGATCCACTATTCGGGGTCCCTCCCCGCCCCCAAGTCTGGCTGGCCTCAGGCCATGCATTGGGTCTTGCACGTCTTCTTGGCCAGAGCCATGATGGGGGGAAGCTAGGCTGGTCCCCAGCAGCCAGAGTCATGACAGGCAGCCTCACGGGGCATAGGGCAAGTGGTGTACTAGGAGGCAGTTCTCACGGGGGACAGAGTGGGGGCACGTGTCTGGGGAGGAGGCAGCTACGTGGAGTGCATTTCGCAGAGGAGAAAGACAGCATGGCGTTAAGATCTTCCGATCCAGCCTTCTGCTGTGTGAGCCGGTTGCCCGGCTTCTCTGAGCCGCAGTTTCCTCCGGCATAGACTGGACAACCTGCCCCGTGAGGGTGAAATAAGACGCAGCACTCAGCCAGGGCCGGCAGCCCTGGGCTGTAAACACTTCCCAAGGATGCCCTTGACCTGGCACATAGTAGGTGGACAGTGCAGGGTCAGTGGTCAATGAGTAAAGATTCCAGGGCGGCATCTCTGGCTCCGGTTGCCCAAAGGGGCCTCTGCACACTCGCAGGGATCTAGCTCTGCCACCAGGAAAGCCAAAACGACTGAGGCTGTGAGGCTGCAGAATACAGCGGCTCAGACTTGGGTCCAGACTGCTGGGTTCACATCTTATCTCTGCTACTTACTGGCTGTGTGACCTTGGACGGTGTATTGAGTCTCTCTGTGCCTCCGTTTCTTCGGTACGACAGAGATAATAATCATTCACGCCTTACAGGGTCAATATGAGGATCAAATTAATTAAAGCACGTAAGACTTAGAACAGAATCCAGCACACAACTGGTGTTCAGTAACGTTCATTGGGTTTTAAAATGATTTCTTGGGCTCTGGGCCACTGGTAGCCAGGTGAGCCTGGGGGGGGGGGGGGCACAGGGAAGGGGGTCATTGGGTCCCCTGGTGCTTCTAGGTCTTAAGCCTCATACCCAGACTCAGCAGAAGTGGCCTCTGCGTGCCCCCCTGGCCCACATCACCTTTAGCTCTTCACCATCTATCTGCCCAGACACGCAGACTTTATGGCTGCCTTTGGGGCCCCTGGCATGTGGAGAGTGCGCAGGCTTGGGGGCACTCACACCTCGGAAATCCCAAATATTAGATGCATGACTTTCTGCCAAGTTACCAAACTCCCTAAACCCGTGCTTCCCCATCCGTGGGAAACTAACACCTACCTAGAAGGGCTATTGTGAGAATCCATCCATTCACTCATTTATTGGTCCCACAAACATAGGCTGAGCACCTCCGCTGCCGGTGCCGTGCCTGGCCCTGGGTATGGACAGGAATCCCTGCCTCTGGAACCCACGCTGGAGGAAGGGATGGAGACCGAGGACGGACGAGATACATGAGTGACATAGTTAGCACGTCAGTTCGTGGTAGCACTAAGGAGAAAGACATAAAGCAGGGAGGGGATTGGAAGTGTTGAGGGGAGGGGCTGCTGACATTCTAGATGGAAGGGCTGGGGAGAGCACCCCAAGAAGGTGAGTTTTCAATGGCGGCCTAAAGGAAACCTGCCAGGCTTTCGCTCTAAGGAAGATGTGGGGCTTGGGAGGGGCTGAACAGACCAGGACATGATCTGACCTGCAGTAAAAGGGTCCCTCAGACTATCATCTGGAGGGGGAAGGACTGATGGGAGTTAAAGGTAGAAACAGGCAGACCGGTTAGGAGGTATTAAAATAACTCAGATGAGAGACAGTGGTGGCTTCGGTCAAGGCTGTGGCGGAGATGCTAGGGTGGTAAGTCATGGTCAGATTCTGGGTACATTTTGAAGGTAGAGCCAACTGCATGTGTGGCTGGAGCATATTTGGGGTGTGCAGGAAAGAGGGAAAGAGTCCAGATCGCTCCAAGGTTTGGGCCTGAGCAAGAGGAAGGATGGGTGCCACTAACTCAGTGTGGGCAGCTTTGGTGCGGGGCAGGCTCCAGGGTCGAGCTCTAGACCACTGAACGTGCGCTGCTCAGTAGGCATCCAGGTAGAGAGGGCGAGGAGGCAGGCGACCCAGAGCTCGGTGTTCACGGGCAGCCTTGGCCGGGATAAGAGTTGGTGAGAGCAGGTGTGGGAAGTGGCCAGCACCGAGCCAGCCTCAGGCAACTGCTTATCCAGCGTGAGTTTCTCTTTTTTGTCACAGTCAGTCATAGGTAGTGGCACCTGGGAGGCCATCAGAACTGAAAATCCTGTGCAATCCCTGAAATTCGCGCTTTTGGATCTGGAGAAAGGGAAGTCGTATGTCTTCAGAGTGCGAGCGATGAACCAATATGGCATGAGCGACCCCTCGGAGCCCAGTGAGCCCATCGCCTTGAGGGGGAAGCCAGGTACCCGTGTGATTCCAAGGAGGGGGCAGGCCAGGCCAGGCCAGGGGGCTGTCAGACCCTAGGGCCACAGGGACAAAGCTGTGCCCATTTCCCTAGCCACTTCTATCCACCATGAAGCAGAAAAGCAGTATGATCTCAGGCCTGCGGTGTTAGGCCATCAGAAATCACATTTCTCTAGGAAGGAGGCTCACGGAAGACATGTTTTCTCCATAACAACAATTCACAGCTCGCAGAACCCGGCTGGTCCAGCATTGCTGCTGAGTGTGACCCAGTCTTTTAGTTCTAAATGTCTCCAACCAGCACCCACTTCTGCCTCCTGAGCCGGCCTCCTGCCCCCTCCATGGCTGGGGCTAAGCTATCCCCAGCCCCCCACCCCCACCCCGAGCCCTGGCTCGCCTGGAGGACACCACTCATCTTCAGCACAGCATGGGCCTGGGCAAGTCATTTCAGAGCTCAAACCTGTGTCCTCACCTGCCAAACGAACATGCATGTTCACAGTAAGTGTGATGCACTGGTGGGCAAGGTATTTCTACTTAACTCTGGTCCAGGGAACACTTAGGCTTGATTTGGGGACTGGCCAGTGAATGGCTTGTGACTGGATGTGCGCTATCTCTGGACCACAAGCCAGCCTTAGGGCAAAGTTCTACCCTGGCCCATGGGCTCAGTTGGTTGGAGTATTGTTCCATGCACCAGAAGGTGGCGGGTTCCATTCCCAGTCAGGATGCGTGCAGGAGGCAACCAAGCAGTTTCTCTCTCTCTCTCTCTCTCAAATCAATTTAAAAAAAAACTTTTTTTAATTCCAAAAAGGAAGGGAGAAGAAAGATCAGAGAGGAGGGGATGGGAGAAGAGGGTAGGAAAAAGAAAAGGTATTTACTCATATTCCAAAAGTAAAATTATGTTGAAATGAGAAAAAAAGAAGCAAAAGAGTTAGAGAGGAGGGAAGGAAGGAAGGAGGGAAGGAGGGAAGGAAGGAAGGAAGGAAGGAAGGAAGGAAGGAAGGAAGGAAGGAAGGAAGGAAGGAAGGAGAAAGAGAGAGAGAAAAGAATGCCCCTCAACATGATTCCACTGCCCAGGAGTAACCACTGTGATCATCTGGGTGCCTGGGTTTCTGGCCTTTTGACCTCACACATATTACTGCATCTTTTTAAAAGTACAATTAAACCATATATAGAACTTTGCATTCTACTTTTAAAAATTAACGTTAGATCGCAAACATTTCCTCGGGTCATGAAATCCTCCCTGAAATCGTGATTTTCATGTCTGAGAACTACTCCATTCCATGGATACCCTCAGCTCCAGTTCTTGCCCTCAGGTAGAATCAGGTCTCTTGGGCACGTGGGGCCCCTGAACGGCCTCCTTCCAGCCTCTCCCTCCACCCAACCTTCATCCAGCCACACTGTCTCCAACCCAAGAGGCGGAAGTTGCCGACAGGACCTTCCTGTGCCCAGGACCTCGCGTCCATCTCCCGGGGCCTCCCCGTGCCGAGTGCAGAGGCGCTCAGAGTAGGCACTCGATAAATGCTGGGTCTGTTGGATGGATGCTGAGTTCAGCCTTTTCCTGTTGACTTTGAGGCACCACCAGAACACAAGGAGAAGTGTCTGGGGGGAATGGAAGATGAGCTGTAGGACTCAGGGAAGAGGGCAGGGCTGAAGTTAAAGGCTGGGGGTCACCTGCGGAGCGGCGAGGGTTGAAGACATGGGAATAGATGGACCCTTAAGATGGGGGGAGAGGAGAAAAATATAGCAAGTCAAGGAGCAGAATTTTCAGGAGTCCCATATTTGGGGACAGAAAAAGATGGGAAGCCACCAAAAGATATATAAGGAGTTTGAAAAGTAGAAAGAGAAGGTAAGTTACTACACCTGCCATGCATTCATTCATCCATTCATCTATTCTTTCATCCATCCATCCATTCATCCATCCTTCTATCCATTCATTCATCCATCCTTCTTTCCATCCATTCATCCATCCATCTATCCATCCATTCATCCATCCATCTATCCATTCACTCATCCATCCTTCTTTCCATCCATTCATCCATCCATCCATCTGTCCATTTAACAAATCATGGCAGTCTCTACCTAAAGGAGTTTAGTCTCAGGGAACCATGAAAGTCAATAGAGACATTTCAAGGAAAGAAAATCAAGTTTTCTAGAGACTGAAGATAAACACTGAGGAAAACTACAGATTTGGTGAGTCTAAGTGAGAGAGAGAGATGATGAGGATTAATGAATGGGAGCTTTAGTGAGGAAGCGGAGGTGTTTGGAGATAAGAGGGGGGAGGACCTTTAGAACACAAGAGCCTGGGGCACACCTCCGGGACCAGGAAATAGTGAAGCCCCAGGGCACATCTGGAATCCACAGGCCACCCTTGATTGCTGTAGGGGCTCCTCCCTGTCTCTCTCCACCCCCGCCCCTCCCCAGTGTGTTAGTGCCCGAAAACTCAGCATCCTTACTCAGCCCTGTTTCTGTTTTCTAGCTACTCTCCCTCCTCCGGCTCAAGTTCAAGCTTTCCGAGACACGCAGACCTCTGTCTCTCTGACCTGGGATCCTGTCAGAGAAGGCCCGGAGCTCCTGGGTTATTACATCTACTCCCGGGAGGCAGGATCACCCGAGTGGCAAACAGTTAACAACAAACCCATCCAGGGCACCAAGTGAGTTTGCCCCACCCCTCCCTGCACCCGGGCATCCTCCAAGGAGGGGCCATGATATTAATGACGCCCACCATTTCACAACATGGCACTGGGCACTGGGCACTGTTCTAAGTTCTTTTGTATATTAGGTCATTTAGTTCTAACTGCAATCGTATGACCTTAGGACTAATATTTCTACTGCCATTGTACACATGAAGAAACTGAGGCACAGAGTGGTTAAGTAACTTGCCCAAACTCCCTTTGCTAATAAGTGGAGGAACTGGGACTTGACCCAGATGGTCTTTTTTCAGCAACTACTTGCTGAAGGCGTCCTGTCTGCAGATGGAGGTGACGAGTTCCGTCACATCTGTCCAGGAGCTTAGAGATACAGAGAGGCAGAGGGTGAGGGCAGCCAGTGGCGTCCGCACCAGGGAAGCCTGGGTTCAGACTCTGCACCCACCGGCCCTTTCCTAGTGCCCTTGCGCAGAGACTCGCCCTCTCTGAGCCTCAGTTCAGGCTCCAGGCCTCCTGCGTTTCCAACCCCACTCCCTCCGGGCTCCGTCCTCACTCGGAGGCCCTGGTCCTTGAAGGCGCGGTGAGCCTTGAGGCCTCTGGGCTCCTGACTTCTCTGTTTTGAGGCTCTGTGGGATAAGGGGCTCAGGTGGTGACACCCCTCTCCTTCCTTTCCATCGGAGGACTGGGCAGGCCCTGAGCACCCTGGCTGGGCCCCCTCACCTTGGGCCACAAGCTCTGAGATCACCTTATCCAGAAAAAGCGACGACAGGAACTTGTGTCCCTCTGGTTTTCATGCCTCACTGTCAGCCGCGGGAGGTCACCCATAATTGTTAGGGCCAAAGTTCCACATTGGAGGAAAGTCGGGATTTTGACAAATGAGCTCAGAGTCCAGATTATCTCTAGAATAACATTTCTCCCCCTACTTGCATTGAGTGTACTTCCCAGAGAAGGGGCACAGCTTGACGGAGAGTCACATGAAGGGTGTGACATGCCTGGGGAACGTGTCACACAGTGGGGGTTGGCACGCTCCTCTGCTCTGCCTAGAGAACTCATCATACATGTGCATGCCATCAGTTACATGTGTCATAGCTGGAAAGAGGCTAAAACACCACTGCCCAGGAGAGCTGCCTAGGGTGATACCATAAAGGCAGCTCAGCCCTGGCCAGTTTGGCTCAGCAGTTAGAACATCAGCCCGTGGACCAAAGAGTCGCAGGTTCAATTCCGGTTAAGGGCACGTACCTCGGTTGCGGTTCAATTGCCCACCCTGGTTGAGGTCATGCGGGAGGCAACCAATCAATGTGTCTCTCTCATGTTGATGTTTCTCTCTCTCTCGCCCCCTCCCATTCTGTCTGAAGATAAATGGGAAAAGTTTCCTTGGGTGAGGATTAAAAAAAAAGTTAGCTCAGTGGGGCCGTGGTGGTCAGTGCAGTGCCATGTTGCTGGGCCCCACAGAACCTGGCTTACAGGAGATGCTCACACAACGTCTGAGTGAGCGGAGGGGTGGATACAATGGCGCTGTGCTGGGACTCGGGAGACCCGGGCTCCGGTCCAGCTGTGTTCCCAACAGGCTGTGTGCTCTTGGCACGCCTCCTTCCTTCTGGGGGACGTCTCTGGCCTAGAAAACGAAGAAACTGGACAGTTTGATCCATAAGGGCCCCTCCAACATTCAGCTTCTCCAAAAAGGGGCAAGTAACAACCGTGCCTTCTGCAGAGGGTGTTCCGAGTGCCTTGAGTTTCGACAGCAACCGAGTGCTAGACAAGTGCACAGTATCGTCCTTGCTGTCCACTGTCGGCACCGGCGTCGCTCCAGCCCGGCGCCTTCCCTTCAGCGCTCGTTCTTCTCACGCGTGTCGTCATTAGATATGCGTGTCCCTGAGCAGGGGACCTGATGCTGTGTCGGCCATCAACACCCGATTTAAGTCCTTGGGGCTCCTCGAGGTCAAACTCCCTGTAGGATAAGATTTGCTACAGGAAAGTGTTGATATGGGAGAAAGAGGTCCACAGTTTGGGTTTTATCAAGAAGGGACAGCATGAGCCCTGGCCGGTTTGGCTCAGCGGTTAGAGCGTCGGCCTGCGGTCCGGAGAGACCCGGGTTTGGTTCCCGCTAAGGGCACGTACTTTGGTTGCAGTTTGTCCCCGGCCCTGGTTGGTCGTGCGGGTGGCAGCCACTCGATGTGTCCTTTTCACGTCGATGTTTCTCTCTCTCTCTCCCTCCCACTCTATCTGTACAAAAGATGGAAAAATGTCCTCGGGTGAGGATTAAAAAAAAGAAGGGGCAGCATGAGAAGGACGTTTTCCCCCAAAGTCTGTGACTCTGGATGACAGTCCTCTTTGAGGTCTGTAAAGGGACTCCGTGTTTTAGAATCACAGCTCATAACAGTCACTTGTGTTTCCAGGACACGGCCCGAGGTCCTGGAGATGTGCGAGGTAACAGTTCCGGGCTTGGCTCCCTGGGCCTCCAGTTGGTATTTTTCCCAGCATGTTTGTATTTTGACGGTGGGCTCAAGAAGAGTCACAGCTTTTAAAATCATTTTTTTCTGGGTTTTTTTTGAGAAACAATTGACATGCATCACTGTATCATGATGGTTTGAGTTACATATACTGGGAAATGATGACCATAATAGGTTTAGTCAACATCCACGATCCCATATAGATACAATGATAAGAAAAGAAAGACAGCCCTGGCCGGTTTGCTAAGTGGTTAGAGCACCAGCCCGTGGACTAGAGAGTCCCAGATTCGGCTCCTGCTAAGGGCACGTACCTCGGTTGCAGTTTGTCCCTGGCCCTGGTTGGGGTCACGTGGTTGGCAACCAGTCGATGTGTCTCTCTCACATCAATGTGTGTGTCTCTCTCTCTCTCTCTCTCTCTCTCTCTCTTCCTCCTTCTCTCCCTCCCACTCTATCTGAAGATAAATGCAAAAATGTACTCAGGTGAGGATAAAAAAAAAGAAAGAAAAGAAACACAATTTCTTCTCGTGATGAGAACTGTCAGGTTCCACACCCTTAACAACTTTCCCGTCTGTCCAGCACCAGAGGTAACTGTAGCCATCATGTTGCACGTGACATCCCAGTACTTACTGATCTTCTAACTGGAAGTATGTGCGTTTGGACCACCTTCGTCCGACCTTTAAATTTTTAAGGACTTCACCCCCCAGGTGTACGCATCACTTTGGGGCAAGGGCAGTATTTCTAGGTAAGAACTGGCCCAGAACCCTCAAATCCCACCGCACTAGTTACCACTTATCCCACAGGGTTGTTCTAGAAAGTTCAGGATGTCCGCGAGCTGTTTGGCCATCCCTGAATGCTGCACATCTCTCTCCCAGGTTTACAATTCCCGGGCTAAGGACGGGGAAAGAGTATGAATTTTGCATCAGATCAGTCAGCGAGGCTGGGGTAGGTGACAGTTCAGCGGCCACCGAACCCATCAGGGTCAAGCAGGCTCTGGGTAAGTCCAAGGGGCAGGTCCAGCCTGCCAGAGTCTGGGGGCAGCTCTGGGCTGGGCAGAGACCAGGGACTTGCAAACCACATCTTGGAGGGTCCAATCCCAGAGGCCAATGGGGATAAGCCCCCTGAGGGGAGCAGAGCATCCCCTCCCTGACCACCCTTCCTTTGGGAGGGAGGTAACAGTGGCCTAAGGCCATGCAGTGAAGCCTGACCAGGTGCCCTCCCAGGGCAACGTCAAGGTTACAGAAGGCACCTCTGGCTAACGTAGTACCCCTGGAGCCGGGTGGGCGCCCACTGGGGAGGCTTGATGGTTCCCGCAGCCCCCAGTGCCCCTGGCCTCACCTCCTTGCCTCCCTGTAGCTACACCTTCTGCCCCATATGATTTCATCCTCCTGAACTGTGGCAAAAATGACATGGTCATTGGGTGGAAACCTCCCAAGCGTCGTGGAGGTAGCAAGATCCTGGGCTACTTCCTGGACCAGCACGACTCAGAGGAGCTGGACTGGCACCAGGTCAACCAGCAGCCTGTCCCCACCCAGGTCTGCAAGGTAAGGCTGGAATGTGGCCACCCACCTGCAGTCCTGACTGGTATGGGGGAACCCCTGTGGGAGGTTCTGAGGCCGAGAGGGGCCTCAGGCTCCCTGGCTTCCACACTCCAGCTGACTTTCAAATGCAGACCCACTTGGCCAGTCTTGTTTAAAGCCCCCGTAGACTTCCTCCCCCCACCCCCAACCCCCACCTCCCGCTGCTGCACCTCTGCTCCTTTCTCTCCAGCCTCAGTTTTCAGTCTGTGTTTCTGCTCCTCAAGGTCAGCAACCTTCGTGAGGGCCACTTCTATGAGTTCCGTGCCCGGGCCACAAACTGGGCAGGTGTCGGCGAGCTGTCGGCGCCCAGCAGCCTGTTTGAGTGCAAAGAGTGGACGATGCCCCAGCCAGGTGAGAGCCCGGGCAGCCTAGACTTCCGCACCCCCCCAAAGCTACCGATGTCATGACTACTGACGAGTTCTCTGTGCATTCACGTCTGTTCTGTTGTTCCAGACACCAGACCCCTGGCCCCTTCCCCCTCGGACCCTGTGATCTCTGACACATAGTCTTAACCCTGCCTTAGGGGACCCCTAACTTTGACCATCAACTGGTCCCAGCATACACTGTCCTCTAGCTCAACACATCCTCCGATATCAGATTCCAGCCTCAGATTAATCTCAAACCCCAAAGTTACATTGCTAGGGCGACCAGCTTGTCCCAGTTTGGTTTTACAGCTGCAAGTCCTGGACAACAAGGGGGGCTGATCACCCTACACCCGGCTCCCACAGCCCCTCACCTCCCCCGAGGAAGGAAGCATCACAACCCTCCATCATTCTGTTCAGCTCAGTTCTGTTTTCTACACAAAACCAGAATGGCAGGAAATTAGTATGTGTGATGCTTTAGTCAGTAATTATAAACAACTAATATTTACAGGGTATTTACTATATAACTACACTTTCCATAAATTATGTCATTAATGCTCACAACTGCACTGTATTATAGGAACTATTATTATCCCCATTTTACAGATGAGAAAACAGGAATATGGAGGCTAAGTAAGTTACCTAGAGTCTCCACAGCCTCAGGGTAGAGCCGGGACATGAGCCCTGGTGATGACTCTGGAGGTCACACCCGTAGCTCCTCCATTAGGCACTGAAACATCAAAGACACTGGAAGGATTCCTCTGTCTGGCGTGGGGATGGGAGGATCTAACCCTATTTCAGGACCAGACCAAGACTGTCATGATGCCAAGGCCAGCGAGGTCCCCACTATGCCCAGAACAGGTGCTTCCAGGCTTGGTTGTGACTGACAGATGGACAAGCTTGCGGACTGACCACCCAGCTCATTACCTGGCTGTCTGGCTGGCCATTTGGCTGTCTGGCAGGTGGCCTATCTGCCCAGCTCCTTCTCTACCCCATCCCCACAGGTCCCCCATATGACGTGCGGGCATTCGAGGTGCGGGCCACCTCCCTGATGCTGAAGTGGGAGCCCCCACTCTACACGGGGGCCGGGCCAGTCACAGGCTACTGCATCAGTTTCCAGGAGGAAGGCTCTGAGCAGTGGAAGCCAGTCACCCCAGACCCCATCTCTGGCACCCACCTGAGGGTGAGTCCCTGTGCCTTCATCCTCCGGCCCACCCTGAGCTTTCCTGCCCCTGGACATGGCAGGACTACAGAGCATCAGAGCTGGGAGGACCTTCGGGGTAGCAGAGGAGCAGAGGGGGCAGCTTACCCAGCGAACTGGTAGTAGGTTTGGCCGGCTGGTAGACTCACCTGCTCCACTCTGAGCAGGCTCTTCCCTAAAAACTCACTTCTAATCGGCGAGGTAGATCAGCATTTGGACATGCTCGTCCCTGAAACCAGGAACTCTACTTCAAGGATTGAGTTGTAGAGAAATAATTAAGCAAGTGTGCAAAGTTCTAAGGACAAGGATGCTCATTGTTGCATATTTTTTAAAGTCAAAAGTCATAAAAAATGTAAATATGCATCAAGGGGTTTGCTTAAAGAAGTCACCGTGGCCCTGGCCTGTTTGGCTCAGCCCTTAGAGCGTCGGCTTTTGGTCCAGAGAGTCGCAGGTTCAGTTCCCGCTAAGGGCACGTACCTCCGGTTGCAGTTTGTCCCCAACCCCAGTTGGGGTCATGTGGGTGGCAACCAGTCGATGTGTCTCTCTCACATCGATGTTTCTTTCTCTCTCTTCTTCCCTCTCTCCCTCCTGCTCTATCTGAAGATAAATGCAAAAATGTCCTCGGGTGAGGATAAAAACAAACAAACAAACAAACAAAAACGGAATACGGCGCAGGCCATGTTTCTGCATGGGTTATGTGCACTTAAAGTCGAACGGATTCTCACACCGCCTCGGCCGGTGGCATGCGCTGAGATTCTGCAGCCGCCACCTCCGCGGGCCAGCTCCCTGCGGAGAGTAGGCCAGGGCTGGGCAGCTGCCTGAGACAGCCAGTGGAGACAGATGGTCTCTCTGCCCCGCCATGGAGGTGGCCCAGGCCAGGGCGGGGCAGGCTTGGTGACTTGGCACTATTTCTGCTTGTGGATGATTGGCTGGCATTTACTCAGTCATTCACTAAATACTTCTTGACACCTACTTAGTGCCAGATCTGGAGCCAGGTCTTCCACGTGGCCGTCCTTGGGGAACAGGCGATTACAAGACCGTGCATTGTACAGTGGAGGGGCGTCGGAGGGGCTCCGGGAGCTCTAAGGGGAAGGTCGGGGACTGTCCTGGAACCCTTGCGGCCGCCCGAGCTGGAAGTCAAGGATGAGTTGGGGAAGGGCTCGGGCGCGTTTCGGGCAGAAGGCTCAGCAGAGGCAAAGGCAGGGAGCCACGTGGTAACCGCGGGGTCCCTGAGGGAGTCATGGCGTGGAGGGCACACAGAGAGGAGGCGAGGGGGAAGAAAGCTTCGGTGGAGGTCGTGGCTGCCACATGGAGAGCAGCGGCCACACTCCAGAAATGTCAGGGAAGTAAAGGGGGAACTTGGTGACCGCATGTGGAGGGCTTAAAAACAGATGGCGAAGGTGGTCCCCAGGCTTCTCCCTGCGGGGACAAATGGAGGAGAGACGGGGTGCAGCAAGGGAGAGGGTTTTCCCATTGGGAATGGATGATGAGTTAAGCTCCGAGCTGATGGAGTTTCAGGTGCCACAGGCACGAAGACAATCCCAGGGGAGACCTACTGAAAACTGGAATCGGGAGAGCAGTGTGCTCCTCGCCCGTCCCCACCCCCAGGCAGCCCGAGCCTCCCTGGGGTTCCACAGATGCGTGGTTCCAGCACCCCATGGCCAGGGATTCGGGAAGGGTGGTCTTTGCTGTCCTCGGTGCTCACTCTCGCCTCCTCCCCCCACCCCCACCCCCAGATCTCGGACTTGCAGCCGGGGAAGAGTTATGTGTTCCAGGTGCAGGCTGTGAATTCAGCGGGTCCAGGGCAACCGTCCATGCCCACAGACCCCATACTCATGGAGGACAGGCCAGGTAGGGGCAGGTGGAGGGTGCCAGCACCACCGCTGGGCTGCGCCATCGAGGAGGGGCTCAGAGGGGGGTCGGGAGGAGCACGGATTGCAGAGGGACAGGCCCTGCTGGGCCTCCCCCACCGCCACCCCACACTTCTTTCAGCGGTTCTCTCCTACCTGCCTGTCTCTCTCTCCAGTCCCCGCCCCGCTTATGTCTGTGGGATCCTGAGATGTGAACCCATCTCCTCCTTCTGTTTGGCGGGGTCTTCCATTCTTACACATGCCACATTCATGAGCTCATACAACTCTTCGTGGATATTTGAAATAATCCCTACTCCAAATCCCAAGTGTTATTTCAGATACCACAGGAGGCTTTGCCCGTCCTGCAGGCAGAGCTCCGAGGCCCCGCCTACCGCACCCGCCAGAGGCTGCCCTGGCCCTCCCAGAGCCACTGAAGGAGCTGTCATTGTCCCCACTTTAGAACGGATATTATCGTAGTGCAGAGTCACACAGCTAGCACGTGACGGAATCACTCAGCTCCCCCAACTATAAAACATATCTCTTTCTATTCTAATTATTCATTCATTCAACAAATATTTGGTGGTACCCACATTGCCCTGGGGATACAGCAATGATGAGAAAGCAGGGTCCTTATCTAGTGCTGGGAGCAGCGGATAAACAGTAAACAAGTAACCAGTTACGGAGGAGGTAGTGATAAATGCTACAAGGGAAATGAAACAGGGTGATATGGTGGAGTGAGGGTTCCTTTCACCGGTGGTCAGAGAGGGCCCCTCCGAGGAGGTGACATCTGAGCTGAGAAGGAGCTAGATCAGGCTTCAGAGACCACAGCAAGAAGCCTGGGGTTGTTATCTTGTTCAAGTGTGAGAGGCAGACCTTGGAGGGCTTAAGCAGGGGAGGGGCATGACCTGGTTTATCATGTATAAACATCCGGTTCCCTCTGTTGGATCCTGCCCTCAGATGCCCCAGAGATCAAGGTTGGTGTGGATGAAGAAGGCTTTATCTACTTGGCTTTCGAAGCCCCTGAGGCCCCCGACTCCTCAGAGTTTCAGTGGTCCAAGGACTACAAGGGCCCACCAGATCCCCAGAGGGTCAAGATCGAGGAGGAAGTAAACAAGTGAGTGAGCGGAGGTGGCACAGCTAGTCCACAGGCCCCCCCTGTTGTCAGATGAGTTGGCACAAGTTCGTGGGTGAGACTACCTGGCAGGACCCACAGATGACGAATGGGCCTGAGAGGGGCTCTTGTCTCTTGCTAAGGATGCTGATTACCACCTTCGGGAGAAATGAAGGAACAGTGCATTTCAGGGGCTGAAAGAACAGCATTTATTTTGAATCTTCTCCTGTAAGCAACTGCGTGTTTCCAAGGAGATGCGCAGGACTTGCTTTCTAGCCTGGGAGCCAGTGGCTTGTTCTTGGAACATCTCCGGGCTCAGCATCATCTCATGTAAAAGTAGGGGTTGGGAACAGATGACCACAAGGGCTCCTGTCAGATGCCCCCAGGTCTCACTCTCCACCCCCAGCAGTTCCTGGCCTCAGCCCTGTCCAGCAGGAGATAGAGCTGAGGACTTGAGCCCCGGAGGGAGACACGGGGCAGTGCAGACAGTAAGAAGACCCTGTGCCAGAAAGCCCACTAACAGGGCCGCTGACAGCTCCAGGCCAGAGCAGCCCTGGGTAGAGGACCCCGAGGAGGTGTGATGGAGCGCCACCCTGTTCGCAGCTTGGCCGTGGTCAGGGGTTGGGCTGCAGGACCCCCAAGCTGACCGAGACTGGCCGGCTCCCAGGCCTCCAGTGCACAGGGCCCCGCTCAGAGCACCTGCTCTCCTCTCTGCCAGGTCCAAGGTCATCCTGAAGGAACCTGGCCTCGAGGACTTGGGCACCTACTCAGTGGTGGTCACCGATGCGGATGAAGACATCTCAGCGAGCCACACGCTGACTGAGGAAGGTAACACCCTGCCCTACTGCTGCCTGCCCAGGGCGACGAGCCTAGATCAGGGTCCCCGAGAGGCAGGCAAAAAGCAACAAAAACTAGCAAAGCAGTCATTTCCAGAGAACTGGGTCCTCTTCCACCCAATCAGGCAGCCAGTCAATTAATAAATATCTAGTGAGCACCTTCCAAATGCCAGGTACTGTCCCAGGATTACATCCGTAAACTCAACGGGCAAAAATCCCTGCCTGATGGAGTTCACATTCTTCTGGTCTCTCTTTCCTTCTTCTACTGTTGATCAAAGCAAAGGTACTAGAATTATTTCTGTACTTCTAGTACTTCTTTCTGTAGCCTAAAAACAAAACAAAACAAAAAACTTTTGGTCAGAGGAATGAGGATGGCAATAGGGAGCAGTGGGGACTATGACAAACTGGAGAGTAGATGCCATGTCTAAAGGGTCATCCATGTTTAATGATTTAAACAGAACTAAAATCAGTGCTAAGACTCATTCTCTGCTGTCTCCATAGCAACTGAGAGACAGCCCGTTGCCTTCCCTGCTGACTACACAGGGAGTCCTTTGATTTTGTTAAACAGCAGAAGCCAGACAGACCCAATTACAATTCTACAATTTTCTGGCTGTTTGACCTTGAGCAAGTCATGTCACCTCTCTGGGCCTCAACTGAAACAATGTTATGCAGATACATGTAGATGAATCTATGCAAACTAAAACCATCAACAGAAAGGATGGGTTTTTTGGTTTGGTTTGGTTTTGACTGGATTCTTGCCATGAGTCCAGACTCCTCATGCTAAAGACTCTGGGGCTTACTAGGGAAAATGAGTATGGGCTCTGCCCCTGCCAGTTCTTCTATGCAACACCTATTTATTGAGCACCTACTGTGTGCCAGACACTCATGCAGATCTAGCGCTCAGCTTAGCAGGAGAGACAAATCTAACAAAGAAGCAGTTAGCAAATGAGACAGCACTCTGCAGACCTGCCCTAGAGACTTCTAGACTGAAGTACTCAGTGTTGGGGCCAGACAGACCTCAGACTCTAGGACAGCGTGTTACAGTGGGTTAAGAGTAGGGCTCAGAACCCAGTGGGCCTGGAGCGGTCAGAGGTGGACAGTAATGCTGACTCCACAGCATGGTGTGAGGACTTAGTGAGATAGTGCAGTGCCTGGCACACAGTAGGCACTTCCCTGGAGAGGTGGCACTCGATCTCAAGGTGACCTGCAGCAGCCCTCCACACCCCCCTGGGGGACCCCAGGGCCAAGGCCCACATGCTTATCATCAACCCCTGGGTTGCAAGTGACCCCAGTTTGAGGTGGTGTGTCTCGGGACTTTCACCCAGCATAGACCCGCATGGCTTCCATGGACCCTACTGGCCCCAGTATTTCATTTTCTTTGGTTTCTTCCTTGCTCCTCCCTGTCCCAGAGCTGGACAAGCTGAAGAAGTTGAGCCATGAGATCAGAAACCCAGGTAAGCCATCCTAGGCAACTCTGGGGTGTTTGGAGTAGAATTGAGTCAGCAAGAGCCAAAAACTAGCTGGGGGGGGCGGGGCAGAGAGCGGGGGCATCACAGGCTGGAGACCAGGGTGTCAGTGGTCCCTGAAATGGAAAAGGGACACCAGCAGGGTGGACAGAGGGTGCAAGGGAGGGCAGAGTGGATATTTCTTCTTGGTTGGATTCTGGGTCATCGAAACCTCTGCTTCTCTCCACTGGCTGGTAGTGTGCAGAGGTCATAGACTTGGGTGCACATTGGAATCACCCCAGGAGCTTTTCAAAATCCCGATGCCCAGGCCATGTCCCAGACAAATCAGAACCTCGGGGCCTGAGCCTGGACACCCATGCTTTGGAAAGTCCTCTGGGATCCGGTGTCCAGTCAGGGTGAGAAGCATGGCCTTCAAACATGGGAAGAGGAAACACTTCCTTCAGATGAATTCACTCTAGAGTGGGCATGCATAAACTCCTCAGACCCCCGCCCCCGTGAGTCTCCTTCACACATTCAAGCACCGTGCACATAATGCCAACAGTGTGCTCGGGGTGGGGCTGGTGGCCAGTAGGCAGGAGAGAAGGGGGCCCCACCCCACTCCTTCCTGTCCTCTGTCCTCTGTCCTCTGCCTCCCAGTGATCAAGCTGATCTCCGGCTGGAACATTGACGTCCTGGAGCAAGGAGAGGTGCGGCTTTGGCTGGAAGTAGAAAAGTTATCTCCGGCTGCAGAGCTGCATCTCATCTTCAACAAGAAGGAGATCTTCAGCTCACCGGTAACTGGAACTGAGATTCATAAGTGAGGTTCCCTGCTCCGCTCTTGGCTGCCCCTGGAAGTGGTTCCCCTAAGGTCGGCAGCGCCCCCTAGCGGACATTTCAGAGACGGCTGCCTATGGGGTGGGGTGGGAACCGGATGGGGACACGTGGTTTTCAGTAGCTGGGAACAGATGGCGGGGACTGTAAATGCCTGTCAGTGCAGGAACAAACACTCTCACAAAGAATTCCCCACACCCCCTACAATTTTTGAATGTTCTACCAGACATTCTTCAGATGAAAAACCTACGTTCATAATTATCCAAGCTTAGACCCTATACAGAGAAATTTTGCAGTTTTAATATGCACTGAATAGTGTTTTTATTCAAGTAAACACTTCACCTATGCTCTTTCATTCATTTTCTTTTTCTTGTACAGAATGGTGTTTTCTTTTATCTGTTTGCCTGTCTCAAATTCAAACCAATGCGTTACGAATCAGTGCAGCATGCGAGTGTATCTGAGTACCTGCATACCGAAAATCATATCACTTTTATGTCTTCCTGTCACAGCGGTGGTATTCCACTGCTTTTTATTAGTTGACCCACATGAATCGCCCGGCTTTTTTATTACAAACATGACCGTTTCAGTCTCGTGAGAGCTTCGATCATGAGATCATATTATTTGTGAATGTTATTGTCATTGGAGAGGGCGCTGGTTTTGACAGAGGAGAAAGAGCTGAGCTAGATGTCCCAGGACGCATGTGGCAGCCCTGCTGGCTGTGTGCCCTTGGGCACGACCCTTCAGCTCTGTGTGCCTCCGTTCCTGCGTCTGTACAGTGGAGCTGGCTGTCCCAGAAACCGGAGGAGCAAACAAGAAGATAGATTTGAATGTTCTGCTTGACGATTAAGTGTGACCTTGGCACATGGCAGAGGAAGTGTTACAAAGTCTGGCTCTTGGTACAGAGCATTGGGACTCTCAGGGGCCATAACAGAAATATAAAATAAGACTAGATGGCTCCCTCAAACCACACATACAAATAAGGCCAGAGGGAATACGGTTCTAAATGTAGAAAAGAAAACTTTTAAAAACTTACAATATGACAAATTATAAATGACTGTTAATTCTGGGTAGCAAGCCCACAGGCTTTTCAAAATATTATCTTTATATTTCTATGGAGAATTAGGAAAGAAATAGAAAATAACAAAAAAAGTAACACAGTAGAGGATTGGGACTTATTATTAATTGCAATTAATTGAAGCACCCAAAACTCATTCCTGTGCCTGCTGGACCCCAGGGGTGTTCTCAGGGCTGAGTGTGGGGAGAACCCCATGCTATAAGCAGCAGAGGTTTATCCAGGGCTTCCTCCCCATCTCTGAAGGCTTCTAACTCTGTACATATCACCCCCAAGTCCAACTGTACCCCACTTATGCACCACAATGCAAATTCCCTGGGATTGGAAATTGGGCAAAAATTATTATTGGGGTTTGTTCTTTGCAGAATCGCAAAATCAATTTTGAGCGAGAGAAGGGCCTAGTGGAAGTGATCATCCAGAACTTGTCTGAGGATGACAAAGGGTCGTACACAGCTCAGCTCCAAGATGGAAAAGCCAAAAACCAGATCACCCTGGCCCTGGTGGACGACGGTCAGCTGCACCCCGCCCTCCCCGCCCTCCCTGCCCGTGCACCCAGCCTCAGCTCTCAGCTCTGGGGTCTCTGTCCACCCTGATGCCCCTCTCTGAGCCTGTGTTCCTCTTGGCTTATGCCAGTCCCTCGCTGTGTGTTCACAGATTTCGACAAACTTCTGAGGAAGGCAGATGCTAAGAGAAGAGACTGGAAGAGAAAACAGGGTAAGAGTTGCTGGAGTGAAGTTCAAAGGCCTCGGCCACTGGGCCAGGGGACAGTGCTGGGGAACTCTAGTTAGTAGGTCCCCAAGCCCTGCTGTGCCCACTGGGGAACTCGCTGCAATTCAATCCAGCTGTCCCTGTGCCAGAATAAAACAGCACTTGCCCAACCAGGAGAGTGAGTGCCTCCTTAAATTTTGCACCCTAGGCACCTCCTTTGCCTCACCCCAGTTCCCTCACTCCCACCCACCAGCCCTGGTTGAGGCAGAATCTGAGGGCCCAGTGGTCACTAGCTGCCCCAACCCCAACTGCCTTCCCTTGTCTTGTCAACAGGTGGCGCCCTGGCTGAGCCTGGAGCTCTGACCAGTGGGCGGGTTTTGTACTTGCAGGTCCCTATTTCAAGGAGTTCTTACAGTGGACGGTCACGGAGGACTGCCGAGTGCTGCTGACGTGCAAGGCAAATCTCTGTCCCGGTCCCCAGCCCTGCCCCCAGGCCCTCTGGGGCAACATCTGTGGCTTGTCCCCAAGTCCGGTGGCTGTACTTGCTCCGCTCCCCCAAAACCATTACCCTGTGCTTGGCTGGTCCCACACCTGCAAAGTAGCCCCAGGGAGGCTGCATTTAACCAGAAAGCAAAGCCCCCTTCACAGAGCCCAGGGAGCAGAGTTCGTGTGCGTTGGGTCAGCCTTGACCTAGATCTCCAGGGTCTGTACGTTGATGGGGTTCCCTGGTGTCTATTGGCAGCCTTACCAGACGCTCTGCTCAGTGCTTCCGAGCATTATTTTACTTTCTCTGCCTCAGGAGCATCTGTGAGGTAGGCATTATTCACTACACTTTACAGATGAGAAAACAAATGGGGAAATAGCTCAAGATCAAGAGGTGGAGCCTGGAGTCTGTCTGACCCCAAATCTGGGCTTTTCTCATCAGCCTGCAGCCTCTTGGGGAACGGGGGTGGGGGGCAGGCATTCTCCCAGAAGCAGATCCTTTCAGAACACTCAAAGCACCTACTGTGCACCAGACACGCTGCAAGGCACTGGCGTACAAGGAGGATGAAGTGTGTCCTCAGGCTTCTAGGAGCCGAGGGCCAATCAGGATCCCTGGAAAACAGCACGCCTCCTGCTACGATGGAGAAGTGTGCAGGAGATTGGTTAATCACGATGGGAGGCCCTCCGGGTGCTTCAAGGAAGGCTTCCTGAAGGAAGTGACATCTAAGAAGCAAAGATACACAGGCGTGTACAAGGGGAAAGTGGAGCAGGGGAGGGATGGAGAGGCGGAGGGAGCACCATTAGCAAGTCCTCTTGGGAAGCCAGCACACGGGAGTGAGGAGGAAGGGGGCTGAGACTCCGTGGCGAGGGTGTGTCTGGGCAGGGAAAGCGGCACATCTGTAAAAACAGGTCCGATGAGCTGAGTTTTCACTTGACAAGAGGAAGCCTGGTGGAGCCTCATGCTCCGCTTCCCTCAGGTGACCAACACCAAGCAGGACACCCGCTTCCAGTGGCTCTTCCAGAAGAAAGAGGCCCCGGATGGCCAGTATGACCCGCAGACCGGCGCGGGGCTTCTCTGCATCGAGGAGGTACTGCAGGGCTCACACCCGTAGGCGGCGCCAGGGCACTGGGGGGGCAGCCAGGAGCAGGGCTGGGACTAGGGGGAGGCAAGTGAGCCCTCCACACAGGTACAAAATTTAAGGGGGCACTAAGAACTCAGTAAACAACCCCTGGCTGGTGTGGCTCAGCTGTTAGAGCGTCAGCCTGCAGACCAATGCGTTGTGGGTTCGGTTCCGGTCAAGGGCACGTACCCTGGTTGGGGTCCTGCGGGAGGCAGCCAATCAATGTGTCTCTCTCACATGGATGTTTCTCTCTCTCTCTTTCTCTCTCTCCCACTCTATCTGAAGATAAATAGAAAATTATCCATGGATGAGGACTTTAAAAAAAAAACCTCAGTAATCAAGATAAATCATATTTCATGCAATATTTTTAAAAAATCAAAATTAATGCAAAAAAGACCATGAGGGAAACAATAACAAAACTTTAAGTAAGGACAGGATCAGTAATACTGATTTTTTCCTTTTGTTTGGACTCTAGTCCTGGCCCTGCCACTGTGTGGCCTTGGGCGAGTCACTGTCCCTCTCTGACCTGTTTCGTTGGGAGCATGAGAGGGTTGGAAGGGGCGCTCTCAGGGGTTCCTTCCTGCTCTGACAGTCCAGGAATTTGGCACAGGAAGGCTGGGCTCCGGGCCTGGAACTCAGTTCACCCACCCATGTCCCCCGTGGCCTCTGAGAAGACAGAAATGCAAGTCTCCTTGGCAAACATCCCATGTTTTTCTGCCCTGCTGTTTATGTCTGTGGCCTCGCTGGGTGCCGAGGAGGACTGGAGAAACGCAGGTCCGCTAAATAGGAAGGAAATGAGGATTTCAGGGTCTTCTCCCAAATCCCGAGCGGGACAGTGCCAAGGTGGCCTTGGTCATCGTGGAGCACGCTCCTCACAGGGCCTGGCATCAAGGAGGTGCCTAATAGCTCCGAGCCCTACAGTCATCCGCCCTCGGTGCAGAGCTCGCTGGCTTCCGAGGAGGGGTTCCCTCAGGCCTCACAGCAGCGGCAGCCGTGGCCAGGCAGGGTCAGGCCACCATGTTAGTGAGCAAACAGAGGCTCAGAGGGCTTACGTGCAAAGGCGGAGGCTAGAGAGAGGGGTCAGGAGTCACTCCAGTGGCCTTCCCTAGGGTGTGCTGGGGACTTTGGAGCCTTCACTGGGGGAGAAGGGAAAAGACCTAAAAAAGGACTATTGGGGTTCAGCCCTTTGATCCCCAATTAGGAGCTGTTTCTGCCTTGGATGCGGCCCCACAGAACACTGTGTAGAGATGGTGGGGGGCGGGAGGCCCTTCTAGGGGACAGGGAGGCAAAGATCACTCCCCAGGCCCCGAGGGAGGCCGTGTGTAATGAGGGGCCATGTCTGACCTCTGGGCCTTGTTTAAAAAGTACCACCCAAGCCCTGGCCGGTTCGGCTCAGTGGTTAGAGCGTCGGCCTGCGGTCTAGAGAGATCCGGGTTCGGTTTCCGCTAAGGTCACGTACCTCGGTTGCAGTTTGTCCCCGGCCCTGGTTGGGTCGTGCGGGTGGCAGCCACTTGGTGTGTTCCTTTCACATCGACACATCGATGTTTCTCTCTCTCTCTTTCTCTCTCTCCCTCCCGCTCTGTCTGAATAAAAAATGGAAAAATGTCCTCGAGTGAGGATAAAAAAAAAAAAAGTACCACCCAAGTTATTGGTTTACTGAGTGTGGATTCAGTCTTCACTTGGGGGTCAACAAGCATGTACCAGAGAGGACTCCCTTGTCCTGAGTGAAAGAACACACTTCCTTCTGGAGAACTGCAGAGGGGTCCCTCCTTCCAGGGGCCCCCAGGAAGCAGGGCACCGGGGGGTGGGGGGACACTCAGACAAGCGCCACCAGGAGGCACACCGTGCTCTGCTGGGAGCAGCTGCCATCAACCCTCCGCCCACCACACCCTCAGACCCCGACAAGCTCTGAGTTGGAACCTCTGGAGCTGGGGGGAGCCTTAGAGCTCACCCATTCCAGATGGGTAAACTGAGGCCCGGGGAGGAGAGGGCTCGCCTGAGATCACACAGCGAGCGCGGGCAGGCCCAGAGCCTGGACTGACACCGCCGCTCACCCTTCTTTCAGCTGTCCAAAGAGGACATGGGGATTTATAGAGCAGTGGTTTCTGATGACCGAGGGGAGGACGACACCATCCTGGACCTCACAGGGGAAGGTAGGAGCTGGCGATGTTGGAGATGCGCCAGGAGGACCGTTGGGAGATCACACTGAATCCAGAGACAGGGCTATGACCTGTGGGGTAAAATGTATGGGAACCTCATGTCACTTGGGGCAACTGAGGCCCAGAGAGGTTAAGTGACCAGCCCAAGGCTGCACAGCTAGTCAGTGGCAGGGGCCTGGTGTGTGTGACACTGATGCCCATGTTCACTGAAACGTACCACGGTGAGCCCAGGCTTCAAGACTCATGCCTCTGCCCCACAGTGGGCCCTGGCTCCTCATCCAGCCTGTTGGCTCAGCTGGCAAGAAAATTGCCAAGTCGGCCCATTTATCTTCCATCGTGGTGCCCCCGCCCCATCGTTCACTGAGTGCCCCAGGCGCCCTCTGTCCCCAGCTACGGGAGTCATCCTGCAGGGCTCCCTGTGCGCCCACCGGCCTTTCTAAGGATGTCCCCAACCTGCTACATCCGGGGAGTCCGACACCAGTTGACCACTCTCTCTGTCTCCCTCCAGCCCTGGATGCCCTCTTCACTGAGCTGAGCAGAATTGGGGGTGAGTAAGCCCCTCTCTGCGCCCACCCCTGCCATGGTGCCCGATCACCTCCAGGGGACCTGCAACCAGCCTTGGCTCCTAGGGGTGGGTTTCGTCTCCAAACTCAAAGGGTGGGGGGAAGAAGCTCCTGCCTTCTTACAACACTGCATTCCCCCACTGTACCCCAAGAGCAGAGACAAGCTGGCAGGCCCCAAAATGTGGTGCCCAAAGGAGCATGGGGAGACTCACGCGTCTCCTCTGCCTCCCCAGTCCTCTCTGCAACCCCACTGAAAGTCCAGGGGACTGAGGAGGGGATCCGTGTCTTCAGCAAGGTCAAGTACTACAGCGTGGAGCACATGAAAACCACCTGGTTCCACAAGTAGGTCAACCTCACCCTGGAGCCCTGCCCATGCTGTCGGAGGGCCCAGCACCTGCCACAGCCCAGGCCCCAGGGGCCGGCAGACAGGCTCTCCGACTGCTCCTGTTGCCCACAGAGGGAGTCAGGGATAAGGAGCCGAAAGGAGATCCCTCAGGGAAGGTGGTCAGCCTGGTGGTAGAACCATTTTTCAAGAATATCCACGACCACAGAAGGATCATTGTCTTCAGGCAGCATCTGGAACTGGGGAGGGAAGGGTACAGGAATGAGGGAGAAGCAGACAGTCGGGTGGGGGCATGGTGCCCTTGTGGGTCTTTGCAGCCTTTGCAAACTCAGGCTCAAGCAGAGGGACCTGTGAGGCTGACAACTAACTGAGGGCCAGGGCTTGAAGGCAGGATAGTTAAAGTATCCACGAAGAGTTGGCCGCGAACTAAGTGACCCCAGATAGTTTGAGAGCAGAAGTTCCTCGGTGCTTCATTTGCACTCCTCAGCCTTGTGGAGCAGACATTGCTGCACCCACTCTGTAGCGAAGGCTAGACTGACTTGGTCAAGTTTGTGAAATGAGTGAGAGCCAAGGCCACACTGAGTTCCAGGACAATGGAGCTCCTACTCTAGAGTTCTTGAGCTCTGTGACTAAACCGAGAGGTGTCACTTCTGCAACACAACACTGTGGACATGGGACAGGTGTCTCCAGGAAGGAACTTTAAGTTAATAAAAAAAGTTTATATGGTTTCTAAGGGCTAGGGGAGAGTGAGTGTGGAAGGAATCTCGGGAGGGTTTAAGATAAGAATGAAGAGGTAAGGAAGTGACTGGAGGTCACTGGCCCAGGAGCACCATTTCCTCCAATTCCCAGCTTGCAGGACATGTCACAAGTACAGACAGCAGTGGCACATATTGATGTGCCACAGGATTTAAAGACTGGATGGATGGATGGATGGATGGATGGGTGGATGGATGGTGGATGGATAAGTGGATGGGTGGGTGGGTGGGTGGATGGGTGGATGATGAATGGATGGGTGGATGAATAGTTATGGAATATCTCATGGATGGTCACCACCTTCAGCCCATGAACTTGGAACAAAGCCCCAGGAGAGGACTGTGGGCAGGGGGAGCCTGTAGACCTGCCGACAGCCTCCTGAGCAGCACTGACGGGCTGAGCCGTGTAAACCATTTCTCTTCCTTCACAATCAGAGAGAAGCGCCTGGAGAGTGGCGACCGGGTGAGGGCTGGCACCACCCTGGATGAGATTTGGCTCCACATCTTGGATCCCAAAGACTCAGACAAGGGCAAATACACCCTGGAGATCGCTGCTGGGAAGGAAGTCCGGCAACTCTCGACGGATCTCTCAGGGCAAGGTGAGCTGTCCACCTGTCTGTCCTCAATAGAAACCCCGTGGTCTTTTGGGGGGATTCCCATCCCCCACCCACCGTGGCATTAGAATACTGGACTGGGAGGGAAGAGAGTGGCGGACCCCTCGTGCTGAGCCCTGTGCCCTTGGGTCACAAGGACAGATGCCCTGACATACCCCTCTCCCTTCTCCCTGTTCCCTTCTCACAGCTTTTGACGACGCCCTGGCTGAGCACCAGAGACTGAAGTAAGTTTCCTTGGTGTCTCTCAGTGTAAACCATGCGCCCCCTGGGTCTGGCATGAACCGGGCACGGGGCCCTGTTCTGGGAGCCCGCGCCAGCTCCTTCTTCCCTTCGTCATCCCGTCACCCCCACCCAAGCAGGACTGTCCTTCAGTAAGTGGAACCTCGAGCGTCTTTCCATTTCTGTTTTTCAGAGCCCTGGCCATCATCGAGAAGAGTAAGTCCACCGACATTTCTGTTTCATTCCTGGGGTGGGGCGGCTTCCAGGGAGCTCATGTCTCCTGGCAGGGTCCCAGTGGGCTCTGTGTGGCTCGGAGCTGTCACGGAGCTGCCAGGAGACCTGAGCGATGACAGCACGAAGACAGATGGGTTGGAAGTCCGAGGGTACCTGAGACTGGGGTGTGGAAGCACCCAGCGGAGCCTGGTGCCAAGCAGGCTGGGCAACGTCAGGTGCAGTGGCAGGTGGAACCCGACAGGAAGGGGAGAGACTGGACCAGGCTGGGCTGGCCCCTCTGGGTGAAGTGTAGGGAGGGGACGACTTTGAAGCTGAAGCTGGCCTGGCTGTTGGGACACTGGAGCCTCATCTACTTGGGGCTCAGCCCCAAACCCACAGGGACGTGGCACAGTGTCTGAGCTGCCTGGGGTGCTGCCACCAAGTCCACGCACTCAGACTTCGTCAGCTCGGCCGGCCAGGTCTAAACCCCCCAGTTCCAGGGGACTGTCAGGTCCCACTGACCCACGACGCAGGAGCTCGTGAGGAAAGGATTCTGGGGGCAGAGCATAGCAGCCCTGAGCTCGTGGCAGCCAGGGAGGGAACTGAACAGCTTTGAGGCGTAGCAGGGAGAACTCACTCTGCTAGCTTGTGGTCGCCGGTGGGAGGAGGGACTTCCCCTGCATGGGGACATTGTCCCTGAGTGTCCCCACTTGGCAGGAAGTGCCGGCCTCGGTGTTCATAAGTACAACCTGGAAGGGGCCATGGGGTCTCAGTGACCATGCGGGGGGCGGTCTCCGTGGTGGGAAAAGCGAGCCCGGAGACCCCTCAGCCTGCACCTTGCCAGGAGGAGCGCCCACATGCTCACGGAGGCTCCCAGGCCCCTCCCTCTGCCAGTCTAGTCCCTTACCCGGCGAGAACACCCGCTCCCCTCCCGGAGCGCTTCCCTGCAGAGGGGACGGAATTCACCGTGAGTGGTGGCTGGGGCTTGTGGAATCCAGAGTCAAAGGACGTGGACCGTGTCACCCAGCTGTGAAGGGCTGGTGAACACTCGACAGCGTCCACCTCTGGGGCCTTCTCCCCACACCACGATTCGGGGTCCTGCTCCCCTTACCTCCATGGACCAGCACCAGCCCAGTGACACAGGCTCTTTGCACTTCCCTGACCCGTGCTCCGGGGTCCGTGCTGCCCAGGCCTGCTGCTCCCACGATTGCAGCGATTGCAGCGGAAGGAATGTTTTGACTTTCTGCTTAGTGACATACAACCACCCTTCCTGCCCACCCTCCATGGCCATCAGGTCCCCTCCTTGACCAGAGTCACTGTCCCAAAAGCTTCCGTCCCACTATTTCTTGCTCCCCTTTGGGTCTCTGGTTCATCTCCACCTATTGTGTGCATTTTGCCAGTTAAGGGCTCAGAGCAATCATATGAACCTTCTTTCCCAGTTCTTGAGGGGGGAGGCACCTCACTGTCACCTCCAGGTACCACTGATCATGAGGATGGGTTGGAGTCAAGGATAGAAACACACATGTCCCCTAGCTTCTGCTTTTGAAGGCAAGGAAACAGGTAATACAGATTTAAAGATTCCCACCCCTGCCCGGCAGTGTGGCTCAGTGGATTGAGCGTCATCCCATGGTCTGAAAGGTCCCGGTTCGATTCCCTGTCAGGGCACATGCCCGGGTTGTGGGCTCGATCCCCAGGGGGGGATGCAGGAGGCAGCCGATCAATGTTTCTCTCTCACATCAATGTTTCTCGCTCTCTCTCCCCCTTCCTCTCTCTCTATAAAATTAATAAAAATATTTTAAAAATAGTTAAAGATTTCCACTCCAAAACTGATGGAGCATTGCTTAAAAACAAGCCTCAACTCTATGGAAACGCTCTGGGAAGCAACCTGCAAGAACACGCTCATCACCGGGGTCTCGTTTTTCCTTCCAGATCGTGCCAAAGTGGTGAGGGGCCTGCCAGATGTGGCCACAATCATGGAGGATAAGGTACTGACTGTCCCCGCCCACGGCCAGCAGTCACATGCTGTGCTCCCTCATGTACCCATAAAAAATCATGGCACAGCAGAGCACCGTGGATTCCAGCACCTGGCCGGTGACTACACCTCGTGGTCACATGTGGCATAAAGGAAGTCCCAAGCCTGGGGTCAGGCCCTTGGGGTGTGCGCCCTCGCTCTGCCAGGTCTCTCTACTGGTCCTGGGTATATGCACCTCCAACTGTGAACTTCAGTTCAATTACATGATCCCTAAAACCCTTCCAGGGCCGAAATTATGCAAGTCTAATAGTCTAGAAAATGATAGCTAACATTATTACGGTGCTTACTCTGTGCCAGGTACTGTTGCATATGTTACATATTCGAGCTTGTTTAACCATCAAGGAAACCGCATGAGGTCAGGTATTATTCCTAGTTACACTTGACAGCTGAGGAAACAGAGGCCCAGAGAGGTTAAAGGACTTACCTGAGATCACACAGCTTGAAGGGGCAGAGCTGAGGCCGTCCAGCTCCAGACTCAGGGTTTGACCATGATACTATAGGGCTCTGATTTAGAGCTTATTCAAGAATTTTCAAACTCAATTTATACATCTTCATATTAAAGCGATATCGTCTTATCTGCATATGTAATAATGACATATATGGCACAAAAAGCAATGAAGCAAAGTTCAGGCCATTCTGGGGCAGATAAATGGCCAGAATAATAATGATCTAAAATCCTAACTAGTAAGTATTAGTGTAAAAAAGTTGAGGATGGCCCTGGCCAGTTTGGCTCAGCAGTTAGAGCGTCGGCCTGCGGTCCGGAGAGACCCGGGTTCGGTTCCCGCTAAGGGCATGTACTTCGGTTGCAGTTTGTCCCCGGCCCTGGTTGGTCGTGCGGGTGGCAGCCACTCGATGTGTCCCTTTCACGTCGATGTTTCTCTCTCTCTCTCTCCCTTCCTCTCTCTTCCTCCCACTCTATCTGTACAAAAAATGGAAAAATATCCTCGGGTGAGGATAAAAAAAAAAAAAAAAAGTTGAGGATGGCCCTGGCCAGTTTGGCTCAGCAGTTAGAGCATCAGCCTGCAGACCGAAGGGTCACGGGTTTGAGTCCCTGTCAAGGGAATGTACGGTTCGATCCCCAGCCCTGGTCAGGGTTGTGCAGGAGGCAACCAATCAATGTGTCTCTCACATAGATCTCTCTCTTTCTCTATTTTTCTCTCTCTCCTTCCCTCCCTCCCACTCTATCTAAAAAAATCAATGGAAAAATATCCTCAGATGAGGATTAACAACAACAAAAAGTTGAGGATGAAGGACATGGGGTTAAAGTCAAATGTCTCTCCCTTAATGTCATCCCTTTATATGATACAAAACCCCCCACAGAATGAATTTATCACAGGGAGCAGCCTGTGCTGGGAGCTCCCTGCGGGAGTGAAGGTGAATGCCAGGGGCTAGCACAGGAGATGACCGAGCATTCCCTTCCTGTCCTTCCAGACCCTGTGCCTGACCTGCGTCATCTCAGGAGACCCTGCCCCTGAAATTTCTTGGTTGAAGAATGACCAGCCTGTCACCTTCCTTGACCGCTACCACATGGAGGTGAGGGGGACAGAGGTCACCATCACCATCGAGAGGGTCAACAGTGAGGACAGCGGGCGCTATGGCGTCTTTGTCAAGAATAAGTATGGCTCCGAGACGGGCCAGGTCACCATCAGCGTGTTCAAGCATGGGGAGGAGTTCAAGGTGCTGGAGAGGATGTGATCAGGCACCACCTGAGGTCTAGTCCACGTGGACCAGTAGGGTCAACCAGTGGGTCACAGCCTGGCACAGGCCCCAGGGGTGAGGCAGAGGGAAAAGGATAGGGTGGAACCCGGGACATAGGGGTGGGGTGGAATGGATACACCACAGTGGAATTGCAAAGACCTTGCTGGGGTCCCAGGAGGCCTCCAGGATAGGGAGATCAGCCCTGGACTTGAAATGACACCTACATGCCAGACCCAACTTCAGCTCTCCACACTCCATGAGCCTTGCCTTTCTCATCCATCAAACGGGAATTCCTACATCTACGGACTGTTGATGAAGACACTTTACAAACCACATACCAGTGGTTCTCAACCTGAGGGACAAAAGGCAATGTCCAGATTTTTGGTCATCACAATTGGAGGTGTCTGTTGGCAAAAGTGTCTATTGGTAAAGGTCAGGGATGCTGCCAAGCAGCCCAGCTCCCCACCACGTGGAATTGCCCAAGCCCAAATGACAACAGTGCCAAGGCTGGTTAGCCCTGCCATCAAGTGATAGATCACAATATCCCACTTTTAGAATATATTTTTCATTCACATAAGTTCAACAAACATTCATTTAAAGTCCAGCATGCGCCAGTCTAAGGATGTCACTGGGAGCACGAAGATCAATAATATTCAGGCCCTGCTGTCGAGGAGGCTTCAGCCCTTTGGGGGAGTTAGACCTGGGTCCAAATGACTCTGGGACGAGGCAGATGATAAGCATTATAAAACAGGTGCAAATAAAGTTCCACTCGTGGGCAAAGGAGAGAGACAGATGTTCATCCCAGTTGGAGAAGGAGGGCTTTACAACACCTTCACGGAGCTAGCAGGATCGTGTTGGGCCCTGAACAATGAGTCCAATTTGGCGGCGGTGATGGGAGGAGGGCATTCAGAGGGGGCATGGTGAGAGCAATGGCGAGGAGTTGGAGCAACACTGGGTGCCAGGCTGGTGAGCTGGATGACCTTCAGGACTTCTTCCAGCTCAGGGCCTCTACCTGCTGTGACAGATACCGGTTGGCCTTGCTTGATGGACCTCAGTTCAGAGCTGGGCATTCACCACCTTCCAATTTCCTTCCTTTTTCAAATAAGATTTGGATTGGGTGGGTTTGTAAAGTTATAGATGTTTGTTGTAAACTTTTGGAAAACCATGGAAAGTATAAAGGAGAAAATAAAAACCACCTATAGTTCCAGCAGCAGAAGACAGCTCACCTCTGGTTTCTGAAATGACTTCTGGACTTAAGGAGACAATGAATCGCTCCTATGTCCACCGCCTGCACACGCATCAGACATGGTGGTAACACATCCTCCAGCGCGCGTTCTGGGCTCATGGTGCAGTCAAGCCAGACTTGGGGTCGGGGGAGGCAGGGGGACCTGAACCTGTCCTGGCTGGGAACGAATATGGGGAAGTGTGCAGGTCTTGGAGGCAAACACACCTTGGGCAGTTCTTCCCCTTTCTCATTTTTGCGGGCCGTTTCAGCTGACACTAAGATCTTTATTACTTCCCAGAACTCAATTCTCCTCTGCTTTTCTCTTCTCATGATGAAGAGAAGGGCTCATCCTCACCCTCCCTTCCACTCGCATACTTGGAATCTCAGAGGAGAGACTTGGCTTCCTACACATGTCAGTGAAAAATGTCACCGATTTCCGAGAAATCGGCAAGCACAGTATCCACACGCTCTCCCCCTGGCAGCCGTCCGGAAATGCTTGCATATGTGCTGCATCTTCACACAGAGCGCCCTCCCTTCTCGTCCACGTAATCATCACCCCAGCCTAGGGAGGTAGGCAGAGATGGCGGTGATGACATAAATCACAGAGGCACGACGCTTAAAAGGTCATAAAGCATTCTCATGTCTCGGTGATCAATGGGACGGTGTCCCTGGCCCCATTTTCACAGATGGCAGCTGAGAACCTAAATATAAGTGGCAGGGTCAGGACAAGAACAAGAGTCCCAGGGTCCTGGTTCAGAGGACATTCTGCTCTGCCATGCTGCCCCTGAGGAGGGGTACGTGGAGCCCAGAGCCCAAGGAAGCAATCATAGTTCTCAATAAACATGTGAGAATTGCCAAAGTAATGAATGGTCAAGTCAATGAACAGATATGTACATGGAGGTGTCTTGTTGGTCCCATTGTCCAGAAGGGTAACATTTTCTCCATGGGAGGAGGGGGGCTAGGTGCGGGACTGTGGTACACAGCAATTTGTCATGAGTTCCTGATCCCTTCTGTTGGTCCTAATGGATCATGATGTGAGCGCCCCTGTTGGTGAAAAATGGGGCTGAAGTTGCTGTGAACCGTGTGATTTAGTGACACACCAGTTGGGGAGATGGAACTGGTCCCCATTGGACTGCATATGGACAGTTTCTCTTTGTCCAGTCTCCTGGATAGAGTCCCCAGAGCGGCATCCGTGAGCAGCCTTCCTGAAGACGGACCCCGTCGCCCTGTTTGCTGTGCTCTTTCCCCTGCCTCCATCTCACAGAGCCCAGGCTCAGCTGGTTTCGCCACTGGGGTTCCACCCAGGCAGGCTGGATGGGGCAGTCCCAAGGGTGGGGCGGTGGGGATCGAGATCCCTGAGACCTTTCCTTGTTCTCTCAGTTCTTCCCACTTAATCCCAATGAACCCTCAACCCACCCAGGTGGGAGAAAGTGGGATGAACCTTGCTAAAGGATATCGTAATACAAAAAAATAAATATTTGGTCTTTGTCCCTGGTTCCCAACGCAGCTCTTCACCCTTGGAATTTCCAGGGTGATAAGAGTATCTTTTGGATGCAAATGAGATGACTTCTGACTGGAGTTCTGAGGCAGCTTTAGGATGGGTGCTGGTCTCCAGAAAGACCGAGGCATGATGATAAGGTTGGAAGTTTCAGCCCCACCCCCCAACCTCCAGGGAGGGGAGAAGGGCTGGAGATTGACTCATGCACCAGTGGTCAATGATTTGATCAATCGTGCCGAAGTAATGAAACCTCCACAAAACCCCCTAAATTATGGGATCTGTAGGGCTTCCAGGTCTGCGGACACATCAAGGTATTGGGAGGGTGGCACACTCAGAGGGCATGGAGGCTCCATGCATTCCTTGTCCTATGCACTTCTCCACTTGGCCGTTCATCTGTGTTCTTTATAAGACACCAGTAAATGGAAGTAAATGTTTCCCTGAGTTTTGTGAGCTGTTCTAGCAAATTATTGGGTCAGAGGAGAAAGTCGTGGGAACCCTCGATTTATAGCTGGTTGGTCAGAAGTACAGGTGGCAACCTAGGCCTTTCGACTGGTGTCTGAAGTGAGGGCAGTCTTGTGGGACGGAGCCCTTAAACCTGTGGAACCTGACACTAACTCCAGGTAGCTTGTGTCAGAATTAAATTACATTGTAGGACACCCAATTAACGTCTGGAGATTTGGAGAACTGGTTGTTGGTGGGAGAAAACCCACACATTTGATATCAGAAGTGTTGTGAACCGAAACAGATTCAGGGTTATAAATCAACCACCTCCTCATGGGGTATCTTCCATTTCATCTACTCTGCATCTCCTGAGCCCAGAGTAGGTGGTGGTGCACGCCATCACCCAGTGAAGCCAGACTCCCCAGCTTCACCTCATTCACACTCTACAGCTTGGATCATTCACACTCTACAGCTTGGATCACTACCCATCACTCGATTCTCCTTTTCCCAACCTGTTCCCAATGGCCTCAACGCCTGCCCGTGGCCGAAACTACATCCTGCTCGCGGGACCCCTCCGGTTCCTCCCTAGCTACAATTCCCGATTGCTCCTTGTATTCTCTTTTCCTGGCTCATCCTGGGAAACATCCCAGTGGGTCTAGCCTGATCCCTCGTACCCTGCATGGGACTCAGAAAGTCAGGATCTTTGTCCCCCTTATCCGGTGGAGCCCAGCAGCAAACACAACCCAGCCTTCTCCAGGAACTCTCCACGAATCTCGGCGTGCGGGACTCCAGCGAGCCAGGGAGGGTGTGCAGGCTGAAGGAAGGACAGGCAGCCAGTAGCTTCCTCCTTCATCACACCACTGGCCACTCCTCCCCCACACCCGTTCTGCCACCTTTCAGATACCGGCCCCTTTCAAATAGCTGTAGTCCTTGTCCTAGAGAGACAGTACAAAGGAAAAATAAAGGAAGCAGGACCCTGATGGAAAATGACTGGCCCGTGTAACAACCTCTGCCCACTCAGCCTCAGTCAGATGCTTTCCATACCTTAAAATTTCCAAATCACTGCAAACAACGCGGGTGACATGTTCATGCCAAAAATAGTTTCAGAAGCAACACTCCCCAGATGTCTCTAGCTAGAGGAAGCCGGATTTCTTATTTTCAGCATTTGAGAAAAGTATAAATCCTGAGGCCGGAAGGAGTTTCAGCCAAGAAGTGCCCTGGGTTGAGAGCAAAACAAATTGTACAGCCTGCGAGGAATGTGCATCTCGGCTCCTGGGCCTCCCAGAAATCCCTGCGCCCTGGCCGGCTGGGGTGGAGTCCCTCCCTGTGCAGGCTGACCCGAAGACAGAGACAGGGCCACACAGAGTCTTTTCATTCCATTTATAGACACGTTCGTGGTGAAACGACTCTTTGCATTTGCTTTAAAATACTCCAGTTTGGAAAATATATATATCAAAGGGAGATCAATGAAAAAGTTAGCAAAATACTGATGGTTCTTGAAGCTGGGTGATGGGTGTATGGGGGTATATTACCACTCTCTCTACTTTTGTATATGTTTGAATTTTTTTTTTATAATAAAACATTTTAAAGACTTCATGGGAAATCAGTCTTCAGCTGTCTTTTCATCCGGAGTCATTTTCATTGTTTAGCCAGCAATTAGTCAAGGATACTAGATACAGACAAGTGAACACAGAGTTCCTCTCTTGTAGGCAATTTATACAGACTGCTATTTTTCAGTCGCACTAATTAAAATTAATGGTGATGTAGATGCCCTACAGGAAATAATTATGAAATAATGGCGGTCATTTTCTTTTTTTAAATTATACATCCAAATGCTTCAATCACTCTGCATCCATTCAGCACAATGTTTACTGATCGTACGATGTGACAGGAACACACAAAATCAAAGCTTGATGCTCCAGTCCGAGGTTCAGCTTTACATTACTTTGATGTGTGGCTTATTTAAGCTTCTTGTCTAAAAAAAAGAAAGCCTGTTATAAGAATTAGATGCTTGCCAAATAACTAGCACAATGCCTGATGGGAATGAAACAAATGGTATATTTCCCCACCCCACCCCATTCCCTGGCACCAGAGAGGGCCCCTCTGGAGGGGTCACAGTCTACTGGGGAAGATACACTGGCCAGTCCAGCTCCCATAGTTTCTTCTGCATATTTTTGAGTGGTGACAGTACAGGTGCTTCCAGAGACCGGAGCCCACAGCCTCACAAGGGAATTTGAAAGTAGTATCCGTTGTATTTTTTTCAATTATTGACATTATAAATGCTTCTGGTAAAAAGATTAGATGAGACAGAATTGAATAAAGCAGAAAATAAAAATATCCTTAAGCCACCAACCAGATATAAGCACATTGCTGGTTTCCACTCCAAACAAATAAATACTCATTTCCTAGGGCCCTCGTAGCTGGGGGCAGCCATAGGACATGGTTCTGGTCAAAGAGACCTAAGCAGAAATTTGCTGGGGCATCTTGATGCTCCTAATGAAAGGAGCAGACACTGCAGGCACAGTGCTACTCCCCTTCCTCCTTCCTGCCTCGAATGTGGACGTGATGCCCGGAGCTGGGGCAGCCATCTTGTGACCATAAAGAAGAGAGACTTTCAGGGATACCCACCCTGACATCACCCAGTGGCTGACATCAGGCCCTCAGACCTCCAGACTACTTGTGAGAGAAAAATAAGTTCCTCTGTGCTGTGGCACCAGAAATTAGGTTTTCAGTTCCTTAGAGCTAAAAACATTCCCAATTCCTGCACCCCTTGTTAAGATATTTTGGGTATTCTCCATGCTAGTCTTTATAGAGTTGAGAAATCTTACATATAATTTTACAATAATTTTATAATTCTGGGTTTTTCATATGCCATTAAAGCAAGAGAATTTACTCATATCACCAAAAAGCATTCCAAAACTGCATATTAGTGTTTCTCTATTATGTAGTTATGTATCATTTCTATATTGCTAGAAATATAGCAATTTTATTATGATAAAACTGGAATGGATATCCGTATCAAAGGGCATAGATTACTAGGTTGAAAACAGACAAGCTACTTGGCAAGAATGGAAACCAGCAACTGGCGATTGTACCTGGGCCTACCACTCAGGGCACAGGTAGAAGTTAGTTGATCAGCTAACACATATTTATTGTGTTGCTATTTCATTCTAGGGGGGCACTGGCGATATAGTGATGACCAGAACAGACATTGGCCCTGCCCACATGGGAAATGCCATTTATCAGATGGCCACCCAGAGAGATGGCTGGTTTTTATTGGACCATGGCCAGCTGATGAAAGGACAGGCTCAATGTAAAAGTTAGAAAGTAAAACTGAGAAAAATATTTGTGATCTACATGGAAACTATAAGGGTAATATACATACTATACAATTACAATCCAGTATCATGACTAGTATGTCATCATCAAAAATGATGTTGCAGCCCTGGCTGGTTTTGCTCAGCGGTTAGAGCATCGACCTGTGGTCCAGAGAGGCCAGGGTTCAGTTCCCACTAAGGGCATGTACCTCAGTTGCAGTTTGTCCCCGGCCCTGGTTGGGTTGTGTGGGTGGCAGCCACTCAATGTGTCCCTTTCACGTTGATGTTTCTCTCTCTCTCTCTCTCTCTCTCTCTCCCCCCCTCCCTCTCTCTCCTTCCTACTCTATCTGAACAAAAAATGAAAAAATGTCTTCGAGTGAGGATAAAAAATAAATAAAATGATGTTGCAAAAACATATTGAGATGCATGGAAAGATGTTCAGGATAGATTTTAAAAATCAAAAGGCAGATTTCAAACAGTATTTAGAGTATGACTTTATTTTGTTAAAATGAAAACTTTTTATTTTAGAAGACTAGAAGAATAAACATCAAAATGTTAGTGAATTCTCTGAATGGTGGGGTTACAACTGATGTTAATTTTATTCTCTTATCTGTATTTTCAAAATCCCTATAATAAACTTGCATTATATTTTAAACAGAAAAGAGAAAGAATCTTGGAATGTTTTATAAGCTACCGCAGATATCTGGCCCATCTCTGCCAAACTAGCCTCCCCTTATTCTCTGTTCCTGGTTCCTGACTCTGTTTATTTCGCTTTTGTGTCTATCTCACTTGTTAATGGTATCCGACACCCTCATTTTATGGTCCTTTGAGACTTAAGCCTATTCAGCGACTTTTTACATTTCAGATGTCGTATTTTATAGTTTTAAAATTTCCATTTGGTTCTTTTTAATAATTTCTATTTCTCTGTCAAGATTTTCTATCTTTTCCTTTTTTATAAACACATGTTCCTTTACAGGAAAGAACGTAGCTATATTAATTGCTTTAAAATCATTGGTCATCTCAAAGTCAGTCTCTATTGATTATCTTTTTTCTTGAAAATGGATCATATTTCCTTTTCTTTGTATGTCAAATAATTTGGGATTGTGTTTTGAGTATTATGTTATGGGGACTGGATTCTGTTATAGTCCTCCAAAACATGCTGATTTCTGTGGTGGCTTGTTTTTGTTTTTGTTTGTTTTGTGGTTTTTTGGGGTATTTTTCAAGTAATTAACTTGTTTGGACTCAAAACACAAACTTTGTCTTTTGGGAGACAGTTGAAATATCAATTTCCTTCTTTTATTTTTAGCTTATCTGCCCATAGCCTATCCCATGTATGTGTGATTTGGAGTTCAACCAGAGATCTGGACAGAGTTTATAAAGACCTTGTGGCTCTTTTCCTCTGTGACGCTCACCTTTCCAGGCTCCCCCCACTCTGGTTGCCCTCACCCCTGGGTTTTCAGGCCGTAACTCCTGCAGGCTTTCTAGTGGAGTGTTGGACACCCTCAAATGATGCTGACTGCAGTGTGCTGAAAGCCATTAAAAAATGAGAAATTCATCCCATGCCATATCCTTCTTCCAAGTGTTGGCTTCTCTCCAGAATCTGCCTGCTTTGGTTTACTCTCCAGTGCTTTGGATAAACTTTTTTCTCCCCTAGAAGTTAATAGCTGTAGTCTGCAGGGGGGCCCACCTAGGTGGAGTTAACTCGGCCATACCGTAAGTGGAATCCCTCAATGTGATGTACTCTTCTCGTTTCAATCTTCAGTAGCCCCTTCTAGGTAAGGAGTCCACATGGCCAAGAGGATACACCACTCAGAGCAGCCCCTCCTTCTGGGAAATGCCCTGGGGATTTCTGGCATCTATCTGCCTTCTGCTCTACAACAGATTTTGGATAGGGCGGGGCACCCTTTGCCTTGGCACCCCAGAGCTGCCCAGCATGCTTTACTCTTAAGTGCCTACCCACAACTAGGCAGTCAGAAATCAAGGTACTTTCTTTTGAATCATCTTAGTAGTAGCAAATCACTAAGCTATGAGGATGAGTTTATTTTCTGAAGCTGTTAAAACACTTGGAGAAAATAGTATTGTCTGTAGACCCAGGCAAGAGGGTCTCCTCTGGGCCTCATGTGTTAGTGTAGCAATTTTCAACCTTTTAATTTTTTGGCATTGGTCTTGGCAATGACCTTTTTATTTACTTTTTTTCAACTTTTATTAATTTATTTTTGTTACAGATGTTTCCCCTTTTTCCCCCCTAGACACCTTCCTCCCCATCCCGTCACCCCACCCCACCCCCAGCATTGTTGTCTGTGTCCATTGGTTATGCATACATGCCTATAAGTTCTTTGGTTTATCTCATCCAACGCCCCCCGCCCCTCTCCTCTGAGGTTTGTCAGTCTGAACCACACTCCTTTCTATAATTTTCAACCTTTTTTATCTCATGGCACATATAAACTAATTACTAAAATATATATTTTTTACTGTTCTGACAAAAAAAAATAGGTGTGATTTTGATTCATTCACACTGGATGGCTATTGTTGTGTTGGCTGTTGTCAGTGTTTTATTCAACAATCTAAGGGAAAAGAGGTCAGTGCCCCTGACTAAATATTCAGGTACTGCATGCTTTAAAAATTCTTGCTGCATTGGTTGAAAATCTCTGCTTTAGTGGGCACTCTGCACCTCTGCAGGCTGCATGCCTTTCCAGGGACCAAGGAGTCCTTGGAGCCAAGGGAACATGGCTACACAGAGCCTATGACATCTCCCCTTGACTATGCCCCTAGTGCCCAGAACCCAGAATTCTCTGACCAAGTGACCCAAACTCAATTCCAGGGCCTACATGGACCTCTTTCCCAGATGTGGAAGGCAGAATGATGGATGCTCAAAGACATCCATTAAAAGTAAATTTTACTAATTAGACAAGAAAGATGTGATCCTAATGTAAAGAAATGGATCTAGCCCTGGCTGGTTTGGCTCAGCGGTAGAGCATTGGCCCGCAGACCAATGAGTCGGGGGTTCAATTTCAGCCAAGGTCACATACCTCAGTTGCAGTTCAATCCCAGTCCTGGTCGGGGTCATGCGGGAGGCAACCAGTGAATGTGTCCCTCTCATGTCGATGTTTCTCTCTCTCTCTCTCTCCCTTTCTCTCCCTCCCACTCTATCTGAAGATAAATGGAAAAAATATCCTTGGGTGAGGATTTAAAAAAAAAAAGAAATGAATCTAAATTAGAACAGGGAAGCAATATACAGAATGAACAGGGAGCTAGAATGGATTTGGAATGTGAGGATGGCACATGTCCCTCCTTGAGCAGAGCATAGTGGTTAAGTGTGTGGATGTGGGAGCCAGACCATCTGGATTAAACCACAACTTGACCGGAATCAAACCCGTGACTCATTGGTCTTCGGGCAGACACTCTAACAACTGAGCAAAACTGGCAAGGGCTGTCCTGTTTTTTAATTGTTTTTTTCTTTTTGGTTTTCTGATTGGGTGATTTCTTCTACCCTGTATTCTAATTCACTGATCCAATCCTCGGCTTCCTCTACTCTGCTGGTTATTCCTTCCAATGTGTTCTTTATTTCTGCTATGTCATTCTTCATTTCTGCTTGGTGGTTTTTCATTTCCAATTGATTGATTTTCATTGATTTTATATCTTTACTTGTGCTGTTGAGATTTCTCATAATCATTATTCTGAACTCTACCTCTGATAACTTGCTCAACTCCATTTCATTTATACCTTCTTTTGTAGAATTGTATTGTTCTTTCATTTGGGATTTGTTTCCTTGTTTCACTATTTTGGCTGTCTCTGTGGGTTTTAGAGCCTGCCAAATTTTCCTGTGGGTGTTGGTGTTCCACTGACTGCGGCTCCCTCTATTGAGTTTGGATGAGTATGGGAGGGCCCACATTAAACACCAGTGTCAAGTCTTACTTTATAGCTTTTTTCTGCAGGCTATTAGTCTCAGTTACTTGATAAGCCTTGGGTTGTAGCCCTTAGTTGAATGAAAAATCCCTCAGGTGGACAGGGTACGAGGATTTCCAGTGGGTGGGGCAATTGCTTTTCCCTGGGTTAAAGTTGCTTTGATAAGAAAGTGGTTTCTGCAGTGTGGATTGTTGGCTCAATGCAGGGGTCCAGGCCTCTGCCTTCACAGCTCAGTCCCCAGAGCCACAAGGTGGTGTTAAATTCCTGAGAGAGGAAAAGTTGCTTCCCCCCCACCCCGGGCTAAAACAGAGGGCTACTTGACAGAGATGGCTACTGAAGCCATGAGGGAGGGGCTCAGCATAGGAACTCAGGCCTCAGCCTTCACAGCTCAGTCCTCAGAGCCAGGATCCCCAACACTGAGAATCTGGACCAAATTTCAAGAGGCTTTTTTTCCCCTCTTTGTTTGCTGATAGACGATTCTAGCTGCTAATGAACCTCAATTTGCATTTCTCCAGCTGGGTAGTGTTAAATTCTTGAGGGAGGGGCCAATGCCTCTCCCCAGGGCTCTGGGAAGGGGCTTTTTGAGTCATATGGTTACTGTCCTATGAAGGAGTGATTCAGCATAAAACTCCCAGTGTCCTCCTTCCCAGCTCTCTTCCCAGTGCCACGAACCCCTGACTCTCTTCACACAGTTCCAGTCCAGTTTGCCCTCCCTCTGCCGGAGCCCAAGGTGAGTGGCTGTAGCTGATTTAGTGCACTGACCCTTCGGGGAAGTGCCGGTGTTTCCAGCTCCTCTATTCTGGTGATTTCCTCAGCCAGGTGTTATGTGGGAGCCTTTCCCTGCTCCACCACTCTGCTATGGAGCCGGCTTGGGGTTTTAACCCCCGACTTCTCAGAGGAAACTGCTAAGACAGACCTCAGCTGCTGCCCATGGGCACCCAACCAGCCCTCTCTCACCTCCTCAGATCCTACCAGGCTCGATTTGTTGTCTTTTTTCCATCCCTGGTTATAAAGTTTCACTCCAGATGCTCTTCAGTTGGTTTTTCCCAATGACTTGTCTTTACTTTAGTTGTAATTCCAGTTTGGTCCTGGAAAATGGTCTGTGTAGCTTTCATTCACTCCACCACCATTTTTGGATCTCAAACATCATGATTTTAAACAATAGTTGGTGTATATAAAAAAAGAATTCATTTGAAGTGGACTTGGGGATATTTTCTTGAGTGACATTGAATTAGGAGAGAAGGAAATGCCATCTAGCTCATTACTTGGCTCTACTTACATAATGATAATGTGTAAACTCTGTTTTTTATGGGGGTCAAAAGATAACTGTGGAAAGTTGATGAGGAAGGAAAGATGCCTTGAAGCTCAAATACATGTAACATATCAAAATGAGAACAGGAAGAGAGGAAATGAATGTTTTATAACCCACATCAAGTCAATAGAAGTATCTTAAAATCAATACAGAGAGAAATAACCACACAAAACTATCTTTAGAGATGTAGGGTGACCACTAGTACTAAAATTAGGACCATTTAAAGTGGTAGATTCCAGCCCAACCAGGTGGATCATCCCATGGACTGGGAGGTCCCAGTTTGATCGGGGCACATGCCCAGGTTGTGGACTCGATCCCCAGTAGGGAGGTGTGCAGGAGGCAGTTGATCAATATATCTCTCTCACATCAATGTTTCTATCTCTCTCTCCCTTTCTTTCTCTCTAAAAAATCAATAAAAATATATATTTTTAAAATAAAGTGGTAAATTCCAGATTTCTGAGGATACAGGGGCAACTCATTAGCATTTCATTTATTTAGTATTTCTCTAATAACAAAGTCTCTGGTGCCTAAAGCAGTCTCATGGTCAAGCTTCAGGGGAAAAAAATCTCAGCTCATTTATCTTGACCTAATCACTTAACCTCTCCAGAACGCAGTATTTTCAGCTGCCGAGTGCTGGTGATAATGTGCCTACCCACCTAGCTGATCCTGACTCTCTCCACTATCAAAGGATCGGTTGGAGATGGTGGGCTTTGAGGCAATTCAGCTTCGAGCAGAGCCTTTCCCTGTGTGATCTTGAATTAGAGATCGAACTGAATATGTTAGCACAGCAGATGACAAAGTAGTGCAGCCCACCGGCCACAGCGCTCAGACCTCCCTGGCAGCAGTAAAGCCCTGACTTCGGCTGGGTTTGGACCCAGTGGACAAACAGACTGGCGCTCTGAGAGATCTGCTCCTCCTGACTTTGACCAAAGGAGCCGCTTTCCCAGTTTTAACATCTTGGGACATCTTTAGTTGCTCCCCACTTGCTTTTGTACTGATTTCACAGGATACTAAAGATGCTTAATAAAGGTGTCTCATTATCCATCTGGTGCTCACCACATGACAATATTCCCAAATTATTTGTATCCGAGGGGAGTAAAAATAACACTTTGAGTACCAGATGCTATGCTAGCAAATCATTTCCATACATACATGTACGCATATATATTTCATATACGTAGCTCAGCTGATCTTTACAAGTGACCTTTGGTAGACATAGACCACTTAGGGGAGGGAAGGGAAGATCAAGGAGCTTAAGTGATTTGCCAGAGTCTGCACAGCTGGTAAACAGTTGAACCAAGATCCAAACTTCAAGCTGCCAACTCAGACTCTTTTGACTATATACCATAATCTCTATAGCTCACCTTTCACATTCTTCAATATTTCCCCTGAAAATTTGATGCATTCATCATTAAATTCAAATAGCTGGTCCCAGGCAATACTGCAGCCACCAGCCACGGACAGCTACTAACACTTGAAATGTGACTGGTCCAAACTGAGGTGTGCTGAAGTACAAAATATACATCAATTTCTAAGACTTAGTACAATGAAAAGAACATAAAGTGGCTCATTAATAACGTTACATTGATCACACAATGAAATGATAATATTTCAGATATATTGGAGTAAATAAAATGTTAAAATTAATTTACCTGTTCCTTTTTATTTTGAAATTTTGGCTACTAAAATTTTTTCAATTCTGTATATGGCTTAGGTTATATTTCTGTTGGACAAAACCAGGCTAGACTGTTCAATCAACAGAGACATCTGTGGTTCAACAGAAAAGAAACATTGGTGGGCCCTGTCCAGTTTAGCTCAGCGATTAGAGCGTTGGCCCGTGGACCGGAGGATCCCTGGTTCAGTTCCCATTAAGGGCATGTACCTCGGTTGCAGTTTGTCCCCAGCCCCGGTTAGGGTCGTGTGGGTAGCAACCACTCAATGTGTCCCTCTCACATCGATGTTTCTCTCTCTCTCTCTTCCTTCCTCTCTCCCTCCCACTCTATCTGAAGATACATACAAAAATGTCCTCAGGTGAGGATAAAAAAATAAAAGAAACATTGGTGGGAAAGTTGGGAGACCTGAGTTCAAGTCCTAGCTTTGACATTATGTAGCTGCGTGGCCTCCAACAAGCCATCTACCCTCTCTGCACCTCAGTTCCCCGTCTCTAAAATAGGGGACTAGATCAGATCATTTCAACGAGCCCTTCCACCCTGACAGTCTTGCACCAGCACCTCCCTCAGCTCTCAGCACGTATTTACCTCTTTGTCTAGTGGGGGCGCTTCTCAGCTGGGAGGTCGATCTGCCCCTCCTGATCACAAACTCCTTGAGGACCTAACAAAAGTAAACCATTGCCCCTCTGACCCCTTACTGCCCTCTTTTGCCACATTACACTCTCATTTTGTGTTCCTTGGAATTATAACATGTGAATCTTTGCGGGGACAGGGGTGGAGAGGTAAAGGAAAAGGAAGTCTATTAATAATAGACTTTAAACAAGTAACAAACCACCAGGAAGTTATTATTAAGTCCGACCATGTGCTTGACATTCGGTGCCCTCATGGCATTGTGCCCTCATGGGAAAATGTCAAAAAAACTTTGCTGGCAACAGTGAGTTAAATAAAAGCCAAAAACAGCAGTCATTGACTTCAGGAACTTGGGCTGGGTGAACTGTTCCCTTAGCGCTAAGATAAACTGAACTGTGACTGGGTGCTAGGGCCCTTGCTGGGACATGGTGGGCTGCACGTAACCCTTTCAACAGCGCCTTGAGGTAGGCTACTATTATAATTCCCTGTTCAGCTTATCTGAAAACTTGGTTCATTTCAAAATAGTATTGAGCTCTTACTGGGAGTTGGGCACTATTCTAGGCACTGGGGTCTGTATTCTAGTGGAAGGAAGATAATAAACAAATGAGCAAATAATATCATCAGGTATATACCCAAAACAATAGAAAACAGGGACTAGAACAGGAACTTGTATACTTCATAGCAGCATTATTCACAATAACTAAAAGGTAGAAACAACCAAATGTCCATTAACAGATGAATGGATAAGCTAAATGTAGTATAAACATACAATACAATATTATTTATCCTTTAACAGGAATGAAATTCTGGCACATGCTCTAACACAGATGAAAGTTGAAAGCCCGACACAAAAGGACAAATATGGTGTGATTCCACCTACAAGAGGAACCTACAATAGGAAAACTCATGGAGATAAGAGGTAGGATAGAGGTTACCCCGGGCTGGGAGGAGGATGGAATGGGGAGTACCTTTCTGGGTGTCGAGTTCCTATTTGGAATGATGAAAAATTCTGGAAACAGGGTGATGATGGTTACACAACATCGTGAATGTACAACACCACTGAATTGTACACTTGAAAAACTGGTAAAATATCCATCTCCAGGGAGAGAATTTTATTTTCTTTTTTTTTTCTTTTTATCCTCACCTGAGGACATTTTTCCATATTTTGTTCAGATAGAGTGGGAGGGGGAGAGAGAGAGAGAAACATCGACGTGAAAGGGACACATCGAGTGCTTGCCACCCACACAACCCAACCTGGGCAGGGGACAAACTGCAACCGAGGTACATGCCCTTAGCGGACACCGAACTTGGGTCTCTCTGGACCACAGGCCGACGCTCTAACCGCTGAGCCAAACCGGCCAGGGCTATTTTCTTTTTTCTTTATTGAATTTAGAGACAGAGGAAGGGAGAGGGAGAGAGAGACAGAGGCATCAATGAGAAAGAACATTGATTGGCCGCCTCCTGCATGCCCCCCACTGGGGATTGGGCCCACAGCCTGGGCGTGTGTCGTGACTGGGAATCGAACTGGCGACCTCCTGGTGCATGGATCGATGCTCAACTACTGAGCCCCACCGGCGGGGCCAGGGAGAGAATTTTAACCTACAGCATGGTAAGGGTGCATGCTCTCCATGGGCAGACCCTAAAGGGACTGCCTGGTATGAGATGCCCCCAAAAATTCTGCCCAAGAGAGTTTCCTGCCTGAAGCCAGTGGCATCAGTGGGAAGAGACTGGCTATCAGACCATCAAACACTGAAGCCAGATGGGTGCTAGAGGAGGCGTCCTCCACCCCATGTTGCTGCAGGTGGGGACCCTCAGGGAAAGGACCTCAAAACGGTCCACAGAATCCCCCACAAGCCAGCCTTGGACTCCCACCACACGCGGAGTCCCAGTGCCAGATTACTGAAGCCACCGAGGAAGGCCTTCCCTCCCCCTCGCCCAAGCCTAGAGGGACCCAAAGCAGCAGCTGATGAGCGGGCAGAAGGGGAAGAAACAGAAGATTCCTGCCGTGACACTGGGGAGAGAGAGACTTGATTGGATGAGGGTCTGCTGTTTTTATGTCAGACTGGACTGGATTTTTTTCACCTGTCTGCCAAACCCACAATGAGGGTAGGCCATAAAGGTGGTGAGTAATGCCCTGGCTGGGTTGGCTCAGCGGTTAGAGCGTCGGCCCATGGACCAGAGAGTCTCGGGTTCGGTTCCCGCTAAGGGCATGTACCTCGGTTGCAGTTTGTCCCCAGCCCCAGCTGGGGTCATGTGGGTGGCAACCACTCAATGTGTCTCTCTCACATCAATGTTTCTCTCTCTCTCTCTCCTCTCTCTCTCTCTCTCTCTCTCTCTCTCTCTCTCTCTCTCTCTCTCTCCTGCTCTATCTGAGGATAAATCCAAAAATGTCCTCGGGTGAGGATTTAAAAAAAAAAAGAGGTGGTGAGTAATGAGGCACACGCCTCGCAGCCCCTTCGTGCACCTCCAAACGATGTTTATTCAATTTCCTAAGGCTGATTCCTGTCAGTCCTCTTTCATAATTAAATAAGGTGGGGTGTTTTTCCTGGAAGAATTAAAGCCTTCTTATGCACAAATACTGTTTCTTTCACTGTTGCTAAGAAACTCCTTCATGATATTAATCTCCACTGGAGACCAACCTCTCCATGTCAAGCAATAGGGGTGCTCATTGCAGTGGAAAGATTGTTTTTAAAAATCTCAAAATTCTTCCTGATTCAACATAGGTCCCTGTGATCCCCAGAGTTCAGAAGCAATTAAAAACTTTTTTCTGAAAGACGAGTTTAGCTAAAATACATGGCACCACAAATAGTCAGTGCCTAAATCACTCCTCTTCAGCTAATAACCACTGCGGAAATCCCAACAGGTAAACTGAGCTCATACCATCTTGTCAGAAGAAGACACATACAAAATAAGTCTGATTTACCCCATTATTAAGAAACAAACAAACAAAAGATGAAAAGCAAGCTAACACCAAGACCTCAGAAAGCACACAAAGCTGTAACATTCTGCCAAGCTCTTATGGGTTCTGCGAAATATTATTTATAGCAACACAAAGCAATTCTCCGTATCCCTCCCCGACTCATCCACCGGCATACACCTCAGTTGGTGGGTCTACTTTCAAAACCAAAACAGAAAAGCTTCTTTGGATGTATGCGGGAAAAGACCTTACCTTGTTTTCCTGAGCCCAGCAACTTCTGTGGAGCACAGGCCCCTATGTGGTGGGTACACAGACCACTCTATAGGAAGATCCCCACCCCATGCGAAGAGCCAGTGGACCAGGCTCTTTCTTAAAGAGTTTAGTAGACATGCCCTGGCCGGTTTGCTCAGTGGTTAGAGTGTTGGCCCTCAGACCGGAGAGTCCTGGGTTCGGTTCCCGCTAAGGGCACGTACCTCAGTTGCAGTTTGTCTCCAGCCCCAACTGGGGACGTGTGGTGGCAACCACTCAATGTGTCTCTCTCACATCGATGTTTCTCTCTCTCTCCCTCCCTCTCTCCCTCTAGCTCTAGCTGAAGATTAGTGTAAAAAATATCCTCAGGTGAGGATTTTAAAAAACAAAAAGAAAGAGTTTAGCCTAACACTTGCAATAAAGCGGAGTGCAACAAACCTCTCTATGTAACATCATCATCAGTTAAAACTCTGCCCCCAAAAAAGTGACCAAAATGTACTCAATCATCCCATTCTTCCTCAGAAGCCAAGATGTAAACAAGTAACTCTGTGTCTTGTGCTGCTAAAAAGTAAGAAAACTATTTTCAGACTAAACTGTCCCTGAGTCCTGAGACCGTTTAGAACTCTGTAAAAATTGACAATAAAATCTTCCAAAAAATTTCCAGGGTTCCAAACCATAAAATTTGACTCTCTCTAAATGGTATTCAATGAACTAAAAAAAAAAAAACTAGTGGAAAAAGTATTTTAATAAACAGTGATTTTTTGCCCTGGCCGGTTTGGCTCAGCGGTTAGAGCGTCAGCCTGCGGTCCCGAGAGACCCGGGTTCGGTTCCCGCTAAGGGCACGTACCTCGGTTGCAGATTGTCCCTGGCCCTGGTTGGTCGTGCGGGTGGCAGCCACTCGATGTGTCCCTTCACGTCGATGTTTCTCTCTCTCTCTCTTCCTCTCTCTCCCTCCCACTCTATCTGAACAGAAAATGTCCTCGGGTGAGGATAAAAAAAAATAAAAATAAAAATAAAAATAAACAGTGATTTTCTGATACCTGTGGACCCTAATCCCTCACCTGTCCTCTGATCAGATGGAACACCAGTGCCTTCATTCTGGGCTCTGGACTAATTAGCACTGTGAGCTCCTGTGGCCTTGTTGCATCTTGTTGGAGAGATGCTTCTCTTTTCCTGTCTCCAGAACTCAGAGGCATCAGTGACCTCGCTCTGACTATAAAACACTGGTTCCAAACAAAATGAGAGCAAGGCTATTGGTTGGCCCAGACTGAACCAGCCCCACACATATATTGTTAAATACATTGATTTCCTGAGTGGACCACTGACCAGAGTAATATTACACTGTCCTTGTCATTACCAGTCTTATCCTGCCTGCTTTTCTAGCTCCCGATCCCGGGCGCTCCCCAAAACTTCACTAGATGAAACGAAGTCAGAACATCCAAGTTCTGGGGATTCCTTCTATCTCTAAAAATAACACAAAAGCAACAAACATGCCACTCTAATTTAAACCTCATTTTACAGTTAATCTTGGCTCAGAGCTAACAAAAATAGATATAGAAAACTCAAACAAATAATTCAAATGAAATCATAAGCCAACAACCGTCATGTGCCCACCCACCCATTCATTCAGCCCGTATATATTTATTGAGCCCTTACAAAGTGCCAGGCACTGTATTAGCCGCTTGGAATAGTTCAGCGCACAAAAAGGCAAACTCCCTCCCATTGGAGGCAGGGGGGGTGGTGTTTGCAGATAATAAACAATACACAGATGTCATATCAGAGATGTCAACAGAGAGAATTTAATATAAAGAACTGTTAACTAGGTATAAAGTTGTTCACTGGGTCTCTAAAGGGCAAAAAGAGAACACTAAGCTATCACGCCAGGTCAGGGGGGACACAAGGAGGAGTTAAAACTGAGAGACTTCGCGGAGAGCCCTGCAGAGGTGAGACTCAGACCTCTAAGGAGGAGACCTTGCTTGTCTGTGCTGGCGTCTCTGAGGGTGGAGGCCTGCAGCTGCTTCTGCTGTTAGAAACCCCGCAAAGTGGCTTCGGCTGCTGCTACAGGAAGGACCTGCCACTGCCGGGGTGAAGATCTGTTGCTGGGGAGATACCCATGGGAACAAGCAAGGCCATCCTTCCTCCTCCGTCCCTGCAGCTCCTTCAGCATTATCTGTCTGCAGAGTCCAATAGGGACCAGCTGGCAAAGCAGAAGTGTAGTTTGCAGAGTCCCAGCCCAGCACTGCAAAGAATATAGGAGTGTGAGCTAGAGCTGAGAAACAAGAACTTGTAACTGGCACAATAATAAATAGATAAATTACGTTTGAAGATGATAAGGGCAATAGGGAAAAAAGAGCCAGGTAAAAAGGATGGAAAGTGTTACCTTTTAAATAGGGTAATCGGGGTGGGCTTCATCGAGAAGGTGATGTCAGAGCTGTAATTTAGAGTCATGAGATTTACCACTCATCTAACAACGTGCCCTGAAGGCAGCCACTGCTCTGCCAACGTCTGTCTTAGGCCAGCAAAATTCACTCCATCGGGTTTTTCTTACCCAGATTCATATTTAAGAGACTGAGCTGCTCCAAGTTCTCACCTCTCCCTTCCCAGCCTCCTGTAAATGGGCTCAGGTGGAGTCACCTGGCATGACTGCCTCTGCCAAGAACATTCTAGAGAAAGTTTCTTCCCTGAAACAGAGACTTACCCAGTACACACACACACATACACACACACACACACACACACACACACCAGGCAGTCTTAAGGCCAGGAGAACACTAGTGCCCAGGCTGAAACTAATTGCTGAAAGCTATCTAGTTATCTCAGAAACAGTTTTTTAAATTTTGTTTCTTTATTGATTTTAGAGAGAGAGGAAAGGAGAGGGAGAGAGAGATAGAAACATTGATGAGCAAGAACATCGATTGGCCTCCTCCTGTGTACCCCCCACTGGGGATTTGGCCCACAACCTGGGCATGTGCCCTGACCAGGAATCAAACCGATGACCTCTCAGTGCATGGGTCGATGCTCAACCACTGAGCCACACTGGCCGGGCTCAGAAACAGTTTTTAAACGATTGGCATATTCCACTGCACAAAATAGAAGGACTTTTCGATAAAAAGTGGAAGCCTGGGTAGAATGACCCACAGAATCAAATAGTCTTAAAACTTCCAAGAAACGCCACAACATACCGCCAGAATGGCTAGATTAAAAAGACTGACAAGGACAAATGTTCACAAGGACCTGGAGCAACTGAAATGCTCATCTCTCGCTGGGAGGAGTATAAAATGGTACAACCTCTTGGAAATCTGTTTAGCAGATTTTACTAAAGCTAAATATGTGGCTACCTTCTCATTCAGCAATTCCAGTCCTAAGTACACATCCAAGAGAAACGATTGCACAAAAAGACAGGTACAAGAATGTTTTGAGCAGCTTTATTTGTTAGAGCCCATGACTGGAAACAACTCGAATAATCAGCCGATGAACGGATAAATACACTGTGGTAGCTGTACAGTGGAATTCTACTGAACAGCTACAACAAAACAGCCCTTTGAACACTCAACAATATATGAATGGATCTCAGAAACAGAAGATTCAGCAAAAGGAACCACGCACAAGAGCACATGCTGTGTGCACAAGACAGGCAAAGCTGAGGATAACAGAAGTCAGAATTGTGGTTGCCTCCAGGGGGGACATGGTGTAGACCGGAAAGAGGCACGAGGAAGCTTGCTGGATTGTTGAAAACATCGTTCATCTTGATCTGGGTGATGGTCACATGGATGTGTTCATAATCTAAAAGTCTATTTAGCACTTAGAATTAATATAGGCTACAAAATTTGCAATATGTATCTATTTCCTCAATAGAAAAAATACAGAAGAGAGGGAGGGAGGCAGGGAGGTAAGCGTCCTTCCTAAGGATGCATGGTAAGAAATCACAAAATCGCCCTGGCCAGTTTGGCTCAGTGGTTGGAGCGCTGGCCCGCAGCCTAGAGAGGCCCAGGTTCTGTTCCCGCTAAGGGCACATACTTCGGTTGCAGTTTGTCCCCAGCAACCATTTGGTGTTTCTCTCTCACATTGATGTCTCTCTCTTTCTCTTCCTCCCTCTCTCTCCCCCGCTCTATCTCAAGATAAATGCAAAAATGTCCTCAGGTAAGGATAAAGAAGAAAATAAAAGAAATCACAAAGTCTATAATTACCTCTGCCTGCTCAAATAGGAGGATATGCTTAAATCTATCAACTGAGATGCAGCTTCGTAAATCAAGGTAAACTCATCAGAACAAACTAATTATAAACAAAGTCAAGCGGATGTAAAATCTTTAATGTTTACACTAGTCAGCTCTACAAACTGGACACATGCCCTCGAGGGGCACAAGAAGAAAAACCCTTAAAGTACTGGAAAGTTTGTCCTATTAGTTGTATGCCTGTGTTTCCTCTTTTATGACAAAAGGTAATGTGCTGAATCTTCTTATGGACATTAGCTCCCAATTTAAAAGACAGTTATCTAGCTGATGAACAAAATAGACCCAGAGACATAGAAAGGAGTACGGTTCAGGCTGACAAACCTCAGAGGAAGAAGGTTGGGGGGAGGGATGGGATAAACCAAAGAAGTTATATGCACGTATGTGTAACCAATGGACATAGACAACAATGCTGGGGTGGGGTGGGGTGGAGGGTATCTAGGAGAGAAAAAAAAGAGAAACATCTGTAACAAAAATAAATTAATAAAAATTGCAAATAAAATTCAAAAAATAAAAGACAGTTATCCAGATATATAAATTTTTTTAAAGGAATCAAAATGGTTCTGGTCTAACTATAATTTGATAATTATCTTTTTAGAATAATAGAGGAGAGTGTGGAAGTTTGGCTGGTACTCAGTACTTAGGGAAACGTTTTATTTTTATTTTATTTTTTTTTATTCTCACATTTTCCAATATTTTTCTATATTTTGTTCAGATAGAATTGGAGGGAGAGAGAGAAAGAGAAACATTGATGTGAAAGCGACACATCAAGTGGTTGCTACCCGCACGACCCAATCAGAGCCAGGGACAAACCGCAACCGAGGTACACGCCCTTAGCGGGAACCAAACCCTGGTCTCTCTGGACCGCAGGCCGACGCTCAAACCACTGAGCCAAACTGGCCAGGGGCTGGGCAAACATTTTAAAAAGTATGCCTCTCTGTCTCTACCATAAAATATAAATATCTGAAATCATCTAACAAAGTTGATGACAAAAGCCAGATCACTAACTGCAATAAACATAAAAGGATGCTCAGCTTCATAGAAAATCAAAGAAATATACACTGAATATATGTATTTTGTGGGGTTGTCTATAGTGGAAGAAAAAGGGATCTAAGAAAAACCTCAATGTCCATCAATAGGGGAATGACTAAATAAGTTATTGGGTACCCATACACCATGGTCGCTCCGTAGCTATAAAAAGAGTGGAGTAGATCTAGATGCATTGACAAGGAAAGGCTTCTATTACATATAATGAATTATTTTTAAAGCCACAGAATAATATGTATAAAGAAAATTTTCCACTTAAATTTCAATGTCTACAGATTCATGGAAATTACACCTCCAGAAAAAAAAATGCCAACTCTTCCCTCCATCAACAGATGGCACCGACTAGAGTGAGAGGTTGTATTTGACCCACCATTGTGAATGGCACAGGGTCCATTACACTGTCGTGTTGGTGTCCTTGTGCCCAAGTCACTTTTCATACATTATCAACCTCATAATAGCCGAGTAGCATAAAGCCAGTGAGAATCTTGAAAGTACCAAGAAGAGGCAGTTATTTTTTTTGTTTGTTTTGTTTTGTTTTTAGGTAGAGTGGGAGGGGGGGAGAGAGAGAGAGAGAGACATCGATGTGAAAGGGACACATCGAGTGGCTGCCACCCGCACGACCAACCAGGGCCAGGGACAAACTGCAACCGTCGTACGTGCCCTTAGCGGGAACTGTCCCTCTGGACCGCAGGCTGATGCTCTAACCGCTGAGCCAAACCGGCCAGGGCAGAAGAGGCAGTTATAAAAGGAACAAATGTAGAAATAACATTTACTTTGAAAATGAGGAATGGAAGGTTACATGTGCATATGGAAGGAATTGTCACAGGGGGAACAGTTTTAAAGGACAAAAAATAAAGCATGTAATATAGAAAAAGATCTATGCTTAACCAACCAAAAGTAAGCAGGAAAAAATGAAACATGAAAGAGAAAAAATTTCAGTCTATGTGGCTCAATTATCAGAATCAAATCAGATATCTATCAGCTCATGTCTGGGTGAGTAGTGGGAAGAAATAAAGTTTAAGCCTAAATTTAGGTCAGTCCTTATGACGTTTTTTTTTTCTTTAATCCTCACCCGAGAATATTTTTCCATTTATCTTCAGATAGAGTGGGAGGGGGAGAGAGAGAGAAAAAAACATCGACATGAGAGAGACACATTGATTGGTTGCGTGCCACATGACCCTGACCAGGGGTACATGTTCTTGACTGGAATCGAACCCTCGACTTTTTTGGTCCGAGGACTTACACTCCAGCTGCTGAGCTAAACCAGCCAGGGCCGTCCTTATGACTTTAAAGAGAGGGAAGTGAGTGAGCCCCAGGGCCAGTGCGACCCCACCCTCAGGTAACCCAGGTCTCTCCGCCCCAGGCTGCAGCTACCTACCTACCACACTCACGTTCGAGGCAGCCTCAACCTAGAGTGGGCGGTGGGGCCAAGAGGAGAAGGGTGGCTTGGGGTTACTTTCCTTTGGTTCTGGAATGTACGTTCCCCTCCGGCTTCCATGGTTTCTCTAGGGTTGATTTTATGGAAGAGATCTAGCAACCCAAGCTAGTTCAACATCTAAAATTGGGGAGCTCACTGTATCTTTTAAAATTTTGTTTTAGCCCTGGCCAGTTTGCTCAATGGTTAGAGCATCGGCCCAAGGACTGAAGAGTCGTGGGTTTGATTCCAGTCAAGGGCATGTATCTAGGTTGCACGTTTGATCCCCAGCCCCCTTCAGGGTCATGCAGGAGGCAACGAATTGATGTGTCTCTCTCACATTGATGTTTCTCTCTCTTTCTCTCCCGTCCTCCCTCCCACTCTATCTATCTATCTATCAATAAATAAAGTATCCTCAGGTGAGAATTTTTAAAAAATCGTTTTAAATTCTTGTTGAATTATCTTTCATGCAGAAAAGTGCACAGGTCTTAAGTATACCGTTTGATGAGTTTAGATAAATGTATAAAACAAGAATACCGATACCTAAAACAAGATGTAGAACATTGTTATCAACCCAGGAGTTTTCTCCATGACCCTTCACAAACCTGTGCCAGCCAAGCCCCTTCAGAGGTGACTTTTCCGATTTTTACAACTATGTCAGTTTCCACCTGATCGATGGAATTATACAGTATTACTCTTTTGTGTCTTGCTTCTTTCCCTCAACCCTAATTATATTTTTAAGTCTAAAAAGAAAAGTTTACTTTTGAACATAGGTCAGAGGGTGGCTAAACTCGTGGAGCTGAAGCCCTGGGTCAGGTAAGCACCCTTTACTCTGGCGGTACCCCACTTCACTGAGCATGTCTCCACTTCACTTACCTGAGAAAAAATACCTAAAACAAACCATTCATCTTAACGTAAAAATATACAAGGAAGGATAGCAAACATTAGGTCCCCATATAAATATTGAATGTCACTTGAAATCCAGGTGTGAAATTACCACTCTTGGTCCCCAAGGGGCAGGCAGGGACCCTTCCTGTCCTGGATTTTCAGCTTTGTGCTCTGTTTCCAGCTCCCTTCCTCCCAATAGAGCTTCCTAATTTCCCAAAAGTCTGACCTCACCCTAAAAAGCCCCCTTAACTTATCAAGTGCAGCGGAAGACTTCCAAATCATTTTCTATTTACTAGAATTTTCTTTTCAGTATTTTTGTTTTCCTTAAAAGAATAAGGATTTCCTGAGGCCCCCACGGAGGATGAGGTATCTGGAAAGCTTTATTGAGGAGGTAGCATTAAGGCAGTTTCCCTCCAAGGTCTCATCTCCCCTCTGTTCCGCCAAGGAAAAAGTCCCATTTTGTCTTCAGCGGAGCTAGGATAGAGCCCACTTCCCAGAGTATACGCTCCACATCAAAGCACAGTCCAGTCTAGCATCTGGCTAGGTTAGCTAGTGTCCCCAGCTGCACTCCATTGTGTGTGGGGTCTGCATGACCGTGGGCCATGCAGCTTCTAGAGCCACATGGTAGGCTGGTGCTGGTCACAGAACAAGTGAGTGCAAGGAAGCAGGAGCAAAGCAAGAGGAACAAGAAAGTGAGAATTCTTTTGGGATTATAACTAGGAGCTATCCAGTGAATCCAGGAGTTTGCGTGCTTACAGCAGCTCCAACCCTTCCAGCCAATGATCTTTGTCCCCAAGGCCAGACTGATAGGCAAGCATCTTCTCCACATCTCCCTGCCTTCACTGTGCATGTGCCCATCTTCCCCTTTGTTTGATCCCTTTCCCCAGTGATTTGCAGTGAATGGACCAGGGATTCCTAGGGGAGTGTGAAGCTTGCAGCTGCCTGGTGAAGCTGCCCAGGTAACTGTGCTTATAATGTCTGGCCTCCCCTTTGCTCTCTTCCTATTATTAATATTAATAACTAGCTAATTGCAACAGTAACAATAGGGGTGCCTCCATGTTCTCTGCCCACATTGACTGGCTCCAGACTGCACATCTTGCTGCCACTCTTGTACCAAAGCCCCTGTGTGCCCCTGAGTGGCCTCTAATGTACCTTCAAATACTGCCCAAACCACCCCTGCCCAGAAGCACTGGTCCCACTGGCCACCCCCAGTGCAGTCATCATCACATTATTTGGACACAGCTCACTGTAATTGCCACTCATCCAGGCTGCAGCTTTGAGTGGTTCCCCACAGCCATTGCCAACTCCTTAGCAATTCTCAGAGATAAAGCTGGACATGAGTTAAAACAGCAAAAAGTAGATTTTACTCAGTAACGACTGATGGTTAGGAAACTGCTGAGCTCCATTCAAAGGGCATTTTAAAGGGAGAATGAGAGAGTAGGGAGAGGAAGAGACTGGGAGACCGGGGCCCAGTCTCCTGATGGTTATGTTTCAAAGGCATGGCTCTCAGGTCCTTGGGAAAGACCCCCACAGCTGTAAAAGATGCATATAAATCTCAAAGGGACTGAGGAAGGAACTGTAAGCCTTCGCTAGGAAATGCACTAAGGGAAGGAAGTCAGAGACCTATGTCAGAACCTTGGCTAGAACAGTCAGTTCTCGTCCCAACCCCGAGCTTCAGAAGATTAGAACTCAAAAGGGGGCAGAGTGTTCCCCGGGCCACCGCCTTAGGCTGCTAGAAGCCATGCTAGGGTTGGTCAGGTCTCTTAGCTCAGGGGTTTCAGTGGAGTCGTCATGTGCCAAGTGTTCCTGCAGTTCTCACTACCCGTCACCCAACTCCCCGCCCTTGGGCTACTGAACTTACCTCTGCTCCTTGCCTGCCTGCCACCAACCTCTATTCTTTTCTTAAAAATATTTTTCCTTTATTGATTTTAGAGAGAGAGAAAGGGAGAAGGAGAGATAGAAACATTGATGAGAGAGAACATTGATAGGCCACCTCCTGCATGCCCCCCACTGGGGATTGGGCCCACAACCTGGGCATGTGCCCTGACTGGGAATCAAACCAGTGACCTCTTGGTGCATGGGTCAATACTCAACCAGTGAGCCACACCGGCTGGGCCTAACCACTATTCTTGACCACAAGCAGCCAACGGCACCACCACCACCTGCCCCTTACACATCTGACTGCTGCTGGCCTGTCTGTTGCTGGCCGGTCTGGACAAAAAGGGGCCTCATGTTAACCTGACAAACTCCAGGAAGGCCTGTATGGCAGCCTTACACACTCAGAGACCTAAAGTAACCACATAGGATGGCCAGAAATGAAAACTTTTTACCTAAAAGCAGTTATGGTGCGTAGTCATGTCCTAGGCTAGAATCTTCCCTGACAAAGGTCAACTTTCCATAATTGAGCCTGTCTATTGTCTTTTTGCATCTATAATAACATACCTTTGGAATGTTTCTTTTTCCAGACCCCTCAAGGCACAAAAAAAATGCACCAGGGCAGAAACCAAGAACCCTCTCATTGTTGTTGTTATTAAGTTAACTGTTGACTTTTAATTATCCTGCCCCCACCTATGTAAAAGAAACAGGTGTCTATCATTTTACTCTGCATCCAATCCCAGAGGTTTCCCCACTTTGCTTTCTCACACCTCCCTAACCTATCAGGGATGGATTTCATGTAACCCACTTAGGTCTTCTCTTTTGATTGTGATGTATAAAATAAGATACAAAACTGCCATTCTCTGGAGCATTTTCTCAATCCCTTGAGATTTTGCTTCCCAGCGATTGTTGTCAGTTTGGCTCAAATAAACTCACAAAATTTCTCTACAGGTTTGAATGTTTCTTACCCTGACACAGGGGAAGAATTCAACTTTCTCTGTTGCTTGGGCTCCAGATGCCACAACTCTCTCAGCTTTTATGCTCAGAGCATGCTCTTTCCAGGGTAACCATAAGCCACCATCACCGTGTTCCAGTTACAGCCTCACCCAGGGACCACTGTTCACATCCCACGCAAGGCCCCGCATCTGAGTTTACAGTGGCCAGACCCCTTCCTCCCCTACTGTGGCCTGTCCCTTCAACACCATCCCCCTACATCTGAGCCTGAGGGGATCCACCCTCCCCACCCCACCCCCTCACCAAATAAATTTAAATGATTCCACCAGGGGCTCCCAGGCCAGTGAAGACAAACAGCTCCAACCATGGCAGAGTACTGTTTTACAATGTCAGCAATGTGGGCTTTGCTCCGGAATCCTCCCCTTCTTCAGGAAGCAGCTAGAGCGTGCGAAGCTCACCCTTCCCGAGCGATAGAAGATACGGCAGAACAAAGAGTCCATTCTTAGCATCTGAGTTTCAAAATAGACATTGGAACTTATGGTGAGGCCATTATTTGAAAAAAAGGGAATGGGGAGGGAAAAGGAGGGTGGTGCTGAATTTTAAAATCTAAGTCCTGAAAGATTCACTGTTTTTTGTTTTGTTTTAAATCCTCACCCAAGGATATTTTACATTTATCTTCAGATAGAGCTGGAGGGAGAGTGGGAGAAAGAGAGAGAGAAACATCAATGTGAGAGAGACATATTGATTCGTTGCCACCTGCACAACCCCAACTGGGCCAGGGACGAACCGCAACCGAGGTATAGTCGGCCCTCGTTTATCATGGTTAATCAGTTCCAGACTCTACCGTAATAAATGAATTTTTGTGACGTAGGATTCTTTATTTATAAATCGAATATTTTTGCAGTTAGAGCATAGAAAACCTGTTTACGACCTTCTAAATATGTTTTTTAACGTTGTTAGAGCCCTCTAGACACGAAATAACACCCTTTAGTCACAATTATACTCATGTTACCCAATATATTAGACAAAATAAGAGAAAATAAGACATATTAGATGTTACAAATATCATATTATTATTGTACATTTAGTTACACACAACCACTACCTATGAAAATAGTGCAACTTGTTCAATGATGAAGCAATGAAGATGAAGAGATGTACTGCACAGCAAAGAAGAGCAAGGTTACTGCTCCTCTGAAGGCACCACCTCAGTAGGAGAGTCTTCAGGTGGTGCAGCATCTTCAGCAGGTGTGTCGTCGTCTTCTGCTGAAGGAGCACTGGGAGCAGGCAGTGGGTGTCTGGGTGCACAGCTGAAGAACATCGTGATAGGCAGTTGCTGGTGCTGTCTTTTCATATGTGTGAGGAGGCTTCTGTAGGGTTCTATCGCTCCATCAGGTGCATTCCAGAATCGCAATGCATGCATCATTTGTGGGTCCCATTCGCCAATCATGTCCTGTACTACCTTAATAGTTCTCATGACTTGCGAGAGACACTTAAATGTAAAGCCAACTTCCTCTTCCTGACCCCCAGGAACCTCTGGCTGCTCTTCCTCCTCCTCACTCGCAGGCTGGTCAGCAGAGACAGCTTCTCTGTGGAGAACGACAGTCTTCAGATGATACCTCTTCTGGAACTTCTTGAACCAACTCTTGCTCGCCGTGAAACCCATGAACGTTGCAGAAGAGGGTCCTGGTTGAGGTTCGTCCACTGTAAAGCGCTGATAGAGCTGCCTCGCCTTCTCCCGGGTGGCCAGTGAATCCAACGGAATGTTTTTCTTGCGGCTGTCACTGACCAAACGGCTAGCGCAGACTTTGTTTTCACTATGAACTTATTACGACTTGTCACGGTGCACTTTGCTTCCTTGTTGAAAGAGACAGTAGCCGTTGCACAGATGTTCTTTTCATCTTTACGGATGGAGCGAACAGTAGATTCATTCAAGTTGTAATGGTGGGCAACCTCCATGATTTTCTTGCCATCTTTGATCATATCCAAGAGTTTCACCTTCTCCTGGATGGTAAGCTTCTTCCTCCAGTGCTTAGTTTCATCGTCAGAAGGCTTAGAAGAAGCAGCACGTTTAGGAACCATCGTGGGGCTTAGATAAAAGTTCTCAGAAATCACAAACACTTATAAGAGCAAAGATGCTTCCAATGCGAAGTGATGTAGAAGCCTGTATGAGAGAAACTACGTGAGGCTGAACCAATCATTGGCCAGGATAGGAAGAGGATAGGATAGCCAATCAGTGAACAGCATGCTCTGATTGGCTTGCTGTTCAGTGAACAGAGTGAGCTGTTCACTGATTGGCTTGGTTTCACCACACCCGATTTTTTGGGAAAAAGTTATTGCCCACATACAAGGAGTGGTCCAGCGGTTGCACCTGGCGTTGAAGGATTCCTGGGGTGCTCGAATATATAGGCCTACAGTCCATACATACAGTGATTTTAATTTTAATTATAATACAGGGGTGTATAATTGACTCAGACAACTGAACGCACACTATCATTTTCACTGTCTTGATCAACTTTTTAATAAATATATTTGAAAAAAACATGATAAAGTGAAACCACAAGAGTCAAAGCGTGAAGTGGCGAGGGAGGACTGTATGTGCCCTTGGCCAGAATCGAACCCTGGACTCCTTGGTCTGCGGGCGACGCTCTCACCACTGAGCCATACCAGCCAGAGCTGAGTCCTGAAAGATTCAGAGTATGAAATGTATGTCTCAACAAATTCAGAAGAATGTGCAATAAAGTAAGAGCAGTTTTTCCAGCCCCAGGATTGGGAGGAGAGGAGGGACGCTTAGGTGTTGGTATGTCACTGAGAAGGGGCCTGCTCCCTGCCATCCTCGATCCCTGGCCCATTCCTGAGGATGAGAATGACAATGGGATCCATAAAGGCTCACTGAGGACCCAAGAGCAGAGAAGACCGGAAGAAGATAGACCAGGAAGCTCATGGAGCTCAAGCTTTGGGCACCTCACTAGTGTAGGCTTCTCCCAAGCCCCATACCTGCTTTTATGTTAGTAACTTTTTATTTTCTTTAGAGAGGTCCCCCAGAACAGCACACGTTCCAGGGTCTACTCCCTGTGCCTCACTCCTCAGCACAGCCTGAGGAAGCTGCAGTCCTCGGGACCTGTGCCTGCCATGAGAAGAAGCCCAGGCTAGTCTGTTGGAGGATAACATCAAGGAGCAGTGACTCATCCTAGCTGAGGCCCCAACCAACCTGCCGGGTGACTGAAGAATGATCCCAGATAGGACCAGCAGAATAGCATCCCCCCAGCCCAGCCCAACTCCAATTAGCTTACCCACAGACGACTGAGCAAATCAAAGGATTGTTGTTGTAAGCCACTAAGCTTGAGCATGGTTTACTACACAGAAATAGATCACTGATATAGTGAATTTAAGCAAAATGTTTATTAGGAAAAAGAAATCAAAAACAGTCATTTCTATAGCATGAGTCTTATGTTTTTAAACATTATATACCTACATATTCTTTGTATATGCAGAACAATGTCTGGAAGATTACACAAGAGATTGAACAGTAGTTGGAGAGGAAGGGAAGCATACTTTCTATAAGTTTGAGTGTTTACAAATGTGCATTACATTTAAAATAAAAGGAAATTCACTGAGTACTTGGGTATGTGCCAGGCACTGTGCTGGTCTTTAGGATTAAAAAAAAAAATGAGCTAGACATTGTCCCTGCCCTCAGAAAGCTCCCAGCCTAACAGTGACAGACATGCAGCCAAGTGTGATAGCAAGGAAGGCACAAAGAAAGAAACAACCAGTTCTGTGGGGCAGGGGGGAATGCGTACACCAGGACAGACTGAAAACGTCACCCAGGAGGCTTAGAAATAAGTAAATGCTGGTTGAATAACATGTGGGAGGACCAAAAGCAGTGAAAATTACAAAACTAATGCCATATCTAGGAGGAGCTCAACATGTGGATACAACTGTAAATCAGGACTGAGGGATGTGAGTTTCTTAATCAGACTTCTGCAGACAAATATCATTTTGTGATTCTGTGATTCAAATATCACGTGTAGATTCCAGATGTCAGGTGGAGAAAAGGAAAAAATGTTTTATTTTTTTCACTCAGCTGCGGTCCTGTGACAAAAGACAGATGAACAAGAGAAGAACAAATAGAACTTTATTAACATGTATATCTCATGTGCACATAGGAGAAACTCAGGGATGAGTAACTCAAAGAGATGGCTTAGAACTCAGGCTTATGTAGCATCTTCAACAAAGAACAATACATGTATAGAGAAGTGGCAGGACAAATAAAAGTGGTTTTAGGCTTCCAAGGGGGCCAAACTGTGCGAAGATAAATATATGGGGAGAAATTAATTGAGTAAGATTTGTTTGCAGATTCCTCTGATGCCATCTCCAGGCTGCAAAGAGTCTAAGTCATCTCCAGGAAATGAAAACTTATATCCTGCCTTTAGGCAGAAAGGTAAAAGGTATAGAGAGCTTTCCCTGCATTTACTGTTTCCAAATTGTCTTCAACTCAAAATAATTCTTATATTGAAGAGGCATATTGTAGGGTGACATATTCTGGTCTCCTTCACAGGTTATGTGGACCAGCCATCCATCTGCAGATGAAATCATGGAAAGAATTGGGAATTACAAAACAGAGGAATGCATCTGATCCTGGCACCCAAGGCAAGTCCCTAGAACCTCAGCTGGACCAGGCAGTGAAATGGGAAAGCACACTGGATTCAGTCGATCTGGATCCAGCTGTGTGATCTTGGGCAAATTATTCTCTCTCAAATCAATTATTCTCTGTTTTTCTATTTACATATAACTCAAATCTAACTGGGTCTCCTGGTACCTACCCAAGATTTAAGTCAATCTCAAACATAATCACATTAAAACACACACACACACACACACACACACACACGACTTCAAAACACAGATGAATATAATGAGTGTCTTTCCTGAAAGTTTTAAGGACGGAATTACAGTGGGCATTACATGAAAAACTTCCCAAAAAATCTTGGCTCTGTAGGACAGGAAATATAATGATCCCTTTTACACTTCTGAGTTCTTGGCTGAGACACTTGTAATAAGAGATTAAAAGCAAAAAGCAAACAGAAGTTTATTGACATACATATCTCATATATACATGGGAGATACCCAGAAAAAATACCCCAAAGAGGTGGCTCTAGAATTCAGAATTAACTACCATCTTAATAGTAAAAAGGGAAGTCGACCTCTTAGGGGGAAGTACATGATTTTTAGGAAAGAGGAATAGGTCTTTAGAAGAATACATGGGAGGTATGATAGTTTGTGACAAAGTCTGTGGGTGTGCTGATGTCAGGGACAGAGAGAATTCTACTTTCTACCCTTCTTTAGTTCTTACAGCTGGACTAGTAATAAAATAATAAAATTGACACAGACTAGATTAACAGGAGAGAAACCAATGTAATATGTGTGTACAGGAAAAATCACAATATGATGCTTAGACCATAAAATGAGGTTCAAGGAAATGACCAAACCAGAAATGTTTTTATACTTTGTAGACAAAAATAAAGTTTGTGAGAAGTTGACAGGACAAAGAAAGTTGGTGCCCACTATAAAGGAATCTAAGCAAGGTTTGGGTTTTTATTAATAAGGAATTTAAATAAAGTAATAAATTAGAAAATAGGCAGGAAGATTTGGTTACACAGACTTTCTGGCTCTGAGTATTTTAGTTCTAGCAAGGAGGGGTGTCTTCCAGGTGCAGGGAAGACACCTCTCTTTCACATGGGAGATATATTTTCTGCATCCAGGGAGACAGGGGGGGACCAATGTGCCCTTCTGGCACTGTCTGCTTGTAAAGTAACTTTAATCCAAAGTAATCATTATGTCATAGTGGGATATTTGGGGGCAGCCTGGCTTGCGCCCCCCACTGTCCTAGTCTCCCCTCCTGTGATGAATCCATCTTTCCTGGCTGATGAAACTCCCAGGGAGGGGACGTATGACAACTGAGTTCCTTTGGGAAGGTTTCTCTTTAGACAGCAGGTAGTTTAAGGAAAGCCCCTTCATGGCTTTGCTGTTTTTCAAGCACCTACAGCTCAACATCATCAACAGTCTCAAGCCGTATGTTTTGGGATTTGGCATGTCCTGAACTCCTACAGTCATCAGTATATTCGGCTGCCCTTCAGCTCCGTCTTCAAATCTCTCTCTCTCTCTCAGGTGCTGATACCCCTTCGAGCCTTCCTCCCAGGTCGAGCTGTCCTTTTCTGATGAATAGCCATGACCTCACCTACCACCCTCCTTGGATGAGTGTTTATAACTAATCATTAAAACATTCTTGGTCTCAAAACAGACCTCACTATATCACTGTGAGGACTAAACAAAACAAGTAAGCCAAGTGGCCGGCACAGAGTGGCGAAGATGCGTTCCTCTGTTTGCCTGCGTTCCTCCTGGACAATGACAGAAAGGCAGAAGCAAAAAAAGGAGGAGCATAAAAAGAAGCAAGTTGCCCTGAAGGGAACTGTTGGTCACTTAAAACCAGACTGTACTGAGATTTCTTAGTCGGTGACCCTGAGCCCTACTTCATCCCCCGCCCCTTTTCCCAAGTCCCCACACTCCTCCTCTACCCAGTCGCCCCATTCCCTCAAACATCACTCCCCACCGCCACTTCCCTGCCTGACTCTCACCCACCCCTTCTCAGCCACCTACCAGTAGCTCTCATAAACTCCCTTAAGTAGTCAGGCAAGTTATTCACTGATGAAGGACCCTGCTCCTCTCCTAGAAATCTCTTCTGTGCCCGACTCTAGAGGCATTGCTGTCCCTGTGAGCCAAACCCAGCTGGGCCCAGCGCCACCTCACAACATCTGCGTGGCAGGTTCTCATAAAGTGAAACATGCATTTACCACGCGACCCGGCGTGTCACTGCCGGTGCCCCCGAGGGAGATGAGGTATATGTCCGCACCAAGACTTACACACAGAGGTACCCAGCAGCTTTCTTGGTAATAACCAAAAACTGAAAGCAACCCGAATGTCTGTCAACAGGAGAATGGCCCACTGTGGTCACGCCACGCCACGGAACAGCGATAAAAAGGCTGAACTACTGATCCAGCAGCCGCACAGATGAGTCTCAGAACCATCGTGCCGCGTGCAAGAAGCCGCCACATCAGTGTATGTACTAGGCTAGTCCATGTGTAGGAACTTCTAGAAAAGGCAAAATAAGCCTGTGGTGCCTGGGGGCAGGGGTGGGGAGGGGTTACCTACAAAGCAGCAGAAAGAGACTGGGGATTGATGGAGAGTTTTCTGTCCTGATGGTAGTTGTCATTTTCCAAGTGCATACATTGCCAAGACTCAGCAAACAGCACACTTTTTTTTTTATAACCACTGTGCATAATGAGCACTGTGTGTATGTAAATATCTAGTACTAGCTCAAAATGATTCGTTTTTTATTTTAATTTTTTAAATTGTTCAATAACAGTTGACATTCGGTATTATTTTATGTTAGTTTCGGGTGTACAGCATAATGATTAGAGATTTATATAATTTACTAAGTGATCTCCTCGATCAGTCTAGTACCCACCTGGCACCGCACGTAGTTACTACAGTATTATCGCCTGTTGTGGTTTACGTCCCTGGGACTGCTTGGGGACTACCAAGCTGTACGTCTTAAGCTCTTCACCCTTCACACCCAACCTCTCAACCCCCTCCCGTGTTCTCTGTAACTGTGAGTCTGTTTCTGTTTTGTTTGTTTTTCAAACTGTACACTTTAAATGGGTGCATTTCCGCCCTGGCCAGTTTGGCTCAGCGCTAGAGCACTGGCCGAGGACCAAAGAGTTGCGGGTTCGATTCCAGTCAAGGGCACGTGACCCGGCCCTGGATGGGGTCATCCGGGAGGCAGTCCATCAATGTGTCTATTTGACATCGATGTTTCTCTCGCTTCCTCTGTCTCTCTGTCTCTCTGTCTCTCTGTCTCTCTCTCCCTCTCTCCCCCCTCCCACTCTATCTCAAGATAAAGTGGAAAAAAGTATCCTCCAGTAAGGATTTAAAAAAATAAAATAAAGTAAAATAAATGGGTGCATTTCCTTGTATGCAAATTATACCTCAGTGAAGTTGAGCTTTTTTAAACTGTTCAGTTTCAGCCGCTAAAAGAAGGCACTGTCCTTGTGTCCCAGGAGGAGCCAGCTCCAATCCCAGATCTGGGGGCTCTGGAGCATGCTCCCCAGAGTCTCTTCCCAGGGTTCAGTTCGCACAATTCAGAAGCAAAGAGAACGATAGGTTTCCTAGCTCAATTCACCAAGCCAAAGTTTATCCTGCTGCCTGCTGCCAGCATGCCTGAACTATTTCAGGCCCAAGGGCAAATCCTTGAGAGATTTCTATCTGGAAAGAGTAGGAGATCACCATGGCAATCTGTCCCAGGCCCAGCCCTGGCAGGGCTCCAAAGCACACAAATAAAGCCATTGGAATGTGGTACAGGGTTCAGGGTGGGGAAACTAGGAAGTTGCCAAGTTTTCATGAAAATCAACAATGTGAGGCCTCAGCCCCTGGAAGGTGTCAGTAGGGAAGCTCAGCTCCCAACAGGATTAGCCCAGGGACATCACACACACACACATACACACGCATGCACACACATGCATGCACACACACACACACACTCACACACATACATACACACCCCTTGGAGGCCAGCAGCATTGCCTCTTGAAAAAGAGGTCTGATGAAATGAGAGCACTGGCTTTACAGCCTGACAGTGATTCCAGTGCCCGTGGTCACTTCCTGGTAACCTCGCACAAGCTTCTGAACTAGTTATCCACATGGCCCCCTGCCTCCCCCTCCACATCTTTGCACAGGGTCACCTTCTCCATGAGGCCTTCCCTGATCACCTTAAATCAAATTGCAACCTACCCCCCACCCAAGCTCCTGCCCTGCTTTATGTATCTCCATAGCACTTAGCACCGCCTGACATACAATATCCTTTACTTATTTACTTTGTTTGTTGCTTTGTTAATGTGTCAACCAACTGTTAATGGATTAGAGGCTTTACTAGAATTAAATGACAGTTTTATTCAAGGGTCTTAAGCAAGTGACTTGCAACTCAGGAAAGACTACTAGGTAATACCCAGAATGTTCCGAAGAAAAAAGTTGAGAGGTTTTATAGCAAAAAGCACATTTTTTTTAGAAGAACCAGTCCTAAATTCTTAGCTTCTGATTTGTTCTGAGATGGTGATCTTCCAGATATCCAAAGGGCTAGATACATGAACATTCTTTCCTACGTTTTTCTGAAGGTTATCTCCAGAATTTAGATAGCTCTAGGCATTGATACACAACCAAAAAGTTCAAAAGTTCAAGTTTCCTAATTCAAGTAAATAAAATCCTTTTCCTTGTGTTTTAATCTACGCTGATTTTTTTGTCAGCTTGACTACAGTGACTCCATTTGTTTCTGCACTTTCCTCAAATGTCAGCTTCATGAGGGCATTTTACCTGTTTCGTCCATGCTCAGTCTCCAATGCCTCGGTAGTGCCTGGCACAAGGTAGATGTACAGAGAACATTATAGAGCATGGACTTCTCCGGACGTCTGTTTTCTCATCAGCAAAAGGGGGATAATGCGACTCCTATAAGGTTGACATGAGGGTTAAAGGAGTGAGTTTAAGGCCGGGGGGCAAGTGTCCAGCCCTTAGTGGGAGCACTAGTGTCATTCATTGTTATAACCTACATTTGGTGAGGTTTAATCATGAACAGGCCCCTCATTACCACTCATAAGCACTTTGGTCCACATTTAGGAACAACTTTCATGGGATCTTACCTTGCCTCCCTGACCTCTGAGCCCCAGAACTTACCTGTTTCTAGTTCTGCAAAACCACTAGATATTAAAGACAATGCAATCAGAGATTCAGTCCACAGAGGCATTTTCCTATCTCTAAATATTTGTTAAGATACAGAATAAATGAGCTAACTCATTCATAGGCAAACAGGGTCTTAAAAAATGTAAAGGTGATTTGAACAGGCAGGAAATGTTTAACCTGTAATAGGCATTTCTTGCATTCTTAACATGTGCCAGGTGGCTTGTTAAGTTTCCAGGCTAGGTACCTGACATGTCTTATGTCATTTCATCCTTGTGTTAATCTTAAAAGGAGGGAATCTAAGAATGAAGAAACTGAGGCCAAGAGGTCAGGACACCAGCCTGAAACCTCACAACATTAGGTAGCAGGGCAGGAGTTGAACCCAGAGCTGATCGAGCCCCAAAGCCTGTGTTCTTGCTGTCTCGACCCACCTTCTTTGGAAACAATTTGGTAGAAGACCTCTCTGCCAAGCTAGGAAGTTTGGATATATTCTGTAAGCAATTTTAAAAATTAAAAAATCTAAGTATAAATATATGGGAACTCCTAAGGAGGGAGGAATTATTTCCGCCTGAGATAAGTCAGAGAGGAGGTGGGCCTGCTTCAGGGACTTGTATTTCTGGTTCATCAACACATCTTTGCAGAAGTTATCACTGGCTTTTGGTTCCAACACATGACAATAAACAGCACTTTCTAGTCACATGGTCATCTGCTCATATTTTCAACAGGCCATTCCTTTGGTATCTGTTATTTTTATTTATAGCCTTTGCATCATTTCATAGCTAGAATTTAGCATGTTCTGACAACCACTCTCTGAATGGCTGGACTCCCATCATTATAAACCTTTAAGACAATAGAGAGCATGGAATTTGGAGCCTGCTTGAACCAATCTTTATGAGTTGGTTCAGTGACTTCATACAGGTATCTTGAAATTCACCAAGGTCAAAGTATTTATACCACAGAAACCAATAAATGCTACAAAAATCAAGATTTTCTCCCACTAGAGAGCCTGTTGTTAAACACTGCCCCAACGCACAACTAGCCTACCTACAGTGAAGGAGCAGAAAGAACCCTGGATAGAAGTCAGAAAACTTGAGTTTAGTCTGGTGTCATTACTAATTCACTGTAAACCTTAGACAAGTCACCTCCTCACTTCTCTGGGTCTCAGTTTCCTTATGAATTAAATGTAGGGACATTGATGAGATTAAAACACCAGGATCACTAAGTCCCCAGTTATTTCCCCAAAAGATAACAGCTTGGAAATTCTTCAAGCAGTTTTCAACATTAAAATAAAAAGGAAACCATGCATAAATCCCCTGATATGCCCAAATGGGTTAACTTACATAAATCGTGTTTGGTAGTCAAACTCTTTCCAAATCTAAAACCCAAGAGGAGTGAGAATAAAAGCAGCCAGTCCTCTGTTCCCTTCAATCCAATGGACTGAGCACCTAAAAAGGAGCAGCCACTGCTGGTCACTGATGCCATCGTGCTGAAGAAGACATGGTCCCCGCCCCTGGGGAGCTTACAGACTAGGGAGGCAGACAGAGAAGCTGGCATGCGTTGTAAACAATGGGATCCCTGTTCTGATGGGATAAGATCCGTGAATGTTCTCTTAAGAGAGCACTGTCACTGCTGAGAGGGTTGAGGATGGCTTCTTGGGAAAAGGGACATCTAATGGGGATTAAAGCCCAGAGGTCAAAGACGGTAGGAACACTGAGGAACCGTAGTCACAGAGAGTAGCTGAAAAGCATGTACAAGTTGATGCTCGAAAGGCACATAAGAAGGGCCTTGGATATCAGGTAAGGAAGTTCAGAGTTTATCTTTAGAGCACCGGGAAGCCATTGAAACACGTGTAAATGGGAGTAATTTGAGCTTTCGAAAGCTCATTCAGGGCTGTTACGCCACATAGGCCTCCCCTGAGCTTGTCAGGGTTAGTATCTGGTCCCTTTTCATCCACAAAGGTGACGAGTTCCATTTTGGATGTACATCAGCTGCCTTCCCGACTGCACTCAACAACCCTGGTGGTTCTTTGACAGTCCAGACCTTCAAGACTTTAGCTGCCTTCAGTTCCATGAATAAGCCTCCCCAAAGATCTTGCCCAGATAGTGCTGAACAGTGACAGAATGCGCCACCCCAAAATATGCCGCTTCGGCATAAGGATTATTTTGAGTTAAAGACACTTGAAAACCAGCAGGTATAAGAAGGATATTCTGACCTTCCTCCCCCCTTTTCTCCTGAAAGCAAGAGATAAAATTCCTGTGTGAAAGACACCCTCCCATACCAGGAGGAAAGAAGCATTCTCATCACCAGAGATTAAGCAGGGGAGGGGTCAAGGCAAAGACAAATCTACACAAACAGACCTTGTTAAAATAACTCATCTTGCCCTGGACAGTTTTGCTGAGCAGTTAGAGCGTCAGCCTGCAGTCCAGAGAGACCCGGGTTCGGTTCCCGCTAAGGGCACGTACCTCGGTTGCAGTTTGTCCCCGGCCCTGGTTGGGTCATGCGGGTGGCAGCCACTCGATGTGTCCCTTTCACATCGATGTTTCTCTCTCTCTCTCTCTCTCTCTCTCTCTCTCTCTCTCTCTCTCTCCCTCCCACTCTATCTGAACAAAATATCAAAAAATGTCCTCGGGTGAGGATAATAAATAAATAAAATAACTCATCTTCCTTTAGTCTCCCCAGGTATTTTAGTTACTTTTCCACAACTGCCTGTCATTTTTCAACCTAGTATATAAGCACTTGGGCCTATCTGCTTTTTTGGGTCTTCATTTTTGTGTGGTGGCTCCCATGTCCATGTGGACATCTGTATGCTTTTCTCCTGCTAATCTGTCTTGTCAAGTTCTCAGGCCCAGCCGGAAACCCTAAGAGGATAGATGTAAAGTTTTGCCTCCCCTAAGAGCCTCTAAGCATGAAGACCTGATTTTTTACCTCTGTATTGTGCTAATCCTCTTCTCACTTAGTTTAAAGGTCTTTATCTTGATGAAACCGAACAAACGAACGGGTCCGGGCTGCCTGTCACTACTTGAGCCAGTTAAGCAAAGATAAGGTTGAATATTATATGAGCATTTATTCCAATATTGCCAGCAGTATGGAAGAGCAGCGGGTCATCCCTGAAAAATCTGCTTTCCCCCAGCCCCATAAGCCAATTGCTTATATTATATAGAAGGACAAAGATTACATGGGGAGGTAGGCAAAGGAATATCAATGTGGGCTGAGGGCCACTAAGGGTTGTCTCTAGTGCACCGCCTCCAGGACTCCAAGGTTGTTTGTTGGTCTTTCCATGATGAGGAGGCAGTTCTTGGATACGGAGAATGGGCCGCATTTCGAGGTTAACTCCCAGGTCCTGAGGTATACAATTCCTAGCCAGGTCAGAATGTGCTTTCTTTAATCAGAACAAAGCAATCATGGTGAACAGAGCATGATTAATATTTCTTATAACTATAGCTAGTCCTTCCCACCCCTGACATTGAGGCAACCCAAAGTCAGAGGTGTGGGGAGGCTGGAGTAGGAGAGGAAATGCCCTTAATGCCCTCTTTGCCGGTAGACTTACTTCTTTAGATAATTCTTATTTTTAATTATTATTTCTTTTCATTTTCAGATAGAGTGAAAGGGAAGGAGGAAGAGAGAGAGAGAGAAAGAGAGAAACATCAACATGAGAGAAACACATCGGCTGGTTGCTTCCTGCATGACCCTGACCAGGGCCAGGGACCGAGCCGCAACTGAGGTACATGGCCTTGACTGGAATCGAACCCACGACTCTTTGGTTTGCGGGCCAATGCTCTAACCACTGAGCAAAACAGACCAGGGCAGATTCCACAATTTAGACTGTTATTTCCAGAAACCACCTTAATGTACTAAAATCTACATGCATCAGTGTTCCTAATTGTAAGCAACAGAAGCTAATTCTAGCTGATGAAGCAGAAAATAAAAGTATTCAAATGGTATCAAGTAGCCCATAGAATCAGTGTGAAACTAAAGAAATTGGCTCAAAATTAAGCTTCCAAGGAAAATATCTAAAACTGAAAAGCTGGCCTGATGGAGAAACTGCCACTTCTGCCACCACCACCACAATGCACAAATGCCATCATCTGCACTTTGACCAGCCTTCCCAAGTGACTACAGCCACTACTACACAAGTAAAGCTCTCACCTCTGCACCAAGAGCTCAGGTCAACTTGCAACTACTGCACCCCCGAAAGCCAGTCACCTCTGCCACCAGCCTGGCCAGGAAAATACCTCCATCCTCAAATTGCTTCCTTTTGAATCAAATTCTCATGTGGTTGAGTCTCATGAGTACAGAATAGCCCACAGGCCCAAAGCCTGGTCGCAAAAGAGACTGGGGAACACCTTTCTGGATTCCACATTGAGGAAATGGAACTTGTGAAGCTGGAAATTCTCCAAACAGAGCAAAAGTGCTGAAAAGCCAGAAAACATGAACTATCCATGTGGGACATAGGATTATTTTGTGGAGCAATCAGGTAGATGGTGAACAGCATATCTATAGTTTGGGTGAGGGTTACCTGGGGCTAAGGATCATACAGATGGTGTTATAGGTTGAATTGTGCCCCCTCCCAATTCATATGTGAATGTCCTAACTTCCAGTACCTCAAAATGTGTCCTTACTTACAGATAGGGTCTTTCCAGAGGAAACCAAGATAAAATGAGGTCATTAGTGTGGGCTCTAATCCATTGTGACTGGTTTCTTTATAAAAAGGGGAAATTTGGATACAGTCATGCACACACATGTGAAGATGAAGGCAGAAATCTACAAGCCAAGGACTATCGTAGATTGCCAACAGGCCACCAGAAGCTAGAAGAGAGATGGAACAAATTTTTCCTCATACCCCCTCAGAAGAAACCAATCTCACTGATATCTTAATATTAGTATTGTAGGCTCCAGAACTATGAAATTATAAGTTCTGTTGTTTGAGTCACCCAGTCTGTGATGTTTTGTTACAGCAGCTTTAGGAAACTAATACATATTGTAAATTAAACCACGGAATTAGAAAAAGCTTGCCTAGGAAGACTGTGTGAATGCAAAAGGGAAGGGCAGGGAAGGAGAGGGAGGGCTAACATCTGGGGGTCATACTGAAAGGAAAGCACCTCTTCCATCATGAAAGGAAAGGAGAAAAGCTGGGTGCAGATTGTCTGAGGCTGTGTTCCTTGGAAGCAGACCCTGAGATGACAGTTCTTATGCAGTGATCTATTAGGACGCATTCTCAAAAATAACCTGCCAGGAAGTGAGAAGAGAGAGCAGGAAGGGAAAGGGGCTGAGCAAAAATGCAATGATAGCAAAGTGCCTGGAAGGGCAACTTGATGTGGGCTCACCCCACAGGGGAGCTCTCACACTTCAAAGTTGTCCCAATCATAGGGCAAGGTTGCTGGGGTATTTCGACTCCCAAATCCATCAGTCAAATGTTAAGTCCTGCCCTTTGTGGAGGGATGGGGGAGATAAATTCCCAGCCACTTCTGGTCCTCTGTGCAGGCAAGTGATTCAGCCTGAAGGCAGTCCTCAGAGACAGAGATGCTGGCTGTGGGGATAGCAAGCACATGGGGAGCTGGTGTCCAAGGCAATATGACCAGAACTCTGACAGCATCTGTTACATGGAGTGCATTAGCAGGATATTAAGAGATTAACATGTGAAAGGTTCTATAGTCCCTTCTATTTAATAGGCAATACATTTGAGGGGAATGAAAAGGGTTTAAAGTAGAAAAGAGAAAGATGACTAGGAGATTACAGAAGAATCACTGGGCAACATTGGAGACCTAGTTGAGAGATCCCATCACCTTCTTATGGCACAAACACCAATAGCATCCAAGTAAGACAGAGGGACAACGGAACAAAAGAGAGATGATTGGCAACCAGGTAGCAAAGGCATCCAGTCTTTACTGAGTAGGAAAGGAACTTAGAATAGAGAAAGTGAAAAGAAAAGGAGACAGCATAGGGGCCACAGGGCTGGCAGTTTTAATAAATTTGAAGAATGGCTGCAATGGGAATAACTGGGAAAATTGTGGAAGGGTGTGAGGGTAAGGTCACAGTGAGATGTCTGAATTCAAGATTTAAGAAATGAGGGAGTCCTAGGTGATGCAATATCCAGGGACTGGCCATGGCAGTGGGTACCTTAGGTGTAGCAGAGTGAAGTTTCCTGGAGTTGAGGAGGTCAAAGAGCTCACAGGATGCTCTCACCTAATTGAATGGAGAGATATACCATGTTCATGGATTGGAACACTCAATATTGTTGAGATACTTTAGTTATCTTAAAACTACAAATGCCCACCTGACCAGTGTGGCTCAGTGGATTGAGCATCGCCCCATGGACTGAGAGGTCCCAGTTCAATTCCCAGTCAGGGCACATGCCTGGGTTGCGGGCTCTATCCCCAGTGGGGACATGCAGGAGGCAGCCAATTGATGTTTCTCTTTTACATCAATGTTTCTCTCTCTCTCTCTCTTCCTCTCTCTGTGAAAAATCAATAAAAACATATTTTTAAATTTTAAAAAAAAACTCCAAATGTCAATTGTCAGTAATTTATTATTTAAAGTGGTGGCTCACATGTTATATTATTAAAATCTGGAAAATGTAAGCATTTAATTGGGACACTCTATGCTGTTGAATTTGATTTCAGGGTAGGTTCAACAAAAAATAATAATTTCTGAACCTGCAAGGGAGGTGATGAGAACCTGGATTGTGGGTTTTGTATGAGGGACTATCCAAGCATTGAGCAAATATCTTTGACTCCATTTTAGCTATAACAATCCAGGATTTAGTCTCAGCTTCAGAAGTAGAAGCAACATGTGAAATCAAGATGGTATCAATGAAATAGTTCTTAGGGCAAGAAATCTTCATTCCCCACCTATAAAATAAAATTAATTCCGGTGCTCCTGGATGATAGAGCTGTATCACAAATAAGATTAGCTCTTTACACTACTGAAAAGTGGACTACTCACATGCAAGTCACAGACTATTCTCATGCCCTGGGGCACTCCAATTTTAAGAGTCAAGTTGAAGAGGAGGAATCAGCCAGCAAGGGAGATTGAGAAAGAATGTCCAGTGAGGTCGGAGGAATGTTCAGTGGTATCTTTCCTAGGAGCCAAGTGAAGAAAGTATACTAGGTACTATATTAATCAAGATCCAATCAAGGAAAAGAAAACCAGTCTAGGTGTTTTGAGCAGAAGAAATTAATAAAGGAACTGGCTACCAGAGTATTAGAAGAAATGAAGGAGCAAAGGAGGGGAGGGGAGATTACTCAAAGATTATTAACGTCAGGAAATCACCCCCACCCTGGGCTAGAGGAGCAAAAATGTTGCCCATAGCTCAGAGGTACAATGTCCCCAAGGCTCTTGGCTGTTGGAGCCCAGATGTCTGAGCAGGAACTCAAGAGCCTGCACTTCGTAGGTGGTTGCTTCTGTCCCTGCAGTCATTATCCATATCCACTGTTGTCATTGTCATTAGAGCCAATGCGTCACCACTACCAATGCTGTCATCTCCGCTGGGCTGTTGCCACTGCTGCAGAAGATGCCATCAGCAGCCAGAGGCAGGAAGGGAGTTGATTCTCTCCACTTCCACTGTCTTTCATTAACAAAACCTAAGCAGAAACCAGCTAGCATGGGAGCCTGGAAGATATCACGTGTCTCTCTCTGATGCATAACTGAGCACATAAGGGCAGATAAGGGCGGAGAGCAACAGGCGCATGACTAGCACAGTCTACCTCTGGTTACTCAGCATCCGTTCTCATTCTTCTACCTATATCTAACTTTCATACGACAATTATAACAACTTCATGTTTTCCTCCCTAAGAATGTGCAATAATCCTTTCCACAAGCACTCACTTTTCCCCTGCAAAAAAAAAAAAAAAAAAAGTGAAATATAAAATCCATCTCTGTATTCATCTCTGGGTGATGTTAAATCCTCCTTCAGCCCAGTCACAATTCCATCTAAATATTTTACAACTCAGAGACTAAATTGAAATTAGTTACCAACACTGCCTTCATCTTATATTGTTCTTGTTTATAAACCTTTCATAGCTCTCCATTATCTTCAGAGGAAAGTCAAAACTCCATTGCTTGGAGATTAAGAACCTCCAAGTTAGATCTAACTTCCTTTCATAACTTCTCACTATTCTAATTAGATAGCTGCATATTTTATTTCCCAGACATACCTTGTACATTTTTCCCTCTAAGCTTTTGAGCTTATCATTTCCCCCATCCAAAATGCATTCCCCATCTCTTTTTCTTTTCTGCTTCCTCTCCTCCAAGCCTACCCAATCTTCAAGGCTTGGCTCAGCTTCAATTCCTCAAGACAGCCCACTCCCAAAGGCACTAGCCCTCAGGACTCTTTCCACTGTCTGAACTCCTCTAGTCTATGCCACTGACAGAGACCAGATAGCCTTCCTGCTCCCCACAGCACCTGGTGGCATATTGCCTCCCACATATCCACTTACTGGCTGATACCTGACTGTGGAGGATAGGAAAAATAAATTGAAAATGCATAACTGACTATTAATTTGAAACCCAAGGCACTTATTGCCCAATATCAGCTTCCTGCAGCCTCTCATAGGCCCTACTACAGCTCTGCTTGTTTGATTCTGAATTATAATCTGAATAAGTTTGTCAATTCTCCATAGAAAACTTTAAAAGAATTCAGTTGGCCTCCAGAGACACTGTTCTCAGATTACTGCTGAGCTAACAACCTGGTTGAGGGTATTAGTAAACCACACAGCTAGACAGTTAATATCAAGTCAAAGACAGAAGCAAACAAAATTCATTCAAAGGGCCGTTGCTCAACAGCAATTGTTTGCACTGAGAAAACTTGCAGGATACTGAAGTGCGAAGACCCAAAACTAAACAAAATTTTCCTTAGCCATTCTGAACCTGTTCTTGACCAAAGTAAAAACAAGCAAAGCAGCTATAAATCTCCCTTCCTCTGGAGGTTTCACGATATGGTTCAGAATGCTACCTCCTACCAAAAAAGAAAATTGTTCTGAACACTAAAGGCAATTAGCAAAGAACCTAGCGATACGGTTCTTGTCCCAGTTCTTCCCTGGGTGAAGTATTTCCCTTTCCCGCTCCGGATCTCAAGTTTCTTGTCTGAAAAATGAGCCAGTTAAACTATATAATCTCCCCGGGCCCTTCCGACTGTAAAATCTGAAGACATCTTTAGCTGTTTTCTGCTCTCCTTGTTACAAAACATCTGATTATGCATTGAAGACTATTAATCCCATATTATCCCCAGGACCACCACATATGACTGTTCGGGTTGTACCCAGAACAAATCCAGAGGGCACCATTCACATCATAGTCTGTGTAAGCGATGCCCCTGTGTCGGGTGGTACACACCCTGAACTTCCATGCGTAGCAGCCTTGATTATGCTCTTCAAATTTTGTAAATATTTGAGGTTTTACACTTTATTTTCTTAATACCCATTGTTTCCTGGTCTTGGGTCTCTACCAACAGAGACAAAACCACAATAATATCTGATACTGAGCAAAGTATTATTTTATTGATTAACTCTTAATTGTGGATGTGAAATCCCATGAGGTATAAATCATTATCCTTATTTTGGGGTGAGAAAGCTGAGGCTCAGGGAGACTAAGTAAACCAGGGTTCATAGCCATAGCTAGAAAGTGGTTGAAATGAGGATTCAAACGTACCTTTGTCTCCAAAGCTCATTCTCTTTCTAGTCCACTGTCCATTAGGGTTCTATGTGCTCCCTAATCTCCCTCCAGCTTGACACTTTTGCAACATCATTGAACAAATGCAAGTAGTTAGAACATTCAAGTAACTGGAAACAGCAGTAATGTAGCATACACATGCTGAAAAGAAAGACAGCACCCACCAATTTCCATCTTGATGTTGTCACTCACTGGAGATGTGGCTGCCTCCTTATGGGCCTCAGTGCTGTCATCTATCAAAGAGGGGGTGATGTCTTGGGACCTTTCCAGGCTATTGAAGTACCAACAAAGAGTTTATTAGTCTTTATGGCCTCAAATAAACTCTTTTTTTTTTTAAATATGTTTTTATTGATTCTTTTTTTTAGAGAGAGAGGAAGGGAGAAAGAGAAACATCAATGAGAGCGAAATATTGATGGGCTGCCTCCTGCACACCCCCTACTAGGGATCGAACCCGCAACCTGGGAATGTGCTCTGACTGGGAGTCAAACCAGGATCTCTCAGTTCATGGGACAACACTCAGTCCACTGAGCCACACTGGCCAGGCTCAACTAAAGTCTTGTACAACTCTTGTGACCATGTCAGCCACCAAGAAGAGTTCCCTGTGGTCCCTGCTTCTTTGTGCCTCCCACAGGGCATTCCTGTGCTCCCCCTCACCCTCAAGACCCCACATCTCACAACTTATTCCATTAGGCTTTGAGACGCTTGTTTATTACAGCAACCCTTGTTTCCTTCCCTTTGGTGTCTCCAGATTTTGAGGGATTTTCTCAATAAATCATGCATTACATTCCTAAAAAGCATCGACACCAGAGTTGTGGTCAAGCAGCATATGAAGTGGAAGAACAATGCTGGCTCCTCTTTTATTGTATTTTTTTAAAATATGTTTTTATTGATCTGAGAGAGAGAAAGAGAGAAGCATTGGTCGGGAGTCAAACCGGCAATCTTTCGGTGCACAGGATGACATTCAGCCAACTGAGCCACACCAGCAGGGCTGTGTGTTCTTTTAAAGACCCCCGTCTTGCCCTGGCCGGTTTGGCTCAGCAGTTAGAGCATCGGCCCATGGACCAATAGGTCGTGCATTCAATTCCAGTCAAGGGCACATACCTCAGTTCATCCCAGGCCCTGATCGGGGTCGTGCAGGGAGCAACCAGTCGATGTGTCCCTCTCATGTCGATGTTTCTCCCTCTCTCCCCCTCCTTCCTACTCTATCTGAAAATAAATAGAAATATATCTTCGGGTGAGGATTAAAAAAAAAAAAAAAAGACCATGTCCTAAAATCACTCAACAGACTAGAAGACATCCTAATGAGCGAAAGTTTCAGATCCAGACCAGGTTTTCCTTCTCAATGTGAATAGTCTGATCATTATGACTACGATTATGAGATTGGGAGAAGTGAAGAGCTAAATAAAATTAAACGTGTAAATTATTTTTCAAGTACAGTTAATATTTTCTGCTCAATAACACTTGAATAAAAGATATAACCTTTAATTTATTTTCCTGCACCAAATTATATCTGGTTCTGAGCTCTTACCTATTTAGAGGGGGAAAATATAATTTTAGTTATGTGTAGCAGCCTGCATCCTTCCCAGAATTGTTCTTGGGTATCAGGACACTTAAGCAATCTCAAAATTTGGAGGAAGGTTCTCTGATTTCAGACTTCCAAGGTTCTCACTATGATGCTCATTACCCAAAACTACATGGCTCATCAAAAGATGACAGTTGAGTGCTGGCCAGTTTGCTCAGTGCTTAGAGTATTGGTCTGTGGACTGAAGGGTCTCAGGTTCAATTCGAGTCAAGGGCATGTACCTAGGTTGTAGGTTTGAGCCCCAGCCCCAGTCAGGGTCATGCAGGAGGCAACCAATCAATATGTCTCTCTCTCCCCCCTCCCTTTGTCCTTCCCTCCACTCTCTCTAAAAATCCATGAAAAAATATCCTCAGGTGAAGATTAACAAGAAAAAGATGACAGTTGAGCCCTGGCCAGGTAGCTCAGTTGGTTAGAGCATCATCCTGATATGCCAAGGTTGCAGTTCGATTTCAGACCACGTATAAGAATCAACCAATGAGTATATAAATAAGTGGAACAACAAATCGATGCTTCTCTCTTTCTCTCCCTTTCTCTCTGTCTCTCTAAAATCAATCAATAAAACAATTTCTAAAAAGATGACAGTTTATAGCATCCATCCATCTATGCCCAGCCATGGAGACCTTACTCATTCCCAAGATTCTCATGATGCTTAGGGTTTAAACCCCAGGGTTTCATGTGCCACTTCCAACAAAGAAGCTGCCCCTCCTGGAGCACTGTGTGGTGCTGGACACTGGTCTTTATACCACTCATGTGACCTCCACAGCCACCAGGGAGAGTTATCTCAGGTCCCTACTTCATTGTGGCTCCAGCCCTGCTGTCTAAGTCTGGAACAGAGGTGTGTGACTGTTGAAGCCTACATCACAGGCCACAACTTAGCTGCAAGGGAAGCTGGGAAAACAAGTGTCAGGCTCTATAGCATCTACACTGTGAGGTAGGCTCTGCCTCTCTCTGAGACACATGAAGTGGATAATTCCCCAAACACAGCATGTGAAGAAAAAAAAATGACAACTGTCTATGCAGTTTTAATCCGTGGATCTTGGGGAAAACCCTTATCTTTTCTTAGCCTCAGCTCCCTCAACCGAGAATAAGGGTAATAACACCTACTTCATAGAGTGAAATCCCAGGAGACAAAGGTAAAGCCTTTCAGTCTTGGGTCTTGGGGTGTGACAGCATGGGAAAGAGGAGACACTCCCAGGACAGAGTGAAATGGCTGTAAGAAACATGAGCCAAAGTGATTACATTTTGATCATCAAGGCAAGGACCAAGGCTGAAATTCCATTAAAAATGCAAACGAACCCTGGCCGGGTAGCTCAATTGATTAGAGTATCATCCTGATACGCCAAGGTTATGGGTTTGATCCTCAGTCAGGGCACATACAAGAATCAACCATTGAATGCATAAATAATTGGAACAACAAACAGATGTTTCTTTCTCTCCCCCCCACCCCCTTCCTCTCTCTCTAAGATAATAAGTTTTTTTTTTTATCCTCACCCGAGGATATTATTTCAGTTTTTGTTCAGATAGAATGGGAGGGAGAGAGAGAAACATCGACGTGAAAGGGACACATGGAGTGGTTGCCATCCGCACAACCCATCTGGGGCCAGGGACAAACTGCAACTGAGGTACGTGCCTTTAGCAGGAACCAAACCCCGGTCTCTCTAATTCGCAGGTTGACGTTCTAACCGCTGAGCCAAACTGGCCAGGGCGATAATAACATTTTTAAAAAGTACAAATAATCTGCCCAGTCGGTGTGGCTCAGTGGATTGAGCATTGTCCCATGGACTGAGAGCTCCCAGTTCAATTCCCAGTGAGGGCACATGCCTGGGTTTCCTGGTGGAGGGTGTGCAGGAGGACGCCAATCAATGTATATCTCACATCGATGCTTCTATCTCTCTCTAAAAAATCAATAAAAACATTTAAAAAAATTTGTTAATAAAAAGAAAAGTACAAATAATCCGAAAGCCATTTCTTTCCAACAATCATCACAAAGCAAACAGGATTCTAGCAGTCAAATTTAAAAGAAGAAAAAAGAGGAGAAAAACAATCCTCTGAAGTAGGACACTCTGCCTATAGAGCCAGGAGAGAAAGAACTCAAAAGGTAGGGCAGTCTTAAAACAGAGGTAATCTTGCACTAAATCAGGATTGGGTAACAGCTTCAATTTCTAACCGGGGGCTCCAGGTCACCTGATCTCCCCACATGCCATTAGGTTGTATGTTAAGTCACATAGTTACAAGTGCAGCAGCCGTGAAACTAAACAGTTAAATCTCCGCATCTTTGTTTTTAATGCCTAAATTCTCTCCACATGAAAAATCTAATGTGATTCCCACCCCTCATAACTGTGTGCTTGCTCTCATGTTCCAGATGTGAAAATAAATACCAATCAATTATGGAATATGGTTCTAAAAAGAATATTTAAAAACTTGTTTACTGATATTTTTAATCTCTACAGCAGCTCGAGCTTAAAAAATAATAATAAAACTGCCCTGGCCGGTTTGGCTCAGCGGTTGGAGTGTCAGCCCGCGGACCAGAGAGTCTCGGGTTCGGTTCCCACTAAGAGCACGTACCTCAGTTGCAGTTTGTCCCCAGCCCTGGTTGGGGTCGTGTGAATGGCAACCACTCTATGTGTCTCTCTCACATCGATGTTTCTCTCTCTTCTTCCCTCTCTCCCTCCTGCTCTAGCTGAGGATAGATGCAAAAATATCCTCGGTGAGGATAATAATAATAATAATAATAATAATAATAAAACTATGTTTACATACAATGAAAGATACCTCTTTTAAAACACCTGGTACAGCCCGGCCAGTGTGAGTCAGTGGTTGAACATCGACCCATGCACCAAGAGGTTGCCAGTTCAATCCCGGTCAGGGCACATGCCCAGGATGTGGGCCAGATCCAGGGTAGGGGTGGGGGGGCATGTAGGAGGCAGCCAATCGATGTTCTCTCTCATCGGTGTTTCTATCTCTTTCTCCCTCTCCCTTCCTCTCTATCTAAAATCAATAACGAAAAAAAAAAATACAATTCTATAATGCTACTATATATTTATATGCTTTATATAGAGTAAGAACTTGTGTATATATGTATATATCATTGAATTGTATACATTTGCTAATTTTTTTTTAAATATACTAAAAATTACTGAATTGTACACTTACAATGGGCATATTTTATGGTATGTAAATTATACCTTAATATAATTGTGTAAAACCACCCTACACAAGATTTGAAAGCAAACTACAAACTAGAATATATTTGCCATGAAAATAACTGGAATAAAAGTATCCTTACTATATAAAACCTCTTCAAAATCCTGAGAAAAACATTTCCATCCCCATGAGGAAGTAGACAAAAAAAGAAACAGACTTGATCAAATATGAGAAAAATCTTCACCTTCACTAGCAATCAAATAAACAGTTTTAAGAAGTAAAATTTTTAATCTATAAAAATTGTGCCCTGGCCAGTTTGGCTCAGCGGTTAGAGCGTCGGCCCACAGACCAAAGAGACCAGGTTCAGTTTCTGCTGAGGGCACGTACCTCGGTTGCAGTTTGTCCCTGGCTCTGGTTGGGGTTGTGTGGGTGGCAGCCAGTTGATGTGTCTCTCTCACATCGATGTTTCTCTCTCTTCCTTCCTCTCTCCCTCCCGCTCTATTTGAAGATAAGCAAAAATGTCCTCAGGTGAGGATAAAAAAATAATTGCAACTTCTGCCCTGGCTGGTTTGGCTCAGCGGTTAGAGCGTTGGCCTGCGGTCCAGAGAGACCCGGGTTTGATTCGTGCTGAGGGCATGTACCTCGGTTGCAGTTTGTCCCCGGCCCTGGTTGGGTCATGCGGGTGGCAGCCACTCGATGTGTCCCTTTCACATTGATGTTTCCCTCTCTCTCTCTTCCTCTCTCTCCCTCTGGCTCTATCTGAATAAAAAAATGGAAAAATGTCCTCGAGTGAGGATGAAAAAAAAAAAAATTGCAACTTCTTCTTTAAGGTAATAGCCAGAGTTGAGGATGGCTGACTGAGGCTGAGAACTCCTGGATCTCCTAGCTGTCACCTGCCTTCCTAACTGGGGTTGAATTTAGCCCTTTGTGCCTCGGTGTCCCCCTTCACTTCCATCTGTTATTATACCTTCTTGTTACTGGTTATTTACATGACTGTATCACCCAGTTAGATTACAAACCCCTGACAACTGTGGATTGTTGCTCAGTTTATTTCCAGTCCTCCCACAGTGCCTGGCCCAGACTATAAACTTCGCACACATTTATCGTATGTTTATTGGATGAAAAAGGAGAGTGAAATTGGTACAACCTTTCCAAAGGGCATTTGCTCATGTATATCAAGTCCTTAAAATTTTTCATATTCTTTGACTTGGTGATTCAACACTTAGGAATTTGTTCTAACCAAAATGTACAAAACATTGGATGTACAATGATGTTTATCTCAGGGTTTTAATAATAAAAATTGGGAAATACCACAAATGTCCAACATCAGTAATAGATTAATTTTCCCCCCTTTTATATTGTGGTAAAATACACATAACATACAATTTATCATTTTAACCGCGTTGAAGTGTACAATTCAGTGGCATTAAATGCATGCACAGTATCGTGAGACCATCACTACTATCTGGTTCCAGCACATTTGCATCACCCCACAAGAAGACCTCCTACCAGTGGAGCAGTCACATCCCTGTCCCCTTCCCAGACCCTAGCAACCACTGTCTGCTTTCTGTCTCTATAGATTTACCTATTCTGGGTAATTCATAGAAATTGAATCATACAACATGTGGTCTTTTGTGTCTGATTTTTTTTCAGTTAGCATAATGTTTTCAAGGTTCATCTATGTTGTAGGATGTATTAATACTTCATTCATTTTAAGGCTGAATAATATTCCATCGTATGAATATACCGTATTTCATGTATCTGTTCATCAGCCGATGAACATTCAGGTTGTTTCCACCTTTGGCTATTGTGAATAGTGCTGCTATAAACATTCATGTCCAAGTTTTTGTTTGAACATCTATTCCAATTCTTTTATGTGTATACCCAGGAGTGCAACTGTTAGATCATATGGTAATTCTATGCTTAATTTTTTGAGGAAGCCACACTGTTTTCCACAGTGACTGCACTGTTTTATATTCTTATGCAGTGCAAAAGGGCTCCATAGATTAAAATTTTGCTACACACCTTGGTGGGCAAGACTCTCCTTGTAGGAATAAAACAAAGCCTCTGCCTTTAAGAAATTGACATTCGGCCCTGGCCGGTTTGACTCAGCGGTAAGAGCGTCGCCGTGGACCAAAGAGTCCCGGGTTTGATTACAGCCAAGGGCGCGTACCTTGGTTGCAGTTCGTCCCTGGCCTCAGTGGGGGTTGTGCAGGTGGCAACCAATCGATGTGTCCCTCTCACATCGATGTTTTTCTCTCTCTCTCTCTCTCTTCCTCCCTCTCCTCTCCATCTCATTCTGAGAATTAATATAAAAATATCCTCAGGTAAGGATCAAAAAAAAAAAAAAGAAAGAAACTGATATTCAGCAGAGGGAAACAGGTAATAAACAAGTAAATAAATATTAATCTTCTTTGGATATTTTTCAACCATGTAATAGTGTAAAACCCATTCTTAGTGTGTGGGCCATACAAAACAGGCTGTAAGCCCAATTTGGCCCAAGGTGCTGTCGTTTTCTGACTCCTGACATACATTCCCACTTACCAAGGCTGATTTAGCTGCTGCCAACCTGCCAGATGCAAAGATTAGTGCTGAGCCCCTGATATGATTCCTCACGACGGTCACAATCGACCCTATCAACAGGAAGACGTGAGGTTACTGCTATACTATGAGGTTTGGAAGGAATATATGTGGAACCCAGGTGATCTATTTAAGCTCCTCTTGATTTTCTTTGACAATTGTACTATGAATAGACAAGTGCTGCAGCCCCGGCCTGAGAAGGGCATGGTGACCGGGGTCTCAGACCACCATTGGGTAAGCTACCAAGATTTAAGAAGTGACTATGAGCCCAGCCGGTGTGGTTCAGTGCTTGAGCATTAACCCATGCACCAAGAAGTCAGCGGTTCGATTCCCAGTCAGGGCACATGCCCAAGTTGTGGAGCAAATCCCCAGTGGGGGGCTTGCAGGAGGTGGCCAGTCGATGTTCTTTCTCATTGATGTTTCTATCTCTCACTCCCTTTCCCTTCCTCTCTCTCTAAAGTCAATAAAGAAAAAAATAAAAAATAAAAAAAGAGCCCTTGCCAGTTTGCTCAGTGGTTAGAGCTTTAGCCCGAGGACCAGAGAGTCCTGGGTTCGGTTCCCCCTAAGGGCATGTACCTCGGTTGCAGTTCATCCCCAGCCCCTGTTGGGGTAGTGTGGGCAAAAACCAGTCAATGTGTCTCTCTCACATCGATGTTTCTCTCTCTCTCTAAAATTTCCAAAAATAATTAATTTTAAAAAAGAAGTGACTGTGAGGGTGAGGATAGTAGAAGAGGGAGAGGATGAATACCAGCTGTGGCCCGAGACCAACTGCAGCTACAATGATTGTAGTTCATCCAGTAGCCTCCCTCTTCTGAGTTCTCTTACTAGAGAGACTCACAGGATCCATAAAGGAGCTGCTACATATAAGAATAGGAGGATCTACACAGAGCAAGGCATGAACTTTGGCCACCATGGAAGTGTGCCGCTTAGATCCCCCCACAAGGGTGACCCTGCCTTCCAACAGGTGTGTACTTAGCTTACAGCCTCGGCTGCAGTGCCTTCAGGATCCACTGCAGCATCTGAGCTGAGGCCATGCCCTTCCCCGGCAGGTCCAACCAAATACTGTACTAGGGCCTGGCCTTTGCTGCCCAATATAGGACTCCTAAATGGGTGACCTTTATGGCAGGGCTCCCTGTTGAGCTGGTGAAACTTTCTCAGAGCTGTACTGAACTGAGAGGTTCTTCCTAACCAATCTTCCTTGCTTCCTCCTCTATTTCCACAGGGTCAGATCTGGTCTGAAGACCCTCCTTTCCTTCTCCTGCTCCCTCTCCCTTTTATATTTTGCGGGCACTAACCCAAAAGAAATCTCTTGCATCTCTTACTCCATGTGTTTCCTGGGGGACCTACCATATGACCTAGCAATTCCACTTCTACTTACTCAAGAACTGAAAACATATATCCATGAAAAGATTTGTGCACAGATGTTCATAGAAATTTCATTTATAATGGCCCCAAACCTGAACAACCCAAATGTCCAGCAAGAGGTGAATGGGTAAACAAATTATAGTATAGCCATATGTGCTAGGATTTTCTAGAAAAACAAAACCAACAGGGTGTGTGTGTGTGTGTGTGTGTGTGTGTGTGTGACTGATTGATCTATATAACTGGATTTATTTTAAGGAATTGGCTTCATGATCATGGAGGCTGAGAAGTCCCAAAAATCTGCAGTTGGCAAGCTAGAGACCCAGGAGAGTTAATGGTGTAAGTTCCAGTCCAAAAGCAGGAGAATGTCAACATATCAGTCAGGCAGGTAAAGTTCCCTCTTTCCTGCCCTCTTTATTCTATTCAGGTCTTCTATTAATTGAATGGAGGCCACCCACATTAGGGAAAATAATTGGTCTTACTCCATTTAGTGATTCAAATATTAATCTCACCCAAAAAACATCTTCACAGACAGACCCAGGGTAATGTTTGTTGTTGTTAATCCTCACTCGAGAATATTTTTCCATTGATTTTTAGATAGAGTGGAAGGGAGAGAGGGAGAGAGAGAGAAACATCAATGTGATAAAGACACATCAATTGGTTGCCTCCCACATGACCCAGACCGGGGCTGGGGATCAAACCTGCAACTCAGGTATGTGCTCTTGATGAGGAATTGAACCTGAAACCCTCTAGTTTAATCCTCTAACTGCTGAGGAAAACCAGCCAGGGCCCCAGGGTAATGTTTGACTAAATGTCTGGCACACCATGGCCCAGTCAAGTTGACTATGTTTGTTTACTTGTGTGTGCTGTGTTTCAGTCTCTGACTATAGGCTCAGTGAAACTCATAAAATAAGTAAATCCTTTTAAGCAAAATGACAACAGTATTTGTACTTGTTACTTTCTGGGGTTGGATAGTACTTGATGGGTAGCTTGACTGATATAAAACCAAACTGGTTAAAATTAAGATGAGCGAGACCTGACCAGTGTGGCTCAGTTGATTGAGCATCATCTCATGCACCAAAAGGTAGCCAGTTCAATTCCCTGTCAGGGCACATGCCCAGGTTGCAGGTTTGATCTCCAGTCGGGGTGCATACAGGAGGCAACCAATTGATATTTCTCTCTCACGTTCATGTTTCTCTCTCTCTCAAATCGATAAAAAATATATTTTAAAAAATTAAGATGAGTAAATTATAAACTATATGAAACTAACCTTAAATTCAATTTTATAAATACTGTGAGTTTGCTGACTCAAGAGCTCCTTGAAAATACAAAAACTGTCTTATCTTTTATTTCCTAAACCTCATATATTGTCACAAAGCTTTATGTCATAAAGTCTCCATTTCTTCATCTATATAGTGGGGAGAGTTTTAGTACCTACCTCACAGTAGAGAAGATTAAATGAGATGATGCAGATAAAATGATTAGCACAATATCTGGCATGTAGTTAGTCAATGTTAGCTCTTACTATCACCATCATCACCATAAATCAGTTATGCTACAATCACATAATGAAATGTACCCTTTTAATTCTTTTTTTATTGATTGATTTTAGACAGAGAGAGAGGGAGGGAGACATGAACTTGTTATTCTACTTATTCATGTATTCATTGGTTGACTCTTGTATGTGCCCTGACCAGGTACTGAACCCACAACCTTAGTATATCAGGACAATGCTCTAATCAACTGAGGTCCCCAATCAGAGCTAAAATGTACCTTTTTTTGTTGAGAGTAACAGTAGTTAGCCTCCTTTGAGGATAGTGTTGGCTATGAGACTCGGTTCTGGCCAATGAAATATAAGCAAGAATTATTGGATCAGGCCTAACAAAAGTCTCTGGCCCTGGCCGGTTTGGCTCAGCAGTTAGAGCGTCGGCCTGTGGTCCAGAGAGACCCAGGTTCGGTTCCCGCTAAGGGCGCGTACCCCGGTTGCAGTTTGTCCCCGGCCCTGGTTGGGTCGTGCGGGTGGCAACCACTCGATGTGTCCCTTTCACGTCGATATTTCTCTCTCTCTTCCATTCTGTCTGAACAAAATATGGAAAAGTGTCCTCGGGTGAGGATTAAAAAAATAAAAGTTCTCTGGATGTTGAAGGGTGAGTGGTGACTCCGCTAGCTTTTCTTTTTCTTTTTTTTTTTTTTTTATTAAATCATTTTTTATTTTTCAATTACAGTTAACATACATTATTATATTAGTTTCAGGTGTACCCCAGTGATTAGACATTACACAACTTACTAAGTGATCATTCTGATAAATCTTGCACCTATCTGACACCATACATAGTTATTAGATTACTGACTATATTCTGTATGCTGTATTTTGCATATTCTTGACTATTCTATAACAAGTAATTTATACTTCTTCTTCTTTTTTTTTGGTACATGCCCCTACCGGGAACCGAACCCGGGACTCTCTGGTCCGCAGGCCGACGCTCCAACCACTGAGCCAAACCTGCCATGGCTAATTTGTACTTCTTAATTCCTTTACCTTTTTTACCCATCCCTCCTCCACAGCCTCCATCATATTTGGCAACCACCTAAAATCTCTGTATCTGAGTCTGTTTCTGTTCTGCTTGTTTGTTTGTTTTGTTTTTTAAATTCAATTATTGATAGATATGTATTTATTGCCATTTGTTCATATTTTTTCTTTTTTTCTTCTTCTTCTTAAAGAAGACCCTCTAACATTTTATATAATACTGGTTTGGTGGTGATGAACTCCTTTAGCTTTTTCTTGTCTGGGAAGCTCCTTATCTGTCCTATTCTAAATGATAGCTTTGCTGGGTAATCTTGGTTGCAGGCCCTTGCTTTTCATCACTTTGAATATTTCTTGCCAATCCTTTCTGGCCTGCAAAGTTTCTGTTGAGAAATCAGCTGACAGTTTTATGGGAGCTCCCTTGTAGGTAACTAAGTGCTTTTCTCTTGCTGCTTTTAAGATTGTCTCTCTGGCCCTGGCCAGTTTGGCTCAGCAGTTAGAACATCGGCCCATGAACCAAAGAGTCCCAGGTTTGATTCCAGCTAAGGGCACGTACCTCGGTTGCAGTTCGTCCTCAGCTCCAGTTGGGTTGTGCAGGAGGCGACCAATCAATGTGTCTCTCTCACATCAATGTTTCTCTCTCTCTCTCTTTCTACCCACCCCCCTCCTTCCAGCTCTATCTGAAGATAAACAGAAAAATATCCTCAGGTGAGTATTAAAAAAAAAAAAAAAAAAGATTCTCTGTCTTTAATCTTTTGTATTTTAATTATGATGTGTCTTGGTGTGGACACTCGGTGCTTCCTGGTCTTGTATGTCTATTTCCTTCACCAAGTTAGGAGAGTTTTCTGTCATTACTTTTTCAAATAGGTTTTCAATTTCTTGCAAATGTTGATATGCTCAAGGTTGTCCCAGAGTCTCCTTACACTATCCTCATTATTTTTTTAACTCTTTTTTCTTCTTGCTATTCTGATTGGGTGTTTTGTTTTGTTCCCTTATATTCCAAATCACTCATTTGATTCTTGGCATCATCTACTCCACTGTTAATTCCCTGTAATGTACTCTTCATTTCAGTTAATGTATTCTTCATATCTAACTGGTTCTTTTTTGTTTCCTATATTTATTTTTATGTTTCCTATCTGTTTGTTAAAGTTCTCACTAAGTTCATCAATTGTTCCCCTAAGTTCACTGAGCATCCTTATAACCAGTGTTTTGAACCGGTAGAGTTTCATTCTGTTCTTTCATTTGGGACATGTTTCTTTGTCTCCTCATTTTGCAGCCTCCCTGTGTTTGTTTCTATGTATTAGGTAGAGCTGCTATGTCTCCCAGGCTTGGTAGAGTGGCCTAATGTAGTAGGTATTCTGTAGGATCTAGTGGCACAGCCTCACCACTCACCCAAACTGGGCACTCGAGGTACACCCTCCTCTCGTAGTTGAGTCTTGATTGCTGTTGGCACATTAATAGGAGGGATTTACACCCAGGGAGATCAGCGACAAGAATGGCTGTGACCACCAACCACCATGGAGGATCAATTGTGCAGGGGCCCACCTCACAGAGCAGGATTTACTTCAGCTGGGCTCTGGTGCCCACTCAGTCTGCCCCGTGAGTGTGGCACTAGTGGAGGTGGTTGGGTGGTGGTGCTTCAACATGATCCGAAGCTTTCCACAGGGTGTGCTGGCTCTGCGGCCTCCTGGGAAGTACAGATCAAGGTCAGCCATGGCCTGTGTTCTGCCCGGGGTCACCCGGCATGACCTACAAAGATCTGCAGGCTACTTGTGCTGGACTTAGAGGTGCCCAGGTGAGGCCAGACTGTGAACCACGGCCAGCCACTGCTAGTGCCAAGCCTGTGGCCACTTAGCAAAAGGTACCTGGCTTGCTGAGGCCAGATTCTGCTTGTTTGAGAGATTTTAGGAAAATCTGAAGTGTGAGCCAACACAGGTCATTCATATGGAAAAGCCAGTGGAAACAGCTTGGGTGGGCCTAAAATTTGGTTAAAGCAGGGCCTCAGAGAATCACCAGGGCAGTTCAAACAATGTAAGCCAGATTGACAGAGACTCAGACATGGCACTGGCCTGCAGGCTCTGTGAGGGGAGGGCTCATCACAGTAACAGTGGCCTCTGCTCGCACTTCTGTCTGGGAGAAAGCTGCACCTGCCCTTCCAGCCCCAACTAGTGCCCTGATGCTGGACAATCCAGTTCCTCCCCATGTGTCTCTGATGTCTTGCTGACCCAGTACTGGAGCTCAGGGTGAGTCCAAGTCTGTGTGCAGGCCTTTTAAGAGGAAATTCCTGGGGCTCCAGCAGGCTCTGTCTCCCTCAGCTGGTTTTTACAGCCAGAAGTGATGGGGACTTTTCTTCCTGGCACTAGAACCCTGGGCTTGGGGGCCTGGTGTGGGGCTGAGACCCCTCACTCCTCAGGAGGAACCTCTGCAGCAGAGATATTCCTCTCAATTTTTATCCACCACACATGGGTGTGGGACCAGCCCGTCCATGCCTCCGCCCCTCCTACCAGTCTGATGTAGCTTCTTCTTTAATTTCCTGATTACAGGACTTCCATTCAGCCAGATATCAGGCATTTCTGAAAGATGGTTGGTTATTCTGTAGTTTAGTTGTAATTTTGAGGTGGTTGTGGGAAGAGTCAAGTACCACGTTTACCTATATGCTGCTGTCTTGACCAGAAGTCCTAGCGTATGCTTTTCAGACTTTGCCCTACCCTTGTCAGGGCTGGGGATAATGGAGAAGAAATAATAAAGAAGAAGCCTGAATATCCTGAAGCTGCCAAACCAGTCCTAGACTCCCTATTTCTGACTTCTCATTATACAAAACATAAATAAATGAAACTCCTAATTTGTTTAGACTGCTCTGTAAACCTGTTTCCTCGTCTATAAAATAGATAGAATAGTAACCTACTGCATAAGTTTGGTGTGAGAATTAAATGGGTTAATATGTGTGACTTAAAAAAAACAAAACAAAACAAAACAGCCCTGGCCAGGTAGCTCAGTTGGTTAGAGGGTTGTCCCAATATGGGAAGGTTTCAGGTTTGATCACTAGTCAGGGAACATACAAGAAGCAACCAATGAATGCATAATAAGTGAAACAACAAATCAATGTTTCTCTCTCTCTCAAAATCAATAAATTAAAAATAAATAAATAAATAAATAAAACAAACCATGAGGGAAATGACCTCTAAAACTATAACATTCTTTTTTTTTTTAAATCCTCACCTGAGGACATTTTTGCATTTATCTTTAAATAGAGCAGGGAGGAGAGAGGAGAAAAGTGAGAGAGAAACATCTATGTGAGAGAGACACATAGACTGGTCGTCACCCACACAACTTCAACCAGGGTCAGGGACAAACTGCAACCAAGGTACGTGCCCTTAGTGGGAACTGAACCCGGGACTCTCTGGTCTGCGGGCTGACACTCTAACCGCTGGGCCAAACTGGCCAGGGCTAAAACTATAACATTCTACTACTGCTTGAATAATTTCCTTTGTTCTTTGGTGAGAAAAGTGTCTGGTTGCCTCCCACACGACCCCGACTAGGGCCGGGGACCGAACTGCAACTGAGGTATGTGCCCTTGATCAAAACCAAACCTGTGACTCTAGTCCACAGGCCAATGTTCTAACCGCTGAGCCAAACCAGCCAGGGCACTGTTTGTTATTTAAATGCTCAATAAGTGTTAGCTATCATAATCAAGATTATTATTTCAGATTTTTGTTAATGGTAACTGAACCCAATTTATAATTAATACAGCAGCTATTAAAAATTATATTTATTAAAGTCCGGCCGATGTGGCTCAGTGGTTGAGCATTGACCCATGCACCAAGAGGTCATTGGTTCAAATTCTGGTCAGGACACATGCCCAGGTTGTGGGCCCAATTTCCAGTGGGGGGCATGCAGGAGACGGCCAATCAATGTTCTCTCTCATCGATGTTTCTCTCTCCCTCTCACTTCCTCTCTCTCTAAAATCAGTAAAGAAAAAAAAATTTTAATTATATTTATTAAAACTATTAATGGCCAAGAAAAATATTTTGGATAAAATTTTGGTAGGAAAAACACATTATAAAACTGTATCTACAGTATGGATCCAATTTTAACAATTATATAAATGCATAGAAATACATGTCTTAATAGTACTGTAGTTAGTTTTGAGTGGTAGGATCACAGATGATGTTTGTTTTATTTCCAAAATTTTAACAATAAAAACATTTATATCTGGAGGAAAATGTTATTTTAAGACATTCAAATGAGGCTAAGAGCCCTAGTCGGTTTAGCTCAGCAGTTAAGAGCATTGGCCTGCAGACCAAAGAGTCATGGGTTCGATTCCCAGTCAAGGGCACCAACCTGGGTTGCATGTTTGATCTCCAGCCCGGGTCGGGATCGTGTGGGAGGCAACCAATGACTTGTCTCTCTCACATCCATGTTTCTCTCCCCCCCCCCCAATCCCTTCCACTCTGTCTAAAAGTTAATGAAAAAAATAGCCTCAAATGAGGATTTAAAATAATTAATTAAGGGGACTTCCGGTCAAGACAGCAGCATAGGTAAATGCAGTATTGACCTCCTCCCACAACCACATCAAAATTACAACTAACCTGCCCTGGCTGGTTTGGCTCAGCGGTTAGAGCGTCGGCTTGTAGACCAGAGAGTCCCGGGTTTGGTTCCCGCTAGGGGCACGTACCAAAAAAAAAAACAAAAAAAAGTTTCCAGACAAGAAAAAGCTAAAGAAGTTCATTGCCACCAAACCAGATTATATGAAATGTTGAAGGGTCTCCTTGAAGGAGAAGATAAAAAAAATACGAACAATAAAACGGCAATAAATACATATCAATCAACAACTGAATCTACAAACAAACTGAGCAAGCAGAACAGAAACAGACTCTTAGATACAGAAAACTTTTTGTTGCTTGCAGATGGCAGGGAGCTTGGGGGATGGGTGAAAAAGATGAAGGAATTAAGCAGTACGAATTGGTTATTAGATTGATGAACCTCAAAGGGAAGGGCGGAGGGAGAGCGGAAAAGGATAAACCAAAGAACTTCTATGCTTGTATGCATAACCAATGGACACAAACAATAGTGTGGGGAAGGCAGGAGGGGGGGCGAGATTGGGGAGGAAGGTGTCAGTAGGGGAAAAAAGGAGGGGACATCTGTAATGCATTCAACAATAAAGATAAGTATTTTAAAAATAAAATAGCCCTGGCCGGTTTGGCTCAGCGGTTAGAGCGTTGGCCCACGGACCAATGAGTTGCAGGTTTGATTCCGGTCAAGGGCACGTGCGGCTCGTCCTGGCCGATTGGGGTTGTGAGGGAGGCGGCCACCTGATGTGTCCCTTTCATGTCGATGCCCCCCCGCCCCATCTGATCAAAAATGGAGAGAATGTCCTCGGGTGAGGATAAAAAAAATTAAATAAAGCCTATGGTCAAAAAATAAAATAATTAATTAGTTAGTTAATTAATTAAAATAAAATGTGGCTAAGATATAACAAGTGATTTTACCTTAAGCAGAATCAAGGTGCTAGAATAGATCATCTAAGGAATATGATGAACAAATATATGCATTAGCAGTGAATTCACTCGCAGAGCTAATGAGAGCCAAAGGTTAAAAGAGCTTGTACATAGGTAAATAAACTCTGTATACCCCAGAGTTTTCAACCCACAAGTAAGTAATGTGTAAAAAGAAACACTGAGTCCTCCTCAGTCAGAGGAAGAAGACATATAGTAAATGCCAGGCATGTCTTATTAAACGAATTTAAAGAGCACGCCTCTGATTGTTCACCCACAGAAACAGAGAAAGTGCCGAGCAAGAAACTCTATCCAGATGAACAGTTTGGAAACCGACAGTGTGCTCCCCTGAGATAAAGAGGAGGCCAATTTTTATAAAATACCCTCCCTGGTTCATTTTTATGCAAATGAGGAAACCAAATTTGCAGTTTTCTGGGGTTTTTTCTTTATTGATTTTACAGAGAGAGGAAGGGAGAGGAAGAGAGAGCTAGAAACATCAATGAGAGAGGACATTGATTGGCTGCCTCCTGCATGCCCCTACAACCTGGGCATGTGCCCTGACGGAGAATTGAAACTCTTGGTGCATGGGTCCATGCTCAACCACTGAGCCACACCAGTGGAGCTAAATTTGCAGTTTTATTGGTCCAAATAGCCCTGTCCTGATTAGTCAGCTTTGAGCATCCTGATTGGTGGTTATGGATTTGGTCAGTAAAGATGCAAATGAGGGTATAGTTCCATAGCTCTGATTGGATGGGGCAGGTCTCAACCCATTGGTTGAAAGAGATTCCAAGAACTCCTTTATAAGGGTCTGCTCAGAGGGCAGGAATGCAGTGGACAAGGTTTGGCAGCATAATCTGTGGCTGCTATGCCGTGTATGTGAGACCCTGTCAGCAATGGCTGCTAGACTCTGAATCTGAGCACAATTAACCATCAGGTATATTCCTTCTTGAGGTTAACACTATGCAAACCTCTGTTTATTTTTTAAAATATGTTTTTATTGATTTTTTTGTCTTTATTGATTTTAGAGAGAGAAGAAGGGAGAGGGAGAGAGAGAGAGAAACATCAATGCAAGAGAGAAACATCAATCATCTGCCTCCTGCTTGCCCCTACAGGACCTCTCAGTCTAGGGGACCACACTCAATCCTTTGAGCCACACCAGCCGGGCTAAGCAAACCTCTGTTTAAAAAAAAAAATCTATTTTAAACCCAAACATATCATATTAACGTCTCATATTACAAATCTACAATTATTTTAGTTGTTTACTTGCTTATTTTCTATGGAAACATAAGTTCCATGTTTTTCATCACTGAATTTCCAGCATCTAGCACAATGTCTGAGACATAATAGGCAATTAATAAATGTTTTAATAAATTTTGTCCAAACCTTCTTGGAAAACATAAATGTAGAAAAATAATAGCTCTGCCCTGGCCGGTTTGGCTCAGTGGTTGGAGCGTCGGCCTGCGGACCAGAGAGTCCCGGGTTTGGTTCCCGCTAGGGGCACATGCCAAAAGAAAGAAAGAAAGAAAGAAAAACAATAGCTCTGCTATAGAACAAAACAGACTATCACCATCCATGTCACATCACTTAACTGCTTTGGATGCTGATTGATACAGATTAAGCAAGACTGGTGTCCCTGCTATCTGTTTGGCGATGTGCTGCATGCCAGAGGCGTTCTGAAAGGTGGTCCATCGTCTCCAAAAGTTGAGTCTGATAGAACAGGGAATGGTTCCCTAAGTGCAGTCTGGAAGGGGTCCCAGGACCTTCTCAAAGTGGTCTCCAAAGTCAAAGCTATACTACATGATTTGCCTTTTTCTCTAACAAATGTAGAATGGAGTTTTCCAGAGGCTACATATGTGTTGAAAGGTAGTGCAATGTCTGCTTGTGTGTTGTATCAAAATTTTCATTATTTTAAATTCTAATCCAGTAAGTAACTATAACCCACATAAACAAAGCTCTTTGGGGTCTTCTCTAATTTGTCAGAGAAGTAAACCCTTTGTAAAGGAGTCCTAAAACCAAAAAGTTGGAGAACCACTGCAATACAGGAAATCGTTAGCAACAAGGAATGCATGGTAGTTGACAACTGAGACTAATATGTGAGGTTTGAGTCCCAACCAAAAGGTTGAGAATGCTTAAAATCAGGAGGGAACAGTGTGGATGGTGGAGGAAATAGCCGTGAAGGGCCTGGGCGAGGGGCAGCCTGAGCCCAGGCCCTCAGGGAGTGAGCCCTTCGCGTGCAGAAAGCATGGGAAAGACAGGCCCATCTTTCTGCAAGGACACACACATTACTCTTTCACACTTAATAGGAGATGTAAATTCCTCTCTTGCTGGTCAGTGATCTAATAAAAGCCAGGGCATTATTTGTACCACACAGGAAATCGTATGGCGGTCTCTCCGAATTATAATGTTTAAAACTCCATCCAGTTAGTAGTAACAAGTTTAGGGTAGGGGTATAAAAAAAAAAATCTGCTTCCTGACTTGGCGGAGAGGAGGGAGGGAAAGTGGTGCAAGGCAGAAAAGAGCGGGAAAATAAGGTATTAAAGAAAGAAAAAGCGGGCTTGGGAGAAGGGAGGAAGCAGTGCGAGAAGCCAATGAATGACACCCAGGCTGCTGCACGTACGCCTGCCATCCGCATGCGCATGCGCATGCCGAAAAATCTCGCGGGAAAGAACAGTTGCCAGTCCCGGCGCAGCTCCCAGGTAGGGGGTGGGGAGGTGGAGGCGGGAGTGAAGTCTCGCGATAAGAGGCGGTTGCCGTAGCGGAGCCTTCTAGCAGTGTGTGTCCGAGGATTCGCCGCTGGAGCCGCAGACGGTTTGGTGAGCCCGTTAGTGCCCCTGCCAAGACTCACGCAGCTGACATGTCCCGCTACTTGCGTCCCCCCAACACGTCTCTATTCGTAAGGAACGTGGCCGACGATACCAGGTATGTTCACGGAATGTATTCGGGTCTACGCCGGGAGGCCGCAGGCGCTGGGAGAGGACCCTTGCGGCGGCGGCGGCGCGCGGGGCCGGGGGAGGGGAGAGGAGGGTCGAAGATGGCGGGTCCCGCGCTGGCTTTCGGGCCTGAACAAGGCCGCGCCGCCGGCTCGAAGGCCGCGTGGGAGCGAGGGCGGCGCCCCTGGTGCTCCCCGGCCGCCGCTGAGTGCGCGGGCCGCGTGGCGTGGTTTTAGGCCCCCTCCCCCTCCGCAGTTCGGGGCTCCTTTCTCCTGGCTTCCTCTCGGCGCTTCCACCCCCTGCCGCCGCCAACATCCGCTCCCCATTGAATTGAAGTTCACATTCCTGGAGGTGCACGCCCCCTCGGCCCAGGGATTTTTTTTTTTTTTTTTTTTTAATTAAAAAAATTTTGCAGCGAAATAACGGAATCGGGGGAGGGGAGAGTGGCGAAGTATTTGCTACCTTTTGTTGTTGTTGTATTATATTTGTGGTTTTTAAAATGGAGACGTTTAGAGAAGGGGAATATTGAGATTTAGAACATCAAATTTTTTCAGTTAAACGGTACGAACTAGTTCTTCCCATTTCCCGGAAATACTGCTCACCTTTTGAGAACCGGGGCTTAAGAAGCCTCTACCGTGAGGACGTTGATTACTAAATTGGATTAATCCGGAACCTGCCTTTGTTCTCACAATTCCCTTAATTGCTTGGAGTTGCCGTTAGAATATTTTAAAAGAGATCTTATCACAAAATAATTCACAAATAATCACTCTCCTCCAAATCATGTTTTTGATAGCCTTGTGTAATTGACATTTTTCTGTAAGCAGTAGTGATTAATCTAGCATCTAGAAAATTTTCACCTTGGGGTCATTTGACATTTTTAAGGAGTTATATATATTTGTGACATTACCTAACAACTCTAACCTGTCGCTAAAATGTTGGGGTGAAAGTGTTTGGCATTTTTCAGAGTACTAGAGTTGACCTGAAACTATTAAAAATGAAACTATTAAAAAAACTATTAAAAACATTAGTTCTACCTATATACAACCTAATGCTTCTATGCCTTTTGTGAAAAACTAAGGATGTGGATAAACAATAGAGAAATTGTGATCAGGTACCCTTAAATAATTGCTTTGTAAAACAGTAATGGATTTTATTATAAACTCCATTTTTATCTTCCAGAATCGTTGGTCCTAGCCTTCCTTTATAAAAAATGTATTCTACCTGTATGTATCTTTTTTTGTATGTTCTTAAAATTCCTCTTAAAATGAAATTTAGAAAGTTTGTCTGTTTCAGGTCACCCAGGGACACAGTAGTCTCTCTTTTAGTTGAGATATTACAAAAAAAATACCTTTGTCTTGCAAAGAAACTCTTTTTAAGGGAGCGAACATAAAAATTTGGGGTCTTTTTATGATGTTTTAGGTCTGAAGATTTACGACGTGAATTTGGTCGTTATGGTCCTATAGTTGATGTGTATGTTCCACTTGATTTCTACACTCGCCGTCCAAGAGGATTTGCTTATGTTCAATATCCTTTCTTCAGATGGCTGATTAGTGAGGGGTGTGAAGTTTGAAATTCAAGTTTATGTAAGAGGTAACATCTAAAACGTAGTTTACTTTTGTCCTTTAATAAATGTCGTATGTCTTCAAATTTTTGAGAATTCTAACTCACACGATGCTCTATTTCTTAAAGTTAATCCAAAAATAGTAAGAGATTTAAATTCCCATTTATGCTGCTGAACCTCAAATCAATTATTATAATGTGATTTAAATTTGAATACACTCTGGTTTCTACCACCTTTAATGTAAGTCAGATTAAAAGTTAATATGTTCTTGTGCTTAGCAATTAAAGTTTGGTGTTGTTTGTTAATTTGAATCACTTGATCAAAACAAATTGTATAACAATGAGGTAAACTTATTTAATATTGTCCCCTAATTTGCTGTCCTCTGTTGTTACCTCAGAGAATGTAAAGCTGTACAGTTATGGCGACCCCAAAGAGAAAGCATGAAAGAACCTTTAGAGTAGAGTTCAACACTTAAGGCAAGTAGACAAGCCAAAGACCTCTTAAGGATCAGGCTTGAAGAGAAGGGAGAGTTTGGGAAAAGAAAAAATAAAGAAAAGCTGGAAGAAGGACAAGCCTAATGGGAGACAAAGCCTCGCTTTATCTACAAAAGGGGGAAAAAGGTTGTTTTTCAAAGTTAAAGATAAAGCCATCTGTCATATTTGGCCAAGCATCTCATGACAAGTCCTTCTGACAAGCACTTAAAGAGTTAAAGGTCAAGATGAAGTTGAATGATGGCCAAGATTAAAGGAGTCATACCTGATGTATCCTACAGAATAACTATTTTTCTTTTTTCTCTTTTTTTTTAAATGTTTTGTAAGCAGTTAATTTTCAAAATTATTCTGGTTTGGTCTAGTGACAAAACCTGTAACTTGATTTATGTGGGCCTTTGATGTTGTGATTGTGGTCTTGTATAAATGCACTTTCTTAGCTTCTCAAGTTAAAGTGTACTAGGATGTAATGTTGTTAAGCTTAAATTTAGCATATTTCTGTTTTGGACCAGGTGGTCAGATGCCATAGGGTAGCAGGCAGTGCCCTTTAAAGTAGCATACAGGTCTGTGGTCAAGCTGACTTCACAGAGCCATGCTTAAGGAGAGGCAGATGCGTGCACTGGGAACTACTTAGAAACAGTTCTGGTTGTCTTGTAGGGTCAGATCTACTAGAGAAGCTACCTGTTTATAGATAGGCTTTAGAGTGGCTGCTTGTGGGGCCCACATATCCTCCTAATTTCTGGAATTTACGTCTGTGAGGCCCGCTGGCCACGCACTACTTTAGCACGTATGATCAGTTGGCCCTGAAAGGATCAGAGAAGGCCTTATCCCCTACTATGGGTACTGTTGAAATCATTCCCTGGCCCAGAGTTTCAGGTGACCTTACTTCTTTCACTGAGATCATCTCCCTGCAACAACAAAGGACTTTAGGCTAGGGAAATTTCTTACTAAGTTCAGTGGATCTCTTGAAACTTGGGGGAGTTTTAGTGAGACTTAATGAGCAAATGCTGAAAGCTACAACTCCCACGGGGCCAGTGATCAAGCACAGTTGTGGGGATTTGTTGCAAAGCTGTGTTAAAAAGAGGACATAAGAGATATCTGGCTTGATTTCTTTTTTTTTCTTTTCTTTTTTTTTTTTAACAGTAGCAATGCATTCTGGCTTACATTGTTAACCTGACTTAACCTGGCTTTAGGGTGGCCTGTGAACCAGGATCAGCGGTAGTTTGACTCAAGTGTATGTGATACTTGAGCCAGAAAAGAGTTGTCGTCTAAAGGATTCCGAAGGAAAATTGTGTATTTTTATATAGTCTTTCCATGGTCTTAAAATGGTTTTTTGTTTTTTTAAGACCATGAGTACAAATTTCTCCGTAAGTGACGTCAGAATGATATTTGGCTGCCCCTGCTGTGGCCATTTGCCTTTTCTTAACAGGTAAAGTAGAACCTTGCCATTGTTCATCCAACCCAGGATTCTAGTTTTGAGGGTGGCCAAAAAGGATGACTGTTCTCATTAATAATTTTTACACCTCTTGATCTAAATCCTTTAAAAGATTATTACATTCTGTTTCTTGAAGTAACAAATAAATCAGTATACCCTTAAGTGAACTTACTCCTTTTAATTATTTTAGAGCCCAACTGCATGAACGTTGAGGGCTGATCTGTTACAGTATTAAACTCCCAATCAGCCTTTGTCTTGTATTGAAAGACCTATGATCTCCCTACATTAACCTACACATAATAATACCCTCAGGAAAAGGGAGCTGGGAACCCACTGTGGTCCTTAATTTCTTTCAAAAAAAAAAAAAAAGGAAATCTGGCAAGGTCAACCTTTTAGTCTCTGAAATAAAAGACTAAAAGGTTGACTAGTGACAGTCTTGAAGCGGGGTTGGGGGTGGATTTCATTTGCGGTTGTTTTTAATCAGCTCTCATGATCTTTCTGAAATTTAAGAAATAGAAAAAATGGCAAGTTCGAATAGTGACATAGAATAGAATGAAAATCCACACCCAAACCTATCCTAGTTCCCTTTCCAAAGTTTTTACGTCAAGCCCTGCTCATCAAGCCATTTCCATCAGAATGTGGTTTTAGGAAAAGAGCTAAATTTGGACAGAATAACTTTGTAAAGCCAAGAGTTTGTGTGGTATTATTGCTGACATTGAGTGGAGAGAACAAGGCAACTTAGCCTCTAAGATCAAAAATAGGGACCAAGAGCCCTGGCCAGTTTGGCTCAGCGGTTAGAGCGTCGGCCTGCGGTCCGGAGAGACCTGGGTTCGGTTCCCGCTAAGGGCACGTACTTCGGTTGCAGTTTGTCCCCGGCCCTGGTTGGTTGTGAGGGTGGCAGCCACTCGATGTGTCCCTTCACGTCAATGTTTCTCTCTCTCTCTCCCTTCCTCTCTCTCCCTCCCACTATCTGTACAAAAAAATGGAAAAATGTCCTCGGGTGAGGATAAAAAAAAAAAATAGGGACCAAGAATTCCTGCTTTATGCTGATAGATAGTAGCTTGAAATTTTTAGGGTAAACGCAGTCCAAACTCACTAATTTGTTGGATTCTGTAGTTAGTATCATTGATGTTAGGGCTTTCCTGTCCAGAAATTTTTAGAAATGGTCTGTTACTTCTAGAGAGCATGCTTGTCTGTGCATGGCTGTAATATACTTTTGGTACAGTGATGTCTTGACTATTGCTTGATTCTGTCTTGATATCCACAAGTGGCTAGTTACCAGTCTTCCCTGTGCAGTATAAGGAAGACAACTACATTGAATTATAGTGCTAGATATGTCTGAGGAAGACAGCAAAATTTAAGGTTAATGCACTCATCTCTTGTAAGTTAAGGTATATTCTGCTTGCTTACACAAGAACTATTGGCGTTTTCTTTTTTTCATTTGAAATAAAAATAGGAAAAACCATTTTGGTTTTATTTTAAGAAATTTTTGTTTTAACATACAACATAGAATTGACACTTGTTTTTCTTTTTGTCTTGTTTGGTAAAGCTAATTCTTAAAACTTGGGGAAATTTTTGATAGGATTACTTGGTAGTTCAGCTATAACATCTAATTTCAATAAAACTTGACAGTATTTAGTCACATGTGTTTTCAAACGTATGCCTTGGGAATTCACAAGTGCTTTAATACTGTGAAGTATTTATAGCTGAATCAGCCAGCTAGTAAGGGGTCTGGTAGATTTTCCAGATTAATAACGAGAGATTAATAATACTGTGAATTGTTCAAGATTTACCAATTGAACTTTCATTCATTATCAAAGTTTGCAAAACTTCCCAAGCCCCTTAACATTTAGCACATTTGAAGATGTTCGTGATGCGGAAGATGCTTTACATAATTTGGACAGAAAATGGATTTGTGGTCGCCAAATTGAAATACAGTTTGCACAGGGGGATCGGAAAAGTAAGTACCATGCATTATATTTTTAGATGTATTACAAAGTTTTGGAGTAGACAGGTAATGTGAAGATCAGAATGCCTGAATTATGTTTGGACTCTTAAAAAGTGCATGGATGCTGTGGCATATTTTAATATTCTGGGTGTGGAATTGAAAGGGATAAAATTGGGGACGTTTTGGGTCTCTTGAGCCATTTCTTCCTCATAAAAATCTTCGAGGTATAAGTGAGTGATTATGCAAGTGCGTGACTATGAATTAGACTGAAAAGGGCTATATAAACTTAGAATAGATTTTATATTAGTGGTTTTTATTAGTGTGCAGGCATATACCAGTTGTTAACTGTGCTAATAAGGCAGGAGTACAGGCTTTGATGTCCTGGGTTTGTATTCTGGCTCAATCATGTTATCTTGGGCAAGATACTAAAAGATAACAATTAAAATAGCTGCTGAAGAGAGGAAGAATACTTAGGTATACGTAAGCTATTGGTAATTCTCTAGGTCTTGGGTTGGGTGATGGGTTCCTGGGTGTTCACTTTGTCATTTATACGTACATACACATATAAAGTTCTGCTTCTTAGAATTGAATGAGATAACCTAAGAATTGAGGGCTATCCAGGGGTGTGGGTGTGTCTGAGGCATTTAATAAGTGTAGCTTTCTTATGCTTTTCTTTGTTGTGTCTCTTGAGATTGTATAACTGTATATTAGTGCGTTTTGACACACATTATTCAAAGGTCACCAACAAGTATTTTGTCATTGTTAATTGTGTTCTTAATGAATGGAAGTCATGGTGAGATGACTCCAAAATTCCATCCAGTTCAAAAGTCATTTATATTTTAATTTTGAATTTTGAAGAAATACTTTAATAGTATATTTTCTACTGTTGAAGTCATTGGCATATATTTGGACAAACCAGATGGCGAGAGGTTTTCGGGAGGGAAAAATAGTTGGGGAGATACTTGAGAGTATCATTTTTAACATAAAACAGGCTTCTGATAGACTTCCTTGAAAATAAACTTACAGTTTCCAACATTAATATTCACAGTTAACTTTGACACAGATTGGGGATATAAGGAAAAGGGGACACGGGAATTTTTCTTAATGTTTCTAAATATTTCTGTTCTGTATATTTCATAGCTCCAAATCAGATGAAAGCCAAGGAGGGGAGAAATGTGTACAGTTCTTCACGCTATGATGATTATGACAGATATAGACGTTCTAGAAGCCGAAGTTATGAAAGAAGGAGATCAAGAAGTCGCTCCTTTGATTACAACTATAGAAGATCTTATAGTCCTAGAAAGTAAGTGTGATGTAGCACAGTGATCTGTCAAGAAAAATTTGTTAGTTTTGTTTCATTTTATTTTTACTTTTTTGTGTACTTGTAATTATATACATTGTGTGCTTCATTGAGACTAAAAATATTTTAATGTTTCATTTAAAAAGTTTTATGGTTCACTTTTTTAATTAGAATTTTTTTTAAAAAAACTGTAAATAGACGTTTGTCACTGTTTGCTTTTTCTGATATACTTTTTAGCAGTAGACCGACTGGAAGACCACGGCGTAGCAGAAGCCATTCCGACAATGATAGGTAAATAACTTTGCTTTGAAAGACTTTTACGTTTTTCAATTTCAGAGTGAACTTTTGCTCTAAAAGTAATAAATTTGATTAATATAGAATCTAATTTTTACTCTAATTGTATCTCTCCTCTGTTTTGAAAGATTCAAACACCGAAATCGATCTTTTTCAAGATCTAAATCCAATTCAAGATCACGGTCCAAGTCCCAGCCCAAGAAAGAAATGAAGGCTAAATCACGTTCTAGGTCTGCATCTCACACCAAAACTAGAGGCACCTCTAAAACAGATTCCAAAACACATTATAAGTCTGGCTCAAGATATGAAAAGGAATCAAGGAAAAAAGAACCACCTAGATCCAAATCTCAGTCAAGATCACAGTCTAGGTCTAGGTCAAAATCTAGATCAAGGTCTTGGACTAGTCCCAAGTCCAGTGGCCACTGATAGTATAAACCATGATATTTTTAGGCATGTATCATTCATTTACTCATAGTTTGGTTTACTTAAATTATCAGGAATACAATGTTGCAATGATGCTTACAAAAACACTTGTCAGTTTTCCCTGTACCAGGCAATGGTTATAATTAAAATGATATGCTGTTGAGAAGCCACTCTTTTAAGAGTCCAGTTTGTTTAATGTTATGGGCAGCTACCAATTTGTGGTGTCTCTGTATATTTTTGTAAAGATTCTCATTTTTTATGCTTGAAGTATTGGTGGAAAGATGTTGGTTGACCATAATTTGCAACATTGTCTTATTAAAAAATAAACTTTCATATCCATATTTGGTAGACCTGTTAACCTAGAAATGTAGCTTGCTAATAAGATAGAATGATACAAAAGTGAAGTTGTAGCCACAGTACACTGAGTGATCAGACACATTTAGGTTCAGGGTGGACCTTTTTGTCTTGTCAAGATGTCTAGGCCCGTGATAATAGTTAATTTATGACACAGTGTGGAATAGTTCTTTTCTTAACCCCACTGTCTTAGGGAATGATGCCAACTGAGTTATGTAGCATTTCCAGGGAGACTGAGATTTTTATTGAAACATGGAGCCTTCACTGCTTTTTCCCCCCCTCTGGTTTCTGTGAAGATTTAGAACATACAAACAAATATCAGAAAAAGTCGCCTTAAAATTTGAGCAGGTCAATGATGACAGAAATAATTTTGAGGTGAAAAGAATGCTCTTATGTAGTTATTCTAAACTGTAAGGAACATTGTTGGCCATAATAGCTTAGTTTTTGCTGCTGTTAAAAGCAAGTAAATTGTTTCACAGTAAGTTTGTGTGTGTGCATAGTGTAAAAGAACTGAATTTTGATGCTTGTTAGCACTCTGTGTGTGCATTTGTATCAAAATTTGCCTACTTCTTTATGAAGGAGGCTTGTTCTTCACACCTCAGTTTATTTAATGTGAGGCAAGTTGAAAGACAACACTCCCATTCTAGGTGATTCTGTGGTGCCATGAAATTTAAAAGAATTTTAGAAAAAGAATTGACTTTAAGTACAAGTCACATCTTTGAGTCTTTGATTATCAATATAGTACCTGACTAAAAAATAAGAAAAAATTCCCTTAACCATTTATAATTTCTAGCATTTCTCTGAGAGATCGTTTTAGGGACAATAGAAGTTACTTGATGTGTCCAGTCTCATTTCAGAATAAAAGCTAGCATCTTTAAAATTTTTAGATTGCTTGCTTGCAAGTTATAAGTAAGAAATGTGGGAAAACGACTCCTTTTAGAGGATTGCTTTTTTCAATTTTGCTTTTAGTAATCTAGGCCTTGCCTGTAAAGAACAAAAGGTGGTTTTTAAATACTGTTTGTGGAATGTGTTTAAAGGGTTGATTCTAGAACCTTTGTATATTTGATAGTATTTCTAACTCTCATTTCTTTACTGTTTTGCAGTTAATGTTCATGTTCTGCTATGCAATCATTTATATGCACGTTTCTTTAATTTTTTAGATTTTCCTGGATGTATAGTTTAAACAACAAAAAGTCTATTTAAAACTGTAGCAGTAGTTTGCAGTTCTAGCAAAGAGGAAAGTTGTGGGGTTAAACTGTATTTTCTTTCTTATAGAAGCTTCTAAAAAGGTATTTTTATATGTTCTTTTTAACTAATATTGTGTACAACCTTTAAAACATCAATGTTTGGATCAAAATAAGACCCAGCTTATTTTCTGCTTGCTGTAAATTAAGCAAACATGCTATAATAAAAACAAAATGAAGGAAATAATGATTAACTGGAATTATTATAGTTTTTAATGAGATTCTAAAATAACAATGGGAACAATCCTTTGTAGATTTAGAAATAGTTTTAATCAGTGTTGGACTAGGCACAACTAACTTTTACTTTGAAAACGATAGAACTTACAAGTAGGGTACATCTTTTACATGGTACTTAAAAATTCCTTATGTAATGTCAAAGCCCCTTAGGTTAAATAACTGAGAGGTTATTGATAGTATTAAGATATATATTAAAATGAAATTTGGGTCAAGCTAATTGTAAGTTTATATTTTCATTATTGGATAGGCCAATAGTTCTGCTCTTCCCCGTCCGAAACAAGATATGTTAGGCCTTGTGTTTATGGCGTGATTTAAAATACTTTTGCATTGAATTCGGTGAGCAGTTAATAAGTGATAACTATTTTGGGGAACTGGTATAGGTATTTTGTGGTTTGAATTCTAGCTACTATATAATAACAATTACAGCTGATAGTTATTGAGTATTTATGATGTGCCAGACACTATTGTAAAAACTAGAATAGTGTTAGCTCATTTACTCTTCACAAAACCCTATTCGAAAGATACTTTTATTTTCCCCATATCACAGATTAGAAAACTGAGGCACAAAGAAAAAGCTATAAAGGACAGAACCAGGATTTGATCCCCGGCCTGGTCCTTTTGTGTTTTTGTTCTTTTAATGGACTACAATTTGAGAGAAGTAGCTTGAGATTATTCTAAGTCTCTATAGAATTAAAAGGCTTTCTATTGTATTTTTTTTATTTGTGTTACTTATTTTTAGACTCAACTATGTTATTTCTAAAGTAACATACCTAACAGAGCTTCAAAAGGACTATATGAACCCATGATAGTTAAGATCCTACTGATACCAATGAGGATCCTTACACAGTGCTTTAATTTTGAGTTACATACTTGAATTCCATAATTATTGGTTATCTACTGTGTGTCTGGCACTGTGCTTAATATATTAGAATAGAACATCAAGACTCAAGTGAGGGCTGACACTTCACCTCTCTTTTTACATTTTGTTTTAAGCCAAGTAAGCAAGAAGAAAAATGACAGATAATGCTTTAGTGAGAAAGGAAAGGTGCTACATAGTGTATGAGCTATTAAGTTAACCCTGGGAACTATTGTGCTATTCTCTTGAAAATTTGGCCCAGTAAGCTGCTACATCCAGTTCAACTAACAAAATCCTGTATACCACAGAGAAGAATAAAGAAAACCAAACTGACAAACATCCTTCTTTTATTTAAGACCAAACTGCAGCTGGAATACCCAGTACAGTTCTGCTTACTACACTTCAAGAAAGATCTGAGAAAGCGGAAAAAGAACCAAAGAAGGGCAGTTCAAGCGACCAAAGGGTGGGTGGAAGGTGCTGCAGTATGAATACTGTGTGAATATTTTGACTCTGGTCTGAAAAGATAAAAGAATGTTATTGAAACTACATGGAATAATTGAAGTCCCTTCAAGTTTGAAAGTAAGCATTTTAGGACAAATAAAAGGAAATTCAGCTTTGTACTTGTGGAAACTAATCCCTAAATCTGAATAGGTTTATATTGATTCATGGATAACAGGTCCATAATAAATTACTGGAAACTAGGATGTCTGAATATCAAGGAAGACAGCCATAGTCTCTTAACAGTGCCTCTACTGGTCTGTCAGAAACTGAATTGGGTGAGAAAAGGCATGGTCCAATATAAACTTTTTCTTGGTTGTCTCTTAAAATCAGTTACATTTTTGCTATTGGCAAATACTGCCTTTGTTTATTCCAGTGCCAGTGTTTGACTGCTTAATGGTTTGCTTGTTGGCATCTGAGTTTATTTACCTGTATGCCATGTGCAGTTTACATCCTCCTCACTCTCTCCCAGGTAAATTCCAATTATAATACTTGACATCCAGCTAAGAGGTTCCATCTCTTCTCACCTCTTTCCTAGTCAGTATATTCAGCAAACATTTACTGAGCCCTTACTGTGAGCAAAAATTGTACTGGGTAATTGGGAGGAAAAATAGATTTTAAAAATCACTTATTCAATAAATGTCTACTGAGCACAATCTAGTAAATAACATTACAGTATGGCCTCATTGTTTTGAGGTGTATTGTTTGTGACAATATTTTACACCATTCATATCCTAATGTAATTATAAAACCCAATATACTATCAAAGATAAGTAATTTTGTGGTTACCTGCCATTTAAAAGTATCTGGTATTTATTTCTGTTTGCATCCCATTAATACAAATAATGAAAAGATGATGTTTTAATCTGTAATAAACTGATTTATTGTGCAGTGACTGTAATATACTAGAATTATATTAAATTGTTAACTCTGCCTCCTCAAACACACATTAGGAAATAATCCCCCAAAAGTATTTAATTTTGCATTAGATATAAAGGACACTGGGTGCTATACTTAGATTATTTTGAGGCAGACAGAGAGCTGTTATCCCAACTGATTTAGTATGTTCTGTAACTGAGAAAATGTTCACCAAGTTATACTTTTTAGTGATTGACATGTACATTTTATAGGGACATGTTCTGTGTATAGTGAATAAATAACTTTTATAGTATCAAAATGTTTTGGATTCCTTAGTTCCTTACTAGGATATGAAGCTTATTTGCCTATATATTGATTCCATCACTCATTTTTTTGTCATATTTCTGCCACATATTTAAATTTAACAAAATTATTCTTCTGAGAATATGGAAGTGTTTGAGCCTTTCATTTGTAAAGACTTCAAAAAATATAGCAGAGTACACATAACTAAGGGAGGTATGAAATAGGGGTCATTTTTATCCTTGTTTTATTAATTTCAAACTTGGCCAAGATTACACAGCAAGTGGCAGATTAACTAGAGTCGAGTCCATGAATTTTTCATTTTAATTCATCTTAGTCACTGTTTTGCACTGAACTTTTTTTTAATCAGATAGGAAATTTTTTTATAACTTAAAATTAATATAATGGAATCTGGAGATCACTAAAAGGGAAGATTTAATAGATGTGTAAGATAGGTTTAATTACAAAAAGTATTCTGTAACTCTTTTGGATGAAAGAGGTTAAACATAACTTAAGATCTCACAGCTGTTGTGACTTACACTCTCTCCAGGCTGGTTTTTCATATTACAGTATTGTATTGCATTTTGATCATATTCCCATTTACAAAATCCTTTCCCATGAAATAAGGGAAGCTGTGACTTGAGACAGAATGGTAGCTCAGGAATAATCTAATAGTGTTCTACCAGGAAGGTTGTCAAAGCCTTTAGGAGTCCCCAGAATAAACTTCTCATTAATAAATGAAGTAAAAGCATCCTATTTGTCTTCATTCAACTGTTGGCATCTACAAGACAAACTGGTTGCTATGGAAAGGTTCTTTCTCGGGGTTTTTATCCTCTGCCCCCTCCAAAACTGTTAATGTTTAGTGCTTTACATTTATGTATCCTAACCTTTGTTTCACCCTTACATTAAAGATGGGATTATTTTTTTTGTTTGTTTGGAATAAAAAACAAGGCATGTAAATTCATTTCACTGATAATTGACAGAGTAGTTTGTTAAGTAAAAGACCTTTGTGTCTAGTTTTTTGTAGATCATATTTCTTTGAATGCTGGAAAGCGGAATAAAAAAAGAACTGGTCTAGGAGCCAAAAAAATTTTGGGTTTTTTTTTTAAAGGTTTAGCTCTGCTTTACAGATATATGGCTATTGGATAGGCTTTCTTTTGTGCAAAGTTTTAAGAGATACACTGTCCCTCTTGTTTTACAAAGTAATTGCCTGTGAGAAAGCAATTAAACACTAGATAATTTACCCAAAACCCATCAGTTTCTTTCTACCTGCGCTTGTTTTTGGGAAGAAGAGAGCTTACCAGAATTTAAGTGTAAGGATAGGTTATGGACTCAGATTCCATGATACCAGACACTGCCATCAAAAGATAAGACATTTAAATTTTAACACTGCCTTAAGGCTCACATTATGGCTGACTTCAGCCCTACAGGATAGGTTCCTGCAAGTACAATGATTTGGGAAATTCCTGTCACCTGTAAGCTAACCACAACTTGATTACCTTTCTAAGGTATGAGATGTTGATATCATTTAGATTACTTTTAGCTATTAAAATTTTTAAAGGTAAAAGCTTTTTTACTCCCACTCAATCCTTTGAACTTCTACCATTTTAATCAATCATAAACCAAAAATCCTGAACTGTTTTATTTTTTATGAAGAGAGGGAGAGAAATATCCATCAGCTGCCTCCCCAAACCAGGGATCCGGCCTGCAACCTGGGTGTGTGCTCCGACCCTGAATCCCTGCAACCTTTTGATGCACAGGATGATACACAACTGAGCCACACCAGCTAGGGCAGGACTACACTATTTTTAGTTTAAATTATTGGGGTAACATTGGTTAATAAAATTATACAGGCATACAATTTTGTAATACATCACATATTTTTATTGTTTACCACCCCATTTAGTTTAAATATATACAGATCAAAGACACCTAGGCTGAGAATTGCTCCATGTAGTTATCTGGTACAGTACAGGAAAAAATTTGGCAATCCTTTGGCATTGTTGGTAGAAACGACACCGGGGATGTAAATGGGGGGCAGAGGGGGATGGAGACAGAAATGTTAATTTCCTCCAAGAGTTATTTCCTAGTTTGTATGAAAAATATAGCCTTCCCCTGCTAGTGTAGAACTTAGATTATCAACAAATACTTCAACGTAAAACGGTTAACTTGAGGGATTCTTTTGTGCTAATTTTTTTTTCTGTAAACCTGAATCATAGAATGTAGAAAAGGGGGAGATGTAATTAAACCTGCTTTACTCAACTTGATAGCAAATGTATTCAGAAGCTTTATTCTGCAAACTTTTGCTGTTAGTCTTGATTGGCAAGGAGGGGGATGTCAAAAGTGGTTGCTTTCTTGTGTAGCTGTTGCAACCAAACCTTATTGTAATTCAGTTGGGTTAATTACGTGCGCTCTAAGAATTAGTAGGCAGTCTCGGCAATGTTTCACAGAATAAAAAACAAGGCACTGGGGAGAAAAAGTAGTTTTATTTTAATTTCATGCTTCAAATTCGTATATGCACATTAAGTACTACATAAACTTGTCTTTGGGATATAATTGAGTTGGGCAACGTCAGTTCACCTTAATTTATGTGGAGAAATACAACTTGGCCATTCTGCCTAAAAATATCAAAAAAGCTGCCAAATTAGAAAACAGGGCACTTAATCGAATTTTTAATTGATTCATCACATTTTTATTTTCTATCGGGTTAACGTTATACTTAGCATTTATTTTTAGGTAGGTAAAACATGTTATCAAGGTAATTATGTAAGAAATCACACATCTTTTGTGTAAGTGGTCCCCTGGTTGCACTTACTGGTGACCAAAAAACACTGGCATGATTATATTCATGTCATAGGTTACAAGTTGTTCAAAATCAATGTGAATTTTTAAGGTTAGATGGACCCTTTGAGTTATTAATCTTTGGGCATAAGGAATAAAAATGAAAATAGTTCCGTACTGCATTTCATATCTCTTACAAATAGGAAGTGTTTTAGCAGCTTTATAAACCTTTTCAGTTATAATTATATAAAACTTATTACACTATGATTTATTTTGAAATATAGTTTACAACCAGATCAATTATAACACATACACTGGCACTTAAGCACAGGGCAGACTTTAAAAACAAATTATTTTGGACCTTTAAAATTAGGCCATAGTGTAAAAAGTGTCCATGATCTTACATTCAGCGAATTCATACTAAAATACTCTATTTTTGTAAGATGAATGCCAAAACTTTACATATGCTACAAATTTATTACATATATTTACATGGCTCTTTCTTCCCTAAGTACTCAAAACCTTCACATTATATAGCTCCCTACTTTAAGCAAGCTTTGCAGGGATGATGAGGCCAGATCACTGTCAGAATAGTCTATGCAGTGCTATAATACAAAAATGTATTTTGAAAACTACTCTGACCACCAAATACTGTTTCTATAAAAAGTGGTTTTGGCACATTTGTTAAGAGTCACCTATCCATTACATCAAGAAATGGGGCCACTAGAAGATACTGTCTCATCCTAAATAGCTCCTAGTGCCCCTTCCACATTCACCACCATTCAGTTTACTCAACTGCAACCATTCTGTAAGGAAAATTCACATTTTCTTTTGGCAGTGCATCAGGTTGTTGGCTTATTACTGGTTTATGTGTTTCTAGGATATTAAACTTTCAAATACCCAACTAGTTCTTAATCCCTGTCTTAACTAGATGCTTATAATCATTCACTAGCTTTCAATAAGTAAATCTACTGACTTCTGAGTGATAATCTTAAATCAGTCTTTTATCCCAACAAGCAATAGAAAAAGTTGATTTCCTTTACCATTCCCTAAACCTAAACTTTGATTTCACTTGAGTTACTCAATTGAGAATACTTGATACCAAGTACAATTATCAGTAATTTAGTTATTTTAAGTGGCACTGATACTACCATTACATCACAGTGCACAGCAACACAAAACAAGATAACGTCTAATTATATTTTCTACATTAATTAGCAGTTTTACACAGAGATTAATTACTAGCATTGAGTTTGGTATGAAACAGTTGACAACTACCCTTAAATATTACTAAATTTAAACATTAGTACTTTATCTTATTTTATACCTGTACTTTAAGTAAGGTTTTAAGTTGAAATGTCATTATTTCCTTATCAGAAGGATTAAAGGAAACAGGAACCCAGTGGCTTGGTGGTTTAGGAAGAACACTTGGTGATGGTGGCTCACTAAATTTGGCTCCAGCATAGTTCTGATTAGTTTGAGACTTAAACAGTAAGCTGGGACTTGATAAGCTAGAGTTCCAATTTTGATTATTTGGAAAATTTTTGTTCTTCCCCCCATTTTGCATGGCCTGCCATGCAGCTGCTGATGTGTTGTAAGTATGTCCTCTTTCTTTTTTCTTATGAACAATCTTCATCTGGGAATTTTGATCCTTGGTCTTCTGTCTGTTAAGTTGTTGTGGGTTCTTACTAACATTTCTAGATTGAGGGGCTGGAATGTTATATCTCTCTCCACCACCCATCTTCAGCTTCTTTGTCACCTGTAAGTGAAATGAAAACAAAATACTGAGTAAAACTCAGTTAAGAAAAATTAAAAACTTTAAGCTTCTATAGCCCCAACCTGTTAACTCCAGAAATCTTGAGGAAGACTCAAAAGTGTACTATTCCTGGCAGGGTAGCTCAGTTGGTTGTAGAGCCTCGTCCAGATATGCCAAGTTTTCGGGTTCCATCCCGGGGCAGGGCACATACAAGCAGCAGCCAATGAATGCATAAATGAACGAACAACATTGTTTCTCTCTCCCTTCCTCTCTCTCTCTAAAAATCGATCACATTATATAAGAAAGTGCTATTCTGCTGGTTTAACTTCATTGTACTTTCACACTTCATTATATGCAGTTTTTATTACTTTCTAAGAAAAATTACCTTAACCCACAATCTGAAAAATCCTCTATTTAAAAATAAAAACAACTGGTTTAGGGTGAGTCCACCATAAAATGTTTGCCCCATTACAACGTGAATTTTTTTTTATACCTTTCAGTCTGCTTTTCAGATTGCAGGATTTCTGCTACCTGTCCTCTTCCTTGCTGCCAAGCCCAGGATAATAGATGTTGCTTTCTGACAGATCCTTTCCTTTGTCTCAATACAGAAGTTTTCATGGGCCAATCTGCTGAGTTCAGCCTAGGAGCTGAGGCCAACATCTGAGTCTCCTCAGCACACAAGTTTGAGAGAAGTCCTAGCTAGAAAAGTAAAGATTACTTTATTAGTTGAAACAACAAACAGGAGAAAAGGTGATCGTTTCTGTTTACTACAGAAATAGTTGGCTACTTCCTGAACTCAAAGGCAGAAGGTCTCAAGATGGCTTTCTTCGCGTTGTAACTGTCACCACCTAGGCACTCCTCCCCACCGTGCGATCCAGGGGCTCCCTCCTGGGGAGTTCTGGGCCCTTGGGTGTCCCCGAGCCCCCAGCAAGTTGTTCGTGTCTCTTTCCCGGGGGCTTTGCTGATTCTCTCACCGTTTTGTGACCACAGTGTTAAGTCAGATCAAGGAAGCACTAGCCTAAATGTACAGCCGTTACAAGAAATTGGCTTAAAACTCGTTTTTCTAGAGAGACCATGTTTTTAAAGCCCCAAGAGAATTTTTCATCGTCCGACACGTCGGTCCTCAGAGCCGTTTCGCCAACACGGCGACATCACGCAGCGTTTCCTGGTTGTGAACACTCAACTCCTCCCCGCTTCAAAGTAAGTTTCCAGACGCCCAGCCAGCTCCCCCCTTTCCCGTCCCGAGCCTCCCCGCGGGACCTTGCACTCAGGCTTCACTTGCACTTGATCCTCCAAGAACCCGGGTTATCACGAGCCCTTTCTCAAGGGGGAGCAGGGCCTTCCGGACTAACAGCCCTGAATAAACGACGAGTTCCCGGGAGGTTCGCCTCCCCGATGGGGCTGTCTCGAGCCCGGCCCGGAGCCCGGTCCTCCCGGCCGCCCGCCCCCACCGCCCCCGCATCTCGCCTCCTTCCCCCAACAATGGGGAGCGCGGCCGCCACCAAGGCCGCGCCCGCGGCGCCGCGCGACTCACCGACTTCAAGCTCGGGACTGTGGCGGCGGCTCCTGCTCGGCAACGCAGCCCCCTCCCCTTCCAGGGAGAGACAGGCACCGAACGAACAAAGCCCACGAGCACCGACGAGCTAGCTGCTCACCACCTCAGCGTCAGGACCACTTCCTCCCTCTGCCTCTACCGACAAAATGGAGGTGGCCGCGAGCGCAGGAGCGGGCCGGGAGGCACGGCGGCCAATCAAAACGCGCCGACGCGGGGCCGGCCAATGACACGAGAGCCACCGCCTGTTGCTGGGCGGCTGGGGCGACGGACGGAGGTGGTTGTTGCCGAGGGTTTGAAATCCTCCGGGAGAGGAGCATGTCGGGAACAACTGCGGCGGGCCCCCCGGTGCCAGCGGACTCCTTGGAGGCGCCCGCCCAGCTGTTCCCGGCACCCCCGGCCGCGGCGGCCTCCGCCCTCGGCCCTAGCGACCCCCACGCATCGCGGCGCCGGCGCCCCCACCAGAGGAGCCCGCTTTCAGGGCGCGCGTTCGGAGCCTGGACAGGGGCACCAGCCGCCCTCCCGGGCAGCCCTCCGACCTGGCTCCCTAAGGGCCACGACCGTTTTCCTCCCGGGGGCGGGGCGGCGGGATGACTGCGGGGCCATCTGGCTGCCAAGTTCAGGTGACTGAGCCGTGCAGCCGGTTTCACGGATGTGAGATTCTCAACCAAGTTGCCGCTTCCCGAGGCCTTTGCACCTGCCCCTTCGCCCCGCGCCCTCCCATCATTCTGCTCCTCCGCGCGGAAACTCCTTTGCAGCCCCCAAAGCTTGCGGTTCCTCCTGTCTCCACCCCTGCCTCGAAATTCCTCAGAAGCGGCCTCCCCTGTGAACGCGTTTCCACCAGGCGGGCTTAGCCCATCACTTCCTCTGGGTCCCCACCAGTCCCCACTGCCGTCGGGGCCCTTCATCTGCCCACCCGCCCTCCGGGGGCAAGGCTAGGTTTTCTTTTTCTGGGCACAGTGTCTGGCACGTTGTAAGAGCACACGTTTGTTGGGGGCTTCTGTATTGTCCTGCCTGATTTGCAAGTGAAAAGCGGGAGGAAGGATAGAGTTCAGTCGATTATGCCAGCGAGGAGCAGAGAAGGGGAAAAGGGCAACTTGTGGAGTGAGTGGGTTAGCAATCCAAAACTTCAAAAGAGAACACCGATTTCTATGAACATATGGATATTTTTGTGACTGGATTTCTGTACATGTTTATAACTTCCACATAATTCTTTTTTTGTTTTGTTTTGGGGTTTTGTTTTGTTTTGTTTTGCACTTTTATCTTGAGATAGAGCAGAAGGGCAAGAGGGAGGAAGAGAGAAACATTGATGTGAGAGACACATCAGTGGCTGCCACCCACACGACCCCAACTGGGGCCAGGGACAATCTGCAGTCGAGGTTCATTCCCTTAGTGGAACCAAACCCAGGCCTCTCTGGTCTGCAGGAGAAGGCTCTAACCTCTGAGTCAAACTGGCCAGGGCCATAATTCATTTTTCAATCTTCAGTTTTTCGCTGACATCATCCCCCACCACTATGTTCTGGCCATGGGCCTTAAAATTTTGTTTTTTGTTTTATCCTCACCTGAGGACATTTTTGCATTTATCTCAAGATAGAGCGGCAGGGAGAGAAAGGGAGTAAAAGAGAGAGAGAAAAATATCGATGTAAGAGAGACACATTGACTGGTTGCCACCTGCGCGACCCCAACCAGGGCCAGGGATGATTACCCTTGGCCGGAATTGAACCTGGGACTCCGGGACTCTTTGTTCCGCAGGCTTACGCTCTAACCGCTGAGCCAAACCAGCCAGGGCGGGCCTTAAATTTTCTTAAGAAAACTATTTAAGCGACTGCATTTCTAAAAAGGAGTTTGTTAATCAAATTAATTTGGTAAAATGTGCAGAAGAGGTATTTTTGAGCATGGGACTTTCTGATGCTATTGTAATCAGATAAGATGCGCTATACATGGTAAGTAACTGCTAGGTTACTGAACCTGTGATCTGTTTCTTAAAAATTCATAAAGCTCCCCTGGCCGGTTTTGCTCAGCGGTTAGAGCGTGGGTCCGTGGACCAATGAGTCCTCGGGTTCAGTTCCGGCTAAGGGCACATACCTCGGTTGTGGTGTGGTGCCGGGCCCTGGTCTGGGTTGTAGGGGAGGCCCCTCTCATTTCGATGTTTCTCTCTCCCTTTCTCCCTCCCACTCTATCTGAAAATAAATAGAAAAATATCCTCCCGTGAGGATTAAAAAACAATAATAATAATAAATTTTAAAAAGCAACACTTCAGCAGGTCCTGGCCCTGGTAGCTTGGTTGGTTTGGAGCATGTTCCTATATGCCAAGGTTGCAGGTTTGAGGTCAGGACACATGGAAAAGTCAACCAAGCAATGCATAAATTAGTAGAACAAATCCATGTTTCTCTCTCCCTTTCTCTCTAAAATCAATAAATAAATTTTTAAAAAATAAAAATAAAAAGACACCTCAGCTCCCAGTTGTATTATAGGTGCAGTCATCCTCCTAATCTTATCTGCATAAACACACAGGTAATGTATTGAATACTTATAAATACACACATCGTGTTTTCAATACTTTGCCACTCCCCCCCATTCCCACCCGGCTTTGTGCTGAACTGTTTTGCTTACATCATTTTATTTACTTTTCACAAATTATGGGCTAGGTGCGATTTTTATCTCCAGTGTACAGATGAAGAATCTGAGGCTCAGCCAGTTCAGAGCTGAAAGGCATCCACCAAGACCCCAGAGCCCCAGCTCTATGCTGCCTGACGCATCTGTCTTAGTCACCTCCGTGTTCTCCCCACTGCCCAAAAGGTGCTTTGCCCAGAGCAGACACTGACTGGCTGTTGACTGGGCTGCCCGGGCTGCTTGGGCAGTATGGAACCTCCATCCTGCTGTCTGGCTGAACCAGGTTCTTTGCCAGGTCAGAGTCTGGCTGCCCTCAGGAGAGCACTGTTAAAGCCGTCACCATGTCCCAGACTCCTAGCAGCCTCTCAGTATAGGTCCTGCCTCGTTCTTCATTAATATTTACCAAGTGCCAACAACAGCTCAGAACTGGAGAGCAAGAGTTAAAAATACACCCTCTTCGCCCTGGCCGGTTTGGCTCAGCGGTTAGAGCATCAGCCTGCGGTCCGGAGAGACCCGGGTTCGGTTCCCGCCAAGGGCGCGTACTTCGGTTGCAGTTTGTCCCCGGCCCTGGTTGGTCGTGCGGGTGGCAGCCACTCGATGTGTCCCTTCACATCGATGTTTCTCTCTCTCTCTCCCTTCCTCTCTCTCCCTCCCACTCTATCTGTACAAAAAATGGAAAAATATCCTCGAGTGAGGATTAAAAAAAAAAAAAAAATACACCCTCTTCAGGACATGTGATACAGCCTCTATCTGTCCCATGTGGGTCTTTAAAGTCAGTTCCACCAACACCATCCAATTAGTGGTTCTCAGCTCAAATGGGAAGGTGTTGATGCAAAGAAACAGCTCTCAGGATGTAGACCAGCCACCAACTCTGTGAGCCAGATGCATAATAAATATGCAAGTGTTTAATAACCAACATTCAGGTAACAAAAATATATTTGGTGCCTTCTTTGAGGCAGGTACTCTGCCACACCTTGGAGATACAGCAGTCAATGAGACTCCATCCCACCCCTAAAGGAACTCAAAAGCTGTTCCCTTTATAAAAATCAGAGAGGAAAGCTGGTGTCTGGGGGATTCATTTCCTCAGTTCTCCCCCCACCCTCCAAGAGTCAAGGACATGCAATGCCAGTTGTCAACACCAAAATCAACCTGCTAACATCACTAAGGAGGGCAGGTTACAGACATTGTAACAAACTGGAATGGAGAAGGGAAAGGGAGGGATTCCCATACTTGCTGAAACCCTTTCCCTGGAGAGGCTGTTTGAATTATGTACCCAAGGGAGCCAAAATCAATGAAACCTGTTACATAAACATTACCTACCTAATCTGTAGGTAGAAGTGGGACAAAAAAGTGTTTCTGAAAGTTCAGCTTTGGAGCACTAGCAGGTTACAGGCTGGTGCTTATTGTAGTTTAGATCCCACCAGCGTCAGGAAGGTGGGGCCATCACCCAGGTTTGCCAAACCTGTAGAACAAGCCTCTAGTGGGACTGACTGACTGGCTTTCAGGCTGGGTCACTTACCTCCCAGTCTGCCTATCTCAAAACAAGCTGGTTTGGTTATTTTTATTCCTCTGTATGAATTCAGAGTACAACTTTGAATGCTTGCAGTTAGAAGCAAGTTCTTAGAACCAGACAAAGAGTAAAGTGGAACACCTGCCTGGATTTCGATGTGCCTTAGGGCTCTGACCTCATTGCCAAACTGATATCAAAACACACAACCCTCCGCACACCTGAATTTGTTTCCTGGGGAAGCATCCTCTGCGTGTTCCCAGTTGCTCACACATTCCCAAGCAGTTGCACATCAGTTCTCAGCCATTACAGCCATTTCAGTCTGATTACTAAATGAGACACAGGAAGTCAATGCTAACCTCCCACGCTCCCTGTGACTCTGACCCAGAGGCTCTCAAACTCCCCGTCCTTTAAAAGATTCTGAGGCATGGACTCCCACCTCAGATCAGAATCTTTGAGGACAAGTGCTTGGGTGCTCCAATTCCAACTGAAGAGGAAAGAATATGCCACTCTAAAATATGCCACTCTGGTGTAAAGATAATTTTGAGTTAAAGGCACTTGAGAAATAGCAGGTACAAGATGGGCACTCTGACCCCCTCCTCCTCTTCCTGAAAACAGGAGAAAGAGAAAGATGTCTTCCCTGCACCAGGAGGAAAGAAACATTATCATCAAAGATGGGGGAGGGGCAGAGATTTCTGTACAAACAGACCTTGTCAACAGAACTCTTATCTTCTTCTAGCCTCCTCATGTACATATTTTAGTTATGTTGCCACAATTGTATCTCTTTGTTCAACCTTGTTTAAAAGCATTTTAGGCGTTGCCACTTCTTTGGGTTTTCATTTCCTTATGAAGCCTCCTCTGGCATTTAAAATTTACATTAAATACATTTGAATGCTTTTCGCCTGTTAATCTGTTTTATGTCCATTAAATTCTCAGGCCCAGCTAAAGACCCTAAGAGGGTAGAGATAGTTTTGTTTCCCCCGCACAGCTAATGGAGAACTACTGCCCTGAGCTTTTCTAAGGGCGACTGTATGAAGGGAGCACTCTCTGTCCTCTGTAATCTTCAAAGGTGATCGCACCAAACAAACAATGGGGAAAAAGTAAGAAACTAGCTCCTGAATACCCAGAGTTGTTTAGATGCGTTTTGTAAAGTGTCTACCACACAAGTAGACTCCCAGGCTCTACCATCAGGCTCCTTGCTAGTCTGCTGACACAAGCTGTCCATTTGTCGGTCCACTCCAGGGTCTGAGCTCCCAGTCCTTTAGGCCAGAAGCTGTGTTGAACAGAGACACGGGCAACAACCTTGAGAAGAATGATCAAAACAGGCTCAGACTAGCAACTGGGCTGATAAGAAGAAGGAATCTGGGGCATCCAATACCAAAGGAAAAGAAAAATGTGGAATATGAGAGCCATTCCTTTATGTATGAGACCATAACAATACCTGCCTTCCCAGCTCTTCACGCCCATGGCACGAAGAACAGAGACACACAGTCCTCAGCTCAGAAATCATGGAAGGCTCTAAAGGGAATCAAATGAAATATGAAACCACTCAAACCTGCTACACCGTGTTTGCTCAGTTTGACAATCTCTGAATTCCTATAGACATTTTTGCCTTCATGCTTTCTCTTATGTGAAGCCGTGTATCATAGCACCCAGCATTTTTAACGTAGTCTGAATCTACACCATCAAAGTGCTTTCACATTCATTCTCTCCCTCAGTCTTAGCATCAGCGCTTCGTTCGGGATGGGCATTATTATCGTGCTACAGATGAAGAAACTGAGGCTCAAACAGACTTGTTCAAGTCTGCAACCAAGACCTTCTATCTTAAACATTTTTAATTGGGGTTCATCTTGTTACATAAGTAATATGTATCAATGGCAGAAAAGGCAGATAAACAAAAAAAAAAGAAAGAAAAATTGCTCAACATCTTACCTCCCAGAGATAGCACTGTCCTGTTTGGAAAGTGTGTCCTTCTAGTCCTGTCTGAGAAGCAGCATGGAGTGGTGAGAACACAGACTCTGAAGCCTGTTCGGAGTCGGATCTCAACTCTGTGATTTCCTAGCACAGCTCTTCCTAGCAGGCTTCCTTGCCTCTCTGTGTTTAGTTTCAATCTGTAAAATGGGATAATAACAATACCTAACAGCGTAAGGATTAAGTAAATCAACATCTTTGAAGTATGTAGAATAATGCCCGATGCATAGAAAACCCTCAATTACTGAGCTTTTTTTCTTTCTTTTCATAAAAGTGGTAATAAATGGTATATGTTCTTATGTTACCTGACTTTTCATTTCTTAAACTCAATATACAGTGAATATATTTCTGTGTATACATAAACATCTACATCGTTGTTATGACTTGAATCTTACCATCTGTCATGAATCTTACCATCCCCCTACTGTTTGTTCCCAACTTTTTTGCTATTTTATATGCTGAGCTGAATATCCTTATAGATAAATCTTCATTTCCTTTAGATAAATTACTAGAGTAAACACATAGGCAAGACGTTGATCTACGTCCCCACCATCAGGCTAAGAATCGAGTCTCAGGCTTCTGGCTTGATGATAACTATTCTTCCTTCTTGCTTCGATGGCTGGCATTGGACATATAAGAGGAATTGGTGGATTTACATAGAAGGAATTTAGTTGAAAGAATTTAAAAGGTTTTTTAAAGATCACATGGTACATATGACCCTTTTAAAAAATATGCCTGTGGGACAGCTCTTTCTTCAGGGGAACATGAAGGTAATAAGGTCTACTTATTCATTCCAGTTGACAACCTCCATAGCTGTCAATATGGTGGTTAATGAGCTACAAACATCTGGAATTTTCCACTGACTCAGGCAGTCCATTGTTTGTCCTCAGCTTATTGTATGGGTTTGGGAGGAGACTGTGAGTCAAGCATCCATGTGTTTTGCCACAGCAGAAAAAAATACAGATTGACATAGATTTAAAAAATAATTAAAACTGCTTGGCCTAGTTGGCACCAGGGTATGACCTTCACTCTTAGGAACAGCAGACACCAAGGAAGTCTCCATTAAACCCACAGCCTCTGCCCAGCCGGTATGGCTCAGGGGTTGAGCGTCGACCCATGTACCAAGGGGTCGCCAGTTCGATCCCTGATCAGGACACATGCCTAGGTTATGGGCCCGATCCCCAGTGGGGGGCATGCAGGAGGCAGCCAGTCGATGTTCCCTCTCATCGATGTTTCTATCTCTCTCCCTCTCCTTTCTTCTCTCTATAAAAATCAATAAAGAAAAAAAAATTAAACAAACCCACAGCTTCTGCGGCAGGGAGAAGTGAAGTAACTTGCCCGAGGACAGTCCCATCTCTTGACTCCAGTTCACCATGGCTGAATTTTTATATCATCTCTTTGCCTTTAAATGATATATCTTTTTTTTTTTTTTCATCCTCACCCGAGGACATTTTTCTATTTTTTGTTCAGATAGAGCGGGAGGGAGAGAGAGGAAGAGAGAGAGAGAGAAACATCGATGTGAAGGGACACATCGAGTGGCTGCCACCCGCACAACCAACCAGGGCCGGGGACAAACTGCAACCGAGGTACGTGCCCTTAGCGGGAACCGAACCCGGGTCTCTCTGTACCACAGGCCGACGCTCTAACCGCTGAGCCAAACCGGCCAGGGCTTAAATGATATATCTTTATTTTATTTTGTTTTAAATGTCACCTTGTACAATTCAAAGTTATGATCTTTTGAATATTCCAAATGTACCCCTCATTAGACAATAGCAGTAAATACTGAGCACTTTACTATGAGCAAAACACCGTGCAAAGCAATTTATATGCATCGTCTGATTTCATTCTCATCACAACTCTCTGAGGTCAATAGTATTGTTATCCCCACTTTACAGAGGAGAAAAGTGAGGCTCCAAGAGATAGGTTATGTGATTTGCCCGAAGTCACACACTGAGAACTCAAAACAGATTCAGTGTAATAACAAAACCTTTGCTCTTAGCCACTCTGCTCCACCAACATAGTCTTCAGGGTCCAGATTCCTAGGAAGTGCTCAGAACATAACTTGCTCTGGAATGGGGGGTGGCCACCATTCTGAGTGCAGCCTGTCGTCAGCCCAGTAAACACACATATTTTAAATGCCTTTCTGAAAGGAAGCAAAGAAAAACTAGAGTATTTATAGTCCCCCATTGTGTGGGGTTGTTTACAAAAGAATCCTGCCCACAAGCGTGGTTCCGGCAGTGGAGTGCCCTGCCGAGGGGCAGAGCGTTGCCCGTCTGAAGAAACCACAGCCTGGTGAACTCACGAGGAGGAGTTGAAGAACCCCCAAAATGCCCATGAGAGAAGGAGGCAGCGTTAGATATCATCAAGCAGGAAAACATAAAGCCATCTGACAAGAGTTCTGCTTCAGGAGGAACTGTCTTGCTCTACTTTCTTCCTCCCGGACTGCAACCCCAGAGATGTTAAAGATTATAGTTAGCGCCCTAGTCAGGTATCTCAGGTGGTTAGAGCATTGTTCCAATACCCTAGGCTTCGGGTTCGATTCTGGGTCAGGGCACATACAAGAATCAACCACTGAATGCATATATAAGTGGAACAACAGCCCGGCTGATGTGGCTCAGTGGTTGAGCGCCGACCCATGCACCAAGTGGTTGCCAGTTCCATTCCCGGTCAGGGCACATGCCCAGGCTGTGGGCTAAATCCTCAGTGGGGGGCATGCAGGAGGCAGCCAGTCGATGTTCTCTCTCATCGATGTTTCTATCTCTCTCCCCCCTCTCTTTCTCTCTCTCTAAAAATCAATAAAGAAAAAATATTTTTTAAAAAATTTTTTAATAAAATAAAAATAAGTGGAACAACAGATCGATGTGTGTGTGTGTGTCTCTTTCTCCAAAATCAATACATTTAAAAAAATAAAAAAGACTGATTCCTCCACCCCTATGTTCTGCCACCTTTAAAAAATAATAATAAAATAGCAGTTCAATTTTTAATTTTTTGAGGTAACACCATATTGTTTTCCATAGTGGCTGCACCAGTCTGCATTCCCACCAGCAGTGTACTAGGGTCCCCTTTTCTCCACACCCTTGCCAACACTTGTTTGATGATTTGTTGATGGTGGCCATTCTGACAGGTGTGAGGTGATACCTCATTGTTGTTTTAATTTGCATCTCTCTGAAGATTAGTGATGTTGAACATTTCTTCATATGCCTCTTAGCCATTTGTATGTCCTGTTTGGAGAGGTGTCTATTCAGCTCCTCTGCCCATTTTTTAATTGGGTTCTTTGTGTTCCTTTTGTTTAGTTGTATGAACACTCTATATATTTTGAAAATTAACCCCTTATCTGATGTATCATTGGCAATTATGCTCTCCCATACAGTGGGTTGCCTTTCCAAGTGGTTGTTTCTTTTGCTGTGCAGAAGCTTTTGAGTTTGATGTAGTCCCATGTGTTCATTTTCTCCTTTGTTTCTGTTGCCTTAGGTGATGTATCAGTGAAAATTTTGATGCCTACATTTCCTTCTAGGATTTTTATGGATTCATGAGTCACATTTAAGTCTTTTATCCATTTTGAGTTTATTCTTGTGTATGGTGTAAGTTGATGGTCTAGTTTCATTTTTTTGCATGTAGCTGTCCAATTTTCCCAACACCATTTATTAAAGAGGCTGTCTTTACTCCACTGTATGCTCTTGCCACCTTTGTCAAATATTCTCACTTCTAGGAATATATCCTAAGAAACCTGAAACACCAATCAGAAAGAATATATGTACCTTCATGTTTGTAGCAGCACTATTTACAATAGCTAAGATCTGGAAACAGCCCAAATATCCATCAGTAGAAGAAAGAATAAAAAACCTGTGGTACCTATACACAATGGAGTACTATGCAGCTGTAAGAAAGAAAGATCTCTTATCCTTTGACATGACATGGAGGGACCTGGAAAGTATTATCCTAAGTGAAACAAGCCAAGCAGAAAAAGGCAAATACCACATGATCTCACTTATTCGTGGAATATAATGAACATAACAGTCTGAGGAATGGGGTAGTCCCAGAGACATGGAAGTGAGGTACAGACTGACAATCCCCAGAAGAGGGGCTCGGGGGGAAGAGATAAACCAGAGAACTTATATGCATGTATGCATGAACAATGGACATGGACAACAAAGCTGGGGACAAGGCGGGGAGGGTGGGAGAGGGGGAATCAGTGCGGGAAAAGGAGAAACATCTGTAACAAAAATAAATTAATTAATTTAAATAACAATAATAATAAATTATAGTTAGCAAGTTACAGAAGACAGAATAAGGAAGAACAGCACATTCCACTTTAAATTTCATTCAGAATTCTGATTATTACCTGGACTGGCCAATTTTCACTACTGAATCAGAATTGAGTTTAAAAGTTAAAGTGACCTCAGAATTCTATTACTCAAAAGAAAGGATGATAATGAAAATAACAACTGGTATAGCACAGACAGCAGGGCCATCTGGAGCACACTGACCAAATGTCAGCCCTGCCCAGGCGTAGCAAACTTGTTACCATCCTACCCCATCACCGTGTTTTTATTTTTAATTTTTTTCTTTATTGATTTTAGAGAGAGAGGAAGGGAGAGGGAGATAGAAACATCTATGAGAGAGAACACTGATTGGCTGCCTCCTGCATGCCCCCCAATGGGGATTTGGCCCGCAACCTGGGCATGTGCCCTGACTGGGAACCTCTTGGTGCATGGGTCGATGCTCAACCACTGAGCCACACCGGCCGGACCCATCACCATGTTTTTATCCATTGGCTGGAGAAGAACTATCAACCTTGCACAGACTTGAAAGTTTATACAGCTAATAACAACCCATCAATATGTGAAGCAAAAATGGATAGAATTGAAGGGAGAAATTGGAATTTCCATAGTAATAATTGGAGACTTCAATACCCTTCTGTCAGTAATGGATAGAACAACCAGACAGAAGTAAGTAAACAGAGCGCGTGAACCACACAATAAACCAACCAGAGCTAACAGACATACAGGACACTGCCCAACAGCAACAGAATGCACATTCTTCTCAGGCACGCACAGGACACTCTTCAGCACAGAGCATATTTTAGGTCACAAATTATTGTCTCAATAGATTTAAAAATATAGACATTATTCAAAGTGAAGTTAAAAATCAAAAACAAAAGGAAAACTGGAAAATTCACAAAGTTGTGGAAATGAAACAACATACTCTTAAAAATTCAATGGATCGAAGAATGTATCACAAGGGAAATAAGAAAAGACTTAGAGATGAATGAAAATGAAAACACAGCATGCGAGCACCTATGGGACTCAGCAATAGAAATGCTGATGGGAAAATTGATAGGTACAAACACATTAAAAAAGGTAAGAAAGATCTCAAAACAGCAACCTAACTTTGCAACTTGAGGAGCTAAAAAAATGAAGAACCTTGTGAGGGATCCTGAACCAGAGGACTCTGTTAGGTTGCACCCAGATTTCTGACCTACAGAAACAGTGAGATAATAAATGTTTGTGTTTTAAGCTGCTATATTTTGGGATTATTTGTTATGCATAAATAAATAATACAGCTGTTACTATTTTTTTATATATATTTTTTTTTTCTTTACTGATTTTAGAAAGAGAAAGGGAGAGGGAGAGAGAGATAGAAACATCGATGGGAGAGAACACCGACTGGTCGCCTCCTGCATGCCCCCGACTGGGGATTTGGCCCACAACCTGGGCATGTGTCCTGACCGGGAATCGAACCAGCAACCTCTTGGTGCATGGGATGATGCTCAATCACTGAGCCACACCAGCTGGGCCAGCTGTTACTATTTTTATAAAAATTGTTTTGCCCTGGCCATTGTTGTTGGTTGGAGCATCCTGCCTGGTACCAAAGGGTCACTGGTTCAATTTTCTGGTCAGGGCACATACTCAGGTTGTGGGTTCGATTCCCAGTTAGGGTGCCTAGAGGGAGGCAACTGAGCAATGTTTCTCTCTTGAGTGGATGTTCCTCTCTCTCTTTCTCCATCTCCCTTCTTCTCTCTCTCTAAAATCAATTTAAAACACACACACACAACATCTCCTTGGGTGAGGATTAAAAAAGAAATGATTTAATGTTGAATATGCTATTTTTTTTAATATTTTTTCCTTATTGATTTTAGAAAGAGGAAGAGAGAAGGAAAGAAGGATAGAAACATCGATGAGAGAGAACATCATTTGGCCACCTCTGCATGCTCCCCACTGGGAATTGAGCCCACAGCCTGGGCATGTGCCCTGACCAGGAATGGAACTGGTGACCTCTTGGTGCATGGGTCAATGCTCAGTCACTGAGCCACACTGGCTGGCCTATTTTCTGTTTTTTGAATAGTAACCATTCTAATGGGTGTGAGGCACTAGGTATCCATTGTAGTTTGTTTTGCATTCCCCTAGTGATTAATGATGTTGAGCATCTTTTCATGTGCTTATTGACCATTTGTATATAATCCTTGGAGAAATGTTATTCAAGTACTTTGCCCATTTTTTTTTTCTTTTTACTCACCCGTGGATATTTTGCCATTGATTTTTTTAGATAGAGTGGAAGGGAAGGAGGAAGGTAGAGAGAGAAGCATTGAAGTGAGAGAGACACATTGATCAGTTGCCCGCCTCCCACACAACCCCAACTGGGGCCGAGTATCAAACCTGTAACCCAGGTATGTGCTCTTGACCAGGAATAGAATCTTCAACCCTTTAGTCCATGAGCCAACACTCTAAGTGCTGAACCAAACCGACCAGGGCCATAAGATGCCTTTTCATTCTGTTGATAGTGTCCTTTGATGCAGAAAAAAAATTTAGTTTTTATGAAAGTTTTTATTTTGTTGTCTAAGACTGTGGTATCATAATCCAACAAATCATTGCCAAATTTAATGTGGTGAAGCTTTTGTTCCAAGCTTTTCTTCTGAGTTTAGCTCTTACATTTAAGTCTCAGGTCCATCTGAGGTTATTTGGGTATATGGTAAAAGATGAGTCCAACTTCATTCTTTTCCTTGGGGATATCCAGTTTTCCCAGCACCATATGGTGACAGGCTATCCCTTTCCCCAAAGGTCTTGGCACCCTTGCCGAAAACCATCTGACCACATTTGTGAGGGTTTATTTCTGGGTTCTCTATTCTATTCCATTGCTCTGTATGTCTATCTTTATGCCAATACACATTGATTTGATTACTGTAAGCCTGTAATAAGTTTTGAAGTGTGAGACCTCTAACTTCATTCTTCTGTTTTCAAGATTGTTTTGGCTATTTGAGATCCCTAACATCCCATCACTTTCACTATCTGTTTGTGGGAAGATAGTCCTTGAGTCCAGCCCACATTCAAGAAGAGATTACACAGAGGGTGTGAACGCCTGGAGGCAGGGGTTCCTGAGAGCCATTTCGGGGGCTGCTTACCACAAAGCTAACTGACACTTATGGAGGGCTTAATATAATATGCCATATGTATCTATACTCATTAATACTGACGATAACCCCGGGAATCTGTAACTATTATTATACCTAGTTTGTAATAGAGGGAATTGAGGTCTAAAGAGATTAAACTGTTTAGCTACAGCCCCACAGCTGCCACATGCTGGAGCTGGGATTCCCACTCAGCCAGTCCAGCTCCAAAGCTGTGTTTCTAACCATCGTACTATCCATGCACACTTGGCTACGTCAGTGTCTCAGATGAATATGAAGTGTTATTGGTTGTAATTTAGAGCTTAGGTCCATGGTTGGCAAAAGTCTCAGATGACTGCTCATGAGCAGAACAAGGAGCTTTCTCAGCTACATTTAGCCCTAGTCAAATGAATTTGAGAAATCCTTCTATTTTGGTTCAATGTCAGCCTGTTATAGAAGTTTGCTGCTCACTGTGGAAAAGGACAGATAAACCCACTAACACAAACACATTGAAGAATTTCCCTTCTTGCTACACTGGACACTAGGTTCTCCAGGTCCTAAGAAGGACCTCACCTTTAGGGACCTAATTTCATGGGCAGCTGCCTCATAACATCAAATTTCTCTCAAACTTCCCCAGAGTTTTTGGGTCAGTTCACACACAAGAGAACTTTGTGAAAACAGGTTTCCACAGAACCTCTTGCCCTGAGAGAGTTCTGCTTTCAAGTAACCCACCCCCATCTCCTCCCCAGTGGGATTCTGCCACTTGTGATGGAATGCCTCCTTCCCACCACAGGAATGTGCCAGGGCATGTCTGATGGAGCCTGCAAGGCTCTGCTTCTTGTCCCGCTTCTTTTGGACTACATCTGCAAACTCCCAGAAAGAAAAATGTTGGGTTGAGCTTTCAAGCCCTGCATAGAAAGCTTGGTTGTTTTGGGAATGTTGAGAATGTTTTTAACATGTTTTAATGTGTTTCTAAAAGGTGTTCCTGCCCGGCCAGTGTGGCTCAGTGGTTGAGCGTCGACCCATGCACCAAAGAGGTAGCCAATTTGATTCCGGGGCAGGGCACATGCCCAGGTTGTGGGCCTGATCCCCAGTGGGGGTCATGCAGTAGGCGGCCAATCAGTGTTCTCTCTCATGGATGTTTCTACCTCCCTCTCACTTCCTCTCTCTATAAAAGCAATAAAGAAAAAAAGAGATTCCAAAATGGCAGCAGAGTGAATAGAAGCTACACAGACCATCTCTCAGGACCAAACTGGAATTACAACTAAAATAAAGACAAATCGTCGGGAAAAACGCAACAGAAAAGCAGCTGGAGAGGACCATATAACCAGGGACAGGAATCGAGCCTGTTGGTCTGTGGAGGTGTGAGAGGGAGGCCTGGGAGTCCACGAACAGCAGCTGTTTCAGCTGTGAACAGCTCTCTCAGGGTTAAAATCCCAAGCTGGCTCCACAGTGCAGAGGGCCGGGACAGAGCATTGAATTAGCTATAGCCACTCACCTTGGGCTCCAGCAGAGAGAGAGCGGACTGGACTGGAACTCTGTGGGGACACCCAGGATTTGGAGGGCACTCAGAGTTTTTGCTGAGTCGAGGCCACAAAGGACGGTGGAGCTCTGGAGATAAGCAGCAGCTCTTCCCTCAGAGATTTAACTCCACCCAGCTGGGCCAGAGAAATGCAAACTGAGGCTCATTAACAACCAGCATCTGCCCCACCCTCTGGAAATTCTCTTATGCTGAACACCTGAGGGAGTTTTTCATTCTGTTGAGGGCTACAACCCAAGGCTCATCAAGTAACTGACACTGATAGCCTCCAGGCAAAAAGCTAGAGGATAACTGAACCTTTCCTGGGCTTGAAAATCTACCCAGGAAAATAAGACTTGACAGTGGTGTTTAATGTGGGTCCTCCCACACTCATCCAAACCCAGTAGAGGGAACCACAAACAGCAGAACACCAACATCCACAGGGAAAATTTGGCAGGCTCCAAAACTCACTGAGATAGCCAACATGGTGAAACAAAGAAACAAATCTCAAATGAAAGAACAAGAGAGCTCTATTGAAGATGAGATCAATGAAATGCAGTTAAGCAAGTTATCAGAGGTAAAGTTCAGAGCCATGATCTTGAGGAAGCTCAACAGCATGAGTAAGGACATCAACACCATTAGTAAAGATATATGAACATTGAAAACCAACCAAGTGGAAATGAAGACTGACATAGCAGAAATAAAGAACACATTGGAAGGAATAACCAGCAGAGTAGAGGAAGCTGAGGACCAGATCAGTGAATTAGAAGACAGGGTAGAAAACAATCAACCAATCAGAAAACCAAAAGGAAAAAACAATTCAAAAACAGGAAGACAGCTTAAGAGAACTGTGGGACAACTGGAAACGTAACAATATTCACAACATAGGAGTTCCAGAAGAAGAAGAAAATGAGCAAGGGTTACAGAATATATTTGAAGAAATAGTAACAGAAAATTTCCCTATCTTGGTGAAGAAAGAAGGCATTCAAGTTCAAGAAGCACAGAGAGCCCCAAGTAAGAAGAACCCAAACAGGCCCACACCAAGACACATAGTAATTAAAATGCCAAAAATTAAAACAAAGAGAGAATCCTAAAGGCAGCAAGAGAAAAGCCACAGGTTACCTGCAAAGGAACCCCCATTAGGCTATCAGCTGACTTCTCAACAGAAACACTACAGGCCAGAAGGGAATGGCATGAAGTAATCAAGGTCATGAAAAACAAGGATCTGAATCCAAGAATACTCTATCCAGCAAGGCTATCATTCAAAATAGACAGTGAAATAAAGAGCTTCCCAGACAAAAAAAAAAGTCTAAGGAAATATATTAGCACGAAACCAACACTGCAAGAAATGTTAAAAGGACTGCTGTAATTAGTAGAAATAGAAAGAAAAATATAACCACAATAAACCAGAATGGCAATAAATAAGTACATAGCAATAATAACCTTAAATGTAAATGGACTGAATTCCCCGATCAAGTCCTGGCCAGTTTGGCTCAGCAGTTAGAGCGTAGGCCTGTGGACCAGAGAGTCCTGGGTTCTGTTCCCACTAAGGGCACGTATCTCAGTTGCAGTTTGTCCCCAGCCCTGGTTGGGGTCGTGTGGGTGGCAACCAGTTGATGTGTCTCTCTCACATCAATGTTTCTCTCTCTCTTTCTTCCTCACTTTTTCCCTCCTACTCTATCTGAAGATAAATGCAAAAAGACAGAGTAGCTGATTGGATAAGAAAGCATGACTCATATATATATTGTTTACAAGAGACCCACCTCACAACAAAAGACACACATAGGATGAAAGTGAAGGGATGGAAAAAAATCTTCCAAGCAAATGAAAAGAAAAAAAAAGTTGGGGTAGCAAAACTTATATCTGATCAAATAAATTTCAAAATGAAGGCCATAACTAGAGACAAAGAAGGCCACTACATAATATTGAAAAGATTTATCAGGAAGATATAACCCTGGTAAACTTATATGCACCTAATATAGGAGCACCAAAATATATTTAAAATCTTCTGGAGGACTTCAAAGGAGAAATCGACAGCAATACAATCATAGCAGGGGACTTCAACACCCTGCTGACACCACTGAATAGATCCTCTAGACAAAAAATTAACAAGGAAATCGAGTCTCTAAATGAAGCACTAGATCAAATGGATTTAATAGATATCTACAGAGAATTACACCCCAAAACTTCAGAATTCACATTCTTCTCAAGTGCACATGGAACATTCTCAAAGATAGACCACATGTTAGGACACAAACTAAGTCTCTACAAGTTCAAGAAGATTGAAATCATATCAAGCATCTTCTCAGATCATAATGGCATGAAACTGGAAATCAACTGCAACAAGAAGTCATTTGAACACATGGAGGCTAAATAGCATGTTATTAAACAATGAATGAGTTACCAAGGAGATCAAGGAAAAAATTAAAAACTCCCTGGAAACCAATGCAAATGAATACAAAACAACATAAAATCTATGGGATGCAGTGAAAGCAGTTCTGAGAGGGAAGTTCATAGCACTACAGGCCTACTTCAAGAAACAAGAAAAATTCCTAATTGACTATCTAACCTCACCACGTAAAGAACTAGAAAGCAAACAAAAAGAAAACCCCAGAGCAAGTAGAAGAAAGGAAATAATAAAGATCAGAGCAGAAATAAACAACATAGAAACAAAAAAAAACAACAACAATTCAAAGGCTCAATGAAACAAAGAGCTGGTTTTTTGAAAAGATAAACAATATTGATGGATCCTTAGCTAGACTCACCAAGAAACAAAGAGAGAGAACCCAAATACACAAAATAAGAAATGAAAGAGGAGAAGTAACAACTGACACCATAGAAATAATAAGGATTGTTAACAAATACTATGAACAATTATACAGCAACAAATTGGACAATCTAAGCAAAACTGACAAATTTCTAAAAACACATAGTCTCTCAAAACTGAACTGGGAAGAGATAGAAAACTTGAACAGACCAATAACAACTAAGGAAATTGAAGATGTAATCAAGACTCTCCCAGAAAACAAAAGCCGAGGCCCAGATGGCTTCATGGGGGAGTTTTGCCAAACATTCAAAGAAGAACTAACACCCATTCTCTTCAGACTATTCCAAAAAGTGTATTAAGAAGGAAGCCTCCCAAACTCGTTTTATGAGGCCAGCATAATTCTAATTCCAAAACCAGAAAAAGGCACTACAAAGAAAGAAAACTATAGGCCAATATCCCTGATGTATGTAGATGCCACTATCCTGATCAAAATACTAGCAAATCGGATCCAGCAATACATTAAAAAAATTATTCACCATGACGAAGTGGGAATAATCCCAGGGATGCAAGGATGGTACAATATTCACAAATCAAATGTGATACACCACATAAACAAAATAAAAGATAAAACCATATGATCGTATCAGTAGATGCTGAAAAAGCATTCAACAAAATCCAGCACACATTTTTAAAAAAAATTTTTTTTTATCCTCACCCAAGGACATTTTTGCATTTATCTTCAGATAGAGCAGGAGGGAGAGAGAGAGAGAAACATCTATGTGAGAGAGACACATTGAGTGGCTGCCACCCACACGACCCCAACCAGGGCTGGGGACAAACTGCAACCAAAGTACATGCCCTAAGCGGGAACCAAACCCGGGACTCTCTGGTCCGTGGGCCAACGCTCTAACTGCTGAGCCAAACCAGCCAGGGCCCAGCACACATTTCTGATAAAAACACTCAGCAATGTGGGAATAGAGGGATCATATCTCCACATAATAAAGGCCATATATGAAAAACCTACAGCCAACATCATACTCAATGGGCAAAAACTAAAAGCATTTCCCTTAAGAAGAGGAACAAGACAGGGATGCCCACTTTCACCACTCTTATTTCACATAGTACTGGAAGTCTTAGCCATAGCAATCAGATATGAAGAAAAAATAAAAGGGATCTAAATTGGAAAGGAGGAAGTGAAACTGTCATTATTCGCAGAGGACATGATATTATACATAGAAAACCCTAAAGACCCCATCAAAAATCTGCTAGAGATAATAAACGAATTTGGCAAGGTAGCAGGATACAAAATTAACGTCAAGAAATCAATGGCATTCTTATACACCAATAATGAACTCACAGAAAGAGAAACTGAAAAAGCAATCCCATTTACCATTGCAGCAAAAAAAATTAAGATACCTAGGAATAAACTTAACCAAAGAAGTAAAGGACCTATTTGCAGAAAACTACAGGACATTGAAAAAAGAAATAAAGGAAGATATAAAAAAAGTGGAGGCACATACCTTTTTCATGAATTGGAAAAATTAACATCATTAAAATCTCCAAAAAATCTATAGATTCAATGCAATCCCCATCAAAATACCAACAACATATTTCACAGAATTAGAACAAATATTTGAAAAGTTTATATGGAACCAAAAAAAGACCCTGAATAGCTACAGCAATCTTGAAAAAGAAGGACAAAGTAGGTGGGATTACAATACCGCTTATCAGGTTATACTATGAAGCTACTGTAATCAAAACAGCCTGGTACTAGCACAAGAACAGGCATATAGATCAATGGAACAGAACAGAGAACCCGCCCTGGCCGGTTTGGCTCAGCGGTTAGAGCGTTGGCCTGCGGTCCGGAGAGACCCGGGTTCGGTTCCCGCTAAGGGCACATACCTCGGTTACAGTTTGTCCCCGGCCCTGGTCGGTCGTGCGGGTGGCAGCCACTCGATGTGTTCCTTTCACATCGATGTTTCTCTCTCTCTCTCTGTTCCTCTCTCTCCTTCCCACTCTACCTGAACAAAGAATGGAAAAATGTCCTCAGGTGAGGATAAAAAAAAAAAAAAACAGAGAACCCAGAAATTGACCCAAGACATTATGCTCAATTAATATTTGACAAAGGTGGCAAGAGCATATAATGGAGTAAAGACAGCCTCTTTAATAAATGGTGTTGGGAAAAGTGGACAGCTACATGCAAAAAAATGAAACTAGACCATCAACTTACACCATACACAAGAATAAACTCAAAATGGATAAAAGACTTAAATGTGACTCGTGAATCCATAAAAATCATAGAAGGAAATGTAGGCATCAAAATTTCAGACATCATATGCCACAGAATTTTCACTGATACATCACCTAAGGCAACAGAAACAAAGGAAAAAATGAACACATGGGATTACATCAAACTCAAAAGCTTCTGCATAGCAAAAGAAACAACCATTAAAATGAAAAGGGAACCCACTGTATGGGAGAATATCAGATAAGTGGTTAATTTCCAAAATATATAGAGTACTCATACAACTCAACAAAAGGAAGACAGAACCCAATTAAAAAATGGGCGGAGGAACTAAATAGACACCTCTCCAAACAGGACACACAAATGGCCAAGAGACATATGAAAAAATGCTCAACATCACTAATCATCAGAGAGATGCAAATTAAAACAACCTATTGTTTTCCATAGTGGCTGCACCAGTCTGCATTCCCACCAGCAGTGTACTAGAGTCCCCTTTTCTCCACATCCTCGCCAACACTTGTTGTTTGATGATTTGTTGATGGTGGCCATTCTGACAGGTGTGAGGTGATACCTCATTGTTGTTTTAATTTGCATCTCTCTGATGATTATTGATGTTGAGCATTTTTTCATATGTCTCTTGGCCATTTGTGTGTCCTGTTTGGAGAGGTGTCTAAGGCTCAGAATGGTGCGGGGATTTCCCAAAGTCACGCAGTGGATAGGTGATCAGATATCGAGGTTGGGGAATTCTGACTAAACCGACCTAGCAGCATTCTTGCTAAAACTGGACAATGCAGAGACAAACATAAAAATCCAGTACGCGAGGCCTAATTGAAAAGTCCAAGGCAGCCTGAATAGAGTTTGGTCAAGGAGAGAAGCTCTGTGGCTGTCCAGTCCATAATTTACAACCATGAAATAGAGTATGTGATGTACAGCACAGGGAATATAGTTAATAATATCGGAGTAACCGTGTGTGGTGACAGATGATTACTAGACTTAGCATGGTGATCAATCGTAAGGTGTATAAATGTCAAATCACTCTTTGTACACCTGAAACTAATATAATATTACACGTTAACTATACTTTAATTAAAATAAATAACAATCTTAAACAAATTGTCATCATTGATCTTAGTCAGAGAAGAAGGGAGAGGGAGAGAGAGAGAGAAACATCGATGAGAGAGAACATTGATTGGCCGCCTCCTGCATGGCCCCCACTGGGGATCTAGCCCACAACCTGGGCATGTGCCCTGACTGGGAATCGAACCGGTGACCTCTTGGTGCATGGGTCGATGCTCAACTACTGAGCCACACTGGTCAGGCTAAATCAAATAATCTTAAAAAATAATTCAAACCATGCAATAGCTCAGTCAACTTTCTTTTCCAGAAAGGTTCACTATAAACCTGTTCACAGCTTCTTGAGTCAGGAGTGTGCAGCCAGCTGGGTACTTTGGCACCTGCCCAGAGAGGAAACTGCTGCTGCTGAGCCAAACCCTAGGGACACGGCCAGTCAGGCAGCAGGAAATGCCTCCCTCCGACCTGTTTCCCTGAACCCCTGATCTGGGGCCTTGGAGGTCAGCTCCTCTTTGTTTCGGGGATACTTCTTCCTGCACCTCTCCTGCCTTTGGGCTCATTTTGTCCTCAGCACCCACTGTCTTCCCCTACTGCACTTCTCTGAATGCTTTCTGTGGGGGTAGATGGGGAGTTCTCCCCTCGCTCTCCTCCAGGAGGCTGTCACCCCATATGCTTCCTTTCCAGGTTCCTTGTTCTTTGTCTTGCTGATCACTCCAACTCAGCACCTGGCCCCTGGATGTGTCTTATGCCTTTTTGACTTTTCCATAGTCCCAAGCACAGTTCTAGACACATAAGTAGACAAATAAATACCCACCAGCTAATTGATAGATGTGGCCATGTAAGAAAAAGGAAAAGAGCCCTTGCCGGTTTGGCTCAGCGGTTAGAGCTTCGGCCTGCGGTCCAGAGAGACCCGGGTTCGGTTCCCGCTAAGGGCACGTACCTCGGTTGCAGTTTGTCCCTGGCCCTGGTTGGTCGTGCGGGTAGCAACCACTCGATGTGTCCCTTTCACGTCGATGTTTCTCTCTCTCTCTCTCTCTCTCTCTCTCTCTCTCCCTCCCTCCCTCCTACTCTATCTGAACAAAATATTGAAAAATGTCCTCAGGTGAGGATAAAAAAAAAAAAGGAAAAGAAAGCCCTGGACGATTTGACTCAGCAATTAGAGCACCAGTCTATAGACCAATGAGTCTTGGGTTTGATTCCAGTCAAGGGCATGTACCTCAATTCCTCATTTGTGGTTCAGTCCCTGGTCCTGGTCGGAGTCATGCAGGAGGCAACCAGTTGATGTGTCTCTCTCACATCGATGTTTCTCTCTCTCTCCCATCTATCTGAAGATAAATGGAAAAGTATCCTCGGGTGAGGATTTTTAAAAAAAGAAAAAACAGATTGAGAAATAGAACTTGTGACAAAGCAGGGAAGACTTCCTGTAGGAGAAAGGGTTTGGGTAAGCCAGGAAGCAGACAAAATCACATAGATAAGCAGGAGGAAGAGGGCTAGCAGCCTGGGAGGGCCACATAACCAAAAATGTGGAGGCAGAAATATGCAGACAGGTTAGAATTCCAAACCTGGACGGGAGGCCCTCTAACAGGTGTTTTTCACATTTCAGTTTATGATCCATCAATGGCTGATAGAAATTATTTCTTTGGCTACAAATAGCATTTTTATTTTTATTTTTTATCCTCACCTGAGGACTTTTTTCCCTTTTTTTTTTTTTTGTTCAGATAGAGTGGGAGGGGGAGAGAGAGAGAGAAACATCAGCGTGAAAGGGACATATCAGTGGTTGCCGCCCACATGACCCCAACCAGGGTCAGGGACAAATCACAAACCAGATACGTGCCCTTGGCCAGAATCGAACCCGCGACTCATTGGTCCGTGGGCTGACGCTCTAACCACTGAGCACAAATAGCATTTTTAAATAAATAAAATGGAATAGATTAGGAGCATATCTATATAGTAAGGAGTACTATTGTTACATCAAATTGATGTTGGAATATTAAATGAAGCACGTATCACAAATACACTGACTCATGACATAAAGTGAATTTTTCATGAATTGCACCTGTTTAAAAAAGTGTGTGTGTTTTTTAAACTCTCTTATCAAACCCAGCCCGTTCATTTCACAGAAGAGACTGGGGCTCGTAGAGAGAGCTAGGGCAGAGCTGGAGACTGGACACCCATCTCCTGACGCCCGGTGCTCCTTCTCTGCAAACCATGCCACCTTCCTAAGCCAAGGGAACAGATGGAACACAGCTCGTACACACCATGGCTCCTATTGTTTTTAGCTTCTGAAGGATACTTCGTATTTATTCATTCAGTAAATGCTTGTTCAGGGCCTACCCTGGCTGGGACATTTGTGCCAAGTACTGGGGTCCTGTGGAGTTTAAAACAGGAGTGTGGAATTACTGTCTGACATTGGTTTCTCTTGGGTTAACTTTAAAATGTTTTGTCCAGATTGGGGTTGTTAAAGAAAAAGTATTCCTACACTTATCAAAACAGTAAGGAAGACTTTATTCGAGAGTATTGCAATGGGGGAGAGGTGGGGCTCAAGTCCAAATACAGCAAAGACAGCTGGGGGTTTACAACCAAGGAGCACGGTGAGGGCGTCTGTGGATGGAAAGTTACTGAGAAGAGACATCAAGGGTAAGGGGATTCTTGCTGAACTAACCTAACAGGATTCTTGCTAAAAGCTGGCCAAGGACTTAGACATGGAAAGTGGAGGATGAGGACTTGGCCAGATAGTATCAGGGGTAGGAGGAGTACTTAGCCAGATTCTCTGCTAAGACTGGGTTGGGTAGGTCTAAGTCGGGACAGAGGCCAAGATCAAGGCCTATTGGAAAAGGGCTCACAGAGGTGCTCACCTACCGTTTGGTCGGGGAGAGTCTTTGTTAGTGACAGAATCTGTATCTGTCTTACCTATCTCGTATTTACACTTCTCCCTGATGTATACGTGGTACTGTCAATATTTTTTAATTTAATTACTAGGTAGTATTAGTACAAGGGGAAACTGAGTTTCAAGAATATTAAGTGACTTGACCAAGGTCACACAGCTAGTCAGTGGCAGAACTGGGAATAGAGGACCAGGTCCATCTGGCTTTAGAACCCAAACACTTAAGGACGGTGCTGTGTTACTCCTCATGGCCAGAACCCAGCTTGAAAATCCAGTTCCAACCTCCTGCCCCTGCATTTCCTGTTTTGGGACCTGGATGTTCTCTGTCTTTGCTTGCATTGCTGTCGGAGCCCAATGGTGAGAGCCAAGGCTATTATTAAACATGTTCGGGTCCCTGAGCCTGGCAGGTTCCCATCTGCCCTCAGCCCCTGCCCACACTGTTATTTATAGTTGATTGTTTACTGCTGGAGCTGAACTGTGACACAAGGGCAAAGACCAGGTCGAAATACCCACGTGCTTGGCCTGGGCACCAGAGCCCCAAGTTTGGCTCCAAAGTCAGATTCTATTGATTGACCCTCTAATTCATCTCTTCAACGGTCCCTCTGCCCCATGGCCCCCACAGGCATTGTGAGAGCTAAAAGAATAATAATAATAAAAATAAATAAATAAACTTTTTTCTCCCACTTGCTAAGTTCTTCTATCCGGGCTAATAATCAAATTAACAGAAACAGATTAACAGGGGAAAATCAAATTTTAATACGTACACATAAGCATGAAAATTTCAAAGTCAGTGAGGTAAAATTGGGCATATATATATATACATACATACACACACACATATATATATGTATGTATTTATAAAATTTTGGACAAAAGAGAAAGTGGGGTAGGGGTCTGAGATTTCAAAGGAAGTAGGCAATTGATGGGTAGTTGAGGAAGAGAGGAACACAGGTTGCCAGTGGTAACAGGATTCTTCCACGGAGCCACGAGAAAGGCATCTCAAAAGCATTTCAGGGACCTATGCATAGGAGGCTGGGGTGTAGTGCAAGATTAATTGGAGTGAAAACAAAGGACTACCCCCAGGTGCCAGATGTCTCCTCCACCACCAGGTGGCTCAGCCCCCTCTCATGCCGGAGAAGTCTAGCCTCTGGGGCCGCAAGCCTGCACTTGTCCTCACCGAGCCCAGAAGGGCCAGAGCCCGGAGATGATGTGCCATTAGCCCAGCATCAGCAGGGCATCCAAAGCTCCCACAGCTCAGTTCACTCTCTGACCCCCTCTGGCTAGCTTAGTCTCTGTCCCTGGCCACACTCTGGCACTGAGTGCCACATCCAGGCCCATGCTTGGGTCCGCTCTTGGAGTCCCCCTGCTGCTACAGAAGGGACGAAGGCCTTAGTTACATTTTGATTACATCATTTTGGATTTGGGGTTCAAACTAACCAATGTCTCTCCCGGCTCTTCACAGGCTTGTGCTGGGCCCTCCCCCTAACCAATCCCTTTCCTGGATCTTCCGGGGTTTCATGCCCTTATCCAATCTCATTCTGTTCCCAGATTTGGCTCCTCCCATTATGTCACCACTTTAGCTCCTATGGTGCATGCCTCATAGTAGCAGCCCCCCCCATGTGCCACTTTGGCTCCTACTGCAATGCCTCAGCAATGCTTCCCCTACTAGTCTGGTCCAAGGGCTGGCTGGTTGTCCCCTGGAGGGATTGGAAAGCATAGGGAATACAGTCAATATTGCGATAACTATGTACGGTGCCAGCTGGGTACTGGAAATATTGGGGGGAACACTTTGTAAGATGATTGTCTTACCACTATGCTGTATACCTAAAACCAATATAAAATAATATTGAAAGTAAACTGTAATTGAAAAAAATAAAAAATATGTTTTAAATAAAATGTATTTCAGCCCTGGCTGGTTTGGCTCAGTGGTTAGAGCATCAGCCCATGGACCAAAGAGTCGTGGGTTCAATTCCAGCCAAGGGCATGTGCCTTGGTTGCAGTTCGTCCCCGGCCCTGGTCGGGGTTGTACAGGAAGTGACCAGTTGGTGTGTCTCTCTCACATTGATGTTTCTCTCTCTCTCTCTCTCTCTCTCTCTCCCCCCCCCCCCCCCTACCCTCCACTCTATCTAAAGGAGAAATGGAAAAAATATCCTTGGGTAAGGATTAAAAATAAATAAAATAAAATGTATTTTATGCTGTTTATAATTTTTTTTATCTTGACAAAATAACATAGTCGTGTGCGATACGTCTTGTCCTGCTTCTTTTTTTTTTTTTTATCCTCACCCGAGGACATTTTTCCATTTTTTGTACAGATAGAGTGGGAGGGAGAGAGAGGAACAGAGAGAGAGAGAGAGAGGAAAACATCAATGTGAAAGGGACACATCGAGCGACTGCCACCCGCACGACCAACCAGGGCCGGGGACAAACTGCAACCAAGGTACATGCCCTTAGCGGGAACCGAACCCGGGTCTCTCTGGACCGCAGGTGGACGCTCTAACCGCTGAGTCAAACTGGCCAGGGCGTCCTGCTTCTTTTTCTAAGCTGGCACGTATGGGCATTGCTTACTTTCATAATAAAAATGAAAATCTAACAGATAGCAAAGGTTGGGGCGGATGGATTTCAAGGTAGCTGTAGTGAAGTCACATGTTCCCTTCTTTTGGAATACACAGGCGTTCCTTGGAAAGGGGGAGACCAGGTACCCGTGGAGAGGGAAGGTATGGGACAAGTGTTCAGCTGTCCTGTCTGGAAGGGGCAGGAGGAGAGGACGAGCAACATGGAAATGTCAGAACCAGAGGCCACAGGATCGTACCAGCCTCCAGACATGTGTTGTTTGTTCCTCAGAGTGTTTGATTAAAACATCGAAGCCAGATTTTTGGCTTCTCTTGAAAAATCATGTGATTTGGCCACTTGAGCCCATTTCCACAAGGAACCATTCAGGCAGGGCAAGGGCTCTCCAGCTGGCCACGGGCCTTCACTCTGAGGTCACACACATGGCGCTACCTGTCCCCACACAGCTGTGTTTAATTCCTGCCCTAAATGTCATCAGCTTCTTAAAGAGGGCCATGACCCCCCGAAAGTTTAAGAACTATATTCTGAGGATAAAAAAACCTGGCATGCAAACTATTACGGCCCCTCTTGCGCCATAACAGACCTCGTTAATTGACCGTAACACTTTTCCTACTGAGCTTAGACTCAGCTTCAGAATTCTCCTCAACAGCAGACTTGGTAATCAAGAAAAAAATCTACCTGCCATTCCTGGAAACCCAATCATCTCGTTTTTCAGAGGCGGAAACTAAAGCCCAGAGAGGAAAAGTGACTTATCCAAGGTTTGCACAGCTTGATAACAGCGTTGCCAAAGGATTAATACTAGGCTCATCGAGTCTCCTGATTCCAATTCATCTCCCAAATAACACTTGAGCGACCTTGTTGCTGGTGGAAATAGAATTCTTCCACGGAGTTGCAAGAAAAGCATTTTGGGCCCTGGCCGGTTTGGCTCAGCAGTTAGAGCATCGACCCGCGGACCAGAGAGACCCAGGTTCCGTTCTCGCTAAGGGCACGTACCTCGGTTGCTCAACCACTGAGCCACACCAGCCGGGCCATTTTCTCCCTTTCTTAGCTAATTAGCAATAAGTAACTAGTACCAACACTAACAACTTCACCAAGATCTACTTTCAAATTACTAACTGAGCATTTACCATGTGCCAGGCACTGTGGCCAATTGCAGAGGACAAACCAGTGAATATAATAGATAGACCTATGCTGTTGTGGGGTTTACAGTCATTCAAAAGGGAAGGACAAGAATTATAAGTGTAAAAAGTGCTTTTAACAGTGGGGCTTAACCTTGCCTGGGTAGTCAGGGAGGGCTTCCCAGGGGAGGCAATGACATTGCTGACATCTGAAGGACGAATTAGAAGGGAAGAGCTTCCTGGTCAGGGGAATGGCATTGAAGGCCCTGGAGGTTAAGAACAAGTGTTGCATCTTAAGAAGCTAAAATAAGGCCCCATATAAGTTCTTTGGTTTATTCACCACCACCACCACCACCACCCCCCCAGCCCCTTTCCCTTTGAGGTTTGTCAGTTTAGCAACCAATTTGTACTTCTTAATCCCTTCACCTTTTTCACCCATTCCCCCAACCCCCCTCCCATCTGGCAACCAACAAAATGTTGTCTGTATCTATGAGAATGTTTCTGTTCTACCTGTTCATTTTGTTTGTAGATTCCATTGTTGATAGATATGTATTCATTGTCATTTTGTTTGTTCATATATTTTATCTTTCTTCAAAAAGACCCTTCATCATTTCATATAATAACGGTTTGGTGGTGATGAACTCCTTTAACTTTTTCTTGTCTGGGAAACTTTTTATATGGCCATCGATTCTAAATGACAGCTTTGCAGGATAGAGTAATCTTGGTTGTAGGTTCTTGGTTTTCATCACTCTGAATATTTCTTGCCACTCCCTTCTGGCCCGCAAAGTTTCTTTTGAGAAATCAGCTGACAGCCTTATGGGAACTCCCTTGTAGGTAACTAGCTGCCTTTCTCTTGCTGCTTTAAGATTCTCTCTTTGTCTTGAACCTTTTGCATTTTGATGATGATGTGTCTCGGTGTGGGCCTCTTGGGGTTCATCTTGTTTGGGACTCTCTGTGCTTCCTGGACTTGTATGTCTGTTTCCTTCACCAAATTAGGAAAGTTTTCTGCTATTATTGTTTCAAATAGGTTTTCAATTTCTTGTTCTCGATCTTCTCCTTCCGGCACCCCCAAGATGCGAATGTTGGCACACTTGAAGTTGTCCCAGAGGCTCCTTACACTATCTTCATTTTTTTGGATTTTTTTTTTTTTTTTTTTTGCTGTTCTGATTGGGCGTTTTTTGCTTCCTTATATTCCAAATCGATGTGCATAACCAATGGACACAGACAATAGTGTGGGAAAAGGCGGGAGCGGGGCGGGAGTGGGGAGGAAGGGATCAATGGGGGGAAAATGAGGAACATCTGTAATACATTCTACATTCAACAATAAAGATTTTTTTAAAATAATTTTTAAAAAGACGTTTCACCCTGAAAAAAATATATATATATGTATTGCACCTAGCTAAAAATAAAATAAAATAAGGCCCCAGAGCCCCAGGGGCTCAAATACGGAGGGAAGAAGTAGGGACCTTATCCCCTCCCACCCCAAATCCCCACCTCCTATTGAGCACTTTACATGTTTAATGTTTGGATATCCTTTTTTATTTTTTTAATCCTCACCCAAAGATAGGCCAGGGCTAAACTCTTTCTTTTAAAAAGACTTTCAGCCTGCCCTGGCAGGTTTGGCTCAACGGTTAGAGCATAGGCCTGCAGACCAGAGAGTCGTGGGTTTGATTCCGGTGAAGGGCATGTATCTCAGCTGTGGTTGGTCCCCGACCCTGGTTGGGGTCATGCAGGAGGCAACCAGTTGATGTGTGTCTCTCACATCAATGTTTCCTTCTCTCCCTCCCACTCTATCTGAAAATAAATGGAAAATTATCCTCTGGTGAGGATTTAAAAAAAGAAAAAGACAGAAAGAAAGTGTTTATTAGGCCATTGTTAGCAAAAAAGGCCGGTCTTGAGCTTGGAGTCTAAACCACTATGGCTAGGAGGAAACGGTCACGTGTTCATCGTCCTGAGTTCTGCAAGCATTTTTATCCCTCAGGTAGGAGAAGATGTAAAACCCTTCCGAAAGGATTTTCATTAGCTATAGTCAGGGAACGGGAGGGCCAGTTCTGGGACAGGTGCGGAGTCTGTAAGGAAGGCTGGTCTGTCCTGTGGATTAGCGTGGGCCGCAGACATCCACGCGTACATAGACGGAGGCTCCATGGCACCTGGCTCTTCTCTCTTGTGGATAATCTCAGAAACAGCCGCTGGCAATTAATCCTAAATTACAGCTATACAGCAATGTGAGCAATCTTTTGTCAGAGCTGGTCCATGGCCATCACCAGGACAACTGTTCTGTCTCTTTCTCTCACTCGCTGGTTTCTGTAATTTTAACTGAATACATCTCGGACATTTTTTTCTTGTCACTATGAACATGTTTAATGTTCACAACAGCAACGAAAGTTTGTACCCATTATCTCAGGTAAGACATGTGCCCTTCGAAGTTTCCCAGGTAAGGAAGCCGAGGCTCACCTTGGTACGTGACCAAGGTGACTTATTCACGTAGGTGACAAGGAAGCTGGTTGGAAACCCAGACTATCAGTCCCGCCTCACACCTGCGAATCAGCATCTCTGTACTTTAACAAGCTCTCCCGGTGATTCCCATGAAGTTAAAATGTGAGCAACACTGACCGTCTCCCAGTTCCTCATTTCCAGTATCTGAGAGCAGAGAAGGAAAGGCTGGGCTGAGCAACGCAGATCCTTCCTGAGCAGGAATCGAAACCCAGGCCTAGCGCAACTTTCGAGACTGCACTCAAACCACTACACACCCTGGAAAACCTAGCATCCGCGTACTTGCCGGTTACACTGTCAAGGAGAAAATTCTGACAAGTCCTCAAACTGCAGCAGGCCAGAGAGGAGAAGGTAGAGACAAGAGGGGGTTAATCCGTGAACCACAGCAGGGCAAATCCAACAAGACTGCTCACGTTCCTGAGTGTGTGTTGGAACTTTCAGTGAACTTCCAAGTGGCTGTTTCTGCCATTTTCCAAAAGGGAGACCAGCCAGGTGAACCCCGGGAGCTACGGCCTCCTGCACATGCATGAACTTTTCGGACTGTTATCCACCAATCCAAAGGACCAGACGCTTCCTTTACAGACTGTCTGTTTCACAGCTAGTCCCCTTTCTCCTGCCTTCTTCATCTATAGAGCCAATGTAAACTCCTTCAAACCAACTCACATCTCCTCCCCACTACTCAACACTCCAGGACAGCAGACAGGTTCCTTTTTCCACCCGACTCTGCTGCTGTCCCCAGGACCTGGTCCTTTTTCTTGCTAGCAATGGCCCAATAAACACTTTCTTTTAAGACTTTTATACTTATACCACACAAAATAGACTTTAAAACAAAGGACGTAACAAGAGACAAAGAAGGATCCAGCAATTCCTCTTCTGGGTATTTATCCAAAGAAACCCAAATCAAAAAGACATGGACCTCCATGTGTTCATTGCAGCATTATTTATAATAGCTAAGACATGGAAACAACCTAAGTGTCCATCCGTATATGACTGGATAAAGAAGCGGTGCATATGGACACTGGAATATAACTCAGCCATAAAAAGGAATGAAATCTTGTCTGCAACTACATGGATGGACCTGGAGAGTGTTATGCTAAAGTGAAGTCAGTCAGACAGAGACAAATAACCACATGATTTCACTTATATGTGGAATCTAAAAAACAAACAAACAAAACCTCATAGATACAAAGAATATTTTGATGATTGCCAGATGGGAGGGGGTGGGAGAGGGTAAAAAAGGTGAAGGGATTGAGAAGTACAAACTGGTAGTTACAAAGTAGTCGTGAGGGTGTAAAGTACAGCACAGGGAATATAGTCAATAATATTGTAACAACTGTGTGGTGAAGGGACCAAAATTCTGCCACCCTGAAGCTGCTTTGGGGGATATTGATTTTAAGCTGTTTATTAAGAAACAAAAGACTCGCCCTGGCCCGTTTGGCTCAGTGGTTAGGGCATCAGCCTGAGGACCAATGAGTCGCAGGTTAGATCCCAGTCAAGGGCACGTACCTCGGTTGCAGTTTGTCCCTGGCCCTGGTTGGGTTGTGCAGGAGGCAGCCAGTCGAGGTGGCTCTATCACATTGATGTTTCTCTCTGTCTCTCTCTCCCTCCCACTCTATCTGATAACAGATGGAAAAGTATCCTCTGGTGAAGAATGAAAAAAAAAAAGCCCGGCCGGTGTGGTTGAGCGTCGACCCTGCACCAAGAGGTCGCCGGTTCGATTCCCAGTCAGGGCACATGCCCAGGTTGTGGGCCCGATCCCCAGTGGGGGGCATGCAGGAGGTAGCCAATCAATATTCTCGCTCATTGATGTTTTTCTCTCTCTCTTTCCCTCTCCCTTCCTCTCTAAAAATTAATAAAGAAAAAAAATAAAAAATTTTAAAAAGCCCCGGCCAGTTTGGCTCAGCAGTTAGAGCGTCCGCCTGCAGTCCGGAGAGACCCAGGTTCGGTTCCCGCTAAGGGCATGTACCTCGGTTGTAGTTTGTCCCTGGCCCTGGTTGGTCGTGCGGGTGGCAGCCACTCAATGTGTCACTTTCACATCGATGTTTCCCTCTTCCTCTCTCTCCCTCCCACTCTGTCTGTACAAAAAATGAAAAAATGTCCTCGGGTGAGGATAAAAAAATAAATAAATAAATGCTGTTTAAAAAAAAAAAAAAAGAAAGAAAGAAACAAAAAACTCAGAGAGAACTTTCCACCCTCCCCCCTTCCTGCCCCTGAGAGTCACGCAGAGAACACTGCTCAGGAAGAAGAACTGAGGTTGGGCCTTAGCCCAGTCTGAAGTCGGCGTGGAGGCCGAGAGGGCTTCAGGCAGGGGCCTGTTAGCTGCATCGTTTCTGGGTCTCCCAGCAAGAGTCTGTCCGCCAAGTGTTAACACTCTTCCTCAACTACGTATAAATCGCCCACTCTCACTTCTGAAATCTAATTTCCCAGTTCCCCCTTTCTCCTGTGTCCAAAATGTCTCATTTACCCAGAGTCTTCGGAATTTTCATGGAATGATCACGCCTATGTGGACTCCCCACCCGCGTGTTTGAAACCTCGATTTTCTCCTGTCAATCTGTCTCTGTTAATTTGGTAATTAGCTCAGCCTAGAAGAATTTAGAAGGTGGGAGGAAAAGTATGAATATTTTTTTAGCCCCCACAATAGTGTCAAACGGATACTAGATTTATCAGGGTGAATACTTCATAAGGTATGTAAATGTCTAATCTCTATGCTGTACACCTGAAACAAATACAGTCTTGTATGTCAATGGTAATTGAAATTTTAAAAAATTATTATAAAACAAAGACTTTCAGCTGTGGAAGTTGTTTTTTAACAACTCCCATTAAGTGGATGAGAAGAATGTCTGTCTCGTCCATGCTTGCCAATGTCGCAATCGGGTTCTTTTGGTTTTTGCCTAATTTGATAAGGGAATCACCATGTTTTTTAAACATGCTGTATCAGGATGAGGAAGTAAAAATGTGTAAAGATATGCAAATCTTCTCCCACATAAAAGTCACCACCAACATTTGCTTTAGTAAATTAAAGTAACCATGTGTTGTTTTTGTGTTGTTGTTGGTTTTTTTGTTTGGTTAATCCTCACCCGAGGATATTTTCCCATTGATTTTTAGATAGAGTGGAAGGGAGAGAGGGGGAGAGAGAGAAACATCGGTGTGAGAGAGACACATCGACTGGTTGCCTCCCACAGGACCACAAACAGAATCAAACCTGCAACCCAGGTACCTGCCTTTGACCGGGAATCAAACCAGAGACCCTTCAGTCTGCAGGCCAACACCCTAACTGCTGAGCCAAATCAGCCAGGGCTGTGTCAGGCTTTTAAAAGCAAAAAGTAGCAATGATCTGGTGAGAGGATGTTATCCCATACGCCTTGCAGGGATATTTCTTTTTCATAATCCCAGGGTAATTCAAATGCCAGTGTCCACAGTGAAAACTGAGTCATCTCAAGGGGTCAGATGGCCCAGATATTACAAAGACTGCTTCCCCAGCGGGGGTGGGGAGTGCTCTGATAGGAAAGTCCACCCAGGAACGTTCCTCCTTCAATCAGCCCCTAAATACAGCCTCGCTCTGGGTCCAGCATGGAGTAGATGCATCCAGTAGATGGCAGTGTCTCACAGTACAAGGGCTGGTGAGGCTGCTGACCTAGGAGAACGGAGAAACTGGCTCCAGGACCCTCCCCTGGAGAAGCACCTTACCCTCCCTGGGGAAAAAGACAAGAGACTTTCTGTAAGGGCCTTATCAGCCCTGACCAGGGTAGCCAGGGGACTTGGAGATCCTGGACCAACCAAGTAAGAAGGGCCTTTATCCATCATCTTATCCAGTGCTACCCAAGGTGTGTCCAGAGCATCACCTGGGAATGTGTTAAAATGCAGATTCTCGGGCCATGCCCCAGAATACGTCAGCAGAAACTTAGGGGCAGGGCACAGCAGTTTGTGTTTTGACAAGCTCTGCAGTTGTTCTGATACACTTGGAAGTTATAGAAGCAGCTAGTATCTCCAACTTCCTCATTTTAGGAATGGGAGACTGAAGCCCTGCAGAGGAGGTGATGTCACACAGCCGAGCACCGGGAGAAACCTCACCCGAACCCAGACTCCCAGTGTTCTTTGCGCCTTTGCCTTCAAGTGGCTTCTTTTTTGTCTCCATTCATCCATTCACTCACTCATGCATTCAGCCTGTCCTCACACACTGGAGACTGCAAAGAAGGGCAGACTCGGGGGCAGCCTCTCTCTCCTTCACAGTGAGGCTTGCTCAAAGCCAGGGTCCTGGATTCAGTGCCATGGAAGCACCTGCAGGTTCTTTGCCAGCTCACCCCTGGTATCCCCAATCCCAGCCCAGCCAGAAGTCTGGTGTGGGCTGCAGGTGGCCCCAGTTCCCAGCTACTCCCTGTCTACTTTTCCTTTCTCTGGCACATCGGGGTCGGGCTCTCTGTTTCATTCCTTACTGTCAATTACTTGCTCTTGGGAAAGGCCCAAGAGCTGAAAGAGGGCACTGTGCCCTCTCCTCATGGGACTAATTATCAAGTTAAAGTTCCCCCAGAGTGGGGTTTGCTCTGAAGGCACCTGGGCAAGTCTAGAGCCCTTTGTCAACCTGGGCACTATTAATATTTAACCTTCACTGTAGGACATTTTGCAACATTGCTGGCCTCTACCCACTGGATGTCAAAAGACTCCCCTCCAAGTTATGACATCTTCAGACATTGCCAAATGTTCACTCTGGGTAGGGTTGCCAGAAAAAATATAAAATGCCCAGTTAAACTTCAAGTTTATGTAAACAACAAATAATTGTTTAGGTCTGCCTGAAATATTGCCATCCTGTATTTTTACTTGCTGTATCTGACAACTCTATCATGGGGGCAAAAATCTCCCTCCCTTCTTGAGAACCACTGGCCCAGACCCATCTTTCTGGGGCTGGATGTGGGGTAGTAAGTGAAAGATCTGATGAGATAATCAAAGACCATTAGCCTAGGAAGGCAGGAACTTTATCATACTCATCTTCTATCCCAGAAAAAAAGTAGATTCTCCTTAATTATTCTGTCTGAGAACAGGTGTGAAAATACTTTGACCTGTATCAGGTACAATATCTGAGTATTTACCCAGGACTGGGCTCAGGGGCACCCTGTCTGCCCTCAGGGAGCTCATGGTGCAGCAAACATAAACTGAAAATGGTGTTTGGTTTGATCCACATAGCAATTTTTTTAATGTTTTGTTTTTGTTTGTTTATTTGTTTGTTTGTTTTGCCCAGCCGGTGTGGTTCAGTGGATTGAGTGTCATCCCATGGACTGAGAGGTTGAAGTTCAATTCCCGGTCAAGGCACATGTCTGGGTTGTGGGCTTGATCCCCAGTAGGGGGCGTGCAGGAGGCAGCCAATTGATGTTTCTCTCTCTCCCTTCCTCTCTCTCTAAACAATCAATAAAAAAGCATATTAAAAAATGTTTTCTTTTCACATTTTTCTTTTTTAAATATGTTTTTATTGATTGTTTAGAGAGAGAGGAAGGGGGAGAGATAGAAACATCAATGTGAGAGAGAAACATTGATTGGCTGCCTCCTGCACGCCCCCTACTGGGGATAGAGCCCGAAATCCAGGCATGTGCCCTGACCAGGAATCGAACTGGGACCACTCAGTCCATGGGACGATGCTCAATCCACTGAGCCACACCAGCCAGGCCAAATTTCTTTATTGATCTCAGAGAGAAAGAAACATCAATGTGTTGTTTCACTTATTTATAAATTCACTGGTTGTTCCTTGAAGTGGCCTGATCAGGGATTGAATCCAAAACTTTGGCATACTGAAATAACACTGACCAACTGAGCTACCAGGCCAGGGCCATAGCATTTTTTATTTTATTTTATTTTATTATTTTATTTATTTATTTATTTTATCCTCACCTGAGGACATTTTTCCATTTTTTTGTTCAGATAGAGTGGGAGGGAGAGAGAGAGAGAGAGACATCGACATGAAAGGGACACATCGAGTGGCTGCCATCTGCACGACCCAACCAGGGCCGGGGACAAACCGCAACCAAGGTACATGCCCTTAGCGGGAACCCAGTCTCTCGGGACTGCAGGCCAATGCTCTAACCGCTGAGCCAAACTGGCCAGGGCTCATTGCATTTTTTTAAAAGATTTGACTTTGTGGTCAACATTCTAAAATTGGAAGCCATTACATAAAAGTCAGAATTCTTAGTATCTCTTGGGAAATGTGGCCCATCTTCCAAGTGCTTGGAACAGCTGACGGCTGGGCCTACACTCCTAGTGGCAAGGCTTGGCTGAAGCTGAGAGATGCCGGCCCCCTTTGGCTGGGCCGTGTGTTCCCCCATCCCCCGCAGTCCCCACGGCTCTCCATTGCCCCATACCAGCATCCTTCACCCACTGATGTTATCAGCCTGGCACCCATAGGGTTTTAGATTTCAAAGCTGGTCTGGTGAGGAAGAGGCATTGGAATGGAATGTCCTTTCAGGTGATCTATGTGAGGCTAGCACATTATCCCCATTTTACAAATAAAGAAACTAAGGTGTAGGCAGTTTAAGTGCATTGCTCAAAGTTAGAGACTGGATTAGAACCCCAGGCCCTGGACTCTGGGGCCTCTGCTCAAGCCCCGCCCTCAGAGTTCCTCATAAGAAACAGCTCAGCTGCAGGGGCAAGAACCTTGTGGCAGTGGGGACCCGGAGGGGAAGTGGTGACAGGGACGGAAGGCCAGACCTCCCCAGGCTCACTCATCTGTGATGTGAGAAAGAGCGAAAGAGAGAGAAAGCTGGGTTGGTGGGCAGCAGCTGGCAGGAGCTCTGATCGGGACCCGGGGCCAGGTCTTAGACACCAAACGGCCAGACTCCTCCACTCTCAGCAGGGTCGGCGCTCAGCCACAAAAACTGTGAGTAGCTTTTTTGTTGTTTTGTTTTGGGGCTTCTTCCTCATTCCAGAAAACCTGTGCTGTTACTTTATCCCTTCCTTCCTGGGATGTAAGAGGCTGGGTGGGCCTGCCTGGGTTGGGGGACTGATGTCATATGAGGACTCTTGGGATTTTTAAGGACCAGTCACAAGAAGTCTTAGGGCTCGTGTGGTCCTCACCCTTGGCCATGACAGGGATCCTGTCCGCCAAGGTCAGGACAGAAGGTGGTAATCACCAGCACAAAGATGGCCTTGCTGTGTGCCAGGCTGCTCTAGGGCCTTTCGTTATTCAATTGATTGAATCCTCGCAACTGCACACACAAGGGCTGGTATAATTCCCCACTTTACAGAAGGGGGCCAAGCAACTTGCCTGAAGTCACATGGGCTTAAATGAGGGCGCTGGGCTTGAGCGTAGGCACCCTGGCTCCAGGGCCCGCCCTTTAACCACCAGGCACCCACTCCTGCCTTCCAAGGTACGGCTTACCTAGCAGACGGCGGGCCAGGAAAGCACCCCGAAAGACGAGGGCTGGAAGATGACTTAGAGGTCATTGGGTGAATCCAAGTGCCCCCGTTTCACAGATGGAGAGCCCGGGGCACAGAAAGACCTGCACGCCTGGCTAGGGCAGCTCAGAAGTGCCGTAAAGTCTAGTACACGCTAGACCCAGGAGACAGGGCTTTGCTTCTTGCAGGTTCCACTCAGCGGAACAGAAGTGTTTATGAGTGTGCCCTGGGGCCAGTGTCCCGTGAGAACCTTGGCACTGTCTCTGTAACTCTATGGCCTCAGGTGAACCACCCCACTGTCCTCCCACTCAGCTTCCTCTTCTGAGAATGTCTGCTCAAGACCATCACTCGTAGATTTGTGGTGAGGGTTGACTCAGTGATGCTGGTGCCGGGATGGGGACCTGTGCTGGGCTCAGAATGACTGCCGTGGAGACTTTGATCGTCACCCCTCCGTCCTGGCTGCGGATGAGAAGTGACGATACATGGGGAGATGGTTGTCTTCCCTCACATGTGTGGCATGTCGACACCTTGAGCCACAAAGGCCAGGACTGAGGCAGGGGAGGAACTGGGGAGGCCCTGGGAAGTGGGACCCCAAACATTCTGGCCCCAGCTCTATAATTCACTTTGTGGCTCCCTGGAGGTGGGCCCCTAACTTGCCCTGGGCCCCGGCGTCAATTTCTACCAATGAAGCATGACTTTCACCCTTTGGCTGGTTAAGGACGATTAGGTGGTTAAGGCAGACAAACTGGCAGCCCGGCTCAGTGGAGCAGAACCTTCCAGCTCCAGCAGCCTCTTCTCTTCCCTCCTCAGCCTGTTCATCTTATCGCCTGCTCTCAGATGTGCATAAATGTGCTTTTATGCATTCTTTGTTTTTATCCTCACCCAAAGACATTTTTGCAATTATCTTCAGATAGAGTGGGAGGGAGAGAGTGGGGAAGAGAGAGAGAGAAATATTGACGTGAGAGAGACACATTGACTGGCTGCCACCCACACGACCCCAACCGGGGCCGGGGACAAACTGCAACCAAGGTACATGCCCTTTGCGGGAACCGAACCTGAGACTCTCTGGTCTGCAGGCCGACGCTCCAACCGCTGAGCTAAACTGGCCAGGGCTGTGCATTCTTATTACAGCACATTCAGTAGAAGTCTGAGCCCTTTTCCTACGGGGCTGGTTGGTAATGAAATCTCAGTGGGTACAGAGCTTCCCTCTCCCCGACCTGCACCTCTCAGCATCGAACATTGACTCTGAGGGTCACAAACGAGCATAGCTTGAGGGAGGCCCCTGGTCTTCATGCCACCCTGGCTCCTCCTAGCTTGGCTGCCCACTGTCCAAAGGGACTTGGTCCCCTGAAATCCAACCCTGTATACTTCCCTGGAATGCCTGGAGTCTGGATTCTTTGTCAAGACTCAAATCCACTGTGCCTTAGGTTCAACTTCCAAGGTGTGCCCCCTGGCAACTTCCCCAGAGGGCTGCCATCTCCCCAAGGCACCCCCAGGGAACAGAGCCCAGGTCCTCAACAATCAAGGGACCATGACCTCTGGCCCCTTCCAGTCTGGGCCATCTCTCCTCTCCCTGGCCTTGGATCAGATACAGGTTCTTTTCTCCCCACCCACCTGGGACACCAGCTTAACCTTCTGCTGAGCTCAGGTTTTCGCAAAGGACAGGAAGAAGGCTGTCTTTGAATGGCTTCTGCTTTCTATGCCCACCCCAGCAGAAGTCCCTTAGCCAAGGGTGCTCTTTGAAGGGAGACAGCCCTACCTTTCAAAGAAGGAAAACCAAGATTCACAGGCAATGGGGCCCAGCCGGTGTGGCTCAGTGGTTGAGCATAGACCCATGCACCAAGAGGTCGCCAGTTTGATTCCCAGCCAAGGCACATGCCCAGGTTGTGGGCCCAGTCCCCAGTGGGGGACATGCAGGAGGCGGCCAGTCGATGTTCTCTCTCATTGATGTTTCTCTCTCTCTCTCTCTCTGCCTCTCCCTCTTTCTCTAAAATCGATAAAGAAAACAAACAAACAAACAAAAAACAAAACACAAAGACAATGGGGACTTGCTCAAGGTCACATGCCCAAGGAATTGTGAAGCTAGTTGAGTCCAGCTCTGTGGGCTCCCAAATTCGTGCTAGCTGTCACCTAATCTCGTGGAAGACCTAAGTCCCCTCACTAATTAGGTAGGTAGCCTTGGGTGAGCCACATCACCTTTCTAACACTCAGTTTCTCCAACTCTAAAAGTGAAGCTTTAGCAGCATTACCAACCTGCCTCAAAGGGATGCTTCTTGATCAGGTCACCGCCTATTCACTGCACGCCAGGCCCTTCCGCAGTGCCTCCTTCAGTCCTCACAACAGCCTGCGAGGGAGATGCTATCACTGCCCCCACTTGAGAGGTGAGAAACTGAAGCTCTCACAGGTTTCAGACCTTCGAAAGGTCACACAGTTGGTGTCAGGTATCTCGCTGAGGAAGAAAGAGAAACGGAGCCGAAAAGCGGACAAGAAAGTTTTACTGGAGCATCCCGGCGAGGTTCGCTGGTCCACGTGGCGGGGGCCAGGGAAGTCGTGCTGCTACTTTCGCCCGGGGAAGATTTATAGGGACGTTAGGGACTGGGGTGGGGTGACTAGGTGTGGCGTCAGGAGACTGGCTACCTGCTGGGGAGATTCAGGTGTGGCCTATGTTATTGGCTGGGAAGGGTGGTGGGACGTGACCAGGAGTGTGGCTGCAGCCGCATGGGGTAAGGCAGAGCATCCTGGGTTAGGTGTCCATTTCCCCTCTGGCCATCATTTCCCAGGTCATGCGACTCCCCGGAGCCCGCCGACCTTACAGTTGGTACCCCGCAAAGCCAAGGCTCAAACCCAGGTGCACCGAGGACAGAACCACGCTCTAGCGTAGGAATGGAAGAGGGGCATAGGTGCGGATGTGCCTAGGAATGAACAGGGGAATGAACAGGGGCGCAGGTGCGGATGTGCCTAGGGATGAACAGGGGAATGAACAGGGGCGTAGGTGCGGATGTGCCTAGGGATGAACAGGGGAATGAACAGGGGCGCAGGGGCGGAGTGTGCCTAGGGATGAACAGGGGAATGAACAGGGGCGTAGGTGCGGATGTGCCTAGGGATGAACAGAGGAATGAACAGGGGCGCAGGGGCGGAGTGTGCCTAGGGATGAACAGGGGAATGAACAGGGGCGCAGGTGCGGAGTGTGCCTAGGGATGAACAGGGGAATGAACAGGGGCGCAGGTGCGGAGTGTGCCTAGGGATGAACAGGGGAATGAACAGGGGCGTAGGTGCGGATGTGCCTAGGAATGAACAGGGGAATGAACAGGGGCGCAGGTGCGGAGTGTGCCTAGGAATGAACAGGGGAATGAACAGGGGCGCAGGTGCGCAGTGTGCCTAGGGATGAACAGGGGAATGAACAGGGGCGCAGGGGCGGAGTGTGCCTAGGGATGAACAGGGGAAATTTGGAACAGGGGCTAGCGTGCGGATGTGCCTAGGAATGAACAGGGGAATGAACAGGGGCGCATGTGCGGAGTGTGCCTAGGGATGAACAGGGGAATAGAACAGGGGCGCAAGTGGGCGGAAGTGTGCCCTAGGGATGAACAGGGGAATGAACAGGGGCGCAGGGGCGGAGTGTGCCTAGGGATGAACAGGGGAATGAACAGGGGCGCAGGGGCGGAGTGTGCCTAGGGATGAACAGGGGAATGAACAGGGGCGCAGGGGCGGAGTGTGCCTAGGGATGAACAGGGGAATGAACAGGGGCGCAGGGGCGGAGTGTGTCTAGGAATGAACAGGTACGCCAGGTGCGGAGTGTGCCTGGGATAACAGGACGAGGGATGTCAGGGGAATGCACAGGAGCGATGGGCGGAGTGTGCCTAGGACTGAAAAAGGGTGAATGACCAGGGGGCGAGGGGCGGAGTGTGCCTAGGGATGAACAGGGGAATGAACAGGGGCGCAGGGGCGGAGTGTGCCTAGGGATGAACAGGGGAATGAACAGGGGCGTAGGTGCGGATGTGCCTAGGGATGAACAGGGGAATGAACAGGGGCGCAAGGGCGTATTGTGTCTAGGGATGAACAGGGGAATGACAGGTGCTCACAGGGGCGGGAGTGTCTAGAATGAACAGGGGAATATGAACCGGGCGCATGTGCGGATGTTGCCTAGGGCTGAACAGGGGGAATGAACAGGGGCGTAGGTGCGGAGTGTGCCTAGGGATGAACAGGGATGCACCGGGGCGCAGGGGCCGATTGTGTAGGGATGAACAGGGGAATGAACAGGGGCGCAGGTGCGGAGTGTGTCCTAGGAATGAACAGGGGAATGCAGGCTGGGGCAGGTGCGGATGTGCCTAGGATGAACAGGGGAATGAACAGGGGCGCAGGGGCGGAGTGTGCCTATGGATGAACAGGGGAATGAACAGGGGCGCAGTGCGGAGTGGTGCCTAGGAATGAACAGGGGAATGAACAGGGCGGTAGGTGGAGTGTGCCTAGGAATGAACAGGGGAATGAACAGGGGCGTAGGTGCGGAGTGGTGCCTAGGGATGAACAGGGGAATGAACAGGGGCGTAGGTGCGAAGTGTGCCTAGGAATGAACAGGGGAATGAACAGGGGCGCAGGGGCGGAGTGTGCCTAGGAATGAACAGGGGAATGAACAGGGGCGCAGGGGCGGAGTGTGCCTAGGAATGAACAGGGGAATGAACAGGGGCGTAGGTGCGGAGTGTGCCTAGGGATGAACAGGGGAATGAACAGGGGCGCAGGTGCGGATGTGCCTAGGAATGAACAGGGGAATGAACAGGGGCGCATGGGCGGAGTGTGTCTAGGGATGAACAGGGACGCAGGTGCGGAGTGTGCCTAGGGATGAACAGGGACGCAGGTGCGGAGTGTGCCTAGGGATGAACAGGGGGCGAGGTGCGGAGTGTGCCTAGGGATGAACAGGGATATGAACAGGTGCGCGGGCGGAGTGTGTCTAGGGAATGAACGGGGAATGAACAGGGGCGAGGTGCGGATGTGCCTAGGGATGAACAGGGGAATGAACAGGGGCGTAGGTGCGAAGTGTGCCTAGGGATGACAGGGGAATGAACAGGGGCGTAGGTGCGGATGTGCCTAGGGATGAACAGGGGCGCAGGTGCGGAGTGTGTCTAGGGATGAACAGGGGAATGAACAGGGCGCAGGGCGAGTGTGCCTAGGGATGAACAGGGGCGCAGGTGCGGAGTGTGTCTAGGGATGAACAGGGGCGCAGGTGCGGAGTGTTGCCTAGGGATGAACAGGGGCGCAGGTGTGGAGTGTGCCTAGGATGAACAGGGGGGCAGGTGCTGGAGTGTGCCTAGGGATGAACAGGGGCGTAGGTGCTGAGTGTGTCTAGGAATGAACAGGGGCGCACGGTGCGGAGTGTGCCTAGGATGAACAGGTGCGTAGGTTGCGAGTGTGTCTAGGCATGTAAACAGGGGCGCAGGTGCGGAGTGTGCCTAGGATGAACAAGGAATGAACAGGGCGCAGCGGTGCGTGAGTGTGCCTAGGGATGAACAGGGGAATGAACAGGGGCGTAGGGGCGGAGTGTGCCTAGGAATGAACAGGTGAATGAACAGGGGCGCAGGTGCGGAGTGTTGCTAGGAATGAACAGGGGAATGAACAGGGGCGCAGGTGCGGCGAGTGTTGCTAGGAATGAACAGGGAATGAACAGGGGCGCAGGTGGGGAGTGTGCCTAGGAGGACAGTGGGAATGAACAGGGGGCGCAGGGGCGGAGTGTGCGCTAGGATGAACAGGGGAATGAACAGGGGCGCATGGGGCGGAGTGTGCCTAGGGATGAACAGGGGAATGAACAGGGGCGCAGGTGCGGAGTGTGCCTAGGAATGAACAGGGGAATGAACAGGGGCGTAGGTGCGGATGTGCCTAGGAATGAACAGGGGAATGAACAGTGGGCGCAGGTGCGGAGTGTGCTAGGAATGAACAGGGGAATGAACAGGGCGCAGGTGCGGAGTGCCTAGGGATGAAAGGGGAATGAACAGGGGCGCAGGTGCGGAGTGTGCCTAGGGATGAACAGGGGAATGAACAGGGGCGTAGGTGCGGAGTGTGCCTAGGAATGAACAGGGGAATGAACAGGGGCGTAGGTGCGGAGTGTGCCTAGGAATGAACAGGGGAATGAACAGGGGCGCAGGTGCGGAGTGTGCCTAGGAATGAACAGGGGAATGAACAGGGGCGCAGGTGCGGAGTGTGCCTAGGAATGAACAGGGGAATGAACAGGGGCGCAGGGGCGGAGTGTGCCTAGGAATGAACAGGGGAATGAACAGGGGCGCAGGGGCGGAGTGTGCCTAGGAATGAACAGGGGAATGAACAGGGGCGCAGGTGCGGAGTGTGCCTAGGGATGAACAGGGGAATGAACAGGGGCGTAGGTGCGAAGTGTGCCTAGGGATGAACAGGGGCGCAGGTGCGGATGTGCCTAGGGATGAACAGGGGAATGAACAGGGGCGCAGGTGCGGAGTGAGTGCCAGGGAATGAACAGGGGAAGAACAGGGGGTAGGGTGAAGTGTGCCTAGGGATGAACAGGGGCGGAGTGTGCCTAGGGATGAACAGGGGAATGAACAGGAGCGCATGGGCGGAGTGTGCCTAGGAATGAACAGGGATGAACAGGGCGCAGGTGCGGAGTGTGCCTAGGGATGAACAGGGGATGAACAGGGGCGCAGGTGCGGAGTGTGCCTAGGGATGAACAGGGGATGACAGGGGGCGTGGTGCGGAGTGTCCTAGGGATGAACAGGGGAATGAACAGGGGCGTAGGTGCGGATGTGCCTAGGAATGACAGGGGAATGAACAGGGGCGCAGGGGCGGAGTGTGCCTAGGAATGAACAGGGGAATGAACAGGGGCGCAGGTGCGGAGTGTGCCTAGGGATGAACAGGGGATGAACAGGGGCGCAGGGGGGAGTGTGTCTAGGGATGAACAGGGGCGCAGGGTGCGGAGTGTGCCTAGGGGATGAACAGGGGCGCAGGTTGTGGTGTGTGCCTAGGGGATGAACAGGGGCGCAGGTGTGGAGTGTGCCTAGGGATGAACAGGGGCGTAGGTGCTGAGTGTGTCTAGGAATGAACAGGGGCGCAGGTTGCGGAGTGTGTGCCTAGGGAGTGAACGGTTCTTCGGTTGCGTAATGTGTCTAGAATGAAACAGGGGCGCAGGTGCGGAGTGTGCCTATGGATGAACAGAGGAATTGAAACAGAGGGCGCAGGGGCGGAGTGTGCCTAGGTATGAACAGGGGAATGAAACAGGAGCGCATTGGGCCGTAGTGTGCCTAGGAATGAACAGGGGAATGAGAGCAGTGGTGGGCCGTAGGTGCGGAGTGCCTAGGAATGAACAGGGAATGAACAAGGGCGCAGTGTAGCGGAGTGTGCCTAGGAAATGAACAGGGGAATGAACAGGGGCGCAGGTGCGGAGTGGCCTAGGAATGAACAGGGGAATGAACAGGGGGGCGCAGGTGCGGAGGTGTGCCTAGGAAGGACACGGGAATGAACAGGGGCGCAGGGGCGGAGTGTGCCTAGAATGACAGGGGAATGAACAGGGGCGCAGTGTGCCTAGGGATGAACAGGGGAATGACAGGGGCGTAGGTGCGGATGTGCCTAGGAATGAACAGGGGAATGAACATGGCGCAGGTGCGGAGTTGGCCTATAGGGATGAACAGGGGAATGAAGTGAACAGGGGCGTCAGGTGCGGAGTGTGCCTAGGAATATGAACCGGGGAATGAACAGGGGCGCAGGGCGGAGTGTGCCTAGGATGAACAGGGGAATGAACAGGGGCGCAGGTGCGGAGTGTGCCTAGAATGAACAGGGGAATGAACAGGGGCGCAGGGTGCGGAGTGTGCCAGGAATGAACAGGGGAATGAACAGGGGCCGCAGGGGCGGAGTGTGCCTAGGGAATGAACAGGGGAATTGAACAGGGGCGCAGGTGCGGAGTGTGCCTAGGATGACAGGGGAATGAACAGGGGCCAGGGGCGGAGTTGCCTAGGGATGAAACAGGGGAATGAACAGGGGCGCGAGGGGCGGAGTGTGCCTAGGGATGAACAGGGGAATGAACAGGTGCGCAGGGGCGGAGTGTGCCTAGGGATGAACAGGGGAATGAACAGGGGCGCAGGTGCGGAGTGTGCCTAGGAATGAACAGGGGAATGAACAGGGGCGTAGGTGCGGATGTGCCTAGGAATGAACAGGGGAATGAACAGTGGCGCAGGTGCGGAGTGTGCCTAGGGATGAACAGGGGAATGAACAGGGGCGCAGGTGCGGAGTGTGCCTAGGGATGAACAGGGGCATGAACAGGGGCGTAGGTGCGGATATGTGCCTAGGAATGAACAGGGAATGAACAGGGGCGCAGGGGCGGAGTGTGCCTAGGAATGAACAGGGAATGAACAGGGGCGGCAGGTGCGGAGTGTGCCTAGGAATGAACAGGGAATGAACAGGGGCGCAGGTGCGAGTGTTGCCTAGGAATTGACAGGGGAATGAACAGGGGCGCAGGGCGGAGTGTGCCTAGGGATGAACAGGGGAATGAACAGGGGCGCAGGGTGCGGAGTGGTGCCTAGGGAATGAACAGGGGAATGAACAGGGGCGGCAGGGGCGGAGTGTGCCTAGGGATGAACAGGTGAATGAACAGTGCGCAGGGGCGGAGTGTGCCATAGGGATGAACAGGGGAATGAACAGGGGGCGCAGGGGCGGAGTGTGCCTAGGATGAACAGGGGAATGAACAGGGGCGCAGGGGCGGAGTGTGTCTAGGGGATGAACAGGGGAATGACAGGGGCGCAGGGGCGGAGTGTGCCTAGGAGTGAACAGGGGAATGAACAGGGGCGCAGGTGCGGAATGTGCCTAGGGATGACAGGGGTAATTACAGGTGGCGGCAGAGGTGCGGATGTGCCTAGGGATGAACAGGGGAATGAACAGGGGCGTAGGTGCGGATGTGCCTAGGGATGAACAGGGGAATGAACAGGGGCGTAGGTGCGGATGTGCCTAGGAATGAACAGGGGAATGAACAGGGGCGTAGGTGCGGATGTGCCTAGGAATGAACAGGGGAATGAACAGGGGCGTAGGTGCGGAGTGTGTCTAGGGATGAACAGGGGAATGAACAGGGGCGTAGGTGACGGATGGTGCCTAGGCATGAACAGGGGAATGCACAGGGGCGTAGGTGCGGATGTGCCTAGGATGAACAGGGGAATGAACAGTGGCGCGGGGCGAGTGTGCCTGGGATGAACAGGGGAATGAACAGGGGCGCAGGTGCGGATGGTGCCTAGGGATGAACAGGGAAGAACAGGAGCGCGTGGCGGAGTGGTGCCTAGGGATGAACAGGGAATGAACAGGGGCGTAGGTTCGGATGTGCCTAGGGATGAACAGGGAATAACAGGGGCGTAGGTGCGGAGTGTCCTAGGGATGAACAGGGGAATGAACAGGGGCGCAGGTGCGGAGTGTGTCTAGGAATGAACAGGGGAATGAACAGGGGCGCAGGTGCGGAGTGTGTCTAGGAATGAACAGGGGAATGAACAGGGGCATAGGTGCGGATGTGCCTAGGGATGAACAGGGGAATGAACAGGGGCGTAGGTGCGAAGTGTGCCTAGGAATGAACAGGGGAATGAACAGGAGCGCATGGGCGGAGTGTGCCTAGGGATGAACAGGGGAATGAACAGGGGCGTAGGTGCGAAGTGTGCCTAGGGATGAACAGGATGACAGGGGGCGCAGGTGCGGAGTGTGTCTAGGAATGACAAGGGGAATGAACAGGGGCGTAGGTGCGAAGTGTGCTAGGAATGAACAGGGATGAACAGGAGCGCATGGGCGGAGTGTGCCTAGGGATGACAGGGGAATGAACAGGGGCGTAGTGCGAAGTGTGCCTAGGGATAACAGGGGAAGACAGGAGCGCATGGGCCGGAGTGTGCCTAGGGATGAACCAGGGGAATGAAAGGGGCGCAGGTGCGGAGTGTGCCTAGGGATGAACAGGGGAATGAACAGGGCGCAGGGCGGAGTGTGCCTAGGGATGAACAGGGGATGGAACAGGGGCGCACGGGGCGGAGTGTGCCTAGGGATGAACCAGGGGAATGAACAGGGGCGTCAGGGCGGAGTGTGCTAGGGATGAACAGGGGAATGAACAGGGCGTAGGTGCGAAGTGTGCCTAGGATGTAACAGGGAATGAACCGGGGCGCAGGGGGCGGAGTGTGCTAGGATGAACAGGGAAGAACAGGCGGCGCAGATGGGCGGAGTGTGCCTAGGGATGAACAGGGGAATGAACAGGGGCGTAGTGCGAAGTGTGCCTAGGGATGAACAGGGGATGCAGATGGGCGCAGGGGGCGGCTTGTGCCTAGGGATGAACAGGGGAATTACAGATCGCATGGGCGGAGTGTGACCTAGGAATGAACAGGGGCTGCAGGGTGCGGATGTGCCTAGGAATGAACAGGGGGATGAACAGGGGCGCAGGGGCGGAGTGTGCCTAGGGATGAACGGGAATAGAACAGGGCGCAGGGGCGAGTGTGTCTAAGGATGAACAGGGAATGAACAGGGGCGCAGGGGCGGAGTGTGCCTAGGGATGAACCGTGAATGAACAGGGGGCGCAAGGCTAGTGTGTCTAGGGATGACCAGGGGAATGAACAGGGCCAGGGGCGAGTGTGCCTAGGGATGAACAGGGAATGAACAGGGGCCAGGGGCGGAGTGTTCCTAGGGATGAACAGGGGAATGAACAGGGGCGCAGGGGCGGAGTGTGCCTAGGGATGAACAGGGGAATGAACAGGGGCGCAGGGGCGGAGTGTGCCTAGGGATGAACAGGGGAATGAACAGGGGCGCAGGGGCGGAGTGTGTCTAGGGATGAACAGGGGAATGAACAGGGGCGCAGGGGCGGAGTGTGCCTAGGGATGAACAGGGGAATGAACAGGGGCGCAGGGGCGGAGTGTGCCTAGGGATGAACAGGGGAATGAACAGGGGCGCAGGGGCGGAGTGGGCCTAGGAATGAACAGGGGAATGAACAGGGGCGCAGGGGCGGAGTGTGCCTAGGGATGAACAGGGGAATGAACAGGGGCGTTGGTGCGAAGTGTGCCTAGGGATGAACAGGGGAATGAACAGGGGCGCAGGGGCGGAGTGTGCCTAGGAATGAACAGGGGAATGAACAGGAGCGCATGGGCGGAGTGTGCCTAGGGATGAACAGGGGAATGAACAGGGGCGCAGGGCGGAGTGTGCCTAGGGATGAACAGGGGAATGAACAGGAGCGCATGGTCGGATGTGCTAGGAATGACACGGAATGAACAGGGCGTAGGTGCGGAGTGTGCCTAGGAATGAACAGGGGACTGAACAGGGGCGCAGGGTGCGGAGTGTGCCTAGGGATGAACAGGGGGAATGAACAGGGGCGCAGGGGCGGAGTGTGCCTAGGGATGAACAGGGGAATGAACAGGGGCGCAGGGGCGGAGTGTGTCTAGGGATGAACAGGGGAATGAACAGGGGCGCAGGGGCGGAGTGTGCCTAGGGATGAACAGGGGAATGAACAGGGGCGCAGGGGCGGAGTGTGCCTAGGGATGAACAGGGGAATGAACAGGGGCGCAGGGGCGGAGTGTGTCTAGGGATGAACAGGGGAATGAACAGGGGCGCAGGGGCGCAGTGTGCCTAGGAATGAACAGGGGAATGAACAGGGGCGCAGGGGCGGAGTGTGCCTAGGGATGAACAGGGGAATGAACAGGGGCGCAGGGGCGGAGTGTGTCTAGGGATGAACAGGGGAATGAACAGGAGCGCATGGGCGGAGTGTGTCTAGGAATGAACAGGGGAATGAACAGGGGCGTAGGTGCGGAGTGTGCCTAGGGATGAACAGGGGAATGAACAGGGGCGCAGGGGCGGAGTGTGTCTAGGGATGAACAGGGGAATGAACAGGGGCGCAGGGGCGGAGTGTGTCTAGGAATGAACAGGGGAATGAACAGGGGCGCAGGTGCGGATGTGCCTAGGGATGAACAGGGGAATGAACAGGGGCGTAGGTGCGGATGTGCCTAGGGATGAACAGGGGAATGAACAGGGGCGCAGGTGCGGATGTGCCTAGGAATGAACAGGGGAATGAACAGGGGCGTAGGTGCGAAGTGTGCCTAGGAATGAACAGGGGAATGAACAGGGGCGCAGGGGCGGAGTGTGCCTAGGGATGAACAGGGGAATGAACAGGGGCGCAGGTGCGGATGTGCCTAGGAATGAACAGGGGAATGAACAGGGGCGCAGGTGCGGATGTGCCTAGGGATGAACAGGGGAATGAACAGGGGCGCAGGTGCGGAGTGTGTCTAGGAATGAACAGGGGAATGAACAGGGGCGCAGGTGCGGATGTGCCTAGGGATGAACAGGGGAATGAACAGGGGCGTAGGTGCGGAGTGTGCCTAGGGATGAACAGGGGAATGAACAGGGGCGCAGGTGCGGAGTGTGTCTAGGAATGAACAGGGGAATGAACAGGGGCGCAGGTGCGGATGTGCCTAGGGATGAACAGGTGAATGAACAGGGGCGCAGGTGCGGATGTGCCTAGGGATGAACAGGGGAATGAACAGGGGCGTAGGTGCGAAGTGTGCCTAGGGATGAACAGGGGAATGAACAGGGGCGTAGGTGCGGATGTGCCTAGGAATGAACAGGGGAATGAACAGGGGCGCAGGGGCGCAGTGTGCCTAGGGATGAACAGGGGAATGAACAGGGGCGTAGGTGCGGATGTGCCTAGGAATGAACAGGGGAATGAACAGGGGCGCAGGGGCGCAGTGTGCCTAGGGATGAACAGGGGAATGAACAGGGGCGTAGGTGCGGATGTGCCTAGGAATGAACAGGGGAATGAACAGGGGCGCAGGGGCGCAGTGTGTCTAGGAATGAACAGGGGAATGAACAGGGGCGCAGGGGTGAGTGTGTCTAGGGATGAACAGGGGCGCAGGTGCGGAGTGTGCCTAGGGATGAACAGGGGCGCAGGTGTGGAGTGTGCCTAGGGATGAACAGGGGCGCAGGTGTGGAGTGTGCCTAGGGATGAACAGGGGCGTAGGTGCTGAGTGTGTCTAGGAATGAACAGGGGCGCAGGTGCGGAGTGTGCCTAGGGATGAACAGGGGCGTAGGTGCGGAGTGTGTCTAGGGATGAACAGGGGCGCAGGTGTGGAGTGTGCCTAGGGATGAACAGGGGCGCAGGTGCGGAGTGTGCCTAGGGATGAACAGGGGCGCAGGTGTGGAGTGTGCCTAGGGATGAACAGGGGCGTAGGTGCGGAGTGTGTCTAGGAATGAACAGGGGCGCAGGTGCGGAGTGTGCCTAGGAATGAACAGGGGAATGAACAGGGGCGCAGGTGCGGAGTGTGCCTAGGGATGAACAGGGGAATGAACAGGGGCGCAGGTGCGGAGTGTGCCTAGGGATGAACAGGGACGCAGGTATGGAGAGCGCCTCGAAAGCGCTCAGGTGCGATGCAGACGTGAGAGAGGGTCAGCCCTCTGCCAGCAGAACTCAGGAAAGGCTAAGACCACTCCCTCTTCCCTCCATCTCCTGTGGAGAGGAAGCGTCCACAGAGCATCAGGTGTGTCCTGCCCACAGCCCCATGCCACAGGAAAGGCCCCAAATCCAAGAACAGAAAGTGGCAGACAAGGGCAGATCAATGGAGTCAATCAGATGGGGAGGAGCCACCCAGGCATGGGAGGGGAGGCTGCTGGGATCCCATCCCAGTGGGGAGGATGTTGGTGAAGGGGGGGGGGAGGGGCAAAGTAGGTTGGGTTGGGCGTCCTGTGGGTTTTGCTGTTTCTCTTCCACGACTGCTCCCACCCCTGCCGGGGAGGCCCCAATCTTTTCACACCGCAGCTAGTGGCAGCCCTTCCACCAACACCCCCCACCTACCTCTCCCTGGGGGTTGGGGCCACCCCAAAGTTCCTCTTTGAGAACCACAGCTGCGTTCACAGTGTTGCCTCAGCCAGAATTCCGTGAGTCGGCTTCCGTGTAGCTCAAGGATCTCTTGGGGTCCTGGGGAATCTGATGGAGCTGGAAGCAGGGATGGGCGTCAGCCGAGGACCCAGGGGGAGCACGATGCTTCTCTAGTCCTCACACCAGGCCCATCTTCATGATACTCACTTGACGGATGAGGCCGCCAAGGCTCAGACATGGCAGGTCAGTGACAGAGTCCAGAGTCAAGTCTGTCTTTGCACGACTTTTCGCCAGCTTTTCCCAACAGAAAAGGAGTTATTCCAGAAGGTTCACATCATGAGATGATCATGGCGCCTGTCTTCATTTTTTAAATTAGTGAGTAATTATTTTACTACTTAAAAGACGTCGTTTCCCAGTGTGAGAGCTTCTTAGGATAAATGGAAGAACCACAAGCAGCACCTAAGGTGTTATTCTACGTGAAATAGGTCAGACAGAGAAAGATAAATACCAATGATTTCACTTGTATGTGGAATCTAAAAAAACCCAAACAAACAAATAAATAAAACAAAAGAGAAACAGACCCATTGACATGGAGAACAAGCTGATGGTCACCAGAAAAGAAGGAGGAGGATGGAAAGTGTGTGTGTGTGTGTTAGGGGGAAAACATATAAAACTGTTGTGCATTGTGGTGAGTTACTGCATGCCCACCATGAAACTATATTTATTGAATTCCTGCTGTGTACAAAGACAGGATGACAGATTCTGAGGGCATGAAGATAACAAGACAAGGCCCCCATCTGGGAAGGAGAAAAGAACAAAAACAAACCCACAAAAGCAGAGGTTAGTGGTGATCAAACCAACGATGATCTCATGAGTCCCAACCAGGCTGTTGAACATTTGGCCACTGGAGTGGCTTTGGTTGACATGTGACCTTGTTCTTTATCTTATCCTGTTTAATGTATACCCTTGAAGAACCAATGATCAAAGACAGGAAGCAAAAGGAACCCTGCCATCCATCCCATTTACTCCTTGCAGCAGCCCAGGGTGGAGGTACTGTCATTATTCCTATTTCACAGATGAGAACACTGAGGCTCGGGGCGGTGAGTAATGTTCCCAAGAGACCACAGATTTACTAAGGGGCAGAATCAGAACTCACAACTGTGACTCAGGGCTGCCTCTTAAACCTCTCAGCATATTTTCTTCTTATCCTCAGTTGATCCTTCCCTGGTAGTGGCCTCTCTTCACAGAAGCAGGAGATAGAAATTCAGCTCACCTTGCAAGTTGGGTGGGATAAGTACTGCTGGGTTTGATACCAAATCCCGGGCCAGAAGGGGTAACATGCTTTCTTCTTCATGGCTCGAGGGCCCAAAAGCCAAACAGATGCACACATGCACATGAATTCGTTCCACTGTAGGGAGGGAGATGGGGGGCTGGGGACCAGCTCCCCAGATGCTAGGCCCTTCTCTGGCCTCTCCTCGTCTCTCCATGACCTGAGTGCCCACACCAGGTGTAATTTATCATCAGCCTCTGTCCAGCTGTCCCTGCAACCCTCCAGCCACTTTGTCACCACTCACAGATCTTCGTGGCCTGAAGCCCTGGGAGTCCGCCTCGGTGCAGGAGCCGGTCCCTCTGCTATGAAACAGGAGTGACAGCAGTGCCTTGTTGTCTTGTCATGACGAATATATGACTTAACATGTAGTGTGTGGAACAGAGCTGGTTGCAGCACGTGGAAAGCACGTGTTCGATGCTGCTTGCTATTGTTGCCACCATCACCAGTGTGCTTCAAGAGCTGTCTCCGGGCTCTTCACATCATCATCGCCCCGTAACTTCCACCTCTGCTCTGGGAACCAGCTGAATTCCAACCCCACCCCCACTGCTGCAACCCTAGAAACAACCAGAATCAAGGGTAGAGCAGGGTCCCCATGCTTTGGGATCTGACCAAGCCAGGAAGAGGTAGACCAGCCTGCAGGGAAACCACAGATGATTCATAATCTCCACCATGAGATAAACTCTTTTCCTACTCTCTGCTATATAGAGAAGTGACCGTGAAAAGTCTCTGTCCATCAGTCAAAGGCTTTTCTGTTTCCCTGGTTATAATGGTCACCAGAACCTTGCTGGTTCTACAGAGGGAACTTCATGGGCAGAAGAGGCGCCTACCACTTCCAGGTGTAATTTTAACAACTTGAACAATGTTCCCCAAACCCAGCCACTCCCCAACCACACACACACACACACACACACACACACACACACACTTCCCGATGGCTAATGACCAAATTTTCAGCAGTAGCAAGCTACCCCCAGGGTGAGGGAGATTCAGACACTGTTATCAGGCATTTACATTTTAATATTACTGAGTTTCAAAATTTTTCTGGAGCAGGTTTTCTTTGTGAGAAGGGTAGAGGCCTTTCTGTTCCGACTACAAAAATAAAAATACAAGGCAGAGAATCAGAGTGATGTGCCCTGAATCCCAAGGGACTGAGCTCCCTGTGGGGACAGAACTAAGGCAGGTACCTTCAGACAGCGTGTAAACGTGTCCATCTTAAGCCCCTGAACCCTGAGATCTGGTGAAGCAGGAAGCAACGAAACCTGTGCTACTTACAGTGTTTTAAGGGGTTCCCCAGGAAGGCTAGAGGTCCCCAGGTGAAGGCCTCAGGAGCCAGCTGAGCATCCAGGAGCAGGAAAAATGGTGATTATGTCCTGGGCCTGAGTTCCAATGGGCTCTGCCCTTTTGTATGACCTCGGGCAAGTCACTTCATCTCTGTGTGTGTCTGTCCCCTTGTCTATAAAACACAGGCAATGATAACAGTACCGCCCTCCCTGGCTTACTGTGAGGATCAACTGAGTTTACATGCAAAGCACAGCAAGCCACCATTATTCAGGCACCTTCCTAAGGATCCCACGCCCCGAGAATTTAAGGAAGGGCAAGTTAAGCTCTGAAAATCTGTTCCTAAGTCCTCTTGCCACAGATCCTTTTTTTTTTTTTTATCCTCACTTGAGGACATTTTTCCATTTTTTGTTCAGGTAGAGTGGGAGGGAGAGAGAGGAACAGAGAGAGAGAGAGAAATATCGATGTGAAAGGAACACATTGAGTGGCTGCCACCCGCACAACCGACCAGGGCCGGGGACAAACTGCAACCGAGGTACGCGCCCTTAGCGGGAACCGAACCCAGGTCTCTCCGGACCGCAGGCCGACGCTCTAACCGCTGAGCCAAACCGGCCAGGGCGCGACAGATCCTTTTGAAATAAGTGGTAAGCTGCTGTATATCCATTCCATCAAGTCATGTTTTTCCCCACAAATAAAATCAGTGTGTCCACTGTGAAAATCTTGAAGCGTGTAACTGTCCTTGAGGATGTTCACAAGTGTCAGGGAGAAGTCCTTCAACCAATTCACTCCACAAATGCACAAGCCGTGTTCCAGGCGCTGAGCTCAGTAGGGTTCAGAACTACTTTCTTAGAGCTGACGTTCTCGAGTCCTAGCAGCCAAGCGCGGTGCTGGAGACCCTGGCTGGAAAACCGGTCCGAGGAGGGGAGGAGGAAAAGCAGAGAGCAAGGAAGGTTGTTGCCCAGAGTGTTCAAGAACCCCGTGCCCCTCCATCCTCCGTGGGCAGTGTCCAGCATCAGGTGTTGCCTAGCAGCCTGGGTTTGAGTTCTGACTCTGCCACCTACAAGCCTTGTGACCTTGGGCAGATCCATCCATCTGAGTCTCAGCCTTTTCATTGATAAGACAGTGAAAACAGCCCTGACCGGTTTGCTCAGCGGTTAGAGCATTGGCCCATGGAACGAAGAGTCCCGGGTTTGACTCCAGTCAAGGTCACGTACCTCAGTTGCAGTTAGGTCCCTGGCCCTGGTCGGGATCATGCGGGAGGCAACCAGCTGTTGTGTCTCTCTCACATCAATGTTTCTCTTTCTCCCTCCCTCCCACCCACTCTATCTGAAGATAAATGAGAAAATATTCTTGGGTGAGGATTAAAAAAAAAAAAAAAGAGTGAAAATAAGACAATCTACCTGCAAAGACAGTTTGGGGGCTAAATGAGATCATGGGGGTAGGAAGCCTCTTAGCATGCCTGCCACAAAGGGAACACCAGGGTACAGTGACAACTTCCTTTTCTTTATATACTTTAACCACGACAACGTGTTATTTCTATTAATATGTACTAGGTTTATTAAAGAATTTTGTTGCCCTGGCCAGTTTGGCTCAGCGGTTAGAGCGTCGGCCTGCGGTCCAGAGAGACCCGGGTTCGGTTCCCGCTAAGGACGCGTATTTCGGTTGCAAGTTTGTCCCCGGCCCTAGTTGGTCGTGCGGGTGGCAGCCACTCGATGTGTCTCTTCACGTCGATGTTTCTCTCTCTCTCTCCCTTTCTCTCTCTCCCTCCCACTCTATCTGTACAAAAAATGGAAAAATGTCCTCGGGTGAGGATAAAAAAAAAAAAAAAGAATTTTGTTGTTGCCCGACTGGTTTGCCTCAATGGCTGAGCGTCCACCCATGCACCAAGAGGTCACCAGTTCAATTCCCGGTCAGGGCACATACCCAGGTTGTGGGCCAGATCCCCAGTGGGGGGCATGCAGGAGGTAGCCAATCAATGTTCTCTCTCATCAATGTTTCTCTCTCTGTCTCTCTCTCTCTCCCTTTCTCTCTGTCTAAAATTCAATAAAGAAAAAAAATTTTTTTAAAGAATTTTGTTGTTAATCTTCACTTAAGGATGTTTTCCATTTATTTTTAGACAGAGGGAAGGGAGGGAGGAGGGGGGAGAGAGAGAGAGACATCGATGTGAGAGAGACACATTGATTGGTTGCCATCCACATGACCCCAACCGGGGCTGGGACTCAAACCTGCAACCCAGGTATGTGCCCTTGACCAGGAATCAAACCGAGACCCTTCAGTCCGAGCTGGCCAGAGCTAAAGACATTTTTTTAAGTTTTATTTTCTAATGCAGTAGTAACTGATGGACGTAACGTGCATCAGCGAAAGCTCTTCAGGGTCCAGGTGACCTTCAGACGTAAAGAGGTGCTGAGAGCAGACGCTTGGAGCTGCGCTCGGGCTCCCCGGCTGGCTTTCTCACCAGTGCTATGTAACCTGGCAGCAGCCACCCTCACCCCGCCCCTTGCAGTTAATTGTGCAACTCCCGGGCCGAAAGGACCCTCTGAGATATCTTCAAAAACCTTCTCCTGGTGCAGAGGGACACACTGAGAGGGGGACTGTTTTGTCTGAGGTCGCCTAGCCATCAGCTCCACCCAAAACTGGAGCTGGAATCCAGGCTCCTGTGTCCTTGGTCCAGGACTGTCGTCATGATTGCGACGGACAGGTGCTGAGCTCTTCACCCAGCCTGGCTGAGGATGGGCCAGGCGCCCCGGCACACACCCAGCTTCCTGCTGTTCACTCAACTCCAAAATCCCAAGTGGAGAGAGGGTCTTCTCCCTCTGCTCTGCTAACACTCTCCTCATCCTCTCTGTCACCTCCCTCCTGACCCTCGCCCCCCACCAGCCCAAAGCACAACAGAGATGACTTGTTATTCTCACTTGTTGCCAACTAGCAAAAAAGTTGGGAGCGTGAGGAGAAAGGTATGATATGTATACATACCATATATGACATACATGAAATCTGCCATGCGGGGGGGCTTGCTGTGTGCCAGGTACTGAATTAAACATGGTGCTATTCCAGTACTCCTCGGGCCTCACCACCCCTGAAGAGATAGGTACTATTTGTTATTCCCATTTCACAGATGAGGAAACTGAGGAAAAGAAGTGAGCGACGTTATCCAGGGGCATCAAGCTAACACTTGGCTGAGCCAAGACTGGAAGTCAGGTCTGTCTGACTCCTAAGCCCACCAGCCTGACTGGTAAATCAGGGCTCCACCAGGCTGGTGGGGACAGGACTGAACCCTAGTCCTGCAGGTTGTCCTGCAGGCATCAGTGAGTGAAACTGGTCAAAAGAGGGAAAAAGCCAAAAACAGAGAAAAGAGATGTGATTTACCCCTGGGATTAAAGACAAAAGAGTGTCTGTGTCCGTTGTCAGGGCCCCTCACCCTGGGCAGGGTCATGAAATAGATGTGGCTGGGCCTCCACCAACCCGACTTTCATAACACAAGGGCTCATGGCCTGCCACCTGCTGTGGAATTTGGGGCCAGTGACTAACCCTCTCTGAACCTGTTGGCGCAAGGAACACCACCTGCCTCAGATAACAGCTGAGAGCCTTCCTCTGCTGTGTAAACTCAAGTGTGAAAAAATTGTGGGCATTATTAATACATTCTCTAAAAGGGAAGTTGCGTGGGTATCTGGTAGTTGAAAAGAGGAAGATCTTTGAAAAGATTTGACAACATTGTCCTGTGGGCAGATTTCTGATCAGTCAGTTAACGTACCAAGTATTTGGACGTGGGAGAGACTACAGAGCAAGAGGAATGGGACCCTGGTCTACAGAGGAGTGGACAAGGGCGCAGCTCCCAGGGCCCTCAGCAAGTGTCTGCACGTCTCCGAGCCCCATTTTCTCTTCTACCAAAGACGGAAGACAATAATCGTAGCCTCACAGGGTTGTTTTGAGGCTTAAATGGGATAACATGTAGACCAACACTCACCATTATTATCCTCCAGCCTGGTGCGCCTGTGGTGATACGGGGTTGAGAGACCTGCTTCTCCACAGAACTAACTGGTGCCGGACCGGGCTCCCACCCGAGAACCTGCTTCCCAGCTCGGGGTCCTTTTCTTTCCACACATCACGTGCACGTTCTGTAGTTCAACTGGGCAGCCAAGCTACTGACAGTTTGTGTTAAATAACTACCTATGGGCAGAGGTGGAAGAGGGTGAAGGGGGGATAAATGGTGATGAAAGGAGACTTGGCTTGGGGTGGCAAACACACAATATACAGATGGTCCTTGAACTGCAAACCTGAAACCTATATAACTGTATTAACCAATGTCACCCCAATAAATTCAATAGAAAAATAAAAGTGTTTGTAAGCAAAAAGAAAATGTAGATTTCTGAGCTCCACATTTCCTGATTCAATTGTTCATGGTGGGGCCTCAGACACGCATGTTTACCGGCACAGCACTTTGAGAAGTACTTACCCCGATGTTCGGACAATTTTTCCAGCTATTGGCTGAAATCCCATTCATCAGTAAGTCTTCTTACCTCATTGTTTATTAATCCTTCCAGAGAACTGACCAAAGATGGGCATAGAGGTGCCATGGCGACTCATAGTTCTGGTCCTTACCATCAGTTGATTGACATTCTGTGGCCCTGGATTTAAAGTAATGGCCATACTTATGAATAATGCATATGATATTTTAGGAATCACTATATTTTTATTCCTCTTAAGTGAAGATGTCATATGGCTCCCCATCCTGTTAATCAACGCATTGTGATGCTTCGGGGGCAGGGTAGTCACTGGCTAGGACACCAAAGTCCTCACTCCGCTCTGACTGTCAAACGGAGTTTCTTCTGTGTTGTGTCCCCAGGACAAAGGGCTCTTGAAAGCTAGGCTGCGTCAAGAGAGAAAAGGAATTTCTGAATTTCTAAAAGTACTTTGAGATATCATCGTTCATTCCTAATTTTACTGAATTCCTATCAGAGAATGAGGCCTGTAGAATTTCTGCTTTTCATCTTTTCTTGAGGTTTTCTTTGCAGCCGTATACATGATTGATTTTTACAACGTGTCTTTCTTTCGATGGATGTGAAGTCCTTTGGCAATTCAAACAAATGCGACAATTGAAACAGTAAGAATAAATAGTAAATAAATAAATAAATGACTTAACCTGCATATCAAGAATGCAAAGGTTCGCTTCCCTAGACACAGAGGAAGAAACTGAGGCTCAGAGAGTTTGAATAATTTGCGCCAAGGTCACACAGCCCACCAGTGGCAGAGCTGGGATTTGAACCCACCAATATTTTATTCCTCATCCTTGGTGCTTAACCTTCTTACAGTGGAAAGAGGGCTCAGACACCATGTAGCCCTATTTCTCCGGGGAGGGAGACTGGAGATGATACAGACAGATGAGGACAGACGGTCCAGGGATAATGTGTGTCCAGACATCAGGTGGTACCCCCACAGACCCCATCAGGTGGGGGTGATGAATGGTGAGTGGATAGCAGGCTTGGGATGGAATCCGTCAGCTCTATAGGGCAGACTCATGGGGAGTGGATTTCATTGACAACCCATAGACATTTGAGAGAGGAATTATAGAGGAGACCTTAATGATCATCTTTTGCCCCAATTCTGTAAATTATTAGTTCTTTCCTAAAAGGACTGGAGGTGGCCTATATTATGAGCCAGGGCAATTGAAATAAAAGCACAGCATCAGAAACCACTAAAAGGAGCAATGAGTGAACCGAGAGACAACCTTGAATGGCCCAGGCCTGCAGTCCTGCATTGCATTTGCCTCTGCGCTTCCCGGCAGCCGAGGACAAAGGAAATGCAGGGACCTGTCTGCAGAAGCCGCCTGTTTTCCCTAATGGACATTTGTTATTCATTCATTCATTCATTCATTCAGTACGTCAATTTTAAAATATCTCAGTGCCTACGTTGTGCCAGGCCCTGTGCTCAAATGCTGGAAATCCCAGGAGGCGTGTGTTAAATCAGTTTGAAAACAAAACCCTTTGGCAGAGCTTTGCCTCTCTCCTCCTATTTTTCCTGAACCTCTCCTGCGATTTATATCACCAGAGAGATTTTTATTTTTTAATCCTCACCCAAGGATTTTTTCTTTTTCTCTCCAGATAGAGAGGAAGGAAGAGAGAGGGAGGGAAAGGGAGAGAGAGAGAAACATCGACGTGAGGGGGACACATTGACTGGTTGCCTCCCGCACGGAACCGCAACAGAGGTACCTGCCCTTGGTCAGAATAGAACCCGCGCCTCATTGGTCTGCGGGCGGACGCTTTACCGCTGAGCCAAACCAGCCAGGGCTCACCAGAGAGATTTTTAAGTTCCTTCCCCTTGTGCTGTCCCACTTCCCCTGCCAAATCCATTTCAGGAAGGGACTCTCCTGGTGTTCTGTTTACAAGGTCAAAGAGCCTGACGGTGCCAACCTTCTAGTTCACCTTCTGCTTTAGATGCTGCCTGGGATTCTCATCTTTTTCTGCAGTCCTGGTTGCCTGGATCAGGAGCATGGTGGTGAGAAGTTTGTGGTCAGGCTGAGGGAGAATGAGAACTGGGTCCGATGAGTGATGTCTGCCATGGATTTGGGACTGAGGAGTGGGGTCATCTAACTGCCTCACTTCTCTGAGCTGAGTTGCATTTCCACAAGGGCTGCTTTGCTTAGCTAGGCCCCATATGAAAAGATCTCCTGCCCTGGCCGGTTTGGCTCAGCGGTTAGAGCGTCGGCCTGCGGTCTGGAGAGACCCGGGTTCGGTTCCCGCTAAGGGCACGTACCTCGGCTGCGGTTTGTCCCCGGCCGTGGTTGGTCGTGCGGGTGGCAGCCACTCGATGTGTCCCTTCACATCGATGTTTCTCTCCTCTCTCTCTGTTCCTCTCTCTCCCTCCCACTCTACCTGAACAAAAAATGGAAAAATGTCCTCGGGTGAGGATAAAAAATAATAATAATAAATAAATAAATAAATAAATAAATAAATAAATAAATAAATGAAAAGATCTCCAAAAATCTACTATGGGCTATTTTTGGGGTGAGGGGCAGTAGAATACAAAGATGTATCTATCTACTCCCTGACCCAGATTCTACTCGCAAAATGAGAAACTGCCCTGCCAGTGTGGCTCATTTGTTGAGCATTGACCCATGCACCAAGAGGTCACTGGTTCGATTCCTGGTCAGGGCACATGCCCAGGTTGTGGGCCAAATCCCCAGTGGGGGGCATGCAGGAGGTAGCCAATCGATGTCCTCTCTCATCGATGTTTCTATCTCCCTCTCCCTTCCTTTCTCTCTAAAATCGATAAAGAAAAAAAAATTTTTTTTTTAATGAGAAACTCACAGTCCAGGAAGCAAGATGAGAAATGGACACAAATAATTAAAGATAAACAGTGATCCATGCAATAGGTTTCAGTGAGCTTCATCTACTTGGAGAGGTAGGAAGAAACCAGAGAACGCTTACAGGCTTTTCATATAGCCTATAACAGATAAGATTTGGGCAAAGGAACACAGCCTACAACTCCAAACCCCAGAAAAGTTCCTTGCAACTGCAACCAAGTACTACCAAGCACAGAGGAAGACTAGGAAAAGAAATGTAGAATCAAGTCCCCCTGGCACCCTTGTCACAGCTGGACATAGCACCAAGAGCCCAGCCTGCTAGGAAGTAGGTCAAGAGGGTCACATTGCTCTTTTACTGATGCAGGTCAAACAGGTTTTTAAAAATGTGATGGCTCAGGCTTCATGGTGGTAACGTGTCTGCTGAGGATGACGAGATCTTTCTATCAGCCTGAGCTCTCAGACAAAGGTCGGACAAGACTCAAGCACAGAATCCTACAAACTCACCATGGAGGATTTCCTGCCTTTCGTTAGACATGTACTGTAAGCAAGGCACAACGCCATGCATTTAGCAAACTTCTGTCACTTAATCTGCACAACAATGTGATACTGGTAGCATTTCTCCAAGTTTACAATGAATAAAACAGTTTCAGAGAGGGGAAGTGACTTGCCCCATGTCACACTGCCCATAAGGTTCAGGCCTGATTTGAATTCAGGGAGGTCGGGTTGCAAAGCCTGTGGCCATTGAGATCTAACCTGCTAAAACAAAACCACTCAGTCATCCCATCGGCTTTAAAGATGAGAAAGAAAGACCCAGAAAGGAGACGGGACCTGCCCAAAGCCACTCAGTAGCAGAACAGGGACTAAAACACAGGCGTCCACTTTCCCAGAGAGACAATGATGGGTCTTGAGCTCTCACCTCAGCTTGTTATTGTAGGTGCAGCCATCACAGGGCCACCTGTGAGTGTGGCATTGTTTTACTTCACACTTTCATTTTGGGTCAGAAAAACCCCCCAGCGTACCTTTTCAGAACAGTTTCCACAGCCCTCGAAGTTCCCTTCCCAGACACTCAGCCTGAGGCAGGGCTCTGGGCCAGCCGTGCACACCAAGGGCAGCGTGGACACCTCTGTGGGGAGAGTGGCAGGTGGGGCTTTGGCACTTTCCTTAGGTGGAGAAAGCACTTGGTTAGTTGGTTGGTTCTCTTTGAACCGTACATTTGTGTGGCGTCTGTTTTTGCATGCTTCAGTGCTCTGAATACTTAGACCTGCAGTGACACACTTATAAAGAATATGAGCCCGCCCTGGCCGGTTTTGCTCAGTGGTTAGAGCGTTGGGCCGCAGACCAATGAATTGCGGGTTCAATTCTGGTCAAGGGCACGTACCTCGGTTGCGGTTCTTCCTCGGCCCTGGTCGGGTTGTACAAGAGGCAACCAACTGATGTCTCTCTCTCATCAATGTTTCTCTCTCTCCCTCTTCCTCTCTCTCCCTCCCTCCCACTCCATCTGATGATAAATAAAAATATATCCTTGGGTGAGGATTAAAAAAAAACACAAAAAGAATAGGCACTCTTTCCACCTAACAAATGCATAGAAATAAAGTTTTACATACACTTTGAAAGGACTGCTGTCCCGCTACAGCCAACCCGTGGACCAAGTGACAAAGGCCTGGTGGAGATCAGCAGTCGATTTGGTTTTCCCAAAGGGAACGGGACAGGTATTGTCATTGCCACTTCACAAAGGAGAAAAGGGACTCAGAAAGTTGAAGGGATTGCCAGAAGTCACATGCCAAGCCCTGGCGGGGGGGGGGGGGGGGGGGGGGGTGACCGCAGCGCAGCAAACACCCAGGAGGCTTTGCCCTGAGGAAGGCCGGTCTAGCAGCCAGCTTCCCCGGCTCCAGAAGAATGTGTCTGCCCGAGGGAAGGCAGGCAGAAGCTGGTTTTCCTGGGCTCTGTGCGTTCTGTTGTTGCCTGATGTTGTCTTTTTAGGAACTCCATCCAAATGCCTGGATTTTGTGCCCTGACCTAATCTGGACAACAACCACGAGCTGGTGGCCACACCAGGCTACCCCAGGCATCCCTCTTCTAGGCTGGACTCTGCATGGGGTAAGCCATTTTCTAATGGGACACTGTTTTCTAAGGGAAATAAGAGAAGAGATTTGGGGCAGAAGGGCAGCAGGAATGTAGGGAGGAAGCTTCCAGAAGTGTCAGGGTGAACAGGTGGGAGCTGAGAAAGGCTTTCACTCTGTCATTCATTCGTGACCAGGGCTGAGAACTCAGCTGAGACCATTTCCTGTCTCATCTCAGGTGTGATATTGACAGCATTCAGCAAAGGGCCTCTGTCTCAGGGAAATCCCCCTTCCAGCTCATCAGCTTGTAGGGTCATCTCTGTGCTTAAGCACACAAGTTTTTGTTTTGGTTTTTGGTTTTTTTGGTACGTGCCCCTAGCAGGAACCGAACCCGAGACTCTCTGGTCCGCAGGCCAACGTGCCAACCGCTGAGCCAAACCGGCCAAGGCTAAGCACACAAGTTTTGTCTCATGATTTGGGGGATGTGGACTCTAGTTCCAGCTCTGCTGCTAATTCAGTGGGTGACCTGAGCCAAATTACATGCCCATCCTTGGACTGTTTTCTCAGTGGTAAAATGATGGCGTTGGACTAAATTAGATATTTTCAATCTGTTTCTTGAAGACTGAGCACTCCACAAAAGAACCTGGGTTGCCTTGAAGAGGTGACATGGGCTCAGGGACTCAGCTTTTACCTGGTTTATGCATAGGGTTCCATCAACTGTGAAAAGCATTCTGCTCGCTCTCTCTTTTTTAAACATAACTGTTTAAAATTTTTTTTTATATTGATTGATTTGAGAGAGAGAGAAACATTGATTTGTTATTTATGCATTCATTGGTTGATTTTTGTATGTGCCTGACCAGGGATCATGAACCCACAACTTTGGTGTACTGGGACATCGTGCAAACCAACTGGACTACCTAGCCAGGGTGCATTCTGCTATCTTAAAATAATAAAATAAAGTCCGGCAGGTGTGGCTCAGTAGTTGAGCATCGACCCTGCAGCAAGAGGTCGGCCATTGATTCCCAGTCAGGGTACATGCCCAAGTTGTGGGCCAGATCCCCAGTGGAGGACATGCAGGAGGCAGCCAGTCAATGTTCTCTCTCATCGATGTTTCTATCTCTCTCTCCTTCTTACTTCCTCTTTCTCTCTAAAAATCAATAAAGGGAAAAATAATAATAATAAAATATAAACCTTTATAATAAGGGCTGCCATTTATTGAGCACTTATGATGCACTAAGCATATTATTCTTGACAACCCTGCGAAGTCCATGAGTTACACCCATTTGAAGATGCTCCTAATAATAATAATAATAATAAACACTTCAATGTATTATATTAATTTACTTAAATGCTCACAAAAAAAACATTTACAGGTGAGAAATGAGGCATTAGGTATTTTGAACAAGTTCACGTGGCTGAGATTTGAACCTACATATGAAGTGTGTTCCCCTCCCCTTCCACCCTTACTTGGGTCTACTCCATCTAAGTCAGCCCCTTCCATCTCAATGGCTCTCATTTATCAAACAGTCATTGAGCCCCTACTATGTAGCAGACAGTGTACAAGGCTCTGAAGACCAGAAATAATGAAGGCTCAGTCCCTGACCTTGACAAACCGTATGGCCTCTGCCAAGTGGTTTAACGTTTCTCAGCCTCCATTATGAAGCAACAATGACCATAATTTTTTTCAAACTATAAGAGAATATTTATTTAGAAAGGTCCAGAGGCAAAACAAGGACCCTGGGAGCTTAGGAAAGAAGAAAGGTAAATGTAACACCTGGGGGGAGTGGGGGGAGGGGAAGGGAGTGGGCGCGCTCCCAGGAAACAGGCCAATACCATAATTCTTATATTATAGAGATGTGTGGATTACATTAGACTGTGGCTGTGAAAAATATTAGGTAGGATTTAAATTATAGCCCGGCGGTGTGGTTCAGGGGATTGAACGTCATCCCATGAACCAAAACATCACAGGTTCGATTCCCAGTCACATGCCCGGGTTGTGGGCTCGATCCCCAGTAGGGGGCGTGTAGGAGGCAGTCGATTGATGTTTTCTCTCAGCAATGTTTCTCTCTCCATCTAAAAAAAAAAATCAATAAAAACATATTTTAAAAAATAATAATAATAAAATAAGAGTATGCGTTGGCTATAACTGAAAATTAAAAAATAAATAAATTCCATACAATTGTTGATGAGTGCAGTTATTAATTTGGTTGGAGGAAAGACTAATTAATGCAGAATCGGTGACAGCATATGCAGGATAAGGCTGGGGGCTTGCTGTGTGAGGGATCTGGGAAGGCTTCAGGGGGCCAAGACGAGCCCAGAGGGGAGGCAAAGAAGGAAGGTGACTCAGGGAAAGAAAGCCAGGGGCAAAGGCGCAAGGAAGGGAGCTCTTTGGGAATGGTGAGACATCGGGTGATCCAGACCGGGGCTGCCCACAGTGGCCGCCGAGGAATTCGTTCTGACCTGTCTATCAGCCGGCAGCACAGTGCATCCGGCTGGGCTAGCGCCGTCCCCTAAGCATATGACATGAGACACGGGGCATTTAAGATTTTCTAGTAGCCTCAGTACAAAATAATAAAATGAAACAGGCAAAATAAATATTTAGGCCAATATATCCAAAATATTATCATTTGGCTTATAAAAAATATACAACATTATTAATGAGATATTTTACATTCTTTTTTCCATACTGTCTTTGAAATCTGGTGAGACTTTCACACCTAAGGCACATCTCAATCCACACTAGCCGCTTTGACAGAGCGGGTAGGGACAGAATTGAGGTCAAGCCCCAGTTCCCACGCTTAAATAACTAAGTCATCCTGGGCAAGTTCCAAATTAAGAATAGCTATCCCCAGGGTCAAGCTGTCATCTAAATATATTTTATACATTCATTCACTTAATCCTCGTGAATTATCTGTAAAGGTTTGGATTACCATGATTATCCCCATTTGACAGGGAGCCCATAGCCTTATCATTCCTAAACCTTCTTCCTCCACAAGATGAGCATAAGCACACCCTGAGGGCCCTTGTGAGGGAGCTGTGAAGGTCTCCTGACCAGACTCACCAAGCAGCCACTGCTCAGGAAGCCACAGACCTCTCTCATCCCAACTTCCCGCCCTGAGCACTCAAGCCCGACCAGGACAGGCTGAGGGGAGTGAGGCACTCACTGTGAGCACAACATTTAAATGGCCATAGAAACAATCAAAATAAATTTTGTTTTGAGTGCAAATAAAATATTTAACTTTATAAAATAAGGTTGTGAGCCCTGGCCGGTTTTGCTCAGCGGTTAGAGCGTCGGCCTGTGGTCCAGAGAGTCCCGGGTTCAATTCCTGCTAAGGGCACATACCTCGGTTGCAGTTTGTCCCCAGCCCAGGTTGGGGTTGTGTGAGTGGCAGACACTCGATGTGTCTCTCTCACATTGATGTTTCTCTCTCTCTCTTCCTCCCTCCCGCTCTGTCTGAAGATAAATGCAAAAATGTCCTTGGATGAGGATAAAAATAAATAAATAAAATAAAATAAGGTTGTGAGCCCTGGCCAGTTTGGCTCAGCGGTTAGAGCGTTGGCGCACAGACCAAAGAGTCGCGGGTTCGATTCCAGCCACGGGCACGTACCTCAGTTGTGGTTCGTCCCTGGCCCTGGTCGAGGTCGTGTGGGAGGCAACCAATCAATATGTGTGTGTGTCTCTCTCTCCCTCCCTCCCTTCCACTCTATCTGAAGTTAAATAAAAAAAATATTCTCGGGTGAGGGTTAAAAAAAGAAACGCCACTAAAGATATCGTGGAAATGTCTACAGGGAGGCACACATTTTCCTTTCTCCTCAGGCAAGGCACTGCTTTTTTGGCTGAGTCCAGGGAGAATCCTGCCCTCCTTGCCCCTTCTCCAGATCCTCTTCCCCTGCCTGCAAGTTCTCTTTCTTTACCTACTTTGTAAATCCTCTACATTTTCCTAAGGGATTAGGCTTTGGTTTAACGTTGTGTTTTTTTTGTTTTGTTTTTTTAATCTTTTTTCTTCATTGATTTTTTTTTTTTTTTAGAGAGAGAGGGAGAGAGATAGAAACATCAATGAGAGAGAACATCGATTGGCCGCCTCCTGCATGCCCCCCACTGGGGATTTGGCCCACAGCCTGAGCATGTGCCCTGACTGGGAATTGAACTGGCGACCTCTTGGTGCATGGGTCGATGCTCAACCACTGAGCCACACCAGCCAGGCTCAACGCTGTGTTTTTAAGATTTATCCTTATTGATACACAGAGTTCTAGTTCATCAATACTGCTTCCTGTATTTCTTTGTATGGATTGAGTATAATTTATCCATTTTTCAGTTGATGGACATTTTTTATTCTATTTCAAATATGCTGAAATGAACATCCTTATGTGTGTCTCCTTGGGCCCACATGTGAGAGTTCCTTGGGAAGACATTCCCAGGAGTGGACTTGGTGCCTCCAAAGCCAAGGCACATCTTCAATGTCACTAGATTTTGCCAAACTGCTCTCCAAAGTCGTGTCCTGAAAGTTCTCATTGCTGCACACCTTCTCCAACATGCAAAACTGTCAGATTTAATTTTCTGTCAATCTGATGGGAGAGAAACTGGCATTTCTGCAGATGCTATGGAGCTTAGATAACTTGTCAAAGGATTATTGGCCATTTTTTTTCATGCCTCATATTTTTCTTATTTGTGGATTCTCTCCTTTTTCCTTATGTAGTTTTGCCTGAGGTATGTTTATTTTTATTATCGTTTTTGTTGTTGTTAATCTTCATGTGAGGATATTTTTTGTTTAATTTTTTTAGATAGAATGGAAGGGATGGAGGGAGAGAAAGAGACATCAATATGAGAGAGACACATCGATTGGTTGCCTCCCGCATGACCCCAACTGAGGCTAGGGATCTAACCCGAAACAAAGGTACATGCTCCTGACCAGGACTCCTACGTTCTAACCACTGACCCAAACCGGTTTTATCATCACTCACAATTCAATGCACTTTAATCCAGTTTCACAAGTAGTTATTGAATGGCTATTGCATACCAGATACTATTCTAAGCCCTTACATTAGTGAACAAAATAGCTTGCTGATCTTATGGAACTTAAAGTCTAGTGGAACAAATAGACAATGAACAATAAAACATGAAAAATAGGTAAGCTATGTAGGGTAAATTATATGTTAGAAGGTGGTAAGTGATAAGAAAAAAAAAAATAGAGTTGCCTAGCCAGTGTGGCTCAGTGGTTGAGTGTCGATCCATGCACCAAGAGGTCGCCGGTTTGATTCCCCATCAGAGCACATGCCCAGGTTGTGGGCCAATCGATGTTCTCTCTCATCGATAGTTCAATCTCTCTCTCCCTCTCCCTTTCTCTCTCTCTCAAATCAAGAAAGAAAAAAAATTGTCTTTAAATATATATATAAAACAAGAGTTCGCTGGTTGGATTCATGGTGAGGGAATCCAGGTTATGGGCCCAACCCCCAGTGGGGGGCATGCAGGAGGTGGCCAATCGATGTTCTCTCTCATTGATGTTTCTATCTCTCTCCCCCTCTTTCTTCTTGTCTCTCAAATCAATGAAGAAAAATATTAAAGAAAAAAAAAAATAGAGCAGAGTGAAGGGAACCAGAGCAGGAGTATGGGGTGAGTTTCAGTATTAAATAGTGTGGTAGGGCAGATAGAAAAGGTAAAAATTGAGCCAAAACTTGAAGAAGGTGAGAGACTGAGCCGAGCATGTATCTAGGAAAGAGTGTTCAGGCAGAGAGCACCGGCAGCACAAAGGCCTGCAGCAGGAGGGCGGACCCATCAGGGAGCCAGTGTGCCGGAAGCTGGTTGGCCAAGCGAAGCATGGTAGGAGGGAGGGCAGAGAGGGAATGTGGCCAGAACACATAAAACCTTCCAGGCCATTGGAAGTAGTTTGGATTTACACTGAATGGAATGGGACCTGTGCAGGGTTGGCAGAGTAGTGTGACCTGACATATTTTTAAAGGATCCGTTTGGCTGATGTGTTGAAATTAGACTAAAGAGAGGTCTGATTAAAAGCAGGGAGCCCAGTTAATATTGCAGTAAACCAGGTACGAGATAATGCCTGATTTTGAAAAGCCTAAATTAGACCAATGCCTTTATTCATTTCCTAAATACAATTTCAACTTTATTCATTTCTCTCGGCTTGTGTTACTGTCATTCATAATTTACTTCCACTTTGGTTTTTCTTTTGTTTTTAATGTTTTTTAAATATGTTTTTATTGAGTTTTTTAAAGAGAGAGGAACTGAAAGAGAGATAGAAACATAGATTGGCTGCCTCCCATACCCCTCCCCACTGGGGATTGAACCCACAACCCAGGCATATGCCTCGACCAGGACTTGAACCTGGACCTCTCAGTCCAGGGGAGAACACTCCATCCACTGAGCCACCCCAGCAGGGCTTCCACTCTGTTTTTATACCCTCCAAATCAGTCATAATTATTATTATTCTGGCCTTATATTTACTTTTTTAAATTTTACTTATACATTTTTCAACTTATTTGTTCATAATTTCTTCTTGCCTTCTGTTCTTCCCTCTCTGAAGAATTTCCTTTTCTGATGGTGTATCCTTTTTTTTTATCCTTACCCGAGGACATTTTTGCATTTATCTTCAGATAGAGTGAGAGGGAGAGAGGAAAAGAGAGAAACATCAATGTGAGGGAGAGACACATCGAGTGGTTCCCACCCACACGACCCCAACGGGGGCGGGGACAAACTGCAACTGCAGTACGTGCTCTTAGTGGGAACTGAACCCAGGACTCTTTGGTCCGCAGACCGACGCTCTAACTACTGAGCCAAACCGGCCAGGGCTGATGGTGTATCCTTTAGATGCTCCTTCAGCAAAGGTCTGTTAGTGGACAATTCTATTTGTATTTCTCTACTTCGAGTGATAGTTTAGCTTTTTCCCCTTTACCTTCTGGCTATTGCTGTTGCTATTGGAAAATCTGCCTTTATTTTATTTTATTTTATTTTATTTTTCCTTTATTGATTTTAGAGAGAAAGAAAGGGAGAGGGAGAGGGAGAGGGAGAGAGAGAAACATCGATGAGAGAGAATATCGACTGGCTGCCTCCTACATGCCCCCACCGGGAATCGGGCCCAGAACCTCAGCATGTGTCCTGACCGGGAATCAAACCGGTGATCTCTTGGTGCATGGGTCAACGCTCAACCACTGAGCCACACTGGCCGGATGGGAAATCTGCTTTTAAATTTAATTATGATTCCTTTGCAGGTATTGTATCTTTGTGATTGCTTTTAATATTTGCTCTTTGTCTTTGGTGTTCTGGAGTTTTATTAGAATATATGTGTGAAATTAGTTTGTTTTTAAAATTCTGCTTGGACCCTGGCTGGTGTAGCTCAGTTGCTTGTGCATTGACCTGTGTACTGAAAGGTTACCAGTTTGATTGCTGGTCAGGCACATGCCTGGGTTTCAGGTTTAGTCTTCAGTTGGGGTGCTAAGGGAGGCAACCAATTGATGTTTCTCTCTCTCCCTCTCACTTCATCTCTTTCTAAAATCAATAAAAACATTTTTTAAAATAAATAAATAAATAAATAAATAAATAATAAAATTCTGCTTGGAGTTCCCTGTGATTGCTGGCCAACTCTCCAATTATTTCTTTAAATATTGCCTCCACAATGCCCACCACCAATTCTATTCTTCCATTTTGAAACTCCAGTGAGATATATTTAAAGCTTTTATTCAATCCTTCATGTCTCTTAAGCTCTCTTCCATGTTTCCCATAGCTTTATTTCCTTGTGCTGCATTCTGAGAAATTTCTTCAGATCTGCCTTCCAGATCAATGCTTTTCAACGAGACTTGTGTTCTTTAACCTACCTTTAAGGGTTTGTTCATTTGTTTTTCAAAAAATGTTTTTATTGATTTTAGAGAGAGAGGAAGGGAGAGGTAGAGAGAGAGAGAAACATGGGTGACAGAAACATCAACATCGATCAGCTGCCTCCTGCACGCCCCCTTCTGGGGATGGAGCTCAAAACTGGGTCATGTGCCCTGACTAGGTGTGTGAGTCGATACTCAACCACTGAGCCATATGGGCCGGGCTAAGGGTTTGTTTGTTTGTTTCAGTGACTTTATTTTTCACTTCCAAAATTCTACTTGATTCTTTTTTCAGGTCTTCCCAGTCATTCATTATGTACTCGTGTTTTTGATCATTTAATAATATTAAACATTTTTATATCATATACCCAAGAATTATATGAAGTTCCTGGGACTCTAATTCTACTGTCTGATATTTCTGCTTACTCCTGTTCATGTTCCCTTACACATTTTGTAATTTTGCATTGTAAGCTCAAATTCCATGGGCCTGTATATGTGGGAATCTTGTGTGATCTGGATAGAAAGTATATTCCTCTAGAGAAAATTTGAGTTCGCTTTCTAATAACATCTAATAATGTCTCATATAATATTTGGGTGATTTATTTTTTTTAATCTCTCAATATTTAGGATATACTTATACTAAAAAATGATTTATTGCCTGACATTGAAATTTATCTGGACTCCTATATTTTATCTGGTAACCCTACTAGTATGAAGCCCAAGTCTTACCTCCCATCCCTAAATAGTTGCTTAAACTTCAGCATCTTACTTACCAAAACTGGCAAACAAAAAAACAAAACACCAATGCGGAAAAACCCCTCCACATGATCACTCTAGATTTCATTTTTTCCTTGGTTTTGATTTCCTCTTGATTTTAGACCATTGGAGATTTACTTACTTTTAAAGAGAAGTCTTAGGATTAGTCTTTTTGAAAAAAAAAGGCCAAAAAGTTTGCAGGCCACCCACTTCTGCTTCTTGAATTCCCATACACCTCTCCTAAGGCAACCACAGCAGACCTAGTGCCCCTCTAGAATGGAAAAAAGGCAACGTAGAGAGAACAAAATGTAAATTGCTATTTCAACTTATCCATCTGCACAGATAAAGGGTTTGGCTAGCGTCAGTGATTGTGTGAGGTCATTACTGTGCTGACTGAAAAAGACTCATTTCTTCTCATTGTACTACAGTAAAGACTTCTTGGCAAGCCCAGCAGAATCTGAAGGACTCACTCCATGGAGACATGCTTGGTGATGAAGGCAGCCAATGGCTCCAAGGATGGCTTGGATTTCAACCCCCTGAAGGATTACATGATTCTGAGCAGTCAGCAAAAGATCGCTGTTGCGGTGTTGTGCACCACCCTGGGCCTGCTAAGCGCCCTGGAGAACTTGGCTGTGCTCTGCCTGATCCTGTCCTCCCACCGGCTTCGCAGAAAGCCCTCATACCTGTTCTTTAGCAGCTTGGCTGGGGCTGACTTCCTGGCCAGTGTTGTCTTTGCTTGCAACTTCGTAAATTTCCACGTCTTTCATGGCAAGGATTCCAAGGCTGTCTTTCTGCTGAAGATTGGCAGCGTGACCATGACCTTCACAGCTTCTGTAGGCAGCCTGCTGCTGACCGCCATTGACCGCTACCTCTGTTTGTGCTACCCACCTACATACAAAGCTCTGCTCACCCGGGAGAGGGCACTGGTGAGCCTGGGCATCATGTGGGTCCTCTCAGCATTTGTCTCCTACCTGCCCCTCATGGGATGGACTTGCTGTCCCAGTCCCTGCTCTGAGCTGTTCCCTATGATTCCAAATAACTATCTGCTGGGCTGGCTTCTGTTCATCACCATCCTCTTCTTTGGCATCATCTACACCTATGGGCACGTCCTCTGGAAGGCCTATCAGCACGTAGCCAGCCTGGCTGAGCACCAGGATGGGCAGGTGCCAGGAATGGCTCGGATGAGGCTGGATGTGAGGTTGGCCAAGACCCTAGGGGTGGTGCTGGCTGTTCTTTTCATATGCTGGTTTCCGGTACTAACCCTCATGGTCTACAGCCTCACCACCACTCTAAGTGACCAAATCAAGAAGGTCTTCGCCTTTTTTTCCTTGCTCTGCCTTGTCAACTCCATGGTGAACCCCGTCATCTATGCCCTGAGGAGTGGGGAGATCCGCTCCTCTGCCCACCATCGCCTGGCCTTCTGGAAGAGACACCTGAGAAGCCATGTGCCTGAAGGGCAAGAAGAAATCCCGAGGTCCTCAGTCACCGAGACAGAGGCTGATGTGAAAGTCACGCAGTGGCCAGATTCCCAAGGTCCATACCCCTCTGATTCCTGATATGGCCTCTTTCAGAGTTTTAAGCAAGTCAAGTTAGAAATCATTTCACTCCCTGGAGGAAACAGAGCAGTATTGACCTTCTCACCTTACTTGAACCAACCCCAAAGGCCTCGACACACTCCATTTTGCTGATGAAAGTACCTTGGTCATGCCTATTCGCACAGTCTGTTAGAAAGCTAGGCCTGTGAGGAGTGGCGAGGTGAGCAGGAGGCAAGACACAGGGGACGGGCTTGGTGCACGTCCGGTCAGGAAAACCTCAACAAGATGACTGAGTGCCTGCATTCTCCAGCGACCACAGGAGCCAGAGGGGGTCTTCAGGCTCAACAATGAGGGGCTCAGAGGACATCTGAGAAAAATGGATTATTCTCCAGAGATCTCAGGGTATGGGTGGGTGGCTGGCCAGCCCTTGTTACTGCTTAATTGTTAGGGCCTTCTTGGTTCTAGGTCACCCTATCCCACTGAGGACCAAGAACCATAATGCAATGAGGATAATGGGTGTTGATCCACCTCTGTCCGAGGTAACTGACAACCCTCCAGTTAAGGGCATCTTGTTATTAGGACAGTGGCCCTCCTTGACTCCTGATAATCCCCACTCACAGCCACTGTGACCCCTTAGGTCTCTGGGGAACACAGAGGCTGGGATCACTTGAGACACAAAATCTTCAAAGAATTGTATGGACCCTGTAAAGTCCTTTTAGTGGTACCACTGGAAGCAGGCAGCGTCCCAGTCTAACCCAATTCCATGAAAAAGGAAGATATTCACAAAGATTCTATAAATCCCCAAATTATTCTCATTCACTCTCAGTTCAGGCCATTTGTCTCCTCCACACCCCTATGACAAATAATAAACAGAGCAAACAGTAAGCGGGGGAAATTCCTTTATGATGGGCTGAGCCCAGGGCTGACATCCCACAGTCCATTATCTCCAGCAAGAATAGAGCCGACGCTTTTGAAGATCCCAGGACACTGTATTTTACATATCAGGAGTCTGAGTTCCTACCAGAGGGCCCCAAAACAGTGGGCAAGAGAAATCGTTGGTGGCAGGAGGATTGTAAGAAATTCTAATACAATTATTTGAGACCAAAGACAGAATAAAAGGAAAGACGATGATTAAACGTGTCTTTATTTAATACTTTATAAGACAAGGTGCCCACTATTCATTCGCTCATTTACCCATCTCATAAATACATACCAGGATCTGTGCTAGGTCTTGGATACCCAGCCATAAAGGAGACTCTGCCCTTGTCTAATGAAGCTTGCAGTCTCCATTCTGATGGGGGAGAGAGCCACTAAATAAATAAATATATAAAATAACTATGGGTGGTACAAAGAAAGAAATCATCAAAGTCGTGTGGTAAGGATAAATTGAGGCAAATTTAGGTAGGGCAGACCTACTAGGTACTCTGGTCACAAATGCTGACTGACTTTTATTGAGTCTTTGCTATGTGCCAGGCACTGGACTAAGTATTTTTTATCCACACCCAAGGATATTTTTCCCCATTGGGTTTTTTTGGGGGGGGGGGTTAGATAGAGGGAGGGAGGGAGGGAGAGAGAGAAACATTGATATGAGGGAGCCACATTGATTGGTTGCCTCCCGCATGACCCCCCCAAACCCTGACCGGGCCAGGGATTGAACCCACAACTGAGGTAAGTGCCGTTGACTGGGAATTGAGCCTGAGGTGGGCTGACACTCTAACTGCTGAGCCAAACCGGCCAGGGCTGGGCTAAGTACTTTTAAATGAGGTATTTCGCTTGGTCTTCACAATAACCTGATAAGGATTTGGTATCCTCACTTTACAGATAAGGAAACCTCTAAGAGACAAAATCACTTGCCTGGGTACACTGTTAATATGTACCCAGAGCTGGGGTTCTCAAGCCAGTTCTGTTTGACTCCAAAGCCTACTCTCCTGACCACTAACCTCAAACTAGTTCAGTCAAATTCAGCCTGATTAGAAGTAACGTTAGCCAAGCTGGTGTGGCTCAGTGGTTGAGTGTCGACCCATGCACCAGGAGGTCGCCAGTTCAATTTCCGGTCATGGAACATGCCCAGGATGTGGCCAAATCCCCAGTGGGGGGCATGCAGGAGGCAGCTAGTTGATGCTCTCACTCATTGATGTTTTTATCTCTCTCTCCCTCTCCCTTCCTCTCTCTCTAAAACCAATAAAGAAAAAAAAATCTGCTTAAAAAAAAAAAAAGTAATGTTAGACTTCATTACTTCATTGCTGTAGCCTTAAATCATCATTATTTCTCAATGTACTTCCTTTTATGCCCTATATTAGTTTCCTGTAACAATTTCCCATAAACTAAGTGCCTTAAAACAACAGAGATTGATTCTTTCACAGTTCTGGGACCTAGAAGTCCAAAATCAAGGTGTTGGCAGGGCCGTGCTCCCTCCAGAGGGCCAAGAGGAGGATCCTCTCTTGCCTTCCAACTTCTGGCAGCTCTTGGGGTTCCTTGGTTTGTGGCAACATAACTCCAGTCTCTGCCTTTGTCTGCACACAGAGCCTCCCCACCCGCTTTGTCTCTTGGCATCTTAAGGACACCAACCATTGGATTAAGGCCTAATCCACTATGATCTCATCTTAATTTAACAAATTACATCTACAAAAACATTCACAGGTTTTGGGTAGACATGAAGTTCTGGGGGCCACCACTGAACCCACCTGAAGTGCAATAATTTTAAAGGTCAATTTGTGGTTCCTTAAAGTTGCGATATGCCTTTCTTTATTCAACTGGGGGGATGTCTTTTTTTATTTTAGCAAAGAAAATGTCCAAGTGCCTAACATAAAGTGTCAGTAAATATTTCTTTAATAAATACAGAGTTTAAAAATCATTGGCTTAAATGCACTTTCACACTTTCTACCTCTCTCCTTTCACAATCTCCTATTTCGGCTTTAAGTGAAGAGCTAGAGTTTATGAATGAAGACAGCAAGGGAGCAAGGGACCCTGGATATCACTGAGAACTGCCCTCATTGTTTACATGAGGAAATGGGACCAGACTGTGGACAAGATTTGCCCAAGGAGACCCCACGATGTGGTGTCTAGTGCAAGAGACCTAGTTTCCCAACTTCCAATATTGTCCACTCTGTCACAGTGCCTCTCACCTATTCCTGCAGGTTGCATTTTGGTTATAAGGATGTTGACCTTTAACAAATAGACAGCCAGATATTTCTCCATCAAAATGGGTTTATTCAGGAACAACAAAGAATTGCAATTCAGGTCCTGCGATCTAATGGTAAACCATGCTCAAATCTAGAGAAACAAAGAAGGGGACTGCTCTTTGATGGACTTCAGAGTGGCTGTTGTAAATGAAGAGTCCATCGGAGCCCTGGCCAGCGTGGTTCAGTGGTTAGACCCACACACCAAAGGGTCGTGGGTTCGCTTCCCAGTCATGGGCATGTACCTGGGTTGCAGGTTCTATCCTGGCCCTGGTTGGGGCAAGTGTGAAAGGCAGCCAATCAATTTGTCTCTCTCATATGATGTTTCCCTCTCCCTCTCTCTCAAAGTTTAGTGATTTTTCATTGGCTGAGTTATGGCAGTTTCCCATTGGCTGAGCTATTACAGAGCAAGGAGGAATCTTTTCTTTCCTATGCTCAGGTAGTAATGTAGTATCACCTCCTATTGTAGATGCAAAATATGTCTCTTCCTATTGGAGTTAGTAGTATGCATTGAGTCACATGTGAATGAGAGTTCTCTATTCTGTCCTCCTGACTTCTTTTTTTTTAATCCTCATCCGAGGACATTTTTCCATTTTTTGTACAGAGAGAGTGGGAGGGAGAGAGAGGGAGAGAGAGGGAGAGGGAAACATTGATGTGAAAGGGACACATCGAGTGGCTGCCACCCGCACGACCAACTAGGGCCGGGGACAAACTGCAACCGAGGTACATGCCCTTAGCGGGAACCGAACCCGGGCCTCTCCGGACCGCAGGTGGACGCTCTAACCGCTGAGCCAAACCGGCCAGGGCCTCCTGACTTCTTTTAAAAGAGGTTTCTGTTTATTAATGTTCACAAGGTTAAGGAGAAATGAGGATCACAATGTCCCATTTCATCTTCCCCAAAATGAGTTCTGTAACATCAAAGACCACTACTCTGATCACTAGATAGTATGTGAAGATGGATGTGTGTGCTTTTTTAAGGTGTCTGTGCTTACTGTTTTGGACAATATTTCAGCATAACCTTACAGAGGAAGAAAAAAAAGATTAGAAAAATACAACAGCAGCTGCCATTGTATATCCTTACCACTCCTAGCATGAGGAAGTACTTGATTCTGTCAACGTGGGCTCTGATCCCTCCCAGAGAAGCAGCATGTTGAGAGGCTTAGATTCCACATCTAGAGACCTGGATTCTGGTCCCCCTCTGACTCCAACTAGCTGCATGATCTTGAGCAATTCCATCCCCTCTCTGGATCTCAGAGGATCTCCAAAGTCCCTTACAACTCTGACATGCTGCAGTTCTCTCACTGATATGTGGGGATTGGCTGTGCCTCTTGGGGTCATTATACGTCCCACACCCGATGGCCTCACCTCTGTCTGAGATTGCACAGGATGTATGGATTGAGGGGACTTGGTGACCTCCCACCAGACAAAGATCACACAGGTACTCCTAGGGCCTGGGACTCTTTTAATTTTAAAAAGAATTTTTAAAATTACAGTTGACATTCAATATCATTTTATATTAGTTTATATTACTTATATTAGTTTCAGGAGTACGCATAGTGGTTATATAATTTATGAAGTCCCCTGATAATTCTAGGACAATACATAGTTATTACAATATTAATGACTATGTTCCCTATGCTGTAGAGCCTGGAGCTCTTAATTTTCTTACCCTACTATTCTAAAAATCGTTCCTTTGTGGTGGCTTGTATGTACATGGGTCTTGTTTTTCCAATGAGATGTTAAGTTCTTTGAATGGCTTCAGAATTCCCAAAGCCAGTATTAGACAGGCAAAGTCACACCTGCTCTTCCCCTTTCAGCACCCACTGTTCTCCCTCCTCATAATGATTCTGCCATCATTATTGTGCCTTGTTATTTCTACCAGGACTGTTACAATGTCCTTGCATCTGGTATTCCTGCCTCCAGGCTTGCTCTTCTGTACTACAGCACAAAAAGTCCCCTATGGCTCCCAACAGCAAAATACACTCTTAGTTCTCTGCACACACCGGGCTTTCCAGTCCCCACGAGTGAACCCCGCCATGAAGTCTTTCATCAAGTTTTCAGCTGACCACCAGCAGCGAGCGTTCAACACCTCCTTGTATTATTCTCCCTTTAAGCGCCAGAGGGCGCAAGCGGGACGGGACCCAGAAGGGAAGAGACTCGATAGCCGAGCAGCCAGGGCTGCCCGCCCCTTTTCCCTTCCGAGCCAATCACGAGCTAGGGTGGGCGGGGCCGCGGCCCGCGCCGGCACCTTCGCGTAAAGAGGGGATGGTGGTGGCGGAGAGGCGGAAAGGCGGAGATGTGGTCCCCGGAAATGCAGGCGCGGGGGTCGGTGGGGACTCAGCTGCTGCTGCTGCTGGTTCTCGGAGCCGCGGAGTCGGCGCCCGGGGCTCAGCGCCGCTACACACCGGACTGGCCGAGTCTGGACTCCCGGCCGCTGCCGGACTGGTTCGACAAGGCCAAGTTCGGGGTGTTCGTGCACTGGGGCGTGTTCTCGGTGCCGGCCTGGGGCAGCGAGTGGTTCTGGTGGCACTGGAAGGGTGAGGGGTTGCCGCAGTACCAGCGCTTCATGAGCGACAACTACCCGCCCGGCTTCAGCTACGCTGACTTCGCGCCGCAGTTCACGGCGCGCTTCTTCGACCCGGACACCTGGGCCGACCTCTTCCAGGCCGCCGGGGCCAAGTGAGTGTCGCCGCGGGTGCCGGCCGAGCGCCTGCGCCCCGGACCGGAGCAGGGGGAGCGGGCTCGGGCTGGTGGGGACCGAGCTGCGGGAGGCGAGGCGACTTGCCCAGGGTCGCACAGCCATCCGTCTGACTTAAAATACCCCCAGGTCATGTGTTTTGTCCTCTGAATGATGCAGAATTGAATGTGGCTTGCCTGATCATAAGGAGAAGGTGCGTCTGTTTGGGAATTAGAAGGAAATCGAAGTTTCAGGGAGGTGGTGGGTGGAAAGCCCTCAGTGTCCACACCTGTGTGTGGAGAGGCTGGAGCTAGGTGGTATCTCATTGTCCATTCCAGGACCACAAGACAATCAGGATTCCAGGATTTAAGCCAGTGGTATGGAGTCTGGGCCTAGGTCAACAGTGAACTTGACCAAAGCATTTCACCTCCCTGCAGCCTCCTTCCGTGGCTGGAAAAAGATTGTATTCCTTCCTTTCAGCTTTAATATCTCCGAGAGGGGAAGGGAGGTGAGTTCTCGTGTGCACTGTATATGGGCAGCAGTACAGATTATCATTTATCTGCTCTTTTCGATGCCTTGCACATGACAGTGCTCAATGTGCAAGAAATGTCTGAATTGTTTTGAGAACTGCTGGAGCTTGCAGAGAACTTCAAGTGTAGCCCGCTGGGGTCCGAGAGAGGCAAGAGAACTGAAAGTGTAGCATGTAGCCTGCTGGGGTGGGGAGAGAGAGAGGCCAGCACCCATGCATGAGGTTGTTGAAGGCTGGATCCAGTCCTGAAAGAGTAATCCTCGAGGGCAGTGTGTGGCCAGTTAAGTCAGTGAATGGTTACTCTCAGCTTCTAGAAGGATTAGTTTGGCTGCTGGGAGGGATGCAGGTTGGAGGAGAGTACGCATGGAGACTGGGAGGTCTCCTGGCTCCTGGCTTAGAACAGACTTCCACCCTTGTCTCTTCAGTCATCGTCCAGGTTTTAGTTTCTCTTGGACTTTGAGATCTCCTGTACTAAGAAATTACAACTGACATTTAGTGTTTGCCATTAAATGTCTGGGAATATAGAGTGGAATAAACAGAACAGGTGTTCTCTATCTTCTAGGAGTCTTAGAGATCCATAATTTAAAAATTAAAAAAAACAGATTAAAATCTGGGAAACATCCTTTGTCCAGATCCCTTATTTCATGGACCAGGTGACTGGCCCAGATAGAGGAAGGGAACTGATGTCCTAGACTCCAAATCTTGGCTCCACACCAGGGTCAGCATACCATGGCTAGAGGGATTGGTCCTCTGCTTGCTTTTGTAAGTTCCTTGAGATGAAAATGATTTTTACATCTTAAAAGGGTTATAGCCCACAAAGCCTGAAATACTATCTGGCCCCTAAAGTCTTTGAGCTACCCATCCTTACCAGTAGTTAAATTATCTCATGTTGTTGTTGTTGGGTTTTTTGGGGGGGGGGGGCATAAAAGCAGATGAAATGTTGAGTGACTTGGTGATTATTTCACCACTTACCTTTCCTCCCCAGCTCTGTTGGACCTTTGTCACCTCTGTAAATGAGAGGTAATTCATGTGGGCTTGATAACAAATAGCTTACTTTTCTATCATTTGTTATTTCTAGTAGAGGTTTTTTTTCTTCGTTAGAGCAAAGGATTAAGAAGAGCTAATCACTAATTCCTAGTAGGGTTGAAGGCCGAGAGAGCTAAGGCACACGTCTATTCCCTCTGAGCTTCCTCCTTGGCTGGGAACTAAGGACTGTGGCTCCCTCAAGTTTGCTTCCATTCCCAGAGCAATACCCATGGGGAGTTGTGGCTACAACTCACACAGGTACATTTCCTGTAGGTGACTGTGCAGATGCTGATGTGAACATCGGCTCCATCTTTGTAAGCCCCCCACTCTCTATTCAATCTTTAACTTTGACCAAGCTAACTGTTCCTGGCCACATTATCAGGCCTTATAGGTAATGACTACTGTGTTCTGTAAGCCTGTAGAATGTAATCATAGAGATTCCTGTCAGTAAGGCCAGAATGGTACAGCAGCCAAGACAAATATCAGCCTAGATGTCAGTGTCAACTCGAAGCAATTGTCCATCCTAAGGAAGTAGGGTTCCTGGCTCGTACTGCATTCTCTGTCCCTGTGCCTTGTCAGCCATTAGTAGTTCAGCTATCCTAGCAAACGTTTGCTGTAATCTCTGAGAGCAGTGGAGAATAAGCTGTGCAGGACTGCCAGGGTTGTCTGTCCACTCTGACCCTGCATCCCTGTAAGTAAATTACCCTGTAATAAATTCTGATATATTCTGTAGAGTTGCCTGCTTCGATTTTTGGTCTTAAGACACCTTAAGTGGTCACTGTACCTCCTCTCCACATTCAGCCAGCCAGTTCTCCCAACCATTTCCAAAGCCTCAGTCATGCAGGGTAAGTTCATGCTCATGGCCCACTGCCCACTTCGCTTGTTCATATGGTCTTGATGTCTGCAGGTATGTGGTCCTGACAACAAAGCATCACGAAGGCTTCACAAACTGGCCAAGTCCTGTGTCTTGGAACTGGAACTCTAAGGATGTGGGGCCCCATCGTGATTTGGTTGGTGAGTTGGAAACAGCCATCCGGAAGAGGTATGTGTCTGCCGCAGTTAATCCATCATAGCTTTTGATCTAGCAGCCATCCAGTGTACCGTACCTTCTCGACTCGTGTGTGTTTTCTAAGATTGCATTTAGCAAGTAACCTGAAGGGCTTATGGCCTTTGAATTAGCAGTGTTTGATGCTTGGCAGTTTTTATGTGACCAGAGGTGACACCATCAGAGAAATTCATGGCTCTGTCTGGTTGGGTGAAGTATACCCAGCATAGACTACAATGGCTCATTTGTACTCTGAGAAGGATTTTTTCTGGAAAGCCTTCCAGCCCAGGTCCTTTTCCAGTGTCTGATGGATGCCAGGGACTGAGTCTCTCATCTTTGTGTCCCCTTAGCTGTCAACACAGATCTTTGCAGGCATTCAGGGAAGGTTTGGGTAAATGATAGATCAAGAGGGAACTGAAAAAAGCAGTTAAAGCAGCAAAAAGTAAAGTAAGGAGCCACTGGGTTGATTCTAATTAACACTCCCTGGTATTTGCCACTTAAGACCCCAGATCAAAGAGCTAGGAAGTTGCAAAAGTGGGATTTGAATGCAGGTTTTCTGGTTCTGTACCCTGGAGTTCCAAGCATATTTGCCTACAAGGAGGAAAAGTGGTATATGTGCCATGCCCAGTCTCAGCTCTATTGTGATTTAGTAAACTTGATGTCCTATTTAAGGGGCAGGCCAGCTGTTTGTGTAAATGAAGTTTAATTGGAACATAGCTATGCCCATTCTTTTATCTGTTGTCTGTGGCTGCTTTCAAGCTACAATTTTAGAGTTAGGGTGGAGACCACAAGGCCTGCAAAGCCTAAAGTACTATCTGGCCCTTTAAAAAAGTGTGTGCTGACTCCTGTCACCTGTTCAAGATTCAGTTTCCCGATGATGTGCTTAGGTAATAGTCCTGCTGTAAAACTCTGAGGTGTTGAGTAGATTCAGATTTTAGGATACTTGATTTTTATCTTCTTTGTATCTATTTAGTTCCAAAATCGTATGAAACAACTTCATATGACTTTCTGCCCTGTCTGTGCCATTACAGTGTACCGTGCTTCTTACTGGCATCATAGTGTATCACCAGTCTTAACTCAAAACAAGCTTTCTTGTGTATGAAAATAGGTCACTTTAACCACATTTCCCTTTGGGTATGTTAAAAACTATTAGGCAGTCTTAGGTAAATGAAACAATAAACCTATATTTCATTCATTCCAACTACATGGAAAATGTTACTAATGATTATATTTGAGTTATACGATTTTGGATATGTTATTCTTTATACTTTTCTCTATTTTTCAATATCTCTACAATGTGTATTCTTATAATTGACAGAGAAAACTTTTTTTTTTTTAATCCTCACCCGAGGACATTTTTTGATATTTTGTTCAGATAGAGTGGGAGGGAGAGAGAGAGAGAAACATCGACATGAAAGGGACACATCGAGTGGTTGCCACCCGCACGACCCAACCAGGGCCGGGACAAACTGCAACCGAGGTATGTGCCCTTAGCGGGAACCGAACCCGGGTCTCTCCAGACCGCAGGCCGACGCTCTAACCTCTGAGCAAAACCAACCACAGCAGAAAACATTTTTTTTAAATGGACTATATGTTATTGAAATAATCAACCTAAAAGTCAAAAGATGGTTTAAAATGACATTTGATGTTAAGATATTTATGTAGAGCTCAGCTGGTGTGGCTCAGTAGTTGAGCGTTGATCCCATGCACCAAGAGGTTGCTGGTTCGATTCCCGATCAGAGTACATGGGCCCATGGGGGGCATGCAGGAGGTGGCCAGTCAGTGTTCTCTCTCATCAATGTTTCTGTCTCTCTTTCTCCCTCTCTCTAAAATACAATACAAAAAAAAATTTTTTTAAGATATTTATGTAGAAAAGGTAGCTTGTGTACTATCAAAAACATAGTAAACCCAATCATTTTAATTGAATGATAAGAGATCATTTAAGTTAATGGTTTTGGATCCCACCCCCCCTGCATGTCCTATGGGTGAGTTTCACTGAGATATAAAAATGCTGCCACTGATTTTTCTTAAACTGTTTATTCTTTGCTTAATGACAGTTGCTGTCCTGTTTTTCTATTTAAGAAACATACGCTATGGACTCTATCACTCACTGTTCGAATGGTTCCATCCACTCTACCAACTTGATAAGAAAAATGGCTTCAGAACACAGTATTTTGTCGCTGGGAAAACAATGCCAGAGCTCTACGACCTTGTGAACAGGTAAAACACAGAAATGTTTTGGCCTTATGACTATTCTCAGTGAAATCAGAAAAGTTGGGGGTAAAGGAGAAAAGGTGGAATATGAAAAAAATCTAGAGGACATTAGAATGATAAAAGTGATGGTTGTATTGAGACAAATATATTTTTCCTCCTACTCTTCAAACCTCCCGTAATGTGGTCACATTACCTTTATAAATTGGAGACAATCAAACAGAACCCAGGATGGTAGTAAGTCAGAACTGCAGTTCCCTCCTGGCATGACTTTTTTTTTCAGGACCGTGGAAAGGCAACAGAGTCTAAAGGACCCTAGACGCTGCCTAGGATTTGGTATCCAGCAGATTTACATTTGAATCCTGGCTGGTGTTCCTTACAAAGCCTTAACCAGATCACCCTTCTGAGCCTCACATTCTCACTGTAAAGTGGGGATAACAGTGGCTTCTTATAGAGCTCAGAGTAGTATGTGAAAAGTATCTGTCACCATGCCTGGTACAGAATAAGTATTATTATTGTTAATATTCTTTTTTAAAAATATGTTTTTATTGATTTTAGAGAGGAAGGGAGAGGGGGAGAGAGAGAGAAACATCAGTCGGCTGCCTCCCACCACATCCTGACCTGAGGAATTGACAGCCAAGGATCGAGCCCACAACCCGGGAATGTACCCTGACCTGGAATTGAACCAGCAACTTTGCAGTACATGGGACAACAACCCATGTAGCCAACTGAATCACACCGGCCAGAGCTGTTATTGATATTCTTAAAATGATCGCTTTCACTTTGCACTCTGTCTTCACCTCGTTCACCTTGTTTTATTCCTAATTTGCTCTTCTTGCACCTGGGGGCTCCTGGAGGGATGTTATATCTTTATCACATAAGAGGAGCCATCTCTGCCTGGACTCTCATTTTATTATTTATTTACTTTTTAATCCTCACTCGAGGATATTTTTCCATTTATCTTCAGATAGAGTGGGAGGGAGTGAGAGAGAGAGAGAGAAAAACATCGACATGAGAGAGAGACATCTATCTGTTGCCTCCTGCACAACCCAGACCAGTGTCGGGGATCAAACCAACCCAGGTACATGCCTTGGGAATCGAACCTCTAACCCTTCAGTCCGTGGGCCTACACTCTAACCGCTGAGCCAAACTAGCTTGACTCTCATTTAGAAGAGGGTTGGGGACTTGGACACTCCTTGCATCCAGATGACTTCTCTAAGGAAGTAATACAGTTTAAGAGAACAGCATAGGCTTGGAGTCAGACGGAACAGATCTGAAACCTAGTTCTTTTTTTCTTACGAGTTATGTGGTCTTGAATAAACTACTTAATCTTTCTGGATCTCTGTTTCTTTATCTGTGAAATGAGGATAATATACAGCATAGGATCATTGTAAGAACAAATGATGTAATGACTATACAATGCCTAATACAGTTTCTTGTACACAGTAAAACACGAACTCTGCTGTATTTTGCCTTTTATATTTTATTTTATTTTTTATTGATTTTAGAGAGAGGAAGAGAGAGAGAAACACTGATGAGAGAACACTGATTGGCCCCTCCTGCATGCTCCCCACCAGGGACCAGGCCCACAACCTGAGCATGTATCCTGACTGGGAATTGAACCAGCAACCTCTTGTGCATGGACTGATGCTCAACCACTGAGCCACACCGGCTGGGCTGTTTTGCCTCTTAAACAGGCAGTCTTTTTCCTGGAGTCTATTTGCTGTCCCAAATATGGGTACAGTATAGGAGTTAGCAACAGGCGGATTAACATTTGAGTTCAAGCTCTTGTTTACTTACAAGCTTTTTCACCTAAAACAAATTGCCCTGCTGAGCATCAGATTCTTGCTTTCTAAAGTGGGACTAACAATGCTTACCTAATAGGCATATACTCACACTCACACCTCACTGGGCTCAGAGTAATAACATGTGAAAGGGGCAGGTGTGGCTCGGGCTTCTACAAATCTTTTAGGTCAAAGCGCTGGGTAGTTGTCTAAAATGCATTGAGTGGAATAGTTCAAGCTCTTAATACAGAAACCTGCCCTGGCTGGTGTGGCTCAGTTGGTTGGCCATTGTCCCATGCACCAAAAGGTTGCCAGTTCAATTCCTGGTGAGGGCTCATGCCCAGCTTAAGGGCTTGATCCCTGGCAAAGGGTATGCAGGAGGCAGCTGGTCGACGTTTCACTCTCACGTGGATGTTTCTCTCTCCCCACACACCTCTCTAAAACTCAATAAAAAAATCTTAGAAACGTTAATCTTATCGTTCTGGAGAGCACCATTTTTTTTTTCCCCTCACCTGAGGATACTTTTTTTCTATTTATCATCAGATATAGTGGGAGGGAGGGAGGGAGAGAGAGAGAGACAGAGAGAAACATCCATATGATAGAGCCTTATCGACTGGTTGCCTCCCACATGACCTGACCGACCTGACCAGGGCCAGGGACGGTGGGGACGAACCAGAACTGAGGTACATGCCCTTAGCGGGAACCGGACGTGGGTCTCTCCGGTCCACGGGCCAACACTCTAACCACTAAGCCAAACTGGCCACGGCATGGAGCTCCATTCTTTTAGTTGAAATTAGTTGCTGTAAGGAGACCGAATTGTATAATACTGATTACAATTCTACTTTTTAAAAAGACATTTAAAACAAAAGGTTAGAGGGAAATATATCAAAATGCTGTGTATTAAACAGTGATTAGAAGAACAAGAGGCATTTTGTGTGTGTGTGATTGTTTTTGTCTCTAGTTTTCCACATTCTCTGCACTGTGGTAATTTTATGGTACTTTCAAAATGGGAGAAGGTTGATTTTTAAATATTCATTGCAAAAAATTGTTCATAAGACTTTACTGTGAATGGATTCATGTAATAAACTTTGTTCTACTTGCATGTGTTTCAGGTATAAGCCTGACTTGATTTGGTCTGATGGAGACTGGGAAAGTCCTGATACTTACTGGAACTCTACAGACTTTCTTTCTTGGCTCTACAGTGATAGCCCAGTCAAGGTATGTGATTGTATGACTTATCTCTTATTTATCTGTTGTGATAAAAGTATAAGGAAGCAAGATCTGGAGTAATAACAACAATGATGACAGCAGCAATAATAAATAGTAATATCACCGTGGTGGTGGTAGGGACCCCGGAACTTATTGCATGTTAAAGATTTCTCCTTTAATTCTATTTTCCCCTTCCTTGAAGTATAAACATTATTTTTCTCCTATAATTCTTGGTTTTGACAACACAGGTTTAAATCTTGCTAAAATTAATATACCAAACAAATAAAATTATTATTTCTTAAAAATATGTTTTTATTGATTTATTTAGAGAGAGGGAAAGGGGGAAAGAGAGAAATATCCATCGGCTGCCTCCTACATGCCCCACACTGGGGATCGAGCCTGCAACCCAGGGATGTGCCCGGACCAGGAATCGAACCGGGATCTCTTAGTCCATGGGACAATGCTCAATCCACTGAGCCACACTGACCGGGCCAAACAAATAAAATTAAATGATAGGAGTAAAATGCAGATATATATGACCTCATCTACTCTTTGTTTATTATGTAGTTAAACTCTCAAGGGGAAATTTAATTTCCCTTATATCCAGATTCTTGAGGGAACTTTGTCTTCCTTCCCTACCCCCACCCCGTCAACACTATTACACTGCATAATAGCTGTCCATTTACAGTTTATATTTTGGTACACTTACAAAGTAGCAGAAATCTTAATCCTTGCTATAGAAAAATTTTTAAATGTTACAAATCCTAAGAATGGTTTAAACTAAGCTATCTTGGTAGATTGATAAGCCTCTTATTGAGTAACTAGTAACTGTCACTAAACTCAGAAAATGGAAAGAGAAGAAAAAGGAAAGAGATCCCATATGACCAATTCAGACAAATTAAGAGTGGTTTTCTTAATTTGAAAATGTGTGGGGACTTTTAGTGGCACAGTGTCATGGTTCTCCGCCAGGGGTCCTCACACTGGGGTGGCTCAGCTGTGGACCCCTGGGTAGGATGCTGCAGACCCTGGTTTCCCACTTGTGTTCTGAGTGCTTTCTCATGCATTAGGAAAGAGGGTTATTTCGGAGTGATAGTTACATTAGGAGAGCATTTTTAGGAGAAATAGCCCCTGCTCCTTACTGTTCCCTCTGTCTGTAGTTCCCACATGGCTCAGTCCTGTGCTTTCTGCAGGTCTCCACTCAGAGGTCCTCTGTTTAGTGGTCACTGGCCACCCTATCTAAAATTACATAATAGTTGTTCATAATAGCTGTCTATTAATAGCATTCCCCATCACACTGCATGCCTTTCCCTGCTTTCTCTTTCTCTTAGCACGTACCTGTTCTAACATATTCCAGATATTATTTATATTGTTTATTTGTTTAGTAATTATTTTTTAAAGTATGTTTTTGTTGATTGTTTTTTTATTATTTATTTATTTGTTCAGGTAGAGTGGGAGGGAGAGAGAGGAAGACAGAGAGAGAGAGAGAGAGAAACATCGATGTGAAAGGAACACATCAAGTGGCTGCCACCCGCACGACTGACCAGGGCCGGGGACAAACTGCAACCGAGGTACGCACCCTTAGCGGGAACCGAACCCCGGTCTCTCAGTACCACAGGCCGACGCTCTAACCACTGAGCAAAACCAGCCAGGGCTGATTGTTTTTTTAGAGGGAGAGAAAGGGAGAGAAACATTTGTCAGCTGCCTCCTGCACGCCCCCTATTGGGGAACTAGCCCACAACCCAGGCTCTGACTGGGAATCAAACCAGGACCTCTCAGTCCACGGGATTATACCCAATCCACTAAGCCACACCGGCTGGGCTACCTTGTTTATTATCTGTCTCTCTCACTGAAAGGTCAGCTTTATACTTTATAAGGGCAAGGGTTTGGGTCTGTTTATTGCTGTATCCCTAACCCTGAGAACAGCATTTGGCCTAGTTAGGCCCATAATAATATTGGTCGAATGTAAACTAAATTTGGCTCCCGACAATGTATATTCTTTCTTGGCAGTATTAAGAAACATCCTGGGTCAGTGTTCCCCATTTATGTCAATCCCTAATAATTACCTCCTATGTGATGTCGTATTATAATTGTTCACACATGTCTCCTCGGCTAGTCTCCACTGGATCTCGGAGGGCAAGAACTGTGTTTTATTCACCTTAGGAACCCCAGTATGAGCCTCCTAGTAGTAGTAAACATTTACATTTAGATATTTCATGTAATGATTTCTCTTTGATTGTGGACTTTCTTTACCTGGGTCATGTAGCGGAAAGTGTCCTGGGCTGGATGCAGATACGATTCATAGTCCCAGCTTTCCGAAACTACCTGGGGATATGACCTCTGGCAAGTCTTCTCTCCATTTCCCCTCTAATGAAATAGTGGCTCTTCCAACTCTAACGCAGTCGCCTGACCAGGTTTTCTCAGCCTCAGCACGATTAACATTTAGGGTTGAGTGTTCTCTGTTGTGATGAGGCTGTTCTTTATGTTGTAAAAACTCTAACACCGCCCCAGGCCTCTACCCACTAGATGTCTAGGCAGTAGTACACCCCAGTTGTCATAACCCAAAATGTCTCTAGGCCTTGCCAAATTCCTCTCGGGGGCAAAACAGCCCCTAGTTGAGAACTACTGCTCTGGAGTAAGTCTGTTCCTTGATTCCAAATAGACTTAATTGATCACACTGTGTTATGTGAGAAAGATAAGGGGTTTGCGCTTGATGATCCAGTACTCATTCCCCTGCAGGATGAGGTAGTGGTGAATGACCGATGGGGTTTTAACTGTTCCTGTCACCATGGAGGATACTACAACTGTGAAGATAAGTTCCAGCCATCGAGTTTGCCACATCACAAGTGGGAGATGTGTACGTCCATCGACAAGAGGTCCTGGGGCTACCGTCGCACCATGTCCATCTCCGATGTTGCAGATGAATCTGAGATCATTGCGGTAAGACACCTGTGAGTTAGCTGTTTGTCAGCTGCCATTTCAAACTAGCCTGCTAACTGAGCGCGGTGGAAACACTCGGGGTGAACATGCAGGTTGACAAAGCCCTTTTGGGTTATTGGACAGACTCCAAGAACCTGTCCTGAGGAAATTATTATAATTCCAGAGGAAAGTTTTATATACAGATGTTTTCTTCCCAGGGTTATCTGCAGTTGGACGAATGGGTTGTTTCAATTTCTTGTAACCATAAAGGGACAGTTAAGTAGATTTGGAGGTTGTCCTTAACCATTAAAATGTTTATGATTGTAATATGGGTTAATGCTTAGAAGGTTGAGTGAAAAAATAAGTTACATATTATCAAAGCTATATAGAATTAATTGCATAGGAAAAAGACGGAAAGGAAACAAAAAGTTACTGGTGTGGTGTCTTTGGGGTACAGTAACAAATCTCCTTTTTAAAAATTTCTGTATATAGCCCTAATTTTGGGGGACCACCTTGAAAAACAACTGTTTGAGGTCAGAGTAAACAAGTAAACACATGTACATCCTACTTTAGGAGCCTTGAAGAATATACATTAGTCCCTCCGTATTCTCAGGGATATGTTCTAAGACCCCCCGCCCCGTGAATACCTGAAACCAAGGATAACCAAAGCCTGTTTTTTCCTATACTATACATACCTACGATAAAGTTTAATTTATAAATTAGGCACAGTAAAGGTTAACAACAACTAATAAAATAGAACAATTATAACAGTATACCGTAATAAAAGTTATATGAATTTGGTCTCTCCCCCAAAATATCTGACTATACTATAGACTCTCTCACCCTTCTTGTGATGATGTGAGATCATACGATGCTCACTTGATGAGATGAAGTGATATACTCAGAACGGCATGCAACTTAAAACTTATGAATTGTTTATTTCTGGAATTTTCCATGTAATAGTCTCAGACTGCGGTTCACCGTGGTTAACTGAAACCATGGAATGTGAAACCGTGCATAAGGGGGCTACTGTACCACTTTACAGATCCCTTCACGGCCAAGCGCTTTGTTCTCAGCTTTCCTGCTTGTCCTTTGTGCTCCTGACACATAAGCCTTCCCACTGCCTCCGGCACCGTGGAGGCGCAGCCTCACCGGGGCGTGCCCATGGTCACTCCCTGGAGTTCAAGTTAATTATTTCTCCATCTTGTAGCAGGCTTTTTCTGTTTTCTTACACAATCCTGTCTTGATTTTACAATGACAAAAATATATAGTATTTTCAAAAGGGTAAAGGACAGTCAGGAAGCAAGGAGAGAAGGTGCCCTAGATTCTTTCTCTTCTCTTAGTATCTGTGTGTCCTAGGCATTATGCTAGGCTTAGAATTCATTGCTAGGATTTCATTGTTTCTCCTCTCTCCAGGAACTGGTTCAGACAGTCAGTTTGGGAGGAAACTATCTTCTCAACATTGGGCCAACGAAAGATGGACTGATTGTTCCCATCTTCCAAGAAAGGCTGCTTGCTGTTGGGAAGTGGCTGAGCATCAGTGGGGAGGCTATCTACGCCTCTCAACCATGGAGGGTACAGCTGGAAAAGAACGAATCTGTATGGTGAGTCCTGTCTTCTGTTGTGTGTGGCAGCAGGTCGGCAGCCCATCCTGACCCGGCATCTCCTTGGGTCCATAAAGTTGAAAGTCACACTGGAAGTCATCTTGAAGAAACCCCAAAACTGTTCTTTTGCTATTTATTTGTACCCCATTTTATGGCTTAAGCTACCAAGATATCTTTGACTAGTGAGGGCAGGGATAGGCTTGGTGTAAAAAGCATCAAAAAGCATCAGTCAGGCCCTGGCCGGTTTGGCTCAGCTGTTAGAGCATCGGCCTGCAGTCCGGAGAGACCTGGGTTCGGTTCCCGCTAAGGGCATGTACCTTGGTTGTGGTTTGTCCCCGGCCCTGGTTGGGTCGTGCGGATGGCAACCACTCGATGTGTCCCTTTCACGTCAATGTTTCTCTCTCTCTCTCTCTCTCTCTCTCTCTCTCTCCCTCTCTCTCCCTCTCTCTCCCTCTCTCTCCCTCTCTCTTCCTCTCTCTCCCTCCCACTCTATCTGAACAAAAAATGGAAAAATGTCCTCGGGTGAGAATTAAAAAAAAAAAAGCATCAGTCAGTTTACCTGACACTTTACCCCATCTTCCTAAAATAGTACTGGCTAATAGTTGTGTAACAACTACGATGTTCGCAGCTCCATTCTAAATTCTTTCCACCCATTCATTCCCTTCAGTAAGCCCACCAGATACATACTGATATTATCCCCTTACTACAAGTGAGAAAGAGGGCCCAGAGCAGTAATATAACTTGCCTAGGATCACAAAGCTAGTAAATGGAGAAGCTATGATTCATACTTGGAATTGTGGATCTGGTTATTTGAGCATGGGCCTCAGTTTTTGCAACTGAAAAATGGGGGTGATGATTTTTTTTTTAATTGATTTTTTTCTTTAAGAGAGAGAGGAAGGAAGAGAGATAGAAACATCAATGTGAGAGAGAAACATCAATTGGCTACCTCTTGTATGCCCCCACTGGGATCAAGCCTGCAACTCTGGCATGTGCCCTGACTGGGAATCAAACTGGGACCTCTCAGTCCATGGACGGACAACTTTCAATCCACTGAGCCACACTGGCTGGGTGGGGTGATGATTCTTAACTTTTAGAGCTGTTGTGAAGGTAAAATGAAATATTGTAGGTAAAACTTCCAGCAGAGTGCCAGGCATCTACAGTTTGTTTAATAAAAGATATCTGCTAGCCCTGGCCGACTTGGCTCAGCAGTTAGAGCATCGGCCTGCGGTCTAGAGAGACCCGGGTTCAGTTCCCGCTAAGGGCACGTACCTCAGTTGCAGTTTGTCCCCGGCCCTGGTTGGGTTGTGTGGGTGGCAACCACTCGATGTGTCCCTTTCACGTCAATGTTTCTCTCTCTCTCTCTCTCTCTCTCTCTTCCTCTTCCTCTTCCTCTCTCTCCCTCCCACTCTATCTGAACAAAAAATGGAAAAAATGTCCTTAGGTGAGGAAAAGAAATAAATAAATTAAGTAAATAAATAAAAAGATATCTGCTAATGTTATACCATAGAGCGGAGGGCATTGGATCAGGGGACACACAATCATCTCTCTGTTTCTGATGAGCTTCTGGTTAGGGTTTTTCATCCCCTTCTCTAAGTGTGGCAAAATCTCAGAATAACAATGTGTCTTCATTGCACATCTTGCCCGTGTTATGTCCTCTGGTGTTTTCACATGGATTGGGAGTTGAAAAATATTTTAATAATAAGGCAAGCAGCTTCAGTGTGAAATAACTAGTTTAAGAGTTTAAAATTTTTCAAGAAAACGTACAACCCAATAGAGGGAAAACAGAAGATATCACCAGAAAGAGGCTGCTTTCTTCCCACAGGCCTAATAACTATTGAGTTATTAGTGCTTCCTAGTATCAGTGGCAGACACAAGGTCTTGGAATTGGTAGATAATAGAAAGGGGAATGTATAAAAGCTATATGTAATAATCTTAGGTCTCAGGGTAACAAGCCAGGTATCTTTCACAATGATGTTTCTTTTTCCCAGGTATACCTCAAAAGGATCAGCTGTTTATGCCATTTTTCTGAACTGGCCAGAAAATGGAGAGTTAAGCCTTAAATCCCCCAAAACAACCTCCACTACACAGGTAAAGAGCCTCAGTCAGTTCTTTCAGAGATGTAAATTTTTCTAAAGTACTTGGCAGGTCTTCTCTACTTCCTCCTTCCTCCCCCAGGTTTCTCCCATATTCATTCTCCTTTTAGGCTGTCTTCCCTTCCCTGGCCCAGCTTGGTTGTTTTCCACCATGTTCAGGACGTATTCTGTCCTCATTAATGCATTCATGTTTTTTCCGTTGCCTTTTGCTTTCTTCAGGTAATGATGCTGGGAATCCAGAAAGATCTGGAGTGGTCTACAGATCCACATGGAGGTCTCCTGATTTATCTGCCGCAGATACCACCCTCTGCTCTACCAGTTGAGTTTGCTTGGACCATAAAGATGACAGGAGTGGAGTGATCATTGCAGTTCAAGAGGAAAGGGGCACTGCCTTCTGTTCCCTGTTTTGATTTTCTTACAGTACCATCATCGTAATAAACTACTCTTCTCTACCCAGCGATGGGTTTTCCAACATATTTTAATCAAAGGAACTGAGTACATTACTCTGATGTCTCAGTGGATCAGAGATCTGAGACCAGCTTGCTAGCATCTCTCTCTCATCAGCAGAAGGAACTAAACAGTTGAAGTTCTGAATTCATTCTTTCCTAACTTTGGAAATTATCTACAATGGAACCTTCCCTCCATTCTCTGATAACTGGCTTGCTTAATGACTTCAGATAAAGAATAAGCCAATTCACCTTCTTGCCTATGGGAAGAGCTTTAAAGGCCTGGCAAGCTCAACCACATGCTGTTTATTTAGCATCAGTTGTCACCAGCACTCCAGAGCAGGGGGGCCTGGAGGGAAAAGAAAAGGCTTGCTGGACTAATAGCTCTTCAGAAATTTCCAAAGCCAATGAAGGACTCTGAAATTCAGACTGTGTACAGTGATATAATGAAGAAAATGAATGTTATTCTGCCCTGCTTTTAAAAATATGATCAAATAAATAAAGTTTAATGTCACATGATTTCTACCATAAAAACATGTGATAGCTTTCTTCCCTCAGTTTCTATATGGACTGCTTATAGCTTTATGTTTCTGTGTTTTAAAAGGGCCGGCCACGTCTCCTTAATGCAGAACAAAAAATGTTAATTTCTTTGGTTTTTCTTTTCCTCACTTCTAGTACCATTCTCTCTATACACACACACACACACACATGTGTATGTGTGTGTGTGTATTTCTTTTTAGAGAGAGAGGAAGGAAGAGGGAGAGAGAGAAACATCAATGTGAGAGTGAAAAATCAATCAGCTGCCTCCTACATGCCCCTACTGGAGAGATGGAGCCCAAAACCTGGGCATGTGCTCTGACCAGGAGTCAAACGGGCAACCTTTTGGTGTACAGAATGACACCCAGTCAGGGCTAGTACCATTCTTTTCAGTTGACTACCAGTTCAGCCACTTAAACTGCGATAGACCTAATCAAGTGTTCTATGTCTTTTTTATTTAATAGATATATTTAGAAATCTCAACTTCAGGAATATTTTTCTCAAGCACATATGGAACATTTATAAATATAAATACCAACGAAGTATCGTATGGACTATATAGTATGTCGGTAGCATAATTAAAGAACCATAAAAACTTGGAGGAAAGAAACTGACAAATGGTGCCAGGGAAATTGGATATCCATATGCAAAAGAATGAAGTTAGGCTCTTAACCTGACACCATACAGAAGTTAACTCAAAACAGATGAACTGTCTGCATGTAAGACCTGAAACAACATTCCAGAGAAAACAGAACAAAAGCTTCATGATTCAGATTTGGCGATAACTTCTTGGATATGACACCAAAAGGAAAAACAGACAAATCCATTCTCTGCCTCCTTAATCTACCACCAATTCATTTCCTGTAACCCTCCTTATAGCTTCTTCTTTGAGTCTAATGTATAAAATAAGACCCAAAACTGCCATCCTCCAGTGCATTTACTCAGTCCATTGAGATTTTGCTTACTGGCATGTCCTCAAAATTTGGCTCAAATAAACTCTTATAAGACTTTTCTATAGCTTTCTTCCCGTCAAGATGGCGGGTAGGTAAACGCGGTATCACCTTTTCCCACAACCACATCAAAGTTACAACTAAACTACAGAACAACCATCCTTCAGAACTGCCTGAAATCAAGCTGAATGGAAGTCCTACGACTACGGAATTAAAGCAGCAGCCACATCGAGACTGGTAGGAGGGACGGGGGAGCGGATGGCCTGGTCCCACACCCATGTGTGGCAGATAAAAATCAGGAGGACACATCGGCTGGGAAGGTCCTCCCTGAGGAGTGAGGGGTCCCCGACCCACACCAAGGTCCCAGCTCAGGGTTCCAGTGCCAGGAAGAAAAGTCCCCATAACTTCTGGCTATAAAACCAGCGGGAACTGAGGCTGAGGAAGGCTGAGGCTGCTGGAGGCCCAGGCAGCTCCTCTTAAAGGGCCCGCGCACGAACTTAACTTGGACTCGCTCCTTCTGAGCTCCAGCATGGAGGGGAGGCAGGTTGAAAGGCATCCGAGACATACAGGAAAGAACTGAGTTGTTTGGCATTGGGGCGAGGACTGGAGAGGCAGCTTTCTCCTGGACAGATGTGCTAGTGGAGGCCTTTGTTCCTTTGGTGAGCCCTCCCCCCACAGGGCAGGCAGGCAGCAGTCATATCTGGGACTCCAGCAACCTGGCTCACACTGTTTGCCCCGCCCTGGTGATTCCCTGAGGCCCCGCCCCACCCAGCTTTCAAGCCCACCCAAGCTATTTCTAGTGGCTTTACCATAGAATTGGCCTGTTTGGGCTCCTGCTTCAGATTTTCCTAAATTCTCTCAAACAAGCAGCAATTGGTCTGTGAGCTCCATACCTCTCACTAAGTGGCCCCAGGCCCCAAGGCTGGAAGCAGCCCGCCTTGGTTCACAGCTTGGCTTTGCTTGGGCACCACCAAGCCCAGCACAAGCAGCAGCCATCAGCAGATCGCTTTGTAGCTTATGCCTGGTGGCCCTGGGTATTACACAGTCAGTGGCTGACCTTGCCCCAGAGCCAGTACACCCAGTTATTAGCTTCAGACCATGTTGAAGCACCACCACCCAACCATCTCCACAAGTGACATACTCAAGGAATGGACTCAGTGGGTACCAGAGCACTGCTGAAGTAAGTCTTGCTCTGTGCGCTGGGCGCCTGCACAGCTGATCATCCAAGGTAGTCAGAGGTCGGTGATTAGTAGACACAGCCAGTCCTTGCAGCTGATTAGCCTGAGTAAGCCCTCCCAAAGACATGCCAACAGCAAGACTCAATTACAACAGAAGGGTGTAAAGTTCACACGAGGGGTGCACCTCGAGGGCCAGCTGGGTGATCAGGGAGGCTGTACCACTGGACTCTATAGGACACATACTACAATAGGAAGCCTAGGAGACATAGCAACTCTACCTAATACATAGAAATAAACACAGGGAGGTAGCCAAAATGAGGAGACAAAGAAATGTCCCAAATGAAAGAACAGAACAAAACTCCAGGAAAAGAACTAAATGGAGATAAGCAATCTAACAGATGCAGAGTTCAAAACACTGCTTATAAAGATATTCAATGAACTTAGTGAGGGCCTCAAGAGCATAATAAAGAACCAGTCAGAAATGAAGGATGCACTAACTGAAATAAAGAATAATTTACAGGGAATCAATAGTACAGTAGGTGAAGCCAAGAAGCAAACCATTGATTTGGAATATAAGGAGGCAAAAAACATCCAATTAGAACAGCAAAAAGAAAAAAGAATCTAAAAAGAATGAGGATAGTATAAGGAGCCTGTGGGACAACTTCAAACATACCAACATTTGCATCATGGGAGTGCCAGAAGGAAAAGAGAGAGAACAAGAAATTGAAAACCTATTTGAAAAAATAATGACAGAAAACTTCCCTAACTTGGTGGAGGAAACAGACATACAAGTCCAGGAAGCACAGAGAGTTCCAAATAAGATGAACCTAAGAGGTCCACACCAAGACACATCATCATCAAAATGCCAAAGGTGCCCTGGCCGGTTTGGCTCAGCAGTTAGAGCGTCAGCCTGCAGTCTAGAGAGACCCGGGTTCGGTTCCCGGGTACCTCGGTTGCAGTTTGTCCCCAGCCCTGGTTGGTCTTGCGGGTGGCAGCCACTTGATGTGTCCCTTTCACATCGATGTTTCTCTCTCTCTCTCTCTCTCTCCCCTTCCACTCTATCTGAACAAAAAATAGAAAAATGTCCTCAGGTGAGGATAAAAAAAAAAAAAAATAGGACAATAGCCCTGGCCGGTTTGGCTCATTCAGCCTGTGGACCGCAGAGGCCCCGGTTCGGTTCCTGCTAAGGGCACGTACCTCGGTTGCAGTTTGTCCCCTGCCCCAGTTGGGGTCGTGTGGGTGGCAACCAGTTGATGTGTCTCTCTCATATCAATGTTTCTCCCTCTCTCCCACCTGCTCTATCTGAAGATAAATGCAAAAAAACCCAACAACAATAAAATGGCAAAAAATATATATCTATCAACAAATGAATCTACAAACAAAATGAGCAAGCAGAAGAGAAACAGACTCATAGATACAGAGAACATTTTGTTGGTTGCCAGATGGGAGGGGGTTGGGTGAAAAAGATGAAGGGATACTGATGAACCTCAAAGGGAAGGGGGGAGGTGGGGTGGGAAGAGAGAAACCAAAGAACTTGTGTGCGTATATGCATAACCAAGGGACACTGACAATAGTGTGGAGAAAGCAGGAGTGGGGGTGGGATCAGAAAGGAAGGGGTCAAGTGGGGGGGGGGCTTCTGTAATACATTCAACAATAAAGATAAGTTAAAAAATAAAAAAAGAACTTTTCTATAAAAGCCATTCTTATATCGACATTATTAATATCTGCCTTCCTACACCTCCCAGACTCTAAACCTATAAAGACAGAAACTTAATTCTTGTTCATCTTTACAGTCCTAGCATCTCACTTTCCTTGGCAATGAAACGGTGTGGGATTAAGAAGTACATATTGGTTGTTAGATTGATGAACCTCAGAGAGAAGGGGGAGAGGGAGAGAAATAAACCAAATAACTTATACCAAATAACTTATATGCCTAACTAATGGACAAAGACCACAGTGTGGGGAAGGCAGAAAGGGAGCGGGAGCAGGGAGGAGGGGGATCAATAGGAGGAAAAAGTGGGGACAGCTGTAATACTTTCAACAAGAAAGATACATTTAAAAAAAAAAACAAACAGCCCTGAAGGTGTATGGAAGAACTGGCCTGAAGTAACAAACGCGGAGAGGCGGGGGGCGGGGCCGGCGGGGTGGGGCGGGGCGGGGCCGGCGGGGCGGGGCGGGGCCGGCGGGGGACGTCGCTGTTGCTTCAGAGGCCCGCCCCAAAGGCGGGGCCATGCCCACCTGGTGGTCACGTGGGACTCAGCTGGGCCTCCGCCTGTCAGCTGAGCGAAGATGGCGGTCGCGAGGAGTGCGGTGCGGCAGAGACTGTTGGGCTTGGCGTCTGTCAAGGCTGTAAGTGCCACGGCCGGAGGAGCGGCCACACAGCACCGTGAGGCTGGGGGTCGGGAACTTGGCTCGTGTCGGCTCCACTCCGAGAGGAAGCCAGAGAGCTTCTCAGGCCCGAGTCAGGTGGACCTTCAAGTCTGAGACTCTCCACGTACCCCACATCCCGTGAGGGGTATAGGGGAAACGGAGGCCCAGAGAGGGGGAGCGACTTGCCCAGGTCGTCCTAGGTGTCCTCGTTCCCTGATCAAGACTTCCCGGTGACCCTGGCACCTTTCTCCCTCTAGTTGAGAGCTTCCGACCTCCCCAAGCTCTTGCTTAGTGAAAAATCAAGAATACTCCTCCAGTTCCGAGTAGGAAAAGCAAGGTCATTCCCCTCCCTTCAGCTAAATGCTAAACAGTTAGGCAGCTGGAAATAAGTCTGGGCTTCGGGAAGTTGGAAATGGGCCTGTACTGGGAGCATGACTCTTGTTTATTCCTGTTTCTAAGTGAAATATTATTTCTGCTCTTAATTCCGAAACAGACCAAATGTGAACTAAATGGTGAGAAATTTGCTTCTGGTCTCAGTATTAGTGAAGATGGATCCAGTCCTTCAGATTTGCTCCCCTGGGGAACTTTCTTTCCCCACATTTCATGGAGTTCATTTAGTTTCATCATGCAATATGTACGGTTAGTCACACAGGGAGAAAGGAACAAAAGAGGAGTGCCAGTTAGGGGATTACATTTGTTCAAGTATTACAATAATGATTTCCAAGCCCTGGCCGGGTAGCTCAGTTGGTTAGATCGTCCTTCTGATATGCCAAGGTTGCAGGGCAGGTTCCACGGGTCAGGGCACATTCAGAAATCAACCAACAAATGCATGAATGGGTGGAGCAAGAAACTGATCTCTCTCTCTCTCTCTCTCTCTCTCTCTCTCTCTCCTCTCCTTCCCTCCCTTCCTCTCTCTCTCTAAATATCAATTTTAAAAAAATTAAATATAAATAAGTAATGAGTTCCACAGCGTACCCAAAAAAGTACAGCCACGGGGAAAGGGCGGGGGCGGGGAGGATCAGTGGGGGAAAAAGGAGAAACATCTGTAACAAAAATTAATCAATAAAAAAATAAATAAATAAAATAAGTAATACCAAAAAAAAAAAAAAAGTACAGCCAAACGGCACTCTAGTATATTGCACAGCAAGCCTCATTAGTCACTGTGGGAAAAGCAAAGTGCTTTAATTCCTTCAGAACTGTCCAGAAGACATGGGGTGATGGAGCAGTTGCAAGTGCCTTTGTGTAGGATGTTATTGTTAACCCATCCAGAACATTTTCTTTGTTGGTCATGTAACCCTTCCCAACTAAGATACTGTATTCGTTTCCTATGGCTGCTATAGCAAATTCTTACAAACTTGGTGGCTTAAAACAACATTCATTTTTTACCCCCACAATTCTGGAGGTCAGAAGTCCAAAGTCATTTTCTCTGGTTTTAGAGGAGAATCCATTCCTTGTCCTTGCAGTTTCTGGGCACTGTCAGTATTTCCATGGCTGGGGCTGCATCACTCCAGTCTCAGCCTCCATGGTCACACTGCCGCCTCTGCTGTGTGTGTGTGTGTGTGTGTGTGTGTGTGTGTGTACCCCCTGGGGAATTGTGACACTATTTTTGTTACATTTTGTTTCTTCTTTTAAACCAAAGGTCAACACCTCATCAATGAGTACTTTCCCAAAGCAGGTGAAAATTGTGGAAGTTGGTCCCCGAGATGGACTACAAAATGAAAAGGTGAATTATTTTTGAGCATTGAGAATTCATGTGGTAGGTGCCGCAGGGATGGACACAGCTATGCAAGACATGATCACTCTGTCTAACTTAGGGCATGGTTGGGGAGGACAGTCAGGCTCCTGTGACAGTTAAGCAATCTAAGATGGTGCTACAACAGGTGTGGTATTCCCAGGTCTATTTCAAGGCCCAGTGGGGTGCGGCGGATGATGAGTGCTATGGGAGTTCAGGGTGAAGGTGAGGGTATGCCTTCAGATCTAGCAGATTAAGGGGATTTATCAGAAGGAAGACATGAAGACCACAATGTAAAGATTTAGCCTTGGGGATATTCTTTACAACCTGCAGAAAATTGAAATAGTCTGCCCAATAGAACTTTCTGTGAAGATGGAAATGTTCTAGACTTGAGCTGTCCCATGTGGTAGCCACTAGACAGACACATGTGGCTACTGAGCATTTGAAATGTGACTAGTGTGGCTGAGGAAATGCACTTTTATTTTCATGTCATTTTAATTTAAATTTATATAACCACGTATGGCTAGAATCTAACATATTAGACTGCACAGATCTAGAAAGTTACATATCTGGGAGGTGTTAAGGGTGGTTTTCTTTTGTTTTTGGCATGTGTCTCAGAAATAATTATGTATTAATTATTTTTTCACTAAGAAAGCTAGATTTTTTTAAAAAGCATGACCAGCCTAATTTTAATATTGGGCACTTGTTGGAAACAATAAACCATGAGCTCCATGGGGGCAGAATCATGTCTGTTCTGCTCATTGTTGTGCGCCCTAGCACCTAACACAATCCCTGGAACATGGAAGGCTCTCAAAAATTGTCTGTGGAATAGATTATATTACAGCAGTGCAAGATAAATTGTAGGGGAGGCTTTGGATTTTTTTTTACTTGATCCTAAAGGTACTAGGGAGCCATGGAAGGCTTTTGAGCAGTAGAGTGGGACATGGAAACTGTTTAAGGAGGACTCTTGTGGAATGAACTGGTGGAGTGAGACCATGCCATAATATACATGGGATGATGATATTAGATTTGGAAAGAGGAATCCATAGAATCTGCTTAGCAACTAGACGTGGTAGGGGGAGGGAGAGAAACAATGGGCTGGCCACATGAGGAGGCAATCCTGTGCCATTCAGGTGATGGAATAGTTTGGGGCCTCATTTCATAAGACCCAGAGGGTTAGTCATCTCTGCCCTTTCAGGCCATGGTACATTGCTCTCAATTTGTTTATGATGGGGCAATAAATTAACAAACATTTAGTTAAGAAAAAGCCTGTATGGCAGAAAATACTATTTCCATATAAGTATTAACTCCCTTTCAGATGATAAGCTGCCTGCACTGCAAAACACCATCTGTAGAACTTGAAGATGCTTTGTACCCTGTTGGCGATAATTGCATGTGAATTCATGTTAGTGTTTGAAAATTGAGATAGTGAACTGTGTGCTGCAGCAAAAGCTTTGAACTAACAGGCACTGCTTTCTGAGGCCATTTTCTTCCCAGTTTGCTGACCTGTCTTTTCTGGTGTTTGTCTCTCCATGACAGAATATCGTACCTACTCCAGTGAAAATCAGGATGATAGACATGCTTTCTGAAGCAGGACTCCCCGTTATCGAAGCCACCAGCTTTGTGTCCCCCAAGTGGGTTCCTCAGGTGAGCCCCTGCCCTCAGTGAGAGGTGTTTTCAGATGAGAGGGATGGAAAGGTTTGCTTTTTCCCTGCAAGTAACTAGAAGTCAGGAACATAGATTTTCCGAGTCTCTGGCTTTCAGAGGTCTTGGGGGATTCATAGCAGCGTGGTGCAACAACACAATGTAAGCTGAGGGGCAGGAGGCTTGGATTCAGTCTGGGCTCTGCCCCTGAATTTCTTGGTGACCTTGCTAAGTCCATCCCCTCTCCAGATTGAAGGTGACCTCTTCTGGCTCTGAAAATCTAGAATCTCTAGGTCTGGCCTGTGGTTTCTGTGTTTGTAAAAGGGCAAGACTGATGATGCCTGCTTCACAGAGACAGTCAAGTGGGGAAGAAAGATCCTGTTCCAACTGAGTGTTAGATCACATGGAGGAGCTGAGCCCGGTGCCTGGTTTGGAGTGTGTTCTCGGTACATGGCTGGTAGTATTGTTACTGCTGTTACTGCTATGTAAAGTTGACAGTATTAGCCATGTGGAGAAACTGGGGTTATCGGCTGCACCCAGGGGACCTTCTGGTCCATCAGCCATCAAACAAATAGTGAAAGCATTGGGGAGACTCAGCTCTGCAGAAGGACTCATTCTCCAAAGGTCTGGAGAACAGAGATCTTATGATACAACTGTTTTCTCCTCCTGAGCATTTTGCCTGCCCTTGGTGATGACTCCCCAATGTCTCCTTTGGTTCCAGATGGCTGACCACACTGAAGTCTTGAAGGGTATCCAGAAGTTTCCTGGTATCAGCTACTCAGTCCTGACCCCAAATTTGAAAGGCTACCAGGCAGCGGTAAGCTTATTGGTGGGGCCCTTGAAATGAGATTGATGGCACTGTCCCTGCCTTGTCCCTGGGCCTCAGTCCGTGTCTCAGCATGCCTATCTGAAGGGCTGTCTCCAGTGGACGAGCAGTCAGACAGACCGAGGGCAGTCCTGGCCTTGCCATTCCCAGCTCTCTGGTCTTGACAGGCCTCAGGTTCTGCCTATAAAATAGGGCTAGTGATAGGGTAACACTGTGAGGATCTCAGAAGATAAAAACGCACATAAGTTGCTTAGTGAGAGCCTGGTGGAAGATAATTGCTTGATAAATGGTAGTGGCTGTGGTTCTTACCCATTTCCTCCTTAGAGAAAGGTGAGCAAGCTCTCCACAGAGTTTCAGCAGGAGGTGCTATTGTCTGCCAACTTCTTTAAACTACTAGATGAGAGTCTGGTCGGTGTGGCTCAGTGGTTGAACGTCAGCTCATGCACCAGGAGGTCGCTGGTTCGATTCCCAGTCAGAGCACATGCCCTGGCTGTGGACCCAGTCCCCAGTGGGGGGCATGCAGGAGGTGGCCAGTCGATGTTCTCTCTCATCGATGTTTCTCTCTCTCTCTCCCTCTCTCCCTTCCTCTCTCTCTAAAATCAATAAAGGAGAAAAAATTTTAGATGAAAACATCATTAGAGATACTAATTCTAAATTGAGGCATAAAGCTTCTAGGAGTGACTGACTTCCAGGGTGGTGACAGCAATGGCAGTGTTTGTCCCTGGGGGAAGGCCAAGGTTTCTTTCTCACGAAATATATTTCACTATATTCATTTTCCAGGGTTTCCATAACAAAATACCAAAAACTGGGTGGCTGAAAACCACAGAAACGCATCCTCTCACAGTGCTGGAGGCTAGAAGTCTGAAATCAAGGTGTCAGCAGGGTTGGTTCCATCCAAGGGCCCTGGGGTGAATCTGTGCCATGCTTCTCTCCTAGTGTCTGATGACAGCTAGCAATCATTGACATTCCTTGGCTTCTGGGTCCATCGCTCTCATCTCTGCCTCCATCTTTATGGGCCTTCCTCTCGTGTCTGTCTGTCTGTCTTCACTTGGCTGCTGTCTTATAAGGACACTAGTCGTATTAGAGAGGAACCAATATGGCCTCATCTTAATAAATTGTTATCTACAGTGAACATTTTTCCAAATAAGAACACATTTTGAGGTGCTGGAGATTAGGACTTCAACCTATCTTTTTTGGGGGAACACAATTCAACCTATGACATTAACTTGTCATAAAATTCACTGTAAGATGGTTTTTGCCACTCTGGCGTTCCTTGAAGAGAAAAATGCTAAGAGGAATCCCTTTGGCTGTTGGCAGGTTGCTGCTGGAGCCAAGGAAGTGAGCATCTTTGGAGCTGCCTCCGAGCTCTTCACACAGAAGAACATCAACTGCTCCATAGATGAAAGTTTTCAGCGGTTTGACCAAATCTTGAAGGCAGCTCGGGCCGCCAGCATCTCTGTGCGGGGGTGAGTCAGACCACGTCGGTGCTGGTTGTCTTTCCTCAGTACCATCTGGCCACTGGCAGACTCTAACCCCAGTGACCCCCGCCCCTCAAACGCCTCATCCTTCGGGCAGGCAGCCTAAGCTCCACACACACCTCCACATCCTTTCCCGGGTGAATGTGGTCAGATGAAATCCTAGCAAGCACTTTCTCCAAACCTGAATTTTGGGTTAGTTCACCAGAGGAAATCCAGCAGGAGAGGACACTGGACATGATTTGTGGAGCTCAGTTTACTCCTGGCTCCACCACCAGCTCTTCACACGCCCCCGATGAATCCCCTGGGCCTCTCTCTCCAAGACCATGTCTAATAGCAGTACTGCCAGGAATCATCATTTAACTTCACAATCAGGCAGCAAGGAAGGGACTGGCCCCAATTACAGATGACAAAACTGAGGCTCAGGAAGGATGATGAGTCTACTGTAAGGTCACACGGCTGTCCAAATTGCAGCCAGAGTGGTTTCAAAAGTGCACACCTGACCACATCACTTCCCGGTTAGAAACCTTACAGTGACTCCCCAGCTCCAGACTTTTCCACGTGGTTTATACGACCCTGCAGGATGCAGCCCCAGCTCTCTGTGCGGCCTCACTGTTCACTCTCCCTTCCTGCCCAGCTGGAATTTCTTCCCCTTTGTTATATGTCCCACTCTCTCACCTCTGGGCCTTTGCACACCCTTTCCATAGACTCAGAACTCTCTTCCTCTTATGTCCTGCTCATCAAGACTAACTCCTGTTCATCCTTCAGGTCCCCTCATGGATGCTAGTTTCTCCAAGAAGCTTTCTCTGTTCCTCAGCTAGAGTTAGTGCCCCTCCTCTGGGCACCCATTATCCCTTAGACATCCTCTAACGTAGCTTGTGATTAAGTTGTCCCCTGCCTCCCACTGCACTAGGCTGAGCCCACATCTCTCTTAGTCCCTGGTGTGCCTCTCTGCCAGCTCAAGGCCCCGAACACAGTAGGTATTCAGGAACGGATGGGTGGACGGGTAGAAGGAGAAGCAGGGCCTTGTCAGGGCTGCCTGACTCTTAAGCCTGTTCTCTGTCCTCTCTTAACTTTTCCTTGCTCAGCAATGATTGGAAAATAAGGGGGAGAATTAAAGTGGAAAAATATACTGAGCCTTGGCCAGATGGTTCATTTGGTCGGAGTGTCATCTCGTACACCAACAGGTTGCAGGTTCGATTCCTGATTCAGGGCACATAACCTAGGTTGTGGGTTTAATCCCTGGTCGGGATACATACAGTAGGCAACCAATCAATGTTTCTCGTGTTGTTTCTCTCTCTCTCTCTAAAAATCAATAAAAATCAGGTGAGGATTAAAGAAAAAGAAAGAAAAATATACTGAGATCTTTAAGGCTGAAGTTATTTAACCAGCAAGTATTTGTTACTCCTCTTAATATGCAGAATAGTTTCTTACACTTGAAAAGGTGTTTTGTTTTGTTTTGTTTTTAATCCTCACTCAGTATTTTTTCCAGATTTTTAAAGAAAGTGGAAGGGAGGGAGGGAAAGAGAAAGAGAGACATTGATGTGAGAGACATCAATTGGTTGCTTCCCACATGTGCCCCAACTGGGGCCAGGGATCAAACCTGCAACCCAGGTACATGCCCCTGATCAGGAATCAAACCCATCACCCTTCAGTCCGAGGTCCGATGCTCTAACCACTGAGTCAAACCAGCCAGAGCAGGACTGAAAGGTTTGAGTGGAGCCTCGGCTCCAATGGTGTGGGTGGGAATAGAAGCTGTCTACATCCAGGATCCAAACTCCTGACCATAGTTTGCAAGACCCTGTGATCAGGCCCATGCCCACCTCTCCAACCTCATGTCCTACTTCTTTGCCCCCTTGCTCTCTGTGCTTCAGCTGTTCCATCCTTTGTTCTATGTCTTGAACACACCTACTCTTCCAACTCGGCCTCTACACCGGCTCTTCTCTGCCTGGAATGCTCTTCCTGTGGCTGTCCCCCTCTCGGCTGCAGTGTCTGTCTTCAGAGGTCTTCCTGAGCACTGCGGCTGCGGTTGGCCTCTAGCTGCTCCTGCCACTTCCCCTGTCCTGGCCTAGCACACCGCTCTGAGATTCTCATTGACTTATTTGATTGCCCTTTGATCTGCTATCTCCCTGATTTGAAATAAGCACATGAGGGTGGGGGCTGTGTCAGACCTGCTCACTGACCTACCCTAGTGCCCGGCCCATAGATGGCAGCTCAGTAATATCAATTGAATAAATGAGTGAACTGTTTGGCCCCCTGGAGCAGGCGCCCCACTCTTATTCTTGCCTTTGGTTTCATGGGTCCCTGGTCTCCTTCTGTGAGTATGGGCCCCAGGTATCCTGGCCCACGTTCTGTTCTCCACCCCCGTACCCCCAGGTGCCCCTCCAGCTCCTCCTTCCTGCTGGTCTCTGGCTGCCTGCCTCTCCAGAGACTTATGCATCCCCTGCTTCCCGAACTACCAGCCTATGAGTCCCCTCCCTTGCCTGCCGTGGCTCTCCACTGCCCCCTTCCTGCACTGAGCAGCACCAGCTTCACTGGCTCCACATCGCTGAATCAGGCTTTCACCTAGGCCAGTGGTTCTCAACCTTCCTGACGCCGCGACCCTTTAATACAGCTCCTCAGGTTGTGGTGACCCCCAACATAAAATTATTTTCGTCGCTACTTCATAATTGTAATTTTGCTACTGTTATGTCTTAGGCGGCCCCTGTGAAAGGGTTATTCGACCTCCAAAGGGGTCGCGACCCACAGGTTGAGAACCGCTGTCTAGGCGCTTGCTCCCCTGCCCACCTTCAGGTTTTGATTGAGGACTAACCAGGAATGTGTGTCAGATAGCCACCCTGCCTCAGCCCTGCTGGCCAGAGAACCCAGGGGCATTGACACCATCCCCGTCTTCCCACAGGTACGTCTCCTGTGTGCTTGGATGCCCCTACGAAGGGAAGATCTCCCCCGTCAAAGTAGCCGAGGTGTGTGTCAGGGCGGGGGTTTTGTGAGGCTTGGCTACCTTGCCTGCCCCTGAGTACATAGGTTCCTCTCCCCACCCTTTCCCGCTGGGTCATGGACTTCTTTCATGTCCCTGCCCTCTACCCCAGAGTGAATGCCTCCAGTTGAGTTTCCATTCTGGTCAGTGGACAGGCGATCATTGAAGAGATCATCCTTTTCAGAGAGGCTCCTCCCCCAAAGGTTCCTGTGGCTCCTATCCTTGTGGTCGAAGCCACTTCACATTCTCTGAGCAGCAACCAAGTCAGCCCTGAGAAGAACAGTGTAGGAACTGACTCTGAGCAACGCAAGAGCTCGTGGCATTTATAAATGTCCTCAAAGCCAACCTGCAAATTCGGTCTTGTTATCCCATTTCACAGTTGCGGAAACTGAGACTAACTAACTTGCCACGCAGTTGCCACCAGGTCTCAGACCCCATCTTGTTCCCTCCAAAGCCCGCTTGCTGTTCCCTCATCACCATGTATCATCCAGAAGTGAGAAATTATAGCCGTCACATCTGCCAGTGGGGTGACTGCTGTGCTCCAGGTCTGTCTCCTGCTGCAGCCATAGCCCTTCAGAGGCTCATCACTGTTTTTCAGGAGCAGAAATTGAAGCTCAGAAAAGTTGAGCCCCTTGCCAAGGTCCCACAGCTAGTGAGCAGCAGAACTGGGATTTTAATCCAGCGTCATCTCACTCCAAAGCCACTCCTGCAGCTGCACCCTCTGCCCCGCAGGCTGCTGGGCTCCTGTCACTCTCACCATTCCCTCATGTGGCGGACCACTGCTGAGTGTCTTCTGGGTCCCTGGCCCCACCATTTCCTTCCTCTACCTTCTCGGCAGCACAGTGTAGGCATCTCCTTGGCCCAGGCATACACTGCTCTGATTTTGCAGTGATTTTAGGGGTTTGCAAATGGGCTTCTAAAAATTTAAATAGTTATGTACTTCTATAAAAAATATAAAGCTAGCACCTGAGACTCATGATTTCACAGATCTTACTGAAGATAAAGCTACAAAAAGGGTTCAGTTTTACTGATTCCAGTATCTGAGTCTGACAGTGTGTGAGGTGGTAAGGGAAGGACTGGAATTCGAGACACGGGGTGGGAGGAAAGCACAGGGGTTAGAGCCCCAGAGCCTGCCCCTCATGTCCCAGTCTCCTGATGAGAAGAATGAGGAATATCATTCCACTCAAAGCTGTAAGGAGCCTTTGATCTGATTGATTTAGTGCTCAGACATGGAGGAGGTGTTCTGACAAGCCAAGGACCCCTGCTTCTGAGCTCTTGGACCTTGGCTTGGAGAATCTGATGTCCTCCAAGTGTCTGCTTGTTTTCCCAGGTCAGCAAGAGGATGTACTCAATGGGCTGCTATGAGATCTCCCTGGGGGACACCATCGGCGTGGGCACCCCTAGGGCCATGAAGGATATGCTGTCTGCTGTCATGCAGGAGGTGCCATTGACTGCCTTGGCTGTCCACTGTCATGACACCTATGGCCAGGCCCTGGCCAACACCTTGATGGCCCTGCAGGTAATCTGGACATGTCCTAAGAGAGAGGCATGTCCATCTCCCATCAGGACAGCTGTGTTTTGTCTGTGCTTTTAGCCAGCCTTCACTGTGCCGAATGTTGGCACCTGTGTGCCAGGCCCTAGACTAACCATAATGGACACAGACATGACCTCGTCCCAAAAGTTCTTACAACTGTGTGTTAGAGGCAACAGCGAGGGACTTAGGTGATCATTTTAATGCATTATGACAAATGCTATGAAGGGAGGAAGCATGGGGCTGAGGAAGGTCCCCATCCCAGCTGGGAGGTCAGAGAGGATTTGCCAGAAGAGGCCTGAGTGAGGCCTAAAGGACGTGAAGAAGTCCAGCGGTTGGACAAGGGAAGCAGCAGGTGGCTCAGCAGCACTGCGCTGTACGAGTGAAGTGGGGTTCAGGGAGGACTCACGTACCCTGGCCCTGGAGAGCACGCGGGTTGTGAGTGCGCACACGCCGCTGCGTGGGAGCAGAGGCAGGAGGCAGGCAGAGGGCAGGGAGAGCCTTGAATGCTGCTCCCCAGAGATTGCACTGAGACCTCAGATTGGGTTTCCCTTGAGGTTTGCTCCTTGTGGGCTGGCCCATATGAGGAGTCCATGTCCTGGCTGCCCATCAGAAGGAAGGTTCTCAGTGTCTGACCACAGGCTACCTTGCTGTAGTGTTAGTCTGAGTCCACCCTGTTGTTTTAGGTTAGCTAGAGCATTCTTGGGCCACATTTTTTTCACTCAAGTTATCCCCTAGCTCATGTCTCAAATGATTCTATTTCTTTCTGGGTCTACTTTCTCAGAGTTGTGGTTGTCCAGATTAAGGTCTGTGAGAGGTTTAAGGAGAGGAGAAAGCGAAACAGTCATCTAGGTGAGTGGGAAATGACTGGCCTAGGAAAGTGGCCGAGGTCCCCTGGGGTTAGAGCCGTCTTGCAGGGGAGGGGCGCATAAATGAATCGCAGTAAACCACAAGGATCTGAAATCTCAACAGTGGGAGGTCAGTGATCCAGAAGGGCCTTTCTGAGGAGGTGGCATGTAGGCTGAGACCTTAAGAGTGATGGGGCCCTGGCTGGTCGCTCAGTGGTTAGAGCATCGGCCCGTGGACCAATGAATCTCGGGTTCGGTTCTGGTCAAGGGCATGTGCCTCTATTGCAGTTCATCCCCGGCCCTGGTTGGGGTCATGCGGGAGGCAACCAGTCGATGTGTCCCTCTCACATCGATGTTTCTCTCTCCCTCTCCTTCCCTCCCACTCTATCTGAACAAAAATGAAAAAAATATCCTCGGGTGAGGATTAAAAAAAAAGTGGCCCTGGCCAGTTTGGCTTAGCAGTTAGAGTGTTGGCCCTCGGACTAGAGAGTCCCGGTTCGGTTCCCACTAAGGGCATGTACCTCAGTTGCAGTTTGTCCCCAGCCCCGGTTGGGGTCGTGTGGGTGGCGACCACTCGATGTGTCTCTCTCACATCAATGTCTCTCTCTCTCTCTTCCTCTCTCCCTCCCACTCTATCTGAAGATGAATGCAAAAATGTCCTCCAGTGAGGATTAAAAAAAAAAAAAAAAACACAAAGAGTGATATGGAACCTTGAAACCATTCAGGAACTGAGGGAGGATATCCCTGGCAGAGGAAACGGTATGCACCAAAAAGACTCACACTGGCCCAGGAGCTGAAAAGAGAAATTCTCTCTTTCAATGGGATTTTCACTGTAACAGAATCATACACCAAAGGAATTAATAACTCGCAGTGGAATTTCAGGCAGCAGACAGGAGATTTATAAGGACCCGCTTTGTCGGCTCTGGTCCCCACAGTGACAGCCTTGTTTCACCATCCTTATGTTTCCAGATGGGAGTGAGTGTCGTGGACTCTTCTGTGGCAGGACTTGGAGGCTGCCCCTACGCACAGGGGGCATCAGGAAACCTGGCCACCGAGGACCTGGTGTACATGCTGGAGGGCTTGGGCATTCACACGGTAAGCCTCTCTGCCCGCTGTGGCCACTGCCCGGACTAACAGAGCTCTGCCTGCAGCCAGAGGACAGGAGCCGATGGTTTGTTTGGGGTCATTGGTTGGAGTGTGTGTGGAGGGGGAGGGAGGGAGGGGTAGCAGTTAAGAGGGAAGAGTGCCAGGGAATTACTGTGTATTTTCAAGATAGCAGAGTGTAGCTGATCAAGGCCAGACTCTCAGTATGAGTTTGACAGTTTAGTTTAAGGAGGCACCGAGGTGTAAGGAGAGCGCCCCCAAAGTATTAAAAAAAAAAGTACAAATTGGTTGTTACAGAATAGTCATGGGGATGTAAAATACAGCATAGGGAATATAGTTAATAATATTGTAATAACTGTATGGTGCCAGGTGGGTACTTGAAATATCGGGTGGACCCCTTTTAAGGTATATGATTGTCTGTCTGCTATGCTGTACACCTGAAACTAATACAAAATAATATTGAATGTAAACTTTAATTAAAAAATAAAATGAGTCCAGCCAGTGTGGTTCAGGGACTGAGCATCAACCTATGCACCAGGAGGCCCCCAGTTCGATTCTCAGTCAGGGCACATGCCCAGGTTGCAGGAGGCAGTCGATCAATGTTTTTCTCTCCATCTCCCTTCCACTCTCTGAAATCAATAAAAACAGATTATAAATAAATAAATAAATTTTAAAAATGAAAAAGAATCTTTTTAAAAAACATTGGGGGAAAAAACCCTAGTCCTGCCACTCACAGCCTGTGTGACCTGACAAATTACTTCATGTCTCTGGGCCTAATGGGAATAATAATAGCACCTATTTTGTAGGGCCATTTTGAGGGTTAAGTAAGAAAATGTAGAATGCTTAGCCCATAGTATACACATCAGTAAATAGGAGCTATTATGTATACAGGTTTTCTGGAGTGGCTCTTTCAGTTGGTGTTTTCACTCGGCCTCACAGTTCATCACTTCATTATGCAGTCTCTGACCACTGTGGACCAGGCTTGTGCTGGGCCCTGGAGATGGGGGACTAAACAAGACTGATGAGATGGATCCCTATTCGGCCAAACCTGCCCGAGCAATAGATCCCTATTCTGGTGGTGGCACTACAAACCATAACAGATTGAGGCATCCCACACAACAGGAGTCAGAGGAGAACCCAGATGCCACAAGGACATGACCTCACAGGCAGCTAGCTGGTGTCCATCACCAGAGTAACAAGAGCCTGTCCGTCTTCACCTTTTTCTTTTCATTTTTTTTTAAACTTTTATTTTAGAGAGAGGAAGGTAGAGAGAGAGAGAGAAACATCGATTGGTTGCTGCCCACACACACCCCAACCAGGAATCAAACCTGCCACCTTTTGGTGTATTGGAGGACACTCCAACCAACTGAGCCATCTGGCCAGGCCCACCTTTACTTCTTCAGTATCCCAGTTGTCTGTCCAGCCTGCTGTTTCCCTGGCAGTTGAGGGCATGTCATGACTTAACTGCATTTTCCAACTTGTTTCTCAAAGGGTGTGAACTTCCAGAAGCTCCTAGAAGCTGGGACCTTTATCTGTCAAGCCCTTAACAGAAAAACCAGCTCCAAAGTGGCTCAGGCTACCTGTAAACTGTGAGCCCCTTGCTCACCTGAAGCTCTAGGACTGTGGGAATAGGGGCACGTCTGGATGATTCACTGATGGACACATGGAAATGGGAATGAAATCAACAGGAACAGGCACCTCACTGCCAGGACACCTGAGTGAGAGGCTTTGAATCCCTGAGGACACTTGGGAGTCCAATTCCCTGGCTTGGGTTAATCAAGTCTTATCTCTGCGTGAAATTATCCAGGTGGCTTCACAGCTTAACCTTGTCATGGCCTTCGTGCCTTTGCTCTCTGACTTTGTAGGGCAAAAGGGCATGGAGGGGGCTTTCCAAGTTGGTAGTGGGCAAAGGGGTACAGGCTGAGCTTCTGCATTGGCCACCTGCCAACTCTAGCACCCCTGGAAAATCTCCACTCTGAACATGATTTTTGAAAACAGCTATGTAATTAAAGATTTAATGATGTAGAATAATTCCATTATTCTCCAGATGTGTGTATATATGAGAGTGGGGGAATAAAACATCTTTATTCACACTCTGAGAGGAAAATGCAGACTGTTAATCTCTGGATTTTTCTCCATCTTCCCCCCCTGAGCCCCAGACTCACAGTGACTGGAAATTGGTGGCTTTGAGCTTACCCAGGGCTGACCAGAAAACCCTGGAAAGACCGTTTCTGAGCTCTGGGTCTGACAAGGGCTGTTGCATAAGCTCCCCTGCAGGCAGCAGTGGCCATGTGCTCCTCTGGGTCTGGGCTAGCAGGTCTGGGTACCTTAGCTCTTTTATTTTTATTTTTCTTATGATTTCTTTTGTAAATGTTTTGGGGTTTTTTTGTTTGTTTGTTTTTTATCTTCACCAGAGGACATTTTTCCATTTTTTGTTCAGGTAGAGTGGGAGAGAGAGAGAAACATTGACGTGAAAGGGACACATCGAGTGGCTGCCACCCGCACGACCAACCAGGGCCGGGGACAAACCACAACCGAGGTACATGCCCTTAGCAGGAACCAAACCCAGGTCTCTCTGGACCGCAGGCCAACGCTCTAACCGCTGAGCCAAACCGGCCAGGGCTTGTAAATGCTTTTTTTAAAATTGATTTTAGAGAGGAAGGGAGAGGGAGAGAAACATCTATGTGAGAAACAGATGAGTTGCCTCCTGCACACACCCCACCCAGGGACTAAACCAGCAACCTGGACATGTGGCCTGACCTAGAATTGAACTGGTGACCTTTCTGTACACAGGATGATGCTCAACCAACCGAGCTATGCCCGCCTACCTTAGCTCTTTGTTCCTTGGGCTCTGCCCACTGTCAGCTGTCCTTCGCAGGCCTAGTGCATTCCAGGTTTGGGAACAATTGTGTATTTATTTCTTCGCTCAGGTGTCATCACTCAGTATGCCATGCCCTTATACACACTCCTTAACCCTACTTTCTTTTTTTATCCTCACCTGAGGACATTTTTCCATTTTTTATTCAGAGAGAGTGGGAGGGAGAGAGAGGAAGAGAGAAACATCGATGTGAAAGGGACACACTGAGTGGCTGCCTCCTGCAGGGCCCAACCAGGGCCAGGGACAAACTGCAACCGAGGTACGTGCCCTTAGTGGGAACCGAACCCAGGTCTCTTTGGACCGCAGGCCAACGCTCTAACTGCTGAGCCAAACAGGCCAGGGCTACTTTTATCTTAAATAGAAACATAAACATTTTTAAACCACTGTGGTAGGCAGGGTGCAGACAAACCATTCCCAGCAGCTGGGGGCCACCGTTTGAAGGCCAAGCGCAAAAGGCACATAACTCCTACTTGAGCTTCACAGTTCCCTCCAGTTTATAGGTTTTCCAACTACCCTCCCATCAGCATCGCCCCTTACTGCCCTCCGGCAGTTGTGTATTCATGCACTGCTCACCCTGAAGAAAGGGTTTGGCAGAAACAGAAAGGCTGGGCCCTGGCTGGTTTGGCTTTGCAGTTAGAGTGTTGGCCTCCCACAACCAAAGGGTGGATGGATTAGATTCCGAGTCAAGGACACATACCTGGGTTGCAGGTTCCATCCCTGGCCCCCATTGGGGTCCTATGAGAGGTAACCAATGGATGGATGTAGCTCTCACATTGATGTTTCTCTCTCTTTCCCACTCTACGTCAATGGAAAAATATCCTCGGGTGAGGATTAACAACATAAAGTTGGAATCCCTGCGGAAGCCGTGGCCCCACTCCGCTACAGAACAGCTGCCCTGCGCCTACAACAAACCCTTCGCCTGCTTCCAGGGGTCTGGGTCGCGCGCTCGCGCCTGGAGCGTACCGGGGGCACCCATCAAAGGAGCGGACCTCTGCCGCTTGGCTTGCTGCCCTCGGCTGGCTTCTGGAAGAACGCGCTGCGCAGGCGCCCTCCACCCGCAGATTCTTTTGTCCTTCCCGCGCCCTGTAGTGGCGTGTCTCGATTGACACGTTCGCTGAGGCGTGGAGAGGGCGGGACCAGGTGGACCGTCAGCTCTTAAAGGGACCGAGGCGGCAGGGGGCAGCACCACTGGTGGCGAGGCGGGGCGTGCGATCCCAAGCAGGTTCGGGAAGGGAGTGCGAGGCTGGACGGGCGGGCTCGCGAGGGGCTGGGTGGTCCACGGGGAGTGAGGGAGAGTTGGGGGCCCCGGACTGCGTTCCGGCAGAGTACCGCCAGGGCCAGCCCCCATTGCGCCCAGTTCCCGCTGCCAGGGCTGGGGTAGCCCGGGGTCATTCATTCCCAGCTTGAGGTCTCCTTGCGCGGCTCCCTCCTAGCATTGTCCCAAATTGCTGCCGGAGACCCAGTGCCCCTCCCATCCGTTATGCATATGGGAAAGCCGAGGAGGCGAAGCTGACCTGGGTCGTCCCGCCGGCCCACCTTCCTGCCTCCCGGGGCACTCTCCGCGACCACTTTCCGGGTCGCACAGTGCGTGGCCCTCGGGCGGGGGTGAGGGCGAGGTTTCGGCATCCGGAGGAGAGTCCAGCGGGAAGCAGTCGGGGAAGGGCGAACTGCCTGCCGAGGGGCTGGCCTGGGCGCCTGGAGATCCGGGCTCGAGCCCAGCTATCACAGGTCAAGTTTCTTCACCTCTCTGACTTTAGTATACTTGTCTGTAAAGTGCCAGTGATAATACTTGCTCCATCAGGGTGCTGGGAGAATTCGGGAAAATAATGCAGAAGTGCCCGGTACACCGAGGGCGCTCAGCCAAGTTGGTTGGGCTGGATGAGCCCAGGAGGCAGTTGAGGCAGCCTGGAGGAAGGCGGCTGCGGGCCAGGCCGTCCCGAATGAAAGGCCTCAGTGTCTGGGCTTCCTCCCCCTCCACCGCCCTGTGCCAAGTTTGTTCAGGGCGGGGTGCACACCTTGCAGTGGAGTGGGGGCCAAGGCCACGTCTACACCAGCCAGCTCTGTGTGGACCAGAGTTGGGCGGGATCCTAAGCTCCAAACCCAGTGTGATCTGGCTGGCCCTGGCAGAGGCAGAGGCTGAGCCAGCCTGGCTGGCCTGGGTGGGGTGGGGCCAACTCCAGGACAGCAGTGCTGCAGCCCCAGAGCCGGACACAGCCTGCCTGGCAAAGGACCCCACCTTAAAGCCATCTGGTGTATTCCTGTTTCCTCCCAGCTCACCCTTGAGAGAGAATAAGTCAGGGGGGCTCTGCCACCATTCCGTGTAAACTGGCAAGAACCCAGGAGCCAGTTCTCACCTAGTGGTGGCAGAAGGACTGGGAAGGCCGAGTCTGAGTCAAGAGCCCTTCCTGGGCTCTTAGAGTCCCAGTGCTGCTGCTGTACTTGCGTCTGCCCAGAACTGTCCAGTTCCCAGATACCTTGGGGAAGTGTGAAGCCTTAGATTCCATCTTCCCAACCCGGGGTCAGTTGGGTCTAGAAAATAGGGCACCTGTGTGGGTCTCCCCACCCAAACCATGTGGCAGGCCTTTAAATCACCTCAGTGATCCCTTACACTGTCATATGGCACTTGTACAATTATTATAAGTTCCATGTTATAGAAATGGAAACTGAGGCCAAGAGAAGGTAAGTGATCTCCAAGGCCAGAAAATGATGGTATCCAGACTTGGACCAGGGCTGACTCCAGAGCCACCCTATTAACTAGGACACACTGCTGCCTCCCTCCAAGGCCAGACTTCAGTTGGAAGGAGGCCCTGAGTGGCCAGCCTCAGCCACCTCTGAGACTGTGTCCTCGGCCAGGTGCAATGGCAGAGAAGGTGTTGGTGACTGGCGGGGCTGGCTACATTGGCAGCCACACAGTGCTGGAGCTGCTGGAGGCGGGCTATTCACCTGTGGTCATCGACAACTTCCATAATGCCATCCGTGGTGAGTGTGGGCAGGGGGGTCTGGGGCTTCTGGAGAGGACGGAAGGAAAACCCTGGGTTCCACTTCCAAGGGGTGTGTGTCTGCCTAGTCTCCAGGCCCCATCTCCTCTGATTTTGATGGCCTCCATGTGCCCAACCAGGAGGGGGCTCCATGCCCGAGAGCCTGCGGCGGGTTCAGGAACTGACAGGCCGCTCTTTGGAGTTTGAGGAGATGGACATCTTGGATCAGGCGGCCCTGGAGCGTCTCTTCAAGAAGGTGGGGGCGTTGGCCCGTAGGCAGGGCCACTACTAAGGGCCAGGGCCTGTAAAGCAACCTCTGACGCAGGCTCTTTCCCTGCAGCACAGCTTTACGGCTGTCATCCACTTTGCGGGGCTCAAGGCCGTGGGCGAGTCAGTCCAGAAACCTCTGGATTATTACAGAGTTAACCTGACAGGAACTATCCAACTCCTGGAGGTGAGGCATGGCACAAAGACACTGGGGGGGCCAAACACAGTGGGTAAAGGGGGGCAGAGTCAGGCAGGGCCCAAAGCTGTTTCATCTTGGACACATATCTTTCTTTACCTCTCAGCCTCAGTCTCCCCATCTGTAAGTGGGAGTGCCCGTACCTCAGCCCCACCCATCTGTGAAGGCATAAGGGGCTGGGCGTAACGTGTGAGGTGGAGGCCACTGACACCTCCCCCCCACGGCCAGATCATGAGAGCCCACGGGGTGAAGAACCTGGTATTCAGCAGCTCAGCTACTGTGTATGGGAACCCCCAGTACCTGCCCCTGGACGAAGCCCACCCCACAGGTGGCTGTACCAACCCCTATGGCAAGTCCAAGTTCTTCATCGAGGAAATGATCCGGGACCTGTGCCAGGCAGACAAGGTGAGGGACCCCTTGACCCAGCCCTGGTTCTGCCCCTGTAAGCCTACAGATGGGATCCTGAGCAACCCCCACCAAGGAGGAAGCTAGGGCTCAGGAAATGGCTGTGACTGCCCAAGGTCACAGCACCTGGGGGAGGCCTGATCCCAGCTTCTTTCTAGGGATAAAGAACGGGCATAAGGGGATAAGAGAGGTAAAGGACTCTGAAACTGGGACACAGCCTGTACCCCACCCCCATCACCTGACCCATGTCCCACAGACCTGGAATGCAGTGCTGCTGCGGTATTTCAACCCCACGGGCGCCCATGCCTCGGGCTGCATTGGTGAAGATCCCCAGGGCATCCCCAACAACCTCATGCCCTATGTCTCCCAGGTAAGGGAGGAGGGGAAGTCAGGGACTGCCCTAGGGTTAAGGGGAGAGTTGGTGTTGAGGGCCTGGGAAGAGCTGACCTGACCTCCACCCCAGGTGGCGATTGGGCGAAGGGAGGCACTGAATGTCTTTGGCAATGACTATGACACAGAGGATGGCACAGGTGAGCCCAGGATCAGGAGGATCCAGGAGTGGGAGTCAAGAGGGACACTGACGTGGGATAGACTGTACTGAACCCTCCCACCCAACCAACTCCTCTACAGGCGTCCGGGATTATATCCATGTGGTGGATCTGGCCAAGGGCCACATCGCTGCCCTGAGGAAACTGAAGGATCAGTGTGGCTGCCGGGTAGGGAGAGAAAGATGCGAGGGAGGGAGAGAAGTGGAGTTTTGGGCAAATGGGGCCCAGAGGGGTCATTAGTCCAGCCCCCATCCATAATACCTGTTCTCTCCCGGGCAGATCTACAACCTGGGAACAGGCACAGGCTATTCGGTGCTGCAGATGGTCCAGGCCATGGAGAAGGCCTCCGGGAGGAAGGTAGGCCGTCTGCCGTGCCCCACCTGACTCGCAGCGGTAGACCTGGCCCTCCCACTAGCCTCCCTGAGGAGCACAGCCACATCTACTCGCCTGCCGTAGTGCTAGGAGCCTGGGAGAGATATCCTGCCTGCACCTCCATTTCTTGAGGTCAGCTGCTGGCTGGGTGAGGCCAGGGCTGGCTCAGCTAAGCTATGACTGTCCCCTCTCTTGCAGATCCCATACAAGGTGGTGGCACGGCGGGAAGGTGATGTGGCTGCCTGTTATGCCAACCCGAGCCTGGCCCTCCAGGAGCTGGGCTGGACAGCAGCCTTAGGGCTGGACAGGATGTGTGAGTGCTAGCCTGACCCCGGGAGAGAGCTAGGGGCCCGAAGGGGCTGACTGGGACTGGCAATGCCTACACTGGGCTACCAGAGGGGTGGAGGCCCTGCATTCCCACGTGGACCCTGACCACACACCCCGCCCTGTCACAGGTGAAGATCTGTGGCGCTGGCAGAAGCAGAATCCTTCAGGCTTTGGCACACAGGCCTGAGACCCTCCTACCGTGGACCAGAAAAGGAAGTGAGAAACAACTCCTCTCCAGCACCTGGGAGGAATCCAGGGGCCTCAGCCTGCCCTACCTCAAGACCAGCCAGGCTCACTCAGCCCACAGGCATGAGGCCTAGGGCTCCACTGATCAGGAGTTGGGGTCTCTAACTCTCCTCTTCCACAGGATCTGAGAACCCATCAGGATCAATGTGAGCAAGCAGGGGAGGCAGGGCCCTGAGACAAAACACCCCGCTCCCAGGCACTAATTTATACTGCTATGAAGGCACTCTCTGAAGTATTTAAAATAAAAAGGTTTCTTACACTGGACCATTTGCTCACACATGGGCTCTCCCTACTGCTTGAACAGAATCAACGAGGCCTGAGAGTTGAAGTAATTTCTTTAATTTTATCGGAATCCAGGACACAACAAGAAAAACGCCCGAAACCACATAGAGACAGAAGACGAGACACAACTCCTCCCCCACCTCCCCTGGCCCTTGAGTGGGGACAACGTGGGGGTGACACAGCTCGGGGAGACCTTGAGCCTCAGTCCAGCCCTGCAGGCTCCAGGCCTGCGGGGGAGGAAGGGAATGGGGAGGCAGGGTCCAGCCCCCACGTTAGAAAGGGCTGATGGCCCCTCCAAGGACTCTGCCCTCACTAACACTTCAGCCCAGGGCAGGCAGCCCACGCAGCAAGGGGCCGGGAGTCATGGACACATTCATGATTGAGAAGCAGCTGGAGTGGAGGCAGGAGAGACACACGATTATCTGGGCAGAATCAGGTGGGAGGGGTTGGACGGGGCCTGTGAGGGCCCCTTGGGCCAAACCCTGAGGTCACAGGAGGGGCCCAAAGCGGGGCTAGTGAGTGAGGTCCTGAGTGAGTGGGTCAGCGGCTGGGCCCCTTCTCCCGCTGCCTACAGCCCCTCCAATACTGCTGCCAGGGGCCCCCTCTAGGGAAATGGGAAAGAAAGCAGCCCAACCCCTGCTGCAGACAGCCAGGTGGCTCAAGCCAGGAAGAAAGGCCTGGCTAGACCTTGGCCCGCCTGCCCCAGAGGCCTGTGGGAAGAGATGGGTCAGGGATGGTGGGGACAGGGGCTCGACCGGCTCAGATCCAAGATGGTGCCACGCGTGCTGGGTCCCGTGAGCTGGGGGACTGCACTGGGGGCCAGCAACTCTGGTTAGACAGGAGGTAGCAGCTTCTCAAGAAACTCCTTCACAGCTGCCATCTCCTGGAAGGGAGGGGAGACTGTGAGAGGCTCCTGGCTGAGGGAGGAAGGAGAGGGGTAGGAGCAGAAAGGGGCCCTTCACCACTGACCTGAGGACAGGAGCCATGCATGACACCTGGGTAAGTCTTGAACTGGACCCTGGCAGGTGTGACAACAGACCGCAGCTTCTCAGCCGTCAGGGCCCCAAACCGTACTGGAACCATGGGGTCCAGCTCCCCATGGCACTGAAGGATGGCCAGGTCCTTGGCACTGCCGTTGGCTGCCTGTGGGCCGGACAGGACTCAGGGCAAAACCAGTGCTTCAGCACAATTCCCACGCCACACGGAGACTCAAAGGGCAGGACAGGGGTCATGGAGACACTCACCTGGGGGAAGGCCCGGTGCAGAGGCAGCCAACAGCTCAATGCCACAATGCCAGCCAGAGGGTGGGGGCAGGTGAGGGCTGTGTAGAGGGACAGGGCCCCACCCTGGAGGAAGGAGAGAATGAGAAGTCATGAGAGCATAGCTCACCTACCCACCACCCACCACCTTCTCTCTCCCCTCACCTGTGAAAAGCCTCCCAGGACGATCCGATTGGCAGGGATCCCATTCTTCATCTCGTGCTCAATCAAGGCCTTTACTAGAGGGAGGGGCATGACTGGGTGAAGGGAAAGCGGCTGGAGGGGCCCCAGGAAGAGAGCCAGACAGAGGTACTACCCAACTCTTTTCTAGAGGAAGTAGGGGAGGAGGGAGCATGCTGAGGAGGGGCGGAGGCCTTACTGTTCTCTGCTGCCTTCTTGATGCCAGCCTCGTCCTCAGGGGCATCTGGACTCAGCCCCATCAGGTCAAACCTGGGAAAGCAGAGGCATTGGCAGCTACAGGAAGACCGCAGCAAGCCCCCTACAGCTCCGTCAGCTCCCATTTCCCCACTCTTCAAACTCACCAGGAGGGCATCACCATCTTCATGTTGAGTGTCACAGGGATCCGAGGCCTGGGGAAAACAGCAAGAAGGGCCATCATGCTCCAGAGAAATGAGGAAGCCATAGCACTGAGCCCAGGAGGGGGCAGAGCAGCCCCTGGGGCCCGCTCCCAGCAGGCAGGGCCTGTGTTTAAGTGTTGCTAGGCAACCTGCCACGTGGGACTGGAAGCTGTGGTTAAAGCTTCGGCAGCAGAGATGGAGAAGCAGAGCCCAAACTCAGCTTGCGGGGTTCCAGCTCATTCGGTGAGTACTTGGGGAAGGGGAACAGGGGGTCCTAGTTCTAGGAGGTCTCAGATCTAGGAGGCCTGGGGCTAAGGGCTGGGGCTGGACCCCATTCCTGGGGGTACCACAAGAGTAAAGGCTGAAAATGGCACTTCTGACTGCCCTGGGCCCAGGCCCCAGGGTGCAGCGGGCAGGAGAGAACAAGCCTGGGACCACAGGATTAACCCCCCAGCTGATTCCCATCCTCAGCCCCTCCCTTGCTAGGGTGACACTCACGCATGGGGACAGATGTACTTGACGTGAGGAAGCCGGATGGTGGAGAGGGCGTCAGCCCAACTGTGCCTGTAGGAGGAAAGGGAGAAAAGGCAACAATGTGGAGACGGAGAAAGGGAGGGCACAGGCCTCTCCAGCCCTGCCAACCGGGCTGGTGCCCACCTCCCCTGGGAATACCCACTGCCCAGTTCACTCACCCTGTGTCTCCAAGTCCATGTAAAAAAATAACCTGGAAAAGGATCAGAGATGGGCAGATGGAGAAGAGGGCAGTCATCATCTTGCTATCATTACTTACTGTCCTCCAACTTTGGGCCACCCCTTCCCCAGGGACCTGGGGGGGGACTGAGGCAGCAGCTAAACAGTATCACCACACCCACCTCCTGGCTCTAGGCTGCTCGCTTCTCATCACTGTCGACTCCATTTTTCCCACACCCCCTCCAGCCAGGGCCCCAGCGGGCCTGGGGGATGCCGGGGTGGGCAAGGACCCTTACCGCAGCCGTTTCCCGCTCAGCTCCAGACACAGTGGCAGCATCGGTGAGCAGGGGCACAGACATGGTGTTACCACACATACACTGCAGGGCTCCAGGCTGGGGCCTGTGAAAATTCAGGGGAGTGGTCAAGAGCAAGCCCAGGCAGGGAACAGACTCCTGACACAGGGGCAGAGTCTCGAACCCAGGGCCCACCCAGGCCATCAGCCCCACACAGCACCCCAGGTTCCGTCCTGGGCACAAAGAAAAGGCAAGGAAGAAGTCCCGGAAAAGAGCAGGTAGAAAGTTTGCCTCTGTTCCAGAGATGAGAAGCAGAGGTGCCCCCTCTAGTGTCCCTGGTTCTGGCCACCACGCAGCCTGAGCTTGCTAGAGATGAGCAAAGGCAGGGCTTAAGGACTGTGGGGGAAGGGAGCCAGGATATCCCCTGCAGCCCCTCCACCCAACAGTCCTCAGTGGTAGCTCCTTCTCCTAGCTCTCCAATCATCCCCCTTCTCTAGCACCCCTGAGTCCCTTCCTCCCCAACTCCTAGCCTTACTGGGAAGTGAAGGGGAGAAAAATGCCAGGGAAATAAGCTTCCACCCCCTACGCGCCCCTCCCCCCCCAACACACATTTTCTCCAACCTCCCTCCCATTCGGCCCCCACCCAGCCTTCACAGCAGTTTCTGGCTTAGCCATTTCCAGAGCCCCTGGGGGCTGCCCATGTCCCCAGAAGGCACAGACTCCAGTCCACCACCCATCTCTTAACTGGTGCCCCACCATCGCCTGAATGGGGCAACTTGCTGCTGCTGCTGCTGCTGCCCACTGACTCCAAATGGGTCCCCCAGCCTGACCACCTCTGAGACTCCCAAACACACAAAACAATGTCAGGCTGGCTAGCTCCTCGCTATCCTTAGCATCCTTCAAACTCCCCAGAAGCTTCTGCTACCTGCCCCTCAGTGCCTACCCCTCCCACCCCCAGTGCACCTCTCCACAGTGGATCCCTCACCTCTTCCCACGCGGGAATACACCCTTCACCACAAGCTGGGATTCCCTTCCTTCCCTACTGAGAGACTTCCACCCCTCACCGGAGTCCCCCCTTCTCAGAGTGGTGCCCCACCCCCGACCTGGGGTCTCCCTCGCTACCATAAAAACTTCCACCCCATCTAGGGTTTCCCACTCCCCACAATGGGAACTTCTGTTCTGACCAAGGGTCGCCCCCTCCCTACTGTGACATTTCCTACTCTGACCCAGGACCCGCTCCTGCCCATAAAGGGGTGTTCTACCTTTGACCCTGGGGGGCCTCCACCCCACAATGGGATCTTCCACTTCGACCCTAAGTCCCTCTCATCACACCCAGACCCCACTTCTTACCCCTCTTTAACCCCAAAGTCCCCAAGACTGGCCAGCACCTCTTCGCACCTCACTCCCCACCCCCATCTTTCACAACTGCGGCTCCTGCTCCCCACGCGCCTGGACCCTCGCCGTGGTCCGATCTCCCCGCGCCCGCCCTCGGCCTGCTGGCCCGGGACCGGGGTACCTCCACTCCCTGGGTGTTCCGAGACCTCTCGGGCGGTTCTCCTCTTTCTCCCGCACAGACACACTCTTCTGCCTCTACCGCCCCCGCCGGAAGTTCCGTTTGAGTCCCGGGAACCCAGCCATCGCGCTACCGGAAGTAGCCTGGCCAGGGGTACGGAACCCGGAAGTGGGCGTCGGGCCTTCGCCAGATTGGAGCTCCGGTGCTGGATACAGCGGAGCCACTCCCCGTAATTAAGCCCCGGAGTCACCTGCAGGATTCAGACAGCGCATCCCAGACTCCCACTGCTGCCACCACCCGTGCGCCTCCTGGAGGAAAGCCACCGGGAGGAGGGGCGTTCTTCACAGGAGCAGAAGTTTCCCACCTTCCCGTCCCCGTGGGCCACACTTCATTTTGGTCTTTGGTATCTACCACCGGCTTTCATGCCCTAATCCAGGATCATGGATGGAACCCTTCCAGATCCTTAGAAACCATCTAGTCCTCCAGTCTTATTTTAAAGATGAGGAAACTGAGGCCCAGGGAGGGGAAGTAAACAGCAATCTCAGGATTACACCGTAATGCTACCTCTCTGCACCTGCTTTCTGGGCTATAAAATGGTGCTAATAACCACCCTGCCTACTTCACAGCTTTGCTAGTGGGCTCAAATGAGGTCGTGTGGAAATGCTTAATACACTGTAAAATCAGTGAGAGGTCCTAATGACTCTAAAAAGGACCATGGGAAAATAAAAGGGCAGAGCAGGACAGCTGGGCAGGCATCAGCAGTGTTATCTTAGCTCTGCCCTGGACAAGCAATTCCACGCAGAGTGCACACAATACCACCATCAATGTGCTCATTAATAAGAACAAGAAGGGCCTCATTTGGGCACCACTGAGTTACCCTTTGCTCCTTTGCTGCACAGTAAAGTGGAAATGGGGATCAGGGTTCGCAGAAAAGCTGGAAGGGGAGGCAGGCAGAGTTGAAGGACCATGTCCCTGAGAGAACAGGAGGGCATCTGCAAATAGGAAATGAGTCCTGCTCATCACTCAGCAACTTAGGACTCATTCTTTCAGCATAACCTACACTAGTTTTTCTTTGAACTGAAAACAAAACTGTAAACTCGGAAGCCCAATCAACCAAGCACTTTTTCCCAGGGTAAGAGTCAGTTTGGTCTTAAGTGCACAACAGGTCACAGAGATAAGCCTAAAATGCCAGGATTCCCTGGGCAGGAAGGTTTCAGGCCCAGAGGACCACAGCAAGCCAAGGACCCAGGACCAGAAAGGGGATAAGTGGATGAAGACAAGACAGCTACTCCCACCCTCAACAGAACCCTGGCTACATCTGTTGTGAAAGAATGAACAATTCCTCCGGCATCCCTAATCACCTGACACTGGGACACTTTGAGCCAATTCCTCAGCGTGCAGCTTCAAATTCAGAGGCTCGGTCCCAGAGGCTACCTGTAATTAGTGCTTTAATAGAATTAATGAAGGGCTATTCTGCTCCAAGATTTCTGATGTTATGTTTCCCCCTACTCCAAATTAAAGTGTAGTCCTTTTATTTTTATCTCCAAAATGATGCAACTGAAACAGGCTGAGGACTAAGACCCTTACGATGTCAAGAATTGCATTTGCATTCTGGTTGATCTCAAGCTGTATTTTAGGAATGTTGAGGCTCAACAAAACTTGGTGGTGGCAGGCTCTAACTAGGACAGGCTGGATAAACAGTGAGTATATCCTAACAGTGTGAGCCAAACCCCAGAGGAATTCTCTCAAGAGGATCAGATTCAACACTAATTCTCATTATTAATTGTTTCTATTTTCTGCAAGGGAGAGAATACTGACCATTTTAAGTCCTCTCTCTGTAGATAAATTCTCTCCAACTGCTGTCCTGACTTTCAAAATTTAAGTCCAAAGTCTTGGGTCCACCTTCAGACCGCAGGTGCTGCTCACTTACTTCCTCGCCCTCGTTTCTTCTGATGAGCTCCAGAATCTGTTCTCCTTCATTTACACTTTCTTTCTTGAATGAGAAATGGACTAGAGGTTTTTAACCTCACTTTCCTCTTTACAAAATGTGAGTGAGCAGGTGGGTATAGGAGTCTTTTTAGCCTACTGTACAAAATTAAGCTTGATCTTTCCTAGAAAAACAGATCTAGTCTTGATGTAACTGTAGCATTTATAATCTACTTGGTCCAACACAACAAATTTCCAAGTTACATACAGTTCCCAGCGAAGTAAAAATTTCATCAGTACTACCAAGAACTCAAAGAATACACAAACATGAAGTCTGGCAAGGATTTATTAGGAGGCTTATTAATCACAGTTAATAAAAAGCCATGACAAGAACTGAGATCTCCAAATTCTGGCACTTGCCTTACAGCACTAGTGAGAAGCTAATAAACATTAAGGATGTCCTGAGGGGAATCTTACCTAAGTCCCAATCTTACCTCGACCAGATACCCACTAACACAGAAATGAGATGCCCATTTCTCCCCAGACTGCTTAGCTAGGCAGTAGGAAAAAATACCTTCTCCTCAAGCTATCAATTAAGCATCATCAGGCGAGTCCTGCTCTTCCAGCTATAACCATGGGACACTAGTGCATGACAGACAACTCCAAGCTGGGCAACTTGACAAGAATGCTAAATGATGACAGGGAGTAGCAAGCAGGGACAAGTATTTCCAGTTGGAGATCCTCCTGATGGCAAATACAAACACAATGTGGAGGCTTCAGAAAGTTTACTGTAGCCCAGGAAGTTTCCATTTAAAAAAAAGTCACACAAAAATCCTGCCACAAAACAAGACACTTGGAATCCCATGGCCAATCTGACTGGAAAGGCAGGTATTATCCATAACTGCCAAATACTGACCAGACCAAAACCCAATTTCCACAGGGCCCTAGAGAACCATGATTGTCCCTTGGCACCCACACAACTCTCCCCGGTGGTGTGGTGTCTTCCATAGGCCAGGTTTCTGCAGCAAGCCCCTAAGACAAAGCTTGGCAGAGGCTGTGGCAGCCAACTCTCTCTGGAGCCCCATCTCTTTGTCCTTCTCAACAGGTTGTCATACACCTTCACTGACACAGGGACTCTGTGGGAGCCCTGGCCAGCCCTTAGGAAATGAAGTGTGTCTGTGGGGTAACCTGATGGACCCTGTGGTCTGCTGGGTTGGCCGATGCTTCATAGTTGCAGATGGTCACCTCATGTCGGCGGAACTGAAAGGAAATTGAGAGGCTAGGTCAGCTGGCCATTTCCTAGATGACACAATGGAGTAGTTATTCAGGTCCATTTCTAGAAGTCATCATCTAATCTCTTCCCCCTTCTGATACTTTTTATTTTGAGAAGGCTGTAAAGATCATTATCGATAATTCACCCCAACTTAGAAGACTCATTCCCCCACTATTTTGGAAGCACCACAAGAAGAGGACCCTCTCTATTTTTTCTATTTCACTTGTTAGTCCTCACCAGAGGATATTTTCCCACTGACTTTTAGATAGATTGGAAGGGAGAGGGAGAGTGGGAGAAACACTGATTGCTTGCCTCCCACATGACACCAACTGGGGCCAGGATCGAACTTGCAACCCAGATACATGCCCTTGACCCAGAATCAAATCCACAACCCTTTAGTCTGCAGGTCAACACTTTAACCGCTGAGCCAAACCGGCCAGGGTGAACGTCTCTTTATCTTGTTTATCATCTTATTGCCGATGCCTTTTTTCCCTCACCTGAGGATATTTTTCTACTTATTATCAGACAGAGTGGGAGGGAGAGAGAGACAGAGAGAACCATCTACGTGACAGAGCCACAGCAACTGGTTGCCTCCTGCAAGGCCCAACCAGAGCCGGAGACAAACCACAACTGAGGCGTGTGCCCTTGACCACGACTCATTGGTCTAACTGCTGAGCCCAACCAGCCAGGGCTGCTGATGCCTTTTTTTTTCCTTTATTGATTTTTAGAGAGAGAGGAAGGGAGAGGGAGAGAGAGATAGAAACATCGATGAGAGAGAATATCGACTTGCCGCCTCCTGCATGACCCCCACTGGGGATTGGGCCCACAACCTGGGCATGTGCCCTGCCTGGGAATCAAACCGGCGACCTCTTGATGCGTGGGTCAACGCTCAGCCACTGAGCCACACTGGCTGGGCTGCTGATGCCTTTTTAAAAAAGGTTATCCAAAATGCTGAATGAGCCCTGGTCAGCTGGGCTCAGCAGCAGAGTGTTGGCTCACAGACCAAAGAGCTGTGGGTTCACTTCCAGTCAAGGGCACATATCTTGGTTGTGGTTCGGTCCCTGGCTCTGATCAGGGTCATGGGAGGGGCAGCCAGTCGATGTGCCTCTCACATCAGTGCCCCCCCCCCCCACACTCTATCTGAAGATAAATGGAAAAATATCCTCGGGTGAGGATTTTATATATATATATAAATACCTATAGCCTCTCAAATTAGAGGGACAGTTTATAATGATGCAACCAAGAAATATTATAAACAGACTGAGAGCAATCAATGTCTCAACTTGCTCTTTTTCCTTTCCTTAAAATTCCCACTAGCATAGCATGCAGATATATACACATACTGGAGAAGGCAATGACGTTTCCAACCCCATCTTACCTCAGTCCATTCTCCTCTCAGGCCAATATAAAAGACCTTTGTGGTATCCGCTCCAAAGTTTTTTGAAATATGAATTGAGAGATGATAGACATTTGAAAAACGAGATATTCTAAAGGGTGAAAGGAATGGGGAGGAAAGACAGAGGTTAGAGTTCAATGAGCATCTCATCACAATGTAAAAAACAATTCCAGCTCCAACTTATGGTAACACCCAGGCAAATGTCAGAGAACATTCTTGGGGTCTTATGTCTTATTCTCCTCCTTTGGACAAGCAATTAATTCCATGCACATTTACCTAGAATTTGCCAGATCCTGCCGAAGGCAATAGGGATAGAAAAATGAATCACTACCCCTGTCCTTGAAGGGCAGGATTAAGAAATGCTGTATGACCAAGCAGAAATTATAACGAGTTCAGTGCTGACCTTGCCTCAGGAAAGAGACCTAGTGAAGATATACAGCGGTCACATGAAACTTGGCCTGCTATAAGCCAACTATGCAGAGAGGAATTCTGAAAACATCCTAGGGGCTCATTCATATCTGACAATTGCTTACAAGTTAACAAATCTGTGGCTTGCATCAAATTTCTGCCAAAAATTGACCAAGCAAAGGATCAAGCCTCCTCCACTGTTTTAACTTGTTTCTGATGCTAAGAGAGCGGGAGATGGGCCAAAATGAAACTGCAAGCCCAGAAAGCGCTAATGCACATATGCTCATTGTAAATGACTGTGCCTACTATTCCTCAGAAGCCACAGAACACCTGATGTCACTCCAGTAAGTTCGATTAAAAATAAATCTTGAAATTAAAAAAGAAAGAAAGAAGCCACAGAGAGTGGAAGACAGGCCCAGTCCTTACTTTGTAGCATACTCTAATTCTCCTGTAAGATCCCGGTTCAGACTAAAGGTCTGATCTGGCTCCCTGTCTGTATCATCAAAGGACATCTGTGGAATGTTCTTGTACCTGAGAAAGGAAAGAAAAATAAATAAATAAATATACATTATCACATTTTTTTAAATTAATTTTAGAGAGAGAGAGGAAGGGAGAGGAAGGGGAAAATAGAAACATCAATGAGAGAGAACATCAATTGGCTGCCTCCCACATGATCCCAACTGGGGATTTGGCCCATAACCTGGGCGTGTGCCCTGACTAGGAACTGAACCAGTGACCTCTTGGTGCATGGGTCGATGCTCAACCACTAAGCCATACCGGCCAGGCTACATTATCACATTTTTAAGTTTTTGAAAACTTCCTACTGACTCAACTGCCTTCAGTTCCATCAAAAAGATCAAATTTTGGAAATGGCATTTATTTACAAATTATCTTTAATCCAACAAGAGCTGAAAATTGCAACATAAGCCAATGGCATCTGTGAGTGGGTTAGGATCACATGAGAAGCAATACACAAAGAGATAGCTCAAAGTACGTCACACACAGCAAAAGCATGGAGAAAATAAGCAACTCAGCGCATTCAGACTACGCTGAGGATGTTTCAATAAAATAGCTTATTCATGGAGGAAAAATACTTTGTCAGAAACATATTAAACAGTTAAAGATAAGATCAAGTAACTCATCGCTCAAGCATATTTTATGTCCAAAATTACTCTATATATTGAGTCATGTTACAGTTCTTAAAAAAATACAATTTGGGGATTTCTGTTTTGAAAAGAGCACAAAAGACTACAAACTCCAAAAGGCTTTTGGAAAGTCGAGTAAGATTGCTAGTAAAGAAAAAATTTTTAAAAGAAACCACTGATTCCTCTATCTAACCCTCACTCACAAATTCTAAAGGACTGAGCCACAAACACCCACAATCTCTAGAATATTTTATTAACACACCCATATAGGAGAAGACCTAGAAGTTAACTGAGCATAATGCAGGCAACTTAAGAAAATAAATGTTTGCTTCAAAATGTTTCTAAGAATGAGGCACAGAATAATAATAATAGTGAACATTTATGAGCAGCATTAAGAGAGGCAGTATAGCACTGCAGTAAAAAAGCAGTGTCTCTGGAGCCAGACTTCCTAGGTTTAAAGACTGACTCTATCACTTACCAGCTGTGTAATTTTGGGCAAGTGATTTAACTTTCTGTGTCTGTTTCCTCATCTGTAAAATGAGGATAGTGGCCCTGGCCAGTTTGGCTCAGCGGTTAGAGTGTCGGCCTGCGGTCCAGAGAGACCCAGGTTCGGTTCCTGCTAAGGGCACGTACCTCAGTTGCAGTTTGTCCCAGGCCCTGGTTGGGTCGTGTGGGTAGTAGCCACTCGATGTGTCCCTTTCACGTCTGTTTCTCTCTCTCTCTCTTCCTCTCCCTCCCACTCTAGCTGACCAAAAAATGGAAAAATGTCCTCGGGTGAGGAAACAAACAAATAAATAAATAAATAAGGATAGTGATAGTACATATCCCACATAGCTGATGTGGAGATTAAATTGAATCAATCCTAAGAAATACATATTGAAAAAATTTTACTATGGAAAATTTCGAACACACACAAAAGCAGTGAGAATAATATAATAAATCTTCATATACTTATCACTCCGCTTCAATAATCCACATTGTAATGATTTTGCCTATCACCCCAATTTTGTTTATGCTTGATATTTTATTTACTTTTTAAAAATGTTTTATAGCCCTGGTCAGTTTGGCTCAGTAGTTAAGAGCGTTAGACCTCAGACCAATGAGTCCAGGTTTGGTTCCAGTCAAGGGCATATACCTCAGTTGCAGTTGGTCCTCAGCCCTGGTCACGGTTGTGCAGGAGGTGGCCAGTCGATGTGTCTCTCTCACATTGATGTCTCTCTCTCTCTCTCCCTCTCTCCCTCCCTCCTTCCCACTCTACCTGAAAATAAATGGAAAAATATCCTCAGGTAAGGATTAAAAAATAAATAAATAAAAATAAAAGTATGTTTTACAGCCCTGGCCAGTTTGCTCAGTGGTTAGAACATCAGCCCAAGGATCAAAGAGTCCCAGTTTGATTCCCGGTCAAGGGCATGTACCTCGGTTTCTGGTTCAATACCCAGCCCCAGTCAGGTCATGTGGGAGGCAACAATCGATGTGCCTCCCTCCCTGAAAACAATCAATGAAAAAATATCCTCAGGTAAACATTAGGGGAAAAAATAGACACACACACACACATTTTATAGATTTTAGAGTGGAATATAGGGGGAGAAAGAGAAACACTGATGGTCGATCAGCTGCCTCCCACATGCCCCCCATTGGGGATCAAGCCCCAAACCAGGACATGTGCCCTAACCAGGAATCGAACCAGCAACCTCTCAGTGCATGGGCCAACGTTCAACCAACTGAGCCATACAGGCAAGAGCTGTGCTTGATATTTTAAAGCAATCCCAAGCATATCATTTTACTCATAAATACATCAGTATGTACCTCCAAAAAGGACTTCTTTAATTTTTTTTTTTTATCCTCACCCGAGGACATTTTTGCATTTATCTTCAGATAGAGTGGAAGGGAGAGAGGGAGGGAGAGAGAGAGAGAGAAACATCAATGTGAGAAAGACACATATAGTGGTTGCCACCCACATGACCTCAACAGGGGCTGGGGACAAACTGCAACGGAGGTACGTGCCCTTAGTGGGAACCGAACCCAGGACTCTCCAGTCCGCGAACCGACGCTTCTAACTGCTGAGCCAAACCGGCCAGGGCCAAAAAGGATTTCTTAAAAAAAAAAGAATACCCATCATACCATTTAACAAAAATTAACAATAATTCTTTAGTATCATCTAACACCTAGTCTGTGTTCAAAGTTCATTGATTTAAGTCTCAATTTAACTTTTCTGGCTGTTTAATAGCATCATGTTTTAATGACATCATAGTTGAATAGGAAATATTTTTTCTTTACTAATGGTACATAAAATAATGGTACATTTTACAATTAATGACATCTTAGATTTAATAAATACGTGTAAAGTGCTTAGAACTGAGAGCTATGTATTTGCACCTGATTCCAAAAATTGAGCACTTACTGTGTTCCAGACTCATTCTAAGCTCTTTACATGTTTTATATTATTTACTTCTCCACATAATCTTATGAGGTTCATACCATTACTACTGCCATTTAACATATAAGAAAACTGAGGTACAGTGCTCTGGCCCTGGCTCAGCGGTTGGAGCGTCAGCCTGCGGACCAGAGAGTCCCAGGTTCGGTTCCCGCTAGGGGCACGTACCAAAAAAGAAAAAAAAAAAAGACTGTGCTGTATTGCCCTGGCCGGTTTGGCTCAGCGGTTAGAGCATCGGCCTGCGGTCCTGAGAGGCCCGGGTTCGGTTCCCGCTAAGGGCACGTACCTCGGTTGCAGTTTGTCCCCGGCCCTGGTTGGTCGTGAGGGTGGCAGCCACTCGATGTGTTCCTTTCACATCGATGTTTCTCTCTCTCTCTGTTCCTCTCTCTCCCTCCCACTCTACCTGAACAAAAAATGGAAAAGTGTCCTCGGGTGAGGATAAAAAATAAATAAAATAAAATAAAATAAAATGCCTACTGTCTAGCCCGGCCAGTGTGGCTCAGTGGCTGAGCGTTGACCCATGCGCCAGGAGGTCGCTGGTTGGATTCCCGGTCAGGGCGCATGCCCAGGATGTGGGCCACATCCCCAGTGGGGAGCATGCAGGAGGCGGCCAATCGATGTTCTCTCTCATCGATGTTTCTGTCTCTCCCTCTTCTTTCCTCTCTCTCTCTAATCTATATAGAAAAATAAATAAAATAAAAAAAAATAAAAAATAAAAAAAGAAAAAAGAAAAAAAAAAGAAAACTGAGGTACAGAGAAGACAAATAAATCCCAAAGTCATGCAACTAGCCAGTGATACAGACAGAATTTGAACACAAGCAGTTTATTCTAGACTCCACTACTAACCACAACGTAACATGAATGTCTAGTCTTCTCAATCCAATCTATCTCCTACATAAATAAGCCTCCAAAAGCATCAACTGAAACATACTGTTTCCCTAAAATAATTAAATATGTAAAGCTGTTTTACAAATTCATGTTCCTAACATTAAAAAATAGTGTTGCGCCCAGCTGGTGTAGCTCAGTGGTTGAGCCGTCGACCATGCACCAAGAGGCGGCCAGTTTGATTCCCTGTCAGAGCACATGAACAAGTTGTGGGCCTGATCCCCAGTGGGGGGCATGCAGAAGGTGGCGAATCAATGTTCTCTCTCATCGATATTTCTCTCTCTCTCTCCTTCTCCCTACCTCTCTAAAAATCAATGAAGGAAAAAAAAAAAAATAGTGTTGCCCTGGCCAGTTTGGCTCAGTGGCAGAGCATCAGCCCGCAGACCAGTAAGTCTCCAGTTCAATTGCGGCTAAGGGCACATACCTCAGTTGCAGTTTGTCCCCAGCCCTGGACGGGATCATGCGGGAGGCAACCAGTCAATGTGTCCCTCTTACGTCGACGTTTCTCTCCCTCTCCCTTCCTCTCTCTAAAATCAATCAATAAAAAATATTTTTTTAAAAATAGCGTCAATTTCTTTTCTTTTTAATCCTCACCCAAGGGTATTTCCCTATTTATCTTCAGATAGAATGGGAGGAAAGGAGAGAGAGAGAAACATGAGAGGGACACATCGACTGGTTGCCTCCTGCTTGACCCTGACCAGGGCCAGGGACTAACGGCAACTAAGGTATATGCCCTTAACCGGAATCGAACCCACAACTCTTTGGTCCGAGGGCTGATGTTCTAACCACTGAGCCAAACAGGCCAGGGCTTAAAATTATTTATTTTTATTACAGATGTCCCTCCTTTTTAACTCAATGACACCCTCATCCCTGCTCCCACCCCTACCCCCTTTCTCTGCACTGGTGTATGTGTCCATTGGTTATATATATATCAATTCCTTAAATCTTTTTTATATAGATCAATTTTTCAGAAGAAATTTTTAATATAAAATTCTTCTGATATTTGTTTCTCCAACACTCTAAAAATGGTTTTCCCTTCTTCTAGGCAAGTTGTTAAAAGGAGAGTACCAGCCCTGGACAATGTGGCTTAGTTGGCTGAGCATTGTCCCATGCACCATAAGTCACAGGCTGAAGTCAGCACACATGCCCAGGTTTCAGGTTCAATCCCGTCAGGGTGTGTTCGGCCTATCTCAATGTTACACTCTCACATCAATGTTTTTTGTTTTACCTCTTTCCCTTTCCCTTCCTCTCTAAAAAATTAGTAAAAATGTATTAAAGCCCTGGCCGGTTTGGCTCAGCAGTAGAGCGTCGACCTGCGGTCCAGAGAGACCCAGGTTCGGTTCCTGCTAAGGGCATGTACGTTGCAGTTTGTCCCTGGACCTGGTTGAGTCGTGCGGGTGGCAACCATTCAATGTGTCCCTTTCACGTCGATGTTTCTCTCTCTCTCTCTCTCTCCTTCCCCATTCTATCTAAACAAAAAATGGAAAAATGTCCTCAGGTGAGGATAAAAAATTTAAAAAAAGTATTAAAGGGGGGGGGGGGGATACTACCTCTGGGGCAACAGTCCAGTGTTGCAGTAGGTATAAATAATTTGCTAACTAAAGGCCACACAAACTCGGGTGGAGTAATTCCATGTCAGTGAAACACATGCAAAGATTCTAACTGTATGAAATAGCAAGGGGAAATTTTGAAGCTAACCCCACGAGTAAAATCATTTGAGATCTGCAGCTGGGTTATTAAGAAAACTGCAAAGTCATCAACAATTGGCGTTTATAGAATGCTCTCTGAATGAGTGATGCCATGGAAACACTTTGAAAAGAGACAAGCTGTTGGTCTTAAAGATGCTTAACTAAAAAAGTCTGCTTCAGGAAGAGATGTGTATTCTGATGCAGAACAAGACTAACATTTTTTTCAAGGGGGGAGGGGATCTTTAAGCCCGTAAAAAGAATTATATATTATTCTGGAATAAATAACAAGGAAAAGAGGAAGAACTAGGAGCTTCTTGAGGGCATAAACCCTTGACACTTACAGTCGCATCTCAGAAGGGTGTGAGTCATCATCCTCTCCCATTATAATGATGCCTTTGAGCTTGACATTGCCTGTAAATCTGCCAGAATGCAAAAGAGGTGACTGTCAACCTGGGTTTGAATCTCTGCTGACTCCAGGCAAGACCCTTCCCCTTTCTGGGCTTTAGTTTACTCAAGTGTCAACTTGTACTAGATAATTTCTAAGATCCTGTCTGCCTCTGGCATTCTGCAGTTCTAATTTATCTTGACTTTTCAGTTCTTTCAATGAAGACGTCGTTTTTGTCTGCACTATGAAATCTATGATGCTTTCCTTCTCAAACCCGCCACAGTAATTCACCCCATTTCTAGAAATAGATGGTTCTTGACACAACCAGTCAATGAATTCTGATAAAGCAACTGGCTATACAGTCTTTTTAGCCTGAAGTAAGCACCAAGGAGATACTTACGGAATATTAAACAGAAGCTCTTCATCTGCATCACTTTCAACAAACTGGAGGGGTTGGGGAGGAGGGAGGAGAAAGCAACAAATATTTGCTGAGAGCCTACAATTTCAGGTATTTTCTACCCAGTTCTACAACTGGAGTACAATGCAAGTAAACAGTCAATCTCCTTAGGCTTTTCAGCACTTATTAACTCGATGTTATCAAGATGACAGCCACAGACCATCCAATCAGGGTTCTTAATGGGCAGCCCTGTGTGCAAAGATCTGTGCCTATGCGGTCCACAGCTTTCAAATGTCTGTGGCCCCACAATGGTAAATGCTCTAGACTGGTCTCCAGGTGATATGATCAGGCAGCCTTTGGAACTAGCAGTCAAATGGTAGGAAAAAAAGCCCTCGTGGCCATCCTCCCTCGCTACCCACCGAAGCCCGGGAACAGAGCGTTGGCTGCGCCCCCTCTCCCTCGCTGGGCCTCAGTGTCTCTATCTGCAAAATAGGGAGACTCGATCCTGTTCGGCTCCCGAAGGGCTAGCAAGAGGTGGGCACGGGAAAGCGCTTCGCCATCGGGCTGTCATTTTTAACTTCAGGAAAGAGGCTGACAGAGCAGACGCGTGGCCTGAGGGCCCGCGCGGTCCCCGCCTCGCCCGCCCCGGGCCCTGAAAGGCCCACCTTGGAGCGGTCGGTCCGCTCCTCCCACGGCTTGAAGACGCCGCGGCCGCTGCCCTCCCGGCTCTCGTTGAGGCACTGCAGCCGCTCCAGGTCGATGCGCAGGTACAGGCCGTAGGCCACACCACGCTGCTCCGGGGGCTCCTCGCGTTCCGCGGCGCAGCGGCAGCCGCCCCCGCCGTGACTGTGGCCGTGAGACATGGCGCTGCGGCCGCCCGCGCGTCTCGCAGCCCCGGCGCCGCCGTTCCCACCGCGCTCCCTCCGCTCCGGCCGCCAAGCGCGCCGCGGCCGCCGCGTCGTAAAAGGCGCCCCTAAGCGGCGCATGCGTCCAGGGAGAAAGGGGGCGGGCTCCAAGAGGATTGACATTTGGCGAGCTCTTCCAGGTGCCGGGAGTTAATGTCCTAGAGACCAATGCTATCGCTCGCCCAGTTTCACCGGTGTGGAAATTGAGGGGCAGAGAGAGTAAGCTGGCGTTCCGAGTAAACGGTGGCGCTGGGTTTCGAATCCTCTTCCCGCTTAGGCTCAAGTCTGCGCCGTTTCACCGCCAAGGCTGCGGGGAGCTGGCGGAGGAAAGCGTGTGCAATGATAAGGCCCCGAAGAGCAGGGAGAGCGTTATCAGCACCTCACACATGCACGTCCAGGCGAACCCATTCATAACCACCTTCTTCACAGTGGGCTTCGCGGTCGAGGGCATGGGCTTTATGGATGGCCGGATCTGAAGACAAGTCCTGAGTCGGCTACTGACGGTGTGACACTCTAAATAAGTCATTTTCCCCATCCTGAGATTTGGTTTCCTCATCTATAAAGTGGGCATGATAATATGTTTCATAGGATCGCAGTGAGTGTTAAATGAAAGAATGCACTCGAAGAACTCAGCGCAGTGGCACGTTGTAGGAATTCAGTAGCTGAGTCCGATCTTGATGCAAATCCAAGCACCGCCTACCACTTACTAGCTGTATGACCTTGGGTTCAGAGTCTCACGCTATCCCCTGTAAAGTGCAAGGATTAGACTAGATGACCTTGAAGTCCCCTCCCCGTGTGATATTTCAGAGCAGTTTTTTCAAAGGGCTGGTTGTGACCCATTTAATGGGCCTTAAAATCCATTTAGAGGAATGTGATCACCATTCAAAAAAATAAAATAGAAAAAGAAATTCAGAATGGCCCTGGTCTGTTTGGCTCAGCAGTTAGAGCATCGGCCCCAGGACTGAAGGGTGTCCAGTTCGATTTCCAGTCAAGGGCAGTACCTGGGTTGCAAGTTCCATCCCCAGCCCTGGTCTGGGTGGTGTGGGAGGCAACCAATCTCTCTGTCTCTCTGTCTCTCTGTCTCTCTGTCTCTCTGTCTCTCTATCTCTCTCTGTCTCCTTTCCTCCCTCGCTTCCACTCTATCTAAAATCAATGGAGAAAAAATATCCTGGGGAGAGGATTAGAAAAAAAAAAAAAAGGCAAACTTAGTTCTGGTTCAATATAGTTCAATGTCCTGAATTGTTCCTGCTTTCACATCACACTTTCAGGCAAGGGAGTTGGCCCATGGTAGAAACTTAGTAAATATTTGTTTAATTGAATGATACACTCAATAGCCTTTCTTGGGAAAGATCGCGTTCCACTGCAAGACGAACACAAGCCTTACTCATATCTCCTTCCTTTTGGCTTCCTTGTCATTTTCATCATTGTCATCCTGTACTGATTTATTGAACACTATGTGCCAGGCATTGTGCTAAGCACATTATGTAGTTCATCTCAATTACTTGTTACATGAACTTTGATAGGTAAAATTACCCATTGTTATCTCCAATTTGAAGATGAGGAAAACTGAGGCTGAGACAGGTGAATTAACTTGCCCCAATTCGGATAAGGTTAGGAACTAACCAGGCTTTGAACACATCCTAGTTTCCTGAAATAAAACGTGTGCAGGAAATAAATATGTTGTATCAATTAGCTTATGCTGTGTAACAAATCACCTCAAAACTTAAAAGCTTTAAACAACAAGCATTTATTATTTCTCATGATTCTGTAGATTGCCTGGGAAATTCTTTTCTGGGCCAGTGGGCTTCAGCTAGATAGTTTGGAATGGCCTCACTCACACGTCCAGTTGATAATAGTGAGGTGATGGGCCACATGTCTCCAGCAGGCTACCTGAGCTTAGTCACATATGGCAGTTGCAGAGTTCCAGGAGCAAGAGAGGGAAGATCCAATTACACAAGTACTTTAAGAACAAACAAACAAACAAACAAAAACAAAACTCATCTTTATGGTTGAATGTATTACAGATGTCCCCCCTTTTTTTCCCATTGACCCCCTCCTCCCCAACCGCACCTCCTCCTGCCTTCCCCACACTATTGTCTGTGTCCATTGGTTATGCATACATGCATAGAAGTTCTTTGGTTTATCTCATCAGGCCCTCCCTCCCCGCTTCCCTTTGAGGTTCATCAGTCTAACAACCAATTTGTACTTCTTAATTCCTTCATCTTCTTCACCCATCCCCCAAGCCTACTCCTACCTGCAAGCAACAAAAAGTTCTCTGTATCTAGGAGTCTGTTTCTGTTCTGCTTGCTCATTTGGTTTGTAGATTCAATTATTGATAGATATGTATTCATTGCCATTTTATTGTTCATATTTTTGTTCTTCAAGAAGACCTTTCAGGTCAAGATGGCGGGTAGGTAAACGCGGTATCGCGTCCTCCCACAACCACATCAAAGTTACAACTAAACTACAGAACAACCATCATTCAAAACCGCCTGAAATCAAGCTGAATGGAAGTACTACAACTACGGAATTAAAGCAGCAGCCACATCCAGACCGGTAGGAGGGGCGGAGGGGCGGTGGTGGCGCAACGGGCTGGTCCCACACCCAAGTGTGGCGGATAAAAATCAGGAGGCTCCCGTGGCTGGGAAGGTCCTTCCTGAGGACTGAGGGGTCCCCGTCCCACACCAGGTGCCCCGCTCAGGGTTCCAGTGCCAGGAAGAGAGTCCCCATAACTTCTGGCTGGAAAAACCAGCGGAAACTGAGGCTCAGGGAAGCTGAAGCGGCTGGAGCCCCAGGCAGCTCCCTAAAGGGCCCGCGCACGGACTTATCGGACTCTCTCCCTCTAAGCTTGGAGGGGAGGCAGCTCGAGGGGCGCCCGAGACATACAGGGAAGAACTGAGCTGTTTGGCACTGGAGCGAGGGCTGGAGAGGGGGCTTTCTTGGGGACAAACATGCTGTCAGAGGCCTTTGTTCCTTTGGTGAGCCCTTCCCAGGGGCGGCAGACAGAAGCCATATCTGGGACTCCAGCAACCTGGCTCACACTGGTAGCCCTGCCCTGCTGACTCCCTGAGGCCCTGCCCCACCCAACTTTCAGGCCCACCAAGCTGTTGCCACTTGCTTAACCATAGGATTGGCCTGTCTGGGATCCTGCTTCAGGTTTTTCCTAAATTCTTTCAAACAAGCAGCATCTGTTCTCGGCGAGCCCCATACCTCTCATTAAGTAGTACACTGAAACAAACACAGGGAGGCAGCCAAAATGAGGAGACAAAGAAACGGGTCCCAAATGAAAGAACAGAACAAAACCCCAATAAAAGAACTAAGCGAAAGGGAGATAAGCAACCTAACAGATACTGAGTTCAAAATACTGCGTATAAGGATGCTCAATGAACTTAGTGAGAACCTCAGTGAACTTAGGGAGGGCCTCAAGAGCATTAAAAAGAACTAGTTAGAAATCATGGATACACAGTTAGAATTGAAGGAGGCATTAACTGAAATAAAGAATAATTTACACAGCTTCAATAATAGAGTATGTAAATCCAAGGAGCAAACCATCCATTTGGAATATAAGGAAGCAAAAAAATCCCCAATCAGAACAGCAAAAAGAAAAAAGAATCCAAAAAAATGAGGATAGTGTAAGGAGCCTCTGGGACAACTTCAAGCGTGCCAACATTCGCATCTTGGGGGTGCCAGAAGGAGAAGAGCGAGAACAAGAAATCGAAAACCTGTTTGAAACAATAATGGCAGAAAACTTTCCTAACTTGGTGAAGGAAACAGACATACAAGTCCAGGAAGCACAGAGAGTCCCAAATAAGATGAACCCCAAGAGGCCCACACCGAGACACATCATCATCAAAATGCAAAAGGTTCAAGACAAAGAGAGAATCTTAAAAGCAGCAAGAGAAAGGCAGCTAGTTACCTACAAGGGAGTTCCCATTAGGCTGTCAGCTGATTTCTCAAAAGAAACTTTGCAGGCCAGAAAGGAGTGGCAAGAAATATTCAGAGCGATGAAAACCAAGAACCTACAACCAAGATTACTCTATCCTGCAAAGCTGTCATTTAGAATCGATGGACATATAAAAACTTTCCCAGACAAGAAAAAGTTAAAGGAGTTCATCACCACCAAACCGTTATTATATGAAATGATGAAGGGTCTTTTTGAAGAAAAAGATAAAATATATGAACAAACAAAGTGGCAATGAATACATATCTATGAACAATGGAATCTACAAACAAAATGAACAGGTAGAACAGAAACATTCTCATAGATACAGAGAACAATTTGTTGGTTGCCAGTTGGGAGGGGGGTTGGAGGAATGGGTGAAAAAGGTGAAGGGATTAAGAAGCACAAATTCATTGCTAGATTGACAAACCTCAAAGGGAAAGGGGTTGGGGGGTGGGAAGAAATAAACCAAAGAACTTATATGCATAACCAATGGACACAGACAATAGTGTGGGAAAAGGTGGGAGTGGGGAGGAGGGGGTCAATGGGGGAAAAATGTGGAACATCTGTAATACATTTTACATCCAACAATAAAGATTTTAAAAGGAAAAAAGAAAAAGAAAAAAAATTTGCCTTTAATAAGTGTAATAATTTTTTCTTAAAATTCAATAAGTTATCTGAAAAAAAAAGACCTTTCAACATTTTATATAATACTGGTTTGATGGTGATGAACTCCTTTAGCTTTTTCTTCTCTGGGAAACTCTTGATATGTCCATCGATTCTAAATGATAGCTTTGCAGGATAGAGTAATCTTGGTTGTAGGTCGTTGCTTTTCATCACCTTGAATATCTCTTGCCACTACTTTCTGGCTTGCAAAGTTTCTTTTGAGAAATCAGCTGACAGTCTTATGGGAGCTCCTTTGTAGGTAACTAACTGCTTTTCTCTTGCTGCTTTTTTTTTTATCTTCACTCAAGGACATTTTTTTTTCTTTTGCATTTATCTTCAGATAGAGCGGGAGGGAGAGAGGGAGAGAGAAATAGAGAGAAAAACATCGATGTGAGAGAGACACATCGAGTAGCTGCCATCCACACGACCCCAACTGGGGCCAGGGACAAACTGCAACCGAGGTATGTGCCCTTAGCAGGAACCAAACCCGGGACTCTCTGGTCCACGGGCCGACGCTCTAACTGCTGAGCCAAACCATCCAGGGCTCTCTTGCTGCTTTTAAGAATCTCTCTTTGTCCTTTACCTTTTGCATTTTGATGATGATGTGTCTTGGTGTGGACCTCTTTGGGTTCATCTTGTTTGGGATTCTCTGTGCTTCCTAGACTTGTAGTCTGTTTCCTTTACCAAGTTAGGGAAGTTTTCTGTCATTATTGTTTCAAATAGGTTTTCAATTTCTTGTCCTCTTTCTTCTTCTGGCACTCCTATGATGCAAATGTTGGTATGCTTGACGTTGTCCCAGAGGCTCCTTACACTATCCTCATTTTTTTTTATTCTTCTTTCTTTTTGCTGTTCTGATTGGGTGTTTTTTGCTTCCTTATATTTCAAATCATTGGTTTGCTTCTTGACTTTACCTACTGTACTATTGATTTCCTGTAAATTATTCTTTATTTTAGTTAGTGCCTCCTTCATTTCTGACTGGTCCTTTTTTAGGTTGTTGATGTTCTCACTAAGTTCCTTGAAGGTCTCCTTAAATTCCTTGGAGGTCTCACTAAGTCCCTTGAAGGTCACACTAAGTTCCTTGAGCAACCTTATAACCAGTGTTTTGAACTCTGCATCTGACTGATTGCTTACCTCCATTTTGTTTAATTCTTTTCCTGGAGTTTTGTTATTTCCTTTCATTTGGGACATATTTCTTTGTCTCCTCATTTTGGATGCTTCCCTGTGATTGTTTCTATGTATTAGGTAGCATTACTATGTCTCCTAGGCTTCGTAGAATGTCCTATTGTTGTAGGTGTCCTGTAGGATCCAGTGGCATAGCCTCCCTGATCACCCCAGCTGGGCCCTCGAGGTGCACACTTAGTGTGGACTGTATATCCTTCTGTTGTAATTGAGTCTCGATTGCTGTTGGCACATCAATGGGAGGGATTTACTTAGGCTGATCAGCTGCAAGAACTGACTGTGCCCACTGACCACTGGCCTCTGACTACCTTGGAGGATCAGCGGTGTAGGGGCCCAACACACAGAGCAATACTTACTTCATTAGGGCTCTGGTACCAACGGAGTCTGCTCCTTGAGTGTGTCACTTGTGGAGGTGGTTGGGTGGTGGTGTTTCAATGTAGTCTGAAGCTGCCCACTGGGTGTGCTGGCTCTGGGGCAAGGTCAGCCACTGCCTGTGTTATATTTGGGGCCACCAGACATAAGCTACAAAGCAATCTGCTGATGGGTGCTTCTTGTGCTGGGCTTGGAGGTGTCCAGGAAAAGCAAGTTGTGAACCAAGCCTGGCTGCTTCTAGTGCCAGGCCTGGAGCCACTTAATGAGAGGTATGGCGCTTGCTGATTCCAGATGCTTCTTGTTTGAGAGATTTTAGGAAACTCTGAAGCAAGATCCAGGACAGACTAATCCTATGGTAAAGCCTTTGGAAATAGCTTGGGTGGTTGGGTGGGGCGGGGCAAAAAGTGTGAGCCAGGTTGCTGGAGTCCAAGATATGATGGCTGTCTGTCGCCCCAGGGAAGGGCTCACCAAAGCAATATCAGCCTCCACCAGCACATCTGTTCAGGAGAAAGCTGCCTCTCCAGCCCTTGTCCCATGGTCAATCAGCTCAGTTCTTCCCTGTATGTCTCTGGCGCCTCTCCAGCTGCCTCTCCTTGGAGCTTGGAGGGAGCAAGTCTGAGTAAGTTCGTGCGCGGGCCCTTTAAGAGAATCTGCCTGGGGCTCCCGCAGCCACAGCTGCCCTCTGCCTCAGTTTCCGCTGGTTTTTCCAGCCAGTCGTGATGGGGATTCTCTCCCTGGCACTGGAACCCTGAGCTGGGAGCCTGGTGTGGGACGGGGACCCCTCAGTCCTCAGGGAGGACCTTCGCAGCCGAGGTGTCCCTTCTGATTTCTATCCACCACACGCGGGTGTGGGACCAGCCCCTCCACCCCTCCACCCCTCCTACCAGTCTCGATGTGGCTTCTTCTTTAATTTTGTAGTTGTAGGACTTCCATTCAGCTCGATTTCAGGTGGTCTGAATGGCGGTTGTGTTGTAGTTTAGTTGTAATTTTGATGTGGTTGTGGGAAGAGGCGATACCGCGGTTACCTACCCGCCATCTTGACCGGAAGTCTACACAAGTACTTTTTAACTCTTGGCTTCTATAATTTTTGCTAATTGTCCCTTCAGCCAAAACAAGTTTCATTGGCAAAATCCAAATTCAAGGGTGGACAGACTTCACCTTTTGATGGGAAGAACTGCAAAACACTGTGGCTTCCCCTACCCCAGTATACCTGATTTATCTTTTGTTGTGTCACAAGTTACTCCCAAACTCAGTGGCTTAGTGGGTTGAACGTCATCCCGTGGACTGAGGTCCCAATTCCATCAGTCAGAGCACATGCCCAGGTTGTGGGCTCGATCCCCAGTAGCGGGTGTGCAGAAGGCAGCTGATCAATGTATCTCTCTCACATCAATGTTTCTCTTTCTCCCTTCCACTCTCTCTCTAAAAAATCAATAAAAACATATTTTAAAAAACAAAAAACATTTATCTCACAATTTCTGGCTTAGCTGGGTGGTTCTGGCTCGGCCCTGTCATGAACCTGAAGTCTTCTGAAAGTTTGATGGGGGTGGAGGATCCATGTCCAGGATGGTGCACACATGGCTGGCAAGGTGGGGAAGGTTGTTGGAAAGAGGCCCCAGTTCCTTGCTAAATGGACCTCTTCATAAGGACTGCTTGAGTGTCCTTACGCCATGGTGGCTAGCTTTCACCAGAGCAAGGGACACAAGAGTGAGCAAGGTGGAAACCACAATGTCTTTTATGACCTTAGAAGTCACATGTTGTCCTCTCGCCAGGCGTCCTCGTGAGAGTGACATCGTCTTTAAACCCTGCGTGGCAATCCCTGACGCACCGCCGTGACGCCCAGGGAAGACAGGGCGACCTGGAAGTCCAACTACTTCCTTAAGATCATCCAACTTCTGGATGATTATCCAAAATGCTTCACTGTGGGAGCCGACAATGTGGGCTCCAAGCAGATGCAGCAGATCCGCATGTCGCTCCGCGGGAAGGCTGTGGTGCTGATGGGCAAGAACACCGTGATGCGCAAGGCCATCCGAGGACATCTGGAAAACAACCCAGCTCTGGAGAAACTGTTGCCTCATATCCGGGGGAATGTGGGCTTTGTGTTCACTAAGGAGGACCTCACTGAGATCAGGGACATGCTCCTGGCCAATAAGGTGCCAGCTGCTGCCCGTGCTGGTGCCAGTGCCCCATGTGAAGTCACTGTGCCAGCCCAGAACACTGGTCTGGGGCCAGAGAAGACCTCTTTCTTCCAGGCTTTAGGCATCACCACTAAAATCTCCAGGGGCACCATTGAAATCCTGAGTGACGTGCAGCTGATTAAGACTGGAGACAAAGTGGGAGCCAGCGAAGCCACACTGCTGAACATGCTGAACGTCTCCCCCTTCTCCTTTGGGCTGATCATCCAGCAGGTGTTTGACATTGGCAGCATCTACAACCCGGAAGTGCTTGACATCACAGAGGAAACTCTGCATGCCCGATTCCTGGAGGGTGTGTGCAATGTTGCCAGCGTATGTCTGCAGATTGGTTACCCAGCTGTTGCATCAGTACCCCATTCTATCATCAATGGGTACAAGCGGGTTCTGGCTTTGTCTGTGGAGACTGATTACACCTTCCCACTTGCTGAAAAGGTCAAGGCCTTCCTGGCTGATCCATCTGCTTTTGTGGCTGCTGCCCCCGTGGCCGCTGCCACCACTGCTGCTCCAGCTGCTGCCGCAGCCCCAGCCCCAGCCAAGGTTGAAGCAAAGGAGTCGGAGGAGTCGGACGAGGATATGGGATTTGGTCTCTTTGACTAATCACCAAAAAGCAACCAGCTCTCAGCCAACTTTATTTGTGAAACAAGGAAATAAAGGCGTACTTCTCTTAAAAGTTAAAAAAAAAAGAAGTCACATGTTGTCAATTCTGCAGTATCCCATGGTCCCATAAGGAACTACAGAAGGGTGCAAATACCAGTAGGTACAACTCAGAGGCTACCTTAGAGGGCTACCACACTACCATACATGTCATTGACTTTTTTTAGTGAGAGAGAGGAAGGAAGAGAGATAGAAACATTGATGTGAGAGAGAAACATCTATCAGCTGCCTCCTGCACACCCTCTCCTGGGGATCGAGCCTGAAACCCAGCATGTGCCCTGACTGGGAATCAAACTGGGACCTCCCAGTCCATGAGAAGAGGCTCAATCCACTGAACCACACTGCCCAGGAACTACCATACATGTTAAATGTCTTCATTCTTCTCTTATATTTATTTGGTAATTTAAGGATAGATTTCTCTTCGAATTTTGAAGGTATTTCTCTGTTTTCCCTGGCTTTGAGAAGTACAGTGCCATTCTGATTCCTAATTCTTTGTTGGGATTCCCCCCAAGTCCCTTTCTAGAAGCTTTTAAGATCTTCTCTTGGTCCCTAGTATTCTGAAATGTTGTGGCCTTTGTCATTTTGTGCTGAATACCTGATGGACCCTTTCAATTTAAAAACTCTAGTACAGAACGTGGGAATACAGTTTAGAATATCTAAACGCAAGTGCACAAGGCAGGGAAACATATTTAGGGATGTGTAGAGAAGGGGGTGGGGCAAGGGTCTGGCTCTCCCCCATTCACCACCTTCCAGGGCAGAGTTCCAAGAGACTCAGAAATGTGAATGTGGCCGTCCAGGTCATTGTGAAGGGTTATTTGCCAAAGTAGCAGAATAGTCTGTATTTTATTTAACATTTTATTAGCTCCATTTATAACTTTTTAAGTATGCTTTCTTTCTTTCTTTTTTTTTTAATCCTCACTTGACATTTTTGCATTTATCTTCAGATAGAGTGGGAGGGAGAGAAGGAGGAAGAGATACAGAGAAACATTGACGCAAGAGAGACACATCGAGTGGTTGCCACCCACACAACTCCAACCCAGCTGGGAACAAACTGCAACCAAGGTACATGCCCTAAGTGGGAACCAAACCCGGGACTCTGGTCTGTGGGCCGATGCTCTAACCACTGAGAAAACTGGCCAGGGCAGTGTGCTTCCTTTTGTACTCTCCATCCAGTACCACAAATATTAGGAATGGCCTGCTGGGCAAGTTGCTTAGCTTCTCTAAGCCTCAGATTTGTCATATGTAAATGGGAAAAAGAGTACCTACCTACTTTGTGATGTTTTATATGAGGGTAATATGAGATGATGCATGAAAAATGTTTGGGTCGATGAGAAAAGGTTAAATAGTTGTCTATTGCTGTTGCCAAGAGCAGGACTTTCGGCCCAGCACCCCCGTCTGGTTGGATGGAAAACTACAGTTGCTTAGTGGACTGAATTAGAAAGAAACTAGCTTAGCCTTTTGCCTCTGCTAACTCGGCCTGCCCCCTTTTCTTGCACTCCTGTGTTTGGAGACAAATGGGAATGCTCACTGACTTCTGGGACTACTCTGGGGCAGGTAGGAAAAACTTCCACTTGTTTTCTTGCTCCTACTCCCAGGCTCCATCTGCAAGCATTTCCTTAGATTAAGAACTGAATTTGTATCCCTTTTCCTGTCTCTATCTGAGACTGAAACTGTTTTTCTGTTACTTTTTAATGCTTCTTTGTGGCAAACTGAGAGTATAGTAACAATAATAGCTATTATGGAACTAATAATGTGCCAATAAGGGCTTTACTGTACATGTATTATTTTGTAATCTTTACAACTACAAATGTCCTACTATTATCTTTATTTTATAGATGAGAAAACTGGGGTCTGGGATGGCTAAGTAACTTGTCATAGGTCACACAGCTGGTTTGTAGTGGAACTAGGATTTAAACACAGGCTGTGGGCCTCCAGAGTCTGCATTCTTACCACATTGAGCCTTCTCCAAACATTTTTTTTTTTAATCCTCACCCAAGGATATTTGTTCCTTTTATCTTCAGATAGACTAGAAGGGAGAGAGAGAGAGAGAAACATTGATGTGAGAGAGGCACACTGACTGGCTGCCTCCTGCACGACCCTGACCAGGGCTGGGGACCGAACTGCAACCGAGGTCTGTGCCCTTGACCAAAATCGAACCCACGACTCTTTGATCTGTGGGCCAACGCTCTAACCACTGAGCCAAACCAGCCAAGGTGAGCCTTCTCCAAATATTAATTAACATTGAGTACTCACTATGTGCGAAGTTGAGACTATAGAGCTCAGACTCTTAATCACGATGCTGTACTTACCAGCTGGGTTACCTTGGAGAAGTCTTTTTCCTCATAGCTTGAATAACAACACTCCTTTACTAAATGTCCATTCCATGTCCTGAGCTGTGTGTGTGTGTGTGTGTGTGTGTGTGTGTGTGTTAACTGGGAATCGAGCTGGCGACCTTTGGGTGCTTGGGACAACCCTCAGCCGAGCCACACTAGCCAGGGCTGTCCTGAGCTCTTTTTTGTTGTTTGTTTTATTTTTGGGTACGTGCCCCTAGTGGGACCCGAACCCAGGACTCTCTGGTCCACAGGCCGACACTCCAACCACTGAGCTAAACTGGCCAGGGCTCTTTCTTTCTTTTTATTTTATTGTTTTTCCAAGTGACCAAACATTTTTATTTGACTAAATTCTATTTCATGCATAAGCATGACGGTCTCCCGTTTATTAGACTTTGGCAATAAAAAAACAAACAAACAAGCAGCCTTGTACAGAACAGTGAAAATGCCGAGGGCGAGGGTAGTCTACAGTTTTACTGTAGGATAAATATGTTTTTTTCAAAAGGCCTCTCTCCCTTTGGCCGTATCAACTCTCAGTTCAGACCATTAAATACAGACAAACTTTCAAAATCACTTCTTCACTTCTCCAAGATCTTCGATGCTATCATCATCTACCTGTGGCCATTTTTCCTGAATGACATCAATGATGTCGTCTGTAAAGTCTCCCTGAATGATGATCTCATCCTCCCCTGTCACTGAGGTACCACAGGAGAATTTTTTAACAAAAAATCTTTGTGCTTCTTTAAGATCAATTTCGGAAGTTGCAAGGCCACACACTCTTGTTACATATTCTTCTTTGCTCTGGGAATTTGGGCTATCATAACCTTTTGTGGTACAGTCTTCTTTTTTTGTTTTATTTGACCCCTTCCACCTTTCTTTTGTTTTTTCTTCTCTTCTTCCCCTGCTGTTTCTTGACCCTCACTAATCCCAGATTCTTGCTTGGGTGAATTTTCTACTGTAAGTTTTGCAAACTCATTTGGAAAATTCTTCTCTAACCACTGTCTACAGTTAGCAACATCAGGCATATATTCCCAGTACTCTGTTGGTAATGAACGGACTCCACAGTGAAGGACTCGGAGTGGGTAATCTGCATCTAGCTTGGTATTGCTTCTGGGGTCTCCTCTGCAATCATGCCCCCCGGTTCAGAAATGTCAGCAGCCATCTCTCAAACCCAGGCGGTCGCACAGCCGCCGACGCCTCCACTCCCGCCACTACCGCCAGCTGAAGCGACACATGCAACTCTTCGTGTCTGGCCAGGGCCACCTGACCTTATTTTTTTTTTAAACACAGTTGCACCCTGGCCAGTTTGGCTCAGCGGTTAGAGCGTCAGCCTGTGGACCACAGAGTCCCGGGTTTGGTTCCCGCTAAGGGCACGTACCTTGGTTGCAGTTTGTCCCCAGCCCTGGTTGGAGTCGTGTGGATGGCAACCAGTCGATGTGTCTCTCTCACATCGATCATCGATGTTCCTCTCTCTCTCTCTCTCTCCCTCCTCTCACCCTCCCCCTCTATCTGAAAATAAATGCAAAAATGTCCTTGGGTAAGGATTAAAAAATAATAATAAATATACAGTTGGAAAAGGAAGGAGTATTTTATTTCTTTTCTTTATTGATGTTAGAGGAAGGGAGGAGAGAGAAACACCAATGAAAGAGAACATCAATTGGCCACCTCCTGCATGCCCCCCACTGGGGATCAGGCCCACAACGTGGGCATGTGTCCTGACCCAGAATTGAACAGCGACCTCTTGGTGCATGGGTCGACGCTCAACCACTGAGCCACACCGGCTGGGTGTCTTGAGCTGTTTTTATTTGCAAAGCACTTTTCTAAGCACTTTAATGTTTTATTTAACTCACTGCATCCTTATACAATGGCTCTGCAAAGTTGATGCATTTTTCTCATTTTTGAGAAAGTGAGACACAAAGAGGTTCAGTGACTTGCTCGAGGGCACACATCTAAGCAGGGTGGGATTCGAGGCCGGGTGGCCTTGTGGATGCCCAGAGCACGGGGATTGCCTCTGGAGTCTCGGATGTTGTTAGCAGATATTTCCAGTCTGTGTCTCGGCACATGGATGACCTGTACTTTCCTGTCCCCTTGAATTTAGGTGCAGCCAATGAAATGTGATGGATGTCACTTCTGGACATAGCTTAGAGGCCAACTCGAAATTTTATGCTTGAGAAACACAGGCATAGTTATATACAATTTTGATGACCTGAACTTTCCTCATAAGTTTGTGGGTTGTTTTTCTTTTAAGAATAGCTTGATTTTTAGAGAAAGAGGAAGGGAAACATTGATATGAGAGCACATCGATCAGCTGCCTCCTGCACATACACACCCACCCACCAGAGATCAAGCCTGCAACCCAGGCATGTTCCCTGACCAGGTATCGAACTGGCAAACTTTCAGTGCATGGGATGACACACAACCAATTGAGCCACACTGGCTAGGGCTCCTCATAAGTTTTTGAAAAGGACTGAGACAGTAGGCATCACAGAGAGAAGTCTGAGGACCTGTGAAGACAAACTGTCTATGTCACCATTTGCCAATAACCAGGGAAACTCAAGTGGATGTGGAATGCTAGTGAGAAACCCTGCGAAGGGGGCATCTGTTAAGGTGATAAGCCAGGAAGAGGATTCTTCTGGGCATCAGTTACATGCAGCAGAGAAAAAAAACTCATTCTTAGAAATGATTAGGGCCTTGGCTCAGGCATCTTTTGCACTGGAGTCAGCTTTGGTGCAGAAGCCTAACACTGGGTGTGTTTGTTTATGAGATAGTCAAGTGTGACTGAGAAGGTGTGCTACGGAGTCAGGCCAACACAAAGCACCATTGCTCACTGATTGTGTGACCTTGGGCAAGTTCTTAATTTCTCTGTGCTTGTCTTCATTTTTAAAATGGGGCCATGGCCATCTATCTTATAGGATTATTATGATAACAGAGACAGTGTATACGAGACAGAGTGGTACCTGGCACATAGTAGGTGCAGAACTAGCAGGGCCAGTTACCTAACTGTGAACACCAGACTTGATTGTGTTAAGTCTGTAGCCCAAGGTCTAATACAGGTCCTGTCTCAGCAAATGTTGAATAAAATAAAGGACAAAGGGCTAATTTATAAACTCTGGGTCAGGCCATCCATCAGATAACCATGTTCCATAATTAACTTCAATGCATAGTAATTTCTAACAGTGAGAAATAGATCCAATAAAGAATCGGAAAAATATGTCCAGACTCTACATACCAAAAATGCCCTCTTTATGAGAAGGGGTAGTAAAACTATTGTGAGACGTTGTAGGTTTAAGGTAAGATCCAATCCACTGGATGTATGTAGGAGCTGAAACCAAGCCCTCAGCTCCATTAGCAACCGCTACAACTCCAACAGCTCAGCCATACAGCGGGTTCTCATTAATTCCTTGTTGACATGACCTGTCCGTGTCAGTGTTCATTATGCTGTCATTAGGAAGCCAATGTAACACTGAAGAGACGACCTGTGTCTTCTACACCCCCAAGTGACTGAAAGGTGGAGTGGCGTTCTTTTCAGTCGGACAATCCGAGTCTCAAACCCTTTCCTTTGCTACTTCTTAGCTATGCAGTTTTGGCTGCATTATTTCACTGTCTAAGCCTCAGCTTCTGTTAATGGGGTTAAGAGCTCAGTCCCAGGGTTCCAAGTATAACAAAGGACAGTGCCTGGTCCCCACTAGGTGCTCTTTTTTTTTTTAAATTAATTTTTGTTACAGATGTTCCTCCTTTCCCCCCTAGACACCCTCCCCCCGATCCTCCCCCCACCCCACCCCAGCATTGTTGTCTCTGTCCATTGGTTATGCATACATGCATATAAGTTCTTTGGTAACAAAAAGTAGGCGCTCATTTTATCTGAGTTGCTCCCTTTGCTTACAGGGCTCTTTCTCCTTTCCCAGTCCGGCTATGCTACAAAGATCCCACATCCTTTAAGGCCCAACCCAAGGAGTAAGATCTCTGCCTCACAGCACAGGAACCAGACATTTTCGGATTGACTTCCATTCTCTGACACAATAAGGGAGAAAGACACAATATATGAGATTTTTTTGTTTGTTTTTTATTTAGACATGGAATTTCTTTTCCTTTTCATATAACTTATCTAATTAAAATATTCATCTTGGTAGTTACCACAAAAAAGTAACATAGAAAACCGTATTTACATTTTGGGACCAAAATACAAATGAAGAGCAGGCCGATACCTCGCTCCTGTTCCTCCCGCTCCCCGGAAAGAAAGAGAAAGCCCTAAAGAAACTGCTCATTATACCAACAATCACCAAGGGTTAATTTGTAATTTGTATGTAGTGTAGCACAGGAAAAAAATTGCACAAGTTTTCACAAATGAGACCAAAAGTTCGACATCGTCTTGCGTCGGCTCCACAGCCATTTCAGTCACCCAGGTGAGGAGGTCGTTCAGAAATTCGGTTTCTCCTCTTCCCTCCTTGCTCTTCTCACCAAGTCACACCCGGATCAGACTTGCTTGGAAGGGGACGGGGAAGATCTGGCTCTATGCAAACAGGGCTGAGCAATGATCTTTCCGGCAGTGATGTTGGGATGAACCTGTGTGGTTTTTTTCCCCCTCCCTGCCTAATGACTCCTAATAAAAGAAATTAAATCATACACAACTGAATCTGAAATATGAAAAACTGGTTCAATGACAAAGACGTGAACACACAGCTAAGAGACAAATTCAAGGTGGTAGATGCCTTGAGGAAGCTATTCGAGGCACCTGACCCAGATGTCCATTTGGTTTTAGGTAAGAGGCTTCCTAACTTAGATTTGAGGGTAGGGGTGGAATGGTAATACAGTCGATAAAGAGAAATAAAATCAGTCAAGAGAAATAATGCTTTACCCAATTAAAAACTACAGTAAATGAAAACAGAGTGATACTTATGTCCCGTTGCAACACGTACCGCACACAGCAACTCACGCAACAGTCGCTGCTCTGGATCTTCGAGGTTAGCCGAACCGAGGTCTCCAGGATGGTTAAAAACAGTGGGCTCCATACTGAGCTTTTTTGGGGAGAATTTTTTATAGGAGTTTATTTAAGTCAAATCGTGGACATATGCCAGGGAGCAAGATCTCAAATGCTCCCTCCATATTCGGAGCTTTGAGTGAACTTACTGAGGGGACTGACTGCCAAGCTCCTCGGGCTGCTACACTAATCACATCCTCAGTCTACGTATCAGGTTTCATAAGGATGGGCACCTCAATTTAGAGCATCTACTTCCACCTGGGTCACAACCAAGTGGGTTCCCACGTGATCAGTGCTCTTCGACGGCCAAGGGCGGCACTGATAATATCCCGCTTCTGATCATGCTCTAAGTCAACTTGAAAGTGAGACCCTCCTTCTCCCCAAACCAGATGGATGCCCTTGGTTCTCCCCAACCTGACACTATAGCTCAGACTCTTTTGCTAAGTTTACCCTTCCCTCCGGGTTCTGGCTTAAATACTCAAAAAGCAGAGACAGTTTCAGCTGCAAAGTTCTCTACAAAACATAACAAATTGTTGTGCTCTTCCAATCACATGATCTTACCTCTTAAAGAAAGCAAAGACAAAACCAATTTCCAACATAGTATTACAACTTTAAAAACCGTTCTGGTAGTAATTCACAGGGATCAAGAGATTAAAGTGCTGGCTTTTAAAACTCTAAAGTTGTACTGGGGAGGACGGGGGGCGCTACAAAAAGCCCTGCCATGTATCTGTGTTTTCCCCCATGCTAGTGGGAGAAGGAAAAACAGAGGAGGAGAAAACCCCTAAAGTTTTGAATCAGACACAGGAAATTGTAAAAATGCCAGGGTTCTGTGCAAATCGATCTCCCAAGGTTCTGTGTCCTCTAGTGAGCCTCAAAAAAAAACAAAAAAGGATGAGGGAAAGACCCTAGACCTTTACAAATAAACTCCCGTCATAAATACTGTTTAATGAATAAGAAAGACAGGCACCTGCAGAGGAGCTCAAAGCCACAGCGAGCAGGGTCTCAGCGGCGAGGGGGCGAAGCTGATGCTCCCATCTGCATGCTGGTGCCCTCTAGGACAGGCAGCACAGGACCCACCCCTCACCCTACGCGGACCAGGCACCACGCAGGCGCTCGGGACACCCAGTCCTCCCTCTGCACCAGAGTCCACTCAGGAGAGCGGAGCTGAGACAGGGGAATGGCTTTCATTAGGCTTTTGTTTAACTTTAATAAAGGACCTGAATATAAAAGACTAAGTGAGTGGTAGAGGACAAAAAACAAAACCAAAAAAACCTGGGGTAATATAAATACAATCTGGGGCAACATTTATTAATTAAAACTATCTTATAGTTTACAAAGAAGCTAAATAACAACAAAAGTATAATTGACCTTAAAATGCTCAGCGAGACTGAGCCTTCACATCTTCAGAGTTCTGAAGTACTCTCCAGGCAGGAGGCAGTGGCTGCGGCACACGGGTTCCCAGGTGCCCCCTGTAAACTGCAGGATTCGGAGACCAAGCTTCCACAGAGCAAAAGGTTCGGGTCTTCCTGGAAGTTCCATTCCCCAACTCCCACCGTCCTTGTCTTCCTCACCCCCAAATTCCACCTCCAAGGCAAGTCTAGTTTATCGTCGGGAGAATCTGTTCTTGAAAGCTTTAATTGTCTTAGCCATCATGGGGGCAATTTCTGTAAAAAGAGAAATAAGGCCATTGTTTCAGATGTGGCAGTTTAGACAGTCACCACCAGCGGTTTACAATCAAAACCAAAGTCTCGCCACGCTTGGTTCTGCACCACCAGAAAGGTGCATGCAAGCAGTAGCTGCCTATTAAGACCACAATAAAAAGCAGCGGCACAGAGCTAACACTTGCTGAGCACCCTCCAGGCCTGGAACAACCATTATTTCTAATTCTAACAACCTCACCAAGACTCAGAGAGACTGGCCAATTTGCCTCTGGATGTACAGTAAGTGGCAGAATGAGCATTCAATTCAGACTCTAAAGGCCATGCTGAGCCATAATTTAACTGCCTCACCAACATCCAAACCAGCAAAAAGCACTCCCTTCCCACCCCATCTGTCCAGCAACAGGTCTCACATGAGTTAAATGCAAATACCACCTACGGACTGGTTTACCTGAGCTCAGCTATAGCTTAAGCCAGGATTTCTACCCTCCCATGGGCTCTGAAGTGAATACAGAATAATGCTTTAAGTTAGGACACCTCCTTAGAATAATGGGCACCATCTATGGTAATCAAGTTAATAAAATACAAAACAGACCCACCAGATATAAAAAAATACTTGGAAGCTGGGGTTTTAAGGTTATAAAACCTCAATAAAATGAGTATCATGTAGTTGTCAAAAATGGTTACAAACCATGTTTTTGCCTGGAGAAAGGTTTACATTTAAGTTTAAAAAAAAAAAAAAAGCTGAGTGTGAAATGAATATTCACCATGATCACCATTTAAAAGATACACATGCAGCCCTGGCTGGTTTGGCTCAGCGGTTAGAGCATCAGCCTGCGGTCCCGAGAGACTCAGGTTCGGTTCCCACTAAGGGCACGTACCTCGGTTGCAGTTTGTCCCCGGCCCTGGTTGGTCGTGCGGGTGGCACCCACTCGATGTGTCCCTTTCACATCGATGTTTCTCTCTCTCTCTCTTCCTCTCTCTCCCTCCCACTCTACCTGAACAAAAAATTAAGGTGAGGATAAAAAAAAAAAAAAAAAAAGATACACATGCATTTTGAACAAAGCAGGGGAAGGAGGCACTGACTTAGACCAGCTGTGTGCAAGGCACACATACACGCCACATCCAGGTCACAGAATGGTGCAGGGGGAATGACTTTAAAGGGGCTCAAATACTAGTTTTGAAATATCTGAGCAGAAACCCCAAGTCACTCACTCTTCACAGTCGGTTTCCTAGGATCATAGGAAACAGTGCTGCTGACCACGGGCACCAAGTGGGCACTGCTGGTGCTGGGGCCATCATAGGCTGGCTCCTCTGGGCTGGCACTAAAGCTGTTGCTGCTGCCACTGCTGGAGGGAGCATGGCTGCTTCCTGCGGGGTAAGGGGCTGGCTTAATCCTGCAACACAGAACAAAGTGGTTGGTCATGACATGGGAACCCACCTGCAGCACCAACAACCTGAAGCTGGCCTTTCTGCAGAGGACTCCACGTTGTGGCTTTGACCAGTGAACGTGGGCACCCTAGCGTGGAAATGGCTCTGAGATGACGGTGTCAGCCCTTCAGACTGAAAGATAATCTCAACTAACTTTCCACTGCTGGGGTGTGAACCTGCACTGTGAAAATGCTAATGTGACTGAGATGAAGTAATTTAGTCCTACAGTAAACCCTTTTTGTTTAAATGGGGAAGGGGAAAGCACGAGTGAATGTTTCCCAGGAGCCAGGCCCTGCTCTCACTCGATCTTGACCTTCAGAAGAGGACTAATCACCAGCCCGCACTGCAGTCACGGAAGCCGAGGCTCCAGAACCCACGCTGCGTCGCCGAGCTTTCGCCCCCAGAACCAACTGCTTCTTGTGCCTGGGCTGTGTTCTCAGGGTACGTGACAAGGGACTCTCTTCCCTGAGCTTGCAGACACCAGAGAGAAGCCGAGTTCCCACCTGATTTTCTCGGGCACAGCTGCTGTTCCTGTTCCAAACTTCTCCTGCCTCCTTCGAACATCACGAGGTGGCTTGGCCACAGAGTTGACAAAGGCCATCTTTGCTTGTCGGCCTGTAGAGAAATAAGAAGATTAATACCTGCCTTGTTTTTGTTTCTGTCCTCACCTGAGGACATTTTCCCATTTTTTTGTTCAGACAGAGTAAGAAAAAGAGAGAGAAAAAAACATCAACGTGAAAGGGACACATCGAGTGGCTGCCACCTGCACAACCCAAAAAGGGCCGGGGACAAACCACAACCGAGGTATGTGCCCTTAGCAGGAACCGAACCCGGGTCTCTCTGGACTGCTGAGCCAAACCGGCCAGGGCCATACCTGTCTTCTTGAACAGAGATGCTACTGTCATTCCAGTAATCTATACTATTACCAGATAAAGGCCTTTCAAATGCTCCCAAAGCTGAGAGTTTACCAACCCTGAAAACTACTCCATAAGGTAGCGTGACCAGTGGTAGAAATAACCCACCTCTGCCCCAGTTCTGCAAATCCGAGAGGCCCTATGTCAGCAAGGCCTACCAAGAACCTGCTGTGGACCAGGGCACAGGGCTCACTATTTTGCCAGGCCCCATCCTGCCCGTCCTGCCCCCTGCCTCACCTTTGGGCTTATTGGCATGTGCAGATCGGATGTTCTTGGTCAGTAATCGCAGCCGCTGCTCTCGCGCATCTTGAAGCCGCAAGTACATCTCCCGCCATGACTCATACTCTTCTGGCCTTTCTTCCTTAAAGTCTCGGTGACAATGGACTTTCCATAATTGATCTGTTTCTTCAATTAATACCTGGAACCAGAACCAGGACATCCTTTATATGCAAGCCTCCTTATATATCTCTTTTCCATCCTTAATCACCTAGGGTTTTCTAATATTTTTTGGTTTGCATAGAATTATATTAAAATACCACAGTTCTAGAAAAAAATCAAATCACTAAATGAAAATAAAGTTAAGCCCGAAACCTAACACATTTTGTTATAATAGGCAATGTTGTGATAATAGGGTATGCATAAAGTGCTGCAGAAAGTAGAGCAAAGGTCCCCAAAAATAAATTTAAAAAAGACAAGAAAGTTAAATGTGAGGCACTGTACTAGATGCTTTTGGGGGTTGTGGGGCTAGGAGACAAGACAACACAAAATTAGTTTAAGATCAGTCTTTTTCTTTAGAAAAATCAGTGAAGGGTAGAACCAAAATGAGGTCAAAGCCAAACATTTGCTGAGTACTAAACTGAATTGTAATGGCACAAGGGCCACCTAAGAAAGATACGTTGATTCTGCTGGAATCAGAGAAACAGCTAACACCATCAGATGAGTACGTCGCAGCATTACAAGGGTTTCTGGATAGATCTCAATGTTTCTGGGATACACCCAGCCAGTGTGCTCTTTTATTTATTTATTTTAATCCTAACTCGAGGACATTTTTGCATTTTTTATGTTCAGATAGAGCAGGAGGGAGGGGGGGAAGAAAGAGAGACAAAGACAGAGACAGAGACAGAGACATCGATGTGAAAGAGACACATCGACTGGTTGCCACCCACGACCCCAACCAAGGTGGGATCAAACTGCACCGAGGTACATGCCCTTAGCGGGAACCAAACCTGGGACTCTCTGGTCCCCAGGCTGACACTCTAACCACTGAGCAAAACCGGCCAGGGCCAGCTGTGCTCTTTTAAAAACTCACCAAACACCTGAGTGTCACCACAAAGCTCTGTCCCTGGCCTGAATCCCAGGGGAAGTGCAGGGAAGTGTTTTCCTGCTCCCTTTGAATCCCACCTTGATTCTAGCCCAAGGGCCCATTTAAGGTACCAGAGGCAGATGCTAAAAATATCCTTGTTTAAAGGCCCAATGGCAAAACAAACATGCCCAGGACAGTGACCAACCAGTGACCTGCCCTTCAGTTGCAGCAGATTCACAGAAACAAAGCTATTTTTGGAGATACAAGCCAGAAAACTGCCCTCTTCTCACCCAAACAGGATACGTACATGATTGTATTCCTCTATACGATACAGCTGATCAGGCGTACACCTCTCCAAAACAGGTTCAAGAACAGAATATGGAACACCTCCCACTTCAAAGATTGCTGCAGAGAATCAAAGGTGAAAGCACTGAGTAGCAGCCAAGCCACCCAGTGATGCTGTCCCAGTGCCACAACGTGCTTGAGAGCGAGAGAGAAGCATGTGACTTACAGTCAATGTTGTTTTTAAGTACCCGGATGCACTGCTGGTGCAAGGTCATCATTTTGGGGAGATAGGCACACTTGGAACCAGAATACACCTGCATCTTAGAATTCATTCTCCGTCCAGTGAATCCAGCTTCTTCCTCTTCCTGGGAAGAGTGTGCTGCAGCACAAGGAAAACAGGAATGTTAACTTACAAAAGACTCTAAGCCAGTGGTTCTCAACCTTCCTAATGCCACAACCGTTTAATACAGCTCCTCATGTTGTGGTGACCCCCAACATAAAATTATTTTCATTGCTACTTCATAATTGTAATTTTGCTACTGTTATGTCTTAGGGAACCCCTGTGAAAGGGTCGTTCGACCCCCAAAGGGGTCGTGACCCACAGGTTGAGAACCGCTGCTCTAAGCTATACAGTAAAAACTCTCCTTCCCACCCCATTCCTCAGCCTCCCAGTTACTTCTCAGAGGCAACCATTGTTACCAGTTTCTCATGTATCCTTCCAGAGGCTATACAAAAGTAAGCAAATATGAATTGTATTCCTTTTTAACCAATTAATAACATGCTCTATCGTTTTTTTCATTTACCACCTTTTAGAAACCATTCCATGTCAGTATATAGACTTTCCACATTATTTAAAAAATATTTTTTCTTTAATGATTTTAGAGAGAGGAAGGAGGGAGAGGGAGAAAGAGATAGAAACATCACTGAGAGAGAACACTGACTGGCTGCCTCCTGGATGCCCCTCACTGGGGATTGGGCCCACAACCTGGGCAAGTGTCCTGACCAGGAATCGAACTGGCGACCTCTTGGTGCATGGGTCAACATTCAACCAGGGAGCCACACCGGTCAGGTGACTTTCCACATTTTAAAAAACATTTTTTTTAATTGATTTTTATAGAGAGAGGAATGGAGACAGGGAGAGGGGGAAAGAGAGAGAAACATCAATGTGAGAACAAAGCATCGATCCTGCAACCAGGGCTTGTGCCCCAACTGGAATCAAACTGGCAACTTCCGTGCACAGACGATGCCCAACCGAGCCACACTGGTCAGGGCGACTTCCCACATTTTTCACAGCTGCACAGGACGCCGCTGTGTGGATGAACTACAATTTATCTCTTAGTCTCTTGTTGAGAAACACTTATGTGGCTTTTAATTTTTTGCTATTAAAACTAGACTTTTTAGCCAGGCCGGGTGGCTCAGTGCACCAGGAGGTCACTGGTTCGATTCCTGGTCAAGGCACATGCGCATCTTGTGGGCCAAATCCCCAGTGCGGTGCATGCAGGAAGCAGCCAATCAATGTTCTCTGTCATCGATGTTTATATGTCTCTCTCTAAAATCAATAAAGAAAAAAAAAAAGTAGAATTTTTTCTTTTTAGATAAAATGCTCAGATAGCCCGGCTGGTGGGGCTCAGTGGATTGAGCATCGTCCCATGGACTGAGAGGTCCTGGTTCGATCCCTGGTTTAACACATACCCGGGTTGCAGGCTTGATCCCCAGTAGGGGGTTTGCAGGAGGAAGCTAATCGATGTTTCTCCCTTATATCGATGTTTCTCTCTCTCTCCCCCTTCCTATCTCTAAAAAACTCAATGAAAAAAATATATATATATACACACACACATATATGTGTGTTTGTGTGTGTGTGTAAAGCTCAGGCAGAACACCTAGAATAATAGGCTGCTAATAACAGCAGAAGCTAAAATTTACTGAACACTCATTATGGGAGCTAAGAGCTTTTATCAGTTTTAATCCACTCAACAACCCTATAAGGAAGAAACCATTATTATTCCCATTTACAGATTATGAAACTGAAGTCCAAGAAAATCAAGTTACTACTCAAGTTCATGTAACTTGTAAGAAGGCAGCACTAGATTCAAACCCAAGACATCAAACTCCAGAGCTTGTGCAATTAGGATATGCACCAAAGTCTGATCATGAATGCTTAAAATCTTTCTTTCAGCCCTGGCAGGTTTGGCCTGTGGACCAAATTCCCGTAAAGGGCACAAGCCTGAGTTACAGGTTCAATCCCCAGGCCCTTGTCGAGTCATGCTGGAGGCAACCAATTGATCTCTCTCTCACATCAATGTTTTTCTCTTTCTCTCCCTCCCTTCCACTCTATCTAAAAATCAATGGAAAAATACTATCTTCGGGAGATTTAAACAAAAACATCTTTCTTCCATTAAAAACACATATAGAAAATTTCCTTTTCACCCTGGCCAGTGTGGCTCAATTGGAGCATTGTTCTACACACCAAAAGGCTATGGATTCAATCCCCAGTTGGGGTGTGTACAGGAGGCAACTGACCAATGTTTCTCACAACGATGTTTCTCTCTCTCTCTTAAAAAAAAAAAAAAAATCAATACAAAAGAAAATTACCTTTTCGCTTTGGTTGGAAGGAGGATACCAATTCAAGGGAAGGAAGTGGCCGGTAATTGGCCTGTATCACAGGTAATGGGAGGTCTGGCAATACTGGCAGTACATCGGTGGGGACCTGCGGAGAAGAGACAAGTGACTGGTGAGCGCTTTTCTTGCAGGCACAGCATCCCTCCCTCCAGTCCATTCCCAGCACTGAGAGCTAGGAAGATAAGTCACAGGCAGATAAGGCTGAAGGAGGGGCAGCAGTCATGTCTGATTACCTGAGTCAGGAAATACACATAGAAGGGCCCAGCACACCTCAGCAAACAATTTTCTTGGGTATTCCCTACCCTGGCAGCTAGAGAGGCCCAGAGGAAATTACTTCAAACTGAAATTCAACAGGCCACATAAAAGCCAGCCAAGCAAAACAGCAGCAGGGTGGGTCCTGGGAGCTCTGCAGAGCCAGGTGCTCTAAATGGGAAGCCACCAAAGGGCTGAAGGGGTTACCTTTCTGGGCTTGGCTTTGTCGGCTCCAGCTGGCTGAAGCTTCTCTGACTTGTTTTCATTCACCTTAGGCAATTTCTGAACTGAGTCCAAGTTTTTACTAGTGCTTTTTGAATCATTTTTTTTAAGTCCCTTTTCTCTAACAGTCGCAGCTGAGGTTTTCACAATCTTTTTCTTTTTTTTCCGGGGCTGGTCATAGCTGAGGTATGACTCAAAAGACATGGTAGGCTGCTCAAATTCATCATCCATATCTGCCTCCTCACCTCTAGGGAGAGAGCCCACCGACTTTCTCTCCGAATGAGTTTTTATTTTCCCTTCTTGAGTCTTTAGGTTGTTAGAAACTTTCTCCTTTGCCTTGGGCAGCAGGTCTCTGGCCCCCTTTCCTATGTCTAAGCTGTCTAGATTTTGCTTGTTTTTGTCTGATTTGGTTTTCTCTGAGTCTTTGTGCTTTTGCTTTTTATGGTGGTTGTCTGAAGCAGTCTCCAAAGGGGATAAAAACTTCTTGGAGCTGCCCTCTCTTTCCTTCTCTTTCTTGCTACCACTAGAGGGCAGTTTCTCCTTTGTGCCGTCCCCTGACAGGGGCCTCCGGTTTTCCTCTTTGGAGATGGCCTTGTGGGATTTCTCTCTGCTCAAAGACGACTTCTCACCTCCCCTGGCATCCACTGGGCGTTTTTCTTTATGGGAAGATTTGTGCTCCTTGTTCTGACTCACAACCCCTTTCCCTCGGGGTTCACTCAGGGGTTTTTCCCCCAGTCTGTCCTGAAAGGAATTACTGTGGCCCTTTCCCGGCTTCTGGTGTAGAACAAAGGGCTCGTGGTCCTCATCTAGGGATCTGTAATGGTCCATGGACATCTGATGAGGACTGCTGGACGACAGAGGGGACTGAACATGGCCGTTATCGGAAGATTCATGGTCTGAAGAGTAGAGTGGTGAAACCCTGTGGCCCCTCTTCCGCTCGTCTCTCCTTTCCTGACTGTGAGACACTTTGTGAGGTCTTTCAAGTTCTGAGAGTTTTCTGTGTTTCTTCTGTCTGTGATCAGGACTATACGGCTGGCTACCTGAGGCTTTCCAGTTTTCTTGGTAGCCCCCCTCGATCTCCTCCTCCCTCTGAAGAGCATCCCTCGGGCGCTTTCGGGAATCATTCTTCTCAAAATCCTGTTCATCAGGGTCAGTGTTTCTAAATAAAAGAAGATACAGTAAAGCAGTTATAAATCTCTGTGTTATCCTTGTACAGAGGAAAAATCACAGAACCTGAACCCACAAGGAGTCGCAGAAAAGGCAGACAAGGTCTTGGGAGGAAGGTAAATGTGTTCTGCTCAGAGACACTCAACTAGGCTTTAAAACTGGGAACTCAAATATTCAATAAATGGAAAATGATGAGTTTAACTACAGGACACAAAGATGATCAAGTATCTTGTAGATGTGAAAATGCTTAACATGGGGACATATTTAATTGTTACATAAAAACAAAGGGGCTATTATATATAGTTTGTTTGCAACTGTATAAAAAGCCTTGAACTTCCGGTCAAGATGGCAGGTAGGTAATGCGATATTGCCTCTTCCCATAACCACATCAAAATTACAACTAAACTACAGCACAACCATCATTCAGAACTGCCTGAATGGAAGTCTCACAATTACGAAATTAAAGAAGCCATATCGAGACTGGTAAGAGAAGTGGAGGTGTGGACTGCCTGGTCCCACACCCACGTGTGGTGGATAAAAATCCGGAGGGACACCTCGGCTGTGAAGGTCCTCCCTGTGGACTGAGGGGTCCCTGTCCCACACCAGGCGCCCCGCTCAGGGTTCCAGTGCCAGGAAGAGAATCCCCATAACTTCTGGATGGCAAAACCAGCAGGAACTGAAGCTCAGGGAGGCTGAGGCTGCTGGAGCCCCAGGCAGTTCCTCTTAAGTTCCTTACTTAAGGACTTACTTGGATTCACTCCTGGACTCCAGCATTGGGGAGGCAGCTTGAAAGGCACCAGAGACATATGGGGAAGAAATGAGTTGTTTGGCATTGGGACAAGAGCTAGAAGGGCAGCTTTCTCCTGGACAGAGGGGCTGGTGGAGGCCTTTGTTCCTTTGGTGAGCCCTTCCCTGGGGCGGCAGACCGCAGCCATATCTGGGACTCCAGCAACCTGGCTCACATTGTTTGCCCCGCCCTGGTGATTCCCTGAGGCCCCGCCCCACCCAACGTTCGGGCCCACCCAAGCTATATCCAATGGCTTTACCATAGGATTGGCCTGTCTTGGATCCTGCTTCAGAGTTTCCTAAAATCTCTCAAACAAGAAGCATCTGGTCTCAGCGAGCCCCATACCTCTTGTTAAGTGGCCCCAGAAGCAGCCAGGCTTAGTTCACAACTTGCTTTTCCTGGACACCTCCAAGCCCAGCACAAGAAGCACCCATCAGCAGATTGCTTTGTAGCTTATGTCTGGTGGCCCCAAATATAACACAGGCAGTGGCTGACCTTGCCCCAGAGCCAGCACACCCAGTGGGCAGCTTCAGACCACACTGAAACACTACCACCCAACCACCTCCACAAGTGACAGACTCAATGAGCAGACTCAGTGGGTACCAGAGCCCTGATGAAGTAAGTCTTGCTCCATGTGTTGGGCCACTACATGGCTGATCCTCCAAGGGAGTCAGACACCAGTAGTCAGTGGGCACAGCCAGTCCTTGCAGCTGATCAGCCTGAATAAAGCCCTCCCACTGATGTGCCAACAGCAATCAAGACTCAATTACAACAGAAGGATGTACAAACCACAGTAGGGATGCACCTCGAGAGCCCAGCTGGGGTGATCAAGGATGCTGTGCCACTGGATACTACAGGACACCTACAACAATAGGCTACCCTACAAAGCCTTGGAGACATAGCAACTCTACCTAGTACATAAAAACAAACAGAGAAGCAGCTCAAATGAGGAGACAAAGAAATATGTCCCAAATGAAAGAAACTAACAAAACTCCAGGAAAAGAATTAAACAAAATGGAGATAAGCAATCAATAAGCAGAGTGCAAAACACTGGCCAGGGCGACAAAGAGAGAATCTTAAAAGCAGCAAGAAAAAAGCAGTTAGTTACCTACAAAGGAGCTCCCATAAGACTATCAGCCGATTTCTCAAAAGAAAGTTTGCAGGGCATGCCCTGGCCGGTTTGGCTCAGCGGTTAGAGCGTTGGCCTGCGGTCCGGAGAGACCCGGGTTCGGTTCCCGCTAAGGGCACGTACCTTGGTTGCAGTTTGTTCCCAGCCCTGGTTGGGTCGTGTGGGTGGCAACCACTCGATGTGTTGCTCTCACGTCGATGTTTCTCTCTCTCTCTCCCCTTCTCATTCTATCTGAACAAAATATCGAAAAATGTCCTCGGGTGAGGATAAAAAAAAAAAAAAAAAAGAAAGTTTGCAGGGCAGAAAGGAGTGGCAAGAGAGATTCAAAGTGATGAAAAGCAATGACCTACATCCAAGATTACTCTATCCTGCAAAGCTATCATTTAGAATTGATGGACATATAAAGAGTTTCCCAGACAAGAAAAAGCAAAAGGAGTTCATCAAACCAGAATTATATGAAATGTTGACGGCTCTTCTTGAAAGAGAAGCAGAACAAAAATATAAATAAAATGGCAATAAATACATATCTATCAACAATTGAATCTACAAACAAAATGAGCAAGCAGAACAGAAACAGACTCTTAGATACAGAGAACTTTTTGTTGCTTGCAGATAGGAGGAGGCTCGGGGGATGGGTAAAGAAGATGAAGGAATTAAGAAGTACAAATTGATTGTTAATACTGATGAACCTCAAAGGGAAGGGGGAAAGAGGGCAGAAAGAGATAAACCAAAGAACTTCTGTACATGTATGCATAATCAATGGACACAGATAACAGTGTGGGGAAGGCAGGAAGGGGGCGGGATTCGTGAAGAGGGGGGTCAATGAGGGAACAAAAGGGGTATATCTGTAATACAGTCAACAATAAAGATAAGTTAAAAAAATAATAATAAAAATAAAATGCCTTTAAGCCCTGACCTGTTTGGCTCAATGGTTACAGCACTGGCCAGGGGACCAAAGAGTCACAGGTTCATTTCCGGTCAAGGGCACATACCTCAGTTGCAGTTCAGTCCCTGGCCCTGGTCAGGGTCGTGTGGGAGGCAACCAATCGATGTGTCTCTCTCACATCGATGTTTCTCCCACTCTCTCTTTCCCCCTCCCCTTCTATCTGAAAATAAATGGAAAAATATCCTCAGGTGAGGATTAAAAAAAAAAAAGCTTTTGAAACATACCAAAATGTTAATAATATTTATGTTTGGATGGTGATTTATAAGAAATTTTGATCCTTATTTTAAATATTTTCTAATATTCTATAATGATCATGGATTATTTTTATATTTGAGGTAAAATAAATATTTTTAAAAAGGCAGAGAAGGAGTAATAAAGAACAACATTTGGCCCTGGCCTGTTTGGCTCAGCAGTTAGAGCATCAGCCCGCGGACCAGAGAGTCCCGGGTTTGGTTCCCCCTAAGGGCACGTACCTCGGTTGCAGTTTGTGCCTGGCCCCAGTTGGGGTCATGTGGGTGGCAACCAGTCGATGTGTCTCTCTCACATCAATGTTTCTCTCTTCCTCCCACTTTCCCTCTCTCTCTCCCATTCTATCTGAAGATAAATGCAAAAATGTCCTTGGGTGAGGATAAAAAAAAAAGAACATTTGTCTGTAAACACCCCAAACGCCAGATTTAACCATGAAACTGAACAAAGCTACAAAGCAATGTTCTTACCGTTCCACAGGTACCAATTTCTTCCACTGTGCCACGAGGTCCCTGGCAAAGCTTCCGACGTGCTCGTGTTTTCGTAAGCTATTTACTGTTTTCCCGACCCCGGTCTCCTGTAAATTGGACAAAGGAATTGTTATGGTGTTGTGGAAATATGATCATAATTTTCAAAGAAATCAGACCTCTTCCTTTTCAACAAACCATTAACTTCCTTCCTAAAAATATACCTTGCAAACCTCAGTACAAAATTAGTTTGTTTCTATACCCTAAACCTCTAATGACACACAGTAGCAAACAAAGCATACCAGATCAGAAGAGGAGATACTGAGTTAAAACACTTTGTCAGGCCAGTGTGGCGACCTATGCACCAAGAGGTTTCCGGTTCGATTCCCAGTCAAGACACATGCCCAGGTTGTGGGCCTGATCCCCAGCAGGGATGTTCTCTCTCATCAATGTTTCTATCTCTCTCTCCCTCTCACTTCCTCTCTCTCTCAAATCAATAAAGGAAAGAAAAAAAAAATCTAAAAAAACCACAAAAACACTTCTACAATAACCAGAGTGATTTTGGCAGGTGTCAGGCACTGAGGTAAGAGCTTTGCATACAGGATCTGAATCAGTCCTTTAGGTAACAGCTCTGAGAGGCAGGAATCTACCCCATTTTACAAAGGATCAGGCTAAAGTCACAAAACTTGGATTTGAACCCAGGACTAGTTGATGCCAAAGCCAATATTCTTTTAATTTTTAGAAAAAAATTTGAGCCCGGCCACTGTGGCTCAGTGGTTGAGCGTTGACCCATGCACCAGGAGGTCGCCAGTTCAATTCCTGGTCAGGGCACATGCCCAGGTTGTGGGTCAGATCCCCAGTGGGGGGGCATGCAGGAGGCGGCCAGTTGATGTTCTTTCTCATCGATGTTTCCATCTCTCTCTCTCTCCCCCTAAAATCAATAAAGAAAAAAAATTCACATAACATAAAATTCAACATTTTAACCATTTTAAAGTGTATAGTTCTGTGGTTTTCAGAACACTCACAATATTGTGCAACCATCACCAATGTTCCAGAACATTTCTGTCATCCTGGAAAGAAACCCTGTTGCTCCCAGTTACCCCCTACCCCTGGCAACCACTAACCTACTTTCTGCCTATGATTTGCCTATTCTGGACATTTCGTATAAATGGAATCACTCAATATATGGCCTTGTGTCTCATTTCTTTCACTCCCAAAGCCCATGCTCTTTGTCTTACTATACAATCTCTCCCAGTGGGAAGGGGATAGTATATAGTTTTACATCATATGTAAAGTTGCACAGCTCTTACCGCAAGAATGTCCACTGTAATAGGCAAGGCAGAGAGTTTCTTCAAATATTTCAATAGCTACAGAAAGAATAAAATAAACATTAATTCCTATAAAATCATAATCATTCACTGAAACAAATGAAAATAATATCTGATGGTTAAAAACTTACTCAATCTAAGTATTATACAGTAACAAGTATGGTTATTATTCCTATTTTACAAATGTGAAAAAAGGCTCAGAAAAGGTAAGGTACTTGCCCTAGGATGCAAGTAGGGCAAGATTCACTCATGTCTGTGGCTTTAGACTCCCTGCTTTCAACCACTATGCTATACCAACAGGTAATGAAACTTAAAAAGAAACCTACTGGCTCTAAGAAAAGCCATCAACTATCATTTTGCCCAGTTTTGAGAGAGAATTTCTGAGAATAATACCAGTTTTAGGGAAATTACCCATGGACCTGGCACAGAGGAAAAGAAAGGAGCGGAGGTCTCTATAAGAAAAGGGTATCATGTGTCCCGGCAGTCAGCATTGTTTCACAGAACTGTGTTTTGGCTACAATGAGAAGCCAAGACCAGTTTCAAGGTGCCAGAATCAGAGCTTTGCCGTTAATGGTAAACACGCAATGTCTGAGTATATTAGAAAACCTATCTGGGTTTGGTCACATTTCCTTTCTCTAGTCCTTAAAACTAGGTCAAAATCAGGATAGCATTGCTGTTAAGACAGAGTTCCGGAGTCAGAGACAGGCTCTGTCACCTCCTTGCCAGGTGATCTTGTGTAAGTCAGTAACCTCTCTGAACCTCATTTATTTCATTTGCAAAATAGGAACTGGATCCTGTTTCTACTGCACAAGCGCGAGGACTCACTGAGACAAACCATGTATAGTGTTTAGCCATAGTGCCTGGAATCCTATAAAAGCTCAATAAGTGTTTATTATTAATCATTTCATTCATCAACAAACAAAATCTTTAAAATGCCTACCCTTGTTCCTCAACCACATGTTCACCAGCCAATTCCTACTTGCTCCATTTCCACCAAAAGTCATGACTAGCCATGCCTTTCTCCACAAAATATGTATATACATGTAAACATACTACCATTCAAGAAGCTGCAGATTACAAGTAGTTCAAAATAGAGAACTGTGGCTAACTTTACCTTTACATTAGATAACGAGATCTGTCCTTTTTCCACGTGTAGCCTAGGGTATAATTAGTGTCACAATGCTATAGGTGGAGTAGCAAGTATGTTTTTCTGGTCATTCTACTTCAATAATTAATATGAATATGGTCACTAAGCAGAGCAATTGGATCACAAGTAATAACATTGTTTGACTAGGAACAAATGAGAAGCCAAGTGGAGGATCTAGGGAGTTTAACCTTCATAGTAGAGTGAAAATTATCCCCCAATTCAAATTTGATCACCACCAACATCCAACTTAGGAGAAAGTTTATGTGTATTTCTTGCCATCTGAGCTATGGGTATACAGATTAATGCCAATTCCTTCCCTTCCTTCCTTTTAAATCCTCACCTGAGGATATTTTTCCATTTATTTTCACACAGAGTGGGAAAGAGGGAGGGAGGGAAGGAGAGGTAGGGAGAGGGAGAGAGGAGAGAGAGAGAGACAGAGAAAGACATTGATTGGTTGCCTCCCGCAGGACTCCAACCAGGGCCAGGGAAGAACTGCAACCAAGGTACACGCCCTTGACCGGAATCAAACCCATGACTCTTTGGTCCACAGGCCGACACTCCAGCCGCTGGGCCAAACCAGCCAGGGCCCAAATTCCTTTTCTTAAAGGAAAATTCAGAATCATTGAAAAGGTTAAAAATAGGCCCTGGCTGGTTTGGCTCAGCAGTTAGAGCATCAGCTCTTGAACCAAAGAGTTTCAGGTTCAATTCCGGTCAAGGGCACGTACATCGGTTGCGGTTCATCCCTGGCCCTGGTTGGGGTAGTGCGGGAGGCAACCAGTGGATGTGTCTCTCACATAGATGTTTCTCTCCCTGCCTCCCTCCCACTCTATCTGAAGATAAACAGAAAAATGTCCTTGGGTGAGGATTTAAAAAAAATAGGTTGTGCCCTGGCCAGTTTGGCTCAGTGGTAGAGTGTCGGCCTGCTCCAGAGAGACCAGGGTTCAGTTCCCGCTAAGGGCACGTACCTCGGTTGCAGTTTGTCCCCGGTCCTGGTTGGGTCCTGCGGGTGGCAACCACTCGATGTGTCCCTTTCATGTCGATGTTTCTCTCTCTCTCTCTCTCTCCCTCCCCATTCTATCTGAACAAAAAATGGAAAAATGTCCTCGGATGAGGATAAAAAAATAAATAAATAGGTTGTCTCCTATAATGGCATTCCCTGGAAGGCATTTATATACCATCTACTGTGTGTTGGCTACTATGCTAATTCTTAGATGTGTTACCTCATTTCATCTTCATTAACCACCTCTAATAAAGTAGATATTATTCTCCCCATTTTATAGATACTGAAACCGGACTCAGTGAGGTTAGGTAACTTGTCTAATGAGCTAGCAAATCAAGTATACCTACCACAGCATGTATTACAAAGCCAGGAGAAACACCCAAAATAGTAACATTGTCCTTAGAAAATAGGAACAGAAAATAAAGCTATAGTTCATGTACCTCTTAGCATACCCCAAACAAAGCAAGATGCTCCTTCTTATAGTATCACATTGTTCGACAGTTTAGAGTCCACAATGTCAAGGTCACCATGGGGACAAAGGATCCTCAGGACCTCTATGAAGCCAACATTAAGGATGGGCCAGAAGTCACTGAGGGTGTGTTTCATCTCAAAGCCTAGCACTAACTGGAGTAAATGCTACCTTTCTGGTTTGCTTTGGGTTAGCAGGGGTGACTTAAAAGCAGACAAAACTAAAATCCTGGAGATTTTCAAAATTATTTAGCCCAACATAAGAGAAAAAGGACTTCAGAGCCCCTCTATTTTCAATAAGGTTTAAGAAAAAACAAACAAACAAAAAACCCAAAGCAATAACAAGGTAAAAGCACATTGGGTATCCTCAAGTAGATGGGGACATATTATTATTAAACCAACAGACCAATTTTAGAGTTTGCAAGAACTGATAACAGGTTACAGAAATGTCAAACATTTACACAATCAATACATGCTTAGGAATTTCTGTTGTCTTTTGCATATTCCTTCAACCTAAAGAGCAAAAGAAGTTCATAACATGGACTCCTTACTCTCCACTTGCTATCAAACTGTGTACTGGGTAGTTTTCACATTCAAAATGTAACAATGGCCAGGTAACTTTACCAGCCATGAAAATTGTTTCCCATGAAATAGTAGGAACCAAATGACCGTGGTCTCTGCCTGATACATTTTCCCCAAGTAAACCTTGACCATAGATGGACTTAAAAGTGAAAACAGTTACGGTTAAACACCAGCTGAATGCCAGAAAATCCATGAACATAGGTGTGGAAGCCACCCACCCTTTAGCTAACAATGGTCTGAAATCAAGATTTAGTTGCAAATTCAATACTGCTATATAATCATCTTGCAATTTCAAGAACAACCTGTGGGAGCTTGTTTGGATAACAGAAGGTTGAGGCGAAGGCCAGTGTGCCAGCTTGCAGTTTTCCCCCTGCAGGTAGCTCACTTCTGAACGCCAACTAATGCGCCCTTTGCAAAAATGATCTCCTAACATTTTCTCTTCTCTCTCTCTTTTTTAAAAAAAAATTTTAATTGATCTTAGAGAGAGAAAAGGAGGAAGGGAGGAAGAGAGAGAGAAAAACACTGATGTGAGAGAAACATCAATTGGTTGCCTCTCACACGCACCGAAACTGGGGATCAAACCAGCAACCTGGTTATGTACCCTGACCGGGAATTAAACCTGCCACCTTTTGGTGTACGGGACAACCAACTGAGCCAAACTGACCAGGGCTTTTCTCATCTTCTTAATGCTCACTTCATAACACAAAGCCAGAAGTTCACAGTGATTTCCTATTTGGGAAGAGAAAGCCCAAATATTGGCAATAATTACTAATAGTTAAAATAGGATGGGAAGTCAAACCTTTTCCTAATTTGGAATTTCGTGCACATCTACTACTAGAGAAGCTACTTCAAAATTTAAATTCTAGCCCTGGCCGGTTTGGCTCAGCGGTTGGAGCGTCGGCCTGCGGTACAGAGAGACCTGGGTTCGGTTTCCGCTAAGGGCACGTACCTCGGTTGCAGTTTGTCCCCGGCCCTGGTTGGTCGTGCGGGTGGCAGCCACTCGATGTGTCCCTTCACATCGATGTTTCTCTCTCTCTCTTCCTCTCTCTCCCTCCCGCTCTATCTGAACAACAACAACAAAAAAATTTAAATTCTAGTGGAAGAATGACTATAGATACTACATGGTGCATTTTTTTTTTTAATCCTCACCCGAGGACATTTTTCCATTTTTTGTTCAGACAGAGTGGGAGGGAGAGAGAGGAAGAGAGAGAGAAACATCGACATGAAAGGGACACACTGAGTGGCTGCCACCCACACGACCCAACCAGGGCCCAGAACAAACTGCAACTGAGGTACGTGCCCTTAGCGGGAACCAAACCTGGGTCTCTCTGGACCTCAGGCCAACGCTCTAACCGCTGAGCCAAAAAGTCCAGGGCTATATGGCACATTTTTTTTAACCTGATAGAAAGACCAAAATTGGGGTTTGGGAGATGGATTTACATAATACTGCTTTAAGGTTTTAAAAATCAGCCACAAACCTACAGTATTTAGGAAAACAAACCAGTACTCAGAAATAATGAACATTTATTAATGTCCAAAAAGGGATATTATACAAAAAAAACTTGTAGCCCAGCTGGTGTGGTTTGAGCATCATCCCGTGGACTGAGAGGTCCCAGTTCGATTCCGGGTCAGGGCACATGCCTGGGTTGTGGGCTTGATCCCCAGCAGTGGGACATGCAGGAGGCAGCAGGTCAATGTTTCTCTCTCTCTCTCGATGTTTCTACTTCTCTCCCCTCCTCCCTTCCTCTCTAAGAAAAATCAATAAAAATATATTTCAAAAAAGAAAAAGAAACTTGTAAATACGTCTGGCCATGAAGTACTGAAGCCGCAATGGAAAACACAACACAAAATGATGAAAAGCATTTATGTTTAAAACTAAAATGGCTTCCTAAATAAGTGGATCTTTGAGCTAGGTATGAATGCAAAGTTAAAAAATGCCCTGATGGTGAAATGCTGTGTGCAGCCGTTAGAAATGGAGGGGAAAAAAACCTCACCTGTGACAAGCTGGGAACAAGGTGAAGAGAAAGGGGCCCTTCAAGAAAAATTGTGAAGGGTAGTGATTAATATCTGTTGGGCACTTCCCATGAGCCTGGCACTTCTGCCTTTTAGTTTAGTCTTAGGAAGAAACAGGTGAGGAAACAGGCTCAGCAAAGAATGTCCCCGATGTCAAAGGACAATAAATCTCATCACCACTAGATCACCACCACCTCCTCGATTACTTCCTCTTCAACAGGCATTCTAGGGCTGAGAGATCCAATTCTTAGGAACTGTACACTCTAGCTAGAACGCTGATAGAGAATGTCAAACTTAGGTGTTTTCATCCGTGTATTTCAATTTTCAAAAATTCTAACATCCTCCACTCTCCCAGACACCGATAAGCAGGATAACAGAGTCGGAGTGGGAGAAGAATGCATTTAAGAAAACAGTTTAAAAATAAAACAAAACTGGCTGAGTACAATTAAAAATGGTTGCCCCATCACTCGCAGCAAAATGAGAAAGTGTAGCTCTTACCTTTCTCTCAAGGGCAGGAAGAAATCTACCGGCAACTTCTAACCTTGTTTTCTTCTTACAATCACAACCTAAGGTTTCAGGCTATATACAGTTAAGTGACGTGACGTTTATTTTCCTTTTTTAAAAAGATTTACCCAGAAAGTGAAAAGGTCCAAGTTCTAATATCAAGCCAGAAAGCAATAAAACGTGTCTTGGAGACCTGCAGGACCACACACCGAGCCTAGACTCCATCACGCACAGACAGAATCACCTCCTCCTCCCTCCAACAAACACCAAAAGACCAAGAAATCAGAAACACTTCGCAGGAAGGGCCGGAGCGGGCAGGAGTTAACTCCAGGCGAGCTCTCCGACTGGAAACAGCTGGTCCCGGACTCCGAGGGAGGTTCGGGGAGCCCCGCCGACACGCGGTGTCCGCTCAGTGCGCGACCCTGTCCGCCGCGGGCGCCCGGGCCCGGGAGGCAGGGAGGCAGGGAGGCGCCGGCGCGCCGAGGCCGCCACTCGACGTGCGGGGTGCCACCGCGTGGGCAGCAGCCAATGGCCGCGAACTTCCCGACTCCGGGCTGCGAACGCGGCGGGGCCTGGCTCTGGGTCCGAGCCCCCACGACCCTAGCCGAGCAGGAGGGGCCCGCGCCGGGGCCCACGACCGTTACGGGGCCGCGCCCGCCCAACGCCCGCCCCGCTACGCACTGCCCACTCGCTCACCTTCTTCGGGTCCGGGTTCGCGGCCAGCCGCGCCTGCAGCTTCTCCACAACTTGGAGCGCCGACTCCGCCGCCATCGCTGTCACTGGCGCGGCCTCCTCGCCGGAACTGGGCTCGCGTTGCGTCCTCGGGCCGCAGCTCCGCCCTCCGTGCATCCCCGGCGGAGACGGAAGCGCTACTGGCCCCTTCCGGGCCTCGGCGGGATGGGGAGGTGCGGGGCGCAGGGACAAGGGCGGCTGCAGGCCCCGCCCCCAGGACCGGGGGGCCGGGTCCCCAGTGCCCGCTCCGCAGCCGCGCGCAACGAGAGCTGGGGCCGCTAGGTCCCGGAGCGCTGGCTCCGCGCTGGCTGCTTCGGGCAGCCCGGCTCCTGGCCCTCGGTGTGCGGAGCCAAAGCCTGAAGACCTCTCCGGTGTCTAGTCCAGACGGAATGAGGCCACAGCGCCAGACTCTGGCTTTATAAATCCTAATCCCCCACCTCTGGGGGTGGGGGGCTCCGAGCCACGCCCTAATTAACACCTGTCAGTGGTTCCCGGGCTGGTCCACAGCTCCGGGAATCAGCAGGCATTAACGACTGCGCCACCCTAGGTTGAGCGCTACCTTAATTTCACCCTCAACACAACCCGATGAAACAAGTTACGTTATCCCTACTTTACCGACGAGGACACTGAGGCACACGGAAACCAAATTAACTTGCATGTGGTCACGTACCAGGAAGGAGGTGAAGGAACCTGGAATTTGAATCTAAATAGTCTAGGTCCACTGTGAGCACACATCTCTGAATAGGTCGAAGAATTGAGGCCCAGAGAGAGAGAGGGATTTGTGAAAAGTAAAACAGCTTAGCTACATGAGGTAGTAGCCTGTGTCTCGATTTCCCCCCAAACCGTGTCTGGTGAATGAATGAATGAATGAATGAATGAATGGTTGTTTTCTCTGAAGCAGTAGGGCCTGAGACCAGTCCAAGACACCACCCTTGAGGGCACTAACTCTAATCCTAGAAGCACTAAATTTTGCTATTACTATTATTACTACTAAAAAGAACAACAGTTGAATACAGATTTAAAATACCAACAATGAAGAGTGAGGGAGGTGGAAGAGAGCAAAGGGGGATAAATGGGGACAGGAAGAGACTATTTGGGTGATGGGAACACCATGCAGTATGCAGATGATGCTGAGTTGTACACCTGAAACCTGTATGGTTTATTTTATTTTTTAAATAAATTTACTTTTTTTTTTTTTTTTTACATTTTTTTCTTTATTGATTTTAGAGGGAGATAGAAGCATTGATGAGAGAGAACATCCATTGGCTGCCTCCTGCACGCCCCTCACTGGGGATCAAGTGACAACCTGGGCACATGCCCTGACCAGGAATTAAACCAGCAACCTCTTGGTGCATGGGTCAATGCTCAACCCACTGAGCCACACCAGCCAAGCAAACCTGTTGGGTTTTGTTAACCCATGTCACCCCAATAAATTCAATTTTTAAAAAATACCAGCAATAGCCCTGGCTGGTTTGGCTCAGCGGTTAGAGCGTCGACCTGCAGACCAGAGAGTCCCGGGTTTGGTTCCTGCTAAGGGCACGTACATTCGTTGCAGTTTGTCCCCACCCCGGTTGGGGTTGTGTGGGTGGCAGCCAGTTGATGTGTCTCTCTCAGGTGGATGTTTCTCTCTCTCTCTCCCTTCCTCTCTCCCTCCCACTCTATCTGAAAATAAATGCAAAAATGTCCTCAGGTAAGGATAAAAAATAAACACTAATTAAAAAAAAAAAAAAACCAGCAACGATTACATCTTGTTTGATTAGATTAGATGAGATCCTAGTCAGATCTCCAGCAGCAAATTAGCCAATATACCTAACCTCTTGCTCCATGCAGGAAAGCAGAGAGACCTCCAGTTCCCTGCTCTGGAAAAAGAAAATATAAGTTGTTTCTTCTTCTTCTTCTTCTTAAAAAAAAAAGTTGTTTCTTCAAATGCACTTTCATACACTGCTGAGAAGCCATCCCTACTGTGTTCCCACCCCTCTGCTTTGTGCCCCTCCCTCCACACCTGACACTTGTCAAGGTGTCAATTGTCCATTTTTTCCCAGGAGAGAGTGGGTACATAGTCACCCACTACCACAAATTATGCAGCCGAGTTTCCCACATTTGGGGAAACTGCCGGGGTCAGCACATCCAAAGTGCAATGGATAAGTCTCACCCTGGAAAAACCACCTTCCTGGTCATGGTATCTCCCTTGCCAGGTAAGTATTCAATTTATTTTTCTGTCTTGTCACACTGGGCTGTTTATTTATAAAATGCAGTAACTGACCTGTCCAACGATAAATCTCTGCTGCTGGCACAATCCAGTTGAGATCATCAATCGTGGATAAAAAGTCCATACAAGATTAATGACCATCCATGTGGTGCCCTAAGATTCAGTCATGGGGTGTAATGGAAAAGGCATCAAATTGGGTATGAGGGGAATGGATTCTAGTCCTAGCCCTCGAGTCTCCCTCCTCTACACAGCAAATGCTTTTACATTGTAAATTCCTTCCATGTTGAAAATGTAGCATTGGTGCAATGGAAAACGAGCCGATTCTTAAAGCAGAATTGCTGACTAACTGACTTGGCATATACTTGGGAAGATGTGGAACATTTTGCGCATGGTACCCAAGGAGATCTCAATAACTAGAATGAAGAGAAACACCGCATGCTGCAAGGACCTTCTGGAGAGGGTCCACCCCACCCCTCCACCGCCTGAGTCAGGCTGATCTTCAAAGTAAAGAACTCTTACACTTGAATGTACGACTACTTCTCTGACCAGTTAACTATGTCTGTGTCTTTCTGATTAAAAAGAAAGTTTTTAACCACTTCTTTTTTGTTTGTTTGTTGTTTTTATCACCCTCACCCGAGGACATTTTTCCATTTTTTGTTCAGGTAGAGTGGGAGGGAGAGAGAGGAACAGAGAGAGAGAGAGAAACATCGATGTGAAAGGAACACATCGAGTGGTGGCCACCTGCACAACCAACCAGGGCCGAGGTACGTGCCCTTAGCGGGAACCGAACCCGGGTCTCTCCGGACTGCAGGCCAATGCTCTAACTGCTGAGCCAAACCGGCCAGGGCTTAACCACTTCTTAAAATGGTACTCTGTATGTGTTCATTAGGGGATTGTCACTGCAATCCTTGGTTTACACAAGGGTGTTCAACACCCTAGGTCAGAGGCTGTTTTGTCCATCTTGGATCAACACCACCTAGCACACAGGTGACAGTCCATGAAGGTTTGTTAAAAACAGAACTAATTATTACTAAAGTTAGGCTAGCCCAGAGTATTGCCTGAAAACCTGAGGACTCCCTAGCTCTTTTGCCAGCACTATAATGCCCCCTGTGAGAAGAATTAAAAGACCCATCTCATTCGGCCCAGAAGTAAGTTTAAGGCTGTATTAGGGGAGAAAGATAGGCAGAGAAGCTCTCATTTTCTGCTATTCACCCTTCTGAGTGTTTGCAACAAATATGGGCTAGTTATTTTAATTTTGGAAAAGAGCAATCCCAGGTTGGCTGGTACTAGAGTCATTTAAAAAACTGAAAGATGCCCGGCCGGTGTGGCTCAGTGGTTGAGTGTCGACCCGTGCACCAAAAGGTCGCCAGTTCGATTCCTGGTCAGGGCACATGCTCAGGTTGTGGGCCCAGTGCAGGGCATGCAGAAGGCTGCCAATTGATGTTTTCTCTCATCAATATTTCTATCTCCTTCTCCTTTCCTCTCTCTTTAAAAATCAATAAAGAAAAAAAATTTTTTTTAACTGAAAGACAAGTGGGAAAAACAAACCCACCAACTATCTTGTCCTCAACAGAAAAAAAGAGGCCTTACTTTCACAGAATGGTCAAGTGAGATTCTTCAGGCTGGATAGTGTGTTGAGTGAGGAATACTGGGGGGTGGAGAGCTTCCCCTTAGGCCTTTGCTGGCCTGGCTCTGCCACTCTATTTTACCAAGTAGGCAGCATCTGAGATTGGTTGGATGATGGGTGTAAAGGACACTGGGTTGGGGAATCAGTGACAACCTGAGCTCCAATCCCCAATTCTACCAGTGCTAACCATGACTGCAGGTTGTGTTATTTAAACTCACTAACATTGTTTCCTCCTACTTGACAGATTTCTTGTGAGGCTTATTCATGTTCAGTAGGGTTTGTTTTTTTAAGCAGCAGTTATTAGGGAAAATTCATTGCCTTGGTAAAGGGATACTGTGTCCTGCTGTAAGGAGACTATGAAACCCTCCATCTGGGCAGTTTGTTCTGCACAGCTGTAGCCACTGTTCTCTTCCCCAATGGGCTCATTTTTCTGAATTGACTATATTCATCTTTGTTTCACATCCTTCAAACATGTTCAGTTGGTTATTTGCTTAGGGATGGCATCTTTCTGGGTCTCACAAGCTGGACTCGCCTTCCTCAAATATAGTCATACAAGTGGAAGACGGCCAGCTCCAGAGAATGGTATCTGAGGTTCAAAATCCACACCTTTCACAGATTGCCCTGAAGTTGGATTAAATCCCACTAACAATTTAAGGATATCAGGCCAGCCATCCTCTGAGGCCCTTTGTCTAAAGCGGGCAGATTGCAGCATTCTGTAATGCACAGGGAGAGCAGCCGCTTCCGTACTTACCAGGAAAAAAGCTACATAAAAATCAAAGAGTAACTAATAAATACTTTGATACTTTATGAATTTATGTAAATTGTATCCAGGTAATAACCTCAATCAGCCGTGGCACACCAGTGTGCCATAAGACATTTTGTTGTTGTTAATCCTCACCCGAGGATATTTTTCCATTAATTTTTAGATAGTGTGGAAGGGAGGGAGGGGGAGAGAGAGACAGAAACATCGATGTGAGAGACACACATCAATTGGTTGCCTCCTGCATGACCTTGACTGGGGCCAGGGATCCGACACTACAACCCAGGTACGTGACCTTGACCGGATATCGAACCCATGACCCTTCAGTCCAAGGGCTGACGCTCGCTCGAACAGCGGAGCCAAACTGGCCAGGATAACACAACACTTTTTAAAACATGCAATACCTGACTATTTAGTAAGGGGCGCTGACCTCTTTTCCCTTAGATTGTCCAATAAAAAATGAAAACAGTCAACATAATAACAGCCGTCTGGTGTGAATGAATCAAAATTATACCTATTATTTTTTTGTCAGATAGGCAAAAAATATATTAGTTGGTGTACCGCAGATTTTTAGTAGTTTATGTGTGCCATGAGATGACCTAAATGACTTTCCTTAGCTCTGTTTTATTTTTATTGATTTTTTTTTTTTTTTTTTTTTTGAGAAAGAGAGAAACATCGATTTGTTGTTCCACGTATTTATACATTCATTGGTTGATTCTTGTATGTGCCCTGGCCAGGGATTGAACCTGCAACCTTCGCATATTGGGACAACTCTAACCAACTGAACTACCCAGCCAGGGCTGTTTTATTTTTGTTATAGCATTTATCACAATTTGAAATGACCTTATTTAATGTTTGTTTTTATTTTATTTATTTATTTTTGTTAATCATCACCTGAGGATATTTTTCAATTGATTTTTTTTGAGAGAGAGAGGGAGGGAGAAACACCGATGTGAGAGAGACACATCAATTTGTTGCCTCCCACACGACCCCAACTGGGGCTAGGGATCAAACCTGCAATCCAGGTACAGTATGTGCCCTTTGGTCCTTAGGCCAACACTCTAACCATTGAGCAAAACCAGCTAGGGGTAGTGTTGATGTTTTTAATCCTCTCTTCCCATTACATAAGATCCATGAGGCATCACTGTGGCTAAAACTGCTTAGAACATAGTAGGCGCTCAATAAATATTGACTGACTTGAATGGAAAATCTACCTCACAGCATTATTGTGTGGATTAAATGAGATTATGTGTTGATAGCAAAGTGCTATCAACCAATAATGTTATTTTAATTAATCCTCTCTACCCATTTCACAGAAAAGGAGATTGATGCTTAGGAAATTTAAGTGATAGCATGCCCTCAGCTTCGGAATCCTAGAGTGTAGTTGTCTTTGTTGAGAATGCCCTTAGAATGAAGTTGTTTTAAAAAGTATAAGCTAAAGGCAGCTAGCTGGGAGCTGACAGGGCTAAACAGGTACAAGAAAGGAGGAGGAGGAGAGAAGGAGAGGAAGAGAAAGGCAGGCGAGAATGACTGATTGGGTTAGGTCTGGATTAAGTTTTCACCCTTAATGTCAGAAGAGGTCTATGAACCATCTGAGTTTGGGTGTCCACAAATGACAAATTCTCAAAGAAGTCCACATCTCCCTCCTCTCATTAGAAAAAAAATCAAAAACCACAGAGTTAAGTAGAGAAGATTGAGAGATTAAGAAAGCACCACAGGGGCATAAGAATAACTGCTACTTGTCCAGAGACTTCTTGAAGGCACAGCTCTAAGCTACCTTTTTTGAAAATATGTTTTTATGCCCGGCCGGTGTGGTTCAGTGGTTAAGCGTTGACCCATGCACGAAGAGGTCACTGGTTCAATTCCTGGTCAGGGCACATGCCCAGGTTGTGGGCCTGATCCCCAGTGGGGGGCATGCAGGAGGCAGCCAATCGATGTTCTCTCTCATCAATGTTTCTTTCTCCCTCTCCTTCTCGCTTCCTCTCTCTCTAAATTCAATAAAGAAAAAATAAATAAATAATGTTTTTACTGATTCTAGAGAGAGAAGAAGGGAGAGGGAAAAAGAGAAACATCAAAGTGAGAGAGAAACATCGATTGGTTGTCTCCTGTACAACTGGGGACCGACCCACAACCTGGACGTGTGCCCTGACCGAAAATCGAACTGGTGACCCATCAGCGCACAGGACGATGCTCAACCGAGCCACATCGGCCAGGGCTGTGCCACCATTCTCTGTGCCCTCTCTCCACCTCCCAACAATCTCGTGCGGCAGTTTAAGAATGAGAACCCAAGGCTCAGAGAGGTTGAGCAACTAGCTCAAATGTGGTAAATGACAAAGCAAAATTAGGAACCTAGTTCCTCATTTGTTAACCGAGAAAGATTGATGGGTCAAAGTAATGATAACAATAACAATGACATAAAGTTTCCTTTTAAAATAAATTTATTTGCCTAGCTGGTGTGGCTCAGTAAATTGAGCATCGTCCCATGGACTGAGAGGTCCCGATTCGATTCCCAGTCAGGGAACATGCCCGGGCTGTGGGCTTGATCCCCAATAGGAGGCATGCAGGAGGCAATGTTTCTCTCTCACATTGATGTTTCTATCTCTCTAAAAAAAAAAAAAAAAATTCAATTAAAAAAAATTTTTTTTAAATACATTTTTTGTTGTTGTTGTTCAGATAGAGTGGGAGGGAGGGAGAAGGAGAGAGAGAGAGAAACATCTCGATGTGAAAAGGACACATCGAGTGGCTGCCACCCGCATGACCAACCAGGGCCGGGGACAAACTGCAACCGAGGTACATGCCCTTAGCGGAACCGAACCCGGGTCTCTCCGGACCGCAGGCTGGCACTCTAACCGCTGAGCCAAACCGGCCAGGGCTAAATACATTTATTTAAGTAAAAAAACATGAGTCTTGCCCTGGCCGGTTTGGCTCAGTGGTAGAGCATCAGCCCGCGAACCAAAGGGTTGTGGGTTTGATTCTGGCCAAGGGCATGTGCCTCGGTTGCAGTTTGTTCCTGGCCCTGGTCAGGGTTGTGCAGGAGGCAACCAATCAATGTGTCCCTTTCACGTCAATGTTTCTTTCTCTCTCTCTCCCTTTCCCACTCTATCTGAAGATATTTGAGAAAATATCCTCGGGTGAGGATTTAAAAAAAAAAAAAGTGAGTCTTTTAAAATGAAAATTAGCCCTGGCTGATTTGGCTCAGCGGTTAGAGCATTGGCCTGTGGACCAAAGAGTCCTGGGTTCGGTTCCTGCTAAGGGCACGTACCTTGGTTGCAATTTGTCCCCAGCCCTGGTTGGGGTCGTGTGGGTGGCAACCACTCGATGTGGCTCTCTTACATCGATGTTTCTCTCTCTCTTCCCGCCTCTCTCCCTCCTGCTCTGCCTGAAGATAAATGCAAAAATGTCCTCAGGTGAGGATAAATAAATAAATAAATAAATAAAATAAAAATTAAGTGGCTGCTTAGTCGGTAGAAACTCATATAAGGTAAAAATCATGAAGGTGGTTCAGGAATCACAGAAGTTTGGGAAATACTATGATCCAAGAACCTTAGATAACATATTAGCTTGAACCATAAGAAATGGATGATATCTTATTATTTTTGCTTTGACCTAAAAAAGAAAATGACAATTTCATATGTTATTAACCTATAGAAAGTCCTGCATTCTCTGGCCCCTGCCTGTTGTCTAACAAAACCAACTGTTTGCCTTTGTCCTGCACACACTGTTTCTCTTCCCTGTGCTTTGCCCAAGCCAGTCCCTCCACCTGGATACCCACACACTCTTAGGATGCAGGCAGCACCGCCTTCAAGAACCTTCCTTGTCATCTGTCCCCCAAAACAAGTGAGGGACTCCTCCTCATAGCTCTGCTACGTTGTCAGCCTGTCTGTCTGCGTGCATGGGTATGCCTCTTCTATAAGCCTATGAGCACCTTTAGGGAAAGGACACATTTTTGTTTCTTAAGATTTTTTCATTGATTTTTAGAGAGAGAGAGGGAGAGAAACATCTATCAGTTGCCTCCTGCATGCCTCCCACTGGGATCAAGTGCCCACAAGCCAGGCATGTGCCCTGACCAGGAATCCAGCTGGTGACATCTTTTGGTGCACAGGACTATACTCAACCAACTGAGCCACATCGGCCAGGGTAGAACACTTTTTTTGTTAATCCTCACCTGAAGATATTTTCCCATTGAGATTTAGATAGAGTGGCAGGGAGGGAGGGCAGGGGGGAGAGAGAGAGAGAGAGAGAGAGAGAAACATCGATGTGAGAGAGACACATCAATTGGTTGCCTCCTGCAAGGCCCCAGGAATCAAACTTGCAACCCAGGTACGTGCCCTTGACTGGGAATTGAACCTGTGACCTTTTAGTCCAAGGGCCAATGCTCTAATCGCTGAGCCAAACCTGCCAGGGCAGGCTATTTTTTTTTTTTTTTCTTTATTGACTTTAGAGAGAGAAGAAGGGAGGAAAGATAGAAACATTGATGAGAGAGAACATTGATTGGCCACCTCCTGCATCCCCCCACTGGGGATCAGGCCCACAACCTGGGCCTGTGTCCTGACCGGAAATCGAACTGGTGAACTTCTTGGTGCATGGGTGGACGCTCAACCACAGAGCCACACCAGCCAGGCTATTTTTAAAAAAATGAATGCCAGTAATCTCTGCCTGGTGCATAGAACCCTCAAGCTTAGCTAACCAAGTGAGTGAGAGAATGAAGATCTACAAAGAAGGAAGGCCTAATTTAGCTTCAAGGGCCAGAGGAGGCTTCAGAGAGGGATCATTTGACCTAGATCTTGAAGGATGAAAAGGAAGAAACTGGATTTTTCCCGGTGAGAAGTGAGTGGAAAGACATTCCAGGTGAGGCAACAGCAGGTGTTGGAATGGAGGTCTGACCGTCTGCAGCACTGCAGGACACGGGATGTGGCTTGAGTGCAGGGTACATGAAGGCGAGCTGAGGGAAAAGGCAATGTGCACAGTGTACCCCCTAAAACTGATAAAACACATCCACAAATACTTGCAGTGGGTTGTGAAGTTGGCATAGTCTTCCACTTTGAAGACAAAAAGCAGGTAATCTATCTGAACACAGATGCAAGACCAGCCAAACAGAACCACCGTGCTCAAACCAGCATGACCTTCAGCTGCACAAACCACCATGTTTAAACAGCGTGACCTACCTCAAGGAACTGACTCTCTAGAGAAGCTGCTGTGTAACCAAGAATCAGAGAAACTGTCACCACAGATAAAGACCAGGCTTGATCAGCAAACCCACAGGAAGACCACTCATGGTAGCAGTTGCCTAAGACAGGCAGATTGATTCATAGACAGATATGGTGTTAGATCCCTTCCTACAAAATAAGAGGCTCCTCTAACCTGGTATGAAGGCAGGATAGTAGTTATGGTAGCAACAACAAAAATCAAATGGGAGACTTAGTACTGTTAGCACAACTGGGTGTTTTACATGTTTTCTCATTTAAAGGAGAACCTTATGAGGTGGGTATTATTGTCCCCATTTTATAGGAAAAGAAACCGAGACTTGCTGAGGTAATGGGAACCACTGGGGCTGGAACCCAGGTCTCTGGCTGTGAAAATGCTCTTCCAACTTCACCACAAAGAGGCTTCACTTTGTGACTGACTACTGAAGGAGGGATGACTCTGTAATGGGCCAAGGGGCACACTGAATTCCAGGTATTAATATGTATGCACAAACTAACAAGAGGGCACACGCATCTGGGCTAATCATCTTCGGCCTCCTGTTAGGATAATCTCTGTACTTGGCTATCAGAATTCCGATCTTGCCCGCTCTCAAGCTCCAACACCCCTTTCGGTAGACACTTCCTTAATCACCTAAAAGAATCACGGTTCCCTTGCAGTCAGCCAGTTCAGTACAGTTCCTCTTTTTACTTCTTAGTTTTAATGAGGCAAGACACAAACAAATCTCTCTTAGACTGTTTTCTCATCAAAGTAGGGGAGTTGGGCTTGTTAAATAAGTTCATAGCTAAATCAATACTACTTGTGCCAAGAAGTGCGAAACAAATAAATATCATGCTCTTGAAACAGCACTTGATTCAAAATATTTATTGAGCCCCTACTCTGTGGCAGGCACTGTGTTTGTTGCTGGGCCTTCTAAGATGTACAGACAGCCTCAAACCTAAACAAGAAGTCCAGTCTAGTGGGTGTGATGTTATTCAAAAGAAAAATTCCATTAGGAAAGCCTTAAATCGATCAGTAATTAGAGGATGATCCAAAGACTCGGAACAAAAATTTTACTGAGGAAGAGGAAACTTTTATAGATACATAAAAAGACATTCAATCTCAGTAGTAATCAGGGGGGTGAAAAGTAAAATCGCAATGAACTAGCATTTCAAACCCACCAGATGAATCAGTACCTGACAGGAATACTGGGCCAGCAGGCCCGAGGTTGCAGAACAGTAAACCTGACCGAGCACAGGAGCACAGACAGGTGCAACAAGCACTTAGTAAATATTTTGCTAACTCAAGCATAGAAAGGCTAGAGCAGATAGCAAACTGGCAGCTCATGGGCTAAATATGGCCTGCTGCCACGTTTTGTTTGCCCTCACAGTGTTTACAAAATGGAACTAATTGCCAAAAGTTAAAAATCAAGAGATTTCACAACTTCTCTTGGAAAACAGTAAAATCTGGCAGCTCTTGACCCAGTCTCCATGGGGCAACACGTGGCTGGAGCTGAGTGGCAGCTGAACCCAGCCTTTAACCACATCAGCACCACTGCCCCACCCTCCTCACCGGGACTTCCATTCTCTCTCCAGCCCTGGGAGCATTGAAGTGTGCTCCCCCTCAATTGGAGATTTAATGGGATCCACTCCAAGGGATAAAATCCAGAGACTGGTATTAACAACTCTGCAATGGGGGTCAGGAACTACAGCCAGAAACAAGATATTTAAAACTACTATCCCAAATTCTTATGACCCTGCAGGAAAATGAGGCTCAGATAAGTTAATAAATTTGCCCAATGAGGGTCAAGGTTGGAATGCACCTCACAAATCTTAGATTTAGCTAATACTGATCAAGCACATTCATGCTTAAGCACTGGTAAGTACTGGTAAGTATTTAGTTTATTTAGTTTATTTACATAAACTAAATACTTTCTCACTTCAACCCTATGAGATAGGAACAATTATTTCCATTTTACTTGTGAGAAAATGAAGGCACAGAGATTAATTAATAGCTTATCGAAGGCCACACAGCTAGTAAAACGCAGAACTGGGATTTGAACCCAGTAGTTCCTTGTAGCCTGAATCTCAGTGCAACACTGGCAGGCCTCTGGAGCTTCTGCAGGTCATGTCCCCACCTCCTGGACTTGCCAACTCACTCTTCGTGGTCCCCAGTTCACAATTCAGTGCTGCTGTTCAAGTCATAAACATTTTGTTTGCCTTTAACATCGAAATTGGATACCACATAGTAGCCTGCAATGTGTCTTCCCCCCCATTTAACAAAATACCATGGAGCACTTTCCATAACAACATGGTATTCCAGTTCATTGGACATGCTATTATGTATTTAACTTATGTCCTTATAAACATTTAAGTTGTCTCTGGTTTTTCCTTGTTTTATTAAAAAAATTGATGCATCATTCTGGCCGGTTTGCTTCAGTGGTTAGAGCATCGGCCTGCGGTCCAGGGACCCGGGTTCGGTTCCCGCTAAGGGCGCGTACCTCGGTTGCAGTTTGTCCCTGGCCCTAGTTGATCGTGCGGGTGGCAGCTACTCGATGTGTCCCTTTCACATCGATGTTTCTCTCTCTCTCTTCCTCTCTCTCCCTCCCACTCTATCTGAACAAAAAATGGAGAAATGTCCTCGGGTAAGGATAAAAAAAAAGTTAAAAAAAAATTTGATGCATCAAACATCTTCATTCACCTAAATTTGTGCATTTTAACATTTCTTCTTTTTTTTAATCCTCACCTGAGGGTATTTTTTCCATTGATTTTTATTTTTTATCCTCACTCGGGGACACTTTTCCATTTTTTGTTCAGGTAGAGTGGGAGGGGAGAGAGAGGAACAGAGAGAGAGAGACATCGACTTGAAAGGGGCACATCGAGTGGCTGCCACCTGCATGACCAACCAGGGCCGGGGACAAACTGCAACAGAGGTACGTGCCCTTAGTGGGAACCAACCCAGGTCTCTCTGGACCGTAGGTCGACACTCTAACCGCTGAGCCAAACCGGCCAGGGCTCCATTGATTTTTAGAGAGTAGAAGGGGCTGGGGGAGAAAGAAACATCTATTTGAGAGCGACACATCAATTGGTTGCCTCCTGCACATGCCCAAACAGGGCCGAAGATTGAACTTGCAACCCAGGTACATGCCCTTCACAGGGAATTGAACCCAAGACCCTTTGGTCCAAGGGCCGACACTCTAAACACTGAGCAACACTGACCAGGGCAACATTTCTTTCTTTCTTTTTTTTTAATCCTCATCCGAGGACATTTTTCCATTTTTTGTACAGACAGAGTGGGAGGGAGAGAGAGGAAGAGAGAGAGAGGGAAACATCGATGTGAAAGGGACACATCGAGTGGCTGCCACCCGCACGACCAACCAGGGCCGGGGACAAACTGCAACCGAGGTACATGCCCTCAGCGGGAACCGAACCCGGGCCTCTCCGGACCACAGGCGGACGCTCTAACCGCTGAGCCAAACCGGCCAGGGCCAACATTTCTTTCTTTCTATAGAATAATTCTAAGTAGAATAATGGGCTCAAGGTCACGCATATATAAGATTTTGATAGATATTGTCAAATTGCCCTCCAGAAAGACTCTACCACTGCACACTCCCACCAGCACTGCAGGGAGTGCCAGTTTCCCACACCTGTGCCTCACTGGGTATGTTTTTCTACTGCTTTCTCTGCACGCACTCAAACTGTCTCCCTTAAGCTGCCTCATTATTCTTATAATTGGTTCAGTTTCACGAGTATGATTACAACCATAAAAGGAACAAAACAAAATAATCTATATCTAATTTAAAAGGGGGAGGGGGCCCAGCCAGTGTGGCTCAGTGGTTGAGCGACAAGCCATGCACCAAGAGGTTGCCAGTTCAAATCCCAGTCAGGACACATGCCCAGGTTGTGGGCCTGGTCCCCAGCGGGGGTCATGAAGGAAGAGGCCAATCGATATTCCCTCTCATCAATGTTTCTCTCTCCCTTCCCCTCTAAATAAATGAATAAATAAATAAAAATAAAAGGGGGGAGGGGGGCAGGAAACACTGGCACGATGGCAGAGATTGGATTTATGTGGGCATTATGTAAGCGGTAAATTTTTTTTCAGTATTTTCCAAATGTTCTTACTTTAACATAACAGTAGAGGAAACTTTCTCCCTGCTGACCCCTATCCCTATACACCTCTTTTTATTTCCTTAAAGAAAACAGACCCAGAGTATGTCACTGGGGCACCATGGAGGAGAGGAGCTAGAGACTGTTACCTGTCAGCACAGTCCCTCACCTCAAGTGGATATTGATGGTGGTAAAGAAAAGAAGAAAAGAACGTAGCTGGAATGACTTGGGGCCTGAGGCAAGGTGCAGGAGATTAGGGGAAACCTAGAGTTTAGCAGTGAGAAGTCCAGTAAAACAGCAGACAGCTGTTACCCTGTCTCTGCCCAGTATTGCCAGTTCCAGGAAACAGCACCATCATTCACCTAAACCGCACACACTCATCCACCCATCACCAGATCCTGTTGCTTGTAGTTTCCTAAATCTCTCAAAATCCACTTGCTTCTCCATCTCCTTAGTTGGGGCTCTCCTTCTCTCATCTGGATCACTAAAAACAACCCACCTTGCCTCCGGTACCCAGCCCCACGTATTTCCCACGGGGCTGTCAATTCAGAGTGCTTCTCATTTGGGGTAAAACCCTCCCATGGTCTGTTGTGGCCTGCAGCCCTGCCTGCAAATTAGAATCACCTAGGGAGTTTTTCAAGCTATCCCAGTGCACCAAGTCCCCACGGCCTGTGAGATTCAGACTAAACTGGTTTGAGGTGTGGCCCAGATTTCTAGTTAAAGCTCCCAAAGTGATTCTAATGAGCAGCCAGGGTTAGAACCACTGGTCTGCAGAATATAGAGTGCAGGTTCCTCTGTATGGTATTCAGGAACTCTGTATCATTCAACCTTCCTGCAGATATTTACTGAGCACCTGCTATGTACCAGACACCTTGCTGGCATGGAGACTAAGCAAAGAATAAATAACATTTAGGCTCCTCATGAAGTTTATGGAATATTAGGGTCAATCTATACTTTAAACCTTATTTCTGCCTCCTCCCTCTCCTTTGTAGTCCTTATGACCAATTTGAGATTCCTAAACTTGCACAGCTGTAACCTCAGGGCCTGTAAATATGCCACTTTCTCAGCCCCAAATTCCAGCCCTCAGCCTCCTGGCCTAGTTAAGACTCAGCTTGAGAACCACATCCTCTGAAAAGTCTCTACCTAACCCCACCCCTGGACCTGCCCAGATTATCATCATACCCATCACTCCATCTATTGTTATCACTGTCCATTTCATTGTCTGGCACCTCCACTAGACTGTGAGCTCCTGAGGGCAGGGATAGTGACTAAACCATTTCCGTATGCCTGTAGAGGCGCTGTTTGGTGAATCTACACAGGAATGAACTTAAATGAATTTGAGTAAAACGGAGGGTCTGGATTAGAGGTAGTCATACAGGGCAGTATTTGGAACAAGCAAGGAATGAGCAGATTGGAAACTAGTTAGAGGAGAATCGCAGCTTTAGAAGCTTCATGAAGCCAGGTTCTGGATAGGAAGTTCAAAAACTCAGCCCTGTAACCACCAGGGAGGCAGATGGATAAAGACAGCATCAAAACCAAGTAAAACAGTGGTAGCAGCCTGTTGTCTTACTTCTCTTTGGAGAGGTGGTCTTGTGTGATGGAAACAACAGAGGACACATGTTCTAATCCGTGTGTTCTAATGTGGGCACTCGCTTGTATGTGTCTTTGGGTTGGGCTTACCCCTAATATTTGCAGGGCTGGTGGGAGGAATGTAATGGAGGCCCATATGTCTAATCATCTAAAAGTTAAAAGAATAGCCCTGGCCGGTTTGGCTCAGCGGTTGGAGTGTTGGCCTGCGGTACAGAGAGCCCCGGGTTTGGTTCCCGTTAAGGGCGCGTACCTCGGTTGCAGTTTGTCCCCGGCCCTGGTTGGTCGTACGGGTGGTGGCCTCTCAATGTGTCCCTTTTGCGTCGATGTTTCTTTCTCTTCCTCTCTCTCCCTCCCACTCTATCTGAACAAAAATGGAAAAACGTCCTCCGTTGAGGATAAAATAAATAAATAAATAAATAAATAAAATAAAATAAAATAAAATAAAAGCAAAAAAAAACAACATAAATGAACTAGCAAAACAGAAACAGACTCATAGATACATAGAGAACAGATTGATAGTTGCCAGAGTGGGGGGGGTTTGGGGAACTCGGTGAAAAAAAATAGTAAATCAATATTATAAATTAAACTAACAAACTATTAAATATAGTTTCTAACCTATTCTCCTTGACAAATACATCTTCATAATGACCTGGAAGGCCACAGTGAATTTAGAATTCTCAGAGTTCTTGGAAATAGGGTGACACAAGGACAACTAGCCTCTAACCTACCCAGTTTTCTTCCCACCTGTGGAAGGCAGAATAATGACCCTTCCCCCCAAGATGTTCACAGCCTAATCCCTGGAACCTGTGAATATGTTGTTTTACACAGCAAGAGGGGATTAAAATCACGCTGAGATAGAGAGATTATCCTGGATTATCTGGGTGCACCCTATGTAATCACAAGCATCCTTATAAATGAAAGAGGGGAGCAGAATTAAATACGACACAGAAGCAGAGGTTGGAGTGATATGATTACTGGCTTCAAAGATGGAGGAAGGGGGCTAGGAGCCAAGGAATATGGGTGGTCCCTAGAAGCTAGAAAAGGCAAGTAATCTCTAAAGCCTCCAGAAAGGATTACAGCCCTGCGACACCTATCCAGACCCACTTTATAGCCCACCAGACCCACTTTGGACTTCTGACCTCCAGAAATGTTAAGAGTAAGTTTGTGATACAGATCCAAAGTTGTACTCCCACAAACATCTGTCCTTTTGCCACCCCTTGAGCCTAGGGGTACACATATCAGTGATCTCGGGAGGAGGGACCTAAGGAAGAGGCTCTGGAAGAGGCTGGGGCCATCTGAGCAAGGAAATGTGGGGTTTTAGCACTTACGGTATGATCTGAAAGGGGGTATGGGCTCTGGTTGGCACAATTCCTGGGCCACATGGCCTCACCCTGTGGGGAGGTCACAGCAACTAAAGAGATCCAGGGAAGGACCTTTAAAGTCCAGAGCCTAGGATCCCACATGCAGCACTGTCTTGGGTCAAATGGCTTTACCTTCTGAGCCTCACCTGTAAAATCAACCATTTGGATCATTGTTGAGCACCTTGTCTCTGCCAAGTATTTTACTTAGAGACAGCTAAATGGTAGGTACAGAGCTAGCTGGCATAGAGTAATCCCTCAATAAATTTTAATTTCCTTTTCTTTCTACTTATTCTCAACTAAATCAATGGGCTTGCAAATTAGAAATAAAAATCCCTGTTTAAACTCTTTGGGGCATTCCATTTGCTCCTGGGAGGGGCCTAAATTCTCCGCAAGGCCTTGCAAGGATAACCTCCCCTCCCCACTCTACCCCTCCTCCTTGGTGCCCAGCGCACAAACCTTGTGACTCTTCAACTGCACCAAGGGCCTTCCCTGATCATGGCCATCCCTTGCTATTCCTTCTGTCTGTAATGTTCTGTCCTCCACACATACCTACCCCACTTTCACCAACCTAACTCTTCAGGGCTTAGTTTAAATGCTATTGTCTTGAGGAAGCCCTTTCTGGTTCCCTAACCCCACTAACCAGAATCAAGTTCACCTGCTACCTTCTCTCCCAAGTCCAGGGAGCACTCTGTGTAGCACTTACCATGGTGGCTATCCTATGACTATTTGTACTACCTTTTTATTGGTTACATATACAATAAATCTATTTTTGTAATTTTTCATCATTTCATTTTCTTCTTCAAGACTGGATCTCAAATGTATTACTTTTTAAAGTAATGGTAAAATAGCCCTGGCCGGTTTGGCATCGACCTGCGGTCCCGAGAGACCCGGGTTCGGTTCCCGCTAAGGACACGTACCTCGTTTGCAGTTTGTCCCCGGCCCTGGTTGGTCGTGGCAGCCACTCGATGTGTCCCTTTCACGTCCATGTTTCTCTCTCTCTCTCTCTCTGTTTCTCTCTCTCCCTCCCACTCTACCTGAACAAAAAATGGAAAAATGTCCTCAGGTGAGAATAACAAAAATAAATAAATAAATAAATAAATAAATAAATAAATAAATAAATAAATAAATAAAGTAATGGTAAAATATACATACCATAAAACTCCTGATTTTTCTGTCTTTGAACCTGCTCGTTTCGCAGTCTTTCCCCACTGGGAACTAGCACAGCCACTCAACCCAGATGGTCACGCCAAAGTCCCAGGTGGCAGCCAATTGGTGTTCTCACTCATCAATGTTTCTATCTATCTATCTCTCTCTCTCTCTCCCTTCCTCTCTCTCTAAAATCAATAAAGAAAAAATAGCCCTGGCCGGTTTGGCTCAGCGGTTAGAGTGTCAACCTGCAGTCCAGAGAGACCCGGGTTCGGTTCCCGCTAAGGGCACGTACCTCGGTTGCAGTTTGTCCCCGGCCCTGCTTGGGTCGTGTGGGTGGCAGCCACTCGATGTGTCCCTTTCACGTCGATGTTTCTCTCTCTCCCTCCCACTCTATCTGAACAAAAAATGGAAAAATGTCCTCAGGTGAGGATAAAAATAAAATAAAATAAAATAAAATAAAATAAAATAAAATAAAATAAAATAAAATAAAATAAAATAAAATAAAATAAAAACATACATTATGTCAGTATGCCCTATTATTGGTTATGGTAATCTTAATCAATTGCTTGAGTAAAGTGGTGATATGGGGTGTCTGGTGGTGTTACTGGGTTTTGTCAACAGAAAGAGTTAGGAAACAGATGTATTTATACTAACTTGTGTATATATACACACATTTGTCTCTGCACCAAGTTTCAACCAATAGTCCAACTCCAGTCCAGCACCACAGGGTTCAGTCTAGCACTTCCTCTTGGCTTCCGGTAATTCGTTTGGTTACTTCTCTTTCAACACTGAGAAACCTGGTTCTTGTTACCTTCAATATATTTACTTATTGTTCAGTCCTAAGATAAATATAAAGTAATTTTGGAATTGTTAACTCAGACTCCTCTTCCTCTCTTCCCTTGCCCCTACTATCATAAACAAATTTACCAACTAGAAACTAGAATACAGTGTTTGTGTACAGTTCTTTTTGTCTTTAGCCTTACAGTTTTCAATCATACACTATTTTCCAAAGTTAAGGTCCGATCCTTTCTTCTCCTGCTACCTCTCAGGTAACATATCAACATCACAAAGCCTTGATAATAATGCACTGAGAAGGACACATCACCTCTATGGTGTTCTTCCCCGAAATGCACTAACCTTAACCTAATCACAAGAAAACACCACACAAGCCTGTATTGATGGGCATTCTACAAAGTAACTGATCAGCATTCTTCAAAAGTATCACTGTCATAAAAGATAAGGAAAGACTAAAAACTATCACAGACAGAATGAGACTACTAAAGACAGATAACAACTAAATGCAATGTGGGGCCTGGATTGGATCCTGGAACAGAAAAGGACCACAAGTAGAAAAACTAGTGAAATCCAAATAATGTCTGTAGCCCAGATAGTGTTGCTCAGTGGTTGAGCATCAACCCATGCACCAAGAGGTTGCCGGTTTGATTCCCGGTCAGGGCACATGCCCAGGTTTTGAGCCAAATCTCCAGTGGGGGGGCATGCAGGAGGCGGCCAATCGATGTTCTCTCTCATCAATGTTTCTATCTCTCCCTCTCTCTTCCTCTCTCTCTAAAATCAATAAAAGAAAAAAAATTAGAAGAAAAAAACTCTTCTTTAAAAAACCAACACAAATAATATCTGTAGTATTATATCAATATTAACGTCTTAGTTTTGATCACTGAACTATGGTTATATAAGATGCTACTATCAAAGGAAACTGGATGAAGGGTATACAAGAGCTCTCTAAGACTTTTTTGTTCCTTTATTGATTTGAGAGAGAGAGAAAGGGAGAGGGAAAGAAACATCTGTGAGACAGAACATCGACTGGCCTCCTCCTGCATGCCCCGCACTGGGGATCAGGTCCACAACCTGGGCATGTGCCCTAACTGGGAATCGAACCAGCAACCTCTTGGTGCATGGGTCGATGCTCAACCACTGAGCCACACTGGCCGGGTTAAGACGTTTTTAATTGAAAATTTTATTGAGATAATTGTAGATTCACATGCAGTTATAAAAAATAATAGATTCCAGCCCTGGCCGTTTTGGCTCAGCTGTTAAGAGCATCAGCCCGTGGACCAAAGAGTCCCAGGTTCAATTCTAGCCAAGGGCATGTACCACAGTTGTGGTTCATCCTTGGCCCCAGTTGGGGTTGTGTGGGTGGGAACTAATCAATTTGTCTATCTCACATCGATGTTTCTCTCTCTCTCCCTCCCTCCCACTCTGTCTGAAGATAAATGTAAACATATCCTTGGGTGAGGATTAAAAAATAATAATAAATAATAGATTTCTGTATGCTTTGCCCAGTTTCCCCCAATGGTAATATTTTGCAAAATTATAGTATAATATCACAACCAGGATGCTAACATTGATACAATCAATTCTACAGAAAATACTTAATATTCTGAAGGGACAGCAGACTTTTTGAGAATTATAATTCCATATGATTTTCTCCAAAATATGAAATCCATTATAACTGGGGGGGGGGGGTAAGGGGGGATACCTTTAGATATTCAATGATCATATAAATCCCAAACTACAGCCTGGCTGGTGTGGCTCAGTGGATTGTGTGTCGTCCCATAGACCGAGAGGTCCCGGTTCAATTACTGGTCAGGACACATGCCCGAGTTTCAGGCTCAGTCCCCAGTGGGGGGGTGGGGGTGGAGGAGGCAGCTGATGGATGTTTCTCACATCGATGCTTCTATCTCTCTCCCTTCCTCTCTCTCTAAAATAATCAATAAAAACATATTTTAAATCCAGAACTACAGTGCTTTATAGAGCTATTACATTCTCTTTTCAATTTTAGCCTGACCTTTTTCTCCTTGGATGCGTAATTTTTAGAGTGGATGAAAATAAATGGCTTTTCCTCTTTGCCACAGAGAACACAGTGCTCTGCCTGTACAGGCCACCTCACATCAGCCACCTCACATCATGGACCCAAGCTTGCTGAACTTGACCTCCACTCTTTAGCCAAAGTTGTTTGTCTCAGAAACCATTTTCCTTAGATGGCATCACTTTCTCTTCACCTCCATCACCTTCACTAGCAAATGATTTTCACAACAGATACCAGTTAGGCACCCTAACTGTTAGGGTGTCTCAGCAAAATTACAAATTAAAATCTGCTGTGGACTTTCAAGTTTGCTTTCTAACAGTGTGATTTTGACTAAAATCTGCAAACACTAGATATCACTCAGCTATCTCTGCTTGCCACCCCCTCTCCGACTCCCTCAGTTCTGGCCACACCATCTCGCATCAGGAATATGGCAAAATGTTCTGCCTCTGCCATCGTGATGCCCCTGTACACTGCTGATAAGATGAACTTTCTAAACACAGAGGTAACTGATAATAATGACCACTGTGTCATAATAACTTCACTTACATTGTTTTTACTTCTCAAAATAACCAAGTCATATAGGAATATTTATCCCTAATTACCAGATAAAGAAGAAACTGAATTCAAAGAAATTCACCAAGATTAGAAGGTTATTAAGAGCCAGGACTGGCCCGGCCATTGTGGCTCAGTGGTTGAGCATCGACCCATGCACCAAGAGGTCAATTGTTTGATTCCCGGTCAGGGCACATACCCAGGTTGTGGGCCCGATCCCCAGTGGGGGGCATGCAGGAGGCGGCCCATCGATGTTCTCTCTCATCAATGTTTCTATCTCTCTCCCTCTCCCTTCCTCTCTCTCTAAAATTAATAAAGAAAAAAAAAAAATAGAGCCAGGACTGCGATTCTACCCCAGATCTCTGGGGCTTCAGAGCCTAAGGCATGATAGAGGACAGATGCTGCCCAACTTCACAAACTTAAACCCAACAGAAATGTACAGTCTACTTCTTGGCTCTCAAAGCATTGCGGTTCTTTTGCTATTTTTAAAAAATGTTTACTTACTGATTTTCAATAGAAGGGAAAGAGAAAGAGAGAAAAACACTGATTTGTTGTTCTATTTATTTATGCATTAATTGGTTGATTCCTTTTTAAAAAAATATGTTTTTATTGATTTTTTTTTTAGAGAGAGGAGAGCGAGATAGAAACATCAATATGAAAGGGAAACATTCACTGGCTGCCTCCTGCCCACCCCCTACTGGGTATTGACCCTGCAACCCACACACCTGCCCTGACTAGGAATCAAACCAGCCACCTCTTGCTGCATGGCTCAATGCTCAACCACTGAGCCACACCGGCCAGGTCATTGGTTTGATTCTTTTTTTTTTTTTTTTTTTTTTTTTATCCTCACCCAAGGATATTTTTCTATTTATCTTCAGATGGAGCGGGAGGGATTGGGGGAGAGAGAGAGAGAGAAATATCGACGTGAGAGAAACACATTGACTGGTTGCCTCCTACATGACCCCGACCAGGGCCAGGGACTAAATGTAACCAAGGTACGTGCCCTTGACTGGAATCGAACCAGCGACTCTTTGGTCCGCAGGCCAATGCTCAACCATTGACCCATACTGGCCAGGCTAGTTTTGACAAGTATTACAGGAGATGCTAACGCACTCTCAAGTTTGATCATCACTGATCCACAGGATAAAGATACAGATGGGATCCAGAGAGGAAGAGCAGCTCTCTATGTCAGAAAAGACCGCAGGTTCCCCTGGCCTGTGTGGCTCAGATGGTTGGAGTGTCGTTCTGTATACTGAAAGGTAATGGGTTTGATTCCCAGTCAAGGCACATACCCAGGTTGAGGGTTCGATCCCTGGTCAGGGTGCTTATGGGAGGCAATCAATCGATGTTTCTCTCTCAAATCAATTTAAACAAAAAAAAAAAAGGAAAAAAGGAAAGACCACAGGTTGAGACGCTGTCAGGAAGAGCCAAGAGGATTCTATCTTGGAAAAGATTAATTCAATGTGGGTCATTGAGTGACCAGGCCAGCAAACCAGGTGATGCCTGGCTCTGCCATTAACCAGCTGTGTGATCTTGAACACAGCCCTTTCCCTTCCAAACCCGTTTCCTCGCCCATGGGTGCTTCATTGAGAAGGTCCTGCCCTTCAACAGTGTTCCCCTTTATTTGGTGCAGGACACTCCCACCTGGCGTTTACTCCTTCTTTAATGCCTAACACCTTTCCCCCATGATTATTCCCCTACTTCACTGAGAAAATCAATTAGAAGAGAACACCCACAGATCATCCCACATCATCCACCTATACTCAGCCTCGCGACTAACCACCATACCCCAGCCCTGCTTCTAACCAAATCCAACCCTCATTTATTCAAGGATATTGCCTCAGCAAGTCTCCTCTTTCTCACGTCAATTTTTCCAATCACCAGAAAAAAGTTATGTCTCCCATCTCTGCTCTCCATGATAGCAAACTACTCATAAGAGTTCACTCTCCTCCCATTCTCTCTCAAGCCCACTGTACTCTGGCTTTCACGCCTATCACCCTACCAGCACCCCTGCAGGCCTGGTCACCAGTGGCATCCATGCTGTGAAACCCAATGGTCAGTCCTACTTGACCCACCAGTACTCCCCTCAGCTCGTCACGCCTTCCTCCTTCACACACTCACTCACGACTCCCAGGATAACAAACTCTTTATTTCTCTCCTGCTTTTCTGGTCCCTACTTCATAGTCCCGGCCAATTCCTTTTTTTCTTTTCCCAGACCTCTTAGTACTGAAACACCCTAAGGTCCAGTTTCAGGTTTTCTTGTCATTTCATCACACTCACTCCCTTATGATTTCATCTAGTCACAAAACTTTAAACACGGACATCTCTACACCGAAGCACCCCAAACACTATCTGTAGCCCAAACTCGAATCCAGGCTGCCTAGTCAAGAGCTCCCCACGGCTGGTTAACAGATACCTTCAATTAACCACGTCCAAAATGGGATTCTAGTTTCCTGCCACACCTGCTTTACAGCCTTCCCCATCTGAATTAACAGCAATTCCTATTTCCTATTGCCTCAAGTTTTTGATATTCTGGAAATTTCCTTTTTTAAAAAAAAAAATTGATTTTAGAGAGAAAGGGAAAAAGAGAGGGAGAGAGAGAAACATCAATGAGAAAGAACATTAATTGGCCGCCTCCTGCATGCCCCCACTGGAGATCAGGCCCACAACCTGTGCCCTGACCAGGAATTGAACTGGCGACCTCTTGGTGCGTGGGTTGATGCTCAACCACTGAGCCATGCTGGCCGGGCTCTGGACATTTTTCTCATACCTCTCATCCATTCATTCAAAGAAATCCTAATGGTTTACCTTCAAAATGTATCCATTATCTGACCATTTTCCCCTACTTTCAATGCTTCTACCCATGCTCTCCCTATTCCAACCTCAACATAGCAAAGGTGGTTTTAAAATAAAAGTCAGATCACACGATGCCTCTGCTCCTAACTTTCCAGTGATTCATTTTGCTCACAGTAAAAGCTTATCATTTTTCATTTTTATTTTTTTCTTTATTGATTTTAGAGAGAGAGGAAGAGGGAGAGACAGAAACATCAATGCGAGAAAACAATTAGCCCCCTCCTGCATATGCCTTCCACTGGAGATCAGGCCCACACCCAGGCATGTGCCCTGACCAGGAACCGAACAGGCAGCCCCTTGGTGCATGGGTCGATGCTCAATCACTGAGCCACACTGGCCGGGCAAGGCCCATCTTAATAATGGCCTACCAAGCCCAACACAGCCGCGTCCCCACCCCCTTACCTCTCCCATCGCTCCCCTCATCTGCCTAGCTATAGTGATCTCCATGCTCACGTCCTGTCAAGGGCCTTTGCTTTAGCTGTTCCTTCTGGAAAGCTTTTCCTCACAGATCCATTTGGCCAATTCTTACCTCCTCCGTTCCTTCAAATCTCACTTTCACAATGAGGCCTACCCTAACCAGCCCTCCTCACACCCCTTATCCCACCCTACTTTTTCTTTTCTCTATAGCATATCATCTTACACTTTATAATTTGTGTTTATTGTCCATATCGCCCTCCAATGGAATGTAAACTCCATGAAGGCAAGGATTTTTGTTCACTGATGTATTCTAAGTAACTTAAACAGTGCTGAGCATCTAGGGGGTACTCAAAAAAGTTAGTGGATAAATGTCTTTAGCAGAATACACTTTTATTTTTTATTAATTTATTTTTCTTACAGATGTTTCTTCCCCTCCCCCCAAGAATACATTTTTATTTATTTTTTATTTTTTTATCCTCACCCGAGGACACTTTTCGATATTTTGTTCAGATAGAGTGGGAGGGAGAGAGAGAGAGAAACATCGACGTGAAAGGGACACATCAAGTGGTTGCCACCCGCACGACCCAACCAGGGCCGGGGACAAACTGCAACCGAGGTACGCGCCCTTAGCAGGAACCAAACCCAGGTCTCTCCAGACCGCAGGCCAACGCTCCAACCACTGAGCCAAACCGGCCAGGGCAAGAATACACTTTTAAAGAGTTATTTGGGTTCATTAGAAATATATCAAACCTGTAAATTCAGCAGTAACATGTTTTTTATTAATTTATCTTTATTGTTGAAAGTACTACAGCCCAGCCAGTATGGCTCAGAGGTTGAGTGTTGACCATGGACCATAGGTTGCTGGTTCAATTCCTGTTCGGGGCACATGCCCAGGTTGCGAAATCAATCTCCGGACGGAGAGTGTGCAGGAGGCAGCCAATCAATGTTGATGTTTCTCTCTTATCGATGTTTCTATCTCTCTAAAATCAATAAAAACATATTAAAAAACAAGTGTTACAGATGTCCCACCTTTCCCCCCCATTAACCCACATGTTCTTTTTGTCTTTAAAATTATCTGGTAAATAATGGCATTTTATGAGTAATCTGAAGGGGCTACACCATTGGGAAACCCTGCCCTCTAACAGCAGAGACAGGTACAGTCGAATCCTCGGCCATTCTAGACAGCCTTCACAGTGTAAGTGTTGCAGCCTAGAATTTTCTTTCTTTTCTAAATATTCTTTGGATTTTTAGAAAGAGGGAGGGAAACATCGATGTGAGAGAGGAACATCGATCAGCTGCTTCCTGCATGCGCCCTACTGGGCATCCAGCTCAAAACCTGGGCATGTGCCCTGACAAGGAATCAAACTGGTGACCTCTTGGTTTATAGGTTGACACTCAACCACTAAGCCACACCAGTCAGAGTGCAGCTTAGAATTTCCAAATCTGGCTGTGCATTCAAAGGATCTAGGAAGACTGCTAACAAATAGCTTCCTGTGTTCTACTCTAAGCTCTCTGGCATTGGGCCTGGAATCTATATTTTAAGTAAATGTCTCAGAAGAGTCTCCTATAAGCAGTTCAGGACTAGGCAAAAATTAGGACTTAAGAGACCGCTAGGTCAGATGACCTCTGAGGGCTCCTTTAGCTAAGATATTCCATCCCACCTCTGTGATTGAAACATGGCTGACTACATTGTAGAGCAGGGTTTTTCAAACTGCAGATTTAATGCATTAGCACCAGCATCAGGGGAAAAAAAGTAAACGTAACAAACTATAAAATGAGACTGCATTGCTGTGGCCGGTTTGGCTCAATGGTTTGAGTATCAGCTAGTGGATCAAAGAGCCACGGGTTGGATTCCAGACCCCGGCCCTCGTCAGGGTCATGCGGGAGGCAACTGATCAACGTGTCTGTCACATCAATGCTCTCTCTCTCTCTTCCCTTCCCACTCTATCTGAAAATAAATGGAAAAATATCCTCAGGTGAGGATTTAAAAAGAAATGAGAATGCACTGCCTATAGTAAGGGTATTATTTCATTAAGTATTTTTCAGAGATGAATATATGGATAAGTGGTGATATATTTCATTGTGGGCTATGGTAAAAAAAACTTTGAAAGCTAGTGCTGTCTAGAGAATAACAAATCTCAACACTGTTGTAAGAATGTGGGTTTCTGAACCCCACAAAGTTTAAGTCTCTGAGTGGAGTTCAAGAATCTGCTTTTCAGACTGAAGGTCAAGATGGAGGGTAGGTAAACGCGGTATCGCGTCCTCCCACAAACACATCAAAATTACAACTAAACTACAGCATAACCATCATTCAAAACCACCTGACATCAAGCTGAATGGAAGTCCTACAACTACGAAATTAAAGAAGCCACAATGAGACTGATAGGAGGGGCAGAGGTGCAGACAGGCTGGTCCCACATCCACGTGTGGCGGATAAAAATCAAGAGGGACACCTCGGCTGGGAAGGTCCTCCCTGAGGAGTGAGGGGTCCCTGTGCCACTCCAGGTGTCCCGCTCAGGGTTCCAGTGCCAGGAAGAGAAGTCCCCATTATTTCTGGCTATAAAACCAGCAGGAACCGAGGCTGAGGAAGGCTAAAGCTGATTATTTAAGTCCCAGGCAGCTCATCTTAAAGGGCCCCGCTCACAGACCCTTGGACTCACACCCTTCAGGCTCCAGAATGCGGGAGGCAGCTGGAAAGGCACCAGAGACATACCAGGAAGAACTGAATTGTTTGGCATTGGGGCGAGGGCTGGAGAGGCAGCTTTCTCCTGGACAGATGTGCTGGAGGCCTTTGTTCCTTTGGTGAGCTCTTCCCCCACAGGGCAGGGAGACTGCAGCCATATCTGGGAGTCCAGCAACTTGGCTCACACTATTTGCCCCGCCCTGGTGATTCCCTGAGGCCCCGCCCCACCCAACTTTCAGGCCCACCCAAGCTGTTCCCAGTGGCTTTACCAAAGGAATGGCCTGTCTTGGATCCTGCTTCATTTTCTTAAATTCTCTCAAACAAGCAGCATCTGGTCTCAGCAAGCCCCATACCTCTCGTTAAGTGGCCCCAGGCCTGGCACTAGAAGCAGCCAGCCTTGGTTCACAACTTGGCTTTGCCTGGGCACCTCCAAGCCCAGCACAAGAAGCACCCATCAGCAGACAGCTTTATAGCTTATGCCTGGTGGCCCTGGGTAGAACTCAGGCAGTGGCTGACCTGGCCCCAGAGCTAGCACACCCAGTGGACAGCTTCAGAACACTGCGAAGCACCACCACCCAACCACCTCCCCAAGTGACACACTCAAGGAGTGGACTCAGTGGTACTAGAGCCTTGATGAAGTAAGTCTTGCTCTGTGTAGTGGGCTCCTGCACAGCTGATCATCCAAGGTAGTCGAGGTCAGTGGAGAGTGAGTACAGCCAGTCCTTGCACCTGATCAGCCTGAATAAAATCCTCTTATTGATGTGCCAACAGCAATCAAAACTCAATTACAATAGAAGGGTGTAAAGCCCACACAAGGGGTGCACCTCAAAGGCCCAGCTGAGAGACCAGGGAAACTGCCACTGCTCCCTACAGGACACCTACTACAATAGGCCACCCTAGGAAGCCCAGGAGACATAGCAACTCTTCCTAATACATAGAGACAAACACAGGGAGGCAGTCAAAATGAGGAGACAAAGAAACATGTCCCAAATGAAAGAAAAAAACAGAACTCCAGGAAAAGAACTAAACGAAATGGAGATAAGCAATCTAAAAGATGCAGAGTTCAAAACACTGCTTATAAGGATGCTCAATGAACTTAGTGAGAATTTCAGTGAACTTAGTGAGGGCCTCAAGAGCATAAAAAAGGACCAGTCAGAAATGAAGGAGGCACTAACTGAAATAAAGAATAATTTACAGAGATTCAATAGTAGAGTAAGTAAAGCCAAGAAGCAAACCATCGATTTGGAATATAAGGAAGCAAAAAACCGCCAACCAGAACAGCAAAAAGAAAAAAGAATAAAAAAAAACAAAAACAAAACAAGAATAGTGTAAGGAGCTTCTGGGACAACTTCAAGCGTACCAACATTTGCATGATGGGGGTGCCAGGAGAAGAGAGAACAAAAAATTGAAAACCTATTTGAAACAGTAATGACAGAAACTCCCCTAACTTGGTGAAGGAAACAGACATACATCCTAGGAAGCACAGAGAGTCCCAAACAAGATGAACCCCAAGAGGCCTACACAAAGACACATCATCATCAAAATGCAAAAGGTTCAAGACAAAGAGAGAATCTTTAAAGCAGCAAGAGAAAAGCAGTTAGTTATCTACAAGGGAGCTCCCATAAGACTGTCAGTTGATTTCTCAAAAGAAACTTTGCAGGCCAGAAAGGAGTGGCAAGAAATATTCAGTGATGAAAACCAAGAACCTACAACCAAGATTACTCTATTCTGCAAAGCTGTAATTTAGAATCGATGGACAAATAAAGACTTTCCCAGACAAGAAAAAGCTAAAGGAGTTCATCACCACCAAATCATTATTATATGAAAAGTTGAAGGGTCTTCTTGAGGAAAAAGAAGATAAAAAATATGAACAAACAAAATGGCAATAAATACCTATCTATCAACAACTGAATCTACAAACAAAATGAACAAGCAGAACAGAAACATTCTCATAGATACAGAGAATATTTTGTTGGTTGCCAGATGGGAGGGGGGTTGAGGGAATGGGTGAAAAAGGTGAAGGGATTAAGAAGTACCAATTCGTGATCAGACTGACAAACCTCAAAGGGAAGGGGGTTGGGAGTGGAAAAAAAACCAAAGAACTTATATGCATAATCAATGGACAGACAACAGTGTGGGTAAAGGCAAGAGTGGTGCGGGAGCGGGGAGGAGGGGGGATCAATAGGGGAAAAAGAAGGAACATCTGTAACACATTCAACAATAAAGATGTTTAAAAAACAGAATCTGCTTTTCAAACAAGTGACTGATGTAGATGGGCCCACACCACAGTTAGACTACTGTGCTTTGTGAACTCAAACCCATCCCCAGTGCTTTTCAACACTGGGGGTGAGATGCCCTCAGAGGGAGCAAATCCCAGCCTCCCATTTTTGTGGTGGCAGTGATTTGGAAAAGAATAGTTAATATCACTGTAATGCAGGAATACTATTTTGTTATTTGTACCATTAAAGAAGGCACTTGATGTTTTTTTCACCTGAAAAGTGGGGAAAGGAGGGACATGTACTTTTTGTCCACTTAGCAGCAGAGGCCTGTATCAGTTTGGTTCAATGCCATGCTTCATGTTGGGAAGCACTCAAGTATCTGTTGACTGAATGAAAGACAGATGTGCTGAACTGAGAACACAGGAAGCTGTACCTGTTCTCTCTCCAAGTTGTCGTCACTCCCAAAGCCCAGTTATTCATAGACTTTAGAGATTCCTTAAAAGAAGCCCAGGAAACAACCCCCTGAATCTGAACTTACTCAATACCTTTACACTGAATAACCCCCATGCTCACCTGTTCTTTCCCAGGAAAGGGTAGCACTCAAGCCACAGGATAAAACCTCTTCCATTTAAGCCTGCTACAGAACACAAATATATGGGGTAGGCAAACGTAGGTTTACAGTTGTGAGTACACAAGTTTATTCTTGTATTATTTTCCATACAAACAACTGTAAGCCTATGTTTGCCCACCCTGGTACATATTTACACACTGACAACAGCTCCCACTATGTGCCAAGTGATTTACATATACTACTTTTAATTCTTGAAAATAATTCTGCAAAGGTAGGTGTTGAAGTGTTGACCTATTTCTTTTGTTGTTGTTTTTTGGTATGTGCCCCTAGCGGTAACCGAACCGAGACTCTCTGGTCCGCACGCAGGTCAACGCTTCAATCTCTGAGCCAAACCGGCCAGGGCGGTGTTGACCTATTTTACACAAGACCTGAGGCCTAGGGAGGTTGGCTGATTGCCTGAGGTCTCACCCAGGTAGTAAGTGGCAATGTTGCTATCTATGCCCAATCTGAGCAACATACTGGTCTTGGAGGTCAGCTACTGGGAACATAAAGAGGCAGCCTTAAGACTGAGATTACAGCCCTGGCCGGTCTGGCTCAGCGGTTAGAGAGTCGGCCTGCAGTCCAGAGAGGCCCAGGTTCGGTTCCCGCTAAGGGCACGTATATCGGTTGTTTGTCCCCGACCCTGGTTGGGTCGTGCGGGTGGCAACCACTCGATGTGTCCCTTTCGCATCGATGTTTCTCTCTCTCTCCCTCCCACTCTATCTGAACAAAGAACAGAAAAAATGTCCTCAAGTGAGGATTTAAAAAAAAAAAAAAAAAGACAGATTATAGAACATCAGTTACAAAACACACACACACCTCCCATTTTGAGGTACTGTCTTCCTTTCATTGCAATTCAGGGGCTACTTGGGTGCTTATCCCTATAAACTCAATTACTGACAAATTAAGACCAACTCCATTTCTATGACTGCCAGCCCTTCTTGGGGACTTGGGAAGTATCAGCTGTGTGTGGTTTAGCCTCATTACTTGAGTTGTAACCCCGTACAAAAAGACAGCAGGGACCAGCCAATGTGGCTCAGTGGATAAGCATCGACCCATGCACCAAAAGGTCACCAGTTCGATTCCTGGTCAGGGCATATGCCCAGGTTGTGGGCCAGATCCCAGTGGACAGCATGCAGGAGGTGGCCAATCGATGTTTCTATCTCTCTCCCTCTCTCTTTCGATCTCTGGGAAAAAAAAAAAATCAATAAATTGAAGGAAAAAAAAGACAGCAGGTCTGCAGGTTCTGTAGTCTGATTATCTTGGGTTGAAGACTGGCTCTACCACCACTTGTGACTTTGGGCAATTCATTTCCTTCTCTATGTCTTCCTGTGTGCTCATCATTTTAATACCTCGTAGTCATAAAAACTGCATGTCAGGGAAGAATTCAAACCAACATCCAGGAAAGCATACCTGTCCCCAGGATTTTGCCCAAACACCTTGAGAGGAACAACCACTGCACAACCATGTCCTAAAATCAGAGTTGGAAGAAGGGCCAGGTGGCAGCTAGTGGAACTCTTCATAGAACAGAAGGCTATCCTATCAAGGGATTTGAGATGCATTAATTCCAAATTCTGTGATTTTTATCCACTATGATATACCAAGTAATGTCTGAGCAGAATCAATCCTTAAAAGCAAAATACAAAGACATGACAGAAAAGCACTTCCAGACAGTCACCATGGTGTTAAAAAGGATTAAAAGTCTTCTTGTCAAAGCATTACATTCACCAGGGTAATTGAGGGAGTCTAGAACATCATTTCTGCTTGTTGTTGAATGCCTTTGCCTTTCAAGCTACTCTCAGACTCTAGGTAACTGACATTTACCACACAGCAAATTAAATCAAGTGACAAATATAATTACATAACATCTTAAAAGCAAGTTGCTTAAGTTCCTCAATTGGTACAATCACAACTCATCATTTTTGTTCAGATTTGTGAAACCACCTGTATTTGTTTCCTAAACTTTCGTGTACCTGCCCACCTGGTGCCTCTGGATCCCTGAGGCTGGATTCCCCTCTGACAGCCACAAACTGTGGTTTCCACAACAAGCTGCTCTAGAAGTGGATCTGTAACCCCAGGCACCAGCCAAGTCCCTAGTGCTGGCAGCTTAAAGTATTTGTGAGTGGTTTCTGGCTCTAACCTCACCTCTCACCTAGGAAGCCTGGCCTTAATCCTTTAGAACTCAGACCTCTGGCAGCCTATTCATTGTGGTCTTTACCCACTCGTTGGCTGAAGTACCTCAGTGTATGTATGGAGTTTAACAGATTAGGACTAGCAGGTGGTTAAACTTCAGGAAAAGGAAAGAGCACAAAATTCAGAAGATAAAGGGTTGTGCACAAAATCCAACAGGCCAGTCTGCTCTGGAACACCAAGAAGGCTGCAATCTGCCTGGTTACCCTGCCTGCGCCACCATGGCAGCAGGGGAAGCAGAGAAAGAACAATCGCGACCTTCCTTCTTCCAGCTTAGCATTCTTTCAACTATACCACACCATCTAATAGCTTGAAGGTACTGTGCAAGGACTTCACAGACACTGGACAGAGGGCCAAGACAACAGGGCAAAGGAAGCGCCTCTCCTGGGGCAGTTCCATGAACCTAACATTCCTGACATTTGATGCTGGCTGTACAGATAAGACACATTCCGAAGATGGCATATTATGAAGCCACTGTCACATGAGAAAATAATTAGAGGGGAAAAAAGGCAAATTAAAATTATAGCCAGTTTCCTCAATAATCTTCACCTGAGGACATTTTTGCATTTATCTTCAGATAGAGCAGAAGGGAGAGAGGGGGAAGAGAGAGAACTTTGGACGCCTCCTGCATGCCCCCCACTGGAGATTTGGCCCACAACCTGGGCATGTGCCCTGACCGGGAAACGAACTGGCGACCTCTTGGTGCATGGGTCGACACTCAACCACTGAGCCACACTAACCAGGCCAAATATGACTTTTGAGTAAAGTTTATTTGGCACCCTGGCCAGGTAGCTCAGTTGGTTAGAGCATCATCCCCATACACCAAAGTTGCAGGTTCAATCTTCCATCAGGGAACACACAAGAATCAACCAATGAATGCATAAATAAATAAAACAACAAATTGATACTTCTCTAAAATCCATAAATAAAAAAATTTAAAAAGAGAGTTATTTGGCATAAAGTCCTTGTTGATTGATATTTTCTACCTAACAGTTCAAAACAGTAACATATGCATTACGCACAATTTTCTCAAGTTTTCATTACATTTCTAAGAAGTACCCTACTCTCACCTGGGTTTTGACCTCTCCCAAGCACTCTGGTACAATAACCTAAGTGGTTTTTCCCATTTGTGCCTAAATGCCCTTTCTAGTGTCCTGCTGCCCCTGCCAGAGTCTCCATTGGTGGGATCTGTGATTTGGCTCCTCACTAGCCCGATCTGATCTACTGCTCTCTATCCTTGCTGTCTAATTCTTTGGCCTCTCTGGGACCTCCTAGCGTTCGCACAGCAAGCTGGCCCCATCATCTAGCTGTTGCTTAAGTACCAGAGACCACCCCTGTACCTATTCCCATAGCACTTCACATATTTGTGGTATTATCCCCACGTGGCACAATGTTCCACATATCTGACTTCTATGAACTAATGCAAATAGCAACCCTACTAACAGATAAATAGCACCCAGTATTTCTGAGCCTAGTAAAGGATACAGAAAGATGCCCATCAGGGACACTACGTTATTCTGAAAACAAACACAATGGGACATGGGGGCAGAGGGTCACCCAACATTGATCCAAATTTTCACAGGTAGCAGCTGAAGAAATGAGAAAAATAACCACACAGCAGGAACTTCACAAAACTAAATTTATTTGAGAACTCTCCTGGGATATTATGTCCTCTCCCTTTGTTCTGGCATTAGGGCGTGGGCAGTGCGTCTATATTTTAGTGTGGGCATACAAGTTACCTGCAGATCTTGTTAAAGGACAGTTTCTAATGCAGTTGGTCTGAGGTAGAGTCCAAGAGTTTCAGCAATTCCTCAGGTGACCCCATCCACTTATTAGCAGCTCAACCCAAAATATCAATGCTTTAGACCTCAGTGTGATATGTTTGGAACCAAGCTTCTAACCAGAACAGAGGGTAAGCTTTCCCAGCAGTGGCTGCTCTAAACTGGTTGGGGAAGTACTCCCACTAACTCCAATCCCCAAGATGTTTCATGACTCACCTAAAATATTGCTAAAGCCAAGACAAAAATCCAGTTGGATCTCTGAACTCCCAAGAGTCCTTTTTTCACTGGGCCAGGAGCCCAGACAGTTTACCTTTAAAACAGGAAGATCAGCCTGGCCGGTGTGACTCAGTGGTTGAGCATCGACCCATGCACCGAGAGGTCGCTGGTTTAATTCCTGGTCAGGGCACATCCCTAGGTTGTAGGCCAAAGCCCCAGTGGGGGGCATGCAGGAGGCGGCCAATTGATGTTTCTCTCCCTCTCCCTTCCTCTCTCTAAAAATAAAGAAAAAAAATTTTTATAAACAGGAAATCAACTCAACTGAGTACACGTCCAGAAGGACCAAAGGAAGGGTAGGCAGTTTTGTACTGTTAAATAGTAATACAAACATAAAAACAGATACAGCCCAGCCAGTGTGGTTCAGTGGTTGAGCATTGACCATGCACCAAGAGGTCGCCTGTTCGATTCCCGGTTAGGGCAAATGCCCAGGTTGTGGGCCTGATCCCCCGGGGGGGGGGGGGGGGGGGGGCGGGGGGCAGGGGGGCGGTGCAGGAGGCGGCCAATCGATGTTCTCTCTCTCTAAAACAGATACACAGCTAATTACTAACAGTAAAGTGCACAAAGTTGATAGTAGCATTAGGGCGACTTAACTTTGCACACATTTCTGAAATGCTTTTAGATAAAACTAGCAAATGCTCTCCATCTCCTTTGTACACATGCCGACTTCCCACAGCAGATAGCACCAACATGTTAGCTACATATTCACGTGTTAGTTTGTTCTCAAATATATTTATTCCAGTTGTACTATAATTACAGAAGTTAAAATGAGTGAGGTTCCCCCTATAAAAATGAAGCAGACACAAGAATCAAGACTCCTTTACAAGTTTTCACTGTTTACAAGGTGATAGCCCTGGCCCTACAGAAGGTTCAGAAGTGAGTGCACATTGATATTTCAAGTGCAATAAAAAGTATTTGGCAACACATTTCACGATTCTCCCCTTTAAACAACTGGACCTGATCTTATTGAATAAGACTTTATTATCATAAAGACAAAATAAATCTCATTTCCATAAAAAATTAGGCACACCAAAATAATCTCTGATTTTTAAAATACCTATGAAGACAGCTAACAAATTACATACAGCACCATGAACAGCAATAAAAAGGTGGCTCAAGGACAACTGAACTTGTTAGTCACAAGACAGTTAAGTGCCTCTAAATGTCACTGCTTCAGTGACCTGGAAATGTACAGGCAAGAAAATTCCACTGTCACACCAAAGGGGGGTGGGGGTGGGACCAAACTGGTTAAGAGAAACATTTCTCATACACCAAGACACAAAATTAACCTGTTTTGAGCACCGTGTGCCTGGTACAAGTCTAGACATTCTACAAATATTATATAACCCTCTGAGGGATATATTACTGATTATTGCCTCCGTGATACAGATGAAAAAACTGAGGCAGACAGGAACTTGATTAAGGTCAACACATCTGGAAAAATGTGGGAACCGAATCCAGGCAATCTGCTTCAGAGACCACCCTCTTCTCTACTTATACTGTATCTCAACCTTATAGACTCTCATTTTAAAGGAAAACTGGGTCTGAACAGTTAAACCAAAATTTAAACCCAAGCATTATACTAAAGCCTGTGACCCCTTCAAGACCAGGCATCAGTGCTAATAAAAACTCCTGAAGAACAGAATCACTGAGTCAAGTGGAGCCTCCTGGAATATGGGAGCACTGCACCCACCTTTAATTAAGGCTCTAATCCCAGCCCCAATCATACCTTCCCCTCTAAAATCACCCGCAACTACTGCACCACAGCCTATCAACGAGGGTGTGGTGTGTACAGGCAATGCTGCAAAGCTCAGGATTAGATCTGCCAGGAAACATTGGCATCCACTCAGAGGAAGACGGTTTGTTACCAGCTATTCCCATTGAAGCTTTAATGGCTTGAGGTCCAAGGACTTGAATATGGCCAGGCTCCTTTCACAGAACACACACAGTAACGTACATTTCACTGAAAATATTTTATTGGCCTTTTGGATAGAAACGGGAATTTATTTGCCAGGAAGGATGATCCCATCATACTGAAAGAGAAGAGATTTATTTTTTTCAGAACAGGAGGCAACAGCAAAGATTGCAGCAACGGCTAACGTTTCATTTCAGAATTCAAAATCTGACACACAAACTTGGCTCTGAATCCCATACCCATTCTGAAGCTGGTCAAGCTACACTGCTCAACGGTACTGTACCCTAGAAAAAAGGGGGCTCTTATTTAAGCCGTTTCCCACCCTTCGAGCTATCAGCATTCACAGGAGTAGAGAAAAGGCCTGATTCTGGGTGCTCCTTTAATCCACTAACCCTGGAATTCCCCCACTTGCCAAGTTGCCCAAATATTCTACTTTCAATAAAGCTACCCACCAAATGGTGATAGATTTTGCACCCCCAAATCCCAACTCCATTCATATTCCACCATTTCATCTGAGATGAATCAGCTTTACCTTCTGCTGGAACCAGCGCATGGCCTCCTCTTTGCTGATTCTGTGTTTGGCCCCAATGCAGCCTGTCCTGCGTTTCTTGTCTGCGATGCTGAAACCTGGCCTACCCAGCACCTGTCCCAGGAATAACCAACAGTCACCTCGCTAGCTCAGAGTCAAGAGCAGACAGACAAGACTCACACATTGGAGAGATCAATCTTCATGAGTCATCTGGTGGCCCAATGCATTCTGGACCCATCACCTCAGGGTCTGATGGAACTGGTACCAATATCCTGGACAACACACCACCATACTATAGGTTTGCTTTGGAGGCTGGAACTTGCCGCACCGCCCTCCTTCTCTATTTAACTTTCAGTGGTAGCTGAGGATTCTCCACCACTGCTCCCCAATCTCCAAAGCACTTTTATTCTTAAAAACATTATTAAGAACAATCTTACCACATATGTATTGTAGAAAACTTAAAATTCTGAGAAGCACAAAGAAGTAGTTTTATTGCTCTCCTTCCATTTCAGTACAAAAGTCCTTTTTAAATTAGGTTTGCTGTTCCCAGACTCCCAGTGAGCACCCAATTCCCATTACTGTTTGGATATCCAAATCTAACAAGGGTATTGCTATCATTCAGGTTCCACACCAGTCAGGACTTCTGGTCTTTGCTATTTAGTTTGATGGTTGGATCAAAGCACAGCAGTTAAGACAAATGGCCATTCCTACATTGAAATCCCCACCTGAGACAAACCAGCCACATCACCAAACCTGTCCTCTGGATGGAAGCCACCCTCTCCCAGGGTCTAAGGAAAGGAGCTAGAAAGAGCAGCCTAGTGCAGCCAACCCAATGTCAAATGAGGCGCCCAACACTCTCTCTCAAATTTTCAATTCAGTGGCTGGATGAAATAGTTTCTTCATCCATCTTACAGCCATGTTGGTGGTTGACAGATCCTAAACTTTAAGCTTCACAATAGCAGTGGTCTTGTCTATCTAGTTCAGTGCTACATCCCTACACACACCACAAACGAGGCACATCTTCCAAAGGGAAAAAAGACAAAGGCAGACAACACTCAAAGCTTCAATTCAACATGTGAACGTCAAAATAGCACATATGAAATAAAGGAGTAACAGATTTCATGCTCCTCCCAGATAAGGAAAAGATGAAATATTCATACCACATAGAAGTCCAGCCCGTAGATACCAATGCTTGGGTCATATTTGATCCCCAGATCGATGTGTTCCTGGATCCCAAATCCAAAGTTTCCAGTATCTGAGAAGTTATTTTTTCGTAATTCATACTCTCGTACCTGAGGAGAAAAATGTAGCATTCACACTCCTTTCCCCCAAAATAACCAGCTTAGCTTACAATATTCAGCACCCTAGAAATACAATTTAGTGTAATTTGGCAGGGAACAAAATTTGATGTCCCCACTACACCAAATCACATCCCAACTATGGATTTCACAGAACTTTTCCAACTTTCAAAGGGCAGGAAAAAACCCAGAGGAAAGCATCAGAGTACACTTTAACTCTGCCAAATGCAGGAAGAGCAATTCAGATGGCCCTGACCAGGGAGCTCGGATGATTAGAGCACTGTTCCCTTACACAAAGGTTGCAGGCTCAATCCCCGATCAGGACATACACAAGATCAACCAATGAGTGCATGAATAGGTGGAACATCAAATCAATGCTTCTCCCTCTCTCTAAAATCAGTGAAGAAAAAAAAGACAGATGGTCAACAGGCACATGAAAAGATGCTCAACATCACTAATCATTAGGGAAGAGCAAATCAAAATCATAGTAAGATAACATCTCACACCAGTCAGAATAGCTATTATCAAAAACACAATAAATAAGTGTTGTCAAATGTGGAAAAAAGGGAACTCTTGTGCACTGGTGGTAGGAATGCAAATTGGTGTAGCTACTATGAAAAACAGTATGGAAGTTCCTCAAAAATCAATACACATGCTACCCTATGTTCACTGTAGCATTATTTACAATAGCCAAAATATGGAAACAACCTAAGTGTCCAATGATGGATGAATGTATAAATATGTGATGTATATATACACACAATGAAATACCACTTAGCCATAAAAAAGAATGAAATCTTGCCATCTGCAATAATACCATGGACCTTTAGGGTATTATGCTAAATGAAATAAGTCAGACAGAGAAAAAAACACCATCACTTCACTTACATGTAAAATCTAAAAAACAAAAATCCCAGATGCCAAAAAAACAGATTGGTGGTTGCTAGGGAAGGAGGGTGAAATGGGGGGTGAAATGGGTGAAGTACAAACTTCCAGTTATAAAAATAAATCATGGAGATATAACATACAGCATGGTGACTACAATGAAACCTCGGTTTTCTAACTTTGTTCCAGAAATCCGTTCAAAAACTGAAGCCTTTTTGCCCTGGCCGGTTTGGCTCAGCAGTTAGAGTGTCGGCCTGCGGTCCAGAGAGACCTGGGTTTGGTTCCCAGGGCGCGTACCTAGGTTGCAGTTTGGTCCCCAGCCCTGGTTGGTCGTGCGGGTGGCAGCCACTCGATGTGTCCCTTTCACGTCGATGTTTCTCTCTCTCTCTCTCCCTCTCCCTCCCTCCCACTCTATCTGAATAAAAAATGGAAAAAAATGTCCTCTGTTGAGGATAAAAAACAAATAAAAAAAACTGAAGCATTTTCCCATGAGAAATAATGTAAATTGAATCAATGCGTTCCAGACCCACAAATGATTCCGTTTTAACCTTTCTTATGTACATGTCTAGTGTACTGTTTAATCTATAAAGAATTATTTTAAAAACAAAAAGACTGCCTAGCTGGTGTGGCTCGGTGGATTGAGCACTGTCCCATGGACTGAGAGGTCCCGGGTTTTGGGCTCAATCCCAAGGCGGGGTGTGTGGGAGGCAGCCGATTAATGTTTATATCTCTCTCTCCCTCTTTCCCTAAAAATATCAATAAGAAACATATTTTTTAGTAAAGGGCATGAAATATAAATGAAAATTTAATAATAATAGTAATAAGCAGCAACAAAAGCAAAAAAAAAAAATCACGAAAATATTCACAGCACAATTTCCTGAGGTGTGAAAGGCAGTAAACTGACTCGTTCTCTCCTTTGTTGCCTGAGATACACCTGACTGATCATACAGCAACAGCATGTAAGGGTTGTCAGGTTGAGAAGTGAATCGTTCGAAATGGGAGATGTTCCAAAACTGAGGTTTGACTACATAGTTAACAATACTGTGTTGCATATTTGAAAGTTGCTAACAGGAAATCTTTAAAGTTCTCATCACAAGAAAAAAATTATTTTTTAACTCTGTACACAGACAGATGGTTGACTTGTTAGGTTTATTGTGATCATTTCAGTATATGCAAATATCATACTGTGCACCTGAAACAGACACAAAGTTATGTCAATTACACTTAAAAAAAGAAAAGAAAAACACCCTAGTGCATTAAGTTTAACTACTGCCACTACAATGATCTGTGTTAAGCTGGTGCTCATTAACATCACCCCATGACAAGATGAGCCTCACCTTTAGACCTTTCTCCAAGATTTCTTCTGCCTTGGCCCCACGGACAGTGCAGTGGACAGCAATCTTTTCATTTCTCCTGATGCCAAAAGATCTGACAGTGTATCTGGCTGCAGGCAGGGGTAACAAGGAGTCAGGTGTTGTTATACCCCCCTGCCTATTCCCCAGAACATCACCTCCATGATTCCAAAGAGATCATTAAGTATCTATTCACACTCTAAGTGGTGGTGTTCTAACCAATGCCACCTACATCTTTTCATTGGTTTCATCTGAAACACAGATTTTCCCCCCAACTCCAAATCATACTTAAGCAATTAAGAGCTCAGTCACAATGCCAAAGTCTCGGAAAGGGCAAGTTCACAACCAGAAAAGGCCCCTAGAAAGATAATCATTGTGTCCTACAAAAACACAACTTTAGGATAAATAATAGCTAATGTTCGCTTAAACCTTATTGTACTGTCACCCCCACTTTACAGATAAAGTTCTGAGAAGCTAACGTGTCTAAGATCACAGTTGGTAATAAGGGGCAGGATTTGAACCCAAGTACTTGACATATCCCACTACCCTAACGCTACACAACCTGACCCTGTTCTCAATGTAGCCTGTCTATCAGGCCTAATACCATGTACTGCTTCCCCAGCATCTCCACTCTACCTCAGCCCTTACTTGGAAATTGGAAAGTCTTTGCTTGGGCTCGTAACTAATCTCTGCTCACATAAAACCTTGTACTCCAACCTCACAACCATCCTACAAGGAAGGCAGCCCAGGAAGGTAATGCTTTTAAGGGATGTCAACTCTGTCACTTTCAAAATGGGCTCTCAGCAGGCTTGGCAGAAAGGGAGTTAAGAAACACCCAGGTATATCAAGCCTCCGGCCCGCTTCACGTCTGCCACTTACCCTTGGAGAACACAGGAGTCTGGCCTGTGAGCTGCTCCAGGACCTTGGCTGCCCGGGTCAGTCTGTCTCCACTCTCCCCGACGCAGATGTTGAGGCAGAGCTTGCGGATGCGCAGTTCCCGCATGGGGTTCTCCTTTTCACTTTGATCCTGCTGTAAAAAGGGAGCGCGGCGGTCAACACACTCAAGCCGCCACAGCCGCGGGCCCATTATTTTTATACAGAGCATATTTATCTCTGCTCATCCCAGATCGTACCGAAAGCCCTAAAGAATTGTATGTGTCACTGTTTGTCTGGGAGGCATCGAGGAAGACAGCTCGGGATCTTTCTTCCTCCATGGATGGAACGGGTCAACCGAAACTTACGGCAGGTACCGAGGACGAACTGAGGATGAACCCCAAGGGGCTCAACGTGTAGGGTGACGGGGAGCAAGCGCCCCATTATAAGGCCGGTGGGGGAAACGAGAAAATAGTTTAACTGCTGATGAAACAGGAAGCACGTGCTTGAGCCACGTCTCCCATCCCTTTCGGAAGCAGCTCCGAGGCTGCGGCAAAAGGCTGGCCCCTTCCCTGAGCGCAGGTCCCGGCGGAGATTCCCCAGCACCGGCCAAGGCGCAAGTCCCCAGGACCGGAAACAGGTCCGGTCGGACCCCAAGACCCAGACCCCTTCGTTCGAGCCGCTTGCTCTCGCTGCAGCGACGGGCCCATGCTTCGGAGCCCTCCGGGCGGCTGTCCCGAGCCTGCTCCGAGGACGTGAGGGGAGGCGACAGGGGCCGGCTCCCCGCTCTCGGCCCGCATGGCTCTGAAGTTCCTGAACGGCCAGTACCGGCGGCTCCGCCCTCTTCGGGCCGCGGGCGAGGCAGCCCTCGGGGACTCGGCCAGCCGTGGATGGGAACGGATGAAGGGAAGCCAACTCAGGCCTCAGATACTCACCGCCATGATGGAGAACAGGAAGAGAGAGTGACGTTTCCGGCTCAGGGCCTTATGGGATAGGAGGCGGGCTCTTTTCCCCTGCTAACAAGAGAGATGAGGAAGAGAGAGAGGCGCGCCTGGCTCAGCGTGGGGTCGGCTCCCCCCTCGTGGACCCTGCAAGCAACTGCAGACAACCTTGGCTGAGGTTTTCCACTGAGCAAAACCGGACCTGGGTTTTCCAAAAATAGTTTTTAAAGCTCTGAGACTGGGTTTTACTTGAACTTTCGGGCCCTCCGCGCGCCCAGTTTCAGGGCCTGGTGGGTCTTGCGTGATGAGACTGCCAGAACTACATTAAGTCAAGTATACAAATTACGAAACAAATAATTTATTCTGCAACAGTGTAAATAAATGGCATTTATACAATTAGAACAGTGACTTGAGTCCTGAGCTGTGATGACCGGCAGTTGTTGTCCTATCTTGGCTAGCTAATAGCTATATTAGTAACATTGGGCAGGTTACTAATAAGATATCTTTAAAATGGGTACATCATATTGTGAGAATTAGATGAGGTAATTATGTAGAGCACATAGTAAGTCCACAAAAAGTGGTTACTTTTGTTATTAATATAAACCTACTATATCCAAGTGACTCCCCTCCCCCAAAAGTGTTAGACATGGTATATAATTAAGAGAGGGTCGTCCTGAAGGCACAAAGACAGCTTGCAGAGCAGGCCCCGACAGACAAGGTCTCCCATCCAGACAGTAAGAGGGCTCCCTGATTTACACTAAATCCTTAGCAACAGGACCCAAGCGGGTGTCAGGATCCGCATCACAGGCGGAAGCTGACCTCCAGTCGGCCAGTTCCTTTAAGAGGAACCAATGGTAAAAGAACAGACAGAAATTGGGTAGGAAATGAGCCAAGTGCTGCCATAAGTCTCTTCTCTCATCGCTAGAGGTGGGGTTGAGGCCCATAGACTGTTTCATCGTCGGGACAAAAGGGCATTCTGAGAAGCTGGTCTGATGGAGGAAGGCAAAGGGAAAAGGCCTCTCCACAGAGCCTCCTCCTTCAAGCACCCACTGGCTCGCCAAGAGCTAGGGGCTCAGCCAGACCTCTGGGAGGGGGCAGAGTGAAGGGAGGGGCTGGTTCAAAACTTGCAATAAAGGACAACTGAATGAATGCAACACATGATCTGGATTTTCTTCTGCTGTATAGCATATTATTGGGATAATTGACAAAATTTTAATAACATCTGTAGACTTCAGAAATGCACCCATGTTAATTTAATACCTTCATTCTGATTACTTAACCTTAGTTCTATAAAAGAATGGCCTTGGTTTAAGAAATACACATTCAGTTTTGGGGTAAAGGGGCATCATAACAGCAGCTTACTCTCAAATGGTTCAGAAAAAATATTGCATTTAGAGGGGAAAGGACAAAGCAAATGAGGTCAATTTAAGATTTAGGGGATCTGCCCTGGCCAGTTTGGCTTAGAGGTTAGAGAGTTGGCCCTTGGACAGAAGGATTGAGGGCATGTACCTGGGTTGCAAGTTTGATCCCCAGCCCCATCAGGGTCGTGGGGGAGGCAACCAATCGATGTGTGTCTCTACACCCTTGTCTCTCTCTCCTTCTCTCTCCCCCTCCCTCATTCCCTCCCTTCCACTCTATCTAAAAAGTAATGGTCTAACAGTTAATGGAAAAATATCCTCGGGTGAGGATTAAAAAAAAAAAAAGGTTTAGGGAATCTAAGTGAAGTGTACCTGGGACTTCATGCAACTTACCTGTAACTCTGAAATTGTCAAAGTAAAGTTAAGAAAATAATTTGAGGGAAACACATCGCCTAGGAAGATAAAACAGAGCTCATCCTCCAAAATTCAGTCTTATTCTATCCTCCCCCAATTTTCTCCACTGAACTTTCCCATAATAGCTCTCACTTGACCCCAATACCCACACCGTGTTGATGAGAATCAATAATTAAATTTACCATGGCCAACAGGTATCAACTCACTTGACCTTTTATTTTTTATCCTCACTCGAGGACACTCTTCCATTTCCTGTTCAGATAGAGTGGGAGGGAGGGAGAGAGAGAGAAACATCGACGTGAAAGGGACACATGGAGGGGCCGCCACCCGCACGACCAACCAGGCCGGGGCCAAACTGCAACCGAGGCCCGCGCCCCCAGCGGGAACCAAACCCGGGTCTCTGCAGACCGCAGGCCGACGCTCTAACCACTGAGCCAAACCGGCCAGGGCTCACGCGACCTTTTTTTTTTTTTTATTCATTTTTTTAGAGAGAGGTAGAAACATCAATATGAGAGAGACACATCAATCGGCTGCCTCCTGCACGCCCCCTACTGGGGATAAAGCCTGCAACCCGGGTATGTGCCTTGACTGGGAATTGAACGGGGACCTCTCAGACCATGGAATGTGGTTCAATCCACTGAACCACACCATCCGGGCTACTCGTCAAGCTTTAACATCCTTGTGAGTCAGGTACTATTGTTTTCCCATTTTATAGATGAACAAACAGAAATCTAGTAACTTTTATAGATGCTGTTTAAGTCAGATAGTCTAATGCTAAAGTCCAGTCCCTAGGAGCTGATAAACTAGGTCAGAGCCAAAAGCTTCCCCAGAGTTCCTCTTTTCCCCCCTTTTCCTCCCTGTGAGCCTCCCTGTGGTTCTTGCATGAGTCAGGTCCCCAAAGGAAGCAGAAGGGGCAGAATTAGCCCCCGCGCTTCCCCACTCCTTCCTCGATTGAGACCTCCAGGTCAGGAGAGGCAGAGGCAAAAAGACTTGCTGTGCTTTATTCTCATGCCTCATACTCATCAGCAAAAAGAAAAACGCATTAGCAGGGGCAGGGTTAGGACACTTCAGGTAAGACAAGAGCAACCCCAAGTCTTCTCCATGAGCCACCCTATCTTGCCCAGGTGTGCCTCTGTCTGTGCTGCCCCTGGCCGGGAGGGACCTGAAGTAGCTATCACCACTCACTGCCTGGCTGACATGGTGACTTGGCCACCTGACCTTTTTCCCCACGGCCTAGATGACTCCTCCGGCCACCGTCTACCTCATGCCATGCACAGTGAAGCGACCTAGGACACGGGACGTGAAGAAACAAGTGGGAACACTGGCAGGGCATGAGCTGTAGGTACCTGCACAGGAGGTCAGGTGAACCAAGTGAGGGATACTTTGAATATTTTTTCTTTGTAGATTTTAGAAAGAGAAGAAGGGAGAGGGAGAGAGAGATAGAAACATTGATGAGAGAGAACATCAATTGTCCACCTCCTGCACGCTCCCCACTGGGGATCTGGCCCACAACCTGGGTGTGTGCCCTGACCAGGAATTGAACCGGTGACCTCCTGGTGCGTGTGTTGACGCTTAAGCACTGAGTCACACTGGCCAGGCATGAGTGATACTTTGAGTATATCTATAAACTCATTTCATTTTCCCAACAACTCGTTGCAAATCTCTTTATATTGTATAGGTAAAAAATTGAGGCAAAGAAGTGGAAGGACACTTGGCTACAATGGTTGAAAACCCATAAGTCTCATACCGCCACATTTATTCCTAGCCACTTAACTATTCTGCTTCTATAAATAAAGGTCACAGGGAAACTTTGCTTTTGGGGCACCCACCACCCCACCATACTAATGTTCCTAGCCTCCAAGCAACTAGCACCTTTTCTGTGCCCACCACAGCCCATGGAGTGGAACTCGTTTACATTCTCCTGGGGGTTCTGGAATGTTCCCCTGATTTCAAGTTGTAGAGGAAAAGGCTTTGGTACCCAGCTTCAAATCTATCTATTTATGGCAGAGAGAGGAGGAACTCAACCAGCTTTACAAGATTTATGTGGCAGCCTCTGTGACCCACCTATAAAATTAGCCTTTTGAAATGCACACCCTTTCCCATTAACTGGGAGCCCCTAAGAGTTTTCCTGATTTACTTGTAAATACCTAACATCTAGCACAGGCCACCACAGAAGCATTTCATGAAGGTGCTTCCTTCCTTTGAGTTCAAAGCCTCCTAGGGCAGTGATTGAAGTCCAGCCACACATAAGATACCTGGGGGATCTAAGAAACAGACTTCTAGGCTGCGGCATTGACCAGGAAAATCTATCAGGGTCTGAGCCACTGAGTTAAATAGGCTCCATTTGATAATCTACCAGGTTTGAAAACCATGGCCCTAGAGCATAGGTAGGAAAAAGGAAAGTCCCTACTAATCTCTGCTCTGTTCACCTCTTCTAGATCAGTGCTTCTCAGACTTTGATGTGTACCCAAATTATGTAAGGGTCTTGCTAAAATACAAATCTGAATTCAGCAGGTCTGGATGGGGCCTGAGATGCTGCATTTCTAACCAGCTCCTGGGGGATGCCGGTGCTGCTGGTCCACGGACTACACTTTGAGTAGCAAGGCTCTAAAGAGGCCCCTAACTTGCTGTGTGACACTAGGCAGGCTGCTTTCCCTTTCTGGGCCCTTCTAACCTGGCATTTAGATCCTTCTGTCCAGGGATTGTTACCCGGCTCAGGTGTGATGCATTGGTCAACCGGCTCCCTGGACCCAAGATGAGGAAGGGCAGATCTGGTAGTCAGTTACTCTGAGAAGCTCTCCACACACATGGGCTTGCCTGCAATCATCTGGGTGATGGCCAAGTACCCAGATTTCAGGGTTTCTGGGTTGTCTTCCAGCTTCTTGCCTGAGTGCCGGCTGATGTTTCCCCTCAGTTCTGCAAATGTGCAGGATGTGTGGTCTGTGTGGCAGTCCATCACCGGGAGTATGCAACTGCCGTGCTTCCAGGGTAGTCGAGAATCATCACCTAGAGCCCAGGGTGGGGCGGGGAGGGGGAGGGTGGTAACCAAGCATCCTCCAAAAGAGGTGGCCCTAACCAGCTAAGGGGTCAGGCGCCTTGGACACACTTTAAATTCTAGTGCCTATTTGAATGTTTCTGGGGTATACCAAATTCCAGGCTAAGTGCTTCCCATGCATTCCAATTTACTTGTCACAGCAGGGAGATTGAGTCACTTATCCAAGATTGCATAGCTGGGAAGTGGCAGAGCTGAGTACCAGTGATAGTAAAATCTACACACGTGGATGTTATTATATGTACTGCTTCTTCCCACCATTGAGAAAAAGGGATTATAATAGTGGCAGCTACCTAACTTGTAAGGTGGCCCCAGGTCAGCTGTTTACTTATCATCACCTCGCTTACTGTTCCCAAGATTGCAGTAAGGTGGCGCCAGCCGCCACGAGCACAAGTAAGAATGTGCCAGACGCTGCATTAACACAGAGCCTCCAGCGGTTAGAGCATCGGCCTGCGGTCCTGAGAGACCCGGGTTCGGTTCCCGCTAAGGTCGCGTACCTCGGTTGCAGTTTGTCCCCGGCCCTGGTCGGTTGTGCGGGTGGCAGCCACTCAATGTGTTCCTTTCACATCGATGTTTCTCTCTCTCTCTCTGTTCCTCTTTCTCCCACCCACTCTACCTGAACAAAAAAAAAAAAAAGGAAAAATGTCCTCAGGTGACAATTAAAAAAAAAAAGACAGAGCCTCGTGTTCTAACTCTGAGCCAGGGAATCACCTGAGAGCTTCAAACATTCCAAATTTCCACCCAGACCTACGGAATCAGAACCACTGGGGAGAGGTCTAGGAATCTGTTTTTGAAACACTGCCCAGGCGAGTCTAATCCACCTGGTTTGAGAACTACCGCTTTAAGGCTTTGAGAGCGTGTTGTGGAAACTAACAAGGTGGGCAAAGTGTACTGTTTTGTTCAAGAGCCAACAGCAAATAAGCTGCAGTCAGGATTCTAACCCAGACTGTGTAACTCTACCTACTCTGCTGTCAAGAGCCCGGCACGTGCTCGAGACCACTTCCTGAATGACCTAGGGACCCATACTGCGCACAGGACAGGGTGGCCTCCTCAAGAGGATGCCCTTAGGTGGGTCTGTGAGATGAAGCTCCCCACCTCTGAGAGTGGGTCATTCTTGCTGTCCACTGCCACGTTGCCTCACCTGATGTCCTTCACTGACACATTCTTCATGCTGAAGTCCACGTTATCACCGGGCAGGGCCTCAGTTAAGGCCCAGTGGTGCATCTCCTCACACTTGAACTCTGTGGTGATGTTGCAGGGGGCAAAGGTCACCACCATGCCTGCCATGGGGAAGCCCGTTTCCCCCTGGCCCAGGGGCACTGAGGCCTGGAGGGACAGAGCAACCAGGGCTGTCAGAAGCCAGTCCCCAGTGAGCCCCCAACCCCAAGTAGCCCATAGGGCATGTACTCACCCCCAGCCTTGTGCACGCCCTGCTGAGGTGAACAGGGGGTGGGATAGAATCCAAATTCTTCCAGCAGCATCATACCCACCACATTCCCTTCCTTTCTGATGACCTTGCAGCCTCTGAACCAGGGCGTGTGGAACAGCCACCAAATGTGACCTCACTCAGCCCCGAGAGGGTTTGTTCTGGGCACCAGCCTGCACCTAACATGGGACCTTGTGTGTTTCTGTAGCATTTGGAGCCTTGGCTTTCTCATCTGTGAAACAGGGGTTTCATCGCCCACCTTGTAGGCCCACGTACAGGCCCACAGGCAAAGGACCACACGCAATCCACCAAGCACAGTGCGGACGTGTACTATGTACCCACTAAATGGTGGGAATTACTGTAAATTTCACAGGCCTTGAGCCAAGTTGAGGAAGCACAGATTCTGAGAACCTGAATAGCTCTTAGATCACATTCCATCTGCTCATTACACAAACGGGGAAACTGAGGCCCCTTCCCCTCTCTGGACTTGTTGACATACAGCAAAGTTAAGTAAGCATCAGGAGTAAGAAGAAAAACAAGACTCAAATACTCTAGTACTCGTGCCTCCTGCAGACTAGACTCTCCATCACAAGTTCCCTATAGACTGTGCTATAGCGGCCACTGAAGACTTTCCCATGGCGGCCGACATGTAAACAAGGGCAGCATCATGGAGTGTAAGACCTTGCAGGGAGAAGGCTTTTAGTATGACAGGGCATCATATGCATGCCTTTTAAGCAGACATTGTACTTACTTCTCTAAAAACCCCAGCCAAAGCACATCAGAGACATCATCTTTGTCCTGAAAGACGCCGTATCAGTTAACTGGAAATACAGGACAGAAGAGGTACAGAAAGAACCAAGGTGGTTGAAGTTAAGGGCTAAGTGAGTGGTCAAACCATCAAAGCAGCAGGACTGGTCAGCACCTGGGCCTTAGGTCTGGTGGACTATCAGAATCCCGATGGAGATTCTCCTTTCTAGCCATAGATTCTTTATTTTATTTTATTTTATTTTTTATCTTCACCCAAGGACACCTGTCCATTTTTTTTGCTCAGAGTGGGAGGAAAAGAGAGGGAGAGAGAGAGAGAAACATCGATGCGAAAAGGACACATCGAGTGGCCACCACCCACACGACCCAACCAGGGCCGGGGACAAACCGCAACCGAGGCACATGCCCTTAGCGGGAACCAAACCCGGGTCTCTCTGGACCGCAGGCCGACTCTCTAACCACTGAGCCAAACCAGCCAGGGTTAGCCATAGATTCTTGTGCAAATCTCTAAGCGTTGAAACCTCAGTGTCCCATCAATGCCAAGGGAAACACCAACCTCTTCCTCAGAACTATAAATTAAAGGCAAAACCGCCCTGGCCAGTTTGGCTCGGCGGTTGAGCATCGACTTGTGGACCAGAGAGTCCCGGGTTCGGTTCCTGCTAGGGGCACATACCACACAAAAAATAAAAAATATAAATAAATAAATAAATAAATAAATAAAGGCAAAACCTGGGAGAGTGGTCCTGGGATCATGCACAGCAGGTTCGCAGTGATGGGCCACTCAGTCCCGGTGAGACTCTCAGAGGAGGGAGGACGCGGTGACTGCCATGGGTGAAAGGGTTGGGAAGTGGACCAGGGAAGGCTTTGGTGGATGGGGAAGAGGGCTCCAGTCAAGGAAACCTTCTTCCATGGGCGAGAAGCAGAGCTATGCACAACAGAAACCACACAGAACACATCTGGCCCTGGCCGGTTTGGCTCAGCTGTTGGAGCGTCGGCCTGCAGACCAGAGTCCCGGGTTTGGTTTCCACTAGGCCCTAGCAGCTAGGGGCACATAACAACAACAACAAGAAGAACACATCTTGTCTCTTGGACACAAAAATTGGTGGCCCAAAGAAGAAAGTTATCACTTCTATTAGTACTCAACTCTCAGAAGGAAGGAGAGGGTGGGTGGAAGATAAGAGATCTTGGGAAAATGTAATAAGCATTTTTATATGAATTAATTAAAACTTGTAAGAAAGAAAAAGAGAGAGAGAGTATTTTCTCTTTTTACAGAGGGTATAATTGAGAGTCAGAAGTAGGCTGCCCAAGGCCTAAGCCAAAAGCTGCTAATGAGGCCAGTTCCCCACTCAACACCAGCCTCATCAGCGAGGATGAGTTTTTTCCATTAGTTTGATGAACTTGGCAACTCATTGGCTCTATGCAAACTCAGAGACCTGCATAAGCCTATGAGGTCAGCATTATCCCCCTCTTAAAGATGGGGAAACCGAGGGCTCCAATGTTACAGGTATTTCTTGAGAGCTCAGCCTAAACCTTAAATCTATCTAGACCACTGACTGAATGCTTTCTTTTTAGCATCTAGAACATAGTAGGTGCTTAATAAATTCTCAAAAGGACATAAGAATAAGATCCCTTTTTCTTACTCACTGAAATATGTGATAATAAATAGGGCTGGGGAAATGGACATCAAAGCTTCAGTTTTCTGCTCTAATGTCATCATAGAAGAGTCCCTCTTGACTCAATATAAAGTAACTCTCTCATATCATGCCCCTTCACCTTTCGTTAGTTTTTTCTTAGCACCTGTCATCCACTATATTTCGCCTGCTCCCCCAACAAGACTAAGTGCCACGGGCAGAGTTGCACCTCAGTTACTGCAGAACCCTCAGCACCAAGGACAGTGCCCAGCGTGCAAATGTTCAAATACCATCCCAGTGAACACTGTCAATGGCAGTTCTAATGTTTCTCAAGGACAACTGGGCATTACGTGTCAGAAGATTCCAAAATAATGTCTACCCTCTGTTTCATTAGGAACTTATTCTAATTAAATTATTGAGGAGACATGCAAAGATTTCTTTATCAAGAAGCTTATAAAATTAAAAACAACATTCTTAGAAGCAGGTAACCTTGGGCTATTACTTATCTACAATGTGTCCCAGTTTTCTCAATTTACATGAGAATAAAAGGCCTTCTTCATGGTGTTGTGTATATGTGAAGTGTTTAGTCTGGTGTCTGGCATATAATTTCTCAAATCATTAATCACCACTTTCATTTCACAATAAATATGGCTAAACAAACTACTGTACCTCTGTGAGATGCAATGCAAAACACCCATTAACTATTCAACATATTTAAATGGCAAGGAATATTTAAAAAGTAAAAAGTGTTATAGAATATTTTATACAGTTTGAGTTCTGCAGGGACAACCTAGAAAGAACTGCATGAAAATCGGGTTATCTATAAGCCTTAGATTGCAGTTAAAGCTTTATATCTACATGAAATGCACACTGTAAAAATGTAAGACATTACTTTTATAACCAGAAAAACAATAGCTAAGTACCTGCAAGGGAAAAGGCTAAGAATCCTCAAGTCAGCTATAGAAAAGGTGGGCTTTAGACAAATGTGATGTGACAGCAGTTAGCATTTGAGCACCAGTTGTATGCATGGATAGATGTTCATGTGGAGTCTCTCATGTTATTCTTGCAACCCCATGGAGCGAGTCCTAAGCCCCAGAGTGTTAATACCTCATTTACCCCTTTACTGTGGGCAAAGGCTGGAGCTGGGGTTTATTTATTTATTTATTTATTTTATTTTATTTTATTTTTTTAATCCTCACCCGAGGACATTTTTCCATTTTTTGTTCAGGTAGAGCGGGAGGGAGAGAGAGGAACAGAGAGAGAGAGAGAGAAACATCGATGTGAAAGGGACACATTGAGTGGCTGCCACCCGCACAACCGACAAGGGCCGGGGACAAACTGCAACCGAGGTACGTGCCCTTAGCGGGAACCGAACCCGGGTCTCTCAGGACCGCAGGCCAACGCTCTAACCGCTGAGCCAAACCGGCCAGGGCTGGAGCTGGGGTTTGAACCCAGGTCTGATGACAGAGCTAGGCTTCCTTAGTAGGGAGATATTCATGTAGGAATGTTAAACCCTACTATGTTGTGGGATCTGTGAGCACAGTGACTATATCTTAGACATGTTTATATTGCCTCCGCATTGCCTAAGCCATCTTGAGAGGGAGGACAGTTTTAAGCAAAGCTAGAATTCTAGACTTTGCCAGCATTGCCCAATAGAACTTTCTACCATGATGGAAATATTCTAAACCACACTGTCTGATAAGGTAGCCGCATATGGTTGGTTGGTGGGCCCTTGAAATGTAACTAATACAACTAAGAAATACAAATTATTTAATTTTATTTAATTTAAATAATTTAAAAAGCCACATACTGGTTGTCACATTAGACAATGTAGCTGTATGTTTACTGGTTGTGTAGTCTTGAGTTGCCTCTGTGTGTTCATCTGTGAAATGGGGATCAAATCATGTTTTCTATGGGGGTGGGGGTCATTAACAGTGACTGGCCCATAAGCATGCTATAAATCCTGGGGATTAAGTACTAGGAGAAGCTCAAAGATTTGAATAGATAAGTCCTAGTTAACTGGCCCTGGCCCTGTTAGCCCTCACCTTGGTGCTGAGTTCTATCATGTCCCCATGCCAGTCAGAGATGGGCATAAAGGCTACAGCCTCAGAGTTGCAGCCGATCTTGATATAGGCCTTCACCTCCTTGATGATCTCCTCAAAGAACACACAACTGGAGGGTGGTCTTGTTGACCGCCACAATGAGCTGCTTCATGCCCAGCGTGTAGGCCAGCAGTACATGCTCACGGGTATGCCCATTCTCGGAAACACCAGCCTCCAACTCATCTGCACCACTTGCCACAATCAGCACAGCACAGTCCACATGACCCAGGGGACCGAGAAAGGAAGGCCCAGCTCAGATCTGGGCTGGGATACCCACTGCTCATCCCCATAGCAGGGCCAAGGGCACCCTGGTGGTACCTGCGAGGTACCCATGATCATGCTCTTGATGAAGTCGAGGTGACCAGGGGCATGGATGATGCAATAGTTCTTAGTTGGGAACTTCCAGGGAGAGATGTCAATGGTGATGCCACGTTCCCGCTCTGCCTTCGGCTTGTCCAGCACCCGGGTGTACTTGAAGGAGCCTTTGCCCACCTGGGCCAAGAGTGGGAGGAAAAACCCCAGGGTCACTCCTGTTTACAAAGCTGCCCATCGACCAAGAAGAAGGTTTCCAAATAAGTTGAGAGTCAGAGGAACTATAACAAGGCAATGTATAGAGATGTCTTTGAATTTTAAAAATAGAATGTATTACTTACATAATTGAGTTTTTCTTAATTATGTTCTCAATTAAGTTCTTAACACCAATTTTTGAGTCAGTGACTCAGGCCACATGATAAAGTGTTAATCTGGCACGTGGTTGGCAAGCCTCCAAGTTAGTAATAGCAGCAAACGCGTAAGTAATGCTGACCATGTAGCTGGGGCTGTCGTAAGCACTTAACATGGATTTTCTCATTTAATCCTCAAAACAACTCAGTGAAGTTATATTATCTCCATTTTACAAATAAAGTAACAGAGAAATTAACTGGCTAGCTCAAGTTCACGTAGCTAATAAGCTGCAGGGCCAGAATTTAAAAATTTTTTTTAGTTTTCTTTATTGATTTGAAAGAGAGAGAGATAGAAGCATCCATGAGAGAGAACATCGATTGGCCCCTCCCGCATGTCCCCCACTGGGGATTTAGCCCACAACCTGGACATGTGCCCTGACCAGGAGTTGAACTGGTGACCTCTTGGTGTGTGGGTCGACACTCAACCACTGAGCTACACCGGCCATGCTGCAGAGCCAGAATTTGAACCCAAGGCATGGAGCTCTAAAGTTCAAGCTCTTAACCACTATCCTGTGTTAAATAGTAGATATGACTGATAATTACCCCAGGACCATGAGTGAGTTGAACTTCTTTCAGATCCTGGGCATTTGTTCATTTCAGCCCCAAACAGAACCCTGTGTTAGGCCCTCAGGATAGACCAGAGGCCAGGTGGTTTCCTCAAGAAAACTAATAAGGTCATTAACAGATAAGACTAGAACCCAGGTGTTCTGACTTTTGCTACTACAGAAACTTTTATAAAGTCCATCCTGGTTTAGAATATATATTAGATAAGCAGTTCTCAAAGAGTGGTCTGGGGACCCCTGGTGGTCCCTGGGACCCTTCAGGGTTTACAAGGTCAAAATGACTTTTGTAGTAATGTTAAGACATTGTTTGCCTTTTCCCCTCTCACTGTCTCACATAGTACAACGGTGTTTTCCAGATTCAGAGATGAGAATTCAGCTGTCTGCTACTAAGCCAGAAATGAAAGATATCTGCACAAATGTAAAACTATGTCACCCTTCTAAGATTTTTTTGTTTTGGAAAATATTTTCCGAACACCAAACATGTGATACTTATGTTAATATATAAGGGGTTTGTTAGTTATTTTAAATAAATTAAATATTTTATTTTTAATGTTTTTATCCTTACCTGAGGACATTTTTGCATTTATCTTCAGATAGAGCAGGAGGGAGAGAGGGAGAAAAAGAGAGAGAGAAATATCGATGTGAGAGAGACACATCAACTGGTTGCCACCCACACGACCCCAACCGGGGCCAGGGACAAACTGTAACCGAGGTACGTGCCCTTAGCAGGAACCAAACCTGGGTCTTTCTGGTCCATGGGCTGACACTCTAACCACTGAGCCAAACTGGCCAGGGCTAAATGAATTAAATATTTTAAAACCCAGTTTTAATTTTAGATATCAGAAATATAGAAGTAATCTATGTAAACAAAAACTCTTTGAGGACCCTTTAAGAGTGGGAAGGGTTCCTAAGACCAGAAAGTTTGAGAACCACCACATCAGATAATTTGTTCTTCCATAGCTTTCTTGGTTATGCTTCCACCACATTGGCTATGGACCAATCAGTCTTCTCGCAGGTTCTAAAGCTTTCCTTTACAGCCCCTGCCACACAAACACCCCCACAATTCTGGCTGCACCTCAGGAAGCCAAGATTAGAAAACTGAAATCAACACAGCCAATGGCACTGACTTACGGTGTTTCCGTGTCTTTCCAGTGCTCCCTGTTTATACCTCCGCAGCAGCTGGTTCTCCAGGCCAGTGCGTCTTGTCAATTGAGATGCTTCTTCAACATTTACCCACCACCCAGCTCCCTGGTACCTCCTCTCGTTCTTCTGCATGGGCTCTTTCTCCATCCATCCCAATGCAGCCTACCTCCCAGGCTCCCCCTCCCATTGACCTTGTGGGAAAAACCCAGCTGCTTGGTAACCCCTCCCCACATCCCCAGGGCCAGGCTGGGCACTAAGACATGGCCCAAGGGTCAAAGGCAGGCCTGGGGTGGGTAGGGAAAGCAGAAACATGGGATCAGGAGGAAGTCCCAGGTCTCGCTGTCCCTAGGCTCTCTGGTGCGTGTGTGTGTGTGTGCGTGTGTGTGTGTGTGTGTGTGTGTGTGTGTGTGTGTGTAAAAGAATTGGGGGAGAAGGAGGGAGGAGGTGGGAGCTCTAGCTTTCTACCTCCTGCCTGGGTCATGCTGGGCCAGATAGATTGCTCCCCTTCTTCGCAGCCAGCACAGAGCCTGACCAGTGGCAAACCTTGAGTTGTTGAGTGACTGCAGAATGACCACTTACCACCTTCCAGGCCCTGAGCCCAGAGCACCGCGTGCGTCATCTCCTTCATGCTCCTACTAACTCTGTCTAAAACCTGAGGGAACTGAGGCTCGGGAGCAGGACTGCTGGTGGGAAAGTGGCAGAAGTAGGATTGGAAAGTTGTCTGACCCCAGAATCTTCTCCAGAGCCCAGCTCGGCCTCTCAGTGAATTCATGTCTGAAGAAATGAAGGGAGGGAGGGACGTGTCTCCAGCCCAGCGCCGTTCATGTCCGTGGTCCCAGCCGCCAGAGCTGAGTTGCTGAATGATATTCAGGGTAGAACCTGGGGGGGAGGATTGGAGTAGGAGAAGTGGAGCGGGTATATCTGCCCTAGGGTTGAGGGTCAGAGATATTGGACTGGAGTCTGAGGCCAGCACAATGCTGGCATACTCTAGGGTTCCAGAACAATCCACACATGAGTTCCTGAGGACCAGGCTCTGTGCCCAGTTTGATGCAGGGGAAGGTGGCTCACTGGCTGAGCGTCGACCCCTGCACCAAGAGGTCACTGGTTCAATTCCCGGTCAGGGCACATGCCCAGGTTGTGGGCCTAATCCCCGTGGGGGGCATACAGGAGGTGGCCAATCAATGTTCTCTCTCATGGATGTTTCTATCTCTCTCTCCCTCCCTCTCTCTCTAAAAATCAATAAAGAAAAAATATTTATAAAAAAAAAAGAACAGGGCCCTGAGGCCAGCAACTCTAATTGGGTCAGAATCCTGGGTATGCCATTCTCCTTCAGTAGGTCCCTGAGCTTGGGTTTCCATCTACCTCTCAGAGTTGCCTTGATTCAAAGAAGTGTTGCACTCCCCCCCCCCCCCCCATTGTAAATCCTGATGATGCTGGTAATAGGTCCTTGAAGAGACCTAAGACAGCGTCAAAACACATGGGGGCGCTCTAACCACAGATATAAATGTTTTTACAACCAGGGCACTTGGGACATAACAGCTCTGGGGCTGTAACTCTTTGCTAATCATACTGACCAATTCCGGTTTTCCCCCTAATGACACAGGTAGTGGTAGAGAAATGATCTGGTGAGTGCGTGGTTGGATCATGTAGCTAATTTCACCTTCTTCTAAGCCTTGTTTTTCACTGATTATTTTGCATCTTGGTGTATTAACAGAATTTTTTGGTGGTAACTCCCACAAGTTCCTAAAAGGTAAAGTGAGGCCCTGGGGATGGTTGTGTTTCTCGCCCATTCCTGACCTTTCAGCTCGTGTTTCTGAGGGTATCAGAAGGAAAATGGTTTTGAGATCTAAAGACCAGGCCCCACGCCCCCACTTCTGTCACTTCCTGGCAGTGTGACCTTGGACAGGTCACTTGACCTCTAGCCTCTTTATCTCAGCAGTGAGAGAAAGACGGTGATGGCTGTCCTCAGAGGGTCATTGTGAAAATCAGGTGAGTTGTATGGCATTGGCCTGTAGAAATAGGTCATAAGTGCCTAATAAATGTTTTTAAGGATGCTTATTATTTGCTGATCCATCACCCCAGGGAGTCAGAAATTTCATTTTACCTTTCAAGACATTTTTCTAATATCTGAGTTTTTTTTAAAACACTGGACTGGGCCCTGGCTGGGGTGGCTCAGCTGGTTGGAGCAATGTCTCCTACACTAAGAACACTGGACTGGGCTTTTTGCCAAGATGACCTTTGTAATGACTTGATGGCCCCTGAAAGTCCTTCTCTGCACCAGCCTGTCACAGTCCTAGAAATTGCACCATTGACAACGTCTTGGTTTGGGTTGCTGTAACAACGTACCACAGGCTAGGTAGCTTATAAACAACAGGAATTTATTTCTCACAGTTCTGGAGGCTGGAAAACTGAGGTTAGGGTGCCGGCATGGTCGGGGTGAGGGCCTTCTTCCAGGTGACTGGCTTCTCATTGTATCCTTCCACGGTGGAAGGGGCCGGGGAGCTCTCTGAGACCTCTTTCATCAGGGCGTACTACCATTCATGAGGGCCCTCATGACCTAATCACCTCCTAACACCATTGGGCATTCAGATTTCAACATATGAACTTTTGGGGGAAAACAAACATTTGGACCATAGCAAACAATTTGCTATTTTGGGTTTCTCCCCTCTTTTTTTGCTATGTGTCCCTTGCAGGAACTGAACCCAGGACTCTCTGGTCCACCGGCCGACGCTCTAACCGCTGAGCCAAACCTGCCAGGGCTTGGGTTCCTCTTTTAAAGCATTATCACCAACTACTTCCCTTTTTTTTCTCCCTTCCCTTCTCCCAAAGGGCTTTTCCCACTGGCTTGCTGACTCTTTAAATTCCACTTTGGACACTGTGAGCCTAAGGCTTCGGCTTCCAGCTAAAACTGCTCCTAGCTCTGAGCAAAACCAATCCTTGGAGATTCCACGGTGGGCTCTTCCAGGGCAAGGACCACGGCCCAATTACCTCTGTGCCCCCAGGGCCCAGCAAAAGGCCTGGTGCATAGTAGGTCTTTAGTGAATGCTGGTACAATTGGAGGCAAGTGCTATCCAGAATGACACTAAAGCGTCTTCCATCATCCTTGCATCTAGAAATGAAGAGAGTACAAAACAGGGAAGCAAGTCAAGCTTCCACAGATCTCCACAAGTCTGTCTTTTCCTCCCTGAACACTAAAGTTTGGGTTTGGCCCTGGCCAGTTTGGCTCAGCAGTTAGAGTGTCAGCCTGTGGACCAGAGTCCCGGGTTTGGTTCCCACTAAGGGCACGTACCTTGATTGCAGTTTGTCCCTGGCCCCGATTGGGGCCGTGTGGGTGGCAACCAGTCGATGTGTCTCTCTCACAGCAATGTTTCTCTCTCTCTCTTTCTCCCTCTCTCCCTCCTGCTCTATCTGAAGATAAATGCCAAAAAATAAGGTCCTTGGGTGAGGATTAAAAACAAAAAAGAAACAGTTTTTCTTTCTTTAAAAAAAATCCATTTTGCCCAGGCCGGTTTGGCTCAGCGGTTAGAGCATTGGCCTGTGCTCTGGAGAGACCTGGGTTCAGTTCCCGCTAAGGGCACGTACCTCGGTTGCAGTTTGTCCCCGGCCCTGGTTGGGTCGTGCGGGTGGCAGCCACTCAATGTGTCCCTTTCACGTCGATGTCTCTCTCTCTCTCCCTCCCACTCTATCTGAACAAAAAGTGGAAAAATGTCCTCGGGTGAGGATAAAAAAAAAATCCATTTTTTCTGATTATAAAATATATGTGGGAATATAAAAATGATAGTGACTCTGGAAAATAGTTTGCCAGTTTCTCATAAAATTAAACATGCACTTGTATAACCCAGTAACTACATTCTTAAGCATTTACCCCAATAAGACTTAAGTTCATACAAAAACGTAAGTTTGCGCAGATATTCGCACAGATGGTTTATTTGTAATGGCAAAATACTGGCAGCAACCCAAATGTCTTGCAGTGGGTGAATGGTTGAGCAAACGCTGGTATGTCCATGACTGGAGTATGACTCAGCAATACCAAGGACTGAACTACTGAATTACTGATAGATACACTAACCTGGACCTCCAGAGCCTAATGCTTAGTGGAAAAAGTCAATCCCGAGAGATTACATACTGTGTGATTCCATTTACTGAGCATTCTCAAAAGAACAAAACTAACAGAGATGGAGAATAGATCAGTGGTTGCCAGGGGAACAGGGACAGGGGTGCGGCAGCGGGCTAGGATGGGACTGTTTGCAAATACAAAGAGGTAGCATGAGGTAGTGCTTTTGTAGTGATGGGACTGCCCTGTATGTTGACTGTGGTGGTGGTTACGTGAACCTATACTACACACAAATGAATGCAACTTTTTTAAATGGTGAAAATAAGATCTTTAGCCTGGTTAATAGTAGCCCACCAAGAGCAATGTTGATTTCTCGGTTTGGTTATTGTACTACAGCTATACGTATGATGTCACCATAGTGGGAAGCTGGGTGACGGATACATGAGTCTCGATGTACTATGTTTTCACTTTCCTTTGAGTTTATAATTATTTCAAAATAAAAGTTTAAAACTGGGGGAGGGGATAGAAGTGGCTATGGGAGGCCTCTTCGCCATCTGCCAATGTATCCAGTGCCAAGATTCTCCCCTTTCCAGGCTGGGATGCCAAGGTTCTGTCATGTTCCTGTGCCTCTGGGCGGGGAGGTTGGTGTAGCTACCTACTTCGAAGGGTGGAGACAGGAACACCTCCTGAGCTGGTGGAAGGAGAGAGGAAAGATGTCAGCATCCTCACAGGTGGGAGACCAAGGACCAGCTGAATTCCCCTGAAAACCATCTCGAACAGGAGGGAACTCAGGTCTCTGACTCCTAATACAAAAAAGATGTCTAGTTTTGATTAAATTGTGTAGTTCTCTAAGCCTTTCTGTGGTTATCCTTAGAGAATATTTTCAGGACTGCTTAGTCCAAGAACCCTTCTCTTTAGTAGAGCCTGAAAACAAACTTTAAACTGGTCCATTGAAAAGGCATGAACAGCCCTGGCTGTTTTGGTTCAGCGGTTAGAGCATTGGTCTGAGGTCCAGAGAGACCCAGGTTCGGTTCCTGCTAAGAGCATGTACCTCGGTTGCAGTTTGTCCCCGGTCCTGGTTGGGTTGTGTGGGTGGCAGGCACTCAATGTGTCCCTTTCACATCGATGTTTCTCTCTCTCTCTTCCTTTCTCTCCCTCCCGCTCTGTCTGAATAAAAAATGGAAAAATGTCCTCTAGTGAGGATAAAACAAAAAAGAAAGAAAAGTCACTTCTGTTTCTGGCAGAGATGGAGTCACTAGATATACTCTCGTACCTGAAACAATGAAAAAACCTGCCCAAGATACATGAAATAATGGTTTTCTGACGTCGGTCCACCAGCCATGCAAGACAGTGATTCCTGAGAAGGGGAGACAAGTCTTGTAACTGCAGCCTGGAGCACAGGGTGAGAGGCAGGCTCGAAGGTCAAGACCACACACACACACACACACACACACACACACACACACACGGCTGGCCACTTCCCCCAGTGTCCTCAGACCTGGTTCTTAAAGGTGTTTCAAATGTCATTGTTATTCAGACCCAATCCAGACCTTCTGAACACAGAATTTGACCTGTGGACCACGTTTTGGTCCTCTGGGTTTTCTACCTCTGACCTTTTCTTTTCCAGCAGAGCCCAGCCTTCACCCAGGTGGGAAATGAGGACAGGAGGGAGGACAGGGAGGCAAGGAGAGGCCTCATCTGGGGCAAGGTCGATGAGGTTCACCAAGAAGCCTGCTGGCAGAAAGAAAGAACAAGGTCAAGGTCGTGGAGCGAGCACAAGACGACTGAGGTGATGGACTCACAGCCGCCACCAGCACCGAGGGCCCTGGCACCCCTGGGGAATGGTGGACAGGACCACCCTTAGGTGCTTTCCTCTCCCCTACACTTCCCCTCCCGTCCCCTCCCCCTGCCCTTCCCCCCTTTCCATCTTCCTCTCTGGTCGGCTTCCCCACCTCCCCTCTTCTCCTTCTAATATACAAATCCAGTTTTATCATGCGTGTCTTTACCAAAAGATAGACCTTTAGCTCCCTGAAACATTTCATGTATAATTTTCTTTCTTTTAATTTTTTTAATGTTTAAAATTTTTTTCAGTTACACTCTAATTCAATATTATTTTGTATTAGTTTGCGTAGTTCTCCAAGCCTTTCTGTGCTTATCCTTAGAGAATATTTTCAAGGTTGCTTAGTCCAAAGGACTAAGTTTCAGGCGTGCGGCACCGCCTTCCCTCTGGTGCAGGGGTTCATGGGAACTGAGACCCAGGCTCAGGCTGTCGCTGTGTCACTGTCCAGCTGGGGGACCTCGGACAAGCCACCTGACTCATTTCGCTCCCTCAGCCCTACCTGTTGCCTGGTGAGGACGAAGAGATGAGTGGACAGTGCTCAGCATGGGGAGCTCCGAGGGAGCGTTCAGTAGGTGTCTGTTCTCTCCTGAGCTCTTCTCATTCTCCCCCTCATTTGCTCCCCCTTTTCATTCCTGGCTTTGCTCCCAGTCCTTCCTCTCCCTACCCAATTTCTCTTCTCTATCCCATCTTCGTTCTCAGCTTCCTTGCTCCCTCTTCCTCCGCCTCCTGTACATTTTCACCTGCCTGACCTTGCTCTCCCGCTCTCCTTCCGAGGGGCCTGCTGCCACAGGTCAGCCGCAGAAGTGCTGGGACCCCAGCAGGTCCCTCAGCAGCCCCCCCACATGTAGCCAAGCAGTTCCCAATGTATGGAGGGGTGCTCAGGAGAGAGTGAGGAACAACCCAGAGCCTAGAGATCTCACAGAGTCACCAGGATTCTAGAGGCAGGGGTGGAGGGGAGGATGCTAGGGGACCCTGAGCCATGAAGCTTGGAAGAAGGCTTTGGAGCCAGAGACCTGAGTATAAATCCTGGCTCCAACTCTTAATAGCTGGGCAATTTGGAACAAGTTAGTTGCCCTCTCTGAGCCTCATTTAAAATAGAGAAAATAGTCCCAGCTCACATATACGGGTGGACCTCAGAGGTATTGCAGATTCAGTTCCAGACCACCCAATAAAATGACCTTTCCGCTGGTGGAGGGTCTTGCCTTCAACTTGTAAAAAACACAACCTCTGTGAAGTACAATTAAGAAGTTCTGCCTGTATTCAGCTCCTACCACATACGAGGTATTGTTAATCCAATTTTAACAGATAAGGAAACTGAGGCAAAGAAAAGTTATTTATTAAAGAACATACAGATCATAAAGGATGCAGACATGATTTGCCCAGGCATTCTGAGAACACTCCAAAGGATCTATTTCATAAGGTTGTTGGGAGATTAATGGTACAATTTACATCTGCTAGTTATTTTCATCAATTTAACAGGCAAAAAGGGGAGAGCTGAAAGCAATTTTGTTTTATATTTCCATAATTGCCAGCAAGTACCAAACGCTTTTACAAAGTACAGCAGGTCCCTGAATACATCATTTCATTATAAGGTTGATGAGATGCCATAAGAACTTAACTCTGTTTATACCAATTAGCCTCTGGTAAAATTGGTTTTGTTGGACATCATTTTACTTAAAGTTACAGAAGATATTGATAATGTTAAGTGAGGACTTAACTGTAATAGTTTTCTCTATATATTATTACATGAATTGTCTGTGTTTATCTTTTGATGTCTACTCTTTTTTAAATCACTTTTTATTTTTTCAATTATAGTTGACATACAATATAGTTTCAGGTGTACACCCCAAGGAGTAGATATTATATAACTTACTAAGTGATCATCCTAATAAATTATATACCCATCTGACTGGTGTCTACTCCTTTTCTAAGGAACCAAAGGTTTCCCGCTCTAGGGCTGCCTGGTCTAACACGGTAGCCACTAGCCACCTGTGGCTATTTAAATGTAAATTAACTCAAATCTAATATTCAGTTCCTCAGCCACAATAACTACATTGCAGGTGCTTAAGAGCCACATGTGGCCCTGGCCGGTTTGGCTCAGCGGTTAGAGCGTCGGCCTGCGGTCCAGAGAGACCTGGGTTCGGTTCCCGCTAAGGGCATGTACCTTGGTTGCAGTTTGTCCCAGGCCCCGATTGGGGTCGTGCGGGTGGCAGCCACTCGATGTGTGTCTCTCACATCTATATTTCTCTCTCTCTTCCTCCCTCTTTCCCTCCCGCTCTTAAAAAAAAAAAAATAGAACATTGCCATCGACAGTTCTACTAGACAACATTGCTCTTGGTGAAATCAGGTCTGGCTTCTGAAAACGTGAGGCTGAGCCCTGGTGCCAGGAGACCTGAGTTCCGGTTCCAGCTCTGTCACTGACTGGCTTGGACACACCACGTACCTCTGGACTTTATTTCTTCTTTACAAAATGTGGGCAGAGATTAGAGGAGGTAGGGTCACGCTCTGGCCCTTGGCGTCAGTTCTGTGAGCCCTGAACTCCATTTCTGGTCACCCCCACCCCAGGTCTCAGAGCACGCCAGCTCCTCAGTGTCCCGGCTTTCCTGCCTCCAGAGGAGCTTCGACTCGCTCATTGACCCTCCAGCAGTGACTTACAGGATATTTAAGGGATGCCATCCGATTGAACCTGGCCGCGTCTGGGCCATCACAGTCTCTCTCACAGGAACCTGGTTTGGGGACTTAGGGTCCATGTTAGTGAGTCTCTGCATGTGACTGGGACTATGACTGGGAGAATCAGGAATTGTTGGTAGTGGTCCTGGTGGAGAAAGCCAGTCTAGAGGGAGGGAGGGAGGGAGGGAGAGAGAGAGAGAGAGAGAGAACAGAGCAGACCTACAGGGCAAAACAGAGAAAAGAATCGCATTTCAAGCTCCTGGAGCCTGTGAGACACCCTGAGTCTTTGTAATGAATTCTCCCGACTTCCTTCTTTTCTTTTCTAATATTTTTTTCCTGTATTGATTTTTTGAGAGAGAGAAAGGGAGAGGGCGAGAAATAGAAACATCAATGAGAGAGAACATTGATTGGCCGCCTCCTGCATGCCCCACACTGGGAATCGGGCCCACGGCCTGAGCATGTGCCCTGACCGGGAATCGAACTGGCGACTTCCTGATGCATGGATCAATGCTCAACCACTGAGCCACACCAGCTGGGCCCCACTTCCTTCTTTGCTATGAAGCTTCAGTTAACTTGTGTTCCTGGTCACCAGAGGTTCCTGACCCACACAGGTTGAGGAGCTGAGGTTTGGTCTACTATTATTCTGAAAGTCAAATAAGTTTTCAGTTAGAAAACAAAACCAAACAAGGACACACACACAATGCAACAAGAACAAACTGAAAGAAAAACAGCCATCAAATTATTAATTTGACGTTTCTTGAGCACCTACCCGTTGCCAGACACTGTGCCCAGGACCTTGTACACGTTACCTTGATTAATCTTCACAACAACCCCGGTGTGTGTGTGGGGGGGGCAATGATTTCCCTATCTCAGAGATGAGGGAACAGAGAAGTTGAGGGACTTGTCAAGGGCACACAGCTGGTGAGCAGCAGAGACAATGCAAATCAGGGTTTGGCGAGATGGCTGTAAGCTGGGTCATACCTATGTCAGCCCAGCACTAGAGTGAGGAGATTTCCTGGGTGGGGACCCACTTGACCCAGAGTGTAGCAAGCCAGAAAGATCACGCCCTGCCATGAGGCGTGACTCAGTTATTCTGGCTACACGAGAACACTGCGACCTTTCCACAGCTGAAGCTGGGAAGGGTGGATTGGAGAGGAAAACCCTCCAAAATGAAAAACACTTGGAATCTCTCATTATCTCTTGTTTTCCATCTTCTCAAGGTTTCTCCTACAAAAAGCCTTCCTGGATTGATTAAAAATTGTTCCTCTACTAACTCCCTGGAGGAGGTTAGGGGCGGGACGGAGAGGAAGAGGCAATACCCAAATCAGGGCTGGAAGCAAGGTTCGCTTTGCAGTTCCATCATCTTAATATGCAAAGTTTCCTTCCAAATCAATAAGAAGAGGCCCTGACAATACATGAACAGGCCAATAAACCAAAAAAGACTATTTCTCGAAATCAGACATACCAATGAATGAAAACAACATACAATTTTTTTATCTTCCAGGTTTTCAAACAATAGAAAAACTATTAAAACCATTATTAGGGAAGATGTGGGGAAACAGACACTCTCATATTTTGTGGGTGGGAGCTTCAATCAACGTCCACTTTCTCTGCAGGGCATTTTGGAATCTAAAGCCGTACAATGTCTATCCTTTTGACTCAGTAACTCAATTCTAGGTATTTACCCAAAGGAAATATAATTACAGGGGTATCCTATCTAGAATTATTTACAAAAGTGGGGGGGGGGTCTCTGGGTTGGGCTGAGGTTGCCAGGGTGCTGGGCCACTCACTCATAGGGTTTGGGACAGCTGCTGTTTATTAACTAGAAGAGAAATATTTCCATAGTTTACCAACTTATACCGTTATACTGCTTATCTTTAATGCCATTTAAAAAAAAACTAATAAGGGTTTTTTTGAAGAGTTGCCACAGCTGCTTCATAAAGTTAGAGCTGGGAGCTGGGGTTTGGTTCCAGCCCTTCTGGTTGAGCACAGATCCCTGGGGCTGAGCTCATCTTTCCATCACCAGCTGAGAGCCACATCTTGGCCAGCAGATGGCACTATTGTAGCACCAGTATCTCAACCCCAGGTCTCCCTACAGTGGGCCACAGGTCCCAACGCATCGCTGCCTGCCTGTGCTTGGATGGGGACATTTGTTATATGTGGCAAAACTCATTGAGTGTTAATTAAGAGCCCAAATTTTGTAGCCAACTGACTCAACTGGACTGATTTCTACCCCTTTAAAAAGGCAACGTAACTTTGGGTAACTTGCTTAACCTCTTTGAACTTCAGTTTTCCCATCTGTAAAATGAGGATGGCACCTCCCTTTCTGGAGTTAGGCAGGATTGATTTGATCTAGGATGCAGTCTCCTCAACACCTGCAGGGGTCAGTGGTCAGTAATGTGACTAGAACAACTGGCCTGAGCAAGGCAACATCTTCCAATCCCTCGCAAGCTGCCCAAATTGAGCCACCCATGTTACCCACGTCCACACATGTCACCAGGCTTCCATTCCTGCCTTCTCCCCTCTGTCTGGAATAGTGTTCCCCTCCCTGTTTCATGACTTTCTAGAAAGCTTGGGACCTGTTGGGTTTTTTCCTAATTGTATTTTAAACCTTATTGAAATATAATTTATATATCATAAAAATTTACTCATTTTGAGTGTACTATTCAATGCTTTTCTGTCTGGAGCCCAAGTTGTGCTCAACACTTGATTTTTAAAAGCCCGTGTCTTAAATTTGACCTCTATCCAGATTCCAGACCCTTTACCCAATACCCCCTGGACACTGCCACTTGGCTATCCCCTGGCCCTCTAACTCAGTACATCCCCAGCCAAATGCATCATTCTCTCCCCCACCCTCCCTTCAGCATTTCCCACCTCCCTTTTTGGCTTTTTCAGACTAGCAATTCCAACATACTTCCCTGTGTTCTCAGCACTGCGCCCAGGACCTGGCACTTAGTAGATGCTCAATAAAAATTTGTTCTATGCATGAATGAAATAAAACAGCATCATCCTGTTACCCAAGTGTGACTGCTCACCCCTCCCGTCCTGCCTGCCAACCACCCTGTTGACTATCTGAACTGTCTGTCTGGAGTCTGACCCTGTCTGGAGCCCTGCTGCTCCAGCCTCACACTCCTGACCTCTGCGATGGCAGTGGTCTCTTTCCTGCACTCCCCCATGCCCTGCCTCAGTCTCCTCGCTCTAGTCCCCCCACATCTGGTCCCAGAGTGACTTCTCAGAAAAGCACATCCAATCTCATCATCCTCACCCTAAGAACATGCTAAAATGAAGTCCAGATCCCCTATCCTGACACAACAGCCCTGCAGTATTTGGTACTAGCCCATCTCCCCAGCTACGGCCTCATCCCTCTCCCTTCTCCAACCCTTCCAGGCCCTAGTCACCCCGAATCACAAGAGCACTATGACACCATGGCTAAAAGGCAGGTCTGGGGTTGGCCTGGCTGTAGTTCATATCCCTGCAGCAGCACCCCTTTGAGCCTCAGTTTCCTCATTTGTGATAATAGCACCGACCTCGTAGGGTTGTTGTGGGGATCACATGAGCTGATGAAATAAAACATTTGGAATAGACCTGACATATGGCCGGTACTCAACAATTGTTAGTTTCATTTCACTGTGGGCTCTCCAAGTACACAGAAGTTTTGCTCCTTAGGGAAAGGCTGTGAGACTGTCATTCCCCTTTCTGTCCACCAGGAGTGCTGCAACCCATTCCACAGCCCAGGGCAGACCCTGCTCCATCTGGGAGGCCTGCTCCTGGCCTCCTGAGTCAGCTTTAATGACACATTCCTTCCCTCATTCCCAGAGCTGATCACGTATGACCCCTTTTGCCACCTCCCCCTGCCTCCCCGGGGCAAATCCAACACCAAGTCATTTATCTCCCATATCTCTCCCCTTCTCTGCATCTTCACTGCTACCTCCCTTACCCCAGCCACCCTTGTGTCCACCCTGCTTCCCCTCTGCCCTGTCAGTGTTCTTCCAGAATGAGCCATGCTCTCACCGCCCCTTCCTGGCAACCCTTCATCGGCTCTCAAGCATGGCCCACCAGACCCTGCAGCTCTGCCACCCCCCAGCCACGTAATGGACTCATCCCTTCCAGCCACTGGGTCGCAGCCACACTAGCCTCAGGAGTGATCGCCCCCCTCTCACCCCAGGACTTCCCGCCCCTGTTTCTTCCACCAGGACCCTCTTTCCCCTCTCCCTCTCCTCTTATTAGACTCCTTCAGATCCTGATCTCTTCAGGGACATCATCTCTGAGCCTCCCATTACCACTAAGTCAAGTTCCCCTATGATATGTTTTCATAGCATTCTGTGCTTTCTCCTCTTAACCCTTTGTAATTATATATTAGAGTGGCTATTTGATGACTATCTGCTTCACCCACTGCCTTTGAAAGCTTCCTGAGAGCAGAGGTTGTCATTCCGTTGTGTCCACAGTGGCCTGGCATATACCAGTGGGATGGCTGAATGAAGTTTGGCTATTTCCTTATGTGTCCCCTCTGCTCCCTTGCCAGGTCCCCAAGAGAAGGGCTGTCATCCATGTCTGTATTTCCAGATAGACCCCATACCCTACCTTGGCCTGGAACATAGTAAGGGATCCACAAATGTCTCATGGATGAGTAATAACTTCTTTCTGGTCCTTCTAAGGTCGGTATTTTAACTATGCTTAAAGAAACTATGATGTGTTATGATAAAATATTAATAATATCTGCGGGGGGCATTGGAGCTGGCTATCACTACTACCCTGTTATTCCCAGAAGAGCATGTTCATGGTTAAAGACTTTGCAGTTCACTTTCCCAACCCTGATCAACCCTGTGGGGTCGGCAGGGCAGTGCCGCTGTTTTCTCAGTTTTACAGAAGAGAAAATAGAGGATTAGGAAGATTATGTGGTGTGCCCAGAGGACCCTGAGCTGGAGCTCAAACGCAAGCCTTCTGTGTCCAAGCCCTGTGACTTTCCACTCCATACCTCCCAAGCCTGGACACTGAGCTCCACTCGGGCAGACATCACACACACTCTGTCGCCCCACTGGCCCCGTGGCTGGTGCAGTGCCTGTTCAGGAGGGAAGGGCTCACATTGGCGGCTGAATGAATGCAAGAGCGAATGAATGCCTCCTTAGCTGCAGGGGCCAGCCCCCGGGCCAGCCCCTGCTTCCAGAAACCACCCAGAGATGCTTCCTCTAGTCAGGGCTCTATCTCAGAGCTCGGATGGGAGGAGGAAAAAGGACCGAGCCAAAAGGAAGAAGAATCACATACCGCAGCATTTACAGAGTATAGCATTTAACCGTTTTGTTTTTTTCTAAGAGTTTGTTTTAGCCAAACTGATGACATAGGCGAGGGAGCAAGATCTCCAATGCGCTCCAGCACTTTACAGTTTGCAAAGCCTTCACACTCACTGGCTCTTACTGAGGTCTCAGAGGAGCTCTGCTGGTAGCAGGACAGGACAAGCGAACAAACGAGAAAAAAAGAAGGAAAAGCTCTATTTTTCCTCTTTGCAAAGCCAATGTGTATTCTTTGCGAACAACTTAGAATTGTGCTGTCCAATGCAGTAGCCATTTATTGCATGCGACTTTTTAAATGTAAATTAATTAAAATTAAATGAAATGTGAAAATCAATCCCCCAGTCTCACTAGCCACATTTAAAGTGCTCAGTAGCCACTGGTGGCTTGTGGCCACCGGACTGGACAGTGCAGCTGGAGAACATTTCCATCGCTGCAGAAAGTTCTGCGGGACACGCTATTTATGACACAAATAAGCAAAAGGAAGGGGAAAAACACCTGTAATTCCATTTCCCAAAGAAAACTACTGCTAATATTTTGGCGTGGATATTTCCAGTTTTTTCTATGGGCGGGCATTATATATTATTTTCCTTTTTTTTTTTTTTCCAAAAAATGGTTTGTATTTTTTTCACTTATCAAAGTACAATACATATCTTTATTAAAAATTTAACTTTATAGAAGATGAAAAGAGAGAGAAATATTGATGTTGTGAGAGAGAAACATCGATTGGTTGCCTACCGTATGCGCCCCGACCGAGAATTGAACCTGCAGCCTGGGTACGTGCCCTGACCAGGAATTGCAGCCACCGCTTTTAGGGGTAAGAGAGAACGCTCCAACCAACTGAGCCACACCACCAGGGCACTAGACATATCTTTCCTATGACACCTTTTTTCTTAACAGTAGTGCAGTATTTAGGTGACTTCCACAATTAATTTACCCAATTCTCTATTCACAGGTATCTGTGTTGTCTTACTTTTTTTTAAACTATCAGGATAACTAGTCTTTTAAAAATATATTTAAATATTTTGTGTGAGAAGAGCTGTATTTTATTTTATTTATTTATTTTTATTCTTTTCATCCTCACCCAAGGACACCTTTGCATTTATCCTCAGATAGAGCGGGAGGGAGAAAGGGAGGGAGAGAGAGAGAAACATCGATGTGAGAGAGACACATCAAGTGGTCGCCACTCACATGACCCCAACCAGGGCTGGGGACAAACTGCAACTGAGGCACGTGCCCCTAGCAGGAACTGAACCCAAGACTCTCTGGTCCACAGGCCTACGCGCTAACCGCTGAGCCAAACTGGCCAGGGCTAGAGCTGTATTTTATTTTGAAATCACTTTATTATTTTTGTAAAAGCAGTAAATGCTCGGAGAAAATTAAAGGAAATATATAAAGTATAAAGAAGAAAAGAAAGTCCCCAAATCACTCAACCTCAAAATAACCACGTTTTCTTTCAACTTTTTAATTGTAAGATTTTCTCTCACTTAGAAAGGTTAAAAGGGCAGCACAACCATCCTGGCCGGTTTGGCTCAGTGGTTGGAGCGTTGGCCTGAGGACCAGAGAGTCCCGGGATCGGTTCCCGCCAAGGGCACGCATCAAAAAAAAAAAAAAAAAGAGAGAGCAGCACAACTAACACTTGCACACCCACCGCTGGAGCTAGCAGGTGACACCGCCGCGGCCACATTTTAAACACGTTGGTGCCCTTTCTTTTTTTTTTTTTTTTTTATCCTCACCCGAGGACATTTTTGCATTTATCCTCAGATAGAGCAGGAGGGAGAGATGGGGGGAGAGAGAGAGAAACATCGATGTGAGAGAGACACATCGACTGGTTGCCACCCACACGACCCCAACCGAGGTGGGGACAAACTGCAACCCAGGTACGTGCCCTTACTGGGAACCGAACCCAGGACTCTCCGATCCGCAGGCCGACGCTCTAACCACTGAGCCAAACCGGCCAGGGCAGGTGCCCTCTTTCTAAACATCTTCCTGGATCTAACACATCCAGGTATGTAAATATAAGAAGGACATCATGCTTTCCATTTTGTTCAGCAATTTTTATTTTTATTTTTACTTTTAATAATATACTACAGCCCAGCCAGTGTGGCTCAGGGGTTGAACATTGACCCGTGTACCAAGAGTTTGCTGGTTTGATTCCCGGTCAGGGCACATGCCCAGGTTGTGGGCCTGATCCCAGTGGAGGGCATGTAGGAGGCAGCCAATTGATGTTCTCTCTCATCGATGTTTCTATCTCTCTCTCCCTCTCCCTTCCTCTCTCTCTAAAAATCAATAAAGAACAAATATTAAATAATAATAATATATTACAAATATCTTCTCAAGTTTCACTAAATGTTTTTCCACAGTGTCATGTTCACTGGCCCCTTAGTCTCCGTTGTATGGAGCTATGACAATGTTCATTACCAGCCTCCTGTGGTTGGACACTGCTGTTTCCAACTTTTTACTATAATGAAAAACAAAATGTTCAGTGAACATCCCTGTCTTTTTGCCTTTGGGTGATAATCTCTTGCGGGCAAGTCCTAGACTGGAAGGTGATTCCGGAGCAGAAGGACACGCCTTCCACGAGGCTGTGCTAACACACTTCCTCTGAAAGTGCAGGAGACTCTCCAGGTCCCCACATCCTCACCAATGTTTTCACGCTTCCAGCAATTGTGTGCACATAGTATATATTTTAACTGTGCCTTTCTCTCCAGAGATTATCTTATTTTTATTGCTCCTTTAGCAATTTCAGACCTGAGCACAAAAGTTGGCACACGAGAGGTGCTCAGTGCATGTATGTTGGAAGTATGGTTGCTCCGTCTCACAGCCTGAGAGGGGTGTGACACTGAGAATACAGTGGAAGTTCATCTCACTAGGGGTTAGGTTTTATTTTATTTACTTATTTATTATTATTATTATCATTATTTTGTATGTGCCCCTAGCGGGAACCGAACCCGGGACTCTCTGGTCCGCAGGCTGACGCTCCAACTGCTAAGCCAAACCGGCCAGGGCTTATTTATTATTTTTTAAATATGTTTTTATTGATTGTTTTAGAGAAAGAAGAAGGGAGAGAGAGAGAGAAACATTGATGTGAGAAACATCGATCGGCTGCCTCCTGCACGCCCCCTACTGGCAATTGAGCTTGCAACTTGGGCATGTGCCCCTACGGAATCAAACCGGGACCTCTCAGTCCATAGGATGAGGCTCAACCCCCTGAACCACGCTGGCCTGGCACTAGGGGTTAAATTTTAAAGTTGGCACATAGTCCTCGCTAGTATGGCTCATTGGTTGGAGCATCATCCCGTGCACTGAAGGGTCATGGGTTTGATTCCTGGTCAGGGAACATACCTAGGTTGCAGGTTTTATCCCCAGTCGGGGTGCATATGGGAGGCAGCTGATCAATGTTTCTCTCTCACATCAATATAATAATAACAATAGCAATAATAATAAAGTTGGCACATAAATAAAATACCCCATTAAATATTTGTTGAATGAGCAAATGTTTGAAAATCCTGTAGGAAGATGCCACAGTGGATACCAACAAAGAGCTTCCCAGTTATTCAAACACTTTAATTCATTTAACATATATTTATTTATCATCTATGAGCCAGGCACTGTTCTGGATAATACAGCAGAGAATGTAACAAAGCCTCTGCCTTTGTGGAGCTGACATTCTAAGGGAAACATATGATAAATCCACAAGAAAATGCTTAGTATGTCCATGCAATGATGATGAGTGCTATGAAGAAAAATAAAGCAAAAGAAGAGCTAGAAAGTGGCAGAAGGGAAGGAGGGAGGATGAGATGCTATTTTATGTGGGGTGGCCAGGGAAAGCCTCTTTAATGATGAGCAGAAGTGAGCCCTGTGGATAGATAAATGGGCCAGAGTAGCCAACTCTAGGCAGCAGTAACAGCAAGTGCAAAGGCCCTGAGGTGCAATTGTTCTTGGCTGCTCAAAGAACAGCAGGGAAGCCAATGTAGCTACGGTGAGGGAAGGGAAAGCAAAAGGAGATAAGGTAAGGAGGGCTGTGCACTGCTCATGTAGGACCTCTTGGGAATGGAAAGGTGTTAAGATTTTCTTGGAGGGAGAAGGGAGCCAATGAAGGGTTTGAAAACAGAAATAATGTCATTTAACTTCTGTTATTAAAAGGTGTTGCTGGCTATGTATGGAGACTAGAACATGGGGGAAGGGGCAAGGGCAGAAGCAGGGTGCTCTGTTGGGAGGCTGTTACACAAATCTAGGCAAGAAATGATGATCCCTTGGACACAGCTGAGGGTCAGATTCTGGACATCTTTAGATGCAAGGCTGGCGGTATTCGTGCTGGCTCAGGTGTGGGGGTGAGAGAGAAGAGTCAAGGACAACCCGAGTTGTGGCCTGAGCAACAGGAAGAAAGGAGTTGCCATTTGCTAAGATGGGAAGCCCGACGGAGGATCAGATTTGGAGGTAAAAATTAAGAGTTCATTTGTGGCTGTATCAGGTTTGGGTCTCTCGTCGCCCATCTGAGTAGAGATGTGCGATTCTGGAGTCGAGTGGGAAGGTCTGCTCTGGGGAAGCAAATCTGGAGTCATCAGTAGAGAAGATGTGTGTGAAGCCTTGGACGGATGGGAGCCAGCTAGGAAAGTGAGCGAGGCAGTGGAAAGGTCCCAGGGCCAGCTTGCAGGGGACGCCAGCATGTGGACACTGGGAAGATGAGGGAGACGGGACCAAACAGGGGTGAGGTGGGAGGGGAACCAAGAGAGTGCGGTCCAGGAAGATACAGGAAGGACTGTACCTGGAGGAGGGCCCAGTCCCCTGGTCAAATGCTGATGATGAGGACTGAAAAGTGACCGTTACATTGGGCAGCATGAAGTCATTGGTGACCTTGACAAGAACGTTTTCGTGGAGTGGTAGGTGTGAAAGTGAAAGAGTGAGTTAAAGAGAGAAAGAGAAGAAAGCAATTCAGATTATAGATCCAGAAAGCTCCTGGGGAAGTTTTACTCTAAAGGGAACAGAGAAAAGTGTCCTGGCTGGTGCGTCTGTTTAAGACGGGACGAAGCGCAGTGTGATGTGTGCTGGGGGGAGTGGACCAGGAGCGGAGGGGGGGGGGGGGGGGGGCAGCACTGCAGGAGACCCAGGAGCTCTGCATGATGCCCTGGAGCAAGCAAGAGGGGCCCAGGTGGAGGGCGTGGTCTTAGAAGTTAACCCCAGGTTACGTGGCATCTGTGTAACCGGGAGACAGAGAATGGGGGCCCAGATGTGGCAGGTGAGCGGAGGTCGAGGTGGGAGTCGGGAAGTTTCCTTCCATTGCTTCTGTTTCCCCAGTGAAACAGGAAGCAGGGTTATCCATCAGCTGACGGTGAGAACGGCAGGTTCTTTCCCTGGTGTTGTTAGAGAGCGATGGCTTCCACTGACCACCAGGTGAAATGGTTTGTATTTAGGATCACACAGTATAAAAAGCCTTGGAGCCCTGAGCAGTGGTTAGAGCATCGGCCACGGACCAAAGAGTCTCAGATTCCATTCCAGGTCAGAGATCCATACCTCCCCCCAGGCCCCTGGCCCCCTGTCAGGGTGGTGCGAGAGGGAACCAATCCATGTGTCTCTGTCTCTCCCTTCCTCCCACTCTATCTAAAACTCAATGGGAAAATATCCTCAGGTGAGGAATTAAAAAAAAAATTTAAATTCCTTGGAACACCTTAATCACAGTCAGCATGGAAAGAGCCCACACACTCTGCTGGGCATGGGGAAACTGGGACCAACTGGGGGGCTGTGGCAGGTCACATTACCTCATGTCCCCATCACCGCGTGAGAGCTCCCGGGTGGGAGGGGAGTGTAACTCTGTAGCAGCGATTCATGCGTATCGCTCTCTTTCCTCTCCTTCCACGTGTGTTTAAATGTGTTTTCGGTACATGCACTGTGATGCGGACCCCACGGTCAATGTCACGGCTGGACCTCAGGCCTCCCGACTGCAGGCCAGGTGTCGCTCTGCCACGCTACCCTTCCCACACTGTGCGCAGGGAACAACACAGCTCCAGGAAAGCCAGTGCCTGGCTCGACTGGAAAGGGGAAGAGAGGGGCGAAATCAGAGAATTCTAGGGCACCAGAGCTGGACAGGTCCCACAGATCCTCTGGTCCAATAACCTCATTTACAGGTTTATTTGACAACATCTTCATTTCTCAACTTAGGCTGGAGAGGTTCAGTGACTCACCCAAGATCACTCAGCAGAATCCCATCATCCCCACCACCATCATCATTGTCATCACCATCGTCGTTGTCATGGCAGCTAGCCTGTGCTGGTCACTCCCTGCCATCAGCTGCATCTCATTTCATCCTGACAGCATCTCTGAGGTGGCAACTCTCATCACTTTCCTTTTATAGGTGGAGAAACATTACAGAGCAGGTAAGGTGTAACCTGGGAGACCTCCCTCTCAGCCCCCTGTCAAAATATTGACCAGAGATCTGACATGGGGCCATTAACCCTCGGACACAAGGCAGAAGGTGGCTCCCCTTGAAACTCAAAAGCAGTAAATATAAGATCAACGAGGGGAAGTTCTGCTTTACACAGAAGGGGTACTGACTAAAAATACGAGTAGCTACGAGAAGTATTTAGATGAATTCATAGATAGTTGATCTTCACACAGCAGTGGAAGTGAACTTTTAAAAACACAAACCAGATCACAACACTCTATGGTCCAAAACCTCTCACTGCCCTCAGAATAAAATTCAGAGTCTTCACCCCGGTGGCTTCTGTTCCTTCTCCTCCTGCGCCTCACCTCCTCGCTCACTGGGCTTCAGCCATGCTGGGCTTCAGCCATGCTGCGCTCCTTGCGGTCTCTTGGACATGCCCTGCTCTTCCTGCCTCAGGGCCTTTGAATATGCCCTTTACTATAATGGGCTACTCTCCTCTGCTCTTTGCCTGAGTGGCTCTTTCTCATCCTCCACACTTCAGCCTAAATGTCACCTCCTTCAGAGGGCTTTCCCTGCATGACTGCCCAGCTGAGTCAGTGCCTGGTCAGTCTATGTTGTCATCTTTTCATTTTCTGTCTTTTCATCCCCATGTCCCCAGAACAAGTACTCTACTGGCATGGTGCCTGGCATGTACTATTTATTCAGTACTGACTATGCTGGATGCAGTCCTAAATGCCTTTATATGAACTAACTCATTCAGTCCCTACACATTAACCCTGTAAGAGAAGTATTGTTAGTACTATCCTTATTTTATAGATAGAGAAACTAAGGTATGCCCTAGCCAGTTTGGCTCAGCAGTTAAGAGCGTCAACCTGCGGTCCAAAGAGACCCGGGTCCGGTTCCCGCTAGGGGCACATACTTCATTTGCAGTTTGTCCCGGGACTGGTTGGGTTGTGCGGGAGGCAGCCACTGGATGTGTCCCTTTCACGTCGATGTTTTTTTCTCTTTCTCTCTTCCTCTCTCTCCCTCCCACTCTGTCTGAACAAAAAATGGAAAAATGTCCTCAGGTGAGGATGAAAAAAAGAAAGAAACTAAGGTATGATTTGCTAGAAATTTAGCCTGGTCACAGCTAGTGAGAGGCAGAGAAGAGATTAAAATCCAGGCAGAGGGGCTCCAGAGTTTACACTCTTTTTTTTTTTTATAAATTTTTATCCTCACCCGAGGACATTTTTCGATATTTTGTTCAGATAGAGCAGGAGGGAGAGAGAGAGAGAGAGAAAGAAACATCCACGTGAAAGGGACACATCAAGTGGCTGCCACCCGCACGACCCAACCAGGGTCGGGGACAAACTGCAACCGAGGTACGTGCCCTTAGCGGGAACCGAACCCGGGTCTCTCCAGACCGCAGGCCGATGCTCTAACCGCTCAGCAAAACCGGCCAGGGCCAGAGTCTACACTCTTAACCACAACTCTCTACTGCCTCTCCAGTACTTATTCAGGTCAGCAGTAGACATTTGAGGGATGGATGGATGGATGAATGAATGAATGAATGAGAAGCAACGTTATTGGTACAAAGGACCTTAGAATCAGAGAGATGTAGGTTTGGGACCCAACTCTGTCTCCTGTGAACTTGGGTCTTAGATTCTCATTCTATTAAGAAACAAAACCCTTCAAAGCAGTAAGAAACTTAATTTTAAAAAACTGGGCAAAAGGCTTGAACAGGAAATTCACTGAAAAAGAAACCAGAATGCAAAATAAACAAATGAAAATATTCAGCATCTCATTGGGGAAATGCAAATGAAGACTGACACATTAGGGACAATGAAGAAATCTGATCATACGAAATGCTGGTGGGGATGTGGAGCAACTGGAACTCTCATCCACCGTGGCAGAGGAAGGGGAGAGTGTGCACTGGTACAAGCACTTAGGAAAACAATCTGGCAGCATTTGTAAAGCCAGACATGCATACTCTATGACCCACAATTTCAATCTTAGGTATGTAGCTTAGAGAAACTCCTGCATGTGTGCACCAAGAGATATGTTATAAGAATGATCATGGCAAAACCCTAGAAGCGTCATACATGCCCACTGACTGGAGAATAAGTAAAGTGACCTAGGTCTGTTTAGACAATGGAGTACTAGACGGCTGAAAAAAATGAATGACAGCTAAAATGCAAAATTTAGCAATGCGTGAAAAAAATCAAGCCAATGAGGAATGCAGTGCGTTCACAGATATTTGTTTTCATAAACCAGACATTCATCACACATTTTTTGTATTAATTAAATATTACATAATAAAAATGTAAACTTCTGTAGTTCCCAGGGTCATTGTAAGAATCAAATGAAAGTGTGGATAGAGTTTATTGTTCGTTCAACAAGCATCCACCAAATAACAAGCACCCTCTTAGACACAAAATTGTGTCTAAGATACAAAAATTGAGAACACAATCTAACTGAGAGGAGGTGGCTTAAGATCAGAGCAGTGAAAAGCACAAGCTTTGGAGCTAGAGAGACCTGAGTATGAATCCACACTCTGCTATGTACTAGCTGTGTGACCTTGGGTGAGTTACCCAAACTCCTTCATCCTCAGTTTTCTCATCTGTAAATCAGGAATGGGAAAGCTACGAGGCTGAGATAAAGCTAGAAAAACAACTGGCTTGCCCTGATATTGAGCACTTACTACAAGCTCAGTGATTGTCCCTGTGAGTGCACAGTGCTGAGGAGGTGGTGTGGAGAGGAGGGTGCCACTCTGCCCAGGTGAATATTGAATGGGAGGAGAAGGATTGTATACTGAAGTTTGGATTATATATCGAAGGCTCTGAAGGGTCAATGAAGGTTTAAAGAAAGATAGGGACAGAATTTGTGTCTCAGAAAGATCCCTCTGGCTAAAGTGAGAGATACAACCTGAGCCAAGAAAGCTGTTTAAGAGAGACTGTTAAAATAATCTTGGTTAGAGATTATGCAGTCCTGAACTAGGGGTCTAAAGTCCACAGGGACAGGAGGACTGCAGAGAAGGGAACAGATTCTAAAGCTATTGGGGAAATAAAATTTATTGGACTGGGAGACTGTATGTGGGAGCAAAGGAGCAGAAATCACCTGGGACGATATCCAAGTGTGATGCCCTGAGACAGGGAACCCAGAAGGAGAAGCAGGTTGGAGGGGAGATCAAGATGACGGGTTCAGAGTTGGTCAAGCTGAGTTGGAGTGCTTGGAGGTTAATAAATGGAGATATTTAAACGGTACTGTGTTTTGTCCTACCGGTATGGCTCAGTGGTTGAGTGCCGACCCAGCACCAAGATGTCACTGGTTCGATTCCCAGTCAGGGCACATGCCCGGTTGTGGGCTGCATTCCCAGTGGGGGGCATGCAGGAGGCGGCTAATCCATGTTCTCTCTCATCGATGTTTCTATCTCTCTCTCCCTCTCACTTCCTCTCTCTCTAAAATCAATAAAGGGAAAAAAAGCCCTGGCTAGTCTGCTCAGTGGTTAGAGCATTGGCCCGCGGACCAGAGAGTCCCAGGTTTGGTTCCCACTAAAGGCACATACCTCAGTTGTAGTTTGTCCCCGGCCCGGTTGGGGTTGTGTGGGTGGCAGCCACTTAATGTGTCTCTCTCATGTCGATCTTTCTCTCTCACTCTCTTCCTCCCTCTCTCCCTCCGGCTCTATCTGAAGATAAATGCAAAAATGTCCTCAGGTGAGGATATAAATAAATAAGTAATAAACAAACAAACAAACAAAGGGGAAAAATTTTTAAATAAACAAATAAAGGGTACTGCATTTATACACTGGGACCTGAGGGCAAAGCTCGCTTGGAGAAGGTAACTGGGAGTGGGTGAGGTTGTCCAGAAGGCTGGGGAGGTGTGCAGCAGGCCAAGATGCTGGGGTGACGGAAAAGGAGCTGCTGTGGGGGAGGCGGGAAATAGGAATATGAGGTCTCCCTGAAGCTGAGGGAGGAGAGAGATTGAAGCAGGAGGGTGTGGCCCACCCCAGAGTCAGATGTCACAGGGAGGCTGAGAAGAAGCCACCAGACCTGGCCCTCAAGGATGTCAATGCTCTGGGCAAGAACGATTTCCTGGCATGGTGTGGGCTGAGCTTTGGTGAAGCTGCACGGTGCGGGGCTTTTCTCAACGTTCCCAGACTGATCTAGGGCCCCTTCACTGTGCCCCACAGCCCCGGGCCATCGTGCCTACATCTTAGGTCTTACTTACCATCTTTGTTTAATGTCTATTCCTGGTTGGTCTGTAAACTCCAGGAGCAACAAGCAGGAATTGTGCTAAACATATTCTCTCACTTGAGCCTCATTTCAGTCCCAAGAAATATCATATTCATCCCCATTAAACAGGTGAGTGAACTGAGGCCCTGGGGTCAGGGACTTACTTGGCCCATATTGGGGACAGGTTCCATCTGTAACTGGGTGGCAGTCAGGAAAAACAAATTCACATCTTTGAACCTCCAATACCTGAACTTGATAGTTCTAAACTTTAGCCTGCATACAAAACACCAGAGACTGGTATGAATTCGCAGGCTCTTAGGCCTCAAACTGAGATTCTGATTCAGCAGGTGCGAAGTAGTGCCTGGGGACCTGTTTTGTCAACCAGCACCCCAGGTGATTCTCATGCAGGTGATGGGGCCACCCTGAGGCAGCATGAACCCAATGGTGTGCTGCGTGCTTGGACTTTCAGGTGGCAGAGTGGTCCTGGACCCCGAAGCTACTGGTTTCTGGCAATCAGTTAGGGCTCTGGCTGCAGCTGGGAGCGCCTGGGGCTGGGGGAGGCAGAGGGTGGTAATAAAGAAACAACAGGAAGCTCAGCTTTTATTAGCCCTGGGTACTCGCAGCTGCAGGTGAGTAATCTGATTTCTGCGGCGTCCTGTTTTCTCCGCTGCATGGCGGTTCCTCGACACCCACTCACCTGCCACCAGGCACGGGAGAAAGGGCGGGTGGGAGGGAGGATGGGCGTGGGGCTCCGCCCGTCTGGGTCCCTCGCCCACGCCCGCGAGGGCACACTGGCAGCGTGTGCAGGGCCACCGGCCGGCTGCGCACCTGGCGCACTCCCTGCAGGGAAGTTGGGCTCTGCCTGCTGCCTGCGGAAGAGGGGGGCAACCGACTCACACGCCCACTCCTGGCCAGCCCTGCCGAGGCCCCGCCCCCGCCCAAGCTTAGCCCCCTGGCTCCCAGCTTGCTCCACCAGATCAGATGACCTAGTGCCCATCTCCTGGCTCCGCCATTGACTTCCAAGCCTCAATCGCTGCCTCTATAAAATGGGATAGTGTGCCCGGCTGGTGTGGCTCAGTGGTTGAGCGTTGACCCATGTACCCAGAGGTCACCGGTTCCATTCCTGGTCAGGGCACATGCCCAAGTGTGGGTCTGATCCCCAGTGGGGGGCATGCAGGAGGCAGCCAGTCAATGTTCTCTCTCATGGATGTTTCTATCTCTCTCTCCCTCTCCCTGCCTCTCTCTCTCTAATATCAATAAAGAAAACTTTTTTTAAAAATGGGAGAGTGTCAGTCTGGTGATGGGGGAAGGAAAAGATGTGATCGCTATAAACTCTCAAGTACTGTAACGACACTGAGTCATCAGGAAGAACCTGTCCAAGGGAGGCAAGTCTCTTAACTGCCTTGTGTCTCAGTTTCTGCATTTGTAAAAGGGAATGATGACCTCTTCCTCACAAGCAGGCAATGCTCAGGAGGTGCCTAAAGCACTGTGCACAGGGGCAGTGGTTGTCATTGTGGTTACTGCTGGGCCGTCCAGAGGCGCATGCTCTCGCACTCAGGTCCCCTGCTTTGCCTTGCTTCCCACTCCTATCTGGGAAATGGGGAGCTTGGGGAATGCTGGAATCAGAAAAGTCTGAGGCTCTGAGCGAGTCGGGGGCTTGCCCAAGACTGGAGATTTGTTCAGAGAGAGAGAAAACTCTCTGAACCATGTTTTCCGTCTGTAAAATGGGTTTGATAACAGGTTCTCTGCCAACCCGAGGAGATTGTAAAGGCCACATAAGAAAATAAATCCGGAAACATTCTGTAATGTAATGTTCTTTGCTGTCCACATGCACAGACTGTAATTATGATTTCTTCCAGTGCCTCTTTGTCCTAAGGACTCAAGGATTCGTAAAGGGCTGAAATAGCCCTGGCCAGTTTGGCTCAGGGGTTAGAGCGTTGGCCCAAGGACCAGAGAGACCTGGTTTCAATTCCTGCTAAGGGCACGTACCTCGGTTGCAGTTTGTTCCCGGCCCTTTTGGGGGTCGTGTGGGTGGCAACCAGTTGATATGTCTCTCTCACATCGATGTTTCTCTCTCTCTTCCCTCTCTCCCTTCCGCTCTGAAGATAAATGCAAAAATGACCTTGGGTGAGGATAAAAAAAATAAAAATAAATAAAAATTTAAAATTTTTTAAAAAAAGAGTTGAACTAGACTGAGCCACTGCGTTTCAAAGGATCCCGTGGAGAGGATCTCGTGTGGGGCCCTCCACGTCAGCCGGTGACAGCATGCCTGGCTGGCACAGGGTGTAGGAGATTCTACCTTCAGGGGCGTCCTGGTCCGATGAGCCCGAGAGGCAGAGGTGTCCTGGGAGGACGTGGACTCCCGAGGGGTTACGGGAGGAGGACTTCCAGGAGGAGGCAGCCTGGGGAGAACATTTGAGGAGAGGGGTAGCTCACGTGAGGAGAAGGGAAGGCACATTTGGGCAGAGACACATTGCAGCAGGAAAATTCCGGACGGGAAAGCGATTGGTGTGTTCGGGGGAAGGGTGCGGTGTGCGGCTGAAACACGGGTGAGAAGAGTTGGGTTCAGGGTGAAGGCAAACTGGGCGGGGCTTCCAGTGCCACCCTGGGGAGTCGGGCAGCACTCGGCCCAAGGCAATGGCGAGGGTGCGGGAGAACAGCAGCGCCTACAACAGCACAGTTGGAGGGAGAGAAGACAAAGATGACTGAGCTCTGTCTCTGGAGGCTGAGGTAGATGGTGACAGATGGGGAACCCAGGAAGGGAGCAGGTGAGGTCACCTTTGAGGTACCTGTCAGGCATTTATTTCTTTAAGAGCGGTCTGCACCAGGCACCCAGGTGTGGGAGTAGATAAGAACCAAGACTATCCAGGGAGAAGTGAGAGAGAGAAGAGAATATTGTATTAGTTGGGAATCTTTGGTTGTAAGTGATAGAAACTCAATTCAAACTAGGTTAAGAACAAAAATTAAAAAGGAAAAAAAAGAAATTAAGACTTGAGTGTCTCCTTTATCCTGGAGTTTCAAGAGTGAGTCGACTTCAGGCATTGCTGGATCCAGGGGGTTCCCAATAATAGCTTTGGGTTATCGCACCACTACCCCCATCAGTCAGCACTGGCTTCTGCCTTTCTTTAAGAATGGGCTTCCTTGCCCAGTCGGTGTAGCTAAGTGGTTGAGCATCAGCCCATGCACCAAGGGGTCACTGGTTCAACTCCCGGTCAGGGCACATGCCCAGGTTGTGGGCCAAATCCCAGTGGGGGGGCATGCAGGAGGCAGCCAATCGATATTTCTCTCTCTCTCTCTCTCTCCCTTCCTCTCTCTCTTAAAATCAATAAAGAAAAATTATTAAAATAAATAAATTAATTAAATGACATAAAAATAAAAGAATGGGCTTTCTTCTGTCCCACGGCAGGCGGGCCCTCTCCAGTCCCAGGAAAGCTACATATTTACGTTCCATCAGCTAACACTTCAGAAGGAGAAAGCCAGCAGTCCCCATCGGCTCCATCACAGTCCCAGGGAGGGCCCGGAATGACCCAGCCTTCGTCACATGCCCAGGCCCAACCCAATCACTGTATCAAGGAGAACGGGCACTGTGGTTGGCCTACTTGCCCTTCTCAGTGGGTGGGGACCTCTGATGCACACCCACCATAGACAAGAAGTGGGAGAGGATGGGAAAATAAGTCAGACAGACAAAATTAAATTCATCACTCTCTTGGTTCACTATAAGGTTTGAGGGCAGAACCCTAGGACACCAACATTTAAGGGTTGGACAGAACTTGGGAAGGAGACTGATGAGTATGAGGGAGGTTCTGGGAGAAGCAAGATCTTCAAGGGAAGAGAGAAGTTCTACAAGGAGGGAATGTTTGAAGGCAAATTCTGGAAAGAGTGATAGGCCCCTACTGTGCTGGGTCCAATACGCACCCCCACCTGGAGTGGAAAGGCTATAAACCCTGCTTGGGCCAGTACAGATTCTACTATCTACCCCAGAAGAGCCTGTTTCCTAAAAAATGCTTACTCCACTGCCTGGCACATAGTAAATGCTCAATAAATGGGAGCTACTTATAGTGCTGGTGGAATAAATAGTAGCAGTAGTCATAGTAACAGCATCCAGAATCCTGCTGCCTGATAGGGCAGAAAGTATAGCTAATAAATTCAGCATTACCGAGGCATCATTCATTCATTCACTCAACCACCTTTGAACACCTGCTATATACAAGTCCTTGTGCCAGACACAACAGATGCAAAGAAGACTAGAACACGGAGTTTGCAGTGTTGGATACAGACGTGATGGCGGGTGGTCATAATGCAGGCAATAAATGCCATGCTGTGGGAGCCCACAGAAACTGGGTCTGTGTGGAGGTACCAGGGCAACCCCCTATGAAGGCAACATTTGAGGTGGGTCCAAAGTACAACTGATGAAGACCAAAAAAGCTGACATTTTGTGTATGCTCACCATGGTGCGGGGTGCTGGGTGTACTGAGCATTTTCACAGGTTGTTCCCATTACATGGGTGAAGGAATGGGGGCCCAGAGGGGTAAGGTGGCTTGCTCAGAGTCACTACACTTGTTTTTTTTTTTTTGGTTTGTTTGTTTTGTTACTATTCACCCAAGAATATTTTTCCATTGATTCTTAGATAAAGTGGAAGGGATGAGGGGGGAGAGAAACATCGATATGAGTGAGACACATTGATTGGCTGCCTCCCGCACGACCCCTACAGGGGCGGGTATTGAACCTGCAACCCAAGTACATGCCCTTGACTAGAATTGAACACATGACCCTTTGGTCCACGGGGCAGCGCTCCAACCGCTGAGCCAAACCGAACAGGGCAGAGTCAGCACACTCATAAGTGGAGGCACCAGGGCTGGCCCAGGGACCTGACCCCACTGAATGATTTTACCAGGTAGGGAAGAAAGGAGAGACAGGATGCCAGGCAGAGACAAAAGGATAATGTGACCCAACCCTCCGGGATGGGGAGAAGGAGCCAAGATCCCCACACTGGGAAAGCCCATGCCTGTGGGAGGGTGGGACAGGGACAATAGGACAAAGACAAATGGGAGCCATGACCTCCAGCAAGTCCCGTTCCTCCTGGAACCTCAGTCTCCTTACCTGTTCTGTGGGGATAAAGAAGTCTGTTATCTCCATCCCCATTCCACAGGCGAGGAAGCAGAGATTAGATCAAGGCCCTCTGGCTCTGCTGGAGCAGATGGGGTGGGAGAGCTCCCTGCAAACCCTCCTCTCTGTCTCAAGGTGGTTGCCACAGAGCATCCCAAGAGAAGGGGCGCGCCTCCGTGGGAGCAGCCCTGATGGGTCCCAGAAGACACTCCTGCGCTCTAATACAAATACACATTCAATATCTTAAGGACCTTAGAGACAGTTACATCCCTGCATTATGGGGGTGGTGCATGCAACCTGCAAATAGAGAAATAGAGCCCAGAAAAGGTGAGGTGACTTGTTCAAGGTCACTCAGTGAACTGGTGGCAGACCTCCATCCGGAATGTAGGTCCTGACACCTGGCCCTGGGCTCTTTCTCCATTCCACAAGCCACTCCTCACAAATGACCTCTCGCAGTGCCTCCACCATAGCAACCTTACCGGTCTGGAACAGTTAGTATGGACCAGGCACTTCACCTTCTTTTTCTCTGGTCCTCCAAACCACCCTCTGAAGTGTTGTCCAGGGCAGCCATAAGGTCTGGTAACAGAGGCACATGTTCATACATAATAAGTAGTTTATCAATAGTACATTCATTACAAAACATGTGAAATAATAATCAATGCATCCAGACTTTAGGGCTACCCTGTAAATGATACAATCCTATTTTACAGATGAGAAAACTGAGGATCAGTGATGTGGAAAGTCTGACTTAGGGACTACAGCTAGGAAGCAACAGGATGAGGATTAGCATCCAAACATCTCTTACTCCAGAGCCTGGGTGTCTTATCCCCACCCCAAGCTGCTGTCAGATAAGAGACGAGAGGTCCTGCACAGGGAGGCAAGGGGTGAAGGCAAGAGTCACTGATCCCTGGTGATGAGGGAGGTACAGGTTAGTGTAGTGGTTAAACAGTTAGCCCCTGAAGTCCGGCTGCCTGGGTTTGAATCCTGCTCTGCAACTTCTTAGCTCTATGTTGCTAGTCCTTTCTGAGCCTCAATGTCCTCATCTGTAAAATGTGGATGTAATAGTGTCATTGGGTTGTTGGAGGAGGTGTTAAATTAGAAAAGTGTGACTTATGGCATGCACAACATAAATGTGTCCTCTTAATCACTGGCACCTTGTATGGCATTTTGCAGTGACTGCCTCATTGCCCATCAGTTCTGCTTTTATAAGACGCTGGGTTCTGGAGCTGGCCATCTGGTCTCTGCCATTTGCTAGGAAGGTGATCTTGAGCTGAGAGAGAGAGTGAAGGTTAAGCCTTGAGTCCCTTGTCTCATGGCTTTGTAGCTCATTTCGCAATTTTATATAATTTTTCTTAAAGGGGGTCTCCTAATATTGTATAAGCTCTACTGACAACATGCAAAACCCGGACCCACCCTGTGTGAGCAATGCACGGGCCTCAGTTTTCTTATCTGTGGAGGTGGGGAGAGTATTACTGTACTGATTAAAATGAATTCGTGTAGGATGCTTAAAAAGTTCCTGGCATATAGTAAGTGCCCAATAAATGCTGGCTTCTTAAGTAAATCTCCAGCTAGTATATATGCTAAGTATTGTAAATGTGCTACATGCCTTACATTGGTTGTTATTTAATTATGTTTAATCTTTACAACCACCCCTCCCATTTTACAGGTGAGCAAACAGGCTCAGAGAGGTGAGGTCAGAGAGCTTGGAAGCCAAATAGGTCTGACTCCAGGGCCATGGCCCTAACCACTGCCCCCACTACTCCCCTGCAGCTGAACCTGGAGGACTCAGATCCCACCTCAGCCAGTCACTGTCTGCCAGGCCCTGGTCACAGGAAAGTGGCCCATGAGGCCCCTGCCAAGGAAGAGCCCCCCCACCCCAGTCCAGCTGGGCCTGGGGACCTGCCACACCTAGTATGATGGTCCCTTCTGCTCCTTAGAGCTTCCTCTTGAGCCCCTATCACCAGAGGCCCTGGCCCAGGTGGGGCGGGGGCCAACGGGTGACAATGACCGATTTAGAAAGTAAAGTTGCTTCTCAAACAAATAAGAAAGAAGAGGAAAGAAAGAAATGGCCTGCCCGCTTCCTGCCCCACTCTCTCTCCCAGCACCTGGGGCACAGCTGCGAGTTTTCACTGCTTGTTTGTTCATCCTGCCTCGAGGCGCCTCTGCTGAAGGCCCCAGGCCCTCCCCATGGGCAGCGCTGATTATGGAGCCCCAGGAAATAAGCACCCTTCATGATTGTTTTATTGTTATTGTCTCCGGTATTGTGTTGGACAACAATACCAATAATCATAACAATCTGGGTTTCCTGTGGTTGGGAGAGAGGGAATTACCAGCATCATCTTGGGAGTGGCTGTCCTGGCTCTGTGATGTATGAGGTGTGAAGGCCTGGCCAGCTCATTACTTCTCTCTGGAGCTCAGTCTCCTTGTCTGTGAAAGGGTGATGGCGATGGTGATGGAGAGGGTGAGGGCTGGATGTGGTAGGCACGAGAGGCAGGTAAAGCACGGTGCAGGGCCCCGTGGCAGCTACACAGTCAGTGACTAGGAAAGCATCCTGCAGGATGGCCCATTTCACACCCTTCATGGCTGTGGTTGGCAAGCTCAGAGGACTCGGAGGTAGAATACTCCTTAGCATGTTCTAGCCCCTGTTTAAATGCTTTCTGTATAATAACTCATTTTATCCTCACCTTATCAAATGAAGTAGATACTATTGTCATTCATATTTTACAAATGAGGAAACTAAGACACAGAAAAGTGACTTGCCCAAGGTCAACAAGTCTGGTTAGTGCAGAGCCAGGGAGAACCCAGCCCGGCTGGGTCCAGAATCATTGCTGTTAGCTGCATACCTTTCCCTGGGGGCAGGCCTGGCTGTGTGGGGTCTGATTTGCTCTGTGACCTCAGACTGCATTGGCCTCTCAGCCTCAGTTCTTGATCTGCAAAGTGAGCAGCCCCTAATCCCTGCCTGTAGATACTGTACAATCCTACGGGAGAGTTGTGGTCAGTCAGTGACAATGTAGAAAAAGACGCTGCATGACTATACCAGGAGCTCAGGAAGTCATGGTTGTCACTGCCGCAATTATTCTTAGTTTCCGAGTCACAGGCGAGCGCCAGCCTAGAGGATGCTGAGGGCCCTGCCCAGCTCTGAAAATCGAGCTGGTGGTTGCAGCTGGGTAGTGGCTCCAGGAGGCACCTGGTGAGAGGTGACTCCACCCATAGGGGCTAAAAAAATCCCTGAGGCTGCCACTGCAATCTGTCAGATACCTGCCCCGTTTAGTGGCAAATTCTTCAACTCTGCTTCCCTGTCCCATTCCCACCTCCATGAGCTGTGTGGTTCTAGAGAAATTACTTGACCTCTCTGAGACAGGGGAAGGATACAACCTTGCAGAGTTTTGTTGGACTAGAGATAATGTAGATAAAGTGCTTAGCATGGTACCTGACATGCAGCCTCAAAGAGGCGACCAGAACGTGAGTTTTGGGGCCGACCTATGTTCCAAACCTGCCATGCCATCTCCTGTTGTACAATCTTGGGCAAGTTACTTACACGCTATGAACCTGAGAAACAGATTAGCATGGTATCCATCACACAGTAGTTGCTTAATTAACTATTGTGGTTGGCTGTGAGCATTTCTTGCACTTTATAAGGATAGCCAGAGGCCCTCAAAGATCCTAGGCGTATATTGTTTCTCTAGTGATGACTTATTTCTCTGTTTGCGCCCACCAGAACTCCCCTCTGCCTTTCTGCATCCTGTTCTGTGCCCTGTTAGGTGACCTTTGTGAGTGGGATCAATGGTCTTCTTTGCCTCTGGCTCTTGGCTGGGTGGAGCAGAGGGGCAGGAGGGCAGAGGGCAGATGGAGAATGGGGCCTGAGTACTTATTTCCCAAGCCCCTTCCTGCAAGGTTGCCCCGGGTTGGCTGTATCCTTCACCCAAAGGCTACAGCTCCTACAGGCAGCCCTGTGCATCTATCTCTGGCCCTGGGTCCCGGTAACCTCTCTCCCCCCACCCTCCAGGCCTTTCGTGGTAACGGCTCCCCATTGTTGCTGGCTCCCGGACACAGCACCATCCCTCTCGGTTTCTCTGAATCCTCCCCATGTCTTTGTTAATAGTCCCTTGATGAAACTCTCTTCAAATTACTCAGTTCGAGTGCACCATCTGTTTCCTGCCAGAGCCCTGATCACACTGTATTCTGTCCTACTCATCCAGGACTCAGGTGTGGTGGAATAACAGACACTCACACTGCTTTTACATACGCGGGTTTACCCATCTGAGTAACTTTTGCTGAGTATCTGCTGTGTGCCAGGAAACTGGGAGCAGAGGATGACCAAGATATAGCCCCTGACCTCAAGGAGCTCATGGGCTAGTTGGGGAGACAGACACCTACACAGACAACCACAGTGCTTGCTCAAAGCCACGGCAGAGGCAGACGAGAAACCATCCAACGCCGGAGGAGGCTGGGAAGCTGTCCAGGGGGACTTTGGGTCAGCATCTTTCAGAAAACTTAACATTTTATTTAACCCACATTCCAAAATGTTATCAACGTATAATCTTATCAATAAAAAGTGATATGAAAGTTCCTTAGATCTGTTGTTTTCTAAGTCTTCACATTCCGGTGTGTGTCTTACACTGAGCTGGGCTCAGCCTGGCTGCACTGCGGGGCTCAGGAGCCTCCTCTGGTTAGGGGTCGAGCAAGCATCTCATTTGAGCCTCACAACAGCTCTGGGGGATAAATGGTGCTGAGAAGAGATAACCGGTGAAGAGAAAACAGAGACACAGAGGAGTTGTTACTTGTCTGAGGTCACAATTACTCCCTAGTAGGGCAGGATTTGAACCTGCATCTGTGACGCTCCAAAGCCTACCTCTTCCCGCTGCCCTGCTCTGTCTCAGGGCCAAACCTTCCTCCCCAGAGAGAAGCAGCTAAACACTGAAAAGTCAAACTTCAACTGAGGTCTTCTGACCCCCCCATCCGGTGAGGTTTCTACCACAGTTGATTCGATGGGACAGATTGGGAAAGGGTCACAACCCTCCCAAATGGGTTCTAACCCCTATCAAGATGGCCCAGGAGTATGTGTGGTGGCAGCATAGAACCCAGGGTGGCTGGCACAGTGTTCAATTCTCTTAGGGGAAGGGGCTTGTTAACGGGAGGAAGGCGCAGTCGGGATGGGGAGAGTAAGTTGGCAACTAGCCTAGGCACACTGTGAAGCCAGCTTGGCATCTTTGCCAAAGCCATAGTCAGCAATTCCTTCCTAGCCCGAACACTGGATTATCCAAAAAATGCCCACTCCCTGAGCCTAGTGGAGTTTATAGAGGTCACAGTGATTTAGTCACCATCATTTCACACTGATGCTTGGGAGGTTGAAAGGGGATGATAAAGGTAAGACATTCCAATGGGCAGCTCACCCCAGGCTCTCACGTGGACAGAGTAGTGGGAGAATTCTCAGACCCTCGTCCTTGGATGAGAAACCAGAGCCGTAATGGGAGCAAGGAGAGTTCCCTGGCACGTCCGGGTGTGTGTTTGGTGCCTCCAGAGGTGTGTGCGGTGCTAAAAATAATGATCAGTGGCTGAGTATTCCCGACCAATTCACTACTCGTCAATTGTCCATCCCCTCCGCCGTCCACGGTGTGCCCATCCATGCATCCATCTCTCGGCTCCTTCATTCCTTCATCCAGACTCACGTTCTCCCATCCTGTCATCTACCCGTCTGTTGCTATTGACTCTGCACCTGGTCCGGGGTTGGATGCTCTACGTGTAACAGTGCTTAAGACTCAGATCTTCCTCCAGACCTGGCGGGGCTGATGGACACTTCGTCTAAGCAAGGGGCGTAAGCGTGGCGACGGAGGGCTCTAGGAGGTGCAGCGGGAGCGCCACGGAGGAAATGCCCAACTGCACCCTAGGGAGTCAGGAAGGCTGCTTGAGGAAGGAACACCTGAGCTGGTTTTGAAAGAGGAACAGGGGCTTGTGAAGCCAGAAGGAGGAAGCCTGGCTGACGAGATGGGCAGTGATGCGGGCTGGCCAGTGACTCAAAGGGACCGGCAGCAGAAGCCGGTGGGAGGAAATGAAGGACTGGCCTCGAGCCAAGACTTCACTCCAGGTTCTCAGGAGGGGCTTAAAAATGGTGACAACCCAGAAGTCTGCGCCAGCCTTACCAGGTCTTGCCTTCTCTGAGCACAGCATAGAGTCTGGGATGTTGGAACTCACAGACCTAGAGAGCATCTGGATTAGTTCACTTACTGTAAATTGAGGAAATAGAAACCTAGAGAGGAGGAAGGACATGCCACAGTCACATAGAGAGTTAGGGGTCCCCAAGCTCAGGTCTCTCACCCCAGTGCATTCTAGTGTTCTTTCCACTAGAGTCTGGGTCTCCCCCCTCACCTCACCCATATACATACAGTCAACAATGGAGTCTAAACACTTGTAACCCCTCAAAGCCTGGCATAGTGCTGGGCCCGGAGAAGGGGACCTTCTCTATTGCCACTGGGTTTCTGCCCTGTCCCCACAAATAATCAGATTGATGGAACTCGTTCATGCTCTCTCCTTTGTCCCATTTAATTCCCACAACAATCCCAAATCACTGGAATTACTGCTTCTTTCTACAGATGGGGGAAAGGAGGCTCAAAGAGGGGAAGGGACTTGCCCAGAGTCACACAGCTCAAATGTAGCAGAGCCAGCACCCTGACTTCCCGCCCTGTACCTGAATATTCTGGCCCCTAACTGACCCTGTGCCACTGAAGTCAGGGGCTGTGGACAGACAGGTTCAGCAGGGACAGGAACCAAACGGGGGTGGGGGCCTGGGAGACGGGGGAAGGACCCTGGAAAGGAAACCTCGGAGATTGTTTTCACCTGTAACCTGCGGTGCCCCACCCAGCAATGGAAAATGTGTGTCAGAGGAAGCTGCTGGCTGGGACGAGTGAGGTGTGCGTGGGTGACAGCATGAAGAGGGGCACCATGGGGGGCAGGATGTGCTGGGGTTGGGGGGCAAGGTCAAGCGTGCTGGAGCAGGGTTCAGGTTCTGCCGTTTTCTCTCTGGTTCTCACTTTCTTTCTCGTGCTCTCAGAACTAACGGTAAGACTTTCACTTCCAGAAGGATGGGCAGACCGTCCTACGAAAGCTGTCCTCAAGCTCTACCTCCCAGATCCCCTTGGCCCCTGGCAATTCTCTGCTCAACAGTTCATTCAACCAGCATTGATTAAGCACCTGCGGTGTGCCCAGATGCCAGGATGTGGACGGCCTCTTCCCGACCCAGAGAGGGGCACTGCTAGGAAATGGCAGAGCCAGGACTGGACACAGGTGGCCTGCTCTCAACCGCTCCACCGAGGAAAGGGAAGAGGGGGCAGATGTGGGGCAGGATGTGGAGGGAGCCCCAGAGGAAGCCCGAAGAGGAGCCGGTGTCCTGGCGCGAGAGCGGGGAAGGTGCTGAGCCTGAGGCTGGGGGCCGCCGGAGCCCAGGCAAGAAGCCCCTCAAAGAATCGCCCCGGGCACTGAGCAGCTATGGACAAATTTTGAGCAAGGGAGTGGCATGGCCGTGTTTTTTTCTAGAAAGATGCCCACCTTTAGAGTGGCGATCAGCAGCGGCCTCGGTGGACACAAGTCAAATGTGATTTATTTCCGTGTTTGTTTCCTAGGGCTACTGTAACAAAGTACCACAGGCCAGGTGGCTTAAGAGAACGGACATGTCCTCTGTCCGCATTCTGGAGGTTAGAGGACTGAAATCGAGGTGTCTTCAGGGCCACGTTGTCTGAGACTCTGAGAAGAAACCTCTCTTGCCTCTTCGTAGCTTCTGACGATCCTTGGCGCTCCGTGGTTTCAGCGGCATGGCTCTGGCCTCATGGCGTTCTCCCTGCGGGTCTCTCTCCTCTTCTTATAAGGACACCAGTCATATTGGATGAAGGGCCCATCCTACTCCAGTATGACCTCATCTCAACTAATTATATCTGTAACCATCTTATTCCCAAATAAGGCCACATTCTGAGTACTGGGGGTTAGGACTTCCATATATCTTTCTTGGGGACACAATTCAACTCATAACATGTCATTAAAGTGCTTGTCATATAGATAAATCTGGACGCTGAAAAAAAAAAATCCCATACAGATTGCACGTCCTAGTTTGAGATTCAGAAAATATGGCCTCAGCATATCTGTCCCCCACACTAATACTTTGCCCTAGTGAATACAAAATAAATGTTTGAGAAATACTTGGCTTGTGGTCCCCTAAGGCCCTCAGGTCTTTCCTTAACAAGTTAGAGAAATAGAATAAATGTCCCCAGAGATCAAAGTGAGCTGCCTTCTGTCCTGGATTCCTGGCAGGCAGCTGTTCCACTGAACTGGGCACCTCCTTCCCCTCCTGCCTGGGCACCAGCTTGGGGCATAGTCAGTCATGAGAAGGATAGAAGAGAGGCCTCAGCTCCCTTTCTCCCTGGATTAAGCAGAACCCACTGTTCTCCGTTTTCTCCCTTGCTTCCTCATCCAAACAGGCTCAGACTGCTCCATTCAGAAAAATGTCCACGCTCTGCCTCTGCCTCCTTGACCTGGTTCGGGCCTTTATCTTAACCACTGGAACTATTGCCCTCACCTCCAAATTGATTTCCCTGCCACAAGCAGCCAATTGGGTCATCGTAAACATGAATCTGATGACTTCGCTTCCTGCCATAAAACCTTCAATGACTCCCTATTGCTCTCAGAATAAAGTCCAGATTCCTTAGCCTGCAATTTCAGGCCTGGACAAGTTGGTCTCCAGGTAGCTATCCAGACTTGTTTTCACCATTTCCATACATGTGCTCTATCCTACAAGCAATGGAGTTTCCAGAATTTCCATTTAAAAGAGACTGGAGTGGTAGGTTCTGGTTGGAAAGGGATATAGAGGGGGCTTATCTCGAAGTTGTCTCTAGAAGCAGGAACACCTGAGCATGGCTGGCTGCACTGTCCTCTTTTCCACATCTGTTCCTTAGCACATGCTGTCCCCTCTACATGGAATGTACTCTCCACGTCTCCATTTTCCAACCTCTGACTCAAAGGACATATTTACCCTCATCACATAACCAAAGGGCCCACATCCTCCTCCAAATAAACTTTTTCATGAAACGTATTCTAACTCACCTCGTGTTGACCAGGGGATGTACCTCTTTCTCCTTAGAGCTAGCTGCATGGCAGAAAGAACCAGCAAGAAAACTACCACATTGGAGACCTAGTTGCTAATAGGCTTTGCCAGTGTCTTGCTGAGAGACCGTGAACAAGTCAGTTTCCCTCGATGGGCCTCAGTGTCTTCCCTGCAGAATGGTCTATGAGGAAAGACATCCAAGCAGGATGAAAGCGCGAGCCAAGCTTCTCCCTCCACCCTGGGTCTGGCCAGACCTTGGTCCAGTAAACAAGAGCTTCTAGGATCCTTTATTTTGTATCAACTTGCATATATTTGCATATGTGCTATAAGAGGCACCAACTACATTTCATTCATAGAAAGAATTGAGACTGTCATCTAATTGATACCCAGGGATGGAAAAGATGCAGTGGCTCATGGTTCCATTTAAATCTTAGCAGTCAGAAGCCTTTCGTGATTAACCCTCCAACCCCCTCCTTTTAGAAATGAGTAACTGAGGCTCAGAGAGGGAAAGTGACAAGGCCAAGGTCACCCGTAGGAGCCCATGGGTGGAGCACCAGGCTTCCTCCCAGGCTCCCCACTATCTGCCAGGGGGATGCACCTCCTGGCACCTCAGTTCTCTCTCCAAACCAGGGTGGAAGAAGGCGCAAGGGGGGGGGGGCGTGATTTTCTTATGAAGGCCTTCTTTTCACCCCAGAATAACAAAGCCTGTTGGCTTGGCAGCCTCAGCAACCACCACAGGAAACCAAAGTGTAGTCAAAAGGCAGATGGGAGTGGAAAATCCTCTCAGAGATGTTAGATCGTTGCTTTCACCTGTTCTAAAAATAACCAGGTTTATTAGAGATTGATAGATGACAAGATAGCCCACAAACTATTCCACTGAGGCTGGAGAGGGACCGAGTGCAATTCTGCCTGAGCCAAAAGGGAGTTGGGGGATGCTGCCGAAGACTGAGGAGCTGGCTGGGGACCTATGGAACACAGTATCTGACCAACGACAGGAGAAGGACTGAGACACACCTGGACGCTGCCTTCAAGGGTTTGTAGTCGAAGGAGCAGGGAGACAGATAACAAAAGTTGACAAAATAATAGCAAACTGGGATAAAGGCTATGAGGGAAACAATCAAGGCTAAGGCACACACTAAGGGGGCAGACCAGGCTGGGCAGGGAGGCCCCTGGAAGGAGGGAACATTTAAGGTGGGATCTGGAGTCTGGCTGGTTTGGCTGAGCAGTTAGAGCATCGGCCCAGGGACCAAAGAGTCACGGGTTCGATTCCAGTCAAGGGCATGTACCTTGGTTGTGGTTCATCCCTGGCCAGGGTCGGGGTGGTGAGGGAGGCAGCCAGTTGATGTGTCCCTCTCACATCAATGTTTCTCTCTCTCTCTCTCCCTTCCACTCTGTCTGAACGAAAATGGAAAAATGTCCTCATGTGAGGATTAAAATAATAATAATAATAATAGTAATAATAATAATAAAATACATTAAGGAACAACAACAAAAAAAAATTGGGACCTGGACCAGCCCAGCAGAGAATGGAGGGCAGGGCATCTCCAGGAGAGAGGCCAGCATGCACAATAGCCAGAAGGTGAGAGGGAAGCAGCTTGGTGGTTCAAAAAAGGCCCGTGCAGGGGAAAGAGAGAAGAGGTGTAGACTTGCAGGAGGAGCCTGGAAGGGGCAGGACCAGATCTGTGCTGGTTTTGAGGACCTGCTTAGCCTTATGGATTTGATTGCAGGTCGATGGGAAGCCACAGAAGCAAGGTTTAGAGTGGTGGAATCAGGGGGTGTGGTTTGTTTGCCTTTTAGAAAGCTTCCTCTTGCCTGTTGTGTGGGACAATGATGGGGGTGGGGGTGGGGCCAAGCTACAAGAAGGCCAGTTAGGCAAGAACATAGTCTCCAGGTAGGAGTGCCAGTGGCCTGGACCAAGATAGGAAAGGGAAAAAGGAGAGAACTGAATGGATTCAAATCTGTTTTGGAAATCAACTTCATGGGAGTTGCAGATGGACTTGAAGGGGGTGGGGTGGATAGTAGAGAGGAGGAGGTCCCTGCAGGGACACGCAGGTTTCTGGCCTGAGCGCCTGGTGGGTGGCAGTGCCATTTCCTGAGGTGGGGAAACCTGCAGGCAGGGGGGGCAGGTGTGGGCATCCAGTTTGGGGCAGGCCAGGTTTGAGAAGTCTGCAAATCACCGAGAGAATCTTCCATGAGACAGACAGCTCCAGAGGCTGTCCTTCCATCACTAACCAAGTCTGAACAGTGAGCTCCAGGGAATCAGGGACCAGCTCTGCTATGTATTGGAGCTTCAGCACCTAGGAAGGTGCCTTGCACATAGTAGGTACTCAACAAGGAGCTAGATGAATGGAGCTGGACAAGGAGCTGAATGAATTGGCTCATAGATATGGTGATGCTTAACATTTAAGGAATTCTCTGACTCCTCTCACCCCCACATCTAATCCATCAATGGTTCCTGCAGATTTGACTTTCTCAGTGTTTCTCAAACCAGTCTCCTACTCCATCCCTGCTACCAGACCCTCAGCATTTAACTATATTTACAGTGACCTTTAACTGAGAACCTACTATGTGCCGGGTTCTGTGCTAGGCCCTTTATGAGTAGTATTCTCATTTAACCTTCGAAACAGTACAAAGGGGCAGGAAAGCTCTCTCCCTTTTTACCACCCTCAGCGCTACCTCACCAGCCTCCCGTGTGACCTCAGCGCCTTCAGGTACCACCCTTCCCATCCATCCTCTGGACTGAGTAAGCTCAAGCTCAGATCTGTCCCTCCTCCCTTAAAACCCCCTCATCATCTGCGGGATTGTGACCCAACACCTAACTCTGCCTTATCTCCCTCTGGGCCTCTGAATCTCCACCTGCACGTCCCTGGAGCACCCAGTGCTATTTCTCATCTGCAGGCCTTTGCCCATGCGGTGCCCTCTGCCAGGATCGCCCTTCCTGCTGCGGGTTCATTCATACTTACCATTTAATGCTCAGCTTTTCATACAGCCTAACGCAACCCCAATACTTGCTTGCTTAGGGGCCCCTCGAGCCACTCCTTCACTCCATGTTGACCTCATCAGTACCTATAATATGATCATTTCGTATGATGATTTCTCTTTTAATGTACAGGATTATTCCCCTACTCGTCAGGTCTAATGGCTTCTGGTTGAAGCCAAACCCAATCCAAAGAGCATGGAGGGCCTGCTGTGTCAGGGTCATTCATCTCTCCCTCCCACAGGGGAGGAGTCTGGGGACAGAGGCCTGCTTCCAGTCCTCTCGTCTTCTCAGACCGTAGGGTCTGACACTTCTTCAGGGCAGGAAACTCTTCCATGTCACAGAGCTGAAGGCCTGCCTTCCCCCTCTGCTCCCCACCCAGACCACTGCCCTCCTCATCCCCCCTGGAGGGTCCCGGTAAAAGCATCCGCTTGTCAGTGTAAATCTGCTGGGTTCAGACCAGCAGCTGGAGATGGATGGGCAGGAAGCAGTAACAATGGATGAAAGACCCTCTGTGCCCAGGTGGGTGGGGGAGGGAGAGGCAGGAAACAGAAGCCTCCCTCCCAGGACGGCCAGGAGCGGCTGGCTGGAGGCCTGGGATGCCAGAACCTGCGGGGTTTATTTGGATTCCCCAAGGATCCAAGCTGGGAGCCCTTCACAAACATCTGATCAGCCCATCTCCATGGGGTGCCAGGTCCAGGATGTATGTGACAAGAATGTCAGTTTCATACATCACTGTTTGTCCCCGGGGCCTAGCGCAGGGCCAGCTATACACTAGGGGTTTGTTTGTTGAAGGAGGAAATTAATCTGGTACTACTAATAACTAAAAAAAATTATGGTTTTATATAGGTTTTCTTTTATTTTTGATAAAAAGCATTCACGATAATCCCTTTCCTCCTTCAGAGTGTTTGCACATCCTGTTCCTTCTGCTGGCATGCTCTTCCCGCTGCTTTTGGCTACGTCAGCACCTTCTCATTCCTCCCTAGCCCAGCACCCTGCTCATTTCCTTTAGGGTACTGCTGCGGGTTCATTCATACTTACCATTTAATGCTCAGCTTTTCATACAGCCTAACGCAACCCCAATACTTGCTTGCTTAGGGGCCCCTCGAGCCACTCCTTCACTCCATGTTGACCTCATCAGTACCTATAATATGATCATTTCGTATGATGATTTCTCTTTTAATGTACAGGATTATTCCCCTACTCGTCAGGTCTAATGGCTTCTGGTTGAAGCCAAACCCAATCCAAAGAGCATGGAGGGCCTGCTGTGTCAGGGTCATTCATCTCTTATCAGAAATCCTCTTGCTTAACATGTATCCTTTTTCTTTCTTTCTTTTCTTTTTTTTATATCCTGTCTCTCCAACCAGAGTGTAAGCTCCAAAAGGGCTTCTTGTTCATTTTTATATCCCTGGAGCCAGTGCTTAGAAGATGCCCTCTAAATGGTTGTTAAAGAGAGAAAGAGATGAGCGAATGAGTCCCTGTAATAATGTCATTCACACCAGATGCTCTGCAATCTGCTTCCGCGAAGAGAACAAAAGGGAGTCTCACTCCTGCACTGAGGCTTGTAAAACTCTAAGCTGCAGTGAGTGGCTGGATCCCAGGTCAATAATTGCGATGATTGCAAATAATTTTAGAGCTTTGCTTCTCCCACAAAAATTGTTGAGGTTCATCAGAATCTGGGGGTGCACAGGGTTGGGGAGAGGCCTGTCTTTTGGAATGCCCACTGTCTGTCCAGCATGCTGCAATGAACACTGGGGTGGGCAGGGCTGGTTCCATCAAATGATCCATTTCAAAGATGGGTAAACCAAGGCCCCAAAGTGCCAAGGTCACACATGTATCAATCCAGAGCTTTACCAGCAGAGCTGCAGATATGTTGACTCCCGAGATCTGTTCATTCATTTAACAAGTATTTATTGAGCACCTATTATGTGTCTGGCATGGTGCTAGGAACTGGGGCTATAATGACTAAAGACCCAGAGACAAAAAGGCCCAGCCCACCTGACAGGAAGCTACCTCAGTGACCTTGAAAGCAAGTCCCCACTTGGCCAGGAGTGAGAGCGAGGGAAGAAAACTCCAGTCGAAGCAGAAAGAGGGAGAATTGATCTGGGGCTGGACAGAGAAAAGCCAAAATGGAGGAAAGTTGCCTATGACTAAGAAACCAGCTCAGCTGGGTGTGGTAACCCTGTTTATGTGCCTACTGTTGCCAGCAGGGGTTGGAATGGAGTCCAGAAATCCAGTGCCTTCAAGTGGAATAATGTGTGCCATCTCCACAGTATGGGACCCAGTCACCAGAGAAGGCCAAAGGCCACTCACTCACTCTGAAAACTCACATTAGTCACCTGTTCTGAGATAGAAACATCGATGAGAGAGAAACATCGATTGGCTGCCTCCTGCACCTGTTCTGTTCATGCCAGACCCTCTGCCGAGCCCTGGAGTTATCAAGGTAAAGGAGACATAGTCCTATTCCTAAAAGTGCTCAGTACTGGGGGGTACATAGACTTGCAGACAGACCTGAGATCCTGGCCCCTGAAGCCAGCACAGATCAGCAAGGAAATCCGCTAGCAGTGCCTGCTCCCTCTACGTCTACACCAGAGATGCCAGGGACCACTGAGAACATCATGAGGCTAGAGATCTGGGTCTCAGCTCTACCTCTAGGTCAACATGTGACTGCAAGCAAGTGACCCAATGTCTCTGAACCTCAGTCACCTCATATCTAAAATGGGGATAATACCAGTACCTGCATATGTGATGCTGTGAGAATTTGATGAAAAAAGCTACGAAGTTCTTTGCGTACAGGTGCGTAAGAAATGGTAAGCCAAAAGCTGTCTTCTCTTTTGGGTAGGAATGGTGTGAGGCCTACTGTCACAATTACCACTGTTCAGTCTCACAAGCTCTAGTCTTGGATGGAATCAGTCATGTGACAAACATGTATGGAGCTCTGACTCTGTGCCAGGCCCAGCGCCTGGCATGGGGGAGCAAAAATGAATGAGACCCAGCCCTGATCCAGGAGTTGGTCACCATCCCTGGAGGAGCAGATATGGTAGTATACATGTAACAAAAGTTCTTGGAGCCCAGCCAGTGTGGCTCAGTGGACTGAGTGTTGTCCTATGGACTGAGAGGTCCTGGTTCAAATCCCGATCAGGGCACATGCCCAGGTTGCGGGCTCAATGCCCAGTAGGGGACATGCAGGAGGCAGCCAATCCATGTTTCTCTCTCATCGATGCTTCGGTCTCTCTCTCCCTCTCACTTCCTCTCTCTCTAAAAAAATCAATAAAAAAATTTTTTTAATGTTTTGATTGATTTTTTTTTTTAGAGAGAAAGTGGAAGGAAGAGAGAGAAACATCGATGAGAGAGAACGCTGATTGGCCACCTCCTGCATGCCCCCCACTGGATATTGGGCCCACCACCTGGGCATGTGTCCTGATCGGGAATCAAACCAGCGACCTCTTGGTGCATGGGTTGATGCTCAGCCACTGAGCTACACTGGCCGGACAATAAAACCGTATTTTTAAAAAATTTCTTGGCAATGTTGTTATAGGTAGAGTCTGAGGCACAGCAGACAGTCCTCTGAGGTGGCCTCATTCATACCTCACATCGGTCCTTTACAAGGTGTACGTTGTTACCCCCATATCACCGATGAGCAAACTGAGGCTCAGAAAGACAAATTCACCTGCCCAGGGTCACAGAAACTCTGTGTCTGTCTGTCTGTCTGTCTGTCTATCTCCAGAACCCAAGCTCTGTCCTCACAAGCACCCTGCACACAGCCATCCTGTTCTCCGGAGGTCTATACAAATGTTGGCTCCTTCAGAACATTATCGCGTGCTGTGTGTGCCAAGCCCGGTCTTGGGTGTAAGGGGAGAGGAGGTGAACGGTACATGGCCCCTGCACCCACCTCCAGCCAGCAAAGAGTTAGATTTACGGCAGGTTGGGGCTTTGTCTCTGTCTTCTTGGTGACACTGGTGAGGGACTCTTTAGCACTGGTCCAGCCCCCTCCTCCCCCCATTAAAGTGCCCATAGGGCTGATGGGAAACACTGAGGGAGGGAGGTCGCGACAGCTTCAGGCCCTCAGGGCCACCGGGTGTGCTAGGCCGGGCTCTGACTCACCACCCACACCTGGCGCTGGCCTCAGGCAGCCGCGCTGCTGGAAATAGACCGGGGCAGAGAGCAGGAGCTGCGGAGGGCAGAGAGGCGGCACCTGCACGCGTGGCTGCCGTTCCCACCCCTCCTGCCAGGGAGCAGAGAAAGTCATCTGACAAAGCCCACCCCACACAGCTAGGTTTGGGGATGCTCCTAGGAGTCCAAGACCCCAGCCCACCTGGGAGGTTGTCAGAGGAGCTGGGATGGTTCCGATAAAAATAATGACAGTGCCCCACAAAGCTCTGGTGGTTACTGAACACCTGCTGGGCGCCTGGCACTGGCCTGAGTAAGTGCTTTGCATGTCTTAATGATTTCATTGAACTCTCACAGCTCCCCAGGAGGTTGTAAGGTGATTAAGCCCATTTGACAGATGAGGAACTTGAGACTCAGAGGAACTTGCATGAGACCACATAGCCCCTGTATTAGGCCACGCGGACCCACCTCAAGTTCCCTGCCCAAACCCAGCTCAAATGGCTCATTCCAGGTCACACATGCCAGGTTTTTTCCCATCTGCCCTGCCTGCATCACCTTCCCACATTGCCAAGGTAAGGCCTACCTTCTTACCTTTTGGGGAAACAGAAATCAAACCATAATCCTTCTCCTTTCCTCCCTACCTATCTCAACTTTGCTCAGCTTTCAGCCCAAGTCTGATCATATTGCCTCCCTGTCTAAAACTGACAGTGGCTCCCCATTGCCCTCAAGATGGTATATTCGAAGCCCTTTGTCAACTGGGCTCTGCCTACTTTTCCTTCCCAGTCTCATAGCTCAGCAATCTTTGCTTGGGCGAGTCAGAGTACCTCCCAGGGCTCACTGCTCTGGTGGGCACGATTACAGCTCCGTACAGTGATGAGGATGAAGGAGCTGGTGCTTGTGAAGTACCCAGGAGGGTACACGGTGCATGGCTGGTGCTTTGTAAACCCACCTGCTCCACTAGCAGCTCTGAGCCAGAAGCGGGGGCAGAGTTGGTGGTGAGTGAACTGTCTCTGCTTTCAGACAGGCTGGGGCCAAAGACTTTGTGGTGGGCCAGCCCATAGGCTGTCAGTGCTACTGGAATTCACCTTTTTGAGCAATTCTGAGAGGCTTCAGGGAAGCAGTGGTTGGAACTGAAAGGGGGGAAAAAAGCCAAGGAACCGCTGATGAGAATGTGAAATGGTATAACTGCTATGGAAAAGAATATGGTGATTCTTCAAAACACTAAAAGTACAATTGCCATGTGACCCAGCAATTCCACTTCTGGGTCTGTACTCAAAAGAATTGAAAGCAGGGTCTCCAAGACGTATCCGTACACCGTGTTTATAGCAGCATTATTCACAGTAACCAAACATGGAAGCGGCCCAATGGTCACTGACAGATGAGTAGATAAACAAAGTGTGGTGCATCTGTCTAATGGAATGTCACCAGCCTCGAAAAGGAAGGAAATTCTGACAGGCTGCAGCATGAGTGAGCCTTGAGGACATTATGCTAAGTGACATAAGCCAGTCACAAAACGACACGTACTGTATGATTCCGCTTAGATGAGATACCTAGAGTGATCAAAATCATAGAGACGAAAAGCACAGTGGTGGTGGCCAGGGCTGGGGGAGGGGAAACGGGGAGTTATTGTTTCATTGGTATAGAGTTTTCGTTTTACAAGATGCAAAGGGTTCTGGAGATGGATGGCGGTGATGGTTGCATATTATTAATATATTTAATGCCACTGAACTGTACTTAAAAATGGTTAAGATGGTAAATTTTATGTTTGTGTTTTTGTACCACAATAAAAAATTTTGGAAAAAAAGTAAAGGCAACCAACTTTCATAATAGGGTCCTCTTTATCTTCACCACAATCTTGAAGGGAGACATACCCACTCTGTGGAAAGGAAAACTGAGTCAGAGGGGCGAAGATTCACCAGGGTATGAGGAAGAGGGCTGGATCCTGGGTCCAGGACCAGCTCCGTCAGCCTCCAATACCCATGCTCTTTCCTCGCCGCACCCGGCACCCAGGAGCCTAGAGGGTGGGGAGCGTGGACTTGGAGGAGGAGGTAGTAGGGTGAGTGTTGGGTGGCCGGTGGATATCTTGAATGGAGACCTGAGGCAGGACTGTTCTAGAACTCAGAGGCAAATGTGGGTGCAATGAGTGGAGGCGAACAGCTGTGGAGGTCATCTGTGACAAGTGGTGAACCTAATCCTTCCCAGACAAGGAAATGGAGGACCTGTGCTGTCCCCAGGCCTTCATTACACAGTGGGCTGGTGAATGCTGGAGTAGGGCTGACGGGAGAAAGAAGAGGCAGGATGAATAGCAGCTACCACCTCTCCCAGCCCTCCCCAGCCCTCCCAGGACCACACCCCCACCCCCAGGTTTGGCCTGGTCACCTGACTTACAGGTGGGAGTGACGCAGGCTGGGGGCCTGCTCTGGTGGCCCCGGTCCCTGGACCACAACAGCTCTGGGCCTCTCAGCTGTGATGTCAGGGCCCTTCCTTCCTCCCACATCTGCTTGAAAAGGTCGCCTATTTTAAACTCTTTCTCACCCCACCCTGTCCCTGCCCCCAGAAGAGGATAAGTTTTTCTAACCTGTGTCAACAGTTCAGTTCAATATCCCAACAGCTTTCTCTTCTGGTATCTGTCACCAGTGCCCCCACCTCCAGAACCCCCAGCCCTGCAGATTCCCCCAGGTGGCAGGAACCCACCCGAGCCACTTTCGATGTGCTGAACAATTCCTGAGCATCTGCTACATGCCAAGCACTGTTTAGCCCCCAGGGATAGACCCTTCCTGGAGCTAACACTTTTTAAAAAATTCCTGACAATATTACGGATGTCCCCCATTTTACCCCTATTTGCCCCCTCCACCCAGCTCCCGTCCCACCCCAGGCCTTCCCCACACTATGGCCTGTGTCTATGGGTTATGTATATATGCATATATGTTCTTTAGTTAATCTCTTTTCTGTCCCTTCCACCCTGCTCCCCTCTGAGATCTGTCAATCTGTTCCATGTGTCCATGCCTCTGGACCTATCTTGTTTGTCAGTTTATTGTGTTCATTAGATTCCACATATAAGTGAGGTCATGTGATATTTGTCTTTCTCTGATTGGCTTATTTCACTTAGCATAATACTCTCCAGGTCCCTCCATGTCATCTCAAAGGATAAGAGATCTCTCTTTCTTATAGCTGCATAGTACTCCATTGTATATATGTACCACAGCTTTTTTATCCACTCATCTACTGATGGGCACTTGGGCTATTGCCAGATCTTAGCTATTGTAAATAGCACTGCTATGAACATAGGGGTACACATATTCTTTGATTGGTATTTTAGGATTCTTAGGATATATTCCCAGAAGTGGGATCGCTGAGTCAAACGGCAGTTCCATTTTTAATTTTTTTAGGAACTTCCATACTGTTTTCCACGATGGCTGCACCAGTCTGCATTCCCACCAGCAGTATGCTAGGGTTCCTTTTCTTCACCTCCTCGCCAGCACTTGTTTGTTGATTTATTGATGGCGGCCACTCTGACAGGTGTGAGGTGATACCTCATTGTAGTTTTAATTTGCATCTCTATGATGATTAGTGATGTTGAGCATTTTTTAATATGCCTATTGACCATTTGTATATCCTCTTTGGAGAAGTGTCTAATCAGATCCTTTGCCCTTTTTTTTTTGGTACGTGCCCCTAGTGGGAATCAAACCCGGGACTCTCTGGTCTGCAGGCCAATGCTCCAACCGCTGAGCCAACTGGCCAGGGCTTTGCCCATTTTTTAATTGGATTGTTTGCCTTCCTGGTGTTGAGCTGTATGAGTTCTTTGCATGTTTTGGAAATTAACCCTTTATCAGATGTATCATTGGTGAATATGTTCTCCCATACAGTAGGTTCCCTTTTCATTTTGATGCTGGTTTCATTTACTGTACAGAAGCTTTTTAGTTTTATGTAGTCCCTTTGTTTATTTTTTCCTTTGTTTCTCTTGCCCTGGGAGATGTATGGGCAAAAATACTGCTGCATGAGGTGTCTGAGGTTTTACTGCCCATGTTTTCTTCTCAGATTTTGATGGTTTCACAACTTACATTTGTCTTTTATCCATTTTGAGTTTATCCTTATGTGTGGTGTAAGTTGGTGGTCTAGGTTCATTTTTTTCGCATGTACCTACCTGTCCAACACCATTTATTGAAGAGACTGTCTTTACTCCATTGCATGCGCTTGTCTCCTTTGTCAAATATTAATTGACCATAATGGTGTGGGTCACTTTCTGGGGTCTCTGTTCTGTTTGGGGCTTATGTTTTAATAGAAGCAGACAGACAATGAATAAACAAGTCAACCAATACAGCAAGAAGATCATTCTAATAGTGACCAGCACTCTAAAGAAGATAAAACAGGGCAAGACAATAGTGACTGAGTGGCTACTTTAAAGTGAGTGGTCAAGGAAGGCTTCTCTGAGGGAGTGACAAAGATTTGGGGAAGAGCATTCCAAGGAGAAGGAACAGCAAGTGCAAAGGACTTGAGATGGGAATGGAAAGGTCTGTTGTAGCAGGAACTCTCAAGGCGGGGGCCCCCAACCAGCAGCATCACCTGGGAACTGGTTAGAGAAGCACATTCTCAGGACCTACCCTAGACCTATTACAATCCGCGAGGGTGGGACCCAGCGAGATGGCTTTTTGACCAGTCCTCCAGGTGATTCTGAGGCACCTTGAATTTTGAGTCATGTGTTAGAGCTCAGGAGGAAAGCTCTTGGCTGGAGTGTGCGGAGGGAGAGGGGCTGACTGCTGATCCTTGGCCTCATCCTAGCCCATCCCCCTCATTGCCTTGCCCCCTCCTGGCCTCACCATCCTGGCCCATTACCAACAAAGCCAAAAGCCCTTCCAAGACTCCTCACCAAATCACCAAATGATTTCACCCATTTTGCCCTCAATCAAAACTCAGCTGGACTTATGAGGCCCCTCAAGGTCTGCTCCCACCCACCTCTCCAGCCTCATGCCTCCCCTTTCTCCCTCTCAAATCTCACATTCCTAAATACAACTATTCCTCCACTCCTGTGGACATACTGTACCCTATGTCTACAATCCTCATTCTTCACCTCCTCAGCTGGCTAAATGTTCATCCATCCTTCAAAACATAACCCAGGACTCACCTCCTTGGGGAAGCCCTCCCTGATTGCCTAATCATGGTGAGGGGCACCTCCTCTCTACTTCCACACCAGCCGGCACCCATGCTTCCCCATCACAGTATTCATCACATAGGTCTGACATTACTGGGAGAAGAAGGGTCGTTCCTATATTTTTATTTCCTGTTTTACTGAGATAGAATTGACATATGACATTGTATTTAAGCTGCACAACATAATGACTTGACATGCGTATATATTATGAAGTGATTAGCTCAAGTTTAGTAAACATCCATTATCTCACATAGTTCCACATTTGTTTTTTTCTTGTGATGAGAACTTTTAAGAGCAACCCTCTCAAATATACAATACAGCATTATTACCTATAGTGCCATTCTGTACATTACACCCCCAGGACTTATTTACCTTATAACTGGAAGTTTGTACCTTTCGACCACCCAATTTCCCTTTGAACCCTTCCCCCAATTTCCCTTACTTCCGCGGGTTGTTTTTTATTTTTATTTTATTTATTTTTTTATCCTCACCCGAGGACATTTTTCCTTTTTTTTGTTCAGATAGAGTGGAAGGGAAAGAGAGGAAGAGAGAGAGAGACATCGATGTGAAAGGGACACATTGAGTGGCTGCCACCTGCATGACCCAACCAGGGCTGGGGACAAACTGCAACCGAGGTACGTGCCCTTAGCGGGAACCAAACCCGGGTCTCTCAGGACTGCAGGCCGACGCTCTAACCGCTGAGCCAAACCAGCCAGGGCCAATTCATTTATATTTAATTATACAGTTAATATACAAACATGTACTTATAACATTTTAAAACATATAGATATAATAAAAGACTTTCTTTTCATTGATACTAGTTTGGTGTGTATTCATTTATACATATTTTGGCTCACTGCACACATACATATAGATGTACAGAAGTTTAAGATTCATTCTGTGCTTATTTTTTTCACATAAATGAAATCATATGGATAATTATTGTTTCACAACTTCTTTTCTTTCTTTTTTTTTTTGTGGTACGTACCCCTAGCGGGAACCAAACCCAGGACTTTCTAGTCCACAGGCCAACGCTCAACCGCTGAGCCAAACTGGCCAGGGCACAACTTCTTTTCTTAACAATGTCTTGGAGTCATCTATGTCAGAATTGCTGTACTGTATTCTAAAATATAATGTACTGTCATTTTTTTTTAGTCATTCTCAAAATGTAATTATGTTTTTAATTTTCTTTGTTTTCTATTGGTTCACATCCTAGAGCCTTGCTAATCCTTGAAAGACTGCCCCTCCCAGGGCTAGCTAATTCCTAGAGACAGTAAACAACTTGCCTGAGGACGCACCTCTCATATTCAGAGCCATGTCCCCAACCACCTCCTTTATCTCACTCTCAGACCCCAGGCCAGTATTTCCCCTGCCCTAAATCACCCAGCCAGGTACTGGACAGCTCCAGACCACTCCTCTCGCCAGAGCCTGCGACCTTATTCAAACTGTCCCATCCTAAACTTGTCCAAACTTGCCTACCCTACCTCGCCCACTCTTACTAAGGAAACCACAATCAAGGTTGTGGGCCATACTGCCCCCACCCCCCACTCACACCCCATCCCCACCTCCTCTGCCTCCTGACCAACCCTGGTGCTTCCCCACGTGGCCTCATGTGTGTGATGTGCCCCCTCTTCCTGGGAACTATAAGTAATACAACTTCTTTCAATGGCATTGGCCTTATTTGTCGTCACTTGGTCACCTCTATAAGTCCCAGGTACCATCAAAACATGGAACAATGGGCATTTAGAGGTTTTCAGTTGTTCACTGTTGCAGAAAGCACCGCAGTGATCATCTTTACATGTGCTTCTTTGTACAGATGTGTGTGTTCCTCTCAGAGGTGGAATGCCAGGTGGTAATTACCTAATTACTTATTGATCTCCAGGGGCATGCCCCTCCCCCACCCAGCCCCTGCTCCCCTTGCCTTGTAGGTTTCACAGCAACTGAATCAGAAAAGGACTGAGACTCATCCTCAGAGGTGGTCCTGGAACGGTTTGGTAAGCACCCATCTTCCCTGCCATCAGTGCACCCTGATCCCTGAATTTTCTCCCCTTTGACTCTTAGCATCACCAAGTCGAGAGAGATTTCCCTGGGAAGTAGAGCATAGCCAGAGTCAGCATGAGCCCTGTCAGAGTCATGCTGCATGGCAAGAACATGGATTTGGGGGTCAGTCTGTGTGACATGGGGCAAGTGACTTCACCTCTCTGAGTCTTGGTTCCCTCACCTCCCAGAGCAACTGTCGGAATACATGCAATATGTATAATACTGTAATAATGCATGTAAAGCCCTTCGCACACACAGGTGCTAAAAACAAAAGCAAAGTTTGCTGTGTGTTATCCATGTGCCCCTCCAGACTGGCCTTCCATTCCCACCCAGGGAAACACCTGGGCTTCTCTGCTCTCTGGCTTCCACTCTGGTTTGTCAGTGGAAACTCTGGCAGAAGACTGGTGTGTAAAGGAAGAGAGAGGGAACAGGTTTTTATTGTGCTGGCTCCCTCCTTCCCCCTGGGCTGGGTTGACCGCGTTCACGTCTACCTAAGGCCGCAGCTTCCTCCTGGAGCTACAGCTCTCACCACTCCCCCTCGCCCCTCGGGTGAAGGGTGGCCAGCGCTCCCTGCTGCTGCCAGCCCTCGGGTGCCCGCCCATCTCTTCACCCTGCCGACCCGGGAGATGAAGGCCCTTTGTTAAACTCTCTCTCCGGTCGCCTCTTCCAATGAGCCATCTGGTTCCTGCTGGAAACTTGACTGAAGCAGGGAGCCAGTTTCCCTATTTTTATTTATCAAGGTGTTCTTTGTCTCTCATCCCAGCTGCAAAAAAAGGTCCCTACACGCCAATGGACAGCGCAGTCTCAGGAAAGTCTCCGGAGGCGTGGAGTAAGACCCAGCTGAGAGGGAGGCCAGGGCGAGGCGTGTCTGCAGAGCTGCCTGCCCAGCTGAGCCCCACATGTAGCAGCTCTGATGCCCCCATCTTCCTCCTGAACTTCGTAAGATCAGGCTCTTGCCTGCCCAACCCCCTTCCACCAGCCCAGGTGTCCAGGCTCTGGGATCCGGACTCACACGAATGAGCCCACCCAAGACCCACTGACAGCAGCGTATTCACTGATCCTGAGAGAGGTATAGGCTGGACAGCAGAAATCCTCAGGAGGTTCTCCTTCGGAAATTAGTAATAATAACAGTGACTAGATCCTGAGCACCGTCTATGTGTCTAGGCACTGTACTAGAATTTTCGTCCATTCATTCAGCAAATATTTATCTAGGGTCTGCTATATGCCGGTACTATTCTAAGCCCTGGGATGCAACAATAAAGACAACAGACAAGGACGGGCAATTGTATCCCTGGCTAGTCCTTGAATAAGGATATTAAGGTCCAGAGACTTGTCAAGGGCAGTCAGCTGGTAAGTGGCTGAGCCAGGATTCAAACCCAGGCTTCCCTTCAGGAACCATAATCTTAGAAAATTACAGAAGGGTCCTTACTGGTTTGGCTTAGCGGTTAGAGCATCAGCCTGCGGACCAGAGAGTTCCGGGTTCGGTTCCCACTAAGGGCATGTATCTTGGTTGCAGTTTGTCCCTGGCCCCGGTTGGGGTTGTTTGGGTGGCAACCAGTCAATGTGTCTCTCTCACATTGATGTTTCTCTCTTTCTCTCTTCCTCCCTCTTGCTCTATCTGAAGATAAATGCAAAAATGTCCTCGAGTGAGGATAAAAAATAATAATAAAGTGGTAAACATTTCTTTAAAAAAAAAAAAAGAAAGAAAGAAAATTACAGAAGGATCAGGTGGCAGCTTGGGAAGAGGTAAATCCCACCCTCCATAGAGAGAGGACCTGAGAGGAGGATGCCCTGAGCTTGGGGGAGGGGATGCAAAGCTCCAGATGCCTACAGCAACTAAAATAGAGGGTCAGGGGCCCAGGGTGACACAGCCAGGGAAGGATGCTCTGTGAAACTATGCTCCTACTTATTACTTGTTTATAATTTCCTTCTTGACGTAAAATTTGTGAGTCATGGTCTCAGAACTTGACTAGGTTTCACAATCCACACAGATGATTGCAGACATCATTGTGTCTCCTGCCAGCACATTTTAAAGTCATCCCCACTCCCCATACCCAACCTCCAATTGGGACATCGGGATTTATTTTGGAAGGTTAGAGGTTGGTAGAAGCAAGGCAGGGAAAGGTAAGCACAGACCACAAGCATCACTCAAGGGGCAGTGGTCAAGGGTCTGGAATGGCTGAACAGCTGGTCAGAGCTCCCTCTCCCCGAACACATGCACACATTGAGCACCCACTGTGGGCAGACAGTGGGTTAGGCAAAGTTGGGCAATAGCTAAAACCATCGACCTTGGATCGACTGGATTAAAATTCGAGCTCTACCACTTTCTGGCTGTGTGGCTTCAGGCAAGTCAATTCACCTCTCTGAGCATCAGTTTCCTTTTTTGTAAAATAGTGAAAATAATAATGTCTACCTAACAGGGTTGCTAGGACGATTAAATGAAGCAACACATCTAAATGCTTATAAAAGAACACAGTACACTGTGAGTGTGCAAAAAATGTTATTACCGTGATCAAATGCAAGTAGAGAAATAAACACGTGACATGTGCACATTACATTTGTAAATTTATGAAAATAATTTAACTGTAATACTGAAGGATACTCATATTCATGGTAATCGGTTTCATCCTTTACATGTTCCTCCTTAGCATTTACATGGCACCCTCATTAGCACCCATTCCCTAGGTCCTCACCTCTTTGAAGTCTCCGTTCAAATATCACCTCAGTTGAAATATCACCTCTTTATTTATTCATTTATTTTTAATCCTCACCAGAGGATTTTCAGATAGAGTGGGGGGTGGGGGAGAAGAGAGAGAGAGAGAAACATCAATGTGAGAGACACATCGATTGGTTGTCCCCTGCACGACCCCAACCAGGGCTGGGGATCGAACTGTAACTGAGGTACATGCCCTTGACTGGAATTGAACCCGCAACCCTCTGGCCCATGGGTGGATGCTCTAACTGCTGAGCCAAATCGGCCAGGGTGAAATATCGCCTCTTTAGAAGCTCTTCTCCACCTGTCCAATCGAATCAGAAATGTGCTCTGTCTCTACATCACCACCCTTTTTATTTCCATTACAGAATTTGTTCCCTGACATTTTCCTATTGACTTATTTGTTACCTGTTTATGATCAGCTTCTCCCATAAAAATGTAAGTTTCCATGAGAGCAGGAATCTGACATCCTGGTCCCTCCTCAATTCTCAAAACCAAGTACTATGCCTGGCACATAGTAGGCACTTAAAAAAAACTTGTTCAGCCCAGCCAGTGTGGCTCAGTGGTTGAGCATCGACCCATGCACCAAGAGGTCATTGGTTCGATTCCAGGTCAGGGCACATGCCCAGGTAGTGTGCCCAATCCCCAGGGGGGGAGGGGCACGTGGGAGGTAGCCAATCTATGTTCTCTCTCATCAATGTTTCTATCTCTCTCTCTTTCTCCCTCCCTTCCTCTCTCTGAAATCAATATAGGAATAAAATAATAATTTTTTTAAAAAAGCTTGTTCAAAGAACAGCTAACAAACACATTTGATCTTCCCAGCAGCCCTTGTTAGGCACCAGTACCCCCTTTCACAGAGGGAGGTGACTGAAGCTCGGAGAGGCAGGGTGGTCGGATGTTGAGCCTCAAGCTCGCTTATCTTTAGGTTCGCTCCACTGTGTGTCTGAGCTGTGCCCCAGAGAGTGACGGGACGGGATGAGGCGGTGACTGTTAGATGTGGCAGTCAGAACTGTCTGCCCCCCTCGCACTCCTGGTAGCACATGGTGGAAACAGCATCTTGCTTGTAGCAGAAGGCCTGGTTCTCAGTTCTATCACTGATGCATCAGGTCGCCGTGAATGGGCTGCTTCTCCCCACATTTAGCCTCCTAAATAGTCTCCTATTTAGGAAATGAAAAGGGTAGTAGAGATTGGAGGGGTTTTTTTGTGTGTTTTTTTAAATGCTCACCCGAGGATATTTTTTTCCATTTATCTTCAGAGAGAGTGGGAGGGAGGCAGAGAGAAAGAGAGAAACAGCGATGTAAGAGAGTCACATCGACTGGCTGCCTCCCACACGGCCCTGACAAGGGCCAGGGATGAACCATAACCGAGGTACGTGCCCTTGACTGGAATTGAACCTGCGATTCTTTGGTTGGCAGGCTGACACTCTAACTGCTAAGCCAAACCAGCTAGGATTATATTGGAGGGTTTTTGTTTTAAATATGTTTTTATTGATTTTAGAGAGAGCAGAAAGGAGAGGGAGAGAGAGAGAAACATTGATCAGCTGCTTCCCACACAAACTCTGCCAGGGATTGAACCCGCAACCTGGGCATGTGCCCTGAGCAAGAATCAAACCAGGGACCTTTCAGTGCACAGGATGACTCTCAACCAACTGAGCCACACCAGCCAGGGCTGTTTTTGTTGTTGTTGTTTGTTTAAACTGAAATACAATTCACATACCATAAAAGATCAAAGCCTTTTTTAACTTTCTTTTGTTGCAGAATCTTTTTTTCCTGAAATTAATTTTATATGAAGATCCAATATGTAATCCAGATAAAGGGGGCTGTTTGGGGGAGAGGAGGGCGGCCTGAGAACCCGGCCCGCCTAATGTGCCCCTTGCTTCCCCCGTGCTCGCCATCCCCACCCGCAGTGCTCCCTGGGCACTTCCCCAGACCCCCTGGGCTTGGAGGAACCCAGTTTGAAAACCACTAGACAGAAGTCACTCCTTGGGGTCCCTCCCAAGGTGCAGGAGCCCTGGGAAATGGTGGGGGCCCCTGCTCCCCCAACTTGCAGATGAGAGTTGTTCCTTGAGCTGCTGTCCAGCTGTGTCCCGAGGGTCATGAGAAAGGAGGCAAGGGCAGGCTCAGGGCGCAGGAAGCAGAGCCGGCCAGCTGGGAGGCAGTGACAGCGCTGGTACCCTGGCCTCCTGGATGGGCTGGTGACATCACAACCCCAGGAAGCAGCTGCCTGAGCGGCCCTTGCTGTCCCTCGGTCCTTCTCTGGGAAAATCAGCCACCAGCTGTTGCAGTCCTCTTCTCACTCACCCGCTGTTCTGGACTGTCCCCTCCTGAACCATCATCTTCAGCGGTGGCAGCCACTTCCTTTCGTTAACAGCCTACTTAGTGCCAGAACTGCACAGTCCTGCATGGAACAGCTCACAGTTGTGCGCATGCCCCTATATCACTGAATTCCAACATCGCACCAGCGTTGTGAAGTAGGGATCCGCACCACCCCCATTTTACAGACACGAAACTGAGGCTCAGAGGAGCAAGACAGATCGCACAAGTTCACCCAACTGGTAAACGCCACAGCCAGAATTTGTACCTGGTTCCGACGGACTCTGTGCTCTGCTCATGGATTATCCCATTGTCAGATTCAAAGCAAAACAATGCCAGGTGGACATTTCTTCATACGTGGCAAGGTGATTGTAAATTTCAAACGCAGGTTTTTAAAAAAATTAATGGTGATTCTGGCCTATTATCCAGGCCGAGTTGGGGGCTGTGTGGAAAGGGCTTAGGCCACTGCCGGGCGCTCTGCAGATGTCAGCTCTTACTGTGACTCTCCCCATTTTACAAAGAGGAAGACTAAGGCTCAGAGAAGCAAAGTTGATTAACCATGACCATAGAACGGGTAGATGCCAAAGCCAGGTCTGCGTGACCCCAAAGTCAAAGCTGTTTCTCTTTGAGCCCTGAATTTCTTAGCCAGGATTAAACTCCTGCCCAACCCCTGTCTCCTGGAGCTGCTGTAACAAACTTGGGGGCTTAAAACAGCAGAAATCTATTCTCTCACAGTTCTGGAGGTCAGCAGTCCACAATTAAGGTGTCAGCAGGGCTGGTTCTCCCTGGAGGCTCTCAGGGAGAACCCGGTCCACGCCTCTCTTCCGTGTAGTGGCCGCCAGCAATCCTGGGTGTCCCTGGGCTGGGAGCTTCCACACTCCAATCCCTGCCTCTGTCTTCACTTGGCCTTCTTCTCTCTGGCTCAAATCTCACTTTCCTTTCTCTTATAAGGACACTAGTTCCTGGATTTAGGGCTCACCCTAAATACAGGATGTTCTTGTTTTGAGATCCTTAACTTAGTTACATCTGTCAATACCTATTTCTAAGTAAGGTCACATGCACAGGTACCAGAGGAAGAACTTGGGCAGATCTTTGTAGGGGACATAATTCAACCCACTATATCACCAGCCCATTCAGCAAATCTTCACTGAGCTTGAAGAATGTGCCAGCCAGGGCCATAGCAGGCACACTGCCTTAATGCTGCCCACATTCTAGTGGGAGAGGCGGACAGTTCAGGTAACGGTGGAGTGGTTTTAAATTAATTATAGAAATAAAGAATACGAACCCACAACAGAGATCAAATAATAATATCTGGGATGGGGTGAAGTAGGGAGCCTGATGGGCGGTCCTATCAATCAATAGCTGTTTATTAAACACTTACTATATGCAAGGTACTTGAGGGGAATATATATATCTTTGGAAAGAAACAACACAGAGTAAAAGAATGAGCTTGAACTTTAGCTTTGGAGGCATAAAGACCTCAAATTCAGGCTTTTAACCTGTGCCTCAGTTTCCTCATTTCTAAAGTGAGAATTCTAATAGCATTTGCCTCAAAGAGTCATTATTAGGTTAAAGTGAAATTATCCAAGCATTCAGTTAGTGAATATTTATTGAACATTTTCTATGTGCTAGGTACATAAAGCACAGTTAGTGGCTAGCAAAATGCCTGGCATCAAGAAAGCACTTAATAAATGTCAGTTCTTATCCTCTTTCCCCTAATTCACAAGTTAGGTAAAAGTTCAGGACAGAAATACAAGAGAGGTCACAAGGCAGGACAGGCTAAAAGCCAAGTAAAGAGCACAAGTTCTGTGCGTTAAGGAATTAGTGAGAATGTGGCCAGAGAGGTTTGCAAACGCTTCCTGGGGGAAATGGGCTTTGATTCTAACCCTGGAGGACAGATAAGAAGGGGAAAAGGGAAGATTCCACGTAGGGATAGTGGTGTGAACCTAAGACTGGGCCAATTGATGACCCTTTCTGCAGAGTTCTGGGGAGCAACTGAAGCATCAGTTAGAAGTTTTCTAAAACTATGCCCTGGCCGGGTAGCTCAATTGGTTAGAGCGTCGTCCCCACACACCAAGGTTGCTGATTTGATCCAGGTCAGGGCTTAGACAAGGAGCAACCAAGGAAGGCATAAAGAAGTGGAACAACAAATCTCTCCCTTTTCTTATATCTACTCGATCAGTACTTTTTTTCACGTTTTCTAAATCTAATACAAAAAAATCAAGGGTAAACACAGATGAGAATGTACTTAACCATGTCGCAAGCGTTTGCATTTCTTTAAATTTTGCTCCAACTTTGGTATCACTTAAAAAAAAATTTTTTTTTTCTTTATTGATTTTAGAGAGAGAGGAAGGGAGAGAAAGAGAGAGAGACATCGATAAGAGAGAACATCGATTGGCTGCCTCCTGCATGCCCCGCACTGGGGATCGGGCCCGAAACCTGGACATGTGCCCTGACTGGGAATCGAACCAGTGACCTCTTGGTGCATGGGTAGATGCTCAACCACTGAGCCATGCCAGCTGGGCTGGTATCACTTTTTATGCAGGACATTTCCTGTAGGGAATTGTTCTTTTAGGCTTCGATGATATTTAACTTGTCTGTGTTTGCTATTCAATTCCTATTTCTATTTCCTTGAAGGCAGGGGCTGTATCTTAGCAGCAATACATCCCTGGTGCCTAACCCAGTGCTTGGCATAGACGCACTTCATTGAATGAATAAGTTACTTTCCTATTTCTATTTTACATAAGAGCGTGACGTTTTGTATGGTGTGCTAAAATTCATGTTTCCTGGCCTGGGGTAAATATAATATTGATATGCACAGTACCCAAGCCAGGTCGGATTGTTTTGTTGGAGACAGCCATGGGTATGACCAGGCTGGAATCTAGTGGGACAGAGCCTTGCTAAACAAAACTTATAAACTCACGGTCTGTGTTGTAAACCCATTAGGCTCTGTTGCTTTAAACTCGGGTCAGCCAACCAAAGTTAGATGCAAAAGACTTTCTTTAAACAAGCCAGCAGCTTGAGACTTGAAATAGAACAGAAAGGGAATTCACAGAACTCAGCTTTTGTCTTCTGATTGGGGCCCTTGAGACCTGGGGATGCTGGCTAGGTTAGCTCTGTGTTGAGATAAGAAATGGCAGCTTCTCTAAGGTTTATTTTGTTTTTGGAGCCACCAGATCCAGTGGGCGGATCATGCCTTGAAATAGAAGCATCTCGAAAGGCCTGTGAATCATTTCTTAGCACCGGCCTGCAAGGTTTCATATCCTGTTCTCAGAGTTACCTTGGGTGCTATGTGTGCGTGTGCGTGAGTGTATTGTTTTCAGGGGTGTTTGCTTAGGATTTGGTTTTGAAACTTTTACTTTCTTTTAATAGCTTTTTTTATAAGCTGGAAGAATTTTTCAAATGGCTTTTGCGAGAAAGTTCAAACCCTGGAATGACTAAGTCTCTGAAAGAATTTGGACTTTGTGAGGGGAATTTGTTTTTATTTGGTATGAATCACCCAGTCACTGGTTTCTGCAGTGAGAAGACTTTCTGGAAAGCTTTTAGGTCAACCCCCTCATTGTACAGATGGGGAAACTGAGGCTCAGGGAGAACATGGTTCTGACAAGGCCATACAGCACGGCAGTGGAAGTGATGGGACCAGAATTCAGGTCTGACTCCTGGAGCCAACTTTGGGTTTGCAGGAAGCTCTCAAGCATCCAGTCTACATGCAGCTGGGCTCAGCTTCAAGGTCAGTAAAGGAACAGAAAGAGAAAGGGTTCTGAGAAGTCAGAATCACCGAGCATGGGTACAGAAGGAAGGGAAAGGAGGCATCTTATATGCGTGACCTCATTTCATTTCCCCCCATCCTATCAGAGCAGTGGTTCTCGACCAGGGTTAACTTTGCCCCTAGGGAACATGTGGCAAGGTCTGGAGGCATTTTTGTTTGTCACAGCTTAGGAGGGAGGGTTGCTACTATCATCTCATGGGTAGAGGCCAGGATGCTGCTAAACATCCTATGATGCTCAAGACAGCCCCACAACAAAGAATTATGTGGCCTTAGACGTCACAGAGCCAGGGCTGAGGAACCCTGCCAGACAGAGGGACTCAAATACATCCCAATTTAACAGCTGGGAAAGTTGAGACTCAGAAAGTATACCCACTCCCTGGCCATGTGGTCCTGGGCAAATTCCTTCATCTTTCTGTGCCTCAGTTTTCTCATCTATAAAATGGGGATAACAGTACCTCTCTCAACAGTTGTTATGATGATTAAATTAATATTTGCAAAGCACTTGGAATAGTGTTTGGCACATATTAAGTATTAGATCAGTATTTTATATACATAAATATAAACAAGTAAACAAAAAACTTGTTCAGAATACACAGAAAATAGGTGGAAGAATTGTAATGAAAGCCTGAGGACAATTAAGGGCACAGGGGCTGTAAGATGGGAGACATTCGGGTTCGGGGTGCGGGACAGGGTATGAGAGCAGGTGAGGCATGTGGCTGTCATGAAACATTCTGTATCTCCCTGGCCATGAGGTTTTCCTTCTCAGACACTGCTACCTTAAATGCCACTTCATCTTTTTCTGTTCAAGTGATATGTACTGTTAAACATGAAAATCTTTGGCAAGTCTGACACAGTAAGCCGCTATTAGTCATCAATACGTTTTCAGGCCCAATGGCCCACTAGCTGGTTAGAGTGTCGTCCCAGTACACATCAGTCATGCCCACACCAGCCAGCACCACCTAAAACAGCCTGGACCAACCCGTGCCCTGCCCACCTTGCACCTCACTTTAGGGCCCGCTCCTGATCCTCCCCTCCCACCTGCAGCTCTGATGGCCCTTTTCCCAGCCTGGGGCCTAGTTCCTGCTTTTCTGTTTTGACCCTCTAATCCTGTCTTCAATCAGGGATCGGGTTCCTCCACTGGCTGCTGACACCTGCCACCTCTCTGAGTGATCACCCTGTGTGCCCCCAAGGCTAACTGCTTAGCCCGGCTCTCTCAGCCAGCACTGGGCTCTGGGAACGAAACCAGGGAGAGGGGTGTTATGAGAGAAGAGGGAGAAAATTCCAAAGCAGGAGCCACCCATGTCTCCCCTCTGCCTGGGACCTACCTTACACATCTGTTCCTTATAACAATAGGAGACATTTATGGAGCATTTTAAGCGAAGTGTCTCACATACGACAGTTCTCACCAGCCGTGCCCCACTCTCCCAACCCCACCCGTCACTGAGCTAAAATCAAGGCGTCTGCAGGGCTGTGTCTCTTTCTGGAGGCTCTAGAAAAGAATCCATTTCCTCGTCTTTTCCACCTTCTAGAGGCTGCCGACATTCCTTGGTTCATGGCCCCTTTCTCCATTTTCAAAGCCAGCAACATGGCACTTCTGTGACCCTGTTTCCATAGTCACATCTCTTTCTCTGACTCTTCCCCTTTTAAGGACCCTTGTGATTACATGGGACACAACAAGGTAATCCAGGATCATCTCCCTACGTTAAGATCAGCCAATTAGCAACCTTAATTCCCCTTTGCCCGTAACCTAACACTCACAGTTTCCAGGGATTAGGATGTAGACACTTTAGGAGGGGCTGTTAATGTGCCTACCACATTCACTGACAGGGTGTGATAGGGACCATGACAATCCAGAGAGCACATACTCCTAAAGGGGACAACTGCCACTCAGCCCCAGCTGATTTCATCATGCATGAACACCAGTGTGGCTGGATCTGCCAGAATTTCAAAAGAAGTTGGAAAATCAGATTTTCACGTGAAGTTTTCCAATTTTGAAATCACTGGGCAAAGACTCCCCTGCCCCCCCTCCCCCAAATCTCATGGACTAGATTTGGCCTGAGGCCACCCAGGTGTGACCTCTGGATCCACCTCCACCCATCAGCCAAGATGAGATGATGAGCATTTACAGGCTCTCTTGGCCCTGGGGGGTACAGAGCAAGCAGGGCCTGGAGGCAGGAGGACATGTGGTCAGGAGCATAGTGGGTACTGGAGGGGATTCCTGGGGGAAAGTTGAGAGGGAGAAGGGACCAACCATTTCCCTAAGGGACCAAGCGTCACCTGCAGGAAGTAGTGATGCATCAAAGGGTACAGGAAATCAGGCAGAGTCCAACCTGAAGATATCAACCAGAGTAAGGTAGACTTTATGCCTGCTGGCTGCAGAACAAATCAAGCACACCCTTTGTAATTTCAAAAAGGACCAGTTCTTCCCTTCGCCCTAAAAAAACTAGCTGGTTGTGAGGAGAGGAGCAGGCTGGGGGGATAAAGGTAGGAGTGGGAAGGAGGTTTTCACCTTATGCCTTTTAACATTTTTTGAATTTTAAACCAGGTGAAAGAGTTACATATTTAAAACAGTAAACTGAAATCCTTATATTCACTTTAAAATAATTTAAAATACAATAGTTTACATTCAAGGTTAAATCATGAATGCAGTTGTCATGGTGACTCCACTGCACTTCCATGAAGAGGGTATAGGAGACCTCATTGCAGGATGATTTAGAAATGGTGAAATGTTAATTTGCCCAATTACTATAGATCTGTCATTTTAACTGGCTGCTTCTTTTCTTTACCCTCACACACCAGGTCTTGAATAAATCAGATTGGTGTCTTCTTGAGTTCTATTCCATTCCACTTTAATGGCAAAAAGTTAAGGTTCTAGAGTCAGTTTTTATGCCTCTTCTGCACTGGGTGATCTTGAGCAACTCATTTAATTTCTCTGAGCCTCAGGTTTCACATCTGTAAAATGAGGGTAATAATGATATCCACTTCATGGGTTTTTACAAAGATTAATGAGTTAATGCATGTAAAGCACTCGAAACAGCACAAAATCAGTCCATAAATGCTGACTCTTATTAACTATTTTTACCATTCTCGTTTAACTTTGTTTCTTTTGAGTGGGGGAATTATTAAAACATACAATTTAAGACATGCAATGTTGGCGATCTAAAATGAAGTGAATTTCACCTCTGGTCTCCCAAATCTTTGCAACGACACTTTGAGAGGGTATCGTTGTCTCCATTTCATAGATAAGGAAACTGAGGCTTGGAGAAGGTGAGTGATTGATTGCTCAAGCACTGAGTTTGGATTTAAGATAGGAGCTTGAAACAGGTTTTTGAGACTCTAGGTCCCATGACTTTCGACTCAAGTCTGTCCTATGGTGTGATTATAAAACAACAGGGTTGAGTAGAACAGTTGTTTTTTGGTTTGTTAGTCTGGTTTGGGGACAGTCCCTCCCCCATCATGGCCTCAGATCCAGTGGATTCCAAGGTGGGGGTCAGGTCAGGTCTCTGGCTCATATTCTGCCCTCAGCTATGGAGACAAGTTCTTTTTCCCTTGGGAGGGAGACAGGGTTGGGGAAGGGGTGTCAGAGCATGAGGGTTGCTATGACAACCCTGGCCAAGCTGCTGTCTGAGCTTTCTCACAAAGAAGGCTCTCCCAGTGGCCCAGGTCCTCTGCCACCTCCCCCTGACCCTCATCATCTAAGAAGCTTGAAAACACGCTGGCATCAACCTTATAAACTAAATGCCCCAGAAAGATGGAAGGCACTGCCCAAGCAACCTTCAGGAAGCGGGAGAGCCCAGAGGCCAGGAGCACAGCTCTACAGGTTTGAAACCTGGCTCCCCCACTTCCTAGCCTTGGACTTCACCTTCCTGAGGTTTCTGCATCTGTCAAGTGGGACGATAATGACATCAATCCAAAAGTTACTGGGAGAATTCTCTTCTATTTTTTTTTTTTTTTTTAATCCTCACTCGAGGACATTTTTCCATTTTTTGTTCAGGTAGAGTGGGAGGGAGAGAGAGGAACAGAGAGAGAGAGAGAAACATCGATGCAAAAGGAACACATCGAGTGGCTGCCACCCACACACAACCGACCAGGACCGGGCCGGGGACAAACTGCAACCGAGGTACAAGCCTTAGCGGGAACCGAACCGGGTCTCTCAGGACCGCAGGCCGACGCTCTAACCGCTGAGCCAAACCGGCCAGGGCTCTCTTCTTATTTTTAAGGAGTTTCATTGAGGTATAATTTACATGCCATAAATTAATCACCTTTAAGCATACAACTCAATGATTTTAGCATTTTACAGAGTTGTACAACCATCACAACATTAATTTTGTAGTATTTTCATCACCCCCTTCCCCCCAAAACCCTGTACCCATTAGCAGTCACTCCCCTTCTTCTTTCCAGCTTTGGGCAACCACTAATGTACTTTCTGTCTCTATAGATTTACCTTTTCTGGAAATTTCACATAAATAGAATCATATAATATGTGGTCCTTTGTTTCTCTTTTCACTTAGCATAATGTTTGAGGTCCATCCACGTGTTGCATATGTAAGTATTTGCAATATACCACATTTTGTTTATCCATTCATTAGTTAATGGATCTCTGGGCTGTTTCCACCTTTTGGCTATAATGAACAATGCTGCCATGAATTTCTCTGTACATTCTTTAAATAGATACGTGTTTTCATTTATCTTGGGAAGATAACCTAGAAAGATAATTGCTAGGTCATATGATCGATTTATGCTTCACTGTTCAGGAAACTGCCAAACTGTTTTCCATTCCCTGCATGGGGGTTTGTTGAGAAACTTAAATGAGATAATTAATTAACATCAAGTGCTTAGCATAGTGCCTGGTCACAGTGAATCTTCAATAAATGGTAGCTAGTACCCACAGTACGGCTGCCTCCTTCCCTGAAAAGAAAGATCCCAAAAAGACAGTCATTCTGAAGAATTAATACTCACATTCTTTATGCTCTTAGCCTGGCATGCAAGGCTCTCCAAAAACCCTACCTCTAGCTACTTATCCAGTCTTGGCTAGCGCACCTTTGTTCACACTATCCCTGTCCTCTCCCTTCTGTCTTCTTCCTGCCTTCTCTTCATATGTTAAAAAACCTGGCCTTCAAAATTAAGCTCCAATGTTCTTGTCTATGGTCTATCTTGACTTTCTAACTAACCAGATCAGCACTGTCCAATTGGTAACTACTAGCCATATATGGCTATTGAGCACTTGAAATATGGCTAGTCTGAACTGAGTAAGATGTGCTGATGTGTAAAATACACTCTAGATTTTGATGACTTAGTATGAAAAGTAATGTTTATTTGTATTAATTACATGTTCAAATAATATCTTGGGTATATTGGATTAGGTAAAAAACATTCTTGAAATAAATTTCACCTGTTCTTACTTTTTAAAAATGTAGCTGCTAGCCCTGGCCAGTTCAGCTCAGCAGTTAGCGCATCAACCTAAGCACTGAAGGGTCTTGGATTTGATTCTGGTCAAGGGCACATACCTGGGTTGCAGGTTGGATCCCTGGCCACAGTCGGGGTCATGCGGGAGGCAACAAATCAATGTGTCTCTCTCAAATTGATATTTTTCTCTCTCTCCCCCTTTCCCTTCCACTCTGTCTAAAAATCAATGGAAAAATATCCTTGGGTAAGGATTAACAAAAAAATAATAGTAATAAATAAAATAATATAAATAAAAATGTGGCTGCTAGAAAATTTGTAATTACATATGTGGTTCACATTTGTGACTGCACTATAGTTCTCTTGGACAGCATTGGTATAAACCAGTGATTTTCAACCTTTTTCATCTCATGGCACATATACACTAATTATTAAAATACTGTCACACACCCAAAAATATGGTTTTTGCTGATCTGACTAAAAAAAAAAAGGTATAATTTTGATTTAGATTTATTCACACCAGACATCTATTGTTATGTTGGCTGTTATTACTTTTTTATTTGACAATCTAAGAAAAAAGAGGTCAGTGCCCAAGACTAAATAGTCAGGTATTGGTTGTTTTAAAAATTCTTGCAGTACACCAGTTGAAAATTGCTGGTATAGACCATCAACATCCTAACAGTTGCTATTTACTGGGCACCTATTTCTTACATTTTTATATCTGTTATCTGACATAATGCTCAGCACAATCTGGGAGGGTAGATATTATGAATATCTCCTTTTTACAGATAAGGAAACAGAGGGAGGGTGTGACCTCCTCAAGGTCACACAGCTGGACATGAGCAGATTCAGGATTCAAACCCAAGTCATCTGTGGGATTTTGCTGCACAGACTACTAAAGCACCAGGGCTTTGGAGGGTCTCCCTGGGGTGTCTTTGACTGGAATTAGAACAGCTCTGCATGGTAATGAATCATGCTAATCAGAAGCTCTGACTGAATGCTTGTCTTTCATAAATACGAAATGAGAAAGCAGATTAATTAATATAAGCAATGCATTAAGGGATCTGTGGGTGGAAACAAATACCACTGATCTAAACAAATACCTCATTTTACAGGTGGGGACACTGATGACCAAAGAAGAGAAAGGATGTGCTCAGGGTTGTCAGCCAATGGTAGAGCCAAGTGCAAACACTGGGTTTCCAGGATCCCAGGCTGAGCTTCCCCACATGTACTCCACCGTCTCTGCATGGATGTTCCCTGCCTCCAGCCACCTGGAAGCCCTTTGTCTTTTTCTTTTTTTTTTAAGTTTTTTTGTCCTTTATTGATTAAAAAAATTTCTTTTTCTCTTATTGATTTTTAGAGAGAGAGGCAGGGGGAGGGAGAGATAGAAACATCAATGAGAGAGAACATCAACTGGCCACCTCCTGCATGCTCCCCACTGGGGATCGGGCCCACAACCTGGGCACGTGCCCTGACCAGGAATCAAACCAACAACCTCTTGGAGCATGGGTCGATGCTGAGCCACACCGGCCGGACTGTCTTTTCTTTTTTTTTAATTAAATTAAAATTTTCTCCATCACCTTATATTCCCTCTATGCCCTCTAGCACTTCCATCCACCAATGCCCCTCTACCCCAGCAATCATCACACTGTTGCCCAGGTCCATGAGTTCTCTCTCTCTCTTCTTTTTTTTTGCTCATCCCCCCCCCCCCCCCCACCAGCTGTCTGCCTGCTCTCTATGAGTCTGTCTCTATTTTGCTTGGTAGTTCAGTTTGTTCATTAAATTCCACATATGAGCGAAATCATGGAAGCCCTTTGTCTTGAACCAGCCCCCTTCCTCTCCCAATCCTGTGGGTCCCAAGGACTGGGGGGGGGGGGGGCAGGAGACCCAACCCATTTCCCATCAGGGTCCCAAGGCCACCATCCGGTCCTGAGCCAGGAATTCCTTTCAGAGACTGAATTAAACTGAGCTGAAAATAATTCTGAACCCTTAGAGGCCTCCAAGAGCCCCTATTCCTACTCAGCCCTGGTCTAGGGGGCCAGGCCTCCCCAAGTCTCCCTGGGGCTTTCTGGGCTCCCGCAGACTTCCCCTGCCAGCTCCCATCTGCACTCACACGTGTGTAGAGCGAGGGATGTTTAAACAAACTGCCCACATTTCAGGTTCCCTCCTCCCAGCCCTCTCCAAACAGACAGGAGAAAGGGCGACAGAGACTGCTAAATGCAGCCGCATCCCTGTGAGCCAACCGAGAACTACAGCCAGAGGCACAGAGAAGGAGCCACCAAGGAACAGAGACACAAAGCAGAGTGTCCGAGACAAAGAGAGAAGATAAAGGACGGATGTTTAGATCAAGATAAAGACACCGAAAGAGACAAAGAGAATATAAATGAGAGAAAGAGGAGAAGGAGGTGGAAGAGGAAGGGACGCGTGAAAAGGAAAATTAGAAAGGAAATAGGAAGAACATAGAGAAATTAGAATTTGAGAAAACGGACTGAGGGGAGAGAGCAGGGGCGCCAAGGGGGAGAAAGACTCAGAACCAGCGCTCGGGAGAAGCTAGGCGAGCGGGGGGCGAGCGGGCGGCGCCGGGGCTGCGGGGGACTCGGGGGTCCCGGGGGTGGACCCTCCTCCCGGCCACTCGCCCCGCTGCGCCGGTCCCAGCAGCCACATTCCTCTGGGTTTCCCACACACTCGCCATCAAAGAGTCCCCAAAGCCCCAGCTTTTCCCGCGCCCCTCCCCCTCCAGGGCTGGAGAAGCTATTTTTCACCCCCTCCTGGTCTTTAATCTGTTGTGGGGAAAGAAAGCGGCTTTTGTTGGGCAAGGGGCTGCGCAGGGGGCGGGGAGGGGGCGCCAGCGATTGTGTGTCCCGCAGCTGCGCGCCTGGGGCCTCCGGGGGTGGGGGCCGCCGGGGCGCGGGGCGCGGGCGCGGGCGGGGAGGGCCGGGAGGGTCGGGCAAGGCCGGAGTGGGGACCGTTGGGGCGCGAGGTGCCGGCAGGGAGGGTCGTGTTGGGTGAGGGAGTGGAGGGAAAGGCCACCCGGGCGCACAAGCCCATTGTCCTCTTGGCCCTGTTCTGCACCTGGCCCGGACATGGGGAAGATGCACACTTACTGAAGCGGGTACTGCGGCTGAGGTTGCACACTTGGAGGAGGTCATATACCGAGGTGGGGTCCACAGCACTTAGACACACCACACGTTTAAATAGGCTACAACACTCAGGGAGAGACAGACATACTCTCCAGGGGCCTAGATACACACAAGCCTCAGGGAGGGTCCCACACTCAGAGAGGGGGGAATACACACACTCAGAAAAACCCACTTAAGTCAGAGACTCACACATACATACACTGCTTGACACCATAAGAGCAAAGTGGATTTCAAATATGAATTCCCTTCTTCTTGCATCCCCGGTTTCTCCTTAAGACATTTGCCCATTCTCTAGCATTTGCTTCCTTTCTCCCTCCAGTTGGTAGTCTGGTTCATGCTTCAAAGCTCAGGCTCTGGAGTTAGGCATCCCTGCTCTGCCTCCCAACAGCTGTGTGACTTTGGGTAAGTCACCTCACCCTTCTCTGAGTTTCAATATGAAGACCAAGGGAGATAATACATGTAAGATGCCTGGCTCGTTTTTGGCACTCAGCAGAAGTTATCCCTTACAAGCTTGTTGATGCTTGGGCCGCTGCAATGATTATACTCAAGGTCAGCTTTGGCCGGCAAAACTCACTGTAGAGTTCTGGCCAGGTTAGGGGTGGAGGAGCCCTTTCCTCTCTGGCAGGGTCAGCTGTGTCCCCAGGCCAGATCCCTCCCCCCTACCTCCCTACCTACTACCCTCTAAGCCTTTGAATTGCTGCTGGGACCTATGCCAACACAAGACAATATCTAGGCAGGGTAAACATTGCTTTTGAAGGCATTTTATTTTATTATTTTTGCCTTCATTTTTGTCTTGCCTTGGACTCCACCATCTTTCTTAAGTGTTTCCTGAACTCGGTTAGTGGGAAACCAAATCCAAATGTCAGTGTCCGCAGCAAAGAACATTATGCCTGAGAGTCACAGTCAGAGAGTCATCCAGTACAGCTTGTATTTGAGTTTTAAATCCCCCTCTATGTGGTCTCCCAAAGTGATTACTGGGGTGGAACTTAATTCAGCACGTTTTTCAGGCACTGTGATACTGAGACCAGGGAGACAAGACTTGACTACAAAGCAGGTGAGTTCTATGCCCCATATGGTAGTTGGGAGCATTCAGTGAAACCATGAATGTAGGTGTTTTATAAATAGCAAAACCACTGCAATATATTGTTGTTAAGTCAGAGTTAAACTCCCACATACCCTACTGATGCTTTCTAAATTCTAGAAGTTCTAAACTTTTCTCTTAACAGAGAAATGAGGTTGTGATGGAACTAGTCCTTGTGTGTCTGGACACTGCAGTTTGAATGTCAGCCTCCATTCTTGTGTGTGTCAATGTTTGAGTCACAGGCCTGGGTTCAAATCTTGATTTTTGGAGATTTTTTCCCTACCAGTTGTGTGGACAAATCTCTTTGAACTTCAGTACCTTTGTCACAATAATACCTGCCCCTAAAGACTCTAGAGAAGAATATACAAGATAGAATGCATAAAGCACCAGCACAGGATAGGTTCTCAGAAAATAAATTCCAGCCCTTACCAGTTTGGCTCAGCAGCTGGAGCACTGGCCTGAGGACCAGAGAGTCCTGGGTTTGGTTCCCTCTAGGAGCATGTACCAAAATAAATAAATAAATAAATAAATAAATAAATAAATAAATAAATAAATAAATTCCATTCTTACTTCCCTGTGGGTGTCTACCCCTCACCCCACCCCAGATGCCAAGCTAGCCCCTGGACATCCCATGGTCATTGCCTACTTGCTGAAGCAAGGAGTTAGTAATCTTCAATGCTCTCTGAGTCTCTGCTTTAAAAACAATGGTTTCCCTGGCCCTGATCAAGTAGCTCAGTTGGTTAGAGCATCATCCCGATATGCCAAGGTTCCAGGTTCAATCCTGGTCAGGGCACATACAAGAATCTGCCAACAAATGCATAAATAAGTGGAATAACAAATAGATGTTTCAATGTTTCTCTCTCAAAATCAATGTTCAAAAAAAGCATAGGCACAAAAGAGGGCACACTCTTTGAGACAGGCAGATCTGGTTGCAAATCTTAGATCTGCCACTTACTAGCTATGTGACCACGGGCAAGTACATTAACCTCTTGGAAGCTCAGTCTCCTTGTCCATAAAATGGGTCAAGGAGATAATGTGAGAGAAGGCAAACAGAACTTGGCAAACAGTTAAGAGTCACTGAAGGACAATGATGATGATGATAGCACCAAGTACTTTTGAACTGTAGAGTAGCCCATCTTGGAGGCCCCTGAAATCCCCACCCCTATAAGGACTCATGCCTTAGCTCCAGATGCTCCCCACATTCTCCTTCTCAGTATTGCCCAGATTCCTGAAAAGTCTCAGAAGGAACCATTAAACTCACCTGGCACCACCTATCCCACTCACCAGGGACTACTTTATATCATAGCACATAAAAATAATTACAGTAATTGGTTCCTGCAACACTTTCCATCCCTGTCCCTTTTGACCCTTTCAGCTGTGAGGAAGATGATGGATATTTTCCTCCCCAATTTAGAGGGAACAACTGAGGCACAGTGAGGGTAGGTAGTCCATGCAAGGATTTGAGCCTGGCCTTGCTTCTGAATTCCCTGTGCTTTCCAGTACCACAAAAGTCTCAAGCAGTACTTGGAGGTGTAACCTTGCTGAGGTGAGAAGAAGGTATGGATATATTCTACCTACACACAGCAGGGAAGTCCTCAGCATACCTTTACAGGCACTTTGTGAGCAAACGGGTACATGTTAGGAAATGCAGTGTCTGGGAATGTTTGGAGATCACAGCAGACCACTCTAATGCTAATGAGAGTTAGAGGGCAGCATGGACAGAGAGTCAAATGAGGAGGAGGCCTGGGTCTTGGCCACGCGTGGGCAGCTGACATCCCAAGTAACCTTGGGTAAGTTTCTGACGTTTCCTTGATCCTCATTTTCAACATAAATGGGGGGGAAAAGGTAGATAGATAGAAGCTCAGTTTAGGCAAAAAGACATCTGCAACTCTCATCATCATTACTTTGGCTTTGAAATCGACAGCTCAGAGACCCCCCACCACTTTAAAAAATTTTAAAGACAAAACAGTATAACTTAATAGTTCTGCCAACTCTTGCAAAAAAAAAAAAAAATTAGAGAGCACAACACTGATTTTTTTTCTTTTCTCTTTCTCTCTCTCTTTTTTTATTTTTGGCAAAGGAAGATTCAGTTCCTGGAAATGCTTACAAAATAATTCCTGACACTGGGAGGAGATAGTTAAAAAGGAAGACGACGGCGACGAAAAACTATATACATATAGAGATGAAGGAAGACCATGGAAAGAAAGAATAAACAAAAGAAAGAAAAGAAAGGGAGAAAAAAAGACTTTAAAAGGCACCAATTCAAGGAACGTTATCAAGTTCTCAGCATCTGCGATTCAGAAGCCGCTCGCGGGTCGGGGCGACGCAGACTCCGCCCCTTTCTCGGGTGTCGGACGCTCATTGGTGGGGGCGGCCGTCGCCGGCCGGTGACTGCCCGAGGAAAGGTTGCCTGGGACACGCATCCCTGTGTGAACGCATGACGTCCCACCCTGGCGCCAGGCTGTCTGGGGCTGAGTCTTAGATCAACACAGCTGTGGGACCGGGACCCACAGCTGGGCAAAGGAGCGGATTCCTCAACAAAAAATAGGATTGTGAGAAAAGTTCTGAAACAAAAACAGTGCAGACAAAAGCCTTAATGACATCCTTTCATAAAAATAAAAAATGCAAGAGGGGGGAAAAAGCTGGTAAAAGAAGCAGAACTGGGAACAGAAAGTTCAGAGGCATTTGGAATAAGGCTGAGGCCCCACCAGCGCTAAACAAGTTGCAGAAGGCCTGAACTAGCCCTCCAGTCTGCTGTTGGGAACAAGAAGTCTTTGGGGTTCAAACTTCATTCAGTGTTCCAACCTTAACCTGCTTGTTTCAGAATTAGAATCTTAAATTAGAGAGGACCCTTAGAGGTCATTTGCTCCCTCCACCTCCAGTTTTACAAAAAGTGAGGCCCAGGAAGGAAGGAAATTTATCCAGGGCCACACTGTAAGTTATTGGCATGGCCAGGACAGAATTCTGCTTGTTAATTCCACTGCGTCTCTCTCTCTCGCTTTATGTCACACAGCTCAAAGGCATTTCAGTCTGAAAGCATCTTGGGAAATAATAAATGTGAAGGTGTTTTGAAAATGGCTTTACAAGCCTTAGGAGAACCTGTGAGGACCTGTGGACGGTGCACCTACCACACACCTGGCTCATGCTTGGTCCCTAGGCACCAAGGAGACCAACATCTGATGGAGAAAGTATGTCAAGTTCCTTGCTGAGAGGAGGCATTCAATAACTATTTGTTGAAGGAATAAGGTTGGCCTAATTAGGTCCATTTTATAAATTAGGAAATTGAGGCACAGAGAAGTGACCTACCCAAAGTTCACATCATTAGTAAAAGTGAATAGGGATTTGAACATAAATCTGCCGAGCCCTGAAGACCATTTGTCCAGAACCTCCTGGGCTTTGCCATTTTGCACAAACTATGGAAACCTTCATGGTAGAAAAGGAATGGGCTTTCTATTTTGTCACTCAGAAGTCCCCATAGCCACCATTTCCCCTTTCTATGACCAAATAGCTGGTATGCTCATCATTTCATGTATGTAGCATATATAGACTGACGTGTCGATTCACAGGTTATTTTCTTCCTTTTTCTTATACTAAGGAAACTGTCCTTGAAAACATATCTTTCAAAGACCCGTCTTGGGACACAAGCCCTGTAGTATGACAGCAAAGAACAAGATTGCAAGTCTGGCTCTGCCATTATTTGTGGTGTGACTTTGGACATGTTTTATAGCCCCTCTCTGCACCCTTTACCACCCTACACCTGCCTGTCCAAAATCATAAAGATTTAGACTTCTAGAGTTGGAAATGATTTAAAATAAATACTTAGCATCATCTCCCCATTTTATTCATAAGGCAAATGAGGCCAGGGTAGCTGGGCTTGTTCAAGATCACATGACATATTATTGGCAGGGCTGGGATGTTGCATCTAAGGCTCCTGATTTCCAGTCTCATGTCCTTTTTACTATGACTATTTTGAGACTCTCCTAGCTCTGGGCTCTCATTGTCCTGTTAATCAGTGCCACAGACTATAGAACTCTTAATTGTTTCCTGTGTTAATCTTGTCTTCCCAAATTGTGAGATTCTTGAGGGCAGGAGGCACTGCTTCCAACTGATTGATTAAGGAAGCAACCATTGGGGGATCCCACTTGGTCAGTGTCAAGATGGAAACCAGCATTTTTTAAGGCTGCTAATTCCCAAAAGTTCTCGGAAGTGATCAGAAGAGGAGCAGAGAATATTGAATGGAATGTCCTGTTGCAATAAAGGGCTTAACTTGCCTGTCCTCTGGTCCCTTTCCTGGGCTCTCAGATAGAGCTGGAGCTATTTCAGCAAGGCCAAGAATAATCAAGTCCAGGTGCCGTGCCCTTCCATAGCAGAAGGGGATAGACAATAGAGCTATGGTATCACTGAACTATTGTTTTTCTGCTTAGAGGTGTTTGGAGAGTAGGGAGAAAGGAGGAAGCAAGAGTTAAGAGATTTGCTGCCTGGGGGGGGGGGGCTCCTAAAAAGGTTATATAGAAATCATCTCTATCATCTCTTCCGTCACCCCCCTTCCCCATTCAAAACACTGTCCAAAATTATAATCAAACTCATTTCCAAAACATAACTGGGCATTTATCTGGCTCCTTATGCAGAGGGTGGGAGCTCTTTCCTTCCCCATGCAAAAAGCACCGATTCAAACTTCTTTTTCTTTTCCCCTGTTGCTCAAATAGTGTTTTTACTCAAAACCCCTTTCCCCTCCTCCTTCTGTAATCTCAGCGCCTAGCCCAAATCTGTTTTCTTCATTGTAACCTCAACTTCACCGCAATTAATTTTTTTCCCCTCTGGTCACAAGATAATTCCTGACGCCAGTGAGTCTGGAGGTCAGACAACAGCAAATTGGGGAACAAGGCGGCACTAATTCCTTACAAGTTTCCCTTGAAAAATCTTTTGCTTTAAAAAAAAAAGAAGAAAAGCTTCTTTACTGTTCAGGGATTTATGACCTCGGAAGAGCTGTGGGTTCGAACTAGTGTTGGGCTGTGGGTGGACTGGCAGGGGGCAGGGGAGCTCAAAGACCTGGGGCGTTGCCAGGAAAAGGCAAATTCTTAAAGTTAATAGTTTTAAATGATTTTTTGAATCCTTGCTTGCAAAGAGGCCCGCCTCTCCCCAGTATCAGCGCTTCCTCATTCTTTGAATCCACGACTCCGCGGTATTCGGCGTCAAACCGGCCTACGACAGCCTGTTTGCAATTTAACCGCGTTGTGAACGCCCAAGGTCGGCGGAGGCGGGCCGAGGCTGACTGTTTTTGCATAAAGGGGCGTGCCTTCTAAGCGGGCTCTATAAGTACCGGCTGGACGAGCTAGCGCTCATAGCAAGCTGCTATAGGATTTCTTTTTTTGCTCTTTCGTCCTTTCGGCACTTCCAGCTTCATTCCTCAATATGAAGGCGCTAAGCCCGGTGCGTGGCTGCTACGAGGCGGTGTGCTGCCTGTCCGAACGCAGTCTAGCCATCGCGCGCGGCCGCGGCAAGGGCCCGGCAGCTGAGGAGCCGCTGAGCCTGCTCGACGACATGAACCACTGCTACTCACGCCTAAGGGAACTGGTACCCGGAGTCCCGCGAGGCACTCAGCTTAGCCAGGTGGAAATCCTGCAGCGTGTCATCGACTACATCCTCGACCTACAGGTGGTCCTGGCCGAGCCCGCTCCTGGACCACCAGACGGCCCGCATCTTCCCATCCAGGTACGCATGGGCGTGCGCGGGAGCCGGGTTGGGGCTGAGCTCCAGGACTGGGATGCTGCTGGACCCCTCGAACTCCCAAATGACATGCGTAACTCTCACCTCTGTTCCTTCACTCTCAGACAGCCGAGCTCTCTCCAGAACTTGTGATTTCCAACGACAAGAGGAGCTTCTGCCACTGACCTGGCCGTCCTGGCGCCTTAAGGTGAGTATCTCCACCTTCTCGGGGGGCGTGGGGGTAAGGGCGCGGTGTTACTTAAACAGTAAACCTTAGGCCTTTTAAGGGATTACCACCCCCTGTTTAGAGAAACCAAGGCCAGAGAGGGGCAAGTAAATTGCCCGTGGTCATATCAAATGAATGAGGGAACCAGTTTTCATTCTGTGTGCGTTTCAACCTTAAACGCTCGTTGCTGCTGCCTTCCCCCAGTGGCTAAAGACCCAAGAAAGTACGCGCAGGTCCGACTAAATAAAATAGCTGTTCTGTTAGTACTTTGGAGTCGTAAAGGGAGCTCTGTCTCCCTCAGCCCCCTCCCAACTAGCGTCAATTCCAAGAGGGAAGGGTGGTGCAAGCTCCGCCTGTGGTCCTTTGGCGCCAACTGGGTGGGGGCAGCGTGGGGCGCGGAGTTATCAGCTGGAGGTAGAGAGCAAGTTTCCTCCCTGGCGCCGGCCAGTCTGCGGACGGCCCCCCGCCTTGACGCGCTCAGCGGAAACTGACGGCTCTCTGGTCTTCTTTCCTCCCCCGCCCAGAACGCAGGTGCTGGCGCCCGTTCCGCCTGGGACCCTGGGACCCCAGGACTCTTATGGCCCGAAGCCCGAGGGCATGGATGGGCCCCAGCCTCTCCCTGCCCACTTGACTTCCCAAACCCCTGCCTCGAGGCTGGATCAGGCGCCCGGGAGCGAAGGACTGTGAACTTGGGTGGCCTAAAGAGCCAGAGCTTGCTCTGGGCAGCAACTGGGCAACGTCACCCAGCCCCACCCCACCCCCAAGTTTTAAAGACTGTCTTTCAGAGTGTGGAGGGGTGTGTTGGGGGGGCGGGGGCAGTGGCTGCTCTCCAAACTCTGTCAAGGCAGCAGTAGAGCTGGTCTTCTGGTCTCCTCGGAAAAAGGCTCTGTTGCCCTGATTATGAACTCTATAATAGAGTATATAGCTTTTGTACCTTTTTGCAGGAAGGTGACTTTCTGTAACAATGCGATGTATGTTATTAAACTTTTTATAAAAGTTAACATTTTTGCATAATAAACGGTTTTTAAACGATTGTGTATATAATTTAATTACTTAAGTGCTAACACTCTCACAAGGCTGAATTTTGGAGAAATAAATGTCCTTCTTGGAACCTGGCAAAAGGAAACTTATTTATTCCCTTAAAAGGGAGATGGGAAAATGCCCAGCTAACACTGGAGTGGAGCGGGGAGTAGAAAGGGCTCAGTATGGGAGCCCTACATCCACTGAGGGTTGGGTGCAGAGACTATTCTGGCCCCGGCACCTCATTTCACAAATCAGGGACGGCTGGAGATGGGAAGTGACCAGCACAAACTCACCCAACAAGTTGGGAGCTCAGGATAGAAATCAGGTCTGAGTCCCAGTTCTTAAGCCCCTTGGGCTTTTGTGCTACACTAGCAGATGGCTTCAATGCCATTAATTATTCATATCTTTCTCAGGGGATGTGGAAGAGTGGAGCCTCACCTGGTGCTCAAACAGAGGTGGTGGTTCATAGACCCACTTCAGAGATGAATAAACGGGTCACTGGGTTTGGTTTCATTTCCCTCCTCACGCGCCCTGGTTTGGCTTCCTCTTGGGCTTTCAGAATTGGGAAACATAGGAGAGGGGTCTCATCCTTCAAATCCCAAACATTCTGATCAGGATTTGGTGCTGTTTGAGAAACACTGTCACCAGTCCCTCTACCGTCAGGTAGTTGAAGACTTTGACCCTGGACTGGGAATTAGAGGAAGAGGCCCTACAGCCTCATTCCTTCTGGTATTTCCTTCCCATACATCTCTATTGGGAGCTTTCCCTGTGAGCAAGCATCTTTTATCCTCACCCGAGGACATTTTTCCATTTTTTGTACAGATAGAGTGGGAGGGAGAGAGAGAGGAAGGGAGAGAGAGAGAGAGAAACATCGACGTGAAGGAACACATCGAGTGGCTGCCACCCGCACGACCAACCAGGGCCGGGGACAAAGTGCAACCGAAGTACGTGCCCTTAGCGGGAACCGAACCCGGGTCTCTCTGGACCGCAGGCCGATGCTCCAACCGCTGAGCCAAACCGGCCAGGGCTGAGCAAGCATCTTTATCTTTATTTCAGAAATGGAGAAACTGAGGCTCAGTGGATAATGGGTCTGAGCCAAATTATCAGCCCCTTGAGAGGCAGAGATGGAATTTTAATCTTAACTACAGTGACTAACATGGTTACAGACAGGAGCAGACTTGAGACTGGATATTCCTTGGGGCCAGGCCCCTACCCCATGTCACTTTGCCCCCTACCTGGCAGCTCCTCAGGTGGGTTCCATAGGCATCTGGCCTCACTTGATTCCTGTTTATGATATGATCTCATCTGTGTGTTGGCCCCTGGCATGAATTATTTTAATATTTCATAACAAACAGCTCACATCATCACCCTTTATGCCTTAACCCTGGTGAGCTTTCAGGGGTGAACAGGGGCATGTGGGGAGACAACCATCCTGTCTCTGCCGACCAGTGGTTCTCAACTGTTTCCTGGACTCTTCTGATGATCTGATAGAGGTATGAACACTCTCTTTAGAACATAAACACACACAAATATACACACACAACTTTGCAAAGCAATAGCAGATCTCCAATCCCCTGGGAAGCCCTCGGTCTTCATAGGAGGAACTCTTGCCTCAAACCAAGAGGAATAAGACCCAGGTTGGGTCTGTCTACCTTGGCTCATTAGTTAGGTATGATGTGCTGGCTCTGGGGACAGCCACACAAGGGTGCAAATTTTTGTTCTGCCACATACTAGCTGTATAACTGAGCCTCAGTTTTCACATCTGTATAAAGTTGCTGATCTTGTTCCAGTTCTGAGGCACTTGGCCCCACATTACACCATTAGTTGCAGTAGAGCCAGGCACTGAACTCAACCTTCTATATACCCTTTTTGTCACAGCATGCTGCTTCCTGCTTGCTCAGAAGTTTCAGGGCTGTGGAAGGCTAGAAAGAGCAAGCCACTTCACCTCTCCAACCCCCTCTCCTCCCTTGCCCAGCAGCTGGTGGTTCTGGTACTGCTGCCTCCCTGGACAGAAGATAATGGTGGGAAAGTTCTTTGAAATGCATCACACACCTACAAGGTATTATTAAGCTAATTCCAAGGAAATTGCCTGTTGGGTCTGCTGAGACTGAGCTGTTCAGGTGGCTGAGACAAAAGCTGAAACCAGCACACCAATTCATTAGTCCTTAGAGAGTGAAAGCAATTTGGCCCTAAGGTCGGGAAACTCTCAGAAAGAGGACAGTGTCTTCTGTCATAACCACCTATCCAGTACTTTCCAAGTGCCAGGCTCTACTTTATGTTTTTTCTAATCCTCATCACAATCCAGAAAAGTATCATTATTTCCATTTTATAGAGAAAACAGATCCAGAGAGGCTGAATAACTTGATCCACGTCACACAGCAAGGAGTAGTAAACCCATCTTCATGTAGCTTCAAAGCCCATGTTCTCACCTCTACTCCAGGCCAGCTCTTTTCCCTCACCATTCCCTTGGCCTGGCAAATATTTGGTCTCTAGTGGGTGCTTGCTGAAGGAAAGCCCTAAGGCCATCCTAGGTGTCCCTTTCATTTGTCAAAGGATGATGGTCCCTCTATTGCAGGTTTGTGGTTCAGAGTAGATAGCAGGCCTAAAGCATCTACAAGGCTCCCTGAAATACAAAGTTCACTATTAAATGCGTGTCTTAACAGGCTTTATCGCATCACTCGGATATATGGACATTTGGAAGGAATTTTTACTTTGTAAATAAAAAAATAAACAGGCAAAGTAACTTATCCACACAGCTCCTAAGCAGCAAAGCAGGGATTCGAATCCATGCCTGCGACATGGGAGATGGTGGTGCCCTTCCTACAAGCCAGTTCTAGCTCTTCCTAGCTGTGGATGCACCAGACAGTCTTCTGTCTGTCTTCCTGGCCTCATCACCTCTCATGGCCACCATTCTTCTCCATTCCCCAGGCTACACCCTAAAACCTCCTGCTGTCCTCTTTCCCTCACAGATCCCTCTCAGGGTCCCCTCTGCCCGCTCCCAGCCCAGCAAGTAGAGAGCTGCTCAACGACCGCTTCTAGCTGGCGGGGCAGGGGCGGAGCCTCGACCCACGTGGACCCGAGCCCGGCAGTGCAGAGCCGAGTGGCCCCGCCCCTCGTCCCGCCCCCGGCCCGGCGACCCGCGCTCCCCCCGCGGGCCCTGGGGGCCGCTCGCAGGTGTTCGCTGGCGCCCGGATGTCTGAGCTCTGGCTCCGCTCTGGCTCCGGCTCCCTCCGCAGCCTGCGGGCGGGGCTCCCAGCCCATCCGGAGTCTCGCGGCGCCCCCGCCGCTCTGCCAGCAGCGTGGCCTCCCGGTTCCCAGCCTCCCGGCCTGGGGGGCCCCCCACCCAGCAGAGTCGCTGACCCAACTGCTCTCCCGCTGCCCCCAGCTGCGCTCGGGCCGCTGCAGCCTCGGCGCGCCCCCACCCTGCTTCCTGCCTCGGCAGTTTTGCAGTTTTGCCCCGGCTGAGCGGCAGCCCTGGATCGCACCCCGTTCCTTCCTTCCTTCATTCTGTCAGGCAACTCGCATTCCTCGAGCGCCTGCGATGTGCCCCGCACAAGGCCTCTCCGACCTTGTGAGTGTGGCCCGAGGCCCACTGGGGTCCTCCGGGAAGCCTCTGCCGTCCACCCGTGTCCCTCCCCAACCGCCTCAGTCTTTCCTCTCTAATGTCCTATTTCACTTAGAGTTTAAGCTTTAATTGTTCTCTGATTATTTCTCCTGGTAAGGGTCAGTTAGTGGCTGGGGCAGGGGGTCGCTTAGTGACCACAATCAGGGGCCAGTATGAAAGAGTGAGGGGCCAAGTGTGGCCAGAGTTGGGGTTCAGCGTGGCTGAGGCAGGGTTTGGGGATAAGTGTGGGTAGAAGTTGGCAGCAGTCAGTGGCCCGGGTTAATAGACAGGGTGTGAGGGTTAGTCTGAGTAGCATCAGTGGCCAAGGTTAGTGAGTCAGTCTTTGGGTAGGGTCCGTGGACCGTCTGGATCAGGGTAGTAACTCACCCTGAGACCAGGATTTGGGGGTTGCCTTTGACAAGCCAAGTAAGGGGAGGGGGGCGCTGTAGCACTCTGAATTCAGATCCACATCTCTCCTTGGCTGGGGGCTGACCATAGTCTCTCCATACACCACCCAGGTGGTGGTGGAACTGACCTGCCGTCTGGGGACACTCCCTCTCCTCCTCAACACCATCCTGCTCCTGCTTTGTGCCAAAAGCTGGAGGCAGAAGCCCTCATTGGGCCAGACTGTGGCCAAAGTGAGCCCAGACTGGCAGTAACACTGGCCATGGTAGGAAGACCTTGGGCTTCCGCCAACCAAGCCTGGAGCCACCCATATTTAACAAGTAAGTTAGTGCTCTTCCCGGTACCTTGTGTCATTTGTTCATAAATCTAAAGTGTGTCAAGGACAGAAGGGCCCTAAAAAGGTCATAAATGTGATCTGAGAGGGGAAGGAGCCTACTCAGATACACAGCAAGTTGGTAGTCAAGAGAGGAGCTGGTGTGGCTCAGTGGTTGAGCATGGACCCATGCACCAAGAGGTTGCCAGTTCAATTCCTGGTCAGGGCACATGCCCAGGTTGTGGGCCTGATCCTCAGTGGGGGGCATGCAGGAGGTGGCCAATCGATGTTCTCTCTCATTGATGTTTCTATCTCTTCCTCTCCCTTTCTCTCTCTCTCAAAATTAATAATGAAAAAAAATTAAAATAAATAACATTAAAAAGAGAGAAAGGACTCAAATCCAAGCCTCCTCGTTTCCTATGTAGGGCTCTTTTTGTGATATTTTGCCTACCCTGAGCAGGGATTGTTATTCCCACTTTAGAGATGGGACAGTTGAGGCCTCACCCACAGCTCTCACAAAGGGACTGCAAGGGGCCTGCGGACTGCACAGCCCCTCCTCCCTTCCCCTGAGGATCTGGAAATGTGAAGTCAGAGAGTGGTGATTCCCTAAGGCATTGCTTCCTTGTCATTGTCACCCAGCCCCCTCCCTCCCATTCTCATTAGGAGCAAATGAAACAAGGGTGGCCAAGCATGAGTTGGAAGCCTGGGAGGGGAGAAAACAGTTTTAAAAAACTGCTGGGGAAAAGCTTAGTTGATTTCTTATGGAAACATATGGAACTCATTATCCTAAGTCGAGGTGGTCGCTGGCCAGCTGGCAGTTGGTTGGTTTGGGGCTAAGAGTGTGTGTTGTGTGGCAATGACGGTACCCAAGGCACAGCAGGCTCCCCAGAATAACCCGCCCGCTCACTGACCCCGGTTCTTCCTAAACTGAGTTTTGTTTTCAGCGTATGTCATTTCTAGCCTCAAAAAAAGGGGGTGGTGAGATGTTCACGACACACCAAAATATGGGATCTATAGGTTATACAGGGAGGAGATGGGAGCGTCAGGACAGACAACCACATGCCCCACCTCCCCTACATATACCCAGACTCACATCAGGGGCCCTGGCAGGTCTTGCTGTGTGGTTCCAGATGTATGAAGGGTTGATCCCAGCTTCCATCAGGGATTCATCCAGATGAGCCCCCAGGGGCCTAAATGTTGGTCCCTCATCCTGTGGATTGCATTTTTCATTGCAGACTTGACTCCATATACAAAGAGAGTGGCAAGAAAGTGTCTATTTGGTAACACAGGGTTGGCCGGGGGGCTGCCTCCATTTCACCCCTTTGAGGTCACAGATATTAAGGGACCACCAAAAGTCATCCTGGAGTAAGGGTCAGAGCCCAGGTCTCCAACACAGCCTGCATATCCAGTGCTGTTGCAATCTGCAACTCTTTTAAAACTTTGTACAGCCCGGCCAGTGTGGCTCAGTGGATTGAGTGTCGGCCCATGGACTGAGAGGTCCCGGTTTGATTCCTGGTCAGGGCACGTCCCCGGGTTGTGCTCGGTCCCCGGGTTAGCAGGAGGTGGCCAATCAATGTTTCTCTTTCATAGCGATGTTTCTATTTCTCTCTCCCTTCCTCACTTTCTAAAAAAATCAATAAAAAACATATTTTAAAACTTTGTACAAACCGATGGGTCATACAAAATTGGCCTCTGCTGGCCATCGCCGCCCTCCTGGTATTTTCTGTGAGTCTGAGCATCAGAGAGCTGCTGACTGAAATCTCCGCTTTGGCTGTATCAGCCATGCCACCACAGGTAAGTTATTTATCTTCTCAGAGCCGCACATGATTTGCAGTGGGGATTAAATTAGATAACATATGCCCTGGCTGGTTTTGCTCAGCGGTTAGAGCGTTGGCCTGTGGTCCTGAGAGACCTGGGTTCGGTTCCTGCTAAGGGCACGTGCCTCGGTTGCAGTTTGTCCCCGGCCCTGGTTGGTCGTGTGGGTGGCAACCACTCGATGTGTCGCTTTCATGTCAATCTTTCTCTCTTTCTGTCTCTCCCTCTCCCTCCCACTCTATCTGAACAAAAAATGGGGGAATGTCCTCAGGTAAGGATAAAAAAAAAAAAATTAGATAACATGTAAACCACCCTGCACTTGGTAGGTCTTGTGTGACCCCCCTCATGGAGCTGGCTGGGCATCATTGTCAGATTCCTAACATAATTTCTTCCTAAGTGTTGTTGGCATCTTATAGCACCTCAGCACGGCCTGTCCAGCATCTGTGCTTCTCAGAGCCTTGAGGAATAGCACAGGGGCTAAAAGGTGGGCTCCAGCCCGGTGCCTCCACTCCCAGGCTCTGCCATCGTGGGCAAGCTCTTCACCTCGCATAGCCTCAGCCTCCCCCACAATACTGCCAGGGATCAGTCCACAGAGACATGGTGAAGGTTTAGTGAGGAGCTGATGTCAAGCACCTAGAAGCCTGCCAGCACATGCCAGGCACCCAGTAAATCACAACTAGTGAGTGTTACCTTCCTACTTCAAAGATGGAGAAACTGAGCACCAGAGAGAGGAAGTGACTTACCCAATGTCATGTAGAAAGATTCCCTCACAGATCTGGGAACGAAAACCAGGTCTTCCAGTCAGGGCCCAGCTGCTACTTTCTTCTTATTGGGATTTGTACTTATTTTATGGCAAATGTGTTATCAGCTGGTGGAAGGAAGAGCTTCAGACCTGTGAGCCTGTCCAGGCTCAGCCTGATCCAGTGCCGGCTCACTCATGAAAGAACCCCTATCTAGAAGAGAATGGGGGTGGGGTGGGATGGGTGACCCAGAGGTCAGAGGACCTGGAGACCAGAGGTGGTACGATCATGGGCATGAACAACAGCTTTGTGGTCAGACAGACGTGTGCTCACATCCCTTCTCTGCCGCTTCAGAGCTGTGTGACCAGCTAAGTGACACCACCTCTCTGAGCCTCAATTTTTCATCTGAAAAACTCCAAATAGTAACTGTTTTATAGGGTTGTTGTAGGGCTTAAATAAGACAACAGAGATAGAGAGCCTGGCACAGGGGAGCTGTGAGCAATTGGTATCCCCTGTAACTTTATCAAGAGAAGTCCAGCAGGAGCCAGCTGCTGCTTCATCATCTTTCTCAACTCAAACGTGTTTGTCACCTTTCAACAGGACAGACAATGGATAATACAGATGTTCTAACGTTTGGCTATTGAAATGCCTATGTGTGCCCAAACTCCTCTACTTTACTAGCTGTGTGAACTTGGACAAGTTACTTAACTTCTTTTGTCTTCAGTGTCTGCATCTATAAAATGGGGATAATAAAAGTCTCTGCCACAGACTGTTGTGAGGACTAAATGAATGAACAGGTAAAATTCTTAGAGTAGTGCTTGGCACATCATAGGAACCCCCAAATGCCATTTGTCATTCATCCTCTTAGCGTACTATGTGAAGTTTGTGTTCTCATACCTTCCATAGCTTTAATATAAAATCATTATCTCTCTCTCTTTTTTTAGTAAAATTGACATTTCAGGAAGATGTACAGATTTTTATCACATGGCTTTGTGAGAACTGGCACCCAGCCAAGTTCACACAGTCACACATGCGCACATAGACACACACGCTTTGAGAAGGCCATGCCATGCTGTGCTGCTTTCCAAATGGGCTGAACAAGCCTCTTTCCTTGGAGAACTGCCTGCACTCTCCCTCCCACTCATCACGCTCTGTGGAGTGAGGCAAGAAAGGGTGCTCACCTCTCAGCAGGAGCCCAGTGCTTGGCAAAACAGACCTGGGAGGAAGTCCTGGCTCTAGCTGTTAACCTGAGTGTCAGAACCTGGGTCCCAGTCCTAACGAATCACCTCCTTGCTGTGCAGCCCTGGACACAGTTTCACCTCTCTGAGTCTTGGCTTCTCACCTGTGAAAGGCAACTGACCGTGACTACCTTTCAGGGTTTTTGGGAGAATTAGCAAAACACATAAAAAGTTCCGGGCACATAGTCATTGCTCCATAAATGAGCTCAGCTGGTTTTTTAATTCTGTAAAAGCTATCTTTTCTATATTCTTTAGTAAAACAGGACTATGGTCTCTGTGCCTTACAGAATGAATATACTCTGTTGCTTTGTGACACATCTGTTAATCTAATAAAGGTGTTTTTCCTCCTGAAATTACTTTATTTCATGTTTTATTCACATTTTCAATGTCCCAGCAAGTCATTGGAGCCCACTGAGCCTCAGTTTCCTTATCTCTAAAATGAGAAAAATGCCTTCCTTGCAAGGTGGTTTTGAGAATTCATGACTTGGTGTATGTAAAAGGGCCTTGTAAATTGTAAAGTTCAACTAGTGTAAGAGATTATTTTTCTGCAAACCCCCTTCCCTCTCACTAGGCTGAATTCCTCAAAGACAGGAAGGAGTTTTACTTACCTTTGTATTCCCAGCATTGAATGTGTAGCAATAAATTTAATAATGGCGATGGTGATAACAACTTTCATTTCTTGAACCCTTACTGTGTGGGGGGGCTCTGAGCTAAGTGCATTGAATGGGAAGAGTGATAAACATTTAAAAGTGTTTGGTTCCCTCTGCTGACTCTTTAAAGGTGAAGAGATTGTTTTATTTTTCTCTTGGGCAAGTTCTACCTTCCATACTGCAGACAAATTAATTTTATTCTTGGGTCTTATATATTGTTTGGCCAATCCAGTGGAATAACAGTAATAGCAATCTTTAGTTTCCTTATCTTTAAAATGGAGCTAATAATTAACTTGCCTCATATAAATGTGTTGCATAAATGACAATTATTTTCTCTCACCCCTCTCCACCTATACATACCCTGCCCTTGGAGATGGCAAGATGATTAAACTGGGCAGCAGAGAGCTGAGTCCATTCGCCCTTTGTTTCTTTTTAGCATAGGGTAGCAAATCTGTCTGGAACAATTCCCCAATTCTGAGAACTTCCAAGTCCTGCCTCCTTCAGGAAATCTCCCTTATTTGCCATAATGCCAAAGATTCAACTCACCCAAATGCCACAAGCCCACCCTTATAATCAATCCTGTGTTGCATATTCCCAGTAGATTTAAGTCCTGGAAAGCAGGGTTGTGTGTTAGGGGTTTGATTTCTATTTTTTCAAGCATTTAAAAAAATCTTTATCTCATTTAATCTTTTATAAAGCTTTCAATGTCTCCAAATCACAGATTGGGTAGCTGAGGCCCAGAGAGAAGAAGGTCTTGTTAAGGCCACAGAGTGAGTGACAGGACCAGTCCTGTGACCCCCGACATTCCATGAGCCTGTCTGAGGTCAGGTACTCTCCCAGCACCTTCTTGACACCTGGCTGTGTGCTTGGGGCTTCCTTACAGCAATTTTGTAAAACAGGTGTTGTCCCAACTTTCAAGATAAGGAAACTGAGACTTGGACAGGTAAAATAACTTGCCCAAGTCAGACAACAGTAAGGGACACAATCATGATTTGATTAGGGCTGACTCCAAAATGAGTGCTTTTTAAAAATACCCTGAGGCCTCTGCAGGTTTGCTGTTTTGGAGCCTCAGGAAGACAGGCCTCTCGAAGTCTCTGCAGCAGTAATATTGTACCCTAACGCAAGAAGTGATTACCAAGGCTGACCCCCACACCCCACTCTCTCTGCACCAGCAGCGGGGGTCAGAGGATTCACAGAGCAGGGCACACAAGGTTCCTACAGCAGCAGTGATCTGCATGGAGTGTCCCCCACCCCCAGCCCATTGTCTCTCCAGGAAACAATACAGATAAAGGACCCAGCCTAGTGGGCTGCCTGCATCAATCTGTAACCATGGAAACCCCTAGGGAGACAATTCCAAAGCCCTCCCTGCCACCCTCCACCCTGCAGCTGTGGCTCTAGAAACCCAGCCTCCAGTAGAAGGGGCATGGCTGATAATTGCCACCCCTCACCACTACCACCACCAAATGGGACACAGCTGGGCTCCCCTCATCATGTACCCTCCCACCCTCTCCCCTCACCCTTATCCCCAGTCCCAGAACTGTTGTTGGCAAAGGGGCCCTGGATGCATTTAAGGTGTAAATCTTATTCCTTTTGCAAGAAGGTCAGTTCTAAGAAGTTCTGTACTGATTAGATATGTCCTTGGTCCCAGGGTTGGACACAGGGTAAAAAGGGCTCAGCAGAATACCTAACCATTGAACAGTCAACCAGGTCCCTGGGCAGGGTTTAGCTCTTCAGAGCATGACTTCCCCCTGGTGGCCAGTTGCTGCAACTGTCAGCTGACGCTCTTCCAGATGCCCACACATATTAGATCTGATCATCACAACCACCCTGTGAGGCCGGTGTTCTTATCTTACTTAGACGTGCAAAGCCAAGGCTTTCAGAGGATATCCTAAAGGAAGGATACAGAGCAGAGGGGTCGAGAGGGAGTACCCAACTACTCTGGCTCAAAACCTGTGACCTTGGGCAAATTACCTAAATTACCTACTCTCTGAGTCTCAGTTTCTTCATTTGTTAAGTGGGAATGATAATACATACCTCATAGGGATGTTATGAGGATGATGTGTTAAGATTTATAAGCCTTCTGAATGGGGACTGACACATAGTAAATAAATACAATTCCAGGCCCTGACACTCGAGCTGTATGCCTTCAGGCATATCATTGAACTACACCTGACCTCAGTTGTCTCAGCTGTAAAATGGGGCTAATGATGACTTCCTTATAGGGCTATGGTAATAATTGCAGTGGATTTTGGGTGTGACTGTCCTCACTTTGCTACTATTAACCTTGTTTTTTGGATCTGCCTTTGGAGGGAGGGATGATCATGGGGGCAAGGGGATGGATGAGATTAGAAAGTGAGAAGTTTATGCTTCTGCACAGGCCGGGAAAAGGGGGTACCTGAAAATTCAGCTCCCCATTTTCCCCCTGCAGAGTAACAAAGAGACTCTGACAGTGTGGCCAGAGACTCTCCTGGGAAGAGACTGGGAGTGGTCTTTCAACTATTCCAAAAACCTTTGACTGATCTCACTTCAATAATCAATTGTTGAGCCTCTACTTTGCAGTGGGCACTGGGCTGGATATTGGGGTGTGAGGATAAAGAAGAAAAGTATCATCTTTAATCTGGCGGAGAAGATAGAACAGAAAAACAACTGCCATTATGTTATCGGTGGGGAGTAATCCTTGTCCCCGCCTGTAGCTGGGGGAAATGGGTTTCTGGGGGTACCACTGGAATAAGAATTGCTGGAGGCCCCCATGGGAGGATGAGGTATTGTAGAAAACTTTATTTCTGTGGAATCACACCCCTGAGTTTCCAAGGTCCCATTTTCCTTCGTCCCACCGTAGAAGTGTAGCTGTGACTTCAGTAGAGCTAAGATTAAAGCCATTGCCCAGAGGTTCTGTTCCACGTCTGCACAGTCCAATATAGCATCAGACTAGCTTAATTGTTGCTCCCCGTTGCAGCCCATCAGTCCACTTTGTGAGGTTCTCATGACCATGCGGCTATGGAGGGAACACAGATAAATGCAAGGAGGCAGGAGCAAAACCAAAGGAACCAGAAGGCCGAGAGAGAATTCCTTTGTCTAGGGGATTATGTATTCCCAGATTTTCGTGGATTTGCAGTGGCAATGCCTCCTCTGGCCAATGATCTCAGTTCCCAGGTTTGACTGACAGACATCTTCCCTATGTCATCTCATCTTCACTGCTCATGCATCCGTCTTCCCCTTTGTCCAGTCCCTTCCCCCAGTAATCTGCAGGGAATGGGCCAGTGGTTCCCTGGGGAGTATAAATTTCCAGCTTTCCTGATAAAGGTGCCCAAATGGCAATGCCTATAATGCCTGGCCTCCCTTTTGCTCCTTTTTTATTTTTTAAAAAATATGTTTTTATTGCTATTCTAAAGAGAGAGGAAGGGAAAGAGAGGTAGAAACATCAACCCGCTGCCCCCTACATGCCCCCTATGGGGATCGAGCCTGAAACCCAGGCACATGCCCTGAGCAGGAATGGAACCCGGTCTCCCAGTCCATGGGAGGCCACTCAACCCACTGAGCCACACTGGCCAGGCTACTTTTTTATTATTAATAACTAACTAATTACAGTAGTATCAATTACTATGTGAATGATTACAGACTGAAATTCCTAACAGGAGGTGAAGAGCAAGGTCAGGGTCAGCTTCTGAGCTCGATTCCGAAGACTGAGTGTCTTGCTTATTTCAAAAGAATTCTGAGTCTTATTTTTCAATGCAATTAATTTGTATTCTTTTTTCTAAAATAAAATAAAGTTGATTTAGAAAATTACAGAGGTAGTAGAAATGAGCCAGCTGGGCTGCGTAGACTCAGGAACCGAGTTATAGAAGCAAAAGAAGGACCCTTGAAGCTGAGAGAGAAAGTCGAAGGTAATGGACCCGGGGTGAAGAAGAGGGGAAGGGAACGGTGCAGGCATGTTCCTGAGAGGGTGAGCACTGACCTGTGATCTGGAATCTTGGTTTTATGTCCCAAGTTTCAATTCTATTAGTCTGAAGAGTTAGAATATATTCATTTTTATTGATATTGTCTGAGATCACGTGTGCATATGGGGCACCCAGCATTCTTAATGACTTGTGTATCTGAGAAACTTGTATCTGAGGGCAGGCCTTTTTCCTGGTGGAAGAGGCAGAGAGAGACACGCCCAGCAGAGAGAAGAGCATGGCCAAACAGGGAGCGCAGGGGAGGCCTGAAGGGGAGTCTGAAAAAGTACACAGGTCCGAGCCTAAGGTCCCCTGTGAAGGGGGCTGCAGATCAGATGGGCTGGGGGTAGGGTGGCCAGGCCTTGGTGGGGAACTGCTTGCCAGACCTTAAGCTAGAGAGTAACAAGATTGGGTGTGCATTTTACTTTATTTATTTTAATATGTTTTTATTGATTTATTTTTTGTAAAATTTTTTTTCTTCATTGATTTTTAGAGAGAGAGGAAGGGAGAGGGAGAGAGAGATAGAAACATAGATGAGAGAGAACATTGACTTGCTGCCTCCTGCATGCCCCGTATTGGGGATTTGGCCCACAACCTGGGCATGTACCCTGACGGGACCGAACCAGCAACATCTTGGTGCATGAGTTGACGTTCAACCACTGAGCCACACCTGCCGGCTGATTTTTTTTTTTAGAGAGAGAGGAGGGGAGAAACATCAATGTGAAAATGAAACATCAATCGGCTGCCTCCAGCACGCCCCCTACTGGGGATGAACCCCACAACCCAGGCACGTGCCCCAATCAAGAATCAAACCAGGACCTATCAGTCCATGGAACACAGCTCAATCCACTGAGCCACACCAACTGGGCAGGTGTGCATTTTGAAGAGTCCCAGCAGGTACTGGCAGGTTTGGCTCAGCAGTTAGAGCAATGGCCCTCTGACCAAAGGGTTGAAGGTTTGATTCCTGGTCAAGGGCACATAGCTCGGTTGCAGGTTTGATCCCAGGTTCTGGTCCGGGTCGTGTGGGAGGCAGCCAATTGATGTGTCTCTCGCTCATCAATGTTTCTCTTTCTCTCTCTCCCCCTCCTTCCCACTCTATCTAAACATTAATATAAAAATATCCTGGGGTGAGGATTAACCAAAAATGTTTTTAAAAATTAAAATAATAAAGAGTTCCGGCAGGAAAGAGAAGGAATACATTGGTGATCACAGAAATTATAATGGCTTCCCCCAAGTTCCTATGGACACCACTATTACAACCTGAATCCAATTGCTCCTCTCCAGTGTGCAGCCACTATCACAGGACCAGCATCTGTGAAAAACATCCCCAGGGTTTGGAAACATCTGCAAAGAATCTGGCCAATCTGATAGACCTGGCCTTCCCAGCGGAGTTACATCTTTCACATCTTTTTACTCCTCCCCAAACCCATAGGGGGTTATCTTGACTAGACAGCTCCCAGAATTTTGGCAGGTGCTAGAGGCTACCTCTAGATGGCAGCCTTAACCCTTAAACCCCATCAGCTTCAACCCAATGGCCAGAGAGAAGGGAAAAGCAACTGACACAGGGGAAGGATGTTCAGCCATCTTCTCACATGTGCATCATTATCTCTATGTTATAGTTGAGAAAGCCTCTGAGGGGTGGAGCCACTTTCCAAAGATAAGCAGACACAGAGTAAGTCTGGTTCTCTGACCTCAGTTTCCTTATCTGTGAGATGAACCTGATCCACCCCTGACAACACTAATCTCCTTTCCATCTCTATAGATTTGTCTATTCTAGACATTCACATAAATGGAATCATACAATATGATTTTTGTGGACTTTTGTGTCTGATTTTGTTCAATTAGCGTAATGTTTTTAAGGTTCGTCCATGTTTTAGCATGTGTAGAACTTCATTCCTTTTTTAAAAAATTTTTTTTATCTTTATTGATTTTAGAGAGAGAGGAAGGCAGAGGGAGCGAGAGATAGAAACATCAATGAAAGAAAACATCAACTGGCCACTCCTCCTGCATGCCCCGCACTGGGGATTTGGCCCACAACCTGGGCATGTGACCTGATCGGGGATCGAACCAGTGACCTCTTGGTGCATGGGCCTACGCTCAACCACTGAGCCACACAGGCCAGGCACTTCATTTCTTTTTTATGGCTGAATAATATTCCATTGTATAGATACACCACATTTGTTTATCCATTCATCAGTTGATCGATCAGTTGGTGGACATTTGGGTTGTTTCTAATTTTTGGTTATTATGAATGATGTTGCTAAACATTCATGTACACTTTTTTGTATGAACATTTATTGTCAGTTCTCTTGGATATATATCTAGGAATAGAATTCCTAGGTCTTCATATGGTAACTCTGGGTGTAACTTTAGGGGAACTGCCAAACTGTTTTCCAAAGAGGTTGTACGAATTTATTTTCCCACCAGCAATGTATGAGGGTTTCAGTTTCTCCACATCCTGGCCAACACTTGTTATGTCAGTCTTTTTTATTATAGCTATCGCAGTGGGTATGAATCTCGTTGTGGTTTTGATTTTCATTTTCCTAATGACTAATGATATTGAACGTCCTTTTATGTGCTGATTTGGTTTCTGTATATCTTTGTTGGACAATTGTCCTTTCAAATTCTTTATCGTCTCAATTTTGGTACTATGCTCACACACACACACATAAAGTACATTCACATACCATCCCAGATTTCATTCAACCATCACAATGGCCCGATGAGGCAGCCATGATGAGCCCCATTTCTCAGGTTAAGGAAATTGAAGCCCAGAGTAGTGCAATGATACACTACAAAGCACACAGCTTAAGGAGTGTCAGGCCTAGATTTTAATTATTTTACCACATTCATATAGTATTTACTATGTGTCAGTACAGAGAACCTGTGAACCTCATATTCCAACAATTTTCTAGTAGAAGTATTATCATCACTAGCAGAAGTTCCCTGAAGCATCATCTCTCTCTTTCTTTCTTTCTTTCTTTCTTTCTTTCTTTCTTTCTTTCTTTCTTTCTTTCTTTCTTTCTCTCTTTCTCTCTTTCTCTCTTTCTCTCTTTCTTTCTTTCTCTCTTTTTTTCTCTCTTCCTCCCTCCCTCCCTCCCTCCCTCCCTTCCTTCCTTTTTTAATTCTTCACCTGAGGATATTTTTCCATTTATCATCAGACAGAGTGGGAGGGAGAGAGAGAAAGAGGGACAGAGAGAAACATCCATGTGAGAGACACATTGACTGGTTACCTCCCGCACGACCCCAACCAGCGCTGGGGAAGAACCACAACCAAGGTTCGTGCCCTTGACCGGAATCAAATCCGTGACTCATTGGTCAGTGGGCTGATGCACTAACCATTGAGCCAAACTGGCCAAGGCTCTTTCTTTCTTTTTTCAATTTTTAGGTTTAATTTTTTTTAATCCTCACCCAAGGACATTTTGCGATATTTTGTTCAGATAGAGTGGGAGGTAGAGAGAGAAAGAAACATCAATGTGAAAGGGACACATTGAGTGGTTGCCACCCACATGACCCAACCAGGGCCGGGGACAAACTGCAACCGAGGTACATGCCCTTAGCGGGAACCGAACCCAGGTCTCTCCGGACCGCAGGCCGACGCTCTAACCACTGAGCCAAACCGGCCAGGGTGGCTCTTTCTTTCTTTTTAAAAAAATAACCTTTTCTCTTCAATTACCAAAGTAATACATGCTTATTGTAGAATAGATAGAAAAAAACTATACAGAGAAGCACGAAGAAGACAGCGCAAAGATATTTCTCCCTTCCTTCCCACAGCTCCAACATGGCCTCTCTCTGGTCTTGGATTCACTGGACAGGGAATACACCGGTGAGCCCTGGAATAGGACAGCTGTGCCTTTAGGAAGCTAACATTCAGCATTTTGTATTTTGATACATAGGACTTTGAGCAGAGGGAACCAGGTGCATTTTTCAGAAGATAAACCAGGGATGAGGAAGTTTGCTATGGGCACTTTTCCAGGGCTTTGGGCCTGGCTGGAACAGGGGGTTCCTCCTTTATCAGCTGTGCAACCTCAGACAAGTCACTTAATATCCCCTATGCCTTGCATCTTCATCCGGAACATAGGACTGGGCATCCCTAACTTATCTAGCCATGGGGCACGTTTTCCATGTCCAACATCGTCTGCAGCACTGGAACCCCAGGTTCATTGGCAGAATATACCCTCCTTTACATGGGTATTAGGGCTAAGTTCTTTGTTCAAAATGGTTCAGTGCCTTGGGAGACAGATCTGAACTCTGATCCTGGTTTCATCTTTAATCAGTACTCAGTCAAGTCCTTTTACATTTTTGCGCCTCATTTCCTCATCTGTCCAAATTGTGCCTATGTTATAGGGTGTTTGGAAGGTTTCAACATAACAATACATATAAAGTGCCTGGCTGGGTGCTTTACCCTGAGAAAGTGCTTGGGAAACATGAGCTATGACCACCATCCTCACTGACTGCAGCCCTAGATGTCTGGCACGCTCAGGGAGGAGGGTGCAGGGCCTGGGCCCTGCTCTTAAGGAGTTTTAAGTTTCCCTGGATGTCTGTCTGACTTCAGACTCTTTGCTCCTGCCACTCTACCATTTGAGTTGGGCCTTGATGGATGGATCAAGTTTGAGCCCATGAGGATGGAAGGCAGGAGGGGCCTTGTGGATATGAAGCCATGTAAGCAAAGCCTGGGAAATGAAATAGTGTGGAGCATGTCAACATTAAGAAATGTCCAAAGCTGTAGATAATTTTTATGAGTTTATTTGAGTCAAGTTGACAACATATGCCGGGGAGCAAGGTCTCAAATACTCTGGAGAATAACAATTTTGCTGCTTCTTTTATGCATTTGAACTTACGTGGAAGTGCGTGAAGGCATCATGGGGCTTGTATTATAGGATAGTCAACAAGATTATGTGCTCTCTTGAGGGTTAATACCCCCCTTCCAGGGGTATTACTTCTGGTTGAAATTAGAGGTTTATTTACCTAGATGCTCAGAACAATGAACAGGGCTTGCTTAAAACCTTTCACTAAAGAAGTTACAAGCTTGGGACATGACTACCCACCATGATCTGCCCAGTTAGGAATTTATGATCAGATCACCCTGTGAGGTTACTTTCCATAGAAACCCCCCCCCCCCTTTTTTTTTTCATCCACAGGCATAAATGGAAAACTGCAAGTGTTTTAGTTCGATTCCATGTGAGGGCCTCGTCTGGTTCATCTCACATAAGCTTTAGCTAAAACTTGAAGTACCCACTATGCATGCACTCCTCTAAGGATTTTATATCCAACACCTTCTGGATCCTCACAGTAAATGGAAAGGTCACTTTTGCTATTCCCTTTGCAAAGATGAGAAAATTGATGTTCAGAGAGGTCCAGCAGCCAGACCAAGAATTCAGTGCTAGGGGTGGATAAGGCAGGAATTCAAGTTCAGAGAGACAGATTGCAGATCTGTGCCCCACACCTTTTGCAGGAATTAGTTCCCAGGCAGTGAAACTCTAAAGCCAGCCCCAGCTGCCCGAAACTCAACCGCAGAGAGCTGGCTCTCAGTCCCCTTGCTGGCTCTCTTCTTTCCTCTCAGCCCCACCCTGCCACCCCCATTTCCCTTCCTGGCCCTGGGGCTCTGCTTCTTCCCCAAACCTGCTCTGCTGCAATTTCTTCCAGGTTCCCACATCTGTAAAATGGGAATAAAAAAGAGTGCCTGTCTCAGAGGGGTGTTGTGAGGATCAGGGAAGATGCCCAAGAGCTTGGAGTCTGGCACACAGTAGGTTCCTCATAAATATTAAAGATCATCACCACCACCACCATTTTATTTTTTTTCTTTCTGTCTTTTTACATTTTTACCACCACGATTTTAATTGTGTCTCTGAAGTTCTGCGAAATAGGCCAAGTGAGAGCATTATCCATGTTCGATGGCTGAGAAGTGAAGCAGCTGTTTGTTCAGGGTCACTCAGCTAAGGAGTGGAGAGTGGGACCACCTTCTGCATGCAAAACGAGGCCCAAAACGAGGGGCATTCAGAGAGAGTTCCCACATTATCTTTTGAGGCATAAGGATTGAAAGTGCAAGAGAGACTCTGGTAAAGGGGAGACAGGCAAGGAAGGCTTCCTGGAGGAGTTGAGGTTTAAATTGGGCCTTGAAGGCCCAGTGAAATATGTAGATTAGAATAAAGAAGTCTGTGTACTAGAGATGGCAGAGATGTAACCACAGGTGCCATTTCTCGAGATTTCTTATGAACCAGGTTCTATGCTGAGAGTTTTATATGCATTATCTTATGAAAATTTCCCAGAATCCTACAAGGTGATTGTTACTAGGGATGAGAAAACCTAGGCTCAGAGTTTACAAAACTCGCCTGGGGTCACACAGCTAGTAAAGTGATAAGGCCTGGATTTAAACCCAAGGCTATCTACTAGAAAGTCTGGGCTCTTAATCATCATGCATTATTGCCACCTCAGCCTCACTATCTGAGGATGAGGACTAGGTATTAAGTGGGGACTGACTCTGAAGGGCTATAAATGACAGGCTCAGACATGCAAAAAATTACACAGCACCAGGCAGGAATCAGCAGACCTGGAATTTAGCAGCAGCTTCTAGCAGCATTGCCATTCACTAGCCAAGGTCACTTCTCTGAGCCTCAGCATCTCTAAACTGAAAAGAAGAATGTAAATGGATTATCAATGATGAAGGTTTTGAATGAGGGAGGGAGGCTCTTGTGACAAAATGATTGTTTAGGAAAAACCTGGAGATATTCAAATATTTACTGAGTGTTGGGCTCTGGGAATACGACTGTGAACAAGACAGAGCTATGCACTCTGGACCCTCACCTACCCAACTCATGCCTGCTAATGGCTGGGCACAGCTAGGGAGAGTTGGGGAGGAACCTTTTACTGGAACAAACAGGGCTCAGGAGCTGGCCTCTCCCAGATTAGACTGCTAGTTCTCAAATCAGCAAATCTCTCCATGTGACCTGGGGCAAGTTACCCAGCCTCTCAGCCTCTCATCTTCACCAGAAAGACCCTCATTCCCCTTCTCAGGATTGTTGGATTAAATAAAATAAAACAATACACGTAATCATCTAGCAGGGCACTCAATAGCTGTTATTATCTTCCTACTAAGAGGTATAAATGTTAAGCTCTGTCCTTCTTCCCCCACTCCTCCCCTACCTCCACCACCCCACCATCCCCCTGCCAAGAAAGAGAACAGATTCCTGGCTTACATTTTAGTGAGAAAAAGGACAGAAATGCATCAACGCTAGTTAAGCAACCATGCCAACTAACAAAGGGCCCTCCAGCCTGGGTAATATACTGCTGGGTCTGGGCTCAGGTCAGAACTCTGTTTGCGCCCCACCCCCAGGGAATTCGGGCCCATTCCCCAGAGCGCTCCGCACCGCTCCGCGGCTTCAGTACTATACGGGAACCACCCTCCCAGGCGGCTTCCCGAGCCACAGCAGGTGCGGCTGTCTCTTTAAGCAGCCAAACTCCTGTTGCAATAGCTGTCTGGGGGACGGGTCCTTTCCGGGGGGTGGAGCCTATGCTTGTTGCAGCGACCAACGGAAACGCCGCATTTTCCGCGGGAGATCCGAATTTCGCGGCACGCAGTTTGGCGCTAAAAAAAAGAAGAAAAAAAAAAGAGGCAGAGAAAGACTCGGGGACTAAAGAGCGAGGAGAGAGGGAGTCGGTGCAATCGGTCCCCCTCCCCCATACGAGCTCCTCGCGTCTCAGTCGAGCTCGCGGGCAAGCCAGAGACCCCTCCCCAAAGACCCTAGGCGCCGGGCCCTCAGGGGCGTGGGGCCGTCCCGGGTCGCGGCCGCCCTTGGGGCGGGGCAGCCCCTGGCTGTGCGGCCGCCGCGATCGTAGCCGCGGTGTGATCTCCTAGCGGGGATCTCCAAGCGTTGCTCCGCTGGGCCTCGGGCCAGGAGGGGAGGGTCCGGCCTTGCCCCGCAGGCGTCCATTGGCGGCTTCCCCTGGCCTCCGCACCATGCTGCGGGCCGTGTGAGCCACCGCTGGCTCCGGAGCCCGCGGGTGCCCGCGGGTGCGCCAGGGGAGGGGGCTCCGCGCTCGCCATGCTGCGAGGGCCCCGGGCCCAGGCTCCGGCCGCTGGGCCGACCCTGAAGGGGCTGCCCGCGATGAGCCCCACCGAACTGTGGCCGCCTGGCCTCGGCAGCCCCCAGCTCTGCCCGGTCACCACCACCTACTACACCACGCTGTACTCGCAGACCGTGCCTCCCGCTGCGGTGTCCGGCACCTGCCTCGACGCCACCCCCCACGGACCGGAGGGCCAAGCTGTGCGATGCGTCCCGGCTGGCCGGCTGCCGGTAATTCTGGGGACCCTTCCACCACCACCCCACCTCTTCCCCCTATGCTTTCGGGTGTGGGAAAGGAGGGAGGGGCGCCTGGGACCCAGTTCGAGAGAAGCAGGTAGAGTTTGGGGAGGGAGAAGGGGAGCTTTAAGCTTTCAGGACAATTCAATGCCCCAATGGAGAAGAGCCCTTCATTTTCAGACGGGATGAAATATTGTAACCTCATCCATTGGAATGGAGTGGAATGTACACTGGAGTGGGCACCCAACCCAGTATCCCTAGTGCACCCTGTGGCTTTGGGGAAGTCCAGGGAGCCAACTTTGCCATCATTCATTCATTCTTCATTCGTTGTTTGGCCCAGAAACCAGTACTGGGCACCTGCTATTGTGCTGGCACAGAGCTAGGCTTGCTGATACTGTAGGGACTTTAAAGTGTGTGTATGGGAGGGGGGGGTCCTCTCAGGTCCAGTATGGTATGGACAGGGTCCAACTTTTCCATCCAGCCAACTCCTTCCCAATTATCTGCCTTGGGTCCTCCCCCAGGCCCAGTCTTCCCAGACAGCCAGTAGCAGGTGCAAGTTGGGGGCAGCTCCCTGTTCAGATCGACTGTTCCTTCCTCAAGCCCCAAGTCTGTTGCCAGGGAGGGCCCAAAGTGTGGTGGCACTAGGCACAGGGTGTGTTTTGTGGGAGTGGAATTCCTGGATGGAGTCCATGAGAATCTAAACAACGGTAGGGTGAGGGTGGAGTGGGAAAAGCCCTAGGGGAATGGGGGTGGTGGTTGGAGAGTCTGGTTTCTGGTCTTAACTGCCACTAATTCACTGTGTGTCCTTGGACAAGTCTTAGCCCCAGTCTGGGCATCAGTTTCATTTTCTTTAAAATGTGTGTGTGCATGGAATAGTTGTGGGGCTGACTCATCTCGGGTCACTTACAGCTCCAGGTCCTGGATTTTGGAAGCAGGTTCCAGGGAGGGGGTGTTGTAGGTTTGCTTAGTTGTGAGTGGTGAATAAGTTCAGGTAAAGGAATAAGACCACACACCTAGAGGCATCTGGTCAGACCTGTGTCAGTCAACAGGCACAGACCCCCAGCCATTTCTGGATGCAGGCAGAGCCCTAACTCTCTGCTACTGGAATCATGCTTTGTCCATATTCAAGGCTTTAACCTTCCTAGAGCCCCTTCCTGCATGTCATTTCCAACTAGGAGGAAGGAGAGCTCTTCCCATTTTATAGGTCAAGCAGCCAAGGATAACTAAGACTGGGTATCTATCTTGCATTCAGCATTTTACAGCCTAAAACAGTTTTGAACTTTGTGAAGTATATGGCATTAGCAGTTCCATGTTGCAGGGGGAAACAGGCTCAGAGAGGGGATGTCACCTGCCCAAGGCCATACAGGGAGATATATGACCTACAGGCAGGTGATCATTAGTCTCTTCTATGCAGCCTTGACTTTTCCCAGTGCTGCCTGACTGAAGAGCTGTGCGCTCCCCAGGAAGGGGCTCAGTGGCTGGCCCTGTTTCCTCTGGCCAGCTGCTGTAAGGCACCCAGGCGGAGTTTCAGTAACAGCTGTAGTTTTGAACTGCTTCCGTCCCAGAGGAGACCTAGTGCATCTGTTTGTACCTCCCTCCCTGAGGGGCTCAGTAATCACAGCAAGAATGGCTCTCTTTTACTGAAAGCCTGTTGTGTGCCAGGCACTGCTTGTCACTCTTCACATTCGTTATCTTGGTCAAGGTGCCTGGGATGAGGCATCTTACAGATGAGGAAACTGAGCAGAGATGTGAAGTTGCTTGTCTGAGTAACAAGCCAAGAGGTGAGAGAGTCTCCTTGAGTCAGACACCCCAAAGGCCTACCAGACCCAGAGTCCCCTCTCCTGTCAGTCCTCAGATGCCTGATGCCCCCAGCCCTACGTGCAGGCCTTGGCCCCCTGCTTACTCATTTCACTAGGGTGTGACCTGGAGCAGTTCCAAACCCAACCCTGGGTGTGGCCGCTTGCTTTGTGGCCAGGCTGCAAAGTGCAGGGTGAGCAGGATTTGTCAGTGAGCTGCTGTTTAAAGGGACCTCAGGCACTGCCCAGGGACGGGAACCAAGTTCAATGGCAGAATGAAGTCCAGAGCCCAGGACTCTTCTCTCCTTGTCTAGTGCTTTTTCCACTACTCTCTGGAGAGGCTTGGGATGATCATCTGTTGAGTCCCTACTCCAGCCAGGCACACCACATCATTGTCTTTCATCTCTGCAGGAACCTGTGAAGAGGGTGGGATTCTGCACTCTTCTTTTTTTCTTTCAATTTATCTATACTATCCAAATTTTCTTTGAGAACCATGAAAGAAAATGAACATTTTAACGAATAACCCTATAAATTGGGTCAGATAAGGAAATGTAGTCTCAGAGCAGCAAGGCAGCAAATCCCAAGCTGGGATCTGGGACTGAGGCTCTCAAGCAGGGCCTTACACTTGCTCCTACCCCATCATCTAACTTAGGACTTGGGGCTTAGGAGAGGCTTGGCTCTACTCCCTGTGTGACCTTGGTCAAGTCGCTTCCTCTCCGAGCCTGGTTTCCTTACCTTGCTGCCTGCAGAGGGGTTGTGTCTGGTGGGCTCTGGCCCTCTCACTTCTGGGGCTGCCTGAGAAAGGAGCTCTGCCCTTCTCCTTCGGGATTGGCTGGGTGGCCTCAAATCTTATCCAGCCTTTAAGAAACTGCCAAAGGGGCTGAGCCACTGTGGCTCAGTGGTTGAACATCAACCCATGCACCAAGAGGTCGCCTGTTCAATTCCCGGTCAGGGCACATGCCCAGGTTGTGGGCCAAATCCCCAGTAGGGGGCATGCAGGAGGTGGCCAATCGAAGTTCTCTCTCATTGATGTTTCCATCTCTAGCTCTCCCTCTCTCTCTCTCTCTCTAAAATCAACAAAGAAAGAAAGAAAGAAAGAGCCAAAGCGGCTGCCTAAGAGGGTCCAGGTTAGAGCCAAGCTGGCCTCTGGGTGTGGTCCCAGACTTTTGCTCTTGGCACATCCCTGTCTTTTTAGCTTACCTCTGAACTTTCCCTTTTCTGGTGCCCTAGCACGTTAGTGATAGCAGCTTCCTTGCAAAGCGCTTTGCTGCACCGTCTCACTGAATCCTCAGCAGAGGTCCAGCAGCGTAGCCCTATTTTACAGGTGGGACTCAAGAAATCAACTGACTGGGCCAGCTCACCCAGCTAAGAAGTGGGTGGGAGGACTAGAGGGAACCCAGGTGGGTCTGACTCCAAGGCCTGTGCTCAGCCTCTCCTTGGTCCTCTTCCTCCTGGGCTTGTCCTCTGTCATTTGTGTTGCAGGCTCAGGCCCACCCATGAGCTGACCTTTCTCTGGGCAGTGCGCAAAGGTGTCAGATGTCCTTGGGTGACTTTGCTGCTTAGGAATTCTGAGAGTGCAGGATAAGGGTGAGAGAAGGGAGAGGGTTGGTGTGTGTGTGTGTGTGTGTGTGTGTGTAAAGTAAAGTGATGGGGGCAAGAAGGTTATGGCCAGGCCTGGGCCCAAATTCCAATAGATTCTGAGGGAATTTGTGTGGGATGGAGCTGAAGCAGCCTGGTACATGGCTTTGGAATCAGACAGACCTGGGTTCAAACTCTGGCTCTGCCCTTTGTCTGTGTGACCTTGGGCACATGGCTTAACCTCTCTGAGTCTCCACTTCTCCTCTACCGAGAGAGATTGCCAATACTGACGTTGCAGAACTGATGAGCATGTGATAGGCCCAGCACGGGGACTCTTTCAGGGTCCTCCCCTCCTTCCCATTCTGCAGGTAGTGAGGTTCTTCCTGGTGTTTTGTGAACTCAGCAGGGGCTGGCTCCTATCGGGAAGGGAGGTAGTTGGGGTTGGGGAGATTCTAGGTTGCCCTACACCTCTGCCTCAGGTAGCACTCAGACTGACTTCTCTTCTCCTGCCCTTGGCATTCCTTTTGAGGAGTGGATGAAGGATTCTGGGATCGATAACTTGATCTGGATTGAAAAGGCCTTGGAGCTTACCAAGTTTCCGTTACTTCAGCTGTAAACTGGGGATCACTGGTGTTGGGAAGATTCAGTGATGTGATGAGTGTTGGGGCATGGGCCAGGGCATGTAGAAGGTCTTGGCGAATGATTGGGCCTTTCTCTAGAGACAAGATGGGGCAGAGCAGACCACCTTCCCTAGAATCTAGGATGTCACCAGCGGAGGGGGTTAGAAAAGGAATATTCCAGAGAGACTTGAAAAGGAATGAGCAGGGAGGCATTTCACTTATGCCCAGGTCTGGGTAGGTATGGAGGAGAGAAATATCTTATTCAGGCTCCTCAAACCAAGGAGCAGTTCTTCTCAAATCAATCCAGGAAGGTTTCCTGGAGGAGGTGTGTGTGGAGGGGGGCAGCACAGAGAGGAGCTTAGAGCAAGAACTGTATCACCTCCCACACCTGTTGGCCCAGCTGTGCTCAGCAGCGGTTAGAAGTCTCAGCCCTGCCAAGCATGACCTCACCAACAAAGGTTAAAATAGGCCTCTCTGTCCCAACCAGGGGAAGGGTGACTGGGGAAGGGGAGAGGAAGAAAATAGGATCAACGACCCCCAGAAGTGTGTCAGGAAGAGGCTGAGATTGGATTTTAGAGAAGGGACTGCATTTCCTGAACATCTACTGTGTGCTGAGCCACAGGCTGAGCACTTTTTCTGCTTCATTTTACAGAGGAGAAAACTCAAGCTCCTAGATGTGGAGCATTTCCCCAAGTCATACAGCATGCCTGTAAAGGAGCTGGGAGATGCAAGCCCAGGTCTCTGACCCCAGTGCCCCAGTGCCCTGGCCCTGCCCCTGCCCAACCCTAACCAAGAGAGAGGCCCCTTCCGGGCCAGTGTAGCTTCTGGGCCTAATGGGGCCGGGTGGCAGTGGGGTGTAGAGGAGCAGATGGGTCTGTGGTTTGATTTCCCCAGCAGGTGTTTCCCAAGCTTGGCGGGAACAGGGAGGGGGAGCAGGGGGACCTCAGCTGCTTGTCCTTAAGACACAGGGGAAGGATTCATTGTCTGCCCTTCGCCACAAAGAAAGAATGGCAAATGGAGTCTATTCAGGAGGTCCTGGGGCCCTTGAGCTGGAGCCCAAACATAGGGGTGGGGGATGTTTGCACTGCTTCCCAATGTGGGCACCTCCCTGAGGTGTGGCACCGATCCAGGAAGTCCTCTGGGCCTGGGTGGATGCCCAGCCCCACCCTGATAAGGGCCAGCTGTGGGGCTGTGATGGGCACCCAGTCTGGCTGGGCCAGCTGCTTCTGCAGGAGGGGGGGCCTCTCCCCAGTCTGATGTGGTTTAGGCCCCACCCACTCCTTCCTGCATTATCCTCTGTGCCTAGGGGGGAGGGGGCAGATGTAGAAGTGACCTTGTGGCTTATTATTAAGGAACTCTGAGCTCTTGGCTAGACTGGCTTTGGTAGGGTCTCAAGTGCCCGGGCCTCAGAGGATGGGAGTGTTGTGTGCCTCTCAGAAAATAGGACTTCCTTCCCCTGAAAGGTCACTTTTCAGGTCATTGATATTTCCTTACCGAGTACAGTGATGTTTTACCAGGACTGGTGGTAAACTGAGGCAGGAAGTGGCTGCTGGTGGCCTCTGTGCTTTGGCCCCAGGTTGGGGAAAGGCCGAAGGACGAATGATTCTCAAACTCTGCCTCTCTCTCTCTCTCTCTCTCTCTCTCTCTCTCCTCTCCCCCTCTCTAAGGCCAAAAGGAAGCTGGACCTGGAGGGGATCGGGAGGCCTGCAGTCCTGGAATTCCAGACTCCCAAGGAGAAGTGCATTAGAGTGAATGGCCTCCCCAGCCCTAAAAGTAAGTTGTGCCGATGGGACATCTGGAGGCAGACTCAGGGAGGGGTAGGCAGAGGCAGAGGGCAACAGCCCTGCCCAAATCATCAGGAGTAATATTTGTAGCACACTTCCTGGTGTATAAAACAGTTTCTTGAGTGTTCTCTCACTGGATCCTGCCAGGTAGATAGGATTACCCCTTTTTTACTGGTGAAGCAACTTGCGCCTCAGCTTGAGTGTCTTGCTCAAGGTCACACTGCTGGTAAGTGGCGTGAGGACTGCAGCCTGGCCTTGTACCGCTTCTCTCACGCCGTGCGCTGCTCTTCGGCTCTGAACACGACGGCCAACGACTTGTCTGGAACTTACTGTTTTTATTCAATCTGACCTTTTCTAAAAGACAGAATCCAGCTCAGAGAGGAGCAGGGCCTTCCTCTTGTATGCAGACAGAGAGCCAAATAAGTGACTCAAAGGGAAGTGAAGCTTGGATTAATCCAACCTGTGCTACCTCAGAGTTTTTTAAGATCCAGAGGCTGCCCAGGTAGTGACTTCCTAAAGCCAAAGTGGAGAGATTTTCTGCCTTGATATTTGCAGTCAATATTCTGGTGAGAGTGGAAGTTTCAGCTCCTGTGTTAGGGAGGAATGCTAATTTTGGGGGTCAGAGACCTGATGAAGAAGGTATGTGACTGGGTGGGAAGCATGAGGGTCAGGAATTTGGAGGTCCTGGCAGGGCTGTGCCCTGACCTGGCTTGCCACTCCTCTTCTGTGAACTTTAGTTGTCTCATCTGTAAAATGAGGTACAGCTAGATCAGGAATAGTAAAAGTTTCCTTTCCAATTGATTGGTAGAAGCTGCCAGAGCTCTTTGTGGTAGGATCCTAAATGCACTGATCAATTAGTAATGTCTGCCATGGGTTTAAAAGTTGAAAAAGCAGCCTGTGTGCCAAATACTTGTCATCTGTATGTTAAGAGCTTCCGAAGTCCTCTTCTGGAGGAATCTGAGACTCTCTAAAACTCAGTTTCCTGAACTAGTTTGGACACTAGCTATATGACTTGCAAGTTACTTTATTGCAAAAGTTCTCTTGTGGTTTAAGATGTTGCAGCTGAAATGTGGTCTTGTGACATCAGCTTCATTGGGAAAGGGACCTTTTCATGAACCTGTCCCGTTTGCTATTGTAGGACCGATTCCTCTCAGATAACCGCGGGGCTGCACATAGAAAGGCAAGGCAAGCCTAGGAATGTTCTCAAATCTAAGCTCATCATTCCCTCCCTGCCCTAATTCCAAATTTCTGACATTACTGGCAGGATAGGGTAATAGTTAAGAAGGAAGACTCAGCCAGACTGCCTGAATTTAAATCCCAGCTTTGCTGCTTTCTAACCAAGTGAGCTGAGCAAGTTACTTGACCTGTCTGTGCCTCAGTATTCTCATTGATAAAATGGGGATGGTTATACACCAGATGTATAGGGTGTTGTAAGGATTAGATGTGTTGTATATGGAAATTGCTTAGAACAGTGAGCTATACATAATAAGTATTTGTTGTTGTGTTGGTGGTGGTAGTGGTGGTGATATAGCTGCCTATGCTGTGGTGGAAAAGTCCTCTAAACCAGGAATTAGGACACTTGGTTTCCAGCCCTGACACTGCCCTTGACTGTGAGACCTTAAGCAAATCACTTTCCTTCTCTAGGTATCAGGCTCCCTGTTTGGACAATGGTAGCAAATGACCCCCTGCCTCACAGTGCTCTGTAACTGGAAAGTGGGTGCTTTTGTGAAGGGTGGTATAAGTGGGTTCAAGTCAATGGAGGAGGCTCCCCAGGCTGGCCCTCTCTGAGCAGTGACTGGGCCCCTTTCCTCCTCAGCACCCAAGTCCCCTGGGGAGAAGACTCGGTATGACACGTCACTGGGGCTGCTGACCAAGAAGTTCATTTACCTCCTGAGTGAGTCCAAGGATGGGGTCCTGGACCTGAACTGGGCTGCCGAGGTGCTGGACGTGCAGAAGCGGCGCATCTATGACATCACCAATGTGCTGGAGGGCATCCAGCTCATCCGCAAGAAGGCCAAGAACAACATCCAGTGGGTGTGAGTGCCTGGGCTGGGGCTGATGGCACCAATGGGTGCATGTGATGGGGGCGGGGCTGGAGCAATATCCAGTGTGTATGAATGGGGGGCTGAGTGCAACATCCAATGGGCACAAGTGTTAGGGGCAGACCAAGAGCAACATCAATAGGCTTATATGCTGGGGGTGGAGCCAGTGTATCTTCCAGTAAAATGGAAGAGCAGGTATATATGCTGGAGCAATATTAGGAGAGCATGGCAGGGGCAGGGCAGAGAATGCTTTCTAGGATGTGTTATGGCCTAAGAGGATTGCATCCTCTTGAGTCAGAGATCCCAGGATTTCCCTCTTCTAGTTTAGGAAAGTCCCCTGGAAGCTGAGCAGTAACAACCCAGACTCCTTCCAGCTCAGAGATATGAGTACTCCAGGCTCCTTTCCTCAATTCGACAAGGTCTTAAAGAGCTGACCTGCAGCCCCTGGCACGAACCCTAAGAGAATCCGGGCAGGGGTTCAGGACAGGTCATTCTAGCTCCTTGCCATTTGGGGGAGGCAGGGGCATAGGTTGGACAGAGTTGAAAGCGCTCCACAAGTAGGGTCACGCCCTGACTTGTTTCTTTTCTCTGGCCCAACCCACAAACCTCAAGGTTCAATCCTTGGCAGCTCCCTGGGAGCTAGACAGGACTGCTGATCTGTACAACCCAGGAGCACCCATGTAGACCATGTGAATGGCTTCATCCTGGGGTTTTACACCATCTGTGCAGCTCTGCACAGCAGTCCTCGCGCTGGGGTCCCTGGTTGTGGACTGAGACTGACTCTGGTGGGCTGCTCTGTTCCCAGAGGCAGGGGAATATTTGAAGACCCCACCCGGCCTGGGAAGCAGCAGCAGCTGGGGCAGGAGTTGAAGGAGCTGATGAGTACGGAGCAGGCCTTGGACCAGCTCATCCAGAGCTGCTCTCTGAACTTCAAGCATCTGACCGAGGACAAGGCCAACAAGAAATATCCTCTTTGGTTGGGAGAAGGTTGTCAGGGAGCTGGGGCCTGCTGCATGTTCGTGTCTATCCAGAGTTAATGCAATACTTCCCTCGGGCTCTGGCATATCTGCATATCTGGTTTTTTATTTCTGGGTGGCTTTTCTTTTGAACTCTATTGAAGTTACTTTCTCATAGTAAAAGTAAGACAAATACATTTCTTTAAATCTGCAAAATGGAGAAAAGAAACAGCTGCCACCATAACCTAGCCATTTTCTTTCTTTCCCTTCCTTCCTTCCTTCCTTCCTTCCTTCCTTCCTTCCTTCCTTCCTTCCTTCCTTCCTTCCTTCCTTCCTTCCTAGAAGAAGGGGGAGAGAGATAGAAACATCGATGTGAGAAAGAAACATCGAGGATTGGCTGCCTCCTTCACACCCCCTACTGGGGATTAAGCCTGCAACTTGGCATGTGCCCTGACCGGGAATCGAACGGGCACCTCTCAGTCCATGAGATGACACTCAGTCCACTGAGCCACACTGGCTGGGCCATAGCCATTGTCTTTAACCATACGAAGGTTATGTGTTATTTTAATATAGTGTATGACTGCTGTATAGAACATTTTATATCCTACTTTTCTCAGTGTATTACCATAGGCAGTTTCTGTGTGGTTACAAATCCTTTCCACTTGGCTGATCCACATGAAATTGTTCACATGGAACCATTTTTTATCTACAAAAACAGCAATCTCATATGGTGTAACCTCATATTTAAAATAGTTTGAGATGCCCTGCTCAGACTACACTCTGGTTTGTTGATAAGTCCTAAAATCGACATTTAGATCTATTCTAGATTTCTGCTTTTATGAAGCAACAAAATGATGAGTGCCTTTGTATATAGAACATTTTCCCATTTTTTTACTTATTTCCCTAGGTCAGATTCCTAGGATTGAGATGATGAGGTCACAGAACGTGGACTTTCCTAAGGCTTTTCATACGTTTTTCCCAAATAGTTTCACTGTCTAATTGGTTTTTGGATATGGCCTTGTATTTTTGGAAGGATGTTAACATTGTGAAAAAAGTTATTTATTTATTTTTAAAATATTTTTTCTTTACTGATTCTAGAGAGAGGGGAAAGGAAAGGGAGAGAGAATTAGAAACATAGATGAGAGAGAACATCAACTGGCCGCCTCCTGCATGCCCCCCACTGGGGATCAGGCCCACAACCTGGGCATGTGCCCTGACTGGGAATCGAACCAGCAACCTCTTGGTGCATGGGTCGACCCTCAACCACTAAGCCATACCAGCCTGGCAATTGTGAAAAATTTAAAGAAATAAGACATGTTTTCCTTACTGAAAATTAGCAAGTGCAATAAAGAAAGAATTATAAAAGAAAAAAAGACATGCCTTCCTGCCTTCTGTAGCTTGAGAGATGAAGCCTTTATGGAAAAACCTGATAAAAGGCAGCATTAAAAAAATGATTTATATCCTCATTTGCTTTCTAAAGGGATCCAAAGTAGTTTATGATATTAAAAGAACAGGTTATAGTTTTGGGTTATTTCTAAGCTAAGGAGTGAGGAAAAAATGTTCAGAGGCCTAGGAGAGGTGGGTTGGACCCCTGCCTGGAGGGCTGGGGTGTGAAATTTGACTTCCCTTGACTCTTCTGCTCCCACACTGGCCTATGTGACTTACCAGGACATCCGTTCGATTGGCACCTTTAAGGAGCAGACAGTGATCGCTGTCAAGGCCCCTCCGCAGACAAGACTGCAAGTACCCGACAGGAGCGAGGTGAGAGGGGAAGCATTTGGTGGAGAGCAGGGTTAGGAGGCTCCTGGGCAGCCCTGTAGGCTCGGTCTATGCTTGTGCTCACGGCAATATTGATGGTCTCCAAGCTGCAGCAGAAATGACAGAAGCTGGAAAAGGCAACAGATTCTGTCCTGAGAAAAAGCTCTGTTCTGTTTGTTTGTTTGTTTTTTATCCTCACCCGAGGACATTTTTTCCATTTTTTGTTCAGATAGAGTGGGAGGGAGAGAGAGGAAGAGAGAGAGAAACATCGATGTGAAAGGGACACATCGAGTGGCTGCCACCCGCACGACCCAACCAGAGCCGGGGACAAACTGCAACCGAGGTACGTGCCCTTAGCGGGAACCGAACCCGGGTCTCTCTGGACCGCAGGCTGACGCTCCAACCGCTGAGCCAAACCAGCCAGGGCGAAAAAGCTCTGTTCTGTTTTCTCTTTCATCCCACCAGCCCCTGGTTCCTTTACACATGCATATGTGCCCACACATAGGAACATTCATACTCACAATAATCCTTTTATGCCAACCATGCTGTCCTGGATTAAAGACCAAAATTCTTTTTTTTTTTTTTTTAATTGATTCGAGAGAAAGAGAGAAACAACAATTGGCCACCTCCTGCATGCCCCTCACTGGGGATCGGGCCCACAACTTGGGCATGTGCCCTGACTGGGAATCGAACTGGCAACCTTTTGGTGCGTGGGCCGATGCTCAACCAGTGAGCCACACCAGCTGGGCGAGACCAAAATTCTTAACACTCCCTACAAGGCCCTCTGTGTTCCGACCTCGCCAACCTCCTCTCAAATGCTGCCCATCTTCTCTGTCTTTGCTTCAGCCACCGACCTGCCTGCAGTTTCCCTACCACACTAAGCTCATCCCCAGTACGGGACCTTCACACATGCTGTTCCCTGCAGCTGAAATGCCGTTCCCTCTCTCTGCCTAGTTTACTGCTGTTGATCCTACAGGTCTCAACTCAGACATCACTTCCACAAGGAAGCCTTTCATGACCACCCCCAGACTTCATTACCGCCGGTGCTTTCCCACCACACGTACCCTCCCTCCGTTCGCCGGAATATCTCGCTTCCGTGACTATGTTCTGCTTTGTCCATTAGAGTGTAAACTCCACAAAAGTACGTTCCTCTCATGTGGTACCCCCATCCCAGCGCCTGACAAAGGCTCAAGAAATAATTTGTTTAACGGAAGAACATTAAGATAAATAAGGCCCTGCCCCTACCACCTCGAGAGGGAAAAAGACCCAAGCAAGCAGTGATGCTGATTTATAGACTGAAGAGGGTGGGGAGAAAGGAGAGTTGGAGAAAGCAGCCATAGGTGGTGACAGTTAAACTGGGTCCTAAAGAATGAATAGGGTTTTGTTTTTAAGTCTTACTTATTTGTTTACATGTAGTTGTGCACAATATTGTATTGGTTTCAGGTGTACAATATAACGACTTGACAATATACACCGTCCTGTGGGATCACCACACTAAGTTTAGTAATCATCCGTCACTGTGCAAACTTGTCTCAACATTATGGAGCAGGATTTTTGCCAGGGGGAGGAGGGGAAGGAGGCTGCTGCGTGAGCACCGGCCTGGAGAGCGGAGCGCATGCCCAGACGGCAGGTGTGTAGTAGTCGTGGCTTAGGCTGCTGGTGCGAGACAAGAGGCAGAGGTGGGAAAGCCGAGTATCAGGACTCGTGGTTACGAGTAACAGAAAGACAAGTCCAACTGGCATAAGTGAGGGGGAAGGTGGGAGCTAAGTGACACGTCCAGGGGGAAGATGTGGGTCGCAGGCACGGCTGGATGCGGGGGCTCCCATTAGGACTTCAAGTTCGCCTCACGCTCTCCATCTTTCACTGTGCCGTGCTCTGTGCTGACTCTGTTCCCAGCTGGGCTCTCCCCCTGGGGCAAAGATAGCTTTCATGATACCAGCTTAGCAATCCCACTGGAAAGGGAGCTTCCATTTTCAGGATCTGGGCCTGATGCTGGTGGGACTAACCCGAGTCATGTGCGACCCTGCACCAGTCACCGTCACTCTGACTTTCTCATCCTGTATCCGAAGCTCACCCATTGGAGCTGGGGGAGGGTGCAGCCTTCTGCTCCCAATTACGTGACTTCAGAGTTGGGGAGGAGTGATTTCCCAAAGGAAAATCCAGGCATTCTTCCTAAAAGAAGGGGGCCTGGGGGCCAGGCAGGCAGAAGCAGCAGATGTTCACCACGGGCCGGATGGAGCAGGCCTCAGTGCCCAGCTCAGGCGTTTGTCCGTCCATATACACGGACCCATGAGTAAGTGTGCAGCTGCCCAGAGCCATGACCTGGCTTTTCTTCCTCCTCCAGGAGAACCTGCAGATATATCTGAAGAGCACGCAGGGGCCCATTGAAGTCTACCTGTGCCCAGAGGAGATGCAGGAGCCAGATAGCCCTGCCAAAGAGCCCGTCCCCTCCACATCCACCCTCAGCCCCACTCCTGACTCTGCCCAACCCAGCAGCAGCACCGACCCTGGGATCCTGGAGCCCACGACATCCCCAGGTAAGGCCCTCTGCCTCCAGGTCCTCGTTTGTTGGGTATGGACCTCCTACCCTGTGGCCGAGGTGTAGTCCCCCGGGTGTGTGCACTGCAGTCTACACCCTGCAGCGCTTGTGCATTCCCTGTCTCCTTGGCTGGCCGGTCCTGCTTCAGGGCGGTGGGGGAGGGGGCTTGGATTTGAATCCCAGCTCTTCCACTTCCCAGCTATGTGGCCTTGGACAAGTTATTTAACCTCTCGTTGCCTCAGTTTAAGTTGGGCCTAGTAATTAATAAGCCCTACTTCATAGGTTGCTGTGAGAATCAAATGAGTTAATGTATGTAAAGTACTTAGAACTGTGCCTAGCAATAAGTGTTGGCTGTTATTATCATTATTACTGCCACCGCCACCCGTACAGCTGCTTCTGTGACAGCCCCTGACAGCAGAGCTCCTGGCACGCAATAAACGCACAGTAAATGGACACTAGGTTTTTTGAGGAAGGCTCAAATCAACACTTACTTGAATGATAATAACTAAGGTTTTTTTTGAACCACAGCTGTACCAGGTACACCCATTCTTACATTATTCCTCACAGCAGTCCCCAGTTTAGAGATAATAAATTGAGGCAGGCAGGTGATGTGACTTGCCCAAGGTCTCCCAGCTGGGAGACAACAGAGCTGTGCCCTGAACCTTGGTCTCCACATTCCTAGCCCAGCCCTGTCTCCACGAGGCACAGAACAAATTGGGGCAGAGGCTCGTGGCTCAGCCCTGGCTGGCAGGGGGACGTATACCTGAGAGCTGGCTGGCTACTCTTGGCAGGAAGTGTACGAGGCAGCTGCCGGGAGTAGAGGTGGGAGAGGTCCCCGAGTCCTCCCAGGGAGGGTGGGAGTCCAGAAGGAATAGAGATGAGAACCTGTGAAGGCCCCTCCACTAGAATGGTGTTTGCCTTTTACTGGGATCACGCGTCAGGTCAGACTGGCAAGAGTCCTTGAAGGCCAGTGTTCCATTTTTTGTGTTCTTAGCAGCAGAATTTCCTTAAGTAGAACCCTAGTGTTTAAACAAATGCAGAACTAGAACTGGTCTGATAGAAGAGGTGTGTTTGGGAGGGTCTACAGAGCATAGGTTTGGATGCTATTTCTTTGTTTAACTCAAGGATTGACAAATTATTGCCTGTGGGTCAAATGTGGCCTGTTTTTGTATGGTTCGTGAGCTAAGAATTGTTTTCATATTGTTAAAAGAGTTGTAGGGGGAAAAGAAAGGAAAAGAAAGCGACTGTGACGGAGACCATAAGTGTCCTGCAAAGCGTAAACTACTCTCAGCCCTTTACAGAAGCTTGCTGACCCCTGGTGTAACCCTTCATTTTACATATGAATAAAACTGAAGCTCAGAGAGGGCAAATGACTTCCCTAAGGTCACACAGCAAATTGGTGGTAGAACTTGTACATCAGCCCAGATTCCCAACTCCTCTAGTAATCTCTCTTCTGTCCTGGCCTGGTCCAGGGACCAGGACTTCTCCTTGCACCAGCCATCTGTCCCTCTGGGCACCTCCCAATGCCTATCTCTGACTCCAGACCTGTGCCCCACCCTGTTCTCCCTCCTGCTTCATTTGCCTTCTCACTCCACTGTCAACAAGTACACAGCTGTCCAAGGTTAGAACCACTTTCACTTCAGTTTTCCTCTGAGACCTCGGTCAGAGTCGGGGACCCTACGACATGAGCAAGGGAGAGGTTCTTACCTCAGTTGTGCAGATTCAGAGCCTGAGGCATGAAAGAAGTAGAGGTGTACAGAGCAGTCACGGTGGGGCCAGCCCAGAAGCCAGCTCTGTGCCAGGGCTTGTGCCAGGGCTGTCTCTCTCCACCTGTGCCACATGGCCTCTTTTTTTTTTTTTTTTTTATCCTCACCCAGGGACATTTTTGCATTTATCTTCAGATAGAGTGGGAAGGAGAAAGAGAGAAAGAGAGAGATCAATTTGGAGAGACACATCGACTGGTTGCCACCCACATAACCAAACGCATGGGGCCAGGGACAAACTTCAACCGAGGCACGTGCCCTTAGTGGGAACCGAACCCGGGACTTTCTGGTCCACGGGCCGACGCTCTAACCGCTGAACCAAACCAGACAGGGCTGGCCTCTTAATGTTATCCCTGCTGAAGGGAGCAGGAGGAACTTCCTGGATGGTGTACGCATGTGCACAAGCTCCATGTTCTGGCCTGAAGGAGGGTCATTGTGAGGTCTGAGTGCCAGGGGCCTCACCCGCAGAGGAGGCCACTGTAGTCTTGGGGCCCAGCTTCTGGCATCATCGGGGGAGTCCCTAACCCTTTGGGGCCTCAGATTCTGTCATCTGTAATGAAAGGGGTTTGAACAGAAGTCATCTCTAACATCCCTCCAGGCTCTGACCTTCGGAGGTAAGCCTAAATGTGGTTGATGGCACAGGAGTTAAAATTCTGAGACTTGGGTCTGAGTCTGCACCTTACCTCCTATGACTTGGTGACAGTGTGGTGACAGTGGGCAAGTCACTTTAACCCCACTGAGCCTCTGTGCCCACATCTCTGTTTGTTTTTCTTCAATCCTCACCCAAGGATATTTTTCCATTTATCATCAGATATAGTGGGAGGGAGGGACAGAGAGAGAGAGAAACATTGATGTGAGAGAGACACATTGACTGGCTGCCTCAGGCACAACCCGACCAGGACCAGGACAAACCGCCACTGAGTGCCCTTGACTGGAATTGAACCCGGACTCATTAGTCCGTGGGCCGATGCTCTATCCACTGAGCCAAACCGGCCAGATGTTCCCACATCTCTAAAATGCGGACACGTAACACTCCCTCATGATCATTGGGTGAGTTACTGAGATGATCCGGTGTGAATGTGGTTTTTAAAAATATGCCCTGGCCAGTTTGGCTCAGTGGTTGGAGCGTTGGCCTGCGGTACAGAGAGACCTGGGTTCGGTTCCCACTAAGGGCACGTACCTTGGTTGCAGTTTGTCCTCGGCCCTGGTTGGTCGTGTGGGTGGCAGCCACTCGATGTGTCCCTTCACATCGATGTTTCTCTCTCTCTCTCTTCCTCTCTCTCCCTCCCGCTCTATCTGAACAAAAAATGGACAAATGTCCTCGGGTGAGGATTAAAAAAAAAAAAGTTTTTATTGATTTTTAGAGAGACAGGAGGGGAGTGAGAGAGAGAGAAAGAAAAACATCAGTGAGAGAGAAACATCAATCTGCTGCTGCCTCGCACGTGCCCCCTACTGGGGATTGAGCCCAAAACCCAGACATGTGCCCTGACCAGGAATCGAACTGGGGACCTCTTGGTGCATGGGACGATGTTCAACCAACTAAGCCACACTGGCCAGGGCCAAATGTGATTTTTAAAAAGCTTATGTGAGTCCTGGCTGGTTTTGCTCAGTGGTTAGAGCGTTGGCCTGCGGTGCAGAGAGTCCTGGGTTTGGTTCCCGCTGAGGGCACATGGCTTAGTTGCGGTTTGTCCCCGGCCCTGGTTGGGTCGTGAGGGAGGCAGCCACTCCATGTGTCCCTTTCATGTCAATATTTTTCTCTCTCTCTCTTCCTCTTTCTCTCTCCCACTCTGTCTGAACAATAAATAGGCCCTGGCCCGTTTGGCTCAGCGGTTAGAGCATCAGCCTACGGTCCAGAGAGACCCGGGTTTGGTTCCCGCTAAGGGCGTGTACCTCGGTTGCAGTTTGTCCCCGGCCCTGGTTGGGTCGTGCAGGTGGCAACCACGTCGATGTTTCTTTCTCTCTCTCTCCCACTCTATCTGAACAAAAAAATGGAAAAATGTCTTTAGGTGAGGATAAAAAAAAATTTTTTTTTTAATGGAAAAATGTCCTCAGGTGAGGATAAAAAAAAAAAAAACTTATGTGAGCTCTGGCCATGTGGCTCAGTTGGTTGGGCGTCGTCCCGTGCACCAAAAGTTTGCCGGTTTTATTCCCAGAAGATGGAGCGGAAGCCTCTCCTTGAGAGCAGAGCAGGGCCCGGTAAGCCCTGGGTAAATGGGAGCCACTGTAATTATCGGCAAGGGCCGCGTGCAGACCAAGGCTGGGTTTCTGCACACCAGCTGTTCTCTGCCTGCACTTACCATTTAATCCTCTCAGCACCCCTCTGAGGTTGGTGGAATCATCCTTTTTTAGAGATGAGGGAACAGACTCACAAACATTAAGTCACTTGCGCACAGTTACCGCAATTAGTAAGGTCAAGCAGTCGGGCATAGCAGCACGGATGCATTTCCCGAGCAATGTTTGGTTGGGCTTTAAGGAAGGACTCAAACGGTGAGATTCTAGGCATTGGGATGTATTTGGCAGGGGATATCCTTGTCCTATCCACATCTCTGGGTAGGAAATCACCTTCTTACCTCTATGTGGAATGAAACTTGGTGTCTGAAGAGTAACTGATGACCAGTGTAGCTAGAGTGGTTGAGTGTGCGCTGTGGGGGGAAGGTAGGCAGGGGCCAGATCATGTAGGACCTTCTCAGCCCTGGTCAGAACTTGCATTTTATTTTAAGTTCTCTTTATATCAGAGCACAGCCTTTAAGGGGAAGAGTCGAAGCAAGGTGACGGGCCAGGAAGAGGGGCTCGGACAAGGACCGCAGCAGCGGACTGGGGAGAAATGGGCAGCTTGGGGAATTCATTTGGTTGTGGAGATGAACTTGAGGCTGGATTGGATGTAGGGGGAACGACAGGATTATGGGATTCTTGGGCCTTTTGGCCTAGGCAATGGTTCCTTCATTAGGAGAATGAGCACAGCATTTTGTTTTGTTTTTAACACAAAATGTCTTCTTTTTTCCTAGTTTTTAAAAATTATTGATTTTTGAGAGCAAGAAAGAGAGAGAAACATCAATTTGTTGTTCTACTTATTTATGCTTTTATTGGTTGGTTCTTGTATGTGCCCTGACTGGGGATCGAACCCGCAACCTTGGCGTATCAGTATGATGCTTTAACCAACTGAGCTACCTGGCCAGGGCAGGAGGATACTTTTTTAAAGACAGGAGCTACTGGAGTATGATTCTGTGTTGATGGGAATGATCTAGACAAGTGAGAGAAATTGATGACGCAGGAAAAACAAAAAAATGATTTCAGGGACAAGGGCCTTGATAATGAAAGAGGGTGAGTTTTGAGAGCAGGAGAGGAGAGGACAGTGTGGGAAATGAGGGCGGTTGCTAGAGCTGGTGCCGGGAAATGGAGGGTGTCCTGTGCCACGAGGTGTGGGACAGGGTGGGAGAGAAGAGAAGGGCACACGGTCATCCAGAGAACCAGAAGGCTGTTCTTGTGCTCTGAGGTCTGACCAGAGGCTTCCGGGCACCAGGACCAGTCATAACCCTTGTCTGTTTGTCTCCAGAGCCATCGCTGACTTCCCAGCAGGTCCTGCCGCCGCCACCATCCCTTGTCCCTCTGGAGGCCACTGACAGCATGCTGGAGCTGCCGTACCCCCTTCTGCAGCAGACCGAGGACCAGTTCCTGTCCCCAACCCTGACAGAGAGCTCCCCTCTGATCAGCTTATCTCCGCCCTTGGACCAGGATGACTACCTGTGGGGCCTGGACGGGGGCGAGGGCATCAGTGACCTCTTTGACTCCTATGACTTTGGGGACCTGCTAATTAATTGAGTTAACCTGCCTGCCCCCAGCAGTTCCACCACTGTCTCTACCTCCTCACAGACAGACTGACAGGCCCTCTGCCTGCGCAGGGACATTGGACACAAGATGCTACCCTTTGGGTATGGGGGTCTCCTCTCCTTCCTGCCCTGCCTTCCTGCCAGCCGAAGCTGTCTGATGGGGGTTTGTGGAGGGTCGGTGAGGATTGTATCAGGGGTTGGGTCCTGTCCTTCCTACTAGAAGTAGGGCCTGGGAAGGCCCATTCAGTCTTCTGACCTCTGACCTCTGACGCGAAGGGCCACAGACATGATCAGGTCCAGGGAAAGGCTCTGCCACTGCCTTTGGAGGGGTAATTAGGACCCTCAGTTTATCGAAGAGCACTTACCGCCTTTGTATTTATTTCAGGTTGAGTTTTGTTTGTGTGTCTTCCCTGAGTTTTAGCAGGGACCTTGTTCTAGTTCTACAAGACTTGTCAGATGGGCTCAGCACTGTCTGCCGTCCAAGGGCAGTCCTGGGCTTCCCGGGCCCCGGGCCACTGGTTCCCCCCCTGCGGCGAGCCGGGGTCTCCGGGGGCCGTCCAGCGGTGGAAGGATCACTGCACTGGGCCCCTAATTCTAGTCAGAGCTGCTGAGGCTCCCTGGTGTCCTCTGTCCCCAGATGGTTCCAGGGAGTCATCCCGGCCCAGGGGGCACTGAGGCTCCTGAGGAAACAGGACCAGCCAGTTACGGAGCCCCCCTCCTGTGGAGGTCCTTACTCCTCTCCCTTAGAGTGTCGGTGTGGCCCTCCAGGGAGGCAGCAGGGGCGCCCGTGAAGCAGGGACAGCAGTGTGGAGGCAGCTGCGATGGTCGCCGCAGGTGCCTCTCCGTTGCTGCCTCTCGCTGGGATGGGCTGTTTTACATGAGGACCCGGGGGCAGAGGCGGCTGCACCTCAAGAAGGGTGAGGCTAAGACCAGAAACCCTTCTGTACACACCCTTCTGTAGCAGCCGATACCCTCCTCCTCCTCCTCACAGGAGGATTTTTCCCTCCTGTTTGTCCCTTCCCCCCCAGGGACAGAGGTGACCAGGGCATGATGACATGCTGGCTCCTTTTGTCACAGGAATGCAGAAAGGGTGACAGAGAGGGGTCTTCGCTGCAGACCAGACTTAGGGAGCTGATGGGGAGATGGGTTCATGTTATCTCTTCGGACCTGGGTTCTGAGAAGGTCTTTTGGCCTCACCCTGTCATCATGCCCCCCCCATGCTTGACCATCCCACATTGTCTCTGTAGCCCAGTTGGGGGGGTCACTCTCTGGGCTGAACCAAGGCTGTGCCTTCTGGAGGGAGGCAGCCAGGGCAGTGGTCTGAGAGGCCCACTACCCACCCACCCTCAGGGAGCTAGGTTTCCGTAGGGGCTCAGCTTGGCAGCACTTTTTTTTTTCTTTTTAAGTTTGTAGCATTAAGTTGGCTTAAATATGAATTTGACCTTGTGGGATTGCTCTTGAGCTGCCCTATGGACATCTGAGTTTTTGGACCAGGGTCCAGTGTGAGGTAATGCCCCCCTGAGGACAGCTGTGTCTTGTCATGTGCAGGTCAAAGGTGCCAGTTTTATAAACAGGGCTAATTCTGTATGATTAACAGAAATGCCTTTGGTCTCTCCCCCTCCACAGCTCCACACTGCTCTCATCAAAAGCCCATTTCGAAGCCCAGCACGCCCAAGACCAAGGGACCCCCTTGGCCCTCGCAGGAGAGGGGTGCTGCCTGGTCTGGCTTGGGGCTTGTGGGGCTGGAGATGGTGTTGCTGTTCTGAGTTCTCTCTGGGCTGCGTTTAGCCACTCACCATCTCCAAAGGCAGGGGTGTTTGACTTCCATGCCTTGGGCTCTTTCTTGGGCTCTTTCTAGAGCTTTCTGCCAGAATTAAATCCAAGAGAAGGAAGAAGAGGCCCGCAGGAGCCGCTGGGAATGAGTTTAAAGGTGAGGTCTGGCCAGGATTCAGGCTCATTCTCCAAATGCCCAGCCATAGGGTTGGGCAGAGGGGCTGTCCCTTGGGCCCCTGGCCTGTATCCTGGGCCCCTGCCTTCTCCTATGTTGTCCCCTCACTCAGGGGCTGGACCACCCAGACCAAGCCTCAGACTCGGGGGAGGAAACAAATCCAAGCCTCTTTCTTCCTAATGACACCTGAAATCTCCCAAGTTCACTCAAGTGCTTTAGGAACATATAAGGCACATTATTTTTGCCAGGAAATTCCCCAGCTCTGTTGTCAGCCCCTAAGTCACCTGTGCCGAGAGGGACATCAAAGGCTCGGGGCTCCAGGGAACCCAGTAGTATTAAATTGTTGAGTAGAGTCAGAGATTCTAAAAGATTTCGTAAAACTAGGGACATGCTCCCGTGTCCCTCCCCATCGAAAGTGTTAGCTGGACCAGAGTGGCGTCCCGTCCCCACGGCAATGCTGGTCTGACTAGCGCAGCTGCAGGGAAGAAGGGGATGGGGAAGTTCGTAAAACTGGCTCTAGGATGGTTTGGGCTTTATTTTCTTTACCCAAGTGTTCGCAGCATCAGCTCTGCACAGTGTTTAGAGTTTAGAGTGAGTTTGGATGTCCCTGTGTCCGAGTGTTGTATGGCTTAGTGCATTTGAAGTGAAAGCCTCGGGGGTTGCTTGGTTCTTGTCATTGCGTGCCGAGGTCCCCAGCTCATCCTGGGACCCTGTTCTCCCATGAGGAGCCTCAGTAACCAGAAACCCAGCCAGCCCGGTGAGTGAAGAAGCCTAGTATGTGGCACATGTATCTCGAGGGTGAGCACACCCGAGGGAACCTGGTCTTGGTACTGGGACTCTCACTTACCTCTGGTCCTGCTTTGATGAACACCATGTAAACCTCCTTGTGTTGTGATAATCGGGTATTAAACAGCAACTCTGGGCGCCTTGTCTCTGCTGTGCTTTCTGAAGGTCATTACCAGTGTGGGTCTGGTCCTATCGTCATGGGGACTATCCAGACCCACTGGCTGATTTCTCCCCAGAAATAGCCTCCCCTTTCCACATTGGCTTATTACCAGGCCTGAAATCTCACCATTGAGACACTGAAAAGTTGGCAGCACGCAGATTTAAAATGTGAGCACCTGCCCTGCTCTGCCTCCATCGCCTCCCATCAGGGCTATTTCAGTAGCTTACTTAATATCCTCTGGCTACTCGACCTCCATCTCACCCTCTCTGGAAGTGGTTTCAAAGTGTGGTCCACAGACCAGCACTACCTGGGAACTTGTGAGAAATGCATATTCTCGGTCTCCACTCAAGGCTTTCTGAAGAAGAAACTTGGAGTAGGACCCAGAACCACATCTCAATAAGCCCTCCGGGTAAATCTAATGCAGCTGAAGTTGGAGAACCATATTCTCTGCTACGCCAGAGAGATCTTTCTAAAACACCGTTCTAATTGCGCCGCTCCCCTGCTTAATGGACGGCTCCTCTCTGCCCTTAGGATTAAGTGTCTCCCTTTGCTTGGCATGAAAGTCCACTCCCAACCTTACAGCTGTCTCACCTTACCCTTCCAGCCTCACTGGCCACTCCTTCCCACCACTCAGCCACATTGGACCTCTTTATTAGTTCCTGAAAACAACATGTGTTTTCTCCTCTGGGCCTTTACACGTGCTGTGCGCTCCACTTGGCAAGCCCTTCTCCGTTTCAGCTGAACCAGCTCCTGAGTATTCTTCAGGGTCTAGTTTAAGAGTCTTGTAGTTTTCCCTGATACTAACATGTAACCTTTAATACTTTGTACACAAATATGGTTGTTTATGCTAGGCACTGGGGAGATAGAAGTGAATAGGAATAATCCCCATACTCGGGATGCTCACAAGACACAGACACATAAAAATATCAGTACAGCCTGGCCGGTGTGGCTCAGTGGTTGAATGTCGACCCATGCACCAAGAGATCGCCGGTTCAATTCCCAGTCAGGGTACATGCCCAGACGGTGGGCCAAATCCCCAGTGGGGAGAATGCAGAAGGCAGCCAATCGATGTTCTCTCTCATCGATGTTTTCTTTCTCCTCTCTGTCTCTCTCTAAAGTTAATAATAATAAAAAAAAAATCATTACAAATGATGTGACAGTTGCAGTAATATACATTATAGGAGTTGAGGGGTCAACAGGGAAGGCTTCCTAGAGGAGGTGATGTCCAAACTACAGGAGTAGCCTGGAGTTGGACATGTAGGGGACAAGAGCCCTTCCAAACAGAGTAGTCAGTATGTTCTGTCCTGTGGTCCAGCAGACGTAGGTGGGCATTACACGGCACTGCTCGCTGCCCAATGCTGCTCGCTTGGAGCTCTTGCCCTAGGAAAGCGCACTGAGTCAAAGAGGTTGACACAGACCCTGAGGGCAGTGGGATGAGGGGACAAGGTCCTGTTAGACCATAGGGTCTGGAACTTGACACCAAGAAGTCAGTTTACATGTAAGGCATGAAGACAATCCCAGGTAAGCAAAGCAAGGTCTAATTTAGGACATTAGTATAGACAAGGGAAATTAAAAGATGCCATTTATTAAGTCTCTTTTTGTTGTTGTTAGTCCTCACTTGAAGACATTTTTTCATTGACTTAGAATGGACACTTCAATTGGTTGCCTCCTGCATGACCCTGACCGGGGTTGGGGATTGAACCTGCCACCCAGGTACATGCCATTGACCGGAATTGTACCTGCGACCCTTTGGTCCATAGGCCAACTCTAACCACTGAGCCAAACTGGCCAGGGCCATTTGTTAAGTCTTTATGAATGTCTGGGCCCAGTACTGTGCTGAGTCCAAAACACAATCTCATTTAATATTCACTTTATGAAATCAGTACTATTATTGCCACTTTATAGATGAGGAAACTCTATTTTTTAAAAATATAAATCCTCACCTGAGGATATTTTTCCATTTATTTTTCAGATAGAGTGGGAGGGTGGGGTAGAGAAAGAGCGAGAAACACTGATGTGAGAGACACACATCGACTAGTTACCTCCTGCACAACCCCAACCAGGGCAGGGGACCAAACTGCAACCAAAGTATGTACCCTTGACCAGAATCAAACCCGTGACTCTGGTCTGAGGGTCGACACTCTAATCACTGAGCCAAACCGGCCAGGACAGGAAACTCTATTTTAAATATGTTCCCAGGTAGCTCTCACACTTTGCTGGTGGAATGTAAAATGATATAGCGATTTTGGAAAACAGTTTGGCAGTTCCTCAAGAAGATAAACAAAACTACCATAGGACCCAGTAATTCCACTCCTAGGTGTCTACTCAAGAGCAATAAAAGCATGCCCATGCAAAGACAAGACTTGCACATGAATGGTCATAGCAGCGTTATTCATAATAGCCCCAAAGTGGAAACAGCTATATATCCACTAACTAGTGAACAGAGCCAAATGTTAGATTCATGCAGTGGAATACTATCCAGCCATAAAAGGGTACAATATGGATGCTCGAAACAATATAAGTGAAAGAAGCTAGTCCCTAAAGATAACATACATTCCATTTGTATGAAAAATCCAGAAAAGGCAAATCTATAGACAAAATAAGTTAGTGGTTGCCTGAGATTAGATGTAGGAATGAGATGAAGTAAATGGGCATAATGGCTCTTCTGCATAGAAATGCATTCTCAACAAAACACTAGCAAAACAAATCCAGCCACAAAAATAAAACAAATTAGGCACCAAGGGATTTATCCCAGGAACGCAAGGTTGGTCTAAAATCTGAAAATCAGTTAATGCAATACACCAAATCAGTAGAATAAAGGATGAAAACCACATTTATTTTGGGGAAAATCCTATGAGCTGGATATTGTTATTAGCCCCATTTTTACAAATGAAGAAAGTGAGACTCAGAGTTTAGGTAATGTACACATGGTTATAAGTAAGTGACAGAGCCCAGGCTCTGGGTCCCCAAGAGTCCCTACTCCTTTCTTTTTTAAAATATGTTTGGATTTTTTTTTTAGAGGAAGATAGCAACATCAATGTGAGAGAGAAATATTGATGGGCTGCTTTCTGCACGCACACCCACCACCAGGGATCGAGCCCACAACTCAGGCTTGTGCCTTCACCAGGAATTGAACGAGAACCTCTCAGTCCATGGGACGACTCTCAGTCCATGGGTCGACGCTCAATCCACTGAGCCACATCGGCTGGGCAAGAGTCCCTACTCTTAACCTGTAGTTAAACTGCACCTAAACAAGCGATTTAATGATGTGTTATAAATGCTACCATTAAGGAAAGAATAGGGTGCTGTGGAAGCCCAGATGGACTCCTTCTATGGAAGAATGAACTCAGAGAGGTCCCATTGGGGATAGACCTGAAGGAGACATTTGCCAGAGGAAAGAGAGGGAGAAGGCTGTGCAGCAGGCAGAACAAACCACTCTGGAAAAGGCCAGATTGTTTCATAGTTAGAATATATAGGATAGAGTGTCCCAGTAAATTCCAATTCACAGGTCTCAGGCTCGTGCCAATCCTCAAGTGACCATAGCGGAGAGTGGGAACATAACCAGCAGGATAGGATGCCCAGTGTATCTGCTGGCCGGTTGCTGTGTTGACCCATTCAAGGCCAAGGCCATCCCCCACCCCCACCCCCCTCGCGCGCACACGCACACGCACAGTGTGTGTGTTCCTTCAAAGGGATCACTGATCACCAAGCAGATTATTTTCCCAGCATAGAGACCGCTGCCCTCTGGTGGCCACTCTGATAAATGCTGAAATTGGGAGGGGAGGGGGGAAACGACACTGTATTGAGACTGTTAAGGATCATTAAAGACCAGGTTTGATTTTCTTTAATCTCCCAAAAATCTTATTGAGCCCTGGCCGGTTTTGCTCAGCGGTTAAAGTGTCGTCCCGCAGTCCAGAGAGACCGGGGTTTGGTTCCCCCTAAGGGCAGGTACCTAGGTTGCAATTTATCCCCGGCCCTGCATGGGTGGCAACCAGTCCATGTGTCTCTCTCATGTCCATGTTTCTATCTCTCTCTCTTCCCCTCTCTCTCCCTCCTGCTCTATCTGAAGATAAATGTAAAAAAGGCCTCGGGTGAGGATTAAAAAAAAAAACCTTATTGAATAAAAATCCTTATTGAATAGATATTGTTCTCAGTGAGGCTCAGAGAGGTGAAGTTACTTTCCTAAGGTCACACAGCTGGAAGTGGTGAGGCAGTAGGGTGAGAGGCGCCTCACCTGCCTCATCCTAGTCCCAGCACTGGTGATGGAACAGGACTGGAATTGGACCAGCCAAACTCCAAGACTCATGGTCTTAACTACCCTGTGGCCCAGACTCCTAATTGGCATTAAAGGGGTTCCATTCTGACCTTGGACATTTCCTTTGTGTATACAATGCTAGATATGGGTGGAACAAAGACACAGCCCTTTACCCATGAAGAGCATGATTTATTTTCTGTAAATGTAAATTATGAGAAGACACCATACTCCAGGATCAGCAAAGGAAGCGTTATGTCTGTGTGTGTGTGTGTGTGTGTGTGTGTGTGTTTACATATGTGAGTGTGCGTGTGTGTTTGGTGCCCTAAGGGAAGTCTGAAGGCAATGTCCCAGCCCCAGGGAGTCTTCACCAGGCAGTGCCAGTTGGCTCTAGGCAAGCTCCTTGGAGGTGCTGGGGAAACATTTGTTGGATAAATAACCATGAACTCACGACATAGTTGATCTGCTGTCCATTGTGATGATACACATGATTGTTATTGTACTGTGTGGTCATGAGGCATAGAAGAAAAATGCTCACCAGTGTGAAGGTAACTAGCATTCCTTTCACCCTAACATACCCAGTTTGGCAATTTTAGTTCTCATTTTGCCAGCATTTTTCATCAGGGTCCAAGTCAGTAGTTTTCCCTAAAACCAATTCACAAGTTTTTGTTTTGTTTTGTTGGTTTATTTTTTCTTTATTGATTTTTAGAGAGACATCAATGAGAGAAAACATCCACTGGCCACCTCCCGCATGCCCCCCCACTGGGGATTGGGCCCACAACCTGGGCATGTGCCCTGACCAGGAATCGAACTGGCGACTTCCTAATGCATGGGTCAATGCTCAACCACTGAGCCACACCGGCCGGGCAATTCACAAGATTTTTATTGAGCACCCACTAAAAGGTCCAAACTTGGGGAGAGGGAAATTATAGAGGTAGAGCAATGAGGCCATTATTCAGCACCATCAAGATACACAGCACACCCTGGCCGGTTTGGCTCAGCGGTTAGAGCATCAACCTGCGGTCCAGAGAGACCCGGGTTCGGTTCCCGCTAAAGGCACGTATCTTGGTTGCAGTTTGTCCCCGGCCTTGCTTGGGTTGTGCGGGTGGCAGCCACTCGATGTGTCCCTTTCACATCGATGTTTCTCTCTCTCTCTTCCTTTCTCTCCCTCCTACTCTATCTGAACAAAAAATGGAAAAATGTCCTCGAGTGAGGATTAAAAAAAAAAAAAGATACACAGTACTGTCCTGAGCCTGTTACTCCTTAGTCAACCTAATGTGGGGGAGGGGTGAAGGCAGCTCAGAGAGGGCAAGGCTGTATCCCAAGTCACACAATGGGAGGCAGAGTTGAGATTTGAACCCAAGTCCAACCTCATTCCAATACCTTGACTTCTGTGCCTATGGTCCTCAAAGTGTGAGAACCATAGATCTATAGTAGGCCCTGTGCTTCAGCTGGCCACAGTCACATGGGGACCAACTCAAAACAGAACATACACAAATAAATCCAGTGAAGACATTTTATAGTAGTGCCAAAGGAGGGAGAGTCATTCTGAGGGTTCTAAAGAGGCTTCATGAAAGAGATGACATCTGAACTTGGCCACAATGAATGGAAGGACTTTAAAAAGTGGAAGAAAAAGCCTTTCAGGTAAAGCAGAGGCCAGGAGGCCAGAAAGTGCCTGTTCATAAAAGGCCTTCGTGAAAGGCCTTGCCTGCCAGGCTGAGAGGTCGTGGCCTTATCCTGAAGGCAGTGGGGAACCATGGTAGGTTTTTGAGCACAGGTAAGCTCATAGCTCAAAGTCTAAGTATGTCACTGCCTAACAACAGCGTTTTCTTACTTACCCACTATGGTGGGCAGAATGTTCTAATCCCTAGAGCCTGTGAATATGTTATGTCACATGGCAAGGGGAAATTAGGATTGCAGATGGATTTAAGGCTCCAGTCAGCTGATCTTGAGATGGGAGATCCTGGATTATCCAGGTGGGCCCAGTGTAATTACAAGGGTCCTTATAAGTGAAAGAGGAAGGAGAGTCAGTGTCAGAGTCAGGAAGAGATTTCAAGATGCTACACTGCTGGCTTTGAAGATGGAGGAAGGGGTCACAAGCCAGGAAGGCAGACAACTACTAGAAGCTTGAAAGGCAAGGAAACGGATTCTTTGCTTTGAAGGAACACAGCCCTGCCAACACCTTGATTTTAGCCCTAAAATCACAGCCTTTATAGCCCATTTCAGACTTCTGACCTCAGAGCTATAAGACAGACCTCCAGAAAACTTCGAGGTTTTTTTTCTTCAATCAAAGACAAATAAAGCCCTGGCTGGTTTTGCTCAGCGGTTAGAGTGTTGGCCCCCGGACCAGAGAGTTCCGGGTTCGGTTCCCGCTAAGGGCACGTACCTTGGTTGCAGTTTTTCCCCGGCCCTGGTTGGGGTCGTGTGGGTGGCAACCAGTCAATGTGTCCCTCTCACTTCGATGTTTCCTTCTCTCTCTCTCTCTCTCTCCCCCCCTCCCGCTCTATCTGAAGATAAATGCAAAAATGTCCTCTGGTGAGCATTAAAAAAAAAAAAAGACAAATAACAACATCAGTCACCATTTTCTGAGTGCTTACAGTGTTAAGTACTTTAATCTTCACAATAGCCCCATGAGACAGGCATATTATCTCCATTTTCCATATAGGGAAACTGAGGCTTGTCCAAGCTAATAAGTAGCATAGCCAGCATTGAAAGCCAGAACTGTCTCCAAAGCTTGTCTCCACTAGGCTTGAGAAAAGACTTTAGACCACCCATGACATCCTCCACTGGAAGTTGCCTGGATGGGCTTCAGCCAAAGGTGCTGGAGGTCTTTCCTGGCTGGAGCAGGGGCAGAGAGTTAGAGGACCCTGGAGATTCTCCCCCACAAATGAGGAAGTCAGTGAAGAGGAACTTTTCAGTGTTCCTCCCTGGCTTGGGTCAGTTTTCACCCAGGCCAAGGGAAATAGAAGCCCAGGCACTGGGCACCGGTTCACAGCCAAATTGCCTGTGTTGTCTCCTGGTTCCATCAATCACTTGCTAGTAACCTTGGGCAAGTGCCTTACAGGTCCCTGTCTTAGTTTTCTATTCTGTAAAATGGAGCTAATAATAGTACCTATCTTTGAGAGAATTCAATGAGTTATTGCACGTAATGGGTTTAGAAGAGTAACTACACAAAGTAAATCTGATAACTGTTATTATTTTCATTATTATTTCAAGTTGTGGAATTTTGCAGATGTGATTCATTTAAGGATCTTGAGATAAGGAGATTATCCTGGATTATCCAAATGGACCCTAAATGTAATAACAAATGTGCTTATAAAACGGAGGCTGAGGGAGATTTGACCACAGAAAGGAAGGCAAAATGATGCCTTTGCAAGCACAAGATGACCTTGCAGATAGAGGAAGTTGGCTATGAGCCAAAGAATGCAAGGTATGCAGTTCTAGGAGCTGGAAAAGGTTAAGGAAACGGATGCTCCCCTAGAGCCTCTGGAGGGAGTGCGACCCTGCTGATACCTTGATTTCAGTGCTGTGAAATGCGTTTCAGACTGCTGACCTCCAGGACCAAAATGTAAGAGAATAAATGTGTGTTGTTTTAAGCCACCAAGTTCGTGGTAATTTGTTCCAGCAGCAATAAGAAACTAACACAGAAAACATCAACATTAATGGTGTAAAGGAATCTGGTGGTGTTGGATGAAGGTGTCCAAGAAGCCTGGGTAGAATGAGAAAGAAAAGGGTCCAGCCGATGGCTCCCAATGACTCCAGCATTTAGGATACATGCAAAGGAAGAACATCTTAGAACACCTCTGAGGAGGAGCAGTCAGAGAGGAAGGAGGATCACCAAGGAAAATGTTGTCCCAGAATTCAAAGGAAAGTGTGTTTCAAGGAGGGAGTGGTTAACAGTGCCAAATGCTCCTAGAAGTCAAGCAAGAGAAGTTAAGTACCTGTTGCATTTTTTTTTTTATTCTCACCCAAGGACATTTTTTTGTTCAGATTGAGTGGGAGGGAGAGAGGAAGAGAGAGAGAGAGAAACATCAATGTGAAAGCGACACATCGAGTGGTTGCCACCCGCAAGACCAACCAGTGCCAGGGACAAACTGCAACCGAGGTATGTGCCCTTAGCGGGAACCGAACCTGGGTCTCTCTGGACCGTAGGCCGATGCTCTAACCACTGAGAAACCGGCCAGGGCACCTGTTGCATTTTAAGAGGAGATCCTAGTCTTGGCTGGTTTGGCTCAGCCATTAGAGAGTCAGCCCACAGACTGAAGGGTTTCAGGTTCGATTCCTGGTCAAGGGCACGTACCTGGGTTTGATCCCTGGTCCGGGTCAGGGTCCGGGTTGTTCGGGTGGCAACTAATTGATATGTCTCTCTCACATCAATGTTTCTCTTTCTCTCCCTCTTTCCCTCCCTTCCACTCTCTCTAAAATCAATGGAAAAATATCCTCAAATGAGGATCTCCTCACACACACACACACAAAGGAGGAAATCCCAGTTGACCTTGAAATAACTGGGTATTTGGGTCTGAAAACAGACTGGAGTGTGTTGAAAGGTGCCTGAGGGGTGAAACAGAGTTGTATTTCACAGCACATTTGTGCTATCGCCTCTGCTAGATTGTACATATTTTTTCAACTTTTTTGTTGTTGCTGTTAATCCTCACTCGAGAATATTTTTCCATTGATTTTTAGAGTGGAAAGGAGGGGGGGGGAGAGAGAGAGAGAGAGAGAGAGAGAGATACATCGATGTGAGATCAAGGCCAGGTATGGAAACTACAACCCAGGTATGTGCCCTTGACTGGGAATCAAACCTGTGACCCTTTGGTCTGTGGGCTGACGCTCTAACCCTCTGAACCAAATTGGCCAGGATCATTTTTTTCAACTTTTAATTCTATTACACAAGTAGTATATGTTCCTTACAGAAAAGTTAAGATACACAAATTAGCCAAAAAAAAAAAAAAATTACTCATAATATCCTCAGATGGTAATATTTTAGTGTACATCTTTTCAAGTTTTCCTTTTCTACACAAAGTATATAATTCAATCACCTTATGGGGTAAAATGCCATTAAGCCATTTTAAGAGGAAGAAATTCAGTGTTTGAGAAGCAAGCAATTTCCCCTGCTGCACAGAGCTGGTCAACAGCAGCACCAGATTGGAACTTAGATATCACAATCCAAAACTAATGTTCTTCACTTACGTGCTTCCCTGACACTTTTTACCTGAAGGAATCTTTTCCAGAGGGCCTCAGGGTCCAGAACTAAATCAAAGTAGATTTCTATTCTGAACCCCATCTGTCACCCACTCTAAGATATAGGTAGTTGCCAAGAGGAAGAAGTTAGTGCGTGGAGAGGAGTGGCAGTCTTTAGCCTGGTAGGGATGGTGAGCAGGGTGGAGTGGGGAAAGGCACCAGACTAATCCCAGGAAGACAAAAGGGTGTGGGTGAGAAGACCAGGTAAAAAGGAGAGGGTTACTGAGCACCTATTGGGTACACGCACGTGTTAGATTCTTTCCTCACAACATCGTAACAGAGTGGGCGTCAGACTTCCCATTTCGCAGGGAAGGAAACAGGTTCCAAGAAGGGATGTAATTTTTCTCAAATCACAGTTACCCAGGGGCATCGAGCTACACGACCCGGGAGGCGGGGCACGTGGCTGGGGGTGGAGCCAAGGAGTGTTGGGAGGGTGGAGCCAAGGGGTGGGAGGGTGGAGCCAAGGGGTGGGAGGGTGGAGCCAAGGGGTGGGAGGGTGGAGCCAAGCGGGTGGGAAAGTGGAGCCAAGGGGTGGGTGGGCGGCCCCAGAGGCGAGCAAAACCGGAGGCAGTCAGCTGGGTGCGGGGAGCAAGGGAGAGGTGGAGTGATTCCGGGTGGAGCTGGGCACGGAGACCTGCAGGGCTAGGGGGTGGTCGTGAGGCTGAAGGGGCAAGGTCATGGGGACTGGGAACGAAGGGAGGCGGGTGGGAGGGAGGGAACCAGGGAGCGGGAAAAAGGGAGCGGAACCTGTAGGCGCCGAGAAGGCGGCGGGTGACCGGAGGGGCTTCGCGGGAGGCCGGGGGCGGGGCAGCGAGGCAAGGGGCGGGTCCGAGGAGCCCAGTGAGAGGCCGGGGGCGGGGCAGTAGCCAGAGGCGGAGCTCTCGGGCTGGGAGGCCAGGGGGCGGGGCCGAGTAGTTCGGAGAGGTGCTTCGACGGCTGTCCAGGTTAAGCTGGGAGTCTGGAAGGCCGGGGCGGGACCGAGAAGAGGACCGAGTCGGGAAGCGCGGGGCTCCGGGACGGGAGGGGATTGGGCGGGACGCTGGGAAGGCGGTCGGGGGCGGGGCGCGCGGAGGGGGCGGGGCGCGGAGGCCCTGACGGAGCCCTCGGAGAGCTGTGAGGCCAGCCCGACGCTGTGTAGCGAGCGCGCCCCGCGCCCCGCGCCCGGCTCTCACAGCCCAGGAGCCCCCGCCCCGCGCCCACCATGCCCGAGCAGCTTAGCGTCGCGGAGTTCCTGGCCATCACAATGGAGGACCTCAGCTCCCCGGCCGGCGCCGCAGCCTTCGCCGCCAAGATGCCCCGGTGCCGGGGGGCGGCACTGGCTCGGGAGGAGGTGAGGGGGTCGAGGCGGGAAGGGTCGGGGATCCCGGCAGGGCCTCGCCTTGATGTGCACAGGTGTGACCGGCCCTCGCCGCTCCCCAGAAACCTGCTCCCTCCCTAAATCTGTGAGAACCGAGTGCATCTCAAACGTCCGCGTCCTCACCGTCGAGGCCTTTGGGAGGGCTGAAGGGACCGTTTGTGGGGGCCTCGAGGTCACCTCGATGACAGACTTCACAGGTCGGGGGACATACCCTCAATGCTCTTTCTTGGTGACCTGCACTATCGCATGTGTTTGCTTAGCTCCTCACTGCATCTGTTTGGGTTTTCATGCTCGGAGCCCCACAAGTTTGGCCCCCAAGTCACTCCCCTTCTGGGAAGCAGGCGTTCCCGCTTCAGTCAAGAACTTACTTCTCCCAGGCTGCAGGGAGGCCCCCTCCCCCTGGCTGCTGGCTCCGAGATCTGGCCGGTGTTTGTGGAATGAATGCGAATGAGAAGGCGCCAGGAGCCGGGGTTCACCTTGGCCAGGCTGTTGGCAAGTTTCTAGTCTCCTCCCCCCTCCCCTCTCCTCTTTGTCTTTCCCAGCAACGAGTCCCAGGCCTTTTCTTTCACCCTTGCAGGCTGCCCCACCCCATTCTCCTACTCTTTGGAGTTCATTGCTCTTTTCTGACCGGCTGCACTTTACCAGGCCTCTCCTGCAGGGAATATTCTAGGGCAGACACCCTGTAGCTTTGGGCCAACAGAGAATAATGTGTTTTTGCCGCTCCCTTTCAGAGGATGTCCTGAATTTGGGTGACAGTTGGACCTCAGCCTTTGCTCTCACCTTCCATCCTTCACCATAAGAGTTTTGAGCACCTACTGTGTTGCTGATACAACACTCAGTAGTTCATAATACCCTGGATCAGTGTCTTGGGAAATTTCTTTTCCTTCTCTCCTTTGGCAGTCTGAAGCCCCTTCTCAGGGTCTGTGTCTGTCACTTTGCAGTGGGATGATAGAAGATTGTGGAAAAGAGCTTCAGGGGAGGCAAACTGTGTTCAAATTCTGACCCTGCAGTGTCTGGCAGTTGTGTGAGCTTGGGTATTGTGACCTGATTTGTTTGCGCTCTACTTTTGGCATCTGTAAAATGGAGCTAATAATATTTACCTTACAGGACTATGGTATTACATGAGGCAATGTATGTATGTAAAGCATGCATATTGATAAATGGAATGATGATCAGGTTAATTGACAGACCTCTTTAGACAATGACTGGATCTCTTTTGTTCATTTCTGTCACAGAGCCAGCCTAGTGCTTTGCACATAGTAGGGGTACATGTTTTAATTCAAATAAGAAGAAGCCAATGATCTTTGGCCTTCCTTGGGCAGAACCAGTTTCTTGGAGTCCACCACCTATGACTATGAATTGTATTTTACTGGGAGGCTCACAGGGAAACTGCCACAGAACCTCATCCTTAGGAGGGAGTTCACTGAGGTTTCTCTTATAGTCAGTCTTTCATGACCTGAAAGGATTCAGTGCCTTCGGCACCCTTAGGGCTGTCCTCTCTGGGTTGTTCATTAAAATGTTAGGTCAGAGCCAGAGCAGGAGAAGGGGATGTACTATGAACCTTCTCCAGGGACAGAAATGCCCATTTATGCCTGTGCATCTGGCCTTGCCTGGCTTGGTGTGTGTAAGCACTTGTGTGTGCCTGGAGGGGATGGGGGAGCCCTTGGAATGGGTCTAGAGGCCAAAGCAGGCTCTGGTCAGGGCTCAGCTTTGCCCCAATCCAGGCCCCGACAAAACCTGGTCCCATTTGCCTTTGGGACTGATTTGTTGCACGCAAGGTTCATTTTTACAGCAGAAAGCCTGTGGCACCCAAACAGCTTTTCTCTTCAGTGTTTCACTGCCCAAACAGTCAGAATCTGACCTTTGGATTGAACTTTCTGGAGGTTTCCTGTTTGGTTTTGCATTCATGTTTATATTTACATGTAGTTTGAAGCTGGCATTCCCTCTCCCCTTTTCTGGACATGACTGACCCACCCCCTGGCTTGAAAGGGTGTGAATTTGGCTGAATCAAAATGCAACTGATTCTTTTTTTTAATCCTCACCCAATGATATGTTATTGATTTTAGAGAGAGAAGCAGGGAGAGGAAGAGAGAGAAAAACATTAATGTGAGAGAGAGAGACATCAATTGGTTGCACACCCTGATGGGGGATTGAACCTGCAACCTAGATATGTGCCCTGACTGGGAATCGAACCCGTGACCTTTCAATGTACGGTACTGTGCTCCAACTGAGCCACATCAGCCAGGGCACAACTGATTCATAAGTCAAGTCTTCCAGTTCCAGCTGGAACTAGGGAGGAACTAGGGTCTCTGTCCTGGGACTTGCAGCCTTTTTTTGCAGTACTTCTGGGAAAGACCCTGGGCAGGTCACAGGAAACTAGAATATCAGTGCTGAAGCACCCTTTAAGATAGAGATCACCTAGGAAGGCTCTTATCTGAGATGAGGAAACTGATGTCCCAAGAGTGCAAGAAAATTGTCCAAGCTCCCACAGCTGGGTATGGGAGGAATTGGCATTTCTACCCAAATGTTCAAATCCCTGGTCCTGTTCTCTTTCCTTCTAAAGCCCAAATGCTTGTCCTCCCTATGTAACTTATCTGAACTTCAGTTAATTTACCCTTAAAATGGGTCTAATCATCGCTCCTTGCTTACCTCTGTTAAAGTTTTTTGTTTTTAATTGTGAAACACTACAAATGTGAGGGAGTCTTAAGACAGATTATCATTCTGTCAACCACCTCCTTCCTGTTCTGGGCCCCTTTACATCCATCATCTCATTGATATTCACCATAGCACAGGTGAAAATGGGCCCAGGGAGGTTAAGGAAGTTGCCTTGTGTCACATAGTTGGTCTGTCTGACCCTAAGGCCTGCCAGTTCTGCGTGCCATTTCTGTGCTAGGCACCAAGGACATTAAGATGCCGCTCTCATTTGCTGACTGTTTGGGGAGAAGTAGCTTATCTTAGGGAGATGAGTAGGAACCCTAGAAATCTGTCCTGAGTGCCCAGAGAAAGGTACAGTCAGTGCCATAAGAGGCCGGTAAAGTAGGGCAGGGAGATAAACAAAAAAAAGAAAAAGAGCCCTGGCCGGTTTGGCTCAGCGTTTGGAGCGTCGGCCTGCGGTACAGAGAGACCCGGGTTCGGTTCCCGCTAAGGGCGCGTACCTCGGTTGCAGTTTGTCCCCGGCCCTGGCTGGTCGTGAGGGTGGCAGCCACTCGATGTGTCCCTTCACGCCGATGTTTCTCTCTCTCTCTCTCTCTTCCTCTCTCTCCCTCCCGCTCTATCTGAACAAAAATGGAAAAATGTCCTCGGGTGAGGATAAAAAAAAATAATAAAAAAAACAAACAAACACAAAAACAACAAAATGTAAGGCAAGGAGAGAACAGTGAAGACTGGTACAATCAGGGAGTGCTTCCTGGATGAGGGGATGCTTCCAGATGGGTATTGAAGGATGGAAGAACTTCATTAAGTGAAGAAGATAAGAGTGAATTTTGAGACTGGTGGGAAGAGAACATATTCAGGAACCAAGTAAGCCATTTTGACCAGTGCTGAGAATTTATGTTATATCATGCATCTCAAACTACTAGTGAACTCAATTCCTAGTGAAGCAACCCACCACAAACAGGAGATCTTCAAAAGCTTGTGTTTCATATACATTAGAGATTCAGTGAAATTTTAATTGCATAAAGGACATAATAATTTTTAATTAAAATTTAAAATAGCATAACTGAAAAGTCTAAAGTCACCTCTGACCTTGTCTCCCCAGAGGTAATTGCTATGGATATGTGCATGTTTCACAATATGTGTGCTCAGAGAAAATAAATTATCTGGGAGGGGGAGATAGTTAAGGGGAATATTTGCCTAAATTAGTATCATGTCTTATAATGCACAGTTTTAAATTTTAATGCAGTCAAATTTATCTTTTCCTTTGTGACTTTTGCCTTTTTATTATTTTTTAAGTTTATTGATTTTACAGAGAGAGGAAGGGAGAAAGAGAAACATTGATTTGTTGTTCCACTTATTTATGCATTCATTGGTTGATTCTTATGTGTGTCCTGACCTGGGATCAAACCCACAACCTTGGCATATCTGGATGACTCTAACCAACTGAGCTACATGGCCAGGGCCAACTTTTGCTTTTTGAATCTTGTTCAGAAAGGATTTCATTGTCTGTTGTTGTTGTTAATCCTTACCTGAGGATATATATATATATTTTAAAGGTAAATGCCAAAGTTATTTTTTAAGTTAGTTTATACATTATTCATAAAGGCATGATATTTATTATCAATTAATTGAGAAGAAAGCAAAAACTCTAATGGGAGAAAATAAATAAATATAAACAGCACATAATAACTTAAATTATCAATAAACATAGGAAAACCACTCACACTAACCTAGTACCAAAGATATTTTTCCTTTTTTTTAGGGAGAGTGGAAGGGAGGGAGAGAGAGAGAAACATCGATGTGAGAGAACCACATCAATTGGTTGCCTCCTGCATGACCCGACTGGGCCAGGGATGAACCTGCAACCCAGGCGCCCTTGACCAGAATCAACCCTGTGGCCCTTAGGTTCGCAGGCCTATGCTCTAACCACTGATCCAAACTGGCCAGCGTGGGATTTCATCTTTAATTCTCTCTTTTTTAAAAAAAATATGTTTTTATTGATTTTTTAGAGAGAGAGGAAGGGAGAGAGAGATTGAAACATCGATGTGAGAGAGAAACATCCATCAGCTTCGTCCTATACACTTTCCTACTGGGAAATGAGCCTGCAACCAGGACATGTGCCCTGACTGGGAATTGAACTGGGATCTCTCAGTCCATAGGACGATGCTCAGTCCACTGAGCCACACCAGCTGGGCACATCCTTAATTCTTAATATTGTAAATTTTACATTCTGCTTTGTCTATATTAGTTTTACAAAAAATAATAAGAATTACATCATCTCAGAGATTGTAAGAAACATAAACCCTCTCAAGCTTGTTTACATTGTAGGGGAATTTGTTTTAAGGAATTAGAGGTGCTTCATGGGACTGAAGAGCAGTCACTAAAAGTAAACCTCACCAGGGCCTCATTGGAGGCTGGAAACTCCCCAGGGCCTCAGTGGAGGCTGAGAAGTCTATAGGAACAAAGGCAGCTGTTTAATCATCCTCTCTGTCTCTTGCCTCTATTTCTTTCTGCATATCTGAACAATGATTTTGATCACAGTCATCACACAGGCCCCTTCTGGAGAAGACAGGCACCTTTAGCCCCCACATTCATGTGACCTCACTGGTCCAGCATCTAAAGCTAATCAAGCCCGGGCAGTGTGACTCAGTGATTGAGCATCGACCCATGCACCAAGAGGTCACTGGTTCGATTCCCAATCAGGGCACATACCCAGGTTGTGGACCCGATCCCCAGTGGGGGCATACAGAAGGCAGCCAATCGATGTTTTTTTCTCCCTCTCCTTTCTTCTCTCTCTAATATTAATAAAGAAAATAAATACATAAAGCTAATCAAGCCAGTCTTGTGTGCTACATCAAGTTCTAGGCAGAGAGGTTAATTGCCTGGCCCAGTTCTGGATTGGTTCCAGAAGTTGGGTCTCCACCCTGTTTTCAACAACAGAGGTCATGGAGACTTGATCGGGTAAACATGGCACAGAGATCTACACTGTGGAGGGGTGCACTTCTCAGAGAAGAGGGGCAGGGCCTAGAAAGTCCCCCCACATGTACATGGCAATTCTTTATTTGGTACAACCTAGGATCCAAGGAGAGGCACTGTGCTCATCCTGTTTTGTGTCCACCTAGCTATCCAGGTGTAGATGAACCCCAGTTTGGAAAGCTCAGCTGTGCCCTGGCTGGTTTGGCTCAGCAGTTAGAGCATCAGACTATGGACCAATGGGTTGTGGGTTTGATTCCTAGTCAAGAGCACATGCCTGGGTTGCAGGTTCGATCCCCAGTCCTGGTTGGGGTCATGTGGGAGGCAACTAATCAATGTGTCTTCTCTCACATCAATGTTTCTCTCTCTCTCTCTCTCCCTCCCTCCCTTCCACTCTATCTAAAAAGCAATGGAAAATGTCCTTGGGTGAAGGAAAAAACAAAAAGAAAGCTCAAGTGTAAGGGAATTAAAAAGATGGATTGGAGATCTCAGGGGACACAGCACGACTTGGAGGGCCTTTAATGCCAATTAGGCATTTGGGCTTTTGCTGGGCAGGAGGGACCAGTGGACCCAATCATGTTGGAGTGGATGAGGCTGGTCCTGCCAAGGGACACAGCAGCCAGCATAGTGCCTAGGGACTGTTCCATGCCAGACCCTGAATTAGTCACTGGGTAACACACAGCTCATTAAAAGAGATACAGTCTTTGCTCCATTGATCTTACAGTTTTCTGAGTAAGACAAGTTGTCAACAAATAAACAAATAAGTCAGTAATTGTATATTGTGATAAGTGGCAATGAAGGCTCATCCTCCTGGTCAAGACCTTTGTTGAGGTTTGGTCTGGTGTCCTCATCTCTTCCATGCTAGTCTCTCTCCCCAGGCAATCTCACCCACACCCATGGCTTCCCTCTTCCATCTTTAGATGACTCACATTTGTTCCTCCAGCCCAGACTCTCACGTCCAACTGCTCATTTGGCTTTTTCACTTAGACGTCTCAATATGTCCAAAACCACACTCTTGGCTGCCCCTCAGGCTGCCCTTCCAGTGTTTCCTTCTCAGTGAGTGGTACCTCCTACTATCCTGTTACACAAGCCTGAAGTTTCCCACTTCCACATGCACACTTCACCATCAAGGATCATCAGTTTTACATTCTAAGCATCTCTACCCATTTCTCTCTATCTCTGCCCTAGTCCAAGCCACCATCATCTCTCCCCTGGACCACCATGTGACCTCCTAACTTGTGTCTGTACTTTTACTCTAGTTTAGTTCTCTCTAATAGCACTGTATCTCTCTCCTTTGCAGCACACATCATAGATAAACTTTACATTTATTTGTATAATTCCTTTATTAAAATTTGGTTTTTCATTAGTATTTGACTTCCAAGAGAATATAATATATCTTACCATTGTATCCCTAGTGTTTACCATAGCACCATAGTAGGTGCTCAGAAAACATTGGTTAAATAAAAAATGCCCTGACCAGTTTGGCTCAGTGGTTGGAGCGTCGGCCTGTGGACCAGAGAGTCCCGGGTTCAGTTCCCACTAAGGGCACCTACCTCGATTGCAGTTTGTCCCCGGCCCTAGTTGGGGTGGTGTGGGTGGCAACCAGTCGATGTGTCTCTCTCACATTGATGTTTCTCTCTCTCACTCTCTCCCCACCACCTCTCACTCTATCTGAAGATAAATGCAAAAATAAATAAATGAAAGAAGAAAACTAAAAAGGATCAGGCAAGCAACATGATCTCATTTATGTTTTAGGAAGACATAGCAGATGCTATGTAGAGACTAGATTGGAGGGGGCAGGAGAGGACCCAAGGAGGCTGTTGCAGTTCATGGAAGAGATGATAGTGGTGTGGACAAGGCCATGATTGGTGGAGGAGAGAAGTGGCAGATTCTAAGATTCTACAAGTATTTTATAAGTACAGTTGTCCCTTAAACAACACGAGTTTGAACTGTGTGAGTGAACTTTTATATGGATTTTTTTCAATAAATACTGTAAATGTACTTTTTCTTCCTTATGATTTACGTAATAACATTTTTTCTAACATAGTTCATTATAAGAATACAGTATGTAATATATATGACATATAAAATATGTGTTAATTGACTGCTTATGTTATCAGTAATGCTTCCAGTCAGCAGTAGGCTATTAGTAGTTAAGTTTTGGGGGAGTCAAAAGTTATATGTGGATTTTTGACTGTGCAGGGATGTGGGGATCGGCACCCCTACAGAATCATCTAACATTGCATTTCTCAGAATGTATACCTGTTGTTAAGTGACACATGACTATAGTAACACCAAGATTTGTTGATGGAGTGCATGTAAGAAGTGATCGGGAATGGTTCCCAAATTCCTAATGGGAGAGTGCCATTTACCCTTCTTAGGAAGGGGAATCTGGGAGAGGGACAGGTTTCGAGGAAAGTCAAGAATTATGTTTGTACATCTTATAGGCCTTTGAGACATCCAAGTAGAGATGTCAAGAAGGCATTTGTATATATGAGTTTGGAGATCAAAGGAGTGGGCTGGAGATACACATTTGAGAGTTGTCAGCACTGAGATACTAGGTTTCAGAGTCTGTGTAAGAATCACCTGGCATCATTCCCAGAGAGTCCAATTCAGTAGCTGTATCTTACTTGGGCTTCTTATTGCAAATAACAGAAACCAACCTGAGCTGATTTAGAAAAAAAAGAGTTCTTTAAAAGGGGATATTCATCAGTTAGTAGAATTTCTGGGAAGCTGGAGACTGGAGTTAGGCATCAGGCAGGATCTCAGCCAAAATCACTCCACTGAGCCAGTTTGGCAAGGATGCTGCTACCACACACTAAATGTCACAGCTTGTACTGCTACCATCCCCTGGAGACTGGGAATCTTCACTGTTAATGCCACCAGCACCAGAATGGATCTTCTACTCTCTCTGCTCCTGATTCAAAGTTTGCAGTGAGTGACTCTGATTGGGCAAGCCTAGCTCATACACCTGTACCCTAGCTGCAAGAGAGTCTGGAAAAGCAAGAATTTGGTCTTATCAGCTTTCATAGAAGGCAAACTGCCAAGACTTATGCAGCAACTAATTTCCCAGACAGGAAATAAAAAAGCCAAATGTCGTTGGCAGGTTTGCCAGCATGCAGGAGAGTATCTGGGAATCTGCATTTTAACCAGAACCTCAGGAAATGCTCGTGCAGGCAGTCCATGGACCACATATGCATACATTGAATTAGCTGGTGTTTAAAGCTGTGGGAATGCACCCTGGCTGGTTTGTCTCAGCGGTTAGAGTGTTGACCTGCGGTCCAGAGAGACCTGGGTTCAGTTCCTGCTAAGGGCATGTACTTCGGTTGCAGTTTGTCCCCGGCCCTGGTTGGGTTGTGTGGGTGGCAGCCACTCGATGTGTCCCTTTCACGTGGATGTTTCTCTCTCTCTCTCTTCCTCTCTCTCCCTCCCACTCTGTCTGAATAAAAAAGGAAAAATGTCCTCGGGTGAGGATAAAAAAAAAAAAGTAAAGCTGTGGGAATGGATGAGATCACCCAGGGAGAGGAATGAAGAGGGCCCAGTCCCAAGCTATGGGGAACCCCAAAGTGGAGAGATCAGAATGGGAAGAGTCATTAATAAAGGAGACTGAGAAGGAAGTGCCAGAGAGGAAAGTGGGAAATCAAGAGAGTCCAGGGCCTCAGAAGCCAGGAGAGGAATGTTTCAATGTGGGAGCTTTGTCACAAACATGCTGCCTACATGTCCAGAAATAAAATAAGTGACAGACATGACCCCTGGCTTTGACAACATAGAGGTCATTGATGACTGTAAGAGCAGATTTAGTGCTATTTTCCCCTCCACACTGGCCTGGATTGATTTCAGGAGGGGCAGATGAGAAGTTCTCCCCCGTGTAGGGGAACAGAGACATGGATGGTGACCAGGAACCTGGGCCAGGGGTTTTTCCAGTATGGAGTTAGAACCTAGCTCTGCTGAGCCCAACCTCTTCCCATACCAGGCTGGCTCTGCATTAGGGCAGAGGGTCTTCCTGGAGTTGTCAGCCTTGAGCCCAGTCTCTCAAAGTCTCCTCCCCACTCAAATTTCAGTCTTCGGTGTAATTCCTTGCCTGGTGTTGAGCTGTTTCTGACCAATGAGATGACATAGGTAGGTTTGGGAACTTGAGGTCAGAACAGAAGGAAAAAATGCTTTTCCCCCAAAGACAATTTGGTAGTACAGGCACACCTCAGCGATCTCAGAGTTTGGTTCCAGACCACTGCAATAAAGTGAGTATGGCACCAAAGTGAGTTATAATCTTTTGTGCTGGTGGAGAGTCTTGCCTTCAATTTGTAAAAAATGCAACATCTGTGAAGCACAGTAAAGTGGAGCACAATAAAAAGACATCTGCCTATGTAGTCCTCAGACAGTTATTGCTAGAAGTTTCCTTTGATGGGCCCAGTGCTTGGGCCTAGAGCACATGGGACAGGGAGGACCACAGAGGCACAGTGAGTTCCCTGAGACTCTAGGGCAGGACTCTGGGGTCTGTTTGTCTGGGGAACATTGTAATTGGGCCTCACTGGGGTCAGTGAATGGGCCTCACTGTGGAGGGGATGGGAGGTCGAGCTGGGAATGGCTGCTAAAGGTTCTTTGACTCAGCTAGTTTTTGACCTTGTCTATGCTTTGAAGAACTTCAGGCTCCACCCAGACATACTGAATCAAAATCTCCTGGGGTGAGACGTGGACAAAAGAGTAGTTCAGAAGTTCCGCAGGCTACTCTGATGAGCAGTCAGGGTGAAAACTATTGTGGTGAGCTATTGCACTCCCACTTAAAGTTAATAATCCATTAAACTCTATTTATTGAACACGCCCTGTGTACAAAGGTGGGATGGTAGGTTCTGAGGGCATGGAGATGACAAGACAAGGCCCCCATCTGGGAAGGAGAAGGACTCATGTCCATGAAAAGATGGTTGACAACCCACAGCCTGTAGGCTCGTGGCTGAGGTCTGTGGAGACAGTACAGTCACTGCAATCAGACAGACCTGAGTTTGAATTCTTACTGGTTATGTGACTTTGGGCAAATGACTCAACCTTTCTGAATCTCAGTTTCCCCATCTGTAAATCAGGGATAACAATAATTCTTGTGGGCTTGTTTGAGGATGTTACATATAAAGAATGTAGCATATACCCAGCACATAACAGATATTTAATAATTTTTTTAATTCCCTTTTATTAAAAGCACAAGTATACCTGCACATGGGATAGTTAAAGAGATCAGAAACCACACAGAAAAAAGGGGGAGGTAATTGCAGCAGGGATGAGGTAGTTACTACAAGTGAGTGCTAAAATTGTCTGTGCAGTCCTAGTTCTAGAGCAAAAAGAAATCTTGTGTGCCTTGAAGGTGTCCAGGAATGAGTAGTTGAACCTAGTTTTGGACAAGGGAGGTTCTCTGCCCTAGCTCTCTCCCATTCATTCATTTCTTCATTAAACATTTGTTGAGAGCCTATCCAGTTCTCAGTCCTAGCTGGACATTATAATCCCCTAGGTTGCTTTAGGTAAATTTTCAAAAATTGAGAAAAATCCTTCATTTTATATATTTTATTTTTTAAATATGTTTTTATGGATTTCTTAGAGAGAGAGGAAGGGATAGAAAGATAGAAACATCGATGTGAGAAAGAGACATCAATCAGCTGCCTCCTGTACACCCCCGTCTCCCCCGGGGACCAAACCCACAATCCAGGCATGTGCCCTGACTGGGACTTGAACCGGGACCTCTCAGTCCATGGGATGATGCTCAATCCACTAAGCCACACTAGGCAGGACATTTTAACTATGTTGAAGTATACAGTTTCAGTGGTCTTTATTCAGTGTTATGCAATTATCACTATCTAATTCCAGAACATTTCCATCACCCCCAAAAGAAAACCTGTGTTCATTAGCAGTTATTCCCCATCCCCACTCCCTCAGCCCCTGGCAACTTTTTGTCTCTATGGATTTGCCTATACTGGACATGTCATATCAATGGAATCCTGCAGTATGTGGCCTTTTGTATCTGGCTTTCAGTTAGCATGATGTTTTCAAGGTTCTTCCATGTCATCTGGATTGCTTTAAAAGCAATAAAAATAGGAATGGCAACCACCAAGCAGTGTTGTAAGCATTTCCCATTTATAGATTCATATAATCCTTATAAGGAAACAAAGACACAGAGAAATAAAAGAACTTAATAAACAGGGTTGCCAAATAACATATAGGATGCCCATGCAATATTTGGGGCATATTTATACTAAAAACTTATTCATTGGTGATCTGAAATGCAAATATAACTTCATGTCCTGTATTTATTTTTGCTAAATCTGGCAACTCTACTAGCAATAAGTGGTGGAGCCAGGATTTGGACTTGGGCAGTCCAAAGCACTGGGGAGTGCTTCACCTCACTCCACTGGTGATGCCTGGCTCCCCCTCCCCTGCCCAGGGACTTTGATTTAACGGGTCTGAAGTGAGACTCTGGCATCCTTACTTTTTTAAATGTTCCAGGTGATTCTACTGGGCAGCCTGGGGGTGTTCAGGGAATACAGAGATGTCTGCTGGGCAGGATAGCTACCATGCAGCCCTCCCTGTATGTCCGGCACTGGGCTAGGTGCTGTTATTATCCCATTTGACAGATGGGGAAATGGAGGCTCAGAGAAACTAAGTTACTTGCCCCAGGTCACACAACTAAGAGTATGGGAACCAGAATTTGGACCTGGGAATAGTGTGAGGTAAAAGGTAGAGTCCTAGCCCTGGCCGGTTTGGCTCAGCAGGTTTGATTCCAGTCAAGGGCACATACTTTGGTTGCAGTTCACCCCAGCCCTGGTCAGAGTTGTGTGGGAGGCAATCAGTCCATATGTCCCTCGCATGTTGATGGTTCTCTTTCTCTCCTTCTCCCCCACTCTATCCTAAAATAAGTAGAAAAAAATATATATCCTCCGGTGAGGATTAAAAAACAAAAAGGTAGAGTCCTTAACTCCTATCTTTTCTGTGTCTCCATAGGGCCTTGCTAATATCCCTTCATTCATTTACTCACTCATTCTTCTACAAACAGGTACTGCTACTCATGTGCCAGTCCCTATGCTGGATACTGTGGATGCAAAAGCAAATGAGCCAATCCCTGCCCTTTTGGAGTTTTCAGAAGTCAGACATGTGGGGTAAATAAGGACCATGAGTGCTCTGATAAAAATGGGCACAGGGTGGCATAAAGGCAGGAGGGGTGAGTTCTGGAGGGGTGAGTTCTGTGTGGTAGGGATGGGGGTGATCTGTAAGCTGAGTGAGGAAAGATGAAGTGTTTACTAGGCAGAATGAGGTAGGGCTCTCTAGGCAGCGAGAGCAACATGAGTAAGGGTCTGGCAAACTGAGGAAATTGCAAAAAGTTGGGCGGGCCTGAGGTTTAAGGGATTAGTGATGGATATCAAGTCCAAGTTGGGGGCAGGGAGGGATTCCTCCAGGCCGCAAGGGAGCTCAGAGGATGGGAAGGCATAGGAGGACCCTTTGCCACTCTGTCTAAGAGGGCAGGCTGGGCTCTCCCCAGGTTTGGGTGGAATTCAGGGCTTGGGGCTAGGCTGGGGTTGGACTGGAATCTCTGGTGGTCGGTCTGCAGAGTTCATGCTCCCTTAGCTCATCACTGCTGAGCAGTCTCCTGAGGAAAGTCCCAGCCAGGAAACTTGGGGTTTGCAGAGGCCTCAGCATACAGTGAGGGTGAGGCTCCCTTCCTGCAGCCCCTTTTCCTCCCCGCTTCCCACCACCCTGCAAGGGGCAGCTGGTGAGGCTGAGCTGGCAAGACTGGACAGGTTCCCAGGCAGCGGAGAAGTCTGTAGGGGCCCCACCGAGGGGCACAGGCCAGTCACAGGCTCCAGCAGTGCAGGAAGGGAAACAGCGAGCGGCTGAGGGATTCTGAAGTAATAAATGGCAGAGCTGGCAGGAGCTTCCACATCACCGCCCAACCCCTTAGTTCCAGACGAGGAGTCAGGCAAGGGAGGGAAGGAGACTTAGAGAAGTCACACCAGAGACTGGGGCTGGCCCTGGGTCCCGGCTCCCAGCCTTGCAGTGTAGCCACTGCAGGGGCTGCGGGCAGGCAGGCAGGGCTGGGGGTCCTTCCACATGAGTGATGCAAAGGGCAGCTGGGAAGAGCCGTGCTCTCCTCTGACGCCTCCGGACTGGCCCAGCCTGGACTCTCAGGTGCTGGGCCCAGGGGCTTCTCCACGTGAAAACCATTTTGAGACTTGCTCCTGCTGGTGGCTAACGTTGGAGCAGCCTTGCAGGTACGGTTAACCTTGACTCTGAGTCCCAGAGCCTTGACCTCGAAGGGCATTTGGAGTTCATGTATGCCAGCTGTAAATTGTACAGCTGGAGAAACTGATGCACAGGAGAAAGGAACTTGCTCAGAGGGGCTAATGGTGGAGGCAGGCCTAAAACTCAGCAACGCCCGTCCCTCACCATGTTTTCGTTGTCTCTCAAGATGCTCAACATCCTGCTCTGACTGGTTTGGCTCAGCAGTTTGAGTGTCGGCCCGTGGACCAAAGCATCGCAGGTTCGATTTTTGTCAAGGACACGTACCTCAGCTGCGGTTCAGTCCCTGGCCCTTGTCAGGGTCATGCGGGAGGTAGCCAATCGATGTGTGTATGTCTCTCTCTCTCCCCCTCCCACTCTTATCTGAAGATATATGGGAAAATATCCTTGAGTGAGGATTAAAAAAAAAAAAAGATGCCCAACATCCACCATCAGACAAAATATGACCTAATTTAATCTTCACAGCAGTCCTTACAGAGATAACAGGGGCTCAGCAAGGTGGGATTTACCTCAGGACAGTGAAAGAGGGCTTGGGGGCAGAGGGCTCTGTGCTTCCTAGAGCTGCCTTCTAGTCTTTTTTTTTTTTTTTTTTTTTAATCCTCACCCGAGGACATTTTTCCATTTTTTGTTTAGGTTGAGTGGGGGGGAGAGAGAGGAACAGAGAGAGAGAGAGAAACATCGATGTGAAAGGAACACATCGAGTGGCTGCCACCCGCACAACCGACCAGGGCCGGGGACAAACTGCAACCGAGGTACGCGCCCTTAGCGGGAACCGAACCCGGGTCTCTCCGGACCGCAGGCCGACGCTCTAACCGCTGAGCCAAACCGGCCAGGGCTAGTCTTTAAGCCAGTTGCCTAACCTGCCCCAGCCTCAGTTTCCTCCTCTGAGGAAGGATAATAAAAAGGGGAAGGATAATAACTACCTCACAGGGTTATTGGGAGGAATAAGCGAGGTGCCTGCCCCAAAGCCAGCACTCAGTAAGTGGGTGGAGGTTGGATTCCTTTTCGTAAGTGGACTCACCCTGAGAGCTTGGAATCGAGTCCTTCCTGTTGGGTGATGTGCTTAGGGCCGGGCTGGGCTGGGCTCCCCTCGCCCTGTCATGCCTGGGAGACACGGCACACCCCTTTTCTCCCACCTGGACAAGAGTCTACAGCTGAGCCCCAGAGGTGATCTTTCTACCATGAGAATTAATCAAGTCATTCCTCTCCTGTTTAGAACCCTGCAGGAGCTCCCTGTTATTTGTGGGGTGACATGTAGAGGTTTTGGTTAAAAGCATGGACTCTGGAGCCTGACACCGTGGGTTTGAATCTAGGTTCCACTACTTGCTAATTGTATGAGCCTGGGCAAATGCCATAACTTTCCTGGGCCTCAGTTTCCTCATCTGTAAAGCCTCTAGGGGTTGTTGACAGGATTATATGCAATACTATAATGTATGTCATGTACTTCGAAAAAGCCTGGCACGCGGCAGTGATGATACAGAAGCATCTGTGCAGCTCTGTGAGCACGGTCACCAGCAGGTCATTCTGGGCCCTCTGAGCCTCACTGCTCACCATTTCCCCACTGGCCCTAGAAAGTGCCTGTTCCAGTAAGCTCCTGACTGTGCCCAAATGTGCTGAGCACTCCTACCTGGGTGGCCAGCAAGGAGGAGAAAGGGTGGGACTTTGTAGAGGTGCCTCTCCTTTCTTAGAGTCATCTTCCTCATCCCACTTTACTTCACCAACATCTCACCTTTCAAGGCTCTGGGGAAGCATCACTTTATCCCAGGATGGGGTGGGTGCTCCGCGTCTCTGCCCCACACAGCTTTCTCTTCTGCTCCAGGCTTGCCAAGGCCTCCTCAGCCCTCAGACAGGCGTATCCTTCTGTCCTTGTGAGCACTTCAGGGCAGCGCTGAGCCTGCCACCCCTCTCTCCCCAATACCTGCGCAAGGCCTCGGGTACAGCCAGTCACTTGGTAAGTGTGAATGAGCTCCTACTCTGTGCCACTGACTCTGTTAGAGACTTTACCCCAGCTGCTCTGCCTCTGCCCCACTGCGTGGAGAGGAGCAGGTTTGCAGATTTGAGATTCTGGACACTTAAGGGAGTGGAGCTGAGCTGGGATTGCCCGGAAGTGGGATGCTAGCAAATACTTCTGAGTCCCACCCTTTCTCCTCCTTGCTGGCCACCCAGGAAGGGCCTGTGGGGCTCCCTGTCTTTCTTGAATCTGGTGGTTGGACAGGTGGGTGAGAAAAACCAAACTTAGAGCATGACATGAATAGGACACCTCATGTTTGTGTGGGGTAGAAATGTTCCCAGTCTGTGTGATTCGATTCTCAGTGAGAGGGGGCTGGAGCCACAGCGACTGTCAAATTGCAGGTGCAATTCGCCTAGAGAGGCAGAGACTTGCCCAGGGTCTCAGAGCTAGTGAGAAAGTGGGTCTGGAATAGAACTCAGGTCTCCTCACTCTGTATCTTGTATCCCGTGCTCTTTCTACTAGTGTCCTCTTTGTATTTAGGCCACAGATCTTGGCGGTCACCTTTAGCCAGCAGATCAGCCTTAATCCCTTCCTGCCTTCCCATCAAGGACCTTCCCACCTCTTCCTTGCACTCTATTGGTCATGGGCCAGCTCTCAGGCTTACTTCTCCAAAACTCCCTCTCTCCCATCCCATCCCTCTGTTGGAAACCTTGCCCAGACACCTGCCCACTGAAAAGGGGCAGATCAGTGTTCTAAGGTGTCAAGGACTAGTTTCAGATAACTTAGTGCAGTGGTTCCCAACTTTTCTGCGTATAAGAACCTCTTGTCTTCTTTTATTAACTTAGTATTTTAGAAATTTTCAAACATACACAAAAGTAAACTCACCCAGTTTCAAGGATTAATATTTTGCCAATCTTGTCTTTTCATCTACTATCCCTCTTTTTTCTGATAATGTATAATTTAGAATATTCAGAACAGAATGATGAACTGCCTCATTTACCCGTAACCCAATCCTGCCCTCTCCACATCTCCACCTGCTTCCTTGACTGTTGCTTTATTTTGAAGCAAATTCCAAACATCATATTGCTTCACCCTTAAATATTTCAATATGAATCTGTAAACAGTAAGGACTTCATTTTTGTTTACATAACCACAATACCATTATTGTACCCCAAAATATTAACAATAATCTCTGTCATTTACTCAGTTTTCAGATTTCTAGTTGTTTCATAATTATTGTAACTTCTTTTAGAGTTTATTTTCAAGTCAGGCCCATGTCTGTCCACTTGTTGATGAGTGTTTTAAGCATCTTAAGAGTCCCACTCCATCATTCATGCTTTTGTTTTTTGCAGACTGCTTGTTAAAGAAACGGCGGCTTGTCCTGTGGTTTCACACGGTCTGTGCTCGCTATTGCATCCCTGTGTAGTTTAACGTCTCCATCTCCTGCCCTTCCCATAAATTGGTAGCTAGATCTAGACATGAGAAACCCCAGGGTTTTGTGGGTTTTTTTTTTTTGCAGTTTACATATTATTTCATGAAATGTTTTGTCTTTTAGTTTGCTCATTAAAATATTTTAGCCCTGCCTGATTTGTCTCAGTGATTAGAGTGTCAGCCCGTCAACCGAAGTGTCAAGGGTTTGATTCCCAGCCCTGGTCGGGGTTGTGAGGGAGGCAGCCAATCGATGTGTATCTCTCACATCAATGTTTTTCTCTTTCTCTCCCACTCCCTCCCTCCCACTCTACTTAAAAATCAATGGAAAAATATTCTTGGGTCTGTAATAACAAAAAAAATTTAAATATTGTATTTTAATGTTCACATTTAATATGTCCACATAATTTAATCTTCTTGTGGACATCAAAGTCAAAGGTCACAGGAACCAGGCTTCTGCCACCTCCTGGGAGGACCCCTTTTTAATGTCAAAGTGTCACTGACTTTCCCTCAACAGTTATACTTTTAGTACTGATTGATTAAGAAATGGACCCTGGCCGGTTTGGCTGAGCAGTTAGAGCATCTGACTGTGGACCAAAGAATCGTGGGTCCAATTTCAGTCAAAGGCATGTACCTTGGTTGTAGTTTGGTCCCTAGCCCTGGTCGGGGTTGTGCAAGAGGCAACCAATTGATGTGTTTCTCTCACATTGATCTCTCTCTCTCTTTCTCTCTCTCTCTCTCTCCAAAGATAAATGGAGGAGTGTCCTTGGATGAGGATTTTAAAAAAAGGAAAAATGGCAAAAGACAACCCTGGATGGCGTAGCTCAGTTGGAGTGTCGTCCCATACACCAAAGGGTTCGATTCCCAGTCAGGGCACATACCCAGGTTTTGGCTTCGAGCCCCGGTTGGGGCACGTGTGGGAGGCAGCCTATCGATATTTCTCTCTCTTTCTCTCTGTTTCCCTTCCTCTCTCTGAGATCAATTTAAAAAAACAAAAGAAATGGAAAAGGATAAAAAGCTACCATTCAAGAATGCTTTTAAAGATTTCTGGGTCTTATTGATCATAACAGCTGCATACATTTTTGGTCATAATGATTTGTGAGACTTTTAAATTGGTCTATAGTGCTTACTGTAAGTGCGGCTTTGTTTTGTTTTGTTACTGCTCACCAGAGGATATTTTTTTCCATTGATTTTTAGAGAGATGGGGGGGGGGAGAAACATCTATATAAGAGAGACACATCAATCGATTGCCTCCAGCATGACCCCAACCGTGGCTGGGGAGCAAACGTGCAACCCAGGTATGTGCCCTTGACCAGAATCGAACTCGAGACCCTTCAGTCAGTGGGCTGATGCTCTAACCATTGAGCCAAACCAACCAGGGTTGAGTGTGGCTTCTTAGAGCCCTGGTAGTAACTCCATGATCTGCAGTGCCTAGGGCCCACAACTGGAAATGAATAAGGGAGTTATAGTCTAACAGTTGGGGTCCCAGGTCCATCTCCGCCATTTTCTGTCTGTCTGAGCTCAGGCAACTTTCTTTACCTCTCTGGGCCTCACTGACTAATCAGCCAGATGGGAACAGAAACAATGACAGCCTCATTGGGATGCTGTGAGTCTTAAAGGATGAGTGTCAGACTGCTTTACAAACTGTAAAGCCCTGTATAAGATTTGGCATGTAGCCCTGGCCAGTTTTGCTCAGTGGTTAGAGCGTTGGCTGGCGGTCCCGAGAGACCCGGGTTCGGTTCCCTCTAAGGGCATGTACCTTGCTTGCAGTTTGTCCCCGGCCCTGGTTGGGTCGTGTGGGTGGCAGCCACTCGATGTGTCCCTTTCACATCGATGTTTCTCTCTCTCTTCCTCTCTTTCCCTCCCACTCTATCTAAACAACAACAACAAAAAAAAGGATTTGGCATGTATTCTTTTTTAGTTTGCATTTCCAATGAGACCTGGGACAAGAAACTCATCTGAGCCTTTGTTTTGCAGTCTGTAAAATGAGGAGGTAATGTTAGATTATCTCTAATATTCTGTGACTTTGTTTCTCAAGGGATAGCATCATGGTCCAAAGCAAAGGTAAAGGTTTTATCTCCGTTGCAAATTCTAGTTTAATTGGTAAGCTGTGTTAGCAGAATGATGAACCAAACCCAGGGTCAGTGGGAAAAATACTGTGATTGATTAATGATGGCTGTAATGGTCATGGGATGCTACAAACATGGTGCGTACTTCTTATATTATAATAGTCCAAAGGAGTGAATGTCTAATGTGGAATTTAATCTACAGCTCCTAAGGCCTTAGCTTTAGCTGTTCTGCCCCCTTGGCTGAGTCACCATAGTAACCACAGCTGGCTCTGAGAGATCACAGGAATGAAGAATGGGTCCTATTGATGAATGCTGACCCAGGAGGGGGCCATGCAGAAGGCCTTTCCAAGCAGGACAGCTGGGCATGGCCCTAGTGCTGCCATCTGTGGTCTTTTGCCTGTAGAGAAGACAAACTAGAGAGCCAGAGAACGGGGTGTGTGTGTGTGTGTGTGTGTGTGTGTGTGTGTGGTTTGGGTGGTGTGGGGCAGTACCACCAGCTGGTCTAGGACCAGCCAGGCAGGGCTATCTGTAGTCCTCCAATTGGTTTTCCAAGTTCAGACACGTCCCTGATACTCTTTGTCCAGTGCCTGCCCAGGCTGTTGCATGGAACCATAGACTCTTAGCTTTGAGAGAAATCTAAGTGGTCATCAATACTAATCCCAAATCCAGTGCCTGAATCACTCTCTAGCACCTGAAGTTCTCAAATACTTCAAGTGACGGGAAGCTTGTTCATTTCCAGGGATCTTTTGTTCTTCCTTAGGAACTTCTTCCTCTGGTGGAGCTAAAGTCTATTTTTATCTCCCTAATTTCCACCTCACAGTCCTGGGGATCCTCTCTAGGGCCAACCTGAACAAATCTGTTTTCTCTTCAGCAGGGTAGCCCTTGGAGTGTTTGCAGTTGGAGCCCCCTACTGTTGTCATCTTTGCTTTCTTTAGATGGGTTTCCCTCTCTCTCTCCCCTTCCTCCCTCCCCTAAGTTTGAGAGGATGGTGAGAGGATATGGTAGAGGTGGTGGAGTTGGAGTTCAGGTTCAGAGGCAGATCTAGTCCTAGGATCAAAGAAGCCATGTCCCCTAACCTTTGTGGGGCAGCCTGTTGGTATGGAAAGAACATTGGCCATGGATTGGCCAGATCTCAGTTTAAATTATGGATCTGCCATTGTTCAGCATCTGGGACCTGGACAGACCTGGACATGTTCCTTTCTTCTGGCAGCTCCATCTCTAAAATGCTAATGGTGATGACTACGTCAAAGGGTGGCTGGGAGAGTGACAAGTAGCGTTCCTGGCACAGAGCCAGCACTCGGGACATGTGACATCTTGCTTGCACTCTGAGGCTGCCCAGTGGCAGAGGTTTCACAGTTACCCCTCTGCACCTGTGCTTCCCACATCTTGCTGAGCAGGATCATTGGGGGTGGGGAGAGGTATCTTTAATTAGCTCAAGGAAAGTTGAGAAATTCCTATACCAAGTTGAGTTTAATTTTGAAATGGGTAACATTATTAGCTATTAAACTATAGTGTTAGAAGCACTTTACCTATGTGAATTCATTTAATCTCCCCAACAACCCTGTGTAGAAGGACCTCTTGTCACTTTATGAATGGGGGAAATTGAGGCACAGAGAGGTCACAGCAAATATCTAAAGAATTAATATTCAAAACCAGGTAATTTGGGACCAGCCCCATACTTTTAGCCATGATGATTTGCTGCATCTCTGAAGGGTAGAATTAGACCAGTGATTCCCAAACTTTAGTGGGCATCAGAATCACCTGGAGGGCTTGTTAAACTACAAATTGCTGAGCCCCAACTCAGATTTTCTCATTCAGCCAGAGAATTTACATTTCTAACATGTTCCCAGGTGATGCTGATGCTGCTGGTTCAGGGACCCCACTTTGAGAATGACTGACTGTTGGGGGTTAAATGGACCCACTACAAACCAGACCTGATGTTTTTGCCCTTATCTATCTGGGCTCAGGCATGAGAAATAAGGGTCAATTTCACACAGAAGCAGAAAACAAAACACAGTAAGAGTCATACTCACTTTTTCCGAATGCCTTAAGCCTTGGCACACTACTGCAATCTCGTGTAAGTCTCACATTAACTGTGAGTTAAGTGGAAAATGGACCCCCCCCCATGTTATATTATTTTTCTCCCATTTTAAAAAAAGAGGAGGTTTGGAAAACTGGCTGGGTTAGTATCTCCCAGGGAGATCGTTTTGGGGAAACTGGAGATAGCATCTCAGCTTGTGATACATCACTGCAGGCGTTCTAGACACCTCTGTGCCTTTCCCCAAATACCTTCCCATCCCCAGGCTATGATCAGAATTTCCTCCTTAAAATTATATTTCTTTAGCTTAAATATCTTTGCCCATTGTATGGTAGAGGGTAGTTATCCTTTTTACCCCCGTGTGAATGATTTTCAGATATTTTCTTGAGAAGAGAGTGATTAGAATTTTCCCCTCTTGTCCCTCCTTCAGGCACTTGCGTGGTTATATGTCTGTGAGCCTCTTGAAGGAAGGGGCCTCCCTAACTGAAGAGGTACCAATAGATGCTTGTTGAAAAGAATGAATGAATGAACGAACGAGCAAACTATCTTAATCTCCTTGCCCATTCTTCTTCTTCTTTTTTTTTTTTTTTTATATTTTGTTCAGATAGAGTGGGAGAGAGAGAGAGAAAGAGAGAGAGAGAAACATCGACGTGAAAGGGACACATTGAGTGGTTGCCACCCTCACAACCCAACCAGGGCTGGGGACAAACTGCAACCGAGGTACGTGCCCTTAGCGGGAACCGAACCCGGGTCTCTCTGGGCCACAGGCCGACGCTCTAACCGCTGAGCCAAACCAGCCAGGGTAGTTTCTGTTTTCTTTTTAAAAATTTTTTTATTGATTTTTAGAGAGAGAGAAACATGGATGTGAAAGAGAAACATCCATCATCTGTCTCCTGCATGCCCCCTACCAGGGATGGAGCCCGAAACCTGGGCATGTGCTCTGACCAGGAATTGAACCAGCAACTTTTTGGTCCACAGGATGATACCCAACCAACTGAGCCACACTGGCCATGGGTCCTTGCCCATTCTTCCCATTCTTCGAAAACTGTCGTTCTAGGTAAACAATTTTGAGCATCTTTTGTATGCTAGGTATACAGATCTACCTTCTAGGGGGGGTTATAAATCTCTTTGGATTTTGTTCTTATCCTTCCTCTAGTAACCCTACCATTATACCCAGTGCTCCCCATGCTGCCTCACAGTACCATCAGTCTTAGTTTCTTTTCTTCCTGTCCAGTTCTAGATTGAAGCATCATAGTTTAAAGGAAGCCTTCCCTGCTCTTCCTAAGCAGACAGAGCTCTGCTTCCCCTGAGCTCCCAGGTGTCTTGTCCATCTAACATTATAGCCCTAATCACATTGCTTTACAAGTATCTATTTACTTGGCTCTTTCTCCCCTTAGAATAATTCTACCTTCCTAATACCGCAATCCTTTAATACAGTTCCTCATGTTGTGACCCCCAACCATAAAATTATTTTTGTTGCTGCTTCATAACTGTAATTATGCTACTGTTATGTCTTAGGCGACCCCTGTGAAAGGGTTATTTGACCCCCAAAGGGGTCGCGACCCACAGGTTGAGAACCACTGCCTTAGATGGTGATGTCCTGAGAGCTGAGATTGTGTCTTTTACACAGGGTATGAATGCATGGCAGGCACTCAATAACAAGGTGAATGAATGAATGAATGAATGAATGAATGAATGAATGAATAGCTATGTGAACCTTGGCTGTTAAGAACAGTAGAGACAGGAATGGTATCTTTCTGGGAAGCCATTTCCTGATGTATGTCTGACAAGGCTATCAAGGGACAGTTTGTGGGTGATTAGGGTGACTTACCTGCCTATACCAGTTAGAGTTAGGTTCAGCTACAAGTGACAGAATACCCAACTTAACAGGAGCTGGAAAGTTACCAAAAACCAGGGCAGCCCTACTCTTCTGCCTGTCTGTGGCAGTATGAGTCTCATGCTTCTTTCTACATATCTGTTCTTTTTTGTTTACACATGATGGGCAAGACATCCCAACTTAAGCACTTCCAATAAATTAACTAACTTCCCAGAGCCCAGTTCCAGATTCCTTGGAGAGAGAATCTGATTGGCCTACCTTGGGTCAAGTGTCCACCCTGGTCCAGTTAACTCTGGCTAGAACAAACAAGGCAGCAAGGGTTCACCTCTAGAGGGGAGAAGGCAGTTTTTAGAGAATGGGCATCATGGGGTGGAAGACTCCCCAAAAGTATCTAGAGCATGGACATAGTAGACCTCTCAGGTCCGTGTCCCAGGACTTCGAAAACTGTCGTTCTAGGTAAACAATTTTGAGCATCTTTTGTATGCTAGGCATACAGATCTACCTTCTAGGGGGTTTTATAAATCTCTTTGGATTTTGTTCTTATCTTTACCTGGTAGCATCTTTTGAAGTGAAATCAGCTCCTTAAGTTGATCACCTCTTAGCTTTCCCTTTTCAGGTTTCAAGGTGGGGATCAAGGGCTTTGACAGACATGTGTCTCCCCATCCAGGTCTTTGGGAGATGTCCATATTCTCTCCTGTTGTTTTTGTCTCTCCAGTAAGAAGTGTCTTAGTTCTTTAGCTGCTTTGATTATCGCCTCCCTCCCCAATCTCCCTAAGTGCTTAACTTTCTTCAGCCCTGTAGTAGGCCTCCACTGGTCCCAAACATGAAAGCACAGTCATCCCTCCTTTATCGCGGTTAATCCGTTCCAGACTCTAGTGGTTGCACCTGGCGCTGAAGGATTCCTGCGGTGCTCGAATACATAGGCCTACAGTCCATACATACAGTAATTTTAATTTTAATTGTAATACAGGGGTGTATAATTGACTCAGACAACTGAGTGCATGCTGTATCATTTTCACTGTCTCAATCAACTTTTTGATGAACATATTTGAACAAACCGTGGTAGAGTGAAGCCGCAAAAGTCAAACCGCGAAGTGGCGAGGGACAACTGTATCTCAAGTTCATACTCAGGGAGGAGACTGTGAGGTAGCTAATCCATATAGGGAAAATATCCAGCTTCTGATGGCCCTTTTTATCACCATCAGCAGCTGCTGGTAATGGTCATAGATTCTCTTCATTGAGGACACGCTCTGCTTAGCACCATGTAACTCCTTTGCATGCATCATCTCCTACAAAATAATCCTCATAACCTGAGGGGTGGCCATTATTTCCTCTCCTTTGCAGAGAGCTGATCTGGGAGCTCAGAGAGAATAGGCAACTTGCCCAAGGTCACGCAGCGTCTGGGGGTCAAAACCGGACCCCCTCCCTTCAGAGGCTTCCCACATGCCAGAAACTTCTGAGAACACTCCATATGGCCTCTAAGCTCTGCCCTGTGCATGTCCTTCTGTGAACATTGTTTAGAATCTTTGGAGATACCATTCCAATGTGTTTGCTAACTCTTGTCACGTTGCAGTAACTCTTTGGAGATGAAACTCTGATCCCATTTTAGACACCGGACAAAACAGGTGGGGCTGGGGTCAGGGTGGGGCTGTGGATAGAGCACCATCCTGGAGCACCCCTGGAGGCCCAGCTCTTCTGCCTGCCCACTCTTTGACTCTGGGCACTGCCTTCCTCTCTTGACCTCAGATTCCGCCTCTATGGTTCTATGGGCCCTGTGCGGCCCTAACATTCCAACTTAACAATGTATGTCATAAGGGTTTCACGAGGTTGGCAGCTTCCACACCCCACTGAAAAGAGGGGTGGTTTCCATATGGGGTGAGTCTGCTGGGGTGTGTGAGGCTTGCTTCTCACCATCATATCTTCTGGCCGTCCCCATTCTGCTGTTTGTTTTGTAGCCCCTGGACTCTGAGGTTGCCTGATGTCCTGTCTCCAATTCTTTCCTGTGGGGTGTTGAGTGTGTGCCCTCTGCCCACCCATGGTATCCCACCTCTGCCTCTTTATCCTCACATGGCTGTTTATTGAGCCTGGGATTTAGGGAGCGAGCATTCCCCAATCTGTGTCTTTCGAGAGTGTAGAAATGTCCATGTTCTCTCCCTGGTCTTTTGCTAAGCATTTTTTACATAATCATAAAATTATTAATTCTCTCAGCAACACCTCGAGTCCACAGTATTATCCCTATTTTGCAGACAAGGCATCCAAGGCTCAGAGAAGTTAACAGATTTTTCTAGGTTGACACACTATTTAGTGCCAGAGCCTAGATTCAAGCCAGGTCTGGTATATCCCACTATCCCACATGCCTTGGAATCTCTGTGTTCATTCATCTTGCATTGGAATCAGGAGAAGTCTGTGGTCCTCCCGGAGTGGTATGACTGGTCTATGGTTTCCTGTGTGGTCTGGGTAGAAGTGGGTGGTCAATTTGTGTTTGAGGAGGGTACAGGGGAGCCCTAGGGAGGAAACTCTATTTGTGTGTTTGGAGGGTGGGATCGTGGAGCCAGGCACCCCTTCCATCTGGGCATCCCTGAACCTCTGTCCACGTTTGCTTCCAGATGCTGGAAGGAGACCAGGCCATCCTGCAGAGAATAAAGAAGGCTGTGCGAGCGATCCACAGCTCTGGCCTTGGTGAGTGAGCCCACGCAGTGCCCAGCCTGGCCAGGCAGCCCCTTCCCCAGCCTCAGCCTGGAGCTCATTCTGAGCTCCCTTCCCTATCTCCACAGGCCACGTGGAGAACGAGGAGCAGTACCGAGAGGCCGTGGAATCCTTAGGCAATAGCCACCTGTCCCAAAACAGTCATGAGCTGTCCACCGGCTTCCTAAACTTGGCTGTGTTCACCCGAGAGGTGGCCGCACTCTTCAAGAACTTGGTGAGGCCCTAATCCTTTCTCAGCCAGCCCCTAGCCCAGGCTCAGGGTAAATCTAGTGGGCTTAAGAACCTGGCCAGAAAAGGGTTGGTTTCTACCCTTCTCCCAGGTTTCATTGACCTCTAATCTCCCTTGACCTCTGACCCATGACCTGAAGTCCCTTTCTAGTTCTGACCTACCTTTGCATTCTTCTTCCTCTTTGACTTCTCACCTATGTCTTGTCTCTTTGTCTGTCTCCCTTCCTCCCTCTCTGCCCTCCTCTTTTTTAAAAAAATGTGTTTTTATTGATTTTTTTTTTTTTTGAGAGAGAGAGAGAGCCGAAGGGAGAGGAAGTTAGAAAACATCAATGTGAGAGAGAAATATTGATCTGCTGCCTCCTGCATGCCCCTTATTGGGGGTCGAGCCTGCAACCTGGGCATGTGCGCATGTGCCCTGACCGGGAATCGAATTGGGACCTCTCAGTCCATGGGATGATCCTAGTCCCCTGAGCCACACTGGCCCAGTGTCTGCCCTCCTCTTCGTCTTCTGTGGTCACTGCCCAGGAGCAGAGGGGATCTCACAGTGAGGAAGAGCCCTACGGACGGAGGGCTCCCTGGAGGAGGTTGGGGAGAAAGGAGGGTGGACTCTGTTTTTTTTTTTTAATTTATTTTTTTTGCGGGAGGGTTCCTGTTTTTATGCCACCACCTCTCCTCAACCCTCTTTGTCCTCTACTTTCCCAACTGCATCTGCTTTGACCTCAAAAGCTAGAACCTGCTTTGTCTCAACAAGCCTCTCAACTCTGCAGGGGCTCAGTGGCCTCAGGTTCTTGCCGGAGACTGCCTCCTCCCTGTGCAGGCCTGGTTCTTAGTACCTTACGTGTTAACTCAGTTAATCCTGGAGCACCGCTTGGTGGGGTTGGTTTTACCATTGTCTCCACTTAATAGGCCAGGAAACTAGGACATCAAGCAATTGCCTGAGGTCAGACAGCTGGATTTGAATCCAGGTTGTCTGGCTCCAGGGTCCGAGCACAAGCCTGGCTGTACCCCTTCCCAGGAAAGCCCTTCTCCCAGGGGCTTCCTTGGACCAGCTCTCAGCTCTTGTGGCTTGATTCCACCAGTATCCTCCAGGGCTTGCAGGGCCGCATCTCTGAGAAGCATTTTGCTCAGTGGTTAAGTACCTGGACCTCGGGCTTAGACCGAGGCCTTGAATCCCTACTCTGCTGCTCACTAGGTGTGTGGCCCTGGGTGAGTCACTCAATCTGCCTGAGCCCCAGGCCTCTCATCTGTAAAACTGGGATCGTAATGGTACCTGCCTCACAGAGTTGTAATGAGGATCACACAAGTTAAGTTCCTACTCCGGAGTAAGCACTCAGTCAGTAAGTGTTAGCTAATGTTGCCGACTGTCACCCTATCTCTTGTGTGGCATTGCCTCGCACACTGGGCTACACAGAGGCCTTTCACCGCGTTTGAGTTCAGCTGAAGTAGTGACCTCCTTTGTCTCTATCTTTCTTTCCCTTGTGTCACTCAAGCTGGTGTTTGCTGAGGGTCTATTCTGTGGTTGGCATTGTACCAGGGGCTGGTGACACAGGGGAGAGTCAGGCTCTTCCTCAGAGAGCCACAGTCTAGTGGGAGAGACAGGAACAGGTGTGAGATGATACCAAGCAACACTAGCAGCGTGGCACAAACTCAAGGACCCAGCAGGTTGGGCCAGAGTAGTGCTACTTGGTTCAGAAAAGGGGAGGTCAGCATAGGTCACGGGCAGGAGTGGTCAGGAAGGCTTCCTGGAGGAGGGGAAACCTGGGCTGTACCTTGAAAGGTGGGCTGAAATATTAGACAGGACATTTCAAGTTGCCAAATGACAGAAACTCAACCCAAACTAGGTTAATTTTTAAAAGGGGAATTCATTGGCCCCTGCAGTGGAAAATCCAGAAGTGCAGCTGGCTTTAGGCTCCTTCATTCTCTTAGACAGTTTCTCCTGTCTCTGCTCAGTGGGCAAGGTGGCCCAGCAGGCCCAGGGTCATATCCTACCTGAAGAAAGACAGTCTTTCTCCCATGACTTTGGCAGAAAAGTCCCAGAAAGGATCTGATTGGCTGACGGGCCGTGTGCCTGTTTCTGATCCAACTACTATAGCCCAAAGATGGGGTATATTCTGGTCAGCTCTGACTCCTGTGCTCACCCCATGTGACCACAGGGAAAGGGTTCTCCACATTAATGGGGAGACAAAGAACTAGCCAGACAAAAACAACAGGTAGGTATGATAGGGGGACTTCAGAGAGTCAGAGAAGGGAGGGAAGGTGCTCCTGGCAAAAGAACAGAGATGGGACTGATCGTGGATGTCCCTGGGGCAGTGAGGTGCTGAGTCCGGGTTAGTCAGGGGAGGCGGAGCAGCTTTTACGGGAGACCGACTGTGCCACCCGCTTCTACCCTCCCACCTTCGCATCTTTCTCTCCCCTGCTTCCTTGACCCCAGCGATGTCCTTTGCATCATGCTGCTTCCCTGTACTCAAGCCCCTTGGGGCTGGACAGACGGTCACCCAAGGTGGGGCCTGGGGGTCTCTGCTTTTTCCAGGTTCAGAACCTGAACAACATTGTCTCTTTCCCGCTGGACAGTCTGTTGAAGGGGCAACTAAGAGATGGGCGACAGGTGAGTTTCCATGTGGAGAGCGAGGGGTTGGGGGATACTCAGAGGTGGGGGGATGGAGCAAGGCAGGGGTGGGCAGGAGGCCATAGGGGAGGCCAAGCAAGTCTGTCACAGGGGAAGTACTGACCCCATATTACTGACCCTCAGAAGGATAGGAGGACCTGGCTCTGGGGTCAGCCTAGGAGGGCTTGCCTGCTGTCTGCCAGGGCCCTATGTGAACTAGCTCGTGGAATTCTTACAGCCCTATGAGGTGAGCTCTGTGGGTACTATCATCCCCATTTTGCAGTTGAACAAATGGAGGCCCAAGGAGTTTGGCCACCTGCTTACAGTTCACACAGCTAGTCAGCGAGGAGCCCATGTGGGATCGGACTTCCGACTCCCGTGCTTGGCGGCTCTCTCCGCACTTGGCAGCGCCTGGCTTGAGGCAGAGTGGAGCTCAAAGAAGTGACCGGAATCTCCCTGGAAAGGCTGCCCCAGACAGTCCAGGGCTGGAGCTGTGCCCCTCCCGCAGAGGCTTCCCTCCTTGCCCTAGGCTAGACACTGATTGGGAACCACCCAAACCAGACAGGCAGCTTTTCACCTGGCTGACTGGGGCACCCAGGAGTCAGGACTGTTCTGAAGGTGTGCGCAGCCAGGCCCAGGCAAACTAGGCCAGGGATCAGCCAGGTCTCACTGGCTTGCTGTGTGGCCTTCGGTAGGAGACCACAGGGCACCACTTCTTAGCCTCTCCCTGCACCTTTCCTATCGAGAGGGTGATCTAGTACCAGGCAGGAGGAAATGGTGGGATAAAATTGGGGGAAAGTCTAACCTTTATCCCCCCATCCTCATCCTCATGGTGATCTCTGTCTTCTGAGGGAGGGAATTCAGGGCAGACCCCCAAAATCTTCCCACACTTGGGCCTGGCCCACCAAACCCGGTTGATTCTTGGCAACTGTGGGAAGAGGTCATGTGGGAGAAGCTCAGCCTGAGAACGAGGGTGTTTCTATGCGGGGGCAGGTTCGCATCAGAGCTATGGGGACAGGGGCTGGTTGAAGTATGGCTCTGAATGGGACAGGGAAGCACACATGTAGGGTTCCCCTAACGGTAGCAAAGTGTACTGTTGATTCCACACTCCAAGTACCCCTTTGGGCAAATTGTTCTCTTTAAATCACAGGATTCCAAAAAACAGCTGGAGAAGGCGTGGAAGGACTACGAAGCCAAAATGTAAGTGGCAGCGGCCAGGTGGTTTGTCCAGGAGAGTGGCGCTTATGTTGCAGCAGGAGGCTGAATTGGGGAAGAGCCTGAATGCTGCCAGGATGTGTCGCCCCAAAGCGCATGACACCTTGCTTTCTAGAGGCGTTTACAGGGGGTGAAGGTGCTCGTGGTCGTGGTGGTTTATGACCAGGCCTAACTGGAGTCTGGGGGCTGGAGCACAGGACCACCAAAGGGGAGCTATTGTGAAGAGACCTCAGAATGCTGCTCTAGAGACCCATCTGCTTGGGGGTGCCAGGTGTGGCAGAGACAGAGAGGAGCTACCATTTACTAAACACCTCCGTATGCTGTTTATTTAACCCTCACAATCACCCAGCCCTGTGGGGGAGATATTAGTATCCCAATTAACAGAAGGAATTGGAGGCTCAGAGAGGTTGAGTCACTTTCCCAAGGCCACAAATCTAGGCAGAGGCAGAGCTTGGGTTTGTGTTCCTTGATCCTCTTTCTGCAACACCAGGTGTTATCTATAAACATTTAGGTGGACATAGAGGAGGAAAGGGAGTTGATATCATGCCCTGGTGTCTTGTGTGCACCACTGATGACATCAGGGGGACAAAAGGAGCCTCGGGCACCCAGTGACCAAATCCCTCTGAGGAGAGACACCTTGGGCTCTGTTTTCTGGACTCTTTACAGGTCCTAGCCCTGCCCTCTCCAGGGCCCAGCCAGGCCCACCGTACGCCTTTGTAAAATTTTTTCTCTTGCATTTTGCAAAAGCTATACATGTTCACTTATGAAACTTAGAAAATATGAAGTAAAAAATAAAAACTTTTAATTATCCTGAGGAAAGTATTAGGGTCATGTGGGGAGGATCTAGTACTTCTCTGTGGTCTGAATTTTTTTTTAAATGGTGTGAGTAACAGTAATTTTATCACTTAAAAAGAGTGGAGGAAGGAGGAACTACCAATAACTAGGAGGAAAATCCTTAATTTCCAAGGCTAAAGTATTAACATCTTTCTAGCTATTTTCCTCTTTATATTTTTTAAAACCTAGATCATAATAGTCGTACTGTTTTGTAATCTTTTTCATGCTTCAAAATGCATTGTGACCATCTCTGCATCATTACATTAAAAAAATTTTTTTTTCTTTATTGATTTTAGAAGGAGAGGGGGAGAGAAAGATAGAAACATCAGTGAGAGAGAACATTGATTGGCCGCCTCCTGCATGCCCACCACTGGGGATTTGGCCCATGACCTGGGCATGTGCCCTGACCGGGAATCAAACCGGTGACCTCTTGGTGTCTGGGTCGATGCTCAACCACTGAGCCACACTAGCCGGGCTCATTACGTTTTTTTTTTTTTTAATTGATGTTAGAGAGAGAGGAAAGGAGAGAGAGAGAGGGAGAGAGAGAGAGAGAGAGAGAGAGAAACATCAATGAGAGAGAACATCAACTAGCCACCTCCTGCATGCCCCCACTGGAAATCGAGATCACAACCTGGGCATATGTTCTGACTAGGAATCGAACTGGTGACCTCTTGGTGCATGGGTCAACACTCAGCCAGTGAGCCACACCCGCTGGGCTCATTACATATTCTTATACAATGTCACTTAAATGATGCAAGTGCGCCAACATCTGCATAATCCACAAGGTATTTCATCCACCCCTGTCATTGGGGAAGCATCCTTGGAACAATATCTTTGCTGCCACCTGTAATTATTTCTGTAGGTTCGATTCCAAGAAGTAGGTCTTGGAGCTTTATTGTTCCTCCAGCTCCCAGAGCCACGGGACCTCCCCGAGTCTGAATGAAGGGCATGACTTCTCCCTCCACCAGCTTCTCCGTCTACACTCCAGCTGCAGGTGTAGATCCTGTGGTGACGGGTGTGGGAGCTGTGATGGGCGTGTCCATTTGCCCTCATTACAGGCCTAGGGAGAGGCGTGGACACACAAGCTGTCTTTTTCTTTATAATTTGATGTGGGTTACATGGCCTTCCCGAGTTACCCTGAATAAGACCTTAACCTTTCAAGGCATCATCTGCCAAATGGGAAGAATAAACTTTACCCTGCCGACCTTCCCCAAGAAGCTCTGCTTCTATCAGGCTTATATATTGAGTTTGCCTATAAGGTTTCATTTAAAGAAAATAAGTTGTGTAATTGATGAGAAAAGGGGATTGGCTGAGATTATTTAGTGAGTTATTAATAGGGCCTGGTTTAGAACCCAAAGCTTCTTAGTTCATTGTTTTTCCTGCCATGTTGTATGGTCTTCTGGCTCCTGACATGCATATTACATCAGTACATGTCCTGGCACAGGTGTCTGGTACATTTTTTTTATGAGCACTCCAGCTACAGCTAGCCATTGATGAGCCATGAGTCAATGAGTACTTCCACCTCATACTTACAAACCACTCTGGGCAGCAGCTCAAAAGGCCCAGGGCCCTGATAACATCTGTCTTGTTCATATAGGGTTGTTCATATAGGAGGGTTTCCCTCTCCACCAGGGGCTTCTGAGAAAGGCATCCCAGGCCCTGTACAGGGCCAAGTTTATCTAGTCTGTTCCATGTGCAGGACTGTCTCCTCATCTGCAAAATGGGACTGGTGAGACTTTGCAGGGTTGACGTGGGGATGAAATACGTGCAGTGCATGTGAAGCGGCTGGCACTGCAGTTCCACAAGAATTTACTGACCATCTATCTGAGCCAGAACTGACCAGAATAACCCAGCAAGGGGCTGAGAGGCAGGAGCCCAGACCTCTGCTCCTAGCATTTCCCCTGGCCAGCGTGGGATCGTGGGCAGTCACTTCCCTTGTCCAGGCCTCAGCTTCATCATCTGTAAAATAGTTCCTGACCATGATCTATCAGAAGACACTGGCCCTGGTTGTTTTGGCTCAGCGGTGAGAGCATTGGCCCAGGACCAAAGGGTCGCGGGTTTGATTTCCGGTCAAGGGCACATACCTGGGTTGCAGGTTCTATCCCCAGCCCTGGTTGGGTCGTGCAGCAGGCAACCAATTGATGTGTCTCTCTCACATTGATGTTTCTCTCTCTCCCTCCCTTCCACTCTATCTAAAAATCAATGGAAAAATATCCTCAGGTGAGGATTAACAACAACAAAAAGACACTAAGACTATCAGGCAGGGAAGGAGGGGTGACACAAATCTGAGCACAGTGTTGGTTACCAGTGCCATCCCCAGGGCTCTAGCAGGATTTGGGTTCAAATCCTGCTGTACCACTTAACAGCTGTGAGACTTGGACAAGAGACTTATCATCTCTGGCTCCTCATCTATAAAATGGGGTTACTGCTTTAGTGCTTTAAAATAATACTAATTAATAATAATAGCAGCTAATACTTTTATTTACTTGAGAGCTTCCCTTTGTACCGGACACTGTGATAGGCCCTTTACATCTGTTATCAGATTCATCCCCCCTGGCAGGGAAAGATGCTGTTATTATCCCCAATCTATAGGTAAGTAGAGAGGGGAAAAAACACAACCCCCACCTTAGTGGATTCCACTAAAGTTTATAAGCAAGAAGAGAGGTGGCTCAGTAAATAATGAAAGCACGGTGACAGTGCCATGAGAGTAGCCCAGAGGTGGCAGAAAAGGCAGGTAGTTTTGTTTGGGTGGAGGGAAGGGTGGTTGGAAGAGGCACCACAGGATAAGTGGGTTAAGGTCAGTCTGGCGGGTACATGATCCATTTGATTCCTTTTCTCTCCTATCTGTCCCTGTCTCCTGAATGTTGCTGCGGTCAACCCTTCTCCAGTTACCTCGGGCTTCTTAGTAACTAGCATTTCAGCTCCTTTCACTCACATTTCATTTCACTCCTTCTGCTGCCACTTCATTCAAAGGAAATAGAAAAGTTTAAAATGTTTATAAACGGTGGTGAGCCTCTGAGAACAAGGAAGGAATGGGAGTCGCTATTTTATGGGTGTGGTAGGGGGTGATGGAGTTAAAATGAGAAGCACTCCCCAGCTATTAGTTTGAAGTTCTCAGATCATCTTAGGTGACTGTGTCAGACTCTGTGGGGTAAATCTGTAAATTACCAGAGTTGAGGCTGAGGACAGAGCTATGGTAATTCACAAAGTCATCCATGTACTTTACAGATTATCTTCATCCTGAGCTCACTAGTTCTGTCCTTTAATTTCCACTAGACCCTGTATTTAAATTATTGAATAAATAACTAAGGAACTACCCTATACTAAAAAGATCATCTAAAGGAATCACCAGTAGTGCTTGTTTAATCATTAGTATCATTATCATCATCATAATCCTCCCATTTATCGAGGGCTTACCATATGTCAGAGACTGTGCTAAATGTTTCCCCTGTAATCACATCATCTGAGAACGAGGCAGTATTAGTCTCATTTTTGAAATAAATAAACTGAAGCTTAGAAAAAATTATAAAGGTTAAGTAAGTGAGGGAGCTGCCATTCAGATCCAGAACCCACATTTCTAGCCACTGTACTATATAGTGGCTTCTTTTCTGTCCATTTACTCGAGGAAAAAAATCTTTCCACGCCACCATGTATGGAGAGCCTCCTCATCCTTTTTAAGAGCTGCATAGTATTCCTTGGTAGGGACATAGCATAATTGATTTAACCACGTCCTATTGATAGACATTTAGCTTATTTTTCAGTATATACTTGGGAGAGTCCCCTGCCCCCTCCTAGCTGCTCTGCCCACTCAGTCTCCCACTCTACTTAGCAAGCTGCCAGGCTCATTGTTGCTAACACACTGCAGGCCCAGCCATTGCCTCTCTCTCGACTGCACATCTTCGGATCCAAAGAGAAGCATGTGCCCTGATCCTCAGACCTGGTTCACAGATCCAGTCCTTACTCCCCAATTCCTCCAATCTGCCACAAACTCTCACTTGGAATGAAAAATAACTGCTTGTGAGAAAATGTAAACAAAATTTAAAAAGCCTACGGAACCCCGCTCTGGAGCAGTGGTTCTCGCCCAGGGGTGATTTTGCTCACCCACCCTCACCCTTAGGAGATACTTCTGGTTGTTACAACTCTGGGGAGGCTGGCATCAAGTGGGTAGAGGTCACGGATGCTGCTAAGCATCCTACATCCGCAGGACAGACCCCACAAACAAAGAATTATATGGTTCAAATGTCTTTAGTTCTGAGGTTGAGAAACTGCTCCAGGAACCGATTCTGCATATAAACAGTATCCCAGAGGTCTGACTTCGGTGAGGCTTGGAGCTTTAGTGCCCTGAGGAACCATTCTAGGTCATTGCTCTCTATTTACAGATGGGAAACTGGGGCCTAGAGGGGCCTCGAATCTTCTATGTACTAAGTCTTTTGCATACTTGCTCTTGCCTGGGTACAGATAAGGGTCCTCAGGCTCAAAGAAGGAAGTAATGCAGCTTGTAATGTATCCCACATCTGCTTCTCTGCTCAGGGCTGGCACCCACTTGGGAACAGAACTGTTAAGCGAGATGTCTCCTTTATACCAGACTGTGGTCTCATGCGCCCAGCCTCCAGTGTGGAAATACTCTCCTGGCTGGAGTGGGTGGTCCGATGGGTATGGGATTTCCAGGAAAGCATTTACACACAGTTCCACCCATCCCCAAAGAGAAAAAACAGACAACACTTAAGATCTGCAGGGAGAAGGCCCAGGTTATTTTCAATTACAAGGATGGGAAGCACTTTCTATCTTCACTTACAAAGAAAAGAATGAAGGTTTTCTAAGCTTTAAATGGGAAGTTCCACGCCTCAGAAGAATGAAGGTACTTAGTGATCTTCTAACCTACATGGTACTAACTCCCAGCAAAACCATAAGTGGTCACCCCAGTTCCCACCCAGCCCTTATCCGAGCCCGTCACCTCCCTGCATAAAGCCCTTCAGTCCTTCCATCGCTCTTGGGATAAAGACCAAGAACCTTGACAGGGTCTGAATCAGGCTCTGCGTGGTCTGGCCCTCTTTAGCTCACCTGGAACCACCTCCCTCTCCATCTGGGCTCCTGATCCCTCCTGCCTCCGGCCGTCACATGCTATGATCCTCCTACCCAGCCCTAGATTCCTCCAAGGCAACTTCTCAGACTTCAGATCCCAGCTCAAACATCAATTCCTGAGCAGCCGGAAAAGGTCGAGTCCCCCATTTTACTCTCCCACTGCACTCCTCACAGCTGTGTTTTGATCCATGTCTTTCTCCCCCACAAGCCTGTGGGGTCCCTGAACCTCCTTGTGCACTGTGTACCCCAGCCCTGCTACACAGCCGGCACACAGGAGGTTCCCTCGCTCTCTGTGCCTGTGGCAGAGAGGAGGATGTGGGGATGGTGGGCTGTGAAAGGGGCTGGTGAGAGATGTTCAGGCCTCTCTTTCCTTGGGGCCTAGGGCCAGGCTGGAGAAGGAGAGGGACCGGGCCAGAGCGACAGGAGGGAGCCCAGGGGAGGTGGCCCAGGACACACAGAGGGAGCGGCGTGTCTTCCAGCTGCACATGTGCGAGGTAACAGGTGCTCCAGAGGAGGGTGGGTGGGATGTGTCTTCCTGTCTGCCTTTCCTGAACCTCCACAGCCCAGTCACGGGCTCAGCTTGGGGCCTGGTGAGGTGGCCCTTGGGATGTCACCAAACTTCAGTCATGGCCAAGAGGATTAGCTGGGGGGGGGGGGCGGTTGTAGCCCTTTGTGTTGAGGATTCAGCTTCTTGCCCTGCCCTCCTCCCAGTATCTGCTCAAAGCTGGGGAGAGCCAGATGAAGCAAGGGCCCGACTTCCTCCAGAGTCTCATCAAGTTCTTCCACGCCCAGCACAAGTAGGTTTCTCCCCTTGTCCCCAACCCTATACCCACGTTCCTCACCCCTTAACCTGTCAGGCATCAGGGAACAAGGCCCATGTCCAGGGTCTAGCAGACCCTCAAGGACTCTGTATGTCTATACCTTGTTGGTAACGTTTTTATAGCTCTTCTTTATTGAGCACTCTCCATGCGTCAGGCACTAAGTACTTGACTCACTTGATCTCACTCAATCCTTCAATGCCCTGTGAGCAGGTGCTGTTATTATCCCCATTTTACAGATGCAGAAACTGAGGTTCAGATTTACTAAGATCACACAGCTAGTAAGTGGGATCTGGACCCAGACACTCTAACTCCAGAGTGCCTATCCTTGACCATCAAACTTACTGCCCATGATTCTTGGAGCACTTTCTCCCATACTTCATCTCTCATCTTCATTTCTCTCTGGTCCTTTGTTTGGCCTCATACCTCTTAGCTTTTTCCAAGATGGCTGGAAAGCTGCTCAGAGCCTGTCCCCCTTCATCGAGAAGCTGGCAGCCTCGGTACATGCAGTAAGTTAGGCTACACCCTTTGGCATGTGGTCAAGCCCCCTGTCCTTCCAGGAGAATCTGGGGGTGTGGAAGAGCTGGCCCCTGCCCAGAGAATGAGGCTCCTATCCTGCTGCTCTGGTGCTGGACCCTGCACCTGGCACATCTGCCGGCTCATGATGGGGTCCTGCCCTCTGTCCCACAGCTCCGGCAAGCCCAGGAGGAGGAGCTACAGAAGCTGACCCAACTTCGGGACTCCCTCCGAGGGACGCTGCAGCTTGACAACAGAGAGGTCAGACCCTGACTCATCCTAAAAGAAATGCTTTCCCCCAAGGCACAAATGTGTGGGGTGGGGAGAGAAGGAAAACTTCTCAGAGTCCCTTTAAGTCTTTTTGCGGGAGACCCCTGCAGAATGGGGCTCTTCCCAACTGAGGTCTCCTTTGCATGTCTGAGGAACAGGAGAACATGAGCCGGAAGAACTCAGGAGGTGGCTACAGCATCCACCAGCACCAAGGCAACAAGCAGTTTGGGACGGAGAAGGTGGGCTTTCTATACAAGAAAAGTGATGGGTAAGTGATCTGGAGAGCTTAAGTAAATTCCCCAAAGCCACACAGCCAGTAAGTGTCAGGCTTGGAGTTGCTGACCAAAGGGAATATTCTTGTCATTTGTGTTTATCCTGATGTTCCAGGCGCCTCCACTGTGGCAATGCAAAATCATCCCAGTCCTGGGCACATGAACTTCTAAAAGTCACTGGTTGTTCTTAACTTGAAGAAGAAAAATAGCATCAGCTAACACTTTGAGTGCTTATTATGCCCCAGATAATCTCCTTGCCCTCACTTTTAACCTCTACAATATACTGACTGTGCCTGGAAATGCAAGTGTTGCCTTTGCCTTGCTCCTTCATGTAAAAAAAAAGAAAGAAAGAAAGAAAAATATCAGTCTGTGAAATGCAAAGGCCCTTATGGGATGTGTCCATGTTTCTACTGTCTACTCAGTTTTTATTAGAGAAGAATAATTCTGTTAAACCAAATATTTACTGAAGTGTTAAGTAGCTTTGGACAATGGATTTGCTAATTGTATTTGGGGAATCTCGATATTTATCTTGCTTTGTCTTTCACCATAATTTGTATGTAACGGTTAAGAGCCTGTTCCTTCTCTCAGATAAGGAGCTCCCTAAGGTTGGGAGCTGTGTTTCCTCCATCAGACTAGAAGCTCTTAGAGTCACGGTCACATGGTCACCTTTAGAAAAAGGATTCCCAGAGAGGGAGGCCGTTTTCCCCATCAGACTGGGAGCTTCTGTGGGCAGAGCTGCGTCTCCTCTTTCAGAAGGGAGCCCCAGAAAGGGCTCTAGGGATCAGGGGTCAGAAGAGGTGAAGAGGTGTGGCTGGAAGTCATTTGGGGGCCTGGAGACCTGGCCCCAGATTCTGGTTTTGTAATACAGGGGAATTAGGTGTGAGCCTTGGGTCACTGTCTCTCTATCCCCCTGGGCCCTAGAATTCGAAGAGTCTGGCAGAAAAGGAAGTGTGGAGTCAAGTATGGCTGCCTGACCATCTCACACAGCATGGTGAGGCCTGGAGGGGTGGGGGTCTTGGAGCACCATGGGTCCTTTGTCCTCCTGGTGTTCTGAATAGAGAAGTGTCAAGCCCTCCCCTTAAGACTGACCCCCAAACCAGGATCCGGGTTGCGGGAGACCCTTTGTGGAGGGAAGGATGGGACCCAAAGCTCCCAGCCGCATCTTGGCCCACACTCCACAACCTTGAGGTGCTGGGAGAGGGGAGACATAAACTGGAACAGGACTATGCCCATTTAACAGGTTGAGAAACAGAGGCTTAAGAGTTTAGAAGTCCCAGAGGGTAATGTGTACATCCTCCACCTCTACTTCCCACAGATAAACCGGCCCCCAGTGAAGCTGACGCTGCTGACGTGCCAAGTGAGGCCAAACCCTGAGGAGAAAAAGTGCTTTGACCTGGTGACTCGTGAGTAGTCCTTGCCCCTTCCCCACAACTGCCCAAGGCTTCTCTTGGAGCCTTGTCAGCAACCAGGAGGCTGCAGTTAGGGGCCTGTGTCCAATTCCACGTTTATCAAACAGCCGCGAATGCAGGCAGAAAACTCCTTAGGCCCTGGACACTCTGTGAAGCTTTGGATTTGGATCATCTAGCTTTTGGAATTATTCTTTCTTTAAACTGTTCGCTTTTCAGCCTTTGGAGCTTTTGGTGCCAGGCTTTCCTGGGGGCAGGTGTAGGCTGAGAAAGGCCTAGGTCCCACCCTTAGGCGCCCTCTCCGGCAGGGCTGTGACTGGAGACCCAGGGCTGTAAGATGAGGGGCTGTCTAGAAGAGAGGTACAGACACAGCACTGTCAAGGATTAAAGAGAGGATGACCCACCCTGCTGTGGGGAATTGGAAAAGCTGCTTAGAGGAGAGAGCATTTGACATTAGCCTTGAAGGCACAGGAAGTAGAGTTTGGGGAGGGCATTTCAGGCGACAGGGTTGGCATGAGGAAAGGCATAGAAACAGGAGAGTGGGTCTGGCCAGGTGTAGGGTTCACATAGGAGCAGTGGGAGATGAGGCCTAGGAATGCCTCGGAAAAGTCTGGACCTTATCTCCGGCAGAAGGGAGCCGATGGGGTCTTGGAGCAAGGGAGTGGTGTGTCAGAGCAGAACCTAGGCAACAACAATCTGGCAGTTGGTACAGGCTTGGGAAGGAGAAGAGATGAGGAGCAGAGAGACCAGAAGGGGGCTGTGGGGCCAGGTGGGGTGGTGGCAGTGGGTTCAGAGGAGACGCTGCCTCTGAGCTGGGTGGGGTTCTGTGCCCTAGAAGACCTCCCCTGACCCTGGAACCCCAACTTCACACAGAGAGCCTTTTTGGAATCCTACTTTGTAGGCGCCTTTGGGAAACTGCCCCCCCTGCTGGCCACTGCCATTACCCGCCCACTCCTAGCTTGGCAGAGGCTGGCTCATAGGGGCAAAGCGCTGCTGGATCCAGAGGTTTGGGTGAGGGCTCCCTGGGCTCAGGGAAGGCTGGCGGGACCCTTGTGGGCCAGACATCTCTTCCTCTCCCAACAGACAACAGGACATACCATTTCCAGGCAGAGGATGAACATGAGTGTGAGGCGTGAGTGCTCCCCAGCAACCAGCCTGGGGTGGGAGCAGGGGGCCTGATGGGCAGGACCCCACGGCCAGGGGTCTCACCTGCTGCACTCTCCACAGGTGGGTGTCAGTGCTGCAAAACAGCAAGGACGAAGCTTTGAGCAGTGCCTTCCTTGGGGAGCCCAGTGGCAGCCCTGGGCCCTGGGGGGCCGCCGGGCTGGATGGGGAGCTCCAGGACCTCACCAAGCTCCTCATCGCCGAGGTGAAGAGCAGGCCCGGAAACAGCCAGTGCTGCGACTGCGGGACTGCAGGTCCGAGCCCTGAGCCGAGGTGGGGAAGGAGGTGGAAGGGGAGGGGGGGGCCACGCCTCCAGGAATGAGCGGCTCTCCTTTGCAGACCCCACGTGGCTCAGCACCAACCTGGGCGTGCTCACCTGCATCCAGTGCTCCGGTGTCCACCGTGAGCTGGGCGTCCGCTTCTCACGCATACAGTCCCTCACCTTGGACCTGCTGGGCCCTTCCGAGTTGTTGGTGAGGGTGGAGGGGTCGAGAGGGGATTTGGGGCGTGGTTTGACTTGGAGGTGGGCATGGGCAGAGTGGCTCGGCCAGAGCTTGTGGGGTCCAGTGGGGCGTGGCTGAGGCAGGATCTTGACAAGACAGAAAAGGGGTGGGGCCTCGGGGAGGGAGGACTCAGTCCTACAGGGGGCGCTGTGCTAACCACCCAGTCTTTCCTGTAACTCCAGCTGGCCTTGAACATTGGAAACACGCGCTTCAATGAGGTCATGGAGGCCCAGCTGCCCTCACACGGAGGTCCTAAACCCTCGGCTGACAGTGACATGTAAGGGGACTGTCAGATGGAGGGCATCTTGGATGGGAATTCTGCTTCCCCAGCTCCCAAGGTCTCAGAAGGATATTGGACCAGAAGTCTGGGGAGAGGGAAGCCTCAGACCTGGAAGAGTCTAGGACAGGTTCTGGGGAAAGGAGATCCGTAGCTCCTGTGGGATGGTTCCAGGGGTCAACTGGGTGGAAACGGTTTTTGCTCTGAGATCCTGTGGTTGCCTTTGGCAGGAGTACCCGCAGGGACTATATCGTGGCCAAGTATGTGGAACACAGGTTTGCTCGGAAGTCCACACCCGAGCCACAGAGACTCTGGATGGCCATTTGTAACCAGGACATCTTGTCCGTACTGGAGGCCTTCGCAAATGGGCAGGACTTCGGACAGCTGCTGCCAGGGCCTGAAGGGCAGGTGAGAACCCCCTCCAAGGACCACTTATAACCCACCCGCACTCACATACTCCCTGGTCCTCCAGGACCAGCTATTACTCCCCTCTGCCCACCTCTGACATCTGCTGAAACCCCACCCTTGAGAGAGGTAAACAGGAAAGAGCACAAGATTAGTCAAGCAGACCTGAGCCAGAATCCTGGCTCTGTCTTTTCCTAACTGTGTGGTCCAGAGCAGGTCACTTAATTTCTCTGAGTCTCATTTTCTCACCTGTAAAACAGATTTATGATAGCACCCACAGCATTAAAATGAGAATAAAGTCATGTGAGTAAAGGACCTAGTGCATAATATATGTGCAATAAGTTATTAGTTGCCCGGCCAGTGTGGCTCAGGCACCAAGAGGTCACCGGTTCGATTCCTGGTCAGGGCACATGCCCAGGTTGTGGGCCCGATCCCCAGTGCAGGGACATGCAGGAGGCGGCCAGTTGATGTTCTCTCTCATCAATGATTCTATCTCTCCCTCTCCCTTCTCTCTCTAAAATCAATAGAGAAAAAAAAATAAGTTGTTAGTACCTATTTTTTTTTTTTCTTCTTGAATACCCTTAGAAATGGATAAAGGTGGGTCAGATTAGAGCAGGGAAGGCCACTGTATGGCTTTTCCAGTAACGGACATTTGTGAACTGGGGAGTGGGGGGCAGGATGTCAGGGATATTTGAAAGATTAAATCAACAGGAGTTGCTAAACATAAAAAATTGGATGGCATATCCTTGAGCTGTCTGATGTGCGTGGGCTGTCCAGTGGGCAGTGAACGTGCAGTATGAAGGTGAGCTCAGAACCCAAAACACCTACATGAGTGACAACCGAAAGTGTGAGGTCAGTTGAGGTCCTGGGTGGCAGTGAGAGGAACAGAGGAGCCCAGGGCCAAGAATCAAGTTTGGGGAACATCTACTGGGGACAAGAAAGAGGAGCCAGAACTATTGAAGGAGGAGATGGAGGAATGGTCTTTCACCTTTCTCTCAAACATGAGGTCTAGCCCAGCCAGTGTGGCTCAGTGGTTGAGTGTTGATCCATGCAACAGAGGTCCCGGTTTGATTCCGGGTCAGGGCACATGCCAGGGTTTTGGCTCAATCCCCAGCAGGGGGCGTGCAAGAGGCAGCCAATCAATGTTGATGTTTCTCTCCCATTGATGTTTCTATCTCTCCCTCTCCTTTCTCTCTAAAAGAAATAAAAAACACATTACATTTTTTAAAAACAAAAACAAAGAAAACCATGAGGTCTCTCCATTCAGTCTCATCCCTCAGGGGTTCTGACAGCTTCGTATCTGGAGGTGTCAGGGGACAGCAGTATCGAGTTGGGGGCAGGTGAACTGGGGTAAACTCAGGTGTGGATGTGTATTTAGGCACCTGGAGAGCTCGCCCTGCACTTGGCTGTCAGAGTCGCCAACCAGGCCTCCCTGCCCCTGGTGGATTTCATCATTCAAAATGGGTGAGAGCCTCCCTGTCTGTCCAAGTCCTGCCCACTTGCCTTGCTCTTCTCCCACTCTCCTCCTCCTCTCTTCTGCCTTTTTCCCTGACATTGACCCCTCACCTGTTTATTCCCCTTCCTTCCTCCCTGACCACACCTCCCTAGCGGTCACCTGGACGCCAAGGCTGCTGATGGGAACAGTGCTCTGCACTACGCTGCTCTCTACAACCAACCCGACTGCCTCAAGCTGCTGCTGAAAGGAAGAGCTTCGGTTGGCACAGGTGGGCTCAAACCCCTCCTCTATCAGACTCCCATCTCTGACCACCCCCTCGCCTTTTTCCCCAGACAGAGAGCAACGATCACAAGCATGGACTTGTAGTCAGACTGGGGTCCAAATCCTGGCTTGCATCTAACCACCTGTGGGACTGTGGGGTTTGTCCATTCAGCTCTTGAACCTCAGCTTCCTCATCTGTAACATGGGAATAATACCACTGGCCTAGTAGGCCTGCTAAGAGGGTAAAATAAAATGTTGTTTCTGAAAGTAACTAACCAAATAACTATGAGCTGAGCCTGAATTATAGTGATTATAATGGCCACCAGTTACTGTTTAACATGTGCCTGGTAATGTGGCAAGTGCTCTATACATATTAACTCATTTGATTTTCACAACAACCTAGTCAGGTAGTTACAAGTATCATACTCATTTTATAGATGAGAAAATTAAGGCCCAAGGTCACACAGCCAGGATGTAGCAGAGCCAGGATTCAAACCCAGACAATTTGATTCCCGTGGCCCATCTTAACCTCTAAGCTATCATGAGACTTTGACCTGACCCTGGCTCCTGGCTTTACCCCTCACAGTGAATGAGGACGGAGAAACAGCCCTGGACATAGCCAGGAAGAAGCAGCACAAGGAGTGCGAGGAGCTGGTGAGGTCTAGGAAGGAGGGGTACCCTGACCCTTTCCCTTTCTCCTCTGAGCCCTGACCCTTTCAACTGCCAAGGCTTTGTTTTTGGCAGCTGGAACAGGCCCAGGCTGGGACCCTGGCCTTCCCGCTGCACGTGGACTACTCTTGGGGAATTTCCCCAGAGCCTGGCTCTGACAGTGAGGAGGATGAGGACGAGAAGGTGGGTCCCAGCCCCTGCTGCTCAGGCCTGTAGACAGTAGGAGGGAAGAGCCAGGTTGGCCTGGAGTGGGGAGGGTGGGGTGAGCTGGAGAAACCAGGCTGCCCTCCCTCCCATACTGTTGCCCCAGCAGCACTGCCCTCCAAAGCCCCTGGCCCAGGCCCGCTGGGCCGGTGGGAGGATGGACATCAGCAACAAGACCTATGAGACTGTCGCCAGCCTGGGATCCGCTGCTCCTCAGAGCCAGAGTGAGGACTGTCCCCCACCCTTACCAGTCAAAAATCCTTCTCGGACCATGGTGCAAGGCCGTGCGGGACATACCAGTGGAGGTATTGTTGGCTGTCCAGAAAAATGCTCATTGTGCCATTCACTGAGGGCCTACTGTGCAAGGGAATTGAGCTCAGAGTACATATGTCAGTCTGTTCATCTTCACAATCACCTGACAAGTTGGGGTTATCATCTTCCCCGTATAAGTACAGGAACAGAGATGTTAAGTAACTTAAACCAAGATCCCACAGCTAATAAGTCCCTTATGTGGGATTCAAATCCAGGTCTGTTTTTATTCCAAATTCATCAATGCTTCACTTAAATAAAAAGAGAGAGAGAGAGAAGTCCGGCTGGTGTGGCTCAGTGGTTGGGTATCGACCCATGCACTAAGAGGTTGCCGATTCGATTCCTGGTCAGGACACATGCCCAGGTTGTGGGCCAAATCCCCAGTGGAGGCATGCAGGAGGCGGCTAATCAATGTTCTATCTCATTGATGTTTCTATCTCTCCCTCTCACTTCTTCCTTCAAATAAATAAATAAATAAATAAATGAGAGAGAGAAGCATTTGTTGAACATCCACTATGTCTTGAAGCCTTTGGGGCTACTGAGACACACTCCAATGGGGAGATGAAAACTGGAACACAATCCCTTATAATATAAGGCACATTGTAATATGGAATGTAAATCCCAAAAGGACAGGGACTTTGAGTGTTTGGTTGACTACTATTTCTCCAGCACCTAGCATGGTGCTTAGCTGTTCTCAAGAACTATTTGTTGAATTGAATGAACAGGCTTGTTCTGGGAGTTCAGGGGAGGGAGAGAGCATGTCCTGTTGGGACAGGAGGGTGGTTTAGGAAGTCTTGCTGCTCGGGATAGCCTCTGAGCTAGCCTGAGGGATGAGCAGGAAAGCCCACACCAAGGAGAAGGTATAGTAGCAGCAAAACAGTATATCATTGTGGCCCTGGCTGTTGTGAATGAATGCTGGGGATGAATAAGACTGCAGCATGATGGGGAAGAGTTGAAGAAGAGTGCTGGAGAGATAGCTGGGGGCAGGGGAATGGCGAAATCCTAGAGGCCAAAGACCACTTTGATATTGAGCAAACTAAGAGATAAAGACGGGCTTTATCACTTCTGATTACAGATCATTCCGAAGTCCCCAGCCTCAGCTCAGAGCCTCCTGGGGCCCCTGAGAGCCAGAGCAGTCCAACGTCCTCCTCCTCTAGCCTTACAAGTCCTGTGGAACTTGGGGGTACCAACCAAACCCCACCCGGTTCTGAAGAGAGCCTCTTGGAGCCCCCAGGCACCTCCCAACCCAGCCTGACGTCTGGAACCACCCCTGCGGAGATATATCCCCCTGTCAGGTTCAGGTTGGTGAGAACTCAGCTATGCAGTCTGGGCCAGTGTCTGACCTCTCTGAGCATCCATTTATTTCTCCACCTCTAAACTGTTTGTCTGAAGACTGGGGTACCTTCCAGCTCTGAGGCCCATGGCTAATGCAGAAATGCTAGACCTAAGTGGAGAGTGATTGGACCTCTTTCCCCTTTACATACCTGCTCCTGAGTCTGACTTGGAATGTTGATTACGAATCCATGACCCGCCCTGGCCGGTTTGGTTCAGCAGTTAGAGCATTGGCCTGCGGTCCAGAGAGACCCGGGTTCGGTTCCCAGTAAGGACACGTACCTCGGTTGCAGTTTGTCCCCGGCCCTGGTTGGTCGTGCGGGTGGCAGCCACTCGATGTGTCCCTTTCACGTAGATGTTTCTCTCTCTCTCTCTCTCTCTCTCTCTCTCTCTTTTCCTCTCTCTCCCTCCCACTCTATCTGAACAGAAAATGGAAAAATGTCCTCGGGTGAGGACAAAAAAAAATCCATGACCCACCTTGGCCAGTTTGGCTCAGTGGTTAGAGCGTCGGTCCGTGGACCAGAGAGTCCTGGGTTTGGTTCCTGCTAAGGGCACGTACCTCGGTTGCAGTTTGTCCCCAGCCAGTTGGGGTCGTGAGGGTGGTAACCAGTCGATGTGCCTCTCTTACACCGATGTTTCTCTCTATCTCTATTCTTCTTTCTCTTTTTCTCTCTCTCCCCCTCTTTTCCCTCTATTCCTCCTTTCCACTCTCTCTAAAAATCAGTGGAATAAATATTCTTGGGTAAGGATTAACAACAACAAAAAAACGAATCTGGGATCCAGACTGCTAAAGCTGGAGTAGAGAAGACCTAGTCCCACCTGTGTGGCTTGTTCTAGAAGCTGTCAGTGGGGTCTTCACTATGTCCTCTCTTCCTTACAAACTTTCAGTTTGGAGTTTGAGAAGTAGACATAGGGAAATCTCAGAGCTCTCTTGAGGTCAGTTCCAGGCCTCTGGGGCCTGTGATGGATCCAGCCAGGGAACCTTGTGGACTCTATCCACCCGTCCAAAGCCCCCAGCTTGCTCTCTCGCCATGGGGTCACATTGGCCTTTCCTTGCTTTCCAGCTCCGAGAGCACTCGCTCCTATCGGCGGGGGGCGCCAGAACCTGGAAGACTGTCCCTCAGCCAGGCAGCCTCTACCCAGAAGGAACATGCCGGTAGGTAGGAGCTCAGGACTGGTTTGAAGGGAGCTGGCAGAGTACCTGGGAGGCAGAGTTGATTCAGAATAGGTGTACTGGGGTGGGACACCTCCCCAATGTCAGGGTGCATGTGGACCGAGGTGGCCATTCTCTGTCCTGGTGCTCCTCCTTCCACTCCAGCCCAGGATGGGTGGAGCCGAGGAGCACCCAGGCCTTGAGGGATTGCAAAGGTGAGGAGGCCCAAGCTCTGGCCAAGCTGTGTCACCCTGGGTGGTTGCTCAGAGAAGGCATCACTTTCCTGCAGTTGAGGGGGATTGGGATGGCTGTGTACCAGCCCTCGGCTTGCCTAGCTCTCCCCTTGCACAGGCGTCTCCTGGAATCCACGGAGACTGCTGGGCATAGCGTGTGCATACAGTCAGTTGAGGAACCTGGGAGCGGCATAGGACAGAGCCAATACTTTGGGGAAGGACGCCTCCTCTCTTCCTTGTTCCCCTGGGAATTCCTCAGGGATGGCATTGGTTGTCTGTACTGGGAGTGGGGGCAGACAGGGGCAGGGGCAGGAGCTGGATCTCTCTGGGGAATTGTCATCCTCAGTCCATCAGTCAGGCACCACACACTAATCTGTCTCCACAACCAGGTATCTCACCCAGCATTCAGCTGATGCCTGTTGTTGAACCATGAAGAGTCTCAGCTTTAGAGTTAGGAGACTTGGGCAAGTGGCTTCAATTCTTCAAGCCTCAGTTTCATCGTCTGTAAAATGGGGATATTTTCACCTACCCCCATATTATGATATCATTACCATAGGACAGTCATGAAACTGAGTGAGATACAGTTGGTATATAATAAGTGCTTTAAAAATGTCAATTTCCATCCTTCTCTTCCCAGGTTGGCTTCACTGAAGGAAGGGGGCTCAAGAACTGGGGTTCTCTTGGCAAATTCTGTGCAGCTTTCGCAAGACTAGCTCCTTGCTGGTCCTTGCATGTCTGACCCACCCTCATGCTAGACCCTGATGTTCAGAGCTAGGACTTGGGCCCACAAGACTGGGGAGCTGAGATGTTCATTTCCTCTGGTCTTGTTCTCTCTGTCCCTATGCCTCTGTGGCTGGCCTTCCTCCCTGCCATGGGCCCATGCCCCTGCCAAGGACACTGGACCCTTTCATGTTAGGGCTGATGGTGTTTTTTTCCCCTCTATCTCATTACCTGCCAGGTACCAGAGGCCCTTTGGCTGGATCTCAGTGCTCCTGAGCTAGCTTCAGCTGCAGAACCGTCAATCCCACCTCAGTCCAGGACTCTGTCTCTTCATCAGTCTGGGGGCTCCAAAGAGAAGGACCAGCCAGCTTTCATCATTCTCCAGACCAGGGATTCTGCCAGACTAGGGACTGTCTCCATTCATTAATATTTCTTTACTGAGTTCTGGCTCTATGTCCAGACCTACACCAAGCACTGAAGATGCCACATGAATAAGACAAGGGTCCTGCGAATGTGGCCCCTTGCTGGGAAGCTGGTCCCAAGGGTTGAGATTGGGAATGGGCAGGGTACATGGTTCTGGGATCAGGGGCAGACTGACAAGCAGCTGTATGACATTGTAGTTGTCTACAGCCACATCCATTCTGGTTGGTCAGTGTCCATGCCGTACTGCCCGTTAACCACACAGTCTGACTCTCACTCCTTTTGAGGGACAGCACAGCCTTCCTGGGGACCTCTACCACATTCCCCCCATTGCCCACTCTCCTTGACTTAGCAGGAAAGAAAGGGGTGGTCCTGGATGAGGGTCCTCACTTCTCTCCTCTTTCTCAGTCAACTCAGGAGCCTTCCAGCCCCAGGGAAGGAAAAGGTAACACAAGGAGAAAGGAGTGTGATAGAAATGGGAGGGCAGAGACTTCACGGTTCTGCTTCCCAGTGCCAGAGATTCCACCCTAGCTTTCAGCCCTGTCTTAGAAAACATCCACCGAGCCCTCAGCAGTCTCTAACGCCTCATTGCTGATGGGCCTAGCCAAACCGGGGAGGCCAGAGAGTGCCCGTGCCACCATGGCAGCCCGGCCGGAGGCTAGGCTGTTCACCTGGAGACCTGGCTGCTCTGGGGCCCCACAGGAGCAGAGTTGTCTTCTGAGCTCCCAGCATCTGGTTTTGTTCATCTCTGACTTGTTCTTTCACTCATCTCTAATAAAAAAATTTTTTTAGTAAATCCCATTGGTTTTATGTATGTGATCTGAAGAACAATAAGGAAGAGGAGGGAGTCTTGGGGTTTGGAATTCTTTCTCTGGACCCTGTGAGGGAGACAGCCTGATGTAGAGCAGTGGTTTGCAACCAGGGGCAATTTTGCCCCAAGGGACACTTGGCGATGCAGATTTTTTTTTTATTGCTCCCAATGGGACAGTGCTACTGGCATCTAGTGGCTAGAGGTCAGGGATGCTGCTAAGCACGCTTACACTGGTCAGTCCCCCGCCCCCTTAGTGCATGATCCAGTCCAAAGTGTTCATAGCGCCGGGGTTGAGAAAGCCCGGGGTGGAGGAAAGGGCACGGACCGGGAGTGAGGAGACGTGCAGTTTAGCTCTGCCCATTCTTGTCTCAATTTGATTTCCCTGAGACAGGTGTTTGGAGGTAAGTAGTTTATTGGTGAGGTGATCCCAGGAAGCATAACAAGGGAGTACGGAAGTGAAACAGAGAAGGTCAAGAAGCAATAAAGGGCATGTTAATGAGAAGCTATCACTGTGAGCATCTAGGGCTTACCTTATTGGGGACGTTTAAGAGACCCTATAGATTAGAACGTGACTTCAAGTTGTCCCATTGAATGAAGAAATTGGTGTCTTTACCACCAACTCTGGTCTCTTGTTGGTTGGGAGGGTCCTTATTGGGGGTATCAATTCCCAAGCTCTTTCGGTCTGCCCTGAAGCCCTCAGCCAGAGAGGTGTAGGAAGATGTCAGAAGCTTGTCCAGGAATTGCCTTCAGGTGACCCCCAGCAAGGACAGGTAAGCAGAGAGAATATGATGGGTACCAACAGTGTCTGAAACAGTTGAAGAATGCAAGCCTGGGCCTCCTGGGCCTGTCTTCCCGTCAGTATAAGGAAGGGGTTGGATTCATGTTCTTAGGGTCCTTTGAGCCCTGATGATGTGGGAGTTTTGGCTTCTTTTGTTGTCATATAACTCAGAGTGGGAACTGGGTGGAAGTCTAAGGAAAATCAAATTTTTTGTTTGTTTTTTTATCAAATGATCTTTAATTGAAATATTTTCTTTTAAATATATTTGTATTGCTCTGGTCGGTTTGGCTCAGCAGTTAGAGCGTTGGCCCGCAGACCAATGAGTCGCGGGTTCGATTCTGGCCAAGGGCACGTACCTTGGTTGTGGTTCGTCCCTGGCTGTGGTTGGGGTCGTGTGGGAGACAACCACTTGATGTGTCTCTTTCACATCGATGTTTCTCTATCTCTCTTCCTCTCTCTCCCTCCCACACTATCTGAATAAAAAATGGAAAATGTCCTCGGGTGAGGATTAAAAAAAAAATAAATATAATGAATAAATATTTTTTATTGATTTTTTTATTGATTTTAGAGAGAGAGGAAGTAAGAGGAAGAGAGAGATAGAAACATCGATGAGAGAGAACATCGATTGGCCGCCTCCTGCATGACCAACAGTGGGTACCAACAGTGTCTGAAACAGTTGAAGAATGCAAGCCTGGGCCTTCTGGGCCTGTCTTCCCATCAGTATAAGGAAGGGGTTGGATTCATGTTCTTAGGGTCCTTTGAGCCCTGATGATGTGGGATCAGGCCCACAACCTGGGCATGTGTCCTGACCGGGAATTGAATTGGCGACCTCTTGGTATATGGGTCGATGCCCAACCACTGAGCCACACTGGCCGGACTTATTGATACGTTTTAGAGAGAAACATTGACATGAGACAGAAACATCAATGACTGCCTCCTGCACGCCCCCTACTGAGGATCAAGCCCACAACCCGGACATGTGCTCTGACTGGGAATTGAACCAGGACTTCTCAGTCCATGGGATGATGCTCAATCCACTGAGCCACACCGCAGGGCAAAATATTTTCTTTGTAGCTCTTAACTAACCAGGCATTCCACTGCACTACTCTTGACGTCATCTATGATATCATGAGGGTGGCAGCCATCAACATTGCAGCCCACAGGCTTGGCAGTCCCTACAATCTCTTTGATGGTTCCAGAGTTCTCTAGCCAAAGATCAGCAACACGTCTGTTGGGCAATGTTCACAATCTCATCAAAAGTGGTATTTCTGCCCTGGCCAGTTTGACTCAGTGGTTAGAGCGCTGGCCCTCAGACCAGAGTCTCGGGTTTGATTTCAGTCAAGGGCATGTACCTTGGTTGCACTTCATCCCTGGCCCTGGTTGGGGTCATGCAGGAGGCAACCAGTCAATGTGTCTCTCTCACATCGATATTTCTCTCTCTTTCCCACTCTATCTGAAGATATATAGAAAAAGATCCTGAGGTGAGCCCTGGCCGGTTTGGCTCAGCGGTTAGAGCGTCGGCCTGTGGTACAGAGAGACCCGGGTTCAGTTCCCGCTAAGGGCACGTACCTCGGTTGCAGTTTGTCCCTGGCAGCCACTCGATGTGTCCCTTCACATCGATGTTTCTCTCTCTCTCTCTCTCTCTCTCTCTCTTCCTCTCTCTCCCTTCCGCTCTGTCTGAACAAAAAATGCAAAAATGTCCTCGGGTGAGGATTAAAAAAAAAAAGATCCTGAGGTGAGGATTTAAGGATTTTTAAAGTTTTTATCTTTGTTTTATTGATTTGAGAGAGAGAGAAAGGGAGAGGGGGAGAGATGTAAACATTGATGAGAGAGAACATCGATTGGCCGCCTCCTACATGCCCCCCACTGGGGATCAGGCCCACAACCTGGGCATGTGTCCTGACCAGGAACTGAACCAGTGACCTCTTGGTGCATGGGTCGATGCTCAACCACTGAGCCACACCAGCTGGGCTCTGGTGAAAATTTTAAAAAGTGGGGGGAAAAGTTATATTTCCACTGTGCTTAATGTTTTTTTTTTCGTGGTGGTTCTTTGAGGGCTCTGATGATCAGGGCAGAGGCAGAAGGCACTACCTCAGTCTGGGCCTCTCTGTTCTGAATGGTCAGTTTCACTGTAATCCTCAAACCTTTCAATGACCAGTTGCTTTGGCGATGTCATCACCAACCTTTTTTGGAGACAGACCCAGGGGACAGATCTTGGGGGCCAGGGCAGATGTGGCACCAACTTCCCCACCAGTGCATGGTGGAGGCAACTGGTGTCGAATGAACCTGGATTCAGCACGATTGAAGAAAGCTGCACCTAGGTCTCCTCCAAACCAAAAGCTGAAAGCAAAAAAAAATTAAAAATTTCAAGGCAGTCCTGAGTAACTGCAGACAGCTGGCCCTTCAGCCTAGAGGGGCTTGCTTGGGGGTTGGCCAAAGGACTTCCCCAAATCCCAAACTATTAGTCTACACTCCTAAAAGTGGCCTGCAATGTTTTGCATGGTTGGGCCCCACCCATATCTGATTTTTTTGTCTCATTTCTCCCCACATTCCTTTCAATTCTGTGCTCCAACCATACCAATTTTCAGTTCCTCCAACCCTGACACACCAAGCACCCTTCCATCCCTAAGCTTTGCACATTTGAAACTCTGGGAGGACTGCTTTGTTCCTCTGAATACTCAGGGCTAGAACTAGCTGTCACTAGTAGGTGCTCAATAAATATATATTTCATGAATGCATGTCTCTTCTCTCATATAAACACTCCCTTCCTCCTCCCTCCAACTCCCACTCTGCACTTCTGCCCAAAGTTTAAATTTTGTTTCTTCAGAGGACATGACACTCCCTCAAATGTGTCCATAAGGTATCCTCCCCTTCTTCCTGCCCCTGCCCCCAGTTGTGATAATACAGAATTCATTGTGTTCTTATTTGTTGATGGTTTCTCTTGCTCGCAAACCCAATCTCAAGTTGCTGGGGCTGGGGCTGTGTTGTTCGTTGCTTGGATGCTCAATAGATTTGTTGAATGAATAAAAAACCTCCCAACGTCCTACCTCCATCCTAGAACAGACAGCAGCAGTTAGAAGCCATATGAATCCACACCACACTCTCTCTGTGTCTGGGCTGGGCTGGGGATCTCTAAGGTTCTGTCAGGAGAATCTGGAGATTTCAATGAACATCCCAAACCCCAACTCCCCACCCGAACACAATGTGGACCACTTTTCATGCCTCCCCTCCAGTCCCTAAGCACCCTCCTCACCACCACCAAAGATAATTTTCTGTCAATTCAACTAATTTGTTTAGGAAGAGACCTGGACCTGCTGGGGACCCTTGGAAGGTCCTTCCTCAGAAACAGATGTGTGCACAGCTGTGGCGGCACGAATCTGCTTGTGTCCTCTCCACCCAAGATGACCCTTCCAGGCGCCATCCCGTTGGGGAGGCGGTGCCCTGACCCCGAATAGAGGGCTCCCATGCTCCTGGATCAGTATTTCTCAAAGTTTGGTGCACTGCAGAATCTTCCAAATCCTCACTCCAAGGGCAGTCCTGGGTCCGGCAGTACCGCACACAGTTCTCCAGGACATTGTTAGAAATGCAAACTCCCACATTTACAAAATAGTCAGAAACAGGGCCTGATACGCGTGCGCTCAGGATGTGAGTAAGCATAGGGTAGGGCAGAGTTGGATTTAATACCCAAAAATGTGACCTGAGTGCACCAAGTTGGGCACCGGGACGGAGCTAGCTCCGCCCGCTTTGAACTGTAAGGGGCAGATACGCGGAGCCCAGGCTCTGGCCGGAGCTCCCGGGGCACACTAGGCGCCCTTCTCACTGCGACAGCCTTTTGTGTCCCGGGACGGTGGCCTCCCGACTCACCAGAGAGCTCTCCTCCCCAAGCCTCCCCTCAGCCCCTACACCCCACCCCGGGAAAGGCCGGGGAGGAGAGCCCTCTCGCAGCCTCGTCCGGCTCGAGAGGCCCGACTGGCCGGTGCGGGCAATCTTTGCCCCGGCAAGTCCTTGAAATCTATATTTAGTGCACGCCACCCCTCCCCCACGGCGGAGGCAGGCGGGCGCGGAGGGACCCCGCCCCCGCCAGACGTGTGTGTCGTGTGTGCTTGCGTCCCGCGCGGGTTGCTCGCCCTCCGCCTCCGCGCCTCCCTGCCCCAGGCCGGCTGCTACCCCTGCGCCCCTCGCCCTGCCAGGCGGCGTGGGTCAACATGGGCCAGGAAGAGGAGCTGCTGAGAATCGCCAAAAAGCTGGAGAAGATGGTAGCCAGGAAGAACACGGTGAGGCTGCAGAGTTTGGGCCACAGCGTCCCGCCCGGGAGTGCCGGGGCGCGTGCTGGCAGGGTGCCGGGGAGGCGCGTGCGGGACTGGCCCGAGGGAGGCGCGGCTGGTCCGGGCTCAGCGCCCCTTTGGGGACTGCTGGGCGCCACAGAATGGGCGTGTGCATGGCTGGGGCGCCAGGGTGGGGATCATGCGAGTCCCGAAGACGAGCTTTGTGCATGTACCTCGGGACTTGTAGGGTTCGTGGGCCCCGGGATAGTTTGTGCAAGGTCTGGGAAAGCGAGTGAAGAGATCGGGACCTGGAAAAGGACTTTCCGAGTCCCGGGACGGACGACGACCGCAAAGCCAGGGAATGTCGGCGACGGCGGGTGGATGGAACAAAATCCTGGTGGCCCCCAAAGTGTCAAAGAAACTTGAGCTGATGAGGGGTGCTGAGTCGCGTCTGCCTTGCACCCGGGAGTGGTTCTGGGGGAGAGGAGCGAAAGGCCACGGATCCCGCGACATCACAGTTTCAGGCGCCAGGAGCTGTTCTGTTTGCAATTTCCCCTTTCCTTGGCCGGGCTGGGGCCTGCGCCCGCAGGGCCGAACAGGTGCGGGACAGCCGCAGCCCTCTGGGCCCGCGGGCTGGGGGGAGGGGGCCGGGCTGGAGGCCTGGGCTTTGCGCACCGACCCGGAGGTTGAGGAGAATGAGGCAGGGCTGGCGGTCCTACCTGCGGATACTCGGAGCACAGAGCGCAAGCCAACTTGAAGTTAATGTTTGATCCTTCCAGTGATCTTTGCCTCAGGCTGGCGCCGCGGGATTGCCCAGCCAGAGCAAATTTGGCCTACGTTCAGGGAGGATCTGGGCACACCCGGGGGCGGGGGAGGGAATAGAGGGGAGGGTGTCCTGTTGGGCATTCTCCCCCTCAACCTCCCCATCTCGCCCTGTCCCAGGGCCCTCCTCTTCCCACCATTCATAGTCTTGTGCTTGGAGCAGGACTTGCGTTTCCAAGGCCTTCTGTGACCCTAGGAACTTGGGAAAGGGATGGATAGTAAGGGAGGTTTCAACGCAGAGAAAAGAGAGGCATCGCTGCACCCATGAAATGTCAGGAAGCCGGAGAGCAGACATGAGCAGTAATGAGTTGATGTTGATATAAAGGCCAGAGCCTCAGTTTCTTCATCTGTAAGAAGAAGCTGAGATTGCCTACCTCCTGGGAAGGAGTGTCACTAGGTTTTTGTCTCTGCTGGCTGTAGAGGAGGGTGGAAGAGAGGTGACGCCCTTAGTAGGACTTGGAATGGTGCCAGCTAAGTTAGAGAATGAGACCTGCTTCTGCACAGCGAGATGAAACAGAAACCTGCAGAGGGTTCTCACCCTTACATCCTAGGCTCCACCCACCCCATTCTGGGATCTTCCAAAATCTGAGAAACTGAGCCACAAGCCATGGGGGGCACTTTGCCAACTCGGGGTAGCAGAGCCCAAACCCCGTCTTCTGAACTAAATTCCACGGAAAGTAGACAGGTTATCCCAGCCCTGCTCCTTATTGACTCAGGTTTGGGCCAGGAGATTCTGGGCCTCTGGGTGAGAAGGGTGGAGAGTGGGGGATGGGGTGGGGAAGTTGAGGAGACCAGAGAAAAGTAGCTTGGTTGGGAATAGAGCTCTGGCCGAGAAGGACAGGACTGGCCCTGGCTTCTCCTCACTCCTCGGTGGCCATAGGCCCACCACTCTACTTCTCTCCAGGCCCAACTTTCCTCTTCTGTGAAATGGGAAGAGAAGTGGTATCCCTTGCTATGCATTCCTGTGGAAGTAATCAGAGCTCTGTCCAGGAAAGATGCAGTTCTGGCCACAGGGTCTCTAGCTCAGAGCCAGTCTGCAGCCACGTCTGTGCCTGGGCTTTTCCCACTGTCTGAGTGGGCACAGAGCTCTGGGCATGTGATCAAGAAAGGTGGGGCCTGCTCTGGGAGTGAAAATGGGCCCGGCCTGGGGTGGTTAGGGAGAGGAGGACACACTTCCTGAAATAAGACGATCCTCCACGTTGCAACTCAGGCCCGAGGTCTACTGCCAATTACTGAAGTCCCAGCAACTTAGGGCTTTTGTCAGATACTGTCAGCCTGTGCCCATTGAAACAGCTTCAAATATGTAAGCGCCAAGTCACAGCTACACATACACACAATTATACACAACGAATATAGCTACACACAGAGCCATACACAATAATAACTAAACAAGCAACTATGAGTATAATCGCATATGAGACATGGCTACTGACCGTGACATGACAGATACACTGACGGTTATATTTACAGAAAGATACACAAAGACAACTACACAACATGGGTACACGTGCACATGCAGACAATAAGCAATACCCAGACATGTGAAACTACAAACATAACACACAGCTGCACTTACGTATTGAGACATTATAACCTAGGCATCATTCCACAGAGACAAATAAACACATTGTGCTTTGAGTTACATACCCACAGCTCCTCACCTGGACCAGAGATACTGCTGGCTACACATCTGGGTACAGAGAGACACACCTGGCAATGCAACACTTGCTCCCAACGTTTTGTGAGCCCACTACAAGTGGGGCTCATGTCTGTTCTTCAACATGACCCGGCTATACAGTGTGACATATAGAGACACGTGTTCAGTGGTGAAATAGAACTGGCCTGACACTGATGGTTGAACTTTCAGGTATTTTGCAAGCCTGTTGTTAAATACAGCCATTATTTTAAAAATTAAATTGTAAGCTTACAATTAAATAAATTATATTAAAAACAAAGGGAATAAGTCCTGGCAGGTGTGGCTCAGTGGATTGAGCATTGTCCCATGGACTGCGAGGTCCCAGTTCGATTCCTGGTCAGGGCACATGCCCGGGTTTTAAGCTCGATCCCAGATACAGAGTGTGCAGGAGGCAGCTGATCGATGTTTCTCTCTTTGGAACACACACGCTCCCTCCCACTCTATCTGAAGATAAATGGAAAAATATCCTTGGGTGAGAATTTAAAATAAATAAATAAATATTTAAAAATAAACAAAGGTAATACATACTCCAAAATAATCACTTTCTAATTACTTTACTACATTTTACCATCATCTACAGTCTAGAGCAGTGGTTCTCAACCTTCCTAATGCCGTGACCCTTTAATACAGTTCCTCATGTTGTGGTGACCCCCCACCATAAAATATTTTTGTTGCTACTTCATAACTAATTTTGCTACTGTCACGAATCACCAGGGGAAATATGTGTTTCCGATGGTCTTAGGCAACCCTTGTGAAAGGGCTGTTCGATCCCCCAAGGGATCAACAAATCAGGATTTTTTTCCCTTGAGAACTGCTTGTTGAACATTGACCAGCATACCACTGCACTTACGCATGTTGATATTCCATGATGGTACAAGTCTGGACAGATCCATGTCCATACTTACACAGCTGAATAGTGGTTCGAGCCTAAAATGCCTGAGTTTGAATCCCCGCTCTGTTCTTCATAACTCTGAGGAAATTATTGAACCTCTCTGTTTCTTGGATTCCTCTTCTGTGAAAATGAGATCATCTGTAAAAATTAGGGTAGTAATAGTGCCTACCTTGTAGGGTCATTTAAGAGTTAAACAAGCCCTGGCCGGTTTGGCTCAGCGGTTAGAGCGTGGGCCCACGGACCAAAGTCGTGGGTTTGATTCCGGTCAAGGGCACTACCTCGGTTGCCATTCATCCCCAGCCCTGGTTGGGGTCGTGTGGGAGGCAGCCACTCGATGTGTCCCTTTCATGTCAATATCTCTCTTTCTCTTCCTGTCTCTCCCTCCCACTCTATCTGAACAAAAAATGAAAAAAATGTCCTTGGGTGAGGATAAAAAAAAAGTTAAACAAGATGCCCAGTCAATGGTTGAGTGTTGACCCATGCACCAAGAGGTTGGCAGTTGATTCCCGGTCAGGGAACATGCCCAGGTTGTGGGCCCGATCCCCAGTGCAGGGGCATGCAGGAGGCGGCCAATCGATATCCTCTCTAATCAGTGTTTCTGTCTCTCCCTTTCCCTTTCTCTCTCTCTAAAAATCAATAAAGAAAAAAACTTTTTGAAAAAAGAGTTAAGATAATGCACAGAAAATACTTAGAACAATGTCCAGCACATAGTAAGCCTTTAATTAATCTCACACACAGAGTTATATGCCCACAAGTTTACACACACACACAAACCCACAGGTCACACTTCTGAAAACAGACTGTGAATCCAGCTCTAAGGGAGGCTGAGGACTGGCCGCCCTTGGGACATGGGCCAGGAAACCTGGCAGGAGCACAGGACACAGTCAGCTGGTGCTCCTCAGGGAACCAAGCTCAGGACAGGAGGCTGGGGCTGGCTTCTAGGAAGTGAGTGGAAGCTGAAAGGGTCAGGGGTGGTTCAGGGCCTGGCCGCCAGCGGATTTTCAAATCTGTCTCCTTTCTTCCCCACCTACTCTCTCTTCCCGCCTTCTACTTTCTGCTTGATTCATTCAGGCAGGGAGCATGGCTATGGGCTGAACCCTGAGGGCTCAGAGACTAAAACAGTCCTCTTTACCCAAGAGGAACGAAAGTGTATGTCCACACAAAGACTTGCCCGTGAATGTTCCTCGCAGCCTTATTTGTAGTAGCCCCAAACTGGAAACTACCGAAAGTCCATCAACAGGTGAATGCATAAACAAGTTGTGGTATATGCATGCAATGGAAAACGACTCAGCAGTGAAAAGGAACTATTGATATACACAGCAACATGGATGCATCTCAGAACACGCTAAGTGACAGAAGCCAGACAAAAAGGAGGCTGTTACAGTACTCTTGATACACAATCCTTTAAAATGTAAGCACCTCTACCATGACAGAAAGCAGAATAGTGGTTGCCTGGGCATGGGGTTTGGGTGCAAGGAGAGAGGTGTTAGAAAGGGGAATTAGGAAACTAGGGGGGATGATGTCTATGTTCTTACTTTGATTGTAATGATTGTTTCATGGATGTATACATGTGTCAAAACTCATCCAATTGTAGCCTACAATATACCCAGTTTATAGTAGGTTCATTATACCTCGATAAAGCTGCAGAAAAATAAAAGCCACAGTCCTCACCGTGTAGAAGCTCACAGTTGGAAAGTGAGGCGAGGAGGATACAGACACAAAAGCAATAATAATAAGCTGCAAAATAATTAATTTTAGAAGAAGAGATGGAGAAGGAGAGAACATACCCAGTAGAAAGAACAGCCCAGAGGGGCTTGAACCCAGCCTGGGTGGCAGGGATGAAGTAGAGGGCTGACCTGGGGCAGATTCTTTTTCTTCTCTCTCCTTTCTGTTCCTTGCCTATTCTTTTACCACTTGTCTGCCTATATCCTGTAGTTGGAACAGTCTCCTCCCTATCTCCTCCCCTCCTCTTTCCAACCAAGACCACACAGTGGTCAGAGAGGGGCCTGGGGTAGAACCCACAGGCCTCAGTCCTCACCTTGTGGCCTCCTACAGGAAGGGGCCCTCGACCTTCTGAAGAAGCTGAACAGCTGTCAGATGTCCATCCAGCTACTCCAGGTGGGGTGGGGGTGGAAAATTTTGGGGACAGTGCTGGGAGGGAGACCTCCAAGGGTGGGGTCTGGGGGTAGTTTCTGAGGAGAGGGCTAAGGAATCTTGAGGTGCTCTGAGGGTGGGGACTGAGGCATTTAGATGGGCACAGGGGACCTTCCAAGCACAGGGGGCCCTCTGGGTCTGGAAGAAAGACTGATGTGTTTTCCTTGAATACCCTGATTCCCAAAGCCCTGGGCTTGTAGGATCCAAGAGGCCAATGATCCAAGGAAAAGTCCCCCATTTTTCGGTCCTCCCTGCATTGCCCATATAGCCCCCAAACATTACCAGATGCTCTTGGTTCTGAAAAGATCAGCACAGACCCAAGCTTCAGTAGCCAGAGCTGTGTCTCAAGGTACAACTCGAGCTTAAAGATATGCCCCCGCCACACCAGGGGACTGGGACCAGGGAAGGTCCTCATCATCTGCCAGACCCACCACCACCTCAGCTCTTCACCAAAGCTGCAGTTATTCATCAGTGCAGGGTGCTGGGCACTGGCCCTCACTCAGGACGGCAGGCCAGGGTCTCAGTCCGAGGGTCAGGGTATTATCTCAGCAACAGGTCAGGGCTGGGGCTCCGGAGAAGTTGAGGCTGGGGGAAATGGGTGGTATAACAGGGGAAGGGCTTGTCAACCAGGGCAGCCAATCCCGTGTGTCCATTCCCAGACCAGTCTCTAACCCTCTTGCTTTGCAGACAACCAGGATTGGAGTCGCCGTTAATGGGGTCCGGAAGTACTGCTCAGACAAGGAGGTGGTGTCCTTGGCCAAAGTCCTCATCAAAAAATGGAAGCGGCTGCTGGGTGAGAGGAGGAAAGGTCAAGTTGGACCATGTTTTTCTCCTAGCACCTGGGACAGGACTGTGCCTGGCTCATAGCAGGCACTCAGTGTATGTTTGCTGAATGACTTCACAAATGACAGATGTTCTCTAGTGGGGAGTGCCAGTGTTTGTCTACTCAAGTGCGAGATTTGTAGATATGGAAGTTTTCATGCACATGTGCCTGCGTTGTGTATTTCTGTTTGCTTGTGTGTTTGTACATGTCTGTAGATACATATTTGTATGAACATGTGCATAGGTGCATGTGCAGATGTCTTTGTCGCCATGTGTGAGGGTGCATTTGCACACATGTGCATATTGTATGTGCATCTGTGTATAAATGTGTGTGTGTTGGGGGAGCGTGCCCCTGCCCCTGCCCCTGCCCCTGCCCTTCGCTCCCTCCTCTCAAAGCCCTGCTGGGTTCGCTGAGGCAGAGCTGAGTGAGCAGTGCTGCCCCCCCTTGGGTTTCAGACTCCTCTGGATCCGCCAAAGCGGGAAAAGGAGAGGAAAGAGAAAAAGCCAAGAAGAAAGAAAAAGAACTTGACTCTCCCAATTGGAAACCAGAGGCAGGCCTTTCTCCACCAAGGAAAAACCAAGGAGAGGAGCCCAAACACAGGTACTTTTTTCTGGGAGAGAGAGAAGGGGGCTGACATTTGTCACGTCCCCTGCCAGCAGTTCTGTGTATATATATCTTCCCTTAATCCTCACCACCCGAGAGGTGGTTATTATTATTATCTCCTTCAGGCCCCCCTCTGGAGCTCAACCAGAGGGACTCACAAGACCCAGCTAGGCTGTCCTTGGCACCGACTTCATCTAGAAGGATGCAGGGACAGGAAATGCAGTGTTGTTGACACACTCAGGCCTTTTCTCATCAGCAAGAGTTCCCATAGGGGACACACAGCATCTGTTCTCTGGCCCACTCAGGTAACAGACTAGGTGCAGGGAAATGGGACCCCAATGGATGGGGACTCCCTGACTTAGATGTCCTATGTCCCAAATCTTATAACAGTCTTATAGACAAAACTTCCAGGATTCCAGCGAGGGCACTGACCAGTTACTCACTGCACTCAGGACAGCCAAGAAGCTGTGGGTTTTCACTAATTGTTTATAGTTCATTCGTAGCCTTTCTTGTCTAGACATAATTTACCAGTCAGCGCTCATTTGTTCTAGAAGCAATGTTCCCTGGTGATGCAGCTGATGTCCTACCTTTGTCAGGGTTGCAGGTGAATGGTGCTAGGAACACACTTGCCCATAGAGAAGGAAGTGTTTTGTTGGCTCTTTATTCAAGTTCCCATTTGGTGATGAGGAGGCTGAAGGTTGGGGAGCTAGACTTTCCCAGGATCACAGCCATTATGTGATCGAGTAGGATTCCAGTCTTTGTCAGAACCCTAGAAGAATAGAACAGTTATTTGTGTCAACGCTGTGCCCATTCCCCCTTGCTCACCCCAACCAGGGTCCCCCAAATTGCATGACTTTCAGCTAGGGCTCAAAAGCCTTGTCCATCACAAGAGATACAAGCCTTCGTGGATGTATAAATAAGTCCTACCACCCTGGCTGGTTTGACTCTTGGACTGAGAGAGAAACATCGATCAGCTGGTCAAGGGCAGGTACCTAGGTTACAGGTTTGATCCCTGGCCCTGGTTAGGGTCACGCAGGAGGCAGCTAATCGATGTATCTCTCTCACATTGATGCTCTCTCTCTCTCCCCCCCTCCCCCCCGTCTCCCTTCCATTCTATCTAAAAATCAATAGAAAAATATCCTCTGGTGAGGATTTAAAATAATAATAATAATAATAATAATAACAAATAAGTCCTGTCTATTGCATATATGAGATGATAGATCACTTAGTTCCTTTGTGGGGAGGTCCTCTGTTGTTCATCTAATAAATAAGGGGTGGGCTTGGCTAGTGTGGCTCAGTGGTTGAGCATCAACCTATGCACCAACAGGTCACCAGTTCAATTCCTGGTCAGGTCACATGCCTGGGTTGTGGGCTTGATCCCCAGTGGGGGGCGTGTAGGAGGCAACTGATCGATGTTTCCCTCTCACATCAATGTTTCTATCTCTCCTTCTCCCTTCTCCTCCCTCTCTAAATAATCAATAAAAACGAATTTAAAAAAATATATATTTATTCACAGTGTGCCACCTCCAACAAATGAAGCAGTTTTGTTTTTTTCTCTTTCCTCTCAGTCCTGAACTACTCACATACGTAATTTTTCCATTGCTGTAGATTGAGTGTACAAACTACTGTGTTCTTGTTCATTTATCTTCCTATTGCATTCTAGGCATTTTTTCATGTTCCCGAATATAGTTTTCATAATGATCATTTACAGTAACTAGAGAATATTTCTGGTTTGTTCTAAAAAGAAAAGCAATGAAGAAGGGCCAGAAAATGGTGAGGTTCAGGGGTAGAGGCTGGTGTCTTCTCTCCTTTCTCCGCCTGCAAGACTTCCAGCTTCCTGCTCTGGTCTGCACTTGTCCATGCTCAGGAGGTTCTCAGGGAGGAACCCCACAGAGGACCTCCAGAGCCTGATGAGGGATTGGAGGAACTCCTGGGGTTCAAGCTGGAGTGCAGGCCCAGAGCCGGAAGGGTCTGGTCCACAGGGTAATTAGAGCTAGCCCCTACAGCTAGCTGCCTCGCCCACTGTCTCCCAGACCATCTGGAAGATGGGGTGGGAGCTGGAAATCCATGCAGGGACATTGCATAGTCCGGAACACAAGAAATCAGATGCCGGGGATTCTGGAGCATAAGGACTTATTTGTGCTGGGAACTGCTGTAGGGACATGAATGATCTAATGTCTTCCTCCCAGACAGCCCCAAGACATAGGTTCTTTTCTTCTCTGACAGGTGAGGGAACCCGATGCTCAGAGAAAATGACTCGCCCTAGGGCAGAGCTGGGAATACAACTCATGTCATCGCCTCCCTTTTCAGAGTGATAAATGTTATATATGTGTATGCATACAGAAAAAGATCCGGAAGGAAAGACGTTCCTTTTTTGTTTTTAATCCTCACCTGAACATATTTTCCCATTTGTCTTCAGATAGAGCAGGAGGAAGGGAGAGAAAGAGAGAAACATCGACGTGAGAGGGACACATCAACTGGTTGCCTCCCACACGACCCTGACCAGGGCCGGGGACCAACCGCAGCCGAGGTTCATGCCCTTGTCCGGAATCGAACCCTCGACCCGTTGGTCTGCAGGCTGACACTCTAACCACTGAGACATACTGGCCAGGGCAACATTAAACTGAATAGTTGTTACCTCTGGGGCAGTTTGTTTTTCCACTTCTTTGTTTTTATATTTCTATACTGTTTGACTTCATAGCATTCGGCAACAAATATTTATAGAGCGCCTCCCTGCGAGGCACTAGCCTATTTGCTTGGGACATGTCATTGCGGTCCCCAGCCCTGAGACGTGGATTCCAGTGCAGGGGTTTCTCTGGGAAGTGATTCCAGGAAACCACTGATTCCAGGCAGAGGAGTGAGGAAATGAGACAGGAAGGGAAAGGAAGCCAGCACGGGGTGTGTTAGTGAGCGGGTTACTGCCGTGGGCGACCAGGGCTTAAATCCTGTTCGGCAACTCTGACAGTGGAGAACACACCTGGGCTTGACCCACGTGAGGGCCGAGGAAGGTGGGGCATTTGTCCACCCGGCACTTCCAGCCTCCTGGCCCGCTGGTTCTCCTGGAGCAGAGAACTCCCTCAGCAGGCTGCGCCCAGGGGAGCTGGCAGGAGGCAGGCCTCGGGTTCCGGTACACTGGGAGAATCAGTGCCCGAGGGCACGGGCTCAGCAAGGACACCGTCCACCGAACTCTGCTCTTCTGCGTTGACATGGCGGGTGTTGGACACACGTACAATAAGTAAGAACATTATGTTAGAAGTGACGCCTGAGCTGGGATGGAGAGCAGAGCTAGGTAAGTGAGATGGGGACTGGAGGCTGCAACTTACAAACAGATTAATTTTATAAAACCAATAAAAGGGGGAAATACATTCTATATCAAAAAGAATGCAGCGCCCTGGCCGGTTTGGCTCAGCGGTTGGAGCGTCGGCCTGTGGACCAGAGAGTCCCAGGTTCAGTTCCCGCTAGGGGCACGTACCAAAAAAAAAGAAAGGTTAAAACAAAAAGAACGCAGCTACATGCATTTTGGAAAATGGGGGGAAATTTTACTTCTAATCCCATCATTCTAATATTACCACGGTTAGCATTTGGGTGTGTTGTCTTTCGATCTGTTTTCCTCCTAGGCATTATCTTGCAAGACTTTAGGCACAATATCCATCTACTTCTGTATCCTGCTTTTTCACTTGTCATTTTAATGCAACTCTTCTATCTCCAAGGCCTCCTCCTCAGGTGCCTGTTGGGAAGGCTGGAGGTGATCTCCAACTCCCGGTGAGAATAAGCCATCCCAGGAATTCATCTCCATGGACTAGCCAAGGCCTGCCTGACAGCAAGGAGGAGAGGGCCTGCTGAAATAGTCGTTCATAATTAGTAACACATGGTATAACACATGTAACATATCTGGCTTCATTTGATGGAGGGTAGGTGAGGGTCACCAGCCAGCACCACCTGGAGCTTCCTTTCCCAGGTAGTGGTGGTCCAGGTGGGCTCTGTCGTCCTCAGCCAGCAGGCCAGGCTCCACGATGCTCTCTCCCCAGCCTCTGATCTTGCTAGATCAGTACTGATGCTAGAGCCTAGGAGAGTCTCATCTCCGATTTCTCTTCTTTCAGGAGAGACTCTGTGGATTCCAAGTCTTCGGCCACCTCCTCCCCTAAAAGACCGTCGATGGAAAGGTAAGGGAAGCCATGGACTTCTCCACCCCAGAGGTCCTGTTCAGCACGTGTCCCTCTCTCTGCTTTAATGTAGGAAGCTTGAGGCTGGGGAAGGAGGAAACCTCGTATGTTACGTTGTCTCCAAAATCTAAGATCCACACAGTAAGACTAAGGGGAAAGGGAGGGAGATTGGGGGACTGGTTGAAAAAGGTGAAGGGATTGAGAATACAGATCGGTAGTTGTAAAATAGCCATGGGGATGTAAAATACAGCATGGGAAATATAGTCAATGATATTATAATAACTATGTACGGTGCTAGTTGATATCAGGGGTAACACTTTGTAAAGTACATGATTGTCTAACCACTATGCTGTACACCTGAAACTAATACAAAATAATATTGAATGCAAACTATAATTGAAAAAAAATTTTTAATAAGCAAAAAAATATTTTAAAGACTAAGAGGGGCCCTGAATCAGAGGTGTGGCTCCTTCACTGGGGTGGCTGACCAGTCACTGTTGCCCCATCACTGTCTGGGGAACATTCTCAAGGTCAAGCTGAACACAGTGAGGACAGAGGCCTTGAGAGCCTATACCTGGAGTGAGAACTCTGGCTGGGGCTCAACTGGTTAGGATATCTACCCCAGAGTAGCATATATCATCAAGTCATTCACTCATCAAATATTTATTGAGGGCCTACTATGTGCCAGGAACTGTTCTAGGTGCCAAGGATACAGCAGTGAACAAAGGAAAGAAAAATTACTGCAGCCATGAGGCCTGTATTCTAATAGGGCTAGAGAGCAATATACATAATAACTAAATTATACAACGGTTTAGAACAGAGGTTCTCAATCTGTGGGCCGTGACCCCTTTGGGGGTCAAACGACCCTTTTACGGGGGTTGCCTGAGATCATTGGAAAACACATATTTCCGATGGTCATAGGAACCAAGACAGGCTCCTCTATCCTTCTCCAGGTGGGTCCGCCCACATGCAGATATGCGCACATACAAGAGGAACTGTATGAAAGGGACGCGGCATTAGGAAGGTTGAGAACCACTGGTTTAGAAGGTGACGTGTGCTATAGAAAACAATAGAGCAAGGTGAGGGGGATCGGGGAACAGTGGTCATTGGGGTGGTCAGAAGAGCCCTCACTGAGGACATGACCTTTGAGCAAAAGCTTAAACAGATGAGGGAATTAGCCATGCAGATGTCGGGGTCATTCCCAACCTAAGGAGCTGTGAGGTGACCAGTGGGGCTGAAGCAAATAAATGAGGGGGGAGAGTTGCAGGACGGAGCGAAACAGGAGCCACTGGAGAGTATTAAGCATGTCAATTATATGAGCAAACTCATCAGGGGCCGCAGGCGCTGTGCCGAGAGTGGGTTGCCAGGGCAGACGCACAGACCAGGAGACCACCTCGACAGTTCAGGCAGGATATGACGGTGGCTCAGGGTGGCAGCAGGTGGGAAGGAGCCGGGGACTCCACTTCGGATACATTTTGAAGGCAGAGCTGACTGGATTTCCTGACGGATTGGATGTGGGGCACAAGAGAAAAAGAAGAGTCAGGATAACTCCAAGACTTTTCACCTGAGCTCTGTCTGCAAGCATGGAGTCGCCATTAATGGGTAGGGGGAGGTCAGAGTAAATCAGGCAGCAGGCGAGATCCAGAGTTCAGGTTTGGATATGTTGGGTTCTAGGGGTATACCAGTCATCCAGGTGGAGAAGGTGAATGAGGCTGGAATTCAGGAAGCAAGTCTGGGCCGGAAATATACATTGCAGAGTCCTTGGCGTGTGGCCAGCATTTGAAGCTGGATGAGATCACGATGGAGACATTGTGGGGAAAGGAGTGAGTGTGAATTGCAGTCCAGTAGCAAGGTCAGAGGTCAGAGCAGGAGAAACAGGGCCAAAGGAGAGGGTCGGGCCAGGAAGTGGCTTAGAGATGGATCGAGACAAATGAGGAGGGTCCAGAGGCCATACTGGATGCTGGGACAACCAGGTGGGACAGTCAGATTGGCTTCTAGGGGAGTATGAGCGGGAGACGCACAGTTATTTTAGGCCTAAAGTGCCAGTAAGACTGCCACTGAAGAAAGGAAGAGGCCCAGTAATTAGGTTGCGGACGGCTTTATGAGGGTTACACAGGCCTGAGATGTGGATGGGGCTGCTGCGTGGCCCGGTTCCGACATGGCAGCTGACTGCCGGCCCCAGCTGGTGCGAGGGCTCCCAGAGGGCTGCACCGGCCTGGGAAGAAGAGCTCTGTGGTCCGTTGGCGATGCCTGCCCTGAGGGAGGCCTAGGAGACCTCCATGTCACTCTGGTCATTTAGAAACTTGCGGAAGCGTTTTTGGTTGTCACCATGACTTAGGGGGTATCTTAGCCAGCTGAGGCTGCTATAGCACAATACAGACATTTATTCCTCACCGTTCCAGAGGCAGGGAAGTCCAAGATCAAGGTGCCAGTCGATTTCGTTCCTGGTGAAGGCCCCCTCGCTGGCTCGCAGATGGCCCCCTTCTGGCTTTCTGCTCTGTCTGCACACGATTGGGGGGTGCGCTCTGGTCTCTCGTCCTCTTCTTATAAGGACTATCATCCCATCGTGGGGCCTTATCCTCATCTAAACTCAATTATCTCTCAAAGGCCTCACCTCCAAATACTGACTTCAACATATGGATTTGGGGGGACACAAATATTCTGTCTGTAATGGGTGTGGGGAAGGAGCACTCCGGCACTTAGTAGGCAGGGGTCAGAGAGGCTAAATATCCTGGACCGTGAAGGGCGACCCTGCACAGGGAAGGATTGTCCTGTCCCAAAATGAAACACTTGCCGCCAGTTCTGGGTTTGATGCTAGAATATAAACATCAGCATTTGTGGAAGGATTTACACCATCATACTCTTCTCCTGACTTTGCCTGTGGTCTTGAAATCTCCTAGCTCCATCCCATAATGCACTTTTTTCTGAAGGTCAGCCAAACGGTATATGTTTGTCCTCCCATGCAAACAGAAATGCCCTTTTTCTGTTGGTTCCATTTTCTGTTGGTTCAGTATTGGGGGTGGGCAACCTAAAGGGACAGAGCAAGTCTTGTACATTCACTTTATCCACGACAGACTGATTCTTGCACTCTCTAACTCTCTGGTTCATCTTTCTCATCCATCCATCCACCCAGCCATCCATCCATCCAGACATCTGATGTACACATTTGTTGAGCACCACCTTGCAAACATCCTCCAGGGGTCAGGGGCATGTGCACACCCTGGGTGATTCGTGGGGACTATGGCAAAATGGAGAGTACCTACCCGTCTGTAAGGGGCACCCACTAGCTAGCTCCAGCTGGTTGTTGCTTTATGGGAATGCAGGCCCAGTGTGCCATGTCTTCCAGGTTTTAAGGGAAACTGGACATCTAGATTTTCATATGAGACTCCCAGTTTTAAACATTGGCAGCACATGCACCTTTTCCTACGACATAGTAGGGCAAACAAAACGTATTTGAAGCCCTCCAGTTTGCAACCTCTAAGGCCAGGTAAAGATTTAAACTCATGAACTCGCCCTGGCCGGTTTGGCTCAGCGGTTAGAGCGTCGGCCTGCGGTCCCGAGAGACCTGGGTTCGGTTCCCGCTAAGGGCACGTACCTCGGTTGCAGTTTGTCCCCGGCCCTGGTCGGTCGTGTGGGTGGCAGCCACTCGATGTGTTCCTTTCACGTCAATGTTTCTCTCTCTCTCTCTCCCTCCCACTCTATCTGAACAAAAAATGGAAAAATGTCCTCGGGTGAGGATAAAAAAAAACAAAAAACAAAAACTCATGAACTCACCCTGGCCGGTTTGGCTCAGTGGTTGGAGCATCGGCCTATGGACTAGAGAGTCCTGGGTTCAGTTCCCCCTAGGGGCACTTACCAAAAAATAAATAAGTAAGTAAGTAAGTAAATAAATAAATAAACAAACTCATGAACTCTGCCTTCGTACAGCTAATTACTAGTTTACAGGCAGACACCAAAATACTTGTTTTTTGAAGATATAACACACAATGGGAACATCAGAAAAGTGTTCCATTATGATTTGAGAAGTCAAAAGAGACTTCATGGAAGAGAGAGTAGTTGTGCTGAAAATTGACAGATGAATGAATAAGAGTTTGCCTGGTACACTAGCCAAGAGAGGGCATCCCAGGCAGAGGGAATGGCACATGCAAAGGTGTGGCAGTTTGAGTGATCATGGTGCTGTGGGAACTGTAGGTGGAGTACGTACCAGGAAACAGACCACAAAGGACACCACTGTGCCAGAGAAGAAGATTGCTCTTTTTCAGCCGCCCTGGGGCCCAGCTGTGGGAATTGGTTGACTTGTTTTCACCTTAGACGGTCTAGATGCTTGGCGGTGCAGTAATTGAAATGCCCTCAAGGTGGCACGCGAGAGCAGCGAGCCAGGCCTCCTGGTACCACTGCTCTGACCTGGGGCGGGAGAGTTTTCTAAGTGCTTAATGGCATCAGACCATGTGCTGACGCTGACACATCCGGGAAGCAGAAGGAAGCTGTGATCAATCCAATCCCCACCTCCACCCTCTCTGCAATTTGACTCAGTGCCCAGTTCTGTGCATTGAAAGGAACATGAGCGTGGCTGCCTGAAATGCCACCTAGAAACGAATTCCAGCCAACCAGCCGGCTCCTAGCCAAGAGGAGGCACCAGGACTAGGAGTGCTCTGCCAGGAAGGTGGGGAAAAATGCAACAAACAGCCTAGCCTCACCCAGGTAAGGGGATTCTGGAAAACTGCCTTTTAGAGACACAGTGAGGGGGACTGAAAAGAATTTGGAAGGCAGGCAGACCTAGATTTGTAGTGTGATTCTGCCATTTGCTAGTTGGATGACCTAAGACAAGTCAGTTCAGCTCTCTGAGCCTCAGTCTATTGACTTGTAAAATGGGGATAATTGTAACTGTCATTCAAGGTTATTATGAGGATCAAATGAAGTAATGAAATGCTTAGCACTACTCCCAACCCATGTAAGCTCTTAATAAGTACATAATGCTTACTTATAATACTCACACTATGTATTAATAGCCCATGTAAATAGGCTATGTAAATTGCCTAACGCTTTGTTACTAGAATTCTCTTAGGTGCTTTAATCCTCTTAACAACTCTATAAGAGAGATACTATTGTTATCCCATTTCACATGTGAGAAAACTGAGGCACCTAGAGGAGAAGATACTCACCCAAGGTCATATAGCTCCAAAATGGTGATGTCAGGCCTTGAACCTGGGAGTTTGGCTTTGGAGCCTGGGTTCTTAATAAGTATACTACCTCCGTATAGGCATTCCCTACATGACAATGTTATTATTGCTGTTTGCTGTTGTGCCTTCTTCCAAGCAGCACCCTCGGGGTCCCCCTGGTAGTTCCCCATTGCTGGGTCCTAGACGTTGAGGATGTGGTGATGGGGCACACAGGTCAGCGAGGGTCAGCACCAAGAAGAATCTGGAGCGCCATCAGTTCTAGGAGATGGGTTGGCCCCGGTCCTTGGAGTTAACAGACACTGGCTTAGATCCTTCTCTTGTCACTGGCTTTCCAAAGAGGACTTGTCCCCCACCCAGCTCATCTCTGTTAGACCCCTTTCTTCTCTCTGTGGCCAGCTTCCTCAACTCATTCTGTATTCATTCATCAACAAAGGTTCATCAAGTACCTTCCGAGAGCACTGTTAGAGGTGCTGGGAGCATGTGGTGAACCAGCCAATGGGGTCCCTATGCTGTGGAACCTGTAATCTGGAGATGGAGGCAGACAATGTTTGTAAACACATAAACAAGTTAATTATAGACCTGGATAAGTGTTATGAATGCAAGAAATTAGGTCATGTGCTAGAGAGTTACAGGGCAGGGACAGTCTGCTTGGCTGGGGTGGTGAGGGACAGCCTCCCTGAGAATGTGATATTCAAGCAGAGGCCTGACTGGTGGGAAAGAACCAGTCATAGGAAAATCTGGAGGAGGACGAGTCTTCTCGGAGGAGGGGCCAACTGTGCAAAGGCACTGTGGTGGGAGGACAGGTGTGTTTAGGGAACAGAAAGCAGGAGGGCAGTAGAGGCTTCAGTGAATGGTAAGGGGAGTTCAGCAAGAGATCATGTCAGAGGGTACGCGGGGCAAGACGGGGAGGGGATGGGAAGCCATGGGGAGGAGTTTGACTTTATGCTGAAAATAATTGGAAGCCATGAGAATGTCAGAAGCAGGCGAGTAATGGGGTCAAGTGTGAGTTTTTTAAAGCCCTCTCACCCCTGCCAAGCAAATAGATTGTAAGGAGGGCAAGAGGATAAAGGGAGACTAACTTCTGGGTTCTTGTGGCTGTGCAGGGAGAGCCCAGTGGTTGGGACCAGAACTGGGTGCAGGGAGATTCATTTGGTAGCAGGCAGCCCCTAGACTCTCCAAGTGATACCCTTCCGAGCCTTCCCTCACCCGCGCCTTTCCCTCCTGCCGAAATCTGACCCCGGAGAGAGCTGGATCACAGCTCCCCCAGCGTGTGTCCTGCTGCCAGGCCGCCCAGTTGTCAGGCGGGTTTGGGTAGAGTCCAGGATAAGTTAGTCTTAGAACAGTAAGGTTCAAATGGCATTTAAAAAATATGTAAAAGCTAGAAATCCCTTTGGATAAAATTTTTGGAAACTCAAAATATAAACCTTATAAAACCAGAGCCTTCCTTCCCCAGCCCACTCCGCTCTCGAGGCAGCACTGAGACACCTTGGCGGAACCTCATGGTTCCAGAGCACACATCAACCCCAGTGGTCCAAGGGCATCTGTGGTGACCGAGGGGACCCAAGGTCAGGCCAAGCAGCAAGGGTTGGGGTGTGAAAAGGTCACCAGCAGAACTCACATGGAAGAGTGCTCAGCAGGATGTTGGATGGGATTCTCTCATAACCCCTGATGTTTAAGACAGGGAAGGCTGGACTACTCAGTCAAACACAACTCCTTGGGCCTGACTTTTCAGAAGCCCAGCATTACCCAGCCGGTGTGGCTCAGTGGACCAAGCATCATCCCACGCACCGAGAGGTTGCTGGTTCGATTCCCAGTCAGGGTCATGCCCAAGTTGCAGGCTTGATCCCCAGTAGGGGGTGTGCAGTAGGCAGTCGATCCATGTTTCTCTCTCATCGATGTTTCTATCTCTCCCCCTTCTTCTCTTTCTAAAAAAATCAATAAAAAAGAAAAAAAAAAAAAACATTAAAAAAAAAAAAAAACAGCCCTGGCCGGTTTGGCTCAGCGGTTAGAGCGTCGGCCTGCGGTCCTGAGAGACCCGGGTTCGATTCCCGCTAAGGGCGCGTACCTCGGTTGCAGTTTGTCCCCAGCCCTGGTCGGTTGTGTGGGTGGCAGCCACTCGATGTGTTCCTTTTGCGTCGATGTTTCTCTCTCTCTCTCTGTTCCTCTCTCTCCCTCCCACTCTACCTGAACAAAAAGTGGGAAAATGTCCTCGGGTGAGGATAAAAAAAAAAAAAAGAACAATTTTAGAAGCTCAGCATCATCTTTCTGAAGGGAAGACGTGCATCCATAGCTCCAGCTGTGCTGCTGCCCCAGCTGTGCACTGTACCCAAGAGGTACACAGGCAACCATGTGAATGGCACCCCCTGAAGGTAGGAAAGAGAGCAGCTCCTTAGGACCACCCACAAGGGTTCAGTGTGGTAGACCCTGGAGTGGAGGGAGGAGGGGTCCCTAAATGTCTTCAACTCTGATGAGGTTTTTCCTAGGAGAAATGAGGGCTGGCTAGCTGATCCTGGTGGGTTATTGAAAGAGAAGACTGGGAAGAGTCAGAGGTGAAGGCGAAGACATGTTGACTGCCTGCCCCTCCCAGGAGTAGTGCAGAAACCAATCTGAAAGGGAGGAGTTGCACAACTATCACTGCACCCTCTCATCTGTAAAAGGGGGCCAGTAACTTGTCACTCTCAGGCTTGCAGAGAGGAATAAGTAGCGAAAGGCAGTAAATGATGACTTTGTTGTTACCATCCTTAACAAGCCCAAGAGTTTGGCCAGATCCTTTCTCTCCAGTTCCCTCACCTTCATGCTCCAGCTGCCCTGAGCTGCTCCACACGCCCTTGCAACCTGAACTTTCACCCTTCCGGGCATTTCTGCCAAGCATGCATTTCCCTTCCGCTCCTCTGGGGGCCAACCCTACTCCCCACCTCTCGCTGAATTTCATCATAGTGTGACCTGTTTGACATTTCTTTCTTTTTTTATTTTTATTTTCTTTATTGATTTTAGAGAGAGAGGAAGGGAGAGGGAGAGAGAGATAGAAACATCAATGAGCGAGAACATCGATTGGCTGCCTCCTGCATGCCCCCCACTGAGGATTTGGCCTACAGTTTGGGAAGTGCCCTGACTGGGAATCAAACCGGCCACTTCTTGGTACATGGGTTGATGCTCAACCACTGAGCCACACTGGCCGGGCCCAGTCCAGTATTTTATTATGGCAACTCAGGCAGACTAAGACACAGTTATCTTTACAATTGTGTGTGTGTGTGTGTATTTATTTATTTATTTATTTATTTATTTATTTATTTATTTATTTATTTGTGTGTTTTAAGCCAAAACCACAATGGGGTCATTCTTAGGCAGTGTATCAGGAGTTAAGAGTGTTAGTGTTGGGCTCTGACCAGTGTGACTCAGTTGGTTGAGTGTTGTCCCATGCACCGAGAGACTGCTGGTTGATTCCTGGTCAAGGTATATATGGGCTCAATCCCTAGTAGGGGGCATGCAGGAGGCAGTCAATTGATGTTTCTCCCTCTCTCTCTCTCCCTTCCCCTCTCTCTCCAAAGTCAACAAAAACATTTTATTTTTTTGATTTTAGAAAGAGAGGAAGGGAGAGAGAGAGAGAGAGAGAGAAACATTGATGAGCGAGAACATCAATCGGCCACCTCTTGGATGCCTCCCACTGGGAATTTGGCCCACAACCTGGGCATGTGCTCTGACCGGGAATCGAACCGGCAACCTCTTGGTGCATGGGTCGACACTCAACTACTGAGCCACACTGACTGGGCAAAACATATCATTTAAAAAAAATAAAAGAGTGTTAGAGTTGGAATCAGACAGGCCTGAGTTCATGTCTCAGTGGTGTAGCTGTCTAGGTTTGTTTCCTCATCTGTAATGGGATGCTAACAGTGTTTACCTCCTAGGACTGCTGTGAGGATGAAATTAGAAAGTGCTCCTACTGTGCCTGGCACAGTTCCTGGCACATGGTAAAAGCCATCCCTGTTAAATGGTGGTGCATTTGCTATTCACTAGTCTGTAAGCTCCTTGAGGGAGGGAGCTTTTCTGCTTTGTCTGCTTTATCTCTTGTTCTCAGCACAGTGCCTGAGAATAGGTGCCTAATAAATATTTATTGAATGAGTGAATAATGGTTCGATGAGAGCAGAGAGAGAGAGAGGTCACACAGTGCTGGACAGAGTTTCTGGCGTGGTCACGCTGCTCTGTAGCCAGCAGAGCACAGCGGTGGGCGAAGAGCCTGGTACCGAGTTCAACTGCCTGGGCTTTAATTCTGGTTCTACTGGTTCCCAGTTGTGTGACCTGAGCAACATTATTTAAAATGCGTCTTTAAATGCATCTATCACTAACATGAAACTCTAAGATGGAGATAAGAATAGTATCAACCTCTCGGGGTTGTTATGAGGATTAAATGAGATGATCCATATCGAGTACCTAAAATAGTAACAATTGTAGGGTGGTTATGAGATTAAAGGAGGTCATTGCTCAATAAATGCTTAATTTGCTGAATGTCAGAATGTCGATTACTGATTGTCATCCTCAGATCAAACAGCAGCAAATCAAAAGCAGAGACCTCCCCCAAAACACCCAGCAGCCCCTCGAGCCCCACCTTTGCCCCCTCCGTCTGCCTCCTGGCATCCTGCTATCTCACAGGGGACTCTGTCCGGGACAAGTGTGTGGAGATGCTCTCAGCGGCCTTGAAGGCAGATGGTGAGAGGGCCTGGGCCAGGGATGGGGGAGGGAAGGGCTTCCCAAAGGCAGATGAGATGCGGTCCTTCTCAGTGCCGTGGGAGTGGTACAGGATGCTGTATTTCCCAGCACAAGCAGGCCTCACTGCCAAGGTCCTGTCTGGCTGATGCCTGTGTTTCCCAATCTCTTTTAGATGATTACAAGGACTACGGGGTCAACTGTGACAAAATGGCATCAGAAATTGAAGATCATATCCTTGTGCTTTGCCAAGGCTGTGGGTGCCTGGACTGTCCAGCAGCAGGTCTCCCAAGTGCAGGGGACCCAGGACAGTGAGGAAGGGAAAGGGCTCCAGGGACAGCCCTGCTCTGCCCCTGAACTAGAGCTTTTAATTCTAGCTAGCATTTTTTAAGGCTTGCACCTGCCAGCCTCATGCTCGTCTGTTTATGAACAGTACCTCATTCAGTGTTGAGAACAATCCACGAGGTAAGTTTCCTCATCAGTCCTGTTTACAGGTGAGGTAAGTGAGGCTCAGAGAGGTGAAGTCACTTGCCAAAGCTCACACAGCAAATACTAGTGGCATAGTTTGGATTGGAACCCAGAAAGTGTGATTCCAGATCCCGGAGGCTCAACTGCTGTGCCAGGCTGACTGTCATAACGTGTCTCGTTGGTGACGTCAGGTAGTTGAGTAGACAGGACAGCATTTCTCATGCTCAGCCTTCCCCCCTCTTCCAACCTCTAAAGATAAGAGCTCCTAACTTTTTCTTTTTATTGATTTTTAGAGAGAGTGGAAGGGATAGGGAGAGACAGAAACATCGATGAGAGAGAACATCAACTGGCTGCCTCCTGCATCAACTGGCTGCCCCCCACTAGGGATCGGGCCCACAACCCTGGCATGTGCCCTGACCGGGAATCGAACCGGCAACCTCCTGGTGCATATAGGTCAACGCTCAACCACTGAGCCACACCGGCTGAGCAAGAGCTCCTAATTTTTCACTCCCCAATACATACCAAGCACTGTGATGGACAACTGACACTTCCTTCCTCTGTTAATTCTCACAGCAGTCTCTGTGAGGCAGGGATTGTTGTTCCCATTTCACAGATGAGGAAACTGAGGCCCAGGAACTATTGGTGTCAGAGCTGGACTGAAAACCTTGGCCTTTGGATTCCATGTTCTGAGTTCTTTCCATATGCCGCATTCTCTCACTCTCTGGAAGGGGCCGCGTGTAGCCCGAGGAGGTGGCCACCTGTGTAACACAGGCCCATTGCACCAAAAGATTTCTGTCTTGGAGGAAAAAGTCCCTCAGCACCGTGCCTCACTGAGTGAGTGCTGGGATTTCTTTTGCTGGAGACAAAGCTTTCATGTCAAACAGGTGTGGAGGGAGGGGGACAGAATGCCCAGGAGACCGAGCTCTGAGAGTCACACTGACCTCTTGGGCTTTACCTAGGGGGCTAAGCTGGGGTTGGGGAAGGGCAGGGGCCAATCTGCAGACAAGGAACTTACCTGCTTCCATCTCTTGCCTGAGGCCCACGCTCGTATCCTCCAGCACATCTTCTGGGAGTTTCTCTCCACCATCATGTAATTAGTAACCAGCATGTCTTGAGCCATCCAGCATCTCACCAAGTACATATGCATAATTTCTAACTAATTCAGGACACAGCACGAACTTCCTTTGTTTTTTTCTGGAATAGTTGTCTCTCCAAGCATCCCTTCCTCTTTTAAGTCCAGTTTTTGTTTCATTTTTTTTGATCCTCACTTGAGGATATTTATTTCAAATATCTTCAGATGGGGAGGGGGCATTAATGTGAGAGAGACACATCGATTGGCTGCCTCTCACACGACCTGAACGTGGACGAACCGCAACCCAGGTACGTGCCCTTGGCCGGAATCAAACCCGTGACTCTTTGGTCCGCAGGCCGATGCTCTAACCGCTGAGCCCAACCGGCCAGGACTCAAGCCCAGTTCTAAACAAAGGCGGAGGACCCAGTACATCGTTCCGTTCCCAGCCTTCCCTCTTTATCCTGTTCTTCTACTGAGTGCCCTTCCATGCAGGAGAGGAAACCGGAGCTGCACCAACCCTTCAGCTCTTTGTTCTTAGGTGACGGGAGGTCAGGTTTGAGGGCTGGAATGTTTGTCTTCCGACAAAGCTCTGTCCTCTTCAGAGCAGCCCTGGGCTAGCATGGAAACTGTGGGGCTCACATGTGCTCTTTTGAGAAGCCAGTGACACCTGGGTCCTTGTTCCTCTTCACCCTCCCCCGTGATGTCAGGAAACAGAGATTCGGGGAGAAGCTGCTGGGAGCGTGGCCGGCCCTCCTGTCCCCACATAAGGAGACACACAGCTCCAGGAACCCCAAACGTAGACTGTGAACAAATGTTTTGGCTTTCAGATGTATTATGGCATATTCTTCCTTTTTACATTTTTATTGTACAAACAATAAAACAAAACAGAAATACCACCTTCCTTCCCACCACTTCTAGCAAGTCAGCTGTTGCCATTTGTCCACATTCCCTGCAGTCTCTCCTCTGTGGGTCTTCCCAGCAAAGGCATCTTCCTGCTTCTCCTCGGCTTAGGAATCAAGAAAATGCGGCGGTGTTCCCTGAGCTCCTCCAGAGGAGTGGGTGGGAGGCCTGTCTGGGATGCAGCATCTGGACACCGCAGTCACTGTGACCCGTGGCCAGGGGCCACTTCCTGCTGGCTGAGCAGAGAGCATGAGGAGGGGCTCTGGCTCCCAGCCCCGTCTCTGTCGGGAATTTGCCCCATAACCTTGAGCGCAGGCCTGCGCCCTTCCTGAGCCTCAGCTTCCTCATCCACTAATGAGAGATGTAACCAGCACCAGCAATTCCCAAAGTGGGTTCCAGGGGATGGTGATAGGCATTACCAGAGAAAAGGGAGCATCGCTAGAGAATTGGGAGCACCTGAAACAAAACTCAGCCCTTTCTTGATTGCAGAGCTTCTTGGAGCCTTAAAATGTGGATCCTAATCTTGTTTTTCTCTGCCAGCTGGATTCACAACCCCCAGGTAACTAGAAGTGATCTTCATCATTATCTTTTTTATGTTTTTATTGATTTGAGAGAGAGAGAGGAAGGGAGAGGGAGAGAGAGAGAAACATCAATCGACTGCCTCCTGCACGCCTCCTACTGGGCATCGAGCCTGCAACCTGGGTATGTGTCCTGACCAGGAATTGGACCAGCAACCTCTCGGTGCATGGGACAGTGCTCAACCAACTGAGCCACACTAGCCAGGGCCGTCATTATCATCTTAGCAGCCCCTAAATGTGGAGTTCTTGCTATGTCCCAGACACCACGCTGTGCATCATGCTGCTTAGCTTACTGAATCCTCACGACAGCTCTGTATTTTATTTTTTAATTTATTTTGTTAATCCTCACCTGAGGATATTTTTCCATTGATTTTTAGATAGAGTAGAAGGGAGGGAGGGAGGGAGAGAGAGAACAAATTGATGGGAGAGAGACACATCCTCCTGCACAACCTGACCAGGGCCAGGGATGGAACCTGAAACCCAGGTACATGCCCTTGACTGGGAATCAAACCCTCGACCCTTCGGTCTGTGGGCTGACGCTCTAACCACTGAGCAAAACTGGCCAGGGCAGCCCCGTATTTTGTCAATAAGGAAACTGAGGCACAAAGAGGTCAGGTGACTCACCTGAGGTCGTATAAGAGGCTCAGACAAAACTAGGGTGCCCATTCTGGAGTCCCAGACACCACAGTGCTTGCTATGATCTGACCTCACCATGGAGGCTGTTTCCTGTCTCCGATATGTGACTGACCCCAAATGCCCAACTGAAATTCCCTCAAATGTCACTGAAGTGCCCGACCTCTGTGCAAGTCCAAGGAGAGGAACAGATGGCCCCGAGTCTCTTCAGGCTTCAGGGAGAGGCTCCCTCTCCTCCTGTGCCCCTCCGCAAGTGGCTGGCTGGCCCTTGACCATGCCACATATCTACCAGGAGCTCAAGAGCACAGACATGAAGTACCGGAATCGTGTGCGCAGCCGGATTAGCAACCTCAAGGACCCCAGGAACCCTGGCCTGCGGCGGAACGTGCTCAGTGGGGCCATCTCCACCGGCCTCATTGCCAAGATGACAGCAGAGGTAAGGGCTGGGGCCTGGAGCTCTGCGCACTGGGGTGGGAGGCCAGGCCCCTCCGGCTTTGCCCAGTTCTGAGGGGCAGTGGCTTGTGACCCCGTGGAGACGAGCCAGGGGCTCTTACCGTCAGGCCGTCTCTGACTCCGTCTGTCAGGGCTTCTGGACCGTCAGGATCGTGAACACGGCTAATACCTATTAGGCACTGTGCTGAGCACTTGAGACACACTGACCAGTTCTGTCCTCACACCAACTAGGGTACAAAGGTTTATTATCCCCATTTTATAGATGTGGAGGCTGAGGCTCAGAGGAGTTAACTGACTTGCCTATACACACAGCTAGAAAACATTCACGCCAGGAGGCAAGCTCTCGGGTCTCAGAGCACCCACTCTTTACTGCTTTGTTATCTGCCTCCCTCTCCTGCCTCGTTCAGTCCTGTAGCCCAGTACCCAGCTCGGGGCCCAGCCGGAACAGGAGCCTGTCTCCACCGAGCACAGTCCAGGGTAGGGAGACACACACGCTTACAAATATGTGTAAGACAGGTGGTAAGTGCCATGATAGAGCCATCATGGGAACTTAGAGGAAGGAAGGATCGATCCAGCTTGAAAGGCTCAGAAAGGGCAGGAAAAGGTCTGTTGGAGGAAATTACACACTTGGGAGCCGTGCCAAACTGGCTGAGTTTGAATTCTGTCTCTGCCACGTAACTGTGATCTTAGACAAGCCACTTAACCTCTCTGTGCCTCAGTTTTCTCATCTGTAAAATGGGAATAATAACAATAGCAATCTCATCAGCATAGAATGAGTTTAGAAGGTCAATACATGAAAAACCCTCCCCAGAATTAGTATATGATTCTATATATACCAACAATTTCATGTAACTGTCAGCACAGTGCCATGAATGAGAAGATATTATCCCCACTTTATGGATGAGGAAACTGAGGCCACACACAACTCATAAGTGACAGATGAGGATGTGAACCCAGAACTGTTTATTTCAGAGGCTGTATCTTGGAAAGAAAGACCTTGCACACACCCTCAGGTATGAGCGGCCAGAGCTAGCAGAGGGATTCCCCACAAGCACCTGGAGATGGCGCCACTAAGCACTAGCAACTGCAAGTGGCCCAGAGAAGGGGAGGGGAAAGGCCTGACATCCTAGAGTTGGGGTGTGCCTCGGGGTGTCTGGGAGTCCTCCAAAACCGCTGGCAAGAGTGGGCCTCTGGCCCTGGCCGGTTTGGCTCAGGGTTTAGAGTGTCAGCCCGAGGACCAAAGAGTCTCGGGTTCAATTCTGGTCAAGGGCACGTACCTTGGTTGCGGTTCGATCCCTAACCCTGGTTGGGGTTGTTCGGGAGGCAACCAATCGATGTGTCTCTCTCACATTGATGTTTCTCTCTCTTTCTCTCTCCCTCTTCCTCCCTTCCACTCTATCTGATAATCAATGGAAAAATATCAGATTAAAAAAAAAAAAAAAGAGTGGGCCTCTATGTGTGTGTGGTGTGTGTGTATACAGTCTGTGTGTATGTGTGGTGTGTGCAGTTAGTGTATGTGTGGTGTATGTAAATGTGGTGTGTGAGTGTTATGCAGTGTGTATGTACATTTTCACTGACTTCCTCGAATACCCAGAATAAGAAAGATCATAGCCTTATCTTTCGGATAAAAATGAGGAAATTGGCACAGGGTTATCTTTCTGCTTAATTTAAGATACCTGATCTTTGCCCGGCTTATGTGGCTCAGTGGATTGAGTGTCATCCCATGGACTGAGAGCTCCTAGTTCTATTCCCAGTCAGGGCACATGCCTGGGTTGTGGGCTCGATCCCCAGTAGAGGGCGTGTGGGAGGCAGCTGATCCACGTTTTTCACACTGATGTTTCTCTCTCTCTCCCTTCCCCTCTCTAAAAAAAATAATAATAAATCAATACAAACATTTTTTTTAAAAAACATCTGATCTGTTTAGGTAAATAGCAGTGTATGCCCACTTACAAATTGCAGCCTGGCTTTACAGCATATACTCCTCCCCTGCAAAGTGAAGCCTTGTGTTTGTTTTCTGTGCCCCTCACTCTGTGGCTCTGGCGTCCCTCTGCTTCTTTGTGTGTGTGTGCTGTGGGGATGCTATCAAGAGGCTGTCTTACAGGCAATTCCAGAGCCATGTTGAGAAACCAGGCCCAAGGGAACCAGGAACAAGGTTTGGCACCAGTTTGAGCCAAACCCCACGAGTTCCCAGAAGCTAGAGGTCAGAACAGAGCTGAGCATCTGGATTGGGACAGAGACAGGCCCCAGAAGTCCCAGCAAAGCAATTAGCCAAGCCAGACATGGCTGAAGTCAGGCCCCGCCCCAGAACTGTTCACTAGAACAGGACAAAGGAATCAGGAGATCAACCCAGGCCCAAAAAGAGGAGAGCAAGCCAGGAAGCTAGCAGGCCCTTGACAAGGGACTGCCAGGGCCAGCTGCTAAGGATACCCCTGCCAGCAGCCCAGGCAACATGGATGCCAAGGATATCTTCCTCCTGGGGTCATCTTTTGCTCCGGGCAAGAAGTTTCTACAAGTATAGGAGCATTTTCACTCCAATAAGAAAAAGCAGCTTGGTGTTGGGCTGCTTGCTGTGCTGGGGCTCAGAGGGCAGGGAGCCGCTGTGCTGGGGCTCAGAGGACAGGGAGCCCTGTGCTGGGGCTCAGAGGGCAGGGAGCCCTGTGCTGGGGCTCAGAGGGCAGGGAGCCCTGTGCTGGGGCTCAGAGGGCAGGGAGCCCTGTGCTGGGGCTCAGAGGGCAGGGAGCCGCTGTGCTGGGGCTCAGAGGACAGGGAGCCCTGTGCTGGGGCTCAGAGGGCAGGGAGCCCTGTGCTGGGGCTCAGAGGGCAGGGAGCCCTGTGCTGGGGCTCAGAGGGCAGGGAGCCCTGTGCTGGGGCTCAGAGGGCAGGGAGCCACTGTGCTGGGGCTCAGAGGGCAGGGAGCCCTGTGCTGGGGCTCAGAGGGCAGGGAGCCGCTGTGCTGGGGCTCAGAGGGCAGGGAGCCCTGTGCTGGGGCTCAGAGGACAGGGAGCCCTGTGCTGGGGCTCAGAGGACAGGGAGCCCTGTGCTGGGGCTCAGAGGGCAGGGAGCCGCTGTGCTGGGGCAGCCTGGGGCAGCGGATGGCTGTGTGGATGGACATCCTCTCCACGTGCCTGTCTCCCGAACTCCTTTGTCTCTTTCCTTGCCCATTCGATTCTCTCACTTTTCCTTCTCTCTTTTCCTCTCTACCCAGACATATCAAAGAATGGCCTAGATTCTGAGATATCCATTAGGACTGTTCAGTGGACATACTGTCGGCCCCACAGCAGAGGGATTTTGTCTGCTCGCTCTTCACCCAGCATTGAGCCCAGTGCCTGGCAACAAATTTTATCAAATTCACACTTGGGGCCCTTCTCTAACCGTGTATACAGCATGAGGAGTGTTCTCTCCTACCTTCATTTTCCTACCTTATTTTCTATATCACCGCATTTACTGCGTGTGTCTTTGGTGCTGTCTCCTACATGAGTTAGAGCAGAGGCAGGTAAATGGTTGGTGAGTGGATAGATTTTTTCCTCTGGTTTTGTTTCTTAGGTAGCACGCAAGACCATCTTTCCACAATCTGAGCCCCAGCCATGTCTCCCACACTCCTCACTCCGAGCTCCACTCCAAACGCCCTTCCCCAAACACGGATTCTGTCCTCTGATCTTTTGCATGGACTATTCTCTAAGTCTAGAATGTGCCATCCCCCCTGGGAAGTCCTGCTTATCTTTCACGGCTGGTGAAGGTGTCAGCTTCCTTCATAAGCTTCTCCTGCCCCCAGGCAGTTAGCCCCACACTGGAGGGGGCGGGGCTCTCCTTGCACTTCTGTGCCTTTGTTTTGTACCTCATAGGCTATCTTGAGGTTTTGTGTAAATGCTTGGCTACTGCACCAAATTAACGTTACCTGGGGACAGGAAGGGTGGGGGCGGCTCAGAGGCAGTGGTGTACTGAAACCGGCTCCTACCAACTCAAGAGAGATGGTTATGTGTAACTATTCCCAACTCTGCTTTCAGTTACATCGCATTAGTAGCTTGAAATTGGCCGTGATGGCCTGGCCGGTGTGGCTCAGTGGCTGAGCGTCGACCCATGTACCAAGAGGTTGCCAGTTCGATTCCTGGTCAGGGCACATGCCCAGGTTGTGGGCCTGATCCTCAGTGGGGGGCATGCAGGAGGCAGCCAATCGATGTTCTCTCTTCAATGTTTCTATTTCTCTCTCCCTCTCTCTTCCTCTCACTCTCTCTAAAATCAATAAAGAAAAAAAAGAAATTGGCCGTGATGGAAATATTTACACATGGAAACATAAATACTACAAATCAGCCAGTTTACCAGCACATCAGTGCAGTTAAAGACATTCAATAAATTGGCATCTAATAGATTTTGTTTATTTATGTTTGTTAATCCTCACCTGAGGATATTTTTCCATTGATTTTTTAAAAAAATATTGCCCTGGCCTGTTTGGCTCAGCAGTTAGAGCATCAGCCCACGGACCAAAGAGTCACAGGTTCAATTCTGGTCAAGGGGACGTAATTTGGTTGCATTTAGATCCCTGTCCCTGTTGGGGTCATGCGGGAGGCCACCAGTCAGTGTGTCTCTCTCACATGGATGTTTCCCTTTCTCTCTCCTTCCCTCTCACTCTATCTGAAAAAAAAATCAATGGAAAAATATCCTCAGGTGAGGATTAAAATAAAATTTAAATATATATATATATATATGTTTATATTGATTTTTTAGAGTGAGAGGAAGGGAGGGAGAGAAACATTGATTGGCTGCCTCCTGCATGCCCCCTATTGGGAATCGGGCCCACAACCTGGGCATGTGCCCTGACCAGGAATCGAACTGGGACCTCTCAGTCCATAGGACAATGCTCAATCCACTGACCCACTCCTGCTGGGCGCCATTGATTTTTTTGATAGAGTGGAAGGGAAGGAGGGAGGGGTGACAATTGATGGATGTGTCACTCTCATTAATGTGAGTGACTCATCCACTGATTGTCTCCTGCATAACCCAAACCAGGGCCAGAGATCAAATCTGAAACCCAGGTAGTGCCCCTGACTGGAAATTGAACCTACAACCCTTTGGTCCGTGGGCCAGTGCTCTAACCGCTGAGCCAAACCAACCAGGGCCATCCAGTAGATTTTTTTTCTTTATTGATTTTAGAGAGAGAGAGAGATAGAAACATCGATGAAAGAGCACATCAACTGGCCGCCTCCTGCCTGCCCCCCACTGGGGATTGGGCCCACTACCTGGACATGTGCCCTAACCTGGAACGAAACCAGCGACCTCTAGGTGCATGGGTCGAAGCTCAACCACTGAGCCACACCAGCTGGGCATCCAACAGATTTTAAATGAACGAATGCATTATGCTCTGGGAAATCCCCCCCAAATAAAAGTCAGCTGCTTTTTGCTTATATGACGTTGGCTTGACTTGCTTTTCTATATACCCCGTCATTGGTTAGGACCTATTCCTTGAATTTAACACAGTAGGATTTAAACATTCGTGTGCACCAGAATAACGGGGGCACTAGTAAAAATGCGTATTCCTGGGCCTTCCCTTCGCGGTTTGGATTCCTGGGAATCTGCATTTTGTCATGAAGCCCAAGTAGTTATAGTGCAGTGGTCAGCATTAGATTAAGTGGTCACTAAAATCATCTGACCTTTGTGCCAATCTGCTCTCCGTGGTTCAAGTGTCAGGATAGAAAGCAACAATGGAAGTGTTTAGCCACTCCCAAATCCTCACTCATTTTAGCATTAGCCTCTGCTGTCCTCCTTCCCCCAAACCAACCTTGACTAGAGTTCCCCCAGGTTTGAGTGTCCCCCTCTCTGCTCTCCTCTGGCAGAAGCTTACAGGGAGTCAAACGGCCAGGGAGGTGGCTGAAGAAGGGAAGGACCTAGATAATGCGGATACTAAGTGTCTGCAGTGAGTTGACACAAGACAGGAGAGTCCGTTCTGTAGGAACTTAAAGATGTCTATGACCCACTTACAGGTAGGCCGTCAGTGGTGTGAACCCAGGTGTTTCAGGTCCTGCGTGGGTGGGGACAGCAACGGCAAGTCATAGTGAGACCCAGGTTCCCACAGGGCAGACTGGGCTGGGCAGTGATCACAGCTTGGACTGGCCCTGGGTCACGTCCAGACTGGAAGGATGAGGAGAACATCATAGATCAGGCGGTCACTGGTCAAGTCAGCTTAAGCAGGAAGGTTCAGGCATGTGCCTAAGGCCCTGGCAAGGCAGGGTGAGACCAGATCGGAGGGGCAGAAGCTGTGTGCCTTCTGCTCCCCTGTACACGCCCTTCTGCACTTGGCCCAGCCAGAGCCCCCCAGGTTGGCCCTTCCTCCCAAAGGCAGAATGGAAACTCTTCAGGTATGACCTTTTTCCAGCTGGGGCAGGGCCAGGAGTCCAGGCCTCCTCCAGCTCCTGGTACTCCATCCAGCATGTCCCCCCTCCTCTGTTCTGGCTCTCTAGAAATGAGGTGTGGGGCCGGGCCCCTGGGACTCTCCAGCCCTGAAGGACAGAAATGTTTCTCTGCAGGAAATGGCCAGCGATGAGCTGCGGGAGTTGAGGAACGCCATGACCCAGGAGGCTATCCGGGAGCACCAGATGGCCAAAACGGGCGGCACCACCACCGGCCTCTTCCAGTGCAAGAAATGCAAGAAGAAGAATTGTACCTATAACCAGGTAGGGTGACAAGGAGAGGGGCCCAGGGTAGAGGAAGCTACAGGGCATAGAGCTGGAGAACCAGAGAGAACCCAGGGAAGAGCCAGAGGGGGAAAGTGTTAAAACTCCAGGCTGCAGAGAAAAGGGCAAATTTTGGTGCACCAATATGTACCCTAGAAAATGCTCTTCTGCATGTACAATCACCCAGATTTGTGTCTGTGAGGCTGGGCCCGTGTGTTCTGGCTGGGCCGGCAGCAAGACTCAGAGGAGCTAGACTCCCAGGGCACAGCACTGTAGAGTCACAGGGGTTTGGAAGGGAACGTGGCAATATAAAACTCAGCTCTTTCACTTTACACACAGGGAAACTGAGGCCCAGACAGGGGACAAGCTTTGCAGCTTTGTCCAAGATGGCAAAGATGGTCAGTGGCAGAGATAGTAATAAATCTAGATCTGGACCTTTCTGCCTCCATCACAGCCAACTTGGTGTGTAAAGCCTAAGGGATCCAGCCCCGAGGACTAAGGGTGAAGACCGCTGCCCCTGTGTGGGGAGCCATGTAAGGCTATGGAGGCCCCTTCTCTGGAAGACTTGAAACCAGAGAACCATCTCCTGTTTCCGGGTGGCACATATCATACCCTTGGGGCACCGATGTTCTTGGATTCTAATTGGTACTTAGTCATTCTGGAACTCTGTTTATTCCTCCATGGGCTCAGCAAGCAAGATTTATCCAGAGCACCTTGCCTGTGGGGATCTGTGGCTACAGCAGAACACAGTCAGCCTTGCCATTCAGCAACCGTCCCTCAGAGACTGTCCATTCAGGAATTCCAAGATGTTGTGCAAGTCCCTGCTCTCCTCCGAGCACATTCCCCTGTGGAGGGTGTGCTTCCTGCTCCTGCCCCCCCAGCTCCCCAGCCAGAAGTAAACTGCCCACTAGCAAAGTTTTCTCTGCACAGAGGAACCCCAGTGTTATCCTTCCTTCGGGTGTCATTGCTCTCCAGTGACGAGGCGGTGCTAAGCTGTGTCCTCCTGGTCAACTGCTGGGCTCCCTCGTTAGCTGGGGACTACCCCCCATCCCGTAGACTCCCAGTGGACATCGTTCATAGCTGAGTTAGCAAAGTGAATGTGCTCTATGTCGTGGCCATCTATAGAAAATCAGAATAGCAATTGTTAAATCTGGAAATGCCATGGATTTGCTGTGGGAAACCCGGTTCCTGCCCTGGAATGGATCAGGTAAGGGGATGAGAAACTAGAAAACGTAACATTAAATGGGCTCATCAGGGCCGCGTGTCTGCACCTGAGGCAGAGAGACGACCACAATGATCCTCAAACCTCATTTTCTCTCTGGGCCTCATTTCTTCTGCCTGTAAAATAGGGAATGAACTAAATGATCTCTAGGGGTGCTTCCTGCTCACCCAAAAGGGCATGTTCAGAGGTGAGTCAGGGAATACTTCCTGTACGAGATGAGTCTAGAGGCAAGAGAGGAGAAACAGTTCAGAAGGATCAACAAGAGTAAAAGTGCAAAGTCAGGTTGAGCCAGTGAGATACTGGAAGTGAGCTGACAGACCTGCAAGAGGAGGAGAAGAAATACATTTTAGAGTTCTCAGTGATAAAGGAATTGCCACAGTGGGATGGCAATAACAGTGCTGAGCTCTGGGATTTGGACCTACTCCTGCAGGCAGTGGGAGCTATAGCAGGTCCTAGAGCAGGGGAGTGACTTCATGAGTGGTCTTCTCTCTGTCTCAGGTGCAGACACGCAGCGCTGATGAGCCCATGACTACCTTTGTCTTATGCAATGAGTGTGGCAATCGCTGGAAGGTCTGTATCTTTCTCCCTCTCCACCCCCTACCCCATCACCCACAGACACTGCCCCACATAAGGAGTAGGGTACTCACAGCCAAGAAGGGGCCTCGTGCTCAGGGGCTCACCAGCCTGTACAGAGTGGGTCTGCAGAGCTGGAGAGCATGGCAGGTTGCTGGTGGCAAGGCAAGGAAAGAGTGCACGTGCATGTGTTCCTTCGGTAAGGCCCCTGGCTGGGAGAAGGGGAAGCAGCCCACATTTTATCAGAGAACGGGCAAGTTAATCATTTTAGCACAGAGGGAATCAGTCGCTCCCCACCCCGTCCTCCAGATCCACAGAGGAAAAACAACAGCACTCTGCATTTGGACCACACCTCTTTACAAGTACTTTACCAGATGTTATTTCCTTTGAACCCGGCCACAGCCAGGGACGAGGAAGGCTGAGCCGTCAGAGGGGCGGGCCTAGCTCCCCCATGCTCCCAGGTCATCCTCCCTTCCCAAGGCAGCTCTGAAAAAGTTTACACTACCTAAGGCTGTAACCTGGGCTGCCCCAGCTCCTGCAAAGTCAGAGGTTTTGTTTTCAGATATGGGAGCCAAGCAAAGACTCCTCCAGAAAGCTCCTTCCTGCCATGTCTTCTGAAGGAACTCAGTGTGGTCCTGTGATTAATGTCAGTTTCCAGTACCACCTGACTTGCATGTGCAGTGTGTGATGTCTGGGCCACCAGGCAGGCTGTGGGTACTCCAGACATTCTAAAGTTCTTAGCAAGGAGCCCCAGGCTGAGCATGGGCCTGGGTGTCGGGAGCCCTGGTTTCAGGTCTCCACTCTGCCCTACTCGCTGTGTGACCCTGAGCATCTTAGTCCCTCCCTGGGCAAAGGGCGATGATAATGCTTTTCTCCAGTGACTGACGTGAAGGTGATTACATCTGCACACACACTTGGCAAACAGCTATGAGAAACATTCCTTTATACTACTACTCTCACTTTCGGACGAGGAAACCGAGCTACCGAAATGCTTCACAAGCATAAGGTCACACAGTTTGGAGCATGAAAGACAATGCTCCAATTTCCCAATCCACTGAGTTCCTCCAACTTTACTGAGGACCTCGATGGCCCTGAGGCCTCCTTAGATCTGCTGTCTTTGTAAATGTAAAAGTCAGATGATTGTGTGTTTCCCCTTCATTCATCTACTGCGCACTTAAGAAGAAGACCAGTACAGTGGCCTAGTGGTGTAGAGCATGGGCTTCGGCATCAGGTTCAGATCCTTGTTTTATTACTTACAAAGTGACTTTGCTAAGTGACCTGAACTCTCTACGCCTGGATTTCCTCCTCTATGAAATGGGGGTATTAATATCCAGCCCACAGAGCTGCTCTGGGGATTAGGGAAGGTCATACACAAGAAGCATTAGTGGGGCCTCTGATAGCTCATGTGGTATCTTTGTCAAGTTAGGAAAAGGGGTCCCTGCCTTCAGACCGACCCAGCCTTGCACCTGGGTACAGAGTTTGGCAAACAGCAGAGGCTGAGTTTTAGCTTCAACCTGCCCCTGTCACCAGGCTGTCTTGTACAGTGAACAACCTACATAGCCACACAAAAAAGCCCTGAGCACCTATGTTTCTGGTGCATAGAAACCACCATCTGTCTTAGTCTGAGTTTGTCACCTACTAGTGTTATGGGAGCTTAGGCAAATCACTTAACCTCTCTGGGTTGCTTCCCTACCTGTGAAAATGGGAGTGCCTGCCTCCCAGGGTGATTGTGAGGACAAAATGAGTTAACACATGTTAATGCTGCCTCGCCTGGAATAAGTGCCCAATAAATGATAGCTCTTGTCATTGTTACCTTGGGGAGAGGACATTCTGCCGGCTGCAAACCCAGCTCCTCCTCCCTTCTTCCTCGTAGTTGGCGAGGCTGGGCCCACTACAGGTGGCAGCTACATGGCTTCTGACCACGTTTTCAGGTAGTGTCCATTGCCATGTGGCAGGCTGAACATCTAACCGAGTGATTAGTGATGATCACAGTGATATATTTTGACCATGAATCGAGAACACATCACGCGTCTGGCATCAAATTTCCATTCATTTATCACCTGATATCCTTCTTGCATTGCCGGCATCAGGATCCCTTTTTACAGCTGAGTGATTTGCTCTGGTCTGTGTGGCTCCAGACCTTACCTTCTTTTTCATGTCCCCTCCCCTAGCCTCCTTGGGTGACACAGGGAAAGCTCTAAAATTGTGTTGCCTTTTTGGTTTTGTAGTTCTGCTGATAGAACTGCCAGCCAGGATGTCAGTGAACAAGCTGAGGAAGAACAAGGAAAAAGCACTAAGCCATCGTAACTGGAGAAAAAAAATAAAAATTAAAATGAAGAAAAATGCTGAACTCTGAATGGGGTACTAGGGATCAGAGGGAGGATCCTTTTGCAAGTTCATCATCAGTGACTAATAATGATTGGCTAACAGAGGGGCCTAATTGGGGTACCATGCTAAGAGTCTGTGCTGACAAACCTCTTGGAGAAGCTCAGACACTCGTGTCCAATCTTGAACAGTGGGCTGGCAGACCTTTGCTTTGAGTCCCTTCCCTCACAGCCAAACCTCTCAGCCCTTTCTGAATTGAAAAATAAAAGACTGATGCCAATCTTACCCCAGCCCACCGCAGAGCCACCACACTCACAGGACACTGGGCACACGATTTGGCGCAGGCAGATATGACGTCCACGCCATGTGGAGAGATTTCTTCCCTTCTCCGCATCTTTCCCCAAACTCCATCATTCCCTGTTCATACTGGCTTTGGGGGATCATCCAGGGAACAGATCATCTGAAACTGAGTCTTTCTGCCGAAGGGTGCGGCGGTGCCCCTCAGTTGCACGGCCTTGGCAGGGACTGAGCCTCGGAGCCTGCCCAGGCCTGGCAGTGCCTTCCCCACGGCTCCATCTGTGGCCCAAGCTTCAGAGGAAGTCTTCAGGGAGGGTCCTTGTCATGCTTCTCCCCTGATGACACCGGCTTGCTTTTTAAGCTGATAGGAATTATAGGCAAAGCTGGAATCTTCTGGAAGAGCCTTGGGAGCAGGTCTGGTGGGCCCATCCTGGGTCTTAGTCTCTAACTATCCCTGGCCTTCTGGCAGCCTCAGCCTGAGCCTCCTGGGCTCTGTTTCCTAAAAGGGCTGACATGCGGGGCCTGGGAACTCTAGGGAGCCTGGGCGAGTCACTTACCCTCTCTGAGCTGTGTCCTTACCTGTAAAAACAGGAGTAGTTCTATGCCTACCTCACAGGGTGATTGTGCAGAGGCCGCTGGATCTCCATGCGCCTTGCAGCACCCTTAGGGCAGCTGTTCAGAGTAACTTCAGCCCAAGTTCTTTATACGCCTTGGGCATCATCCACTCTGAACTGGTTATCACCCACCCCCTTGTACCAGCCAAGCGCCTCCTCCTGGATGAAGCCTGTGAACAAACTGCACAGAAATCTGCCGCCATCTTCAGTTTTTCAACAGTCAGATTTGGAGCGGGTCCTTTGGAAGGCTTGAAAATCCTCTCACAGAAGATCCAACACACACAGTCCATAAATGGCAGAACCAGGACCGAAACCCAGGTCTCCCGTTTCCTGTCATTGTGCTCGATGCAATGAGAGATCCCGGACCAAACACAATGCTTGACGCATATACCTTCCAGGAATTCCCAGCCTGGAAAGAAATCCCAGGCTCAGACTTCCACACCAGACGGGATGTGCCACACGCCTGAGGTACAATTATTACCCACAGAAGTGGGGATGGGTGTTGCTTAGATACCCAGGAGCTCCTTAAACTTTAATATGGGGGAGAATCTGCCTGGCCAGTGTGGTTCAGTGGTTGAACATTGACCCATGCACCAAAAGGCCGCCAGTTCAATTCCCGGTCAGGGCACATGCCCAGGTTGTGGGCCCGATCCCCAGTGGGGGGCATGCAGGAGAAGGCCAATCGATGTTCTTACTCATCAATGTTTCTATTTCTCTCTAAAATCAATAAAGAAAAAAAATATATATATGGGTGGGAATTCCCTGGGGTTATTAAAGTGCAAATTTTGATTCCATGGTCTGGGTGGGGCCTGAGATGTGCCCTTTCCAACAAGCTCCCAGGTGCTGCCCATGCTGCTGGTCCACACTTGAGTAATAAGGGTTGAGATGTCCAGATTTTTCTCTACATTATCCAATCCTCCATCTAAATGTCTAGAAAACAAAAGTGGGACAAAATAGCAACTATCCATTTAATAATGTCAATAAATGTTACTTTTGGGCTGTTTAAAGATGGCACCTTGGGGTGATTTTCAGTAGTCACTATCTAAATATCCATTGTGCTCCTGGTGTCATAGGGATTTACAGCCTAGGAAAAAATACAGAACTGAATCTCCACCCTCAATGACTTGACTGTTTACAAGAGAGATGAGTCCGAATAAACAGCAAAAGGACAGGTCGGCTCCAGTCCACTCATCTACACAGCATACACCTACATTCACTAAAGGACACAGAAAAGCCCGAATAGGCCTCAGACTGTGATCACCAGCAGGTGTCAACACCCTCCCAACTGGTCTGTGTCCACCCGGACCCACTGCGCAGACCAGAATAGATGTTTCAAAATTGCAAATCTGGTCATGTTACAGCCCCTCCACTCTCCCACTCTCACTTAAAACCTTCCATTCCCACCCCCACCCCCACTCCACCCCCCAGCCCCGCTCCTGGCTTGTCTACAAGGCCCCGCAGGGCTGGCCTCTGCCTCGCCCCCACACTCTGTGCTCCAGCCACACTAGCCATGCTGTGCTCGTCCTTGTCCCACAGTCACCGCACACACGCTGTTTGCTGGAGCACACGATTTAACCCCATCTCGACCATATCAAAGATGACAAGAAGCTGCCTGCAGCCTGTTAGATCATCCTGCAGTAGCCTGATCTCAAAGATGAGGAGGATGTGAACTGCAAGGGAGTTAGCGTGAACTTCTGCCACCCAGGAAGGCTTCCTAAGGGAGGGGAGCTGGCTGCCTAGCAGGAGGGAAAAGACAAGGTCAGGGGAGGTGAAACAGAGGCGACATGCTTGGGATGGAGGGCAGAGGTCTCACCAGGAATGCTATGGCCAAAAGACCTTGAAACTGAAAGTACATTCAAGATCCTATGACACATTTAGAAGATGTTTTGAAAGGTTACAGGAACCTGAAATATTATATGGAATGAAAAGTCTTTCTTAGTAGTCTCATCCAGACGACCAAATCTCTAACTTTAGCTCTGAGGTTTCTCGAGCTCTAGACTCGAGTCACCAAGTGCCTATTTGAATATCTCCCCCAACTACCCGCCCTGGTCCTCTCAATACAATTATCCTGAAATTGAACTCACATCTTCTCTTTCTTAAATTCCCCTCCTGCCTTTTTTCTCTTCCTCAACTACTAGTTCATTACTGAGGACCATCTTGGACCCTTCTCCTTTCCCCTCTTCACTTTATCAGTTACCAATTGTATAGCCTCTCCCTTGTCCAACCCTTCTCTCCATTGCCATCACTATCAATATTGTCTTTCAGGTTTTCTTTTTTCTTGGACTTATGCAAAGACCTTCTGCTTGTCTCCCAGTTCAAAGCATTTCCTACCTTCCCTGCGTGGCTCTGAGCACCGCTTCCCTAATTACCTCCAGTGAATTTCGACCAGCTATCAAAGAAAATGCAAACTCCTTGGTGTGGCTTTCAAAGCTCCCCTCCATCTGCCTTCTGCCTGTCTTTGGTGGCTTATCTTCCAACCCAGTTATCCATTTTCTCCAGCCTAAGGGAAATAATGCCCTGTTTTTGAAAACCTGCTGTACCTCCCCAAATGTGACTGCCTCTTCGGATTCTCCCTCCCCCACTCTATCCAAATCTTACCCATTCTTCCAGGCTCATCTCAGGTGTACTGCACATCTCCTGTGAAGTCTTCTGGCCACAAAAGGTGCTTGCTCAGAACTCCTACAGTGCTGTGAAACTCTAATAATTATACTGCATTCTACCATGGTGATGATGATTTCTTTGTATAATAGTGTCTGTTGTTAATAACCTATCAGTTCCTAAACATTTGCTAGGTGAGTATCTTGGACACCTTTTGTAACTTCTCCATGCCTTCTTTTTTAATCTGTAAAATGGTGTAATAGGACCTAACTCAAAGAATTGTTGTGAGGGCTCATTAGAATCATTCCTGACACAAAGCACCTGATTAGTAAACATTAGCTGTTGTTATTATGAGTAGAGGGGAATACTTTATATTGTTCAACCAACCCTCGGACCCTATGAACTAGGTTACTATTATTATACCCTTTCTTAATTGTAAAATATACATAACATAAAATTTACCATCTTAACCATTTTTAAGGGTACATACAGTTCAGTAGTGTTGAATACATTCACATTGTTATCCAGCCAATTTCCAAAGCTCTTTTCATCTTGTAAAACTGAACCTCTATACCTATCAAACAACAATCTTCATTTCCCCCTCCCCCAGCCCCTGGCAAGCACTATTCTACTTTGTGTCTGTGAACTGTATTATTATATACTTTTTACAGACTGAGAAAACCAAGACTCAGAAAGTACTTGCTTCTAGGAGACAGAATCTGAACCTACACCCAGACCCGTATTCATGCTCTGAGCCACTCTGAAATATGGTTTCACCTCACAGAGACTGATGCATTTTACTTCCTCCATGACAATGACGGCCACTGTGTACCAAGGCCCTCCTTTGTGCCCATGTGTTTTGCAGCCATTCTCACATTTAATCTCTTTTTTAAATTATTATTTTGAGAGAGGAAGGGAGAGAGAGAGAAACAGTGATTTGTTGTTTCATTTATTTCTGCATTCATTGGTTGCTTCTTGTATGTACCCTGACCAGAGATCAAACGTGGTCTAACCAACTGAGCAACCCGGCCAGGGCCTCTCACATTTAATCTTCACAGCAGCCCTGCAGTCATTGTGGGGGGGTGGTGTCCTATCTTCCAGCACAGTGTCTGGTACAGAGTAGGCACAGTAAGTATGTTTGGTGAGTATGTGCCTATTTGATGCCTGTAAGTAGGCTAAACAAACTAAATAAGTTTTTAATGCAATGGTTTACATTTTTTGAAAATGTTCTCTTAGGAGAAAACCAGCTGAAATGCATGAAGGGCAACTCCCCCCCTCCCCACTCTCCCTGCAGGGTCAATCTGCTCTTCTCACCCCAGGCCAGCCCCCAGCTTCCCCCCATCTGCACCTCATCACCAGCTTTGCTGATCCACAGCCAGAGGCAGAGACAAATAGGAAGGCAGGCAAGGGGACAGGACACTGTCCCTGCTATGCTTCCTCTCCCTGCCACTCCACCCCCACACTCTTCCCTCTAGCCATACCCAATCCTGACCATTCTGGAACACGGTCTGTCCTTTCACGCCTCCATGACTTCGCACATGCTGTTCTTGAAGATGGGAATGCTGTCCCTCCCCTTGTTCTCCACCTCCAAGACTCCTACAGTCTTTGCAAGCCAGCTCGGATGTCATCTCCTCTGTGAAGCTTCCTCTCATACCCCTCAGCTATGAGTCCACCTCTCCTTGGTGCAAACTATTTCATCATCCATATACTATAGCAGCTAGACTGCAAGTCAGTGTGTTTCCCATGTCCCCAATTCCTTGTGCTGCATTGAGGCTTCATCTCTGTTCCTAGCATGGTCAAGAAAAGCCCAGGTCACTTCAGTTATTCGATATTACTGGTATATTGGAAAATGAAGAGATGACAAAACAAGATCACAAATATTAAGGCATATTTTTTAATGTTTAATGCTTCTAATACAAAAAACTACAACATAATTGTGCAGCTCACAAAATAATTATAAAGTTATTAAAACATAATAATTTACAGTGCTCCATGGGCACTGTGGTCTACTTATAAGAAACAAGCTTGAGATATACAAGGAGGGTCTTTGATTAAACTAATCAGTGGATCTGACATAACCTATAACTCCATCTGAAGATCCTGGGCAAATGGTTCCCTTGGCCTCTTTCCCCAGAGACAGGCTGCTGTCTGTGCACCCAGTGTGCTCACTGTTTGCCGAATGATGGGACAAATAGTTTTCCAAATTGGTTACTGAAAACCCACATACAATAAGTATTCCTGAGAAACAATAAAGTCCTGAACCATGAGGCAGGAAGCCACCTCCCTCTCCAGTGACCCAACCCTCAGAGTCCAGCTAAAGGCTGCAACAGGAAGCCCCTCGCTACCTTTCTTTCCTCCCTCTCTTCACTGCCCCGCCCCCAAGGGCACTGAAAGGAGTCATGCTTTCCATCTCTCTCAGCCTCTCCTTTCCACCCTCTGGAGGGTCCCAGGTGAAGAAAGAGCAAAGCACTTACTCACAGGAGGAGGCAAGCAGCCAAGCTGGGTTTAGAGAGTAGCCCTGCCCCCAGCCAGGCCTGGGAATAAAAGAAACAGCAGAGGACAAAGAAGGATTTAAAGCACTGGAGCAACGGGGAAGAAAAGGCCTAAGAAAGTTTACAAAGCAATCTGTCAAAGAAGGGATGAAAAGGGAGTCCTGCTGGGCCGAGGGGCTAGGCAGCTCAGCTCAGCTCACCTTAGGCCCAGTTAGAAACCTGCAATTATTCAGCCAAAGTATGAGCAGATATCCCTCCTCCAGCCCCAGAGGTTTTTCTAAGGGCGAGGCCTTAACTTGCTGGGTTCCTGGCAGCTCCAAATACCTCTGCTCTACTGGGCTCAATTCACCAATTTGCTTGAATCCACCAAACTGGTACAACTTCCAGTTCCCTCTGGATTTCCAGCAGAAACGTTATGTTAGGGTAAGGTCACCAGCAGATCCTCATAGCTATGGAGCCATTCTGACTTCCCAGATTTTCTGAGCCAGTGAAAATATCCACAGGCCTTTTTGGAAGTCTCCCTTGCTGCCCGGGGCAGGATTAATAACAGCTATCATCTGAGTGCTCACTTTAAGTCGCCCCACTTAGAGCTCACCACTGCCTTAGGTGTGATTACCCCGTTTTACAGAGGAGAGACTAGACTTTCCAAAGAATACACAGCCTGGATTTCAACCCAGGTCTGACTGACCGACCTTGACTGTCTTTTGGGGATCCTCTGTGATTCCATTTTATTGGTATCCCATGTCAATTTTAGATAGGGTAAGATGGGACACTTCTGTGGTATCTAAAGAATTAATAGCCTCACAGTTGGGGGTGAAGAGTGGGAGAGCCTGCCTCATGGCTGGGTAGAGTCCTTGTTCTTTTTAGACACTTGAGTAATTTAACCATAAATAACTGGGCACTGGGAACAGGACACTCACTAATAAAAGCATAGCCTGGAGTCATGTTCGAGGAAAAAAAAATTCAAGTCACTCAGTGGGTGGATGTATCTGCAAAACAAAAGAAAAGCCCCTTTCCCAGCTCAGGCAGAGAAGTCTCCTGTACAGCTAGAGACAACAGGCTTCTGGGCACGTAGCCAAGGTTCTGGGGATATTTATAACTTGAAGAGGGTGGGAGTCCCTAATAAGCTGCTATATTCTTTTTCCATCACTTCCCTCTCCAAGGCTACAGCGAGCTCAGAGCTCTTCCCCACGCAGAATGCCTGCTTTTCCCAGTGCTAGGCTTCCATTGTCTAATTTTCTCATCCTGGCTGGGGAAAAGGAAGGCTGCAAGTCCTTCCGTTCGGAAGAAATCCAGTTGAATGCAGCTTAGCTGCTGGTGGTGTTTTTGGCTAGCTGCTGTGGTCTCACAGGGATATGCCTATGAGCCTGTGGTTTCTGAGCTGCCTGAGAGTCTGAGGTCTCGGGAATCTGTGAGTCTTTGGGATCCGCCTACGATTTCTGGGTTTTGCCTGCAAGTCTACGGATTCCAGATCTACCTGCGGGTCTGCGATATACGGAATCTGTCAGTAGTGATCTCTAGAATCTTTCCGAACGCCTGAAGTCTCAAAGAACTCTGCCTGCGGATTTGGAATCTGTTTGGGGCCTCTCGGATCCTGGAGCCGGCGATCTAGTGGATCTTTTGCGGGTCAGGAGGTAAGTCTGTTCGTTCTCAGCTCGGGTTTTCGGCTTTCTATCTTCAGCTGATCAGAGACTGCTAACATCCTGAGGGTCCGCCCGGCTCAGGCTCAGAGGCTCATCGGTGCCAGAGGCCGCCAGGAACCCTTTGGGCAGACACCCCTCAGGATGATAAGGTTGGCTCTTCCCAGCGCTGGGGCCTGGCTCGCTCCTCCTTGCGCGCCCTATCCCCCACCCTCTCTCAGGGGTTTGGCTTCCCCTCTACTAGGAGCAACTCAGCACGCCCCTCAAGGGGCGCCTTCTTTAGAAGGACGCGGTCAGAGTCCCCTAGAGGGTTAATAGCGAGGGAGCTTGGACACCGCCTGTCCCAAACACCGACCGCGCTCCCTAGCTCTCCGGCGGCGCCAGGCCTCTTGGGAGTTGTAGTCCGCGTAGCAGGGTGCAAACGCCGCAGGCACTGCCGGGAGATGTAGTGCGTAGGCGGAGCTCAAAGTTCCAGCGCGGCTGCCGAGTCTTCCCTGGGGAGTGGGCGGCTGCCTCTTTCCTCTCAGGCCCCGGCTGTCAAATGAGTGCTAATCCCAGCGGAACCCTACACAGGCCAGCGCCTAAATTAGGCCAGGCGTCGCATTTAAGGTCCGATTCAAGATAAGCTGCTAGGGACGTGCGGAGAAGCAGGGCAACTTCCTTGGCTTAATCGAGCTGATGTCTCCAATAGAAGAAAGCAGAAGATATTCTTCGCCAGCTAGGAGGACGCGCTTCTTTCTTCACTCTTTTGTTCTTTTCCCACCTTGGCTTTTGGCCCCGACTGGCCTTTGTACGCCAGAATGGAACTCAAACTCCCGGCAGGCCACAGGGGCAGGCGCAGGCGTGATAGAGGCATCCCGCCAGGCTACAGGAGGCGGGCATTATGTTCGGCTTTTAATTGGCAGAGCGTTTTTCAAGCTTCGCTCGTTGATTGGCTGAAGAAGCTGCCGGAAAGGGCTCAGCCTCGAGATGGAAGAGCGGAGGCGTTCTGTGGGCTGGGCTGAGAGCCTCCTCCCAGAGACTGCAGCGGCTTGACCCCCCGGCCCAGTAGGGACCGAATCGGGGAGTTGTCCTACTAAATTCTGGCATTGCCTCCACCCCGTGGTGGCGGAGACACAGAGGGCTGGTAGCGCTCGAGGGTCAAGGAGGAGAGTGACCCTGCCCAGGTCCAGGGCCCTCCCCAGCCGCCTGGCAGCCAGAACTCCAGCCCTGGGGAGTGGGCAGGGCCTGTTTTCTGTGCCTCACGCCCTGCTTTTCGCCTCCTTTAGTGCTGTCTGCTAGCTGCTTTTCCTGCTCTCTCTCCTGGGAGGCGAATCCTTGAGCCCGAGATGGCAGCCACCCTGCTCATGGCTGGGTCCCAGGTAAGCCGGGGGTGGCTTCGCCGACCCTGCCACTGCTTATCCACCTGGTCCTGGCATTTCTTTGCACTGTAAATCCCTGTGGGAAATTCCCTGGGATTAGTAATTAGCTCGCTTCGGTATTGTGCCTTCAGGGACCCAGTACCAGAGTTTAGCCACAAACAAACATTTATTGAACACCTGCTGTATGCCTTTAAATATCGGGGAGACAAAAGATGCATGAAACGGACCCTCCCCGCCTGCTCACAATCTATAGGGAGACAGATACATCCGGTTAACTGTGATACAACGTGATAAGAGCCCATTTGCTGTAGGAACAGAGTGTTGTGGTGTGGGAACGAAGGACTGTGAGTGATGAATTCTGCCCAAGGGGTCGGAGGGAGGAGTGGAGCCCAGCAGAGGGATGGGGGTTACTGTTACTGAAGAATAGTTGGTACTGGAACAGGGCTTGAAAGAACAGTAAGATTTCCAGAGGAGGGCCCAGCACTTCCATTCATAATTTGCTGTGCTTCATACATTCTTTTTATTTCTTTTCTTTTTTTTTTTTTAATCCTCACCGGAGGACATTTTTCCATTTTTTGTTCGGATAGAGTGGGAGGGAGAGAGAGAAAGAGAGAGAGAGAAACATCAACGTGAAAGGGACACATCGAGTGGCTGCCTCCCGAAAGACCCAACCAGGGCCGGGGACAAACTGCAACCACGGTACATGCCCTTAGCAGGAACTGAACCCAGGTCTCTCTGGACAGCAGGCCTACGCTCTAACTGCTGAGCAAAACCGGCCAGGGTTCTTTTTATTTCTTAAAACCCTTTGTCACTTAAATATTTGTACATTAAAGATTTTCCTCATCTGAAATAAAAAAGAATAATAGAATTTCTCTAGTTTGAGAAAGATATTCCAGGAAAAGAGGGACACTGTGCATAAAGTTATGGAGCCATGTGTTCTGAGCAAAGTACAGCTAGCAGTGGTTCTCAACCTTCCTAATGTCGTGACCCTATAATACAGTTCCTCATGTTGTGGTGACCCCCAGTCATAAAATCATTTTTGTTGTTACTTCATAACTGTAATTTTGCTACTGTTATGTCTTAGGCGACCCCTGTGAAAGGGTCATTCGACCCCCAGAGGGCTCAGGTTGAGAACCGCTGAAGAGGATAAAGTTCTGTGCGGCAGGGATATCTGGCCAATTCGACCAGAGCAATTAGCATGTGAATTGCTCTCTTCTTTACTATATCTCTTTCTGGCTTGTTTATTTCTTCTTTGGACTATACAAATCAAACGATACCTTTTGCCTCCTCAACAATTTTAGCCATGTCTGTAATTTCAAGGAGAAAAACTGGTACTAACCTTGGAGACAGCAAGTAATGAGGAAGCATTGTGTGATTTCAGGCACCTGTGACATTTGAAGATATGGCCATGTACCTTACCCGGGAAGAATGGAGACCTCTGGACCCTACACAAAGGGACCTTTACAGGGATGTTATGCAGGAGAATTATGGAAATGTTGTCTCATTGGGTAAGTAAGGATTCTCTACCATTCTTCTCTCCATTTTGTTTTTTTTTTTTGTTCAGATAGAGTGGGAGGGAGAGAGAGGAAGAGAGAGAGAGAGAGAGAGAGAGAGAGACATCGATGTGAAAGGGACACATTGAGTGGTTGCCACCCGCACGACCAACCAGGGCCGGGGACAAACTGCAACCGAGGTACGTGCCCTTAGCGGGAACTGAACCCGGGTCTCTATGGACCGCAGGCTGACGCTCTAACTGCTGAGCCAAACTGGCCAGGGCTCCATTTTTTTTTTTTTTAATCCTCACCTGAGGATATTTTTTCATTTATTTTCAGACAGAGTGGAGGAGGGGAAAGAGAAACAGAGAGAAACACCAATGTGAGAAAGACACATCCATTGGTTGCCTCCTGCATGATCCTGACCTGGGTCAGGGACTGAACTGCAACCAAGGTTCCTTGACCAGAATTGAACTCGAGACTCTTTGGTCCTTGGGCTGACGCTCTAACTGCTGAGCCAAACCAGCCAGGGCCACCCCATGTTTTTGAGACTGTGTCAAAAATGCCTTAGCTCACCCTGGCCGGTTTGGCTCAGCGGTTAGAGCATTGGCCTGCAGTCTGGAGAGGCTCGGGTTCGGTTCCCACTAGGAGCATATACCTTGGTTGCAGTTTGTCCCCGGCCCTTGTTGGGTCGTGTGGGTGGCAACCACTTGATGTGTCCCTTTCACGTCGATGTTTCTCTCCCTCTTCTTCCCACTCTATCTGAACAAAATATCAAAAAATGTCCTAGGGTGAGGATAAAAAAAAAAAGTGGCTTAGCTCTTTCAACACAACCTAGTTGTTTGGTTTTTAAAGCACTTACTTAGATAATAGTTTGAGTTGAGTCCTCAGACAAATGTTTGAGTGTGGGAACATTAGGGTCATAGTGTCTATTTTTTAAATTTTTATTTATTGATTTTAGAGAGAGGAAGAGCGAGCAAGAGAGAAACATTGATTTGTTGTTCCACTCATTTATGCATTCATTGATTGATTCTTTTTTTTTAAACATTTGTATTTATTTATTTATTTTATCCTCACCCAAGGACATTTTTGCATTTATCTTCAGATAGAGTGGGAGGGAGAGAAAGAGGAAGAGAGAAACATCTATGTGAGAGAGACACATCGAGTGGCCGCCACCCACACGACCCCAACTGGGGCTGGGGACAAACTGCAACTGAGGTACATGCCCTTAGTGGGAACCGAACCTGGGACTCTCTGGTCTGCAGGCTGACGCTTTAACCGCTGAGCCAAACTGGCCAGGGCCATTGGTTGATTCTTGTATGTGTTCTGATTGGGGATCAAACTCACAACCTTGGCCCATTTGGATGACACTAATCAGCTGAGCTACCTGGCCATGGCCAGGGTCATATAGTCTAAAAAGAAAGAATGTTTCCTGACATGGAGGGACCTGGAGAATATTATGCTAAGTGAAATAAACCAGTCACATAAAGACAAGGATCTCATGGTCTCACTTATTTGTAGAATATAATGAACAAAATAAGCTGACAAGCAACATAGATCCAGAGACACGGAAGTAGGGAACAGACTGACAAACCTCAGAGGGAAGTGGGACTTTTATTTATTTATTTATTTTTTTCCTCCTAATCTAATTCCTCTAGGTATTTATTTAACCGGAAGTGGGACTTTTAATAAGAGAAAGGAAGGAAGGAAGCAAGGAAGGAAGAATGTTTATGCACATTTTAGAAACATTCAGATTTCTTGTGCCCTGAGTCATTTGCCATTTTCCAGCCTGTTTGTACAGATCACTGACCAAACAGGTCTGACTTACGGTGTTTGCCAGCATATAAATGATGCTTTCACTAGAAGATGAGGGGGTTCTGACCCAGATTCATGGGAGAGCAAAAGCCATCTTAGTGTGTGTGTTTTGGCTTCAGAGCCCTAGTTTTGCCTCAGGTCCTTTATCTGGAGTAAATTCTTATCTAGAGATGTTTCAGAGTTGATCATAGGTTTTGAATATGTCAAATGTTGTTCCAGGAAAATCCTAAACTAAATGAGATCACAAATTACATTAGTGAGGAAAGTTTATTCTTTTGAACTTTCTGCAAACCTGTCTTTTCTCTTAGTTATCCTTTGGTCTGACTGTAACCAGAACAAACAGTATATTCTTTTTTGTTTTTTAATTTTTTTTTCCTTTTTATTGATTTTAGAGGGAGAGGAAGTGAGAGGGAGAGAGAGATAGAAACAATGCTGAGAGAGAACATTAATTGGTTGCTTCCTGCATGCTCCCCACTGGGGATCTGGCCCACAACCCAGGCATGTGTCCTGACCAGGAATCGAACAGGCGACCTCTTGGTGCATGGGTCGATGCTCAACCACTGAGCCACACCGGCTGGACCAAACAGTATTTTCTTGAGCTGAATAACCTTTAGACTCGCTTTGTCTCCTGTTTAGACTCGACAGAAGTTAGCAACCGTGTGTGGTTTACTAGGTCATCTGCCACTCACTGAGGACTAATCTTTTTTTTTTTTTTTTTTTTTTATTCCTGTAGCCTTTCCCAGAACAAAAGGCAAATATGAGGACTTTTAAAAAATTCTCACCTGAGGATTTTTTTTTTTCATTGATGAGAGAGAGAGAGATTGATGTGAAAAACATTGATGTGAGAAACATCGATCAGTTGCCTCCTCTATGGGTCCCGATGGGAATTAGACCCTAAACCTGGGTATGTGCCCTTACCAGGAATCAAACCCAAGACCCTTCAGTACACAGAATGATGCTCTAACCACTGAGTAACACTGGACAGGGTGAGGGGTTTTCTTTTCAACTTGGGCTTTCTTTGATAATCCAAATTGGATCCTTCCTTTAGAAAAGCAACTAGAAATTAAGTAATGTACCCAGCTCTATTGCAGTTTGTTAACCAAATATTCCACTCCATCCAACAACAATAAGAAATGAGAATCTTGCCCTGGCCAGTTTGGCTCAGCAGAAATGAGAATCTGCCCAGCCTGTGTGGCTCCGTGGATTGAGCGTGGTCCCATGGACTGAGCAGTCCTAGTTCCATACCCCATCAGGGCACATGCCCCAGTTGGGTGCTCGGTCCCCAGTAGGGGGTGTGCAGGAGACAGCTGATCCATATTTCTCTCTTACATTGATGTTTCTATTTCTCCCTTCCCCTCTCTAAAAAAATCAATAAAAACATATTTTTAAAAATATATTGTTTTCTTTATTGATTTTAGAAAGAGGAAAGGAGAGAGAAAGATAGAAACATCAATGAGAGAGAATATTGATCGGCCACCTCCTGCATGCTCCCCAGTGGGAATTGGGCCCACAACCTGGGCATGTGCCCTGACTGGGAACCAAACCAGTGACCTCTTTGTACATGGGTCAATGCTCAACCAGTGAGCCATGCAATAAATGCTCAACTGGCCAGGCATAAAAATATATTTTAAAAAATAAATGAGAATCTTAAATATGAATTTACATGTCTATGGTTGAGTCTAGGGAGCACTTAGGGATGGAAGCATGGAAGCACCAAAAAAATAAAAAGTTATTTGCCTAAATAAGTCTGGAAGTGGGTTAAAGAATGTTAACAATGCCCTGGCCGGTATGGCTCAGCAGTCAGAGCGTTGCCCGCAGACCAAAGAATCCCGGGTTCGATTCCGGCCAAGGGCATGTACCTCAGTTGTGGTTTGTCCCTGGCCCCGGTTGGGGTTGTGTGGTCGGCAACCAATCGATGTGTCTCTCTCACATCGATGTTTCTCTCTCCCTCTAGCTCTGTCTGAAGATTAATGTAAAAATATCCTCGAGTAAGGATTGAAAACAAACAAATGAAAAAAGAATGTTAACAAGTTTTTACCTCAAGACTTTTTTAGAACCTTTAATGTATTATCAGGCATTGTGGATTTCTAAGAAGATGTTCATCATTTACCAAACTAATTTATCTATGACCCTTTTCTGCCAGCATACCTATCCCAACTTGGCCCTGGCTTGTTTGGCTCAGCAGTTAGAGCGTTGGCCCACAGACTGAAGGGTCTCAGGTTCTATTTCCAGTCAAGGGCATGCACCTAGGTTGCAGGTTCAATCTCCCACTCTGATCATGGTCATACAGGAGGCACCCAATCAATGTATCTCTCTCACATCGATGTTTTTTTTTTCTCTCTCTCCTTTCCCGCTCTATCTAAAAAAAAAAAAAAAAAACAAAATCAATGGAAGAATATCCTTGGGTGAGGATTAAAAAAAACATAACTTGGAAAATGCAGTGTCTGGTTGAAAGTATTTTTTGTACACAGTGGTTATGTATTTTGATTTTCATTTGAAGACTACTTAGTCAATGCCAAGAATGTTCTAAGCTAGGCATCTTTTTTGCCTTCTTCAACTTCACCACTCCTATTTTCATTAAAAAGCCACTGGAGCCCTGGCCGGTTTGGCTCAGCGGTTAGAGTGTCGACCTGCGGTCCTGAGAGACCCGGGTTCGGTTCCCGCTAAGGGCGCGTACCTTGGCTGCAGTTTGTCCCCGGCCCTGGTCGGTCGTGCGGTGGCAGCCACTCGATGTGTTCCTTTCACATCGATGTTTCTCTCTCTCTCTCTCTGTTCCTCTCTCTCCCTCCCACTCTACCTGAACAAAAAAATGGGAAAATGTCCTCGGGTGAGGATTAAAAAAAAAAAAAAAAAAAGCCACTGGAAAGTAGCATTTGGCAGTCACTTTTTCTTTCAAGACTTAATATAAATAAATAAAAATTGATTTTTCTCCATGTTAACCCAGTAGGTTCTTAGTAAATGTTGTATAATGGTAATGATGAAGGCTCAATCAGTTAAGAACAAACACATATACAAACATATATGTATTCACACACAAAATAGGCTCTTGGCTTTTAGAGAGTCTAATTTATATTCTCTATTTCTGGTTTTTCTTCTTTTGAAAAACCAGGACTATATACAATTTTTATGAAGAATCATTAACTGTATTGATACAGAGCATAATCTTTTATCAGATAGACCTGAATTTGAATCCTGGCTTCACCAGTTACTACTATGTGACCTTTTGTGTGTATTTCTTTTTTTCAACCACAGTTTACATTCAGCACCATTCTGCAGCAGGTTCAGATGTTCAGCAAAGTGGCCGGAAAACCATGCACTCTACAAAGGGGTCCTTCCGCTGCTCTAGGCACCCGCGTGGCCTCATACCCAGTTATCTTGACATTATTTACTATATTTCCCATGATGCAATCCAAACTTCTGTAGCTATTCTGCAACTACCAATTTGTACTACTTAATCCCTTCACCTTTTTCACCCAGCCCCCTAACCCTCCTCCCCTCTGACAGCTGTTAGTCTGTTCTCTGTATCTATGAGTATGACCTTTTGGAAGTCACTTCTCTCAGTCTTAGATTTTTCATTTATAAAATGGAAATCATAATACTTGACTCTCAGGGCAGTTGAGGTGATTCATGTAAAGAACTTAACACAGTGCTTGGCTCACAGTAGATAATTTTTTGTGCGTTTACCAGTATTATTATTATTATTATTACCATTATTATTTACTCTTTATTACAGATTTTGAGATCAGGAGTGAGAACGAGGTGAATCCAAAGCAAGAGATTAGTGAAGATGTAGAATTTGGGACCACATCTGAAAGACCTGTTGGGAATACTGAGGAAAATCCTGAAATTGAAGAGGGCTTTGAAAGCAGGGATAGATCAGAAAGACAGTGGGGAGATTTAACAGCAGAAGAGTGGGTAAGCTATCCTCTCCAACAAGTCACAGATCTGCTTGTCCACAAAGAAATTCACACAGGTATTCAATATCATATATGTTCTCATTGTGGAAAGGCCTTTAGTCAGATCTCAGACCTTAATCGACATCAGAAAACGCACACTGGAGACAGACCCTATAAGTGTTATGAATGTGGAAAGGGCTTCAGTCGGAGCTCACACCTTATTCAGCATCAAAGAACACACACTGGAGAGAGACCCTATGACTGTAATGAGTGTGGGAAAAGTTTTGGAAGAAGCTCTCATCTCATCCAGCATCAGACAATCCACACTGGAGAAAAGCCCCACAAATGTAATGAGTGTGGGAAAAGCTTCTGCCGGCTCTCTCATCTAATCCAACACCAAAGGACCCACAGTGGGGAGAAACCCTATGAGTGTGAGGAGTGTGGGAAAAGCTTCAGTCGGAGCTCTCACTTAGCTCAGCACCAGAGGACCCACACAGGTGAGAAGCCTTATGAGTGTAATGAATGTGGGCGAGGCTTCAGTGAAAGATCTGATCTCATCAAACACTATCGAGTCCACACAGGAGAGAGGCCCTACAAGTGTGATGAGTGTGGGAAGAATTTCAGTCAGAACTCTGACCTTGTGCGCCATCGCAGAGCCCACACTGGAGAAAAGCCATACCACTGTAATGAATGTGGGGAGAATTTCAGCCGCATCTCACACTTGGTTCAGCATCAGAGAACCCACACTGGGGAAAAGCCATATGAATGTAATGCTTGTGGGAAAAGCTTCAGCCGGAGTTCTCATCTCATCACACACCAGAAAATTCACACTGGAGAGAAGCCCTATGAGTGCAATGAGTGTTGGCGAAGCTTTGGTGAAAGGTCAGATCTAATTAAACACCAGAGAACCCATACAGGAGAGAAGCCTTATGAGTGTGTGCAGTGTGGAAAAGGTTTCACTCAGAGCTCCAATCTCATCACACATCAAAGAGTTCATACGGGAGAGAAGCCTTATGAATGTACTGAATGCGAGAAGAGTTTCAGCCGGAGCTCAGCTCTTATTAAACATAAGAGAGTTCACACTGACTAAGTCCTGTAATCATGACTGAGAAATGATTCATTTGAAGCTACAATTTTATTTGATATCAAAGAGCTCTCTCAAGACAGTTTCTTATACTGTACCTAATTTCCTTGTTGTAGGCCACAGTTAAAATATCAAAGAAGACCAGCCATTTGAAAGTCTGACCCACGGCTTTGGGAATGTTATTCCCTCTCCAAAATAGTGATTTTTATTCACTCAATATTAATGAAGTACTTCATCAAAATCAGCCCCACAAGTAATGTTGGTAAATGCTCAGGCCTGAAAATAGAGTAAAATTTAAAAAGTTATTTCTCCTAGCCTTGGCCCAAAAAACTGTGCTAGGGGAAATGTTGGACTGTAATAGGGTGGTCACAGCTGGAAAAAGACGAGACTTTGCCTCAATTGCCACATGTATTCACTTACCATAGTAGTTGGGCACACACATCTTCCCCTTCAAAGGGCTTTTTCCTTGAGTTGCTCATGCACTTGTATCTTTACAGCTTCCTGAGATTTTTTGGATTGTGCACTATGAAGGCAATGATCATAACATTTTTCATTCTCATTGTTTCTAACTTTTTTAAAGCTTGCATCTTTGTGAAAACTAACTGAAGATACAGAATGCAAGGAAAAATGAAACACAGGTTTGGGGACCAAGGACTCATCAATGGTGATGACTTTAGCAAGTGATGCCCACTGTTGTTATTGCCATTAATCAGAATTTATTAATTTTCTTTGGGGATCACTGTAGGGAACATTTTAGGGAAAAATGTCTTCAAGGAAAGATAAGACCATAAGTGTTGGTGGAGTGCAAGGAACAAGTGGAATTGACAATTTCAGGGAAGGAAGCAGAGTCCCTTCCCAAGGAACACAAGTCATTTCTGTGTTCTTTCCCCTCTACCCTTTAAGATCAATTCTCCCTATACTGCTAACTCTAGGATTTGATAGGGCCACTTCCCAGTGTTTCTCTTAGTTTGCATAAGGGCATGTGTATGTACAGTAAAATGTGTATTCCTGTGGTTTTCCCAATAGCAGAAACTTAATTCACACAGAATTAGCATGTTCTTGGGTGATGCTGACCGTGTGACAGAACTACAGACACAACTCCAATGTGAGAAATGTTCTTTTCATTCTTTATGAAGAAAAATTTTAAACACTAGTGCTCTAGTGTGCACTCTTGTAAGGTCTGTCGTTGTGCAGAACTAAGCACTTGTTTATATGTATCAGTCAATTGTGGGAGATAATGACTGGACAAATAGGTTGACTGTCCTGTTCTCAGACTGCGTATCTTCTCTTTGGGCTAGTCACAAGGACTTAATAAATCTATAGGGATGTATTTTCATCCTCTCAGCCTAAAGATATAAGTGGTTAAAATAAGAGTTGACTCAATGTAAACCCAGTAATGTCAGTTCTTATCTCAGCCCAAATAAGAATTAAGAAATACCCCAAATGTTGGTGCTTATCCAAGTATTTGGGGGTGTGAGTGGAAGAAAATTGACGCCCAGGAGATGGGACTCAAGTGAGGAATATTTTTTTTTTGCGTGCCTCAAGTTATTTCTACTGTGCTTTATTGTGAGAGTTGTAACATTTGAAAACTACTTTTGCCACAGCTCTTTGGGACTTGGTGTTAAAGAGCCAGTGGTCTCTCTAGGGTAGTGTACTGTAGTGAGTTATGACCCACAGCTGTGTGGGACTGTGTCCCTTGCAAATGACACAACCTTGAAAGTAACAAAATGAAAAACCACCAAGGAGCTTTCTTTCTGTTGCCACTGCTATTTAAATAGAGACTCGGGCAAGAAGCATGTTTTTTGTTCTACACAAAATCTAGCTGACGGTGGGTATCCATATTTTAATTGTTGAATGACTTACATGTTCTTAATGACTAAACTCAAATATGTCTTTTACCATATCAGTGTTGCTGATGGTTTTAATGAATATCAGAGTTCTCCTGTTTCTGTGAGCCACTAGGGCATCAGCTTTGGAGTGGCCATAGAAGACAGCATCTTTATGACCTAACTGTATTTCACCCCTTTTCCTTCCCTTCTCTCCAGCCCCAACCCCACACTGTGCCTGCTGCTGCTTTTTGGCTTCTTAAGTACTCTTGCCATCTCTCCATACATGTACACTCCAGCTGGGAAGTTAAAGGTCAAAGACCAGACCAGCTCTTTCTCCTCTTTTCTGCCAATTGCTGCCCATTTGTTGAACTTTGTGTAAAAGTTATGCATCAGACTCTCCTTGCTAATGCCTTTTGCATGCCTTCTGCTCCCAAGACTCTGGCTGCTTCTGCACATACCCTGAACACTTTGTGCCTGTTTTCTATGGTTGTGGAGAGTGAATGAACAAGTAAGTATGTAGAGCAGTTTTCCTTATGGTATTGGTCAGTTATCCTAGTGTCTATATCTGTATTATTCTAACAATATTCTATAATTAAAAGTATAATTTTTAAAATCTAAAAACTGAGAATTATTTTAGCAATCTAGCACCGATTCATAAAATGTGTCTTCATCAGATTCATTAAAATTGGGCCCAGTTGTTCTTTACATTCATGCATTTATTCAGATGTTCTTGTGGAAATTTGGGAATACATCGTGTTCACGCATTGGTGAGCCCTTTGGATACTGCCATGTTTTGGGAAGATGCGAAAACCTGAACAATTTCCTATGAAGATTAGGCTGTTGGCAAGACAACATGGACATATTTGGTATGAGTGACTAACTCATTAGCTTTGGAGAAGGGGAAAAAACACAACCACATCCAAAAGGAAAAATGAAAGGAGGCCTTATTGTTTTAAGGAGATGTTTTTGGGTATCTATTAAGAATACTAAAACAGCCCTGGTCAGTTTGGCTTAGCAGTTAGAGCATCGGCCTATGGACTGGAGGGTCACAGGTTTGATTCCTGGTCAAGGGCACATACCTCGGTTTCAGGTTGATCCCTGGCCCTTGTTGATGTTAGGTGGGAGGCAATCAATCAATGTCTGTCTGTCTGTCTCACTTTCTCCCTCCCCCCTCCTCCTCCCCCTCTCTCTCCTTTCCTTCTGTTCTATCTAAAAATCACTGGAAACATATTCTCGGGTGAGGATCAACAACAACAAAATACTAAATTTCTACTGAACCAGTGAACCAATATTGGAATTCCAGAACAGATAGCTTTTAGAAACACTCAAAGGCTCTCTATTCATGATATAGTTGCACCATCTGCCTAAGGCAGTGATTATGTGTTACTGGGGTGTGGCCATAATTTTCAAATTATTTATGAATAATGTTCTCTTACGAAGCCCTTTTTAAATGAAGGGCCAGTCTAGGCAGAGGTAAGGTATGGAAGTGCTAAATTGGGCAAAAATACAAACATGGAAGAAAAATTGAATTAATTTTATAGCCAAGTCTTGGAAAATAAATGTTACCAAAACAATTTTTAAAATTCGATTTCTCTGTCTACATATTCTGCACTTTTAATTTCTGGGAAGGAAAATGCCAGTTCACCAGGAGAAATTCACCTGGGGCTTCCCCTCTAAGGCTATTAGATGTGTTAATATTTCTTTGTTCTCTAGGAGGCTGGGGGTTGGTTCAGGCTGTGCTTCTAGGACATTGGGACTCCACTGAGAGCACTGAAATGATCATCGGTTAGATGGTTCCCTAATGTTTCGAAGACGGTGTTGTTCAAAAGGGGAGTGCCTATGCCCTGGGAGAAAAGGACCCTGAAGCACTGGTTAGATACCCATCTCTGGGTCCTGCTTCTCTATAGGAGACTTCAAGGTAAAGGGCCATTAGTAAAAAACGACTGAGGAATGCCCTGACCGGTTTGGCTCAGTGGTTAGAGTGTCTGCCTGTGGTCTGGAGAGACCCGGGTTTGGTTCCCGCTAAGGTCACGTACCTTGGTTGCAGTTTGTCCCCAGCCCTGGTTGGGTTGTGCAGGTGGCAGCCACTCAATGTGTCCCTTTCACATCGATATTTCTCTCTCTCTCTCTCTTCCTCTCCCTCCCACTGTATCTGAACAAAAAGTGGAAAAATGTCCTCAGGTAAAGATAAAAAAAACAAAAAACTGGGGAATAAAATTAACAGAACACTACGCTGTAATGACCTAATATTGTTTTGTAGTTGAAACCATTGTATGTTTTTCTAAATGCTTCATGTTCAAAGTTTGTGTCATCTTCAGCTCCTCCAAAGGTGGTTTTGTTTTTGCTTCTGGGAGAGATTGAGGCCGATAACATCAAATTCTCACTTTGAGTTTCACACCATGAATTGCCTTATAGACATCTCCACTTGGAAATTACCCAGGCTCCTCAAACTGAGCTTACCAGTTTCTTCCACCACCCCTACCTGCTTCTGTGTTCCCTAACTCATTCATTGCTTAGTTATCCAAGCTAGAAACTTGGCATATCTAACTTGATAATTCCTGCTCCTTTAGCCACCCTCCCAAAATTAATATTAATTGAATTAATATTAGTCATCCAGACATGACCATATCACCTCCTAAATATTTCTCCAATGCACCTACCTTGCTCTACTGCCATCACTTACCATGTGACCTTGGGCAGATTACTTCGCTTTTCTGTACCTTGGGTTTCCCATCCATTAAATGGGGCCAATTATATCTACCTCATAGAGTTGCAGAGATTAAAATGAGATAACAAGGCTCAAAATATTAGCTGCAGTTATTCAGGCCACCTCTTCCTTATGGAAACAAGGTCCTAATGAATCTCTTTTCTATTTCCACCCCCTCAGTCTATTCTCCCGTGCTGCAGCTAGACTGAGCTTTCTGAAGGGCAAATCTCTTCTTGCCACTGTTCCGTATAAAACCTTCTCGTGCTTCCCATCACCAGGAGCACACTGTGAAACTCTCCAGTGTACTTTATGAGGAGGCCACCATGATCTGGCCTCTGCTGCCCTCAGCTTCTGGTCTCGGCACTTTCCCGTACTTGCGACATCTCCAAGCTGGATCTGTCTCTCTCTTTCTACTCTGGCCAACTCCTCCTCATCCTTCAGATCTCATACCTAACTTGTTCTAGGAAACCTCCCCTGATCCCACCAGACTGGACCAGGTATTCCTTCCATAGTTCACTGGGTTTATCCCAATCAAAGCACTTTATCCCTGTTTTGCTGCCTGTTTACTTTTCCATCACCTCCTCAGACTTTGACAGCCTTGTAGAGGTCGCTGTATCTTGCTCACCATTGTATCTTCAGTCCCTAGCAGATGTTTTACTTAGAGTAAGCAGGCAACAAATATTTGGGTAAATGAGAGGATAGTATGTACAAATTTCATTCCTTTCAAGCAGGGCTGGTGACATTTCTAATTTGTCACAAGCACGCTACTCGTAAAGGCACTGTAGAAATTCTGTCATTGGGTATCTAGTGGGGCCTTATGCAAAAAGAAGGCTCCCAGAGGCAATGTGACCAGTCTAAGACACTAGCCCCCCCCCCAGCTCCCAAGGTAAAGCTGGGATAAAAACACCTGACCCTGAGGGGTCCTGTACTCAATATATCATCTTTGGAGGGTTATCTAGGAATAGATCTTTCTGTACAACTTTGGAGATGTATTTCAAGGCAGGCTTCCAATACAGGGAATTTGGGCAGGATTCTAAGCTCCCTGCTCTAGGTTTGGCATCTGGTTAACCTCTCAATCCTCCAAGCCGAGCACGTAAATTAATGGTTCTTAATATTTTGGGGAGAGCCCTGGCCGGTTTTGCTCAGTGGTTAGAGCGTCAGCCTGCGGTACGGAGAGACCCGGGTTCGGTTCCCGCTAAGGGCACGTACTTCGGTTGCAGTTTGTCCCCGGCCCTGATTGGTCGTGTGGTTGGCAGCCACTCGATGTGTCCCTTTCACGTCGATGTTTCTCTCTCTCTCTCTTCCTCTCTCTCCCTCCCACTCTATCTGTACAAAAAATGGAAAAATGTCCTCAGGTGAGGATAAAAAAAAAAAAAAAGCCCTGGCCGGTTTGGCTCAGCGGTTAGAGTGTCGGCCTGCGGTCCAGAGAGACCCGGGTTCGGTTCCCGCTAAGGGCATGTACTTCGGTTGCAGTTTGTCCCCGGCCCAGGTTGGGTCGTGTGGATGGCAGCCAGTCTATGTGTCCCTTTCACGTCGATGTTTCTCTTCCTCTCTCTCCCTCCTGCTCTGTCTGAATAAAAAATGGAAAAATGTCCTCGGTGAGGATAAAAAATATATATATATATATTTTGGGGAGAATCTGATTCCTTTGAGACTCTAATGAAAGTTTTAGATTCCTGGTTTTTATTGAGTTTTGAGAGTCCTTTATATATTTTGGATATAATTCCTTCATTAGATATATGATTTGCAAATATTTCCCCCAGTCTTTGGCTTGTCTTTTCATTCTCTCTCTCTCTTTCTCTCTCTCTCTCTTTTTTATCCTCACCTGAGGCCATTTTTTTTTTTTTTTGCATTTATCTTCAGATAGAGTGGGAGAGAGAGAGAGGGCGAAAGAGAGAGAGAGAAATATTGGTGTGAGAGAGACACATCAACTGGTTGCCACCGGCACGACCCCACCCGGTTCCGGGGATGAACCGAAACCAAGGAACGTACCCTTAGCAGGGACCGAACCCGAGTCTCTCTGGTCCATGGGGCAATGCTCTAACCACTGAGCAAAACTGGCCAGGGCTCATTCTCTTAATAGTATTTTTCAAAGAACCAAAGTTGTAAATTTTGATGAACTCCATTTTTTTCATAGAATTTTTACCCAAGATTTTCTTTTCTAAATCTTTACATTGATAGCTCTTGACTCATAAATCTTAAATCTTTGGTTTTTAGGCAAGGCAAGGAAGAAGCATGCTTTCTGGACTTCACTCTTGTTCAGTTACATTCACTCTTTTGGAGCTTGGGTTTTAGCCAACGTAGTATTGCTATTGGATAAGAGTAACGAGGCCTTCCAGATGTAGCCTGCTCTTGAGAGGGCTCCAATCTGGCCTTCCTCCGGTGGCACTTTTCCCTGCGATGCTCAGGGGATGTATCTATCCCGAGTTCACATCTCCTCCTCCCCTTCTAGATCACAAATCCAAAGTATCCAGGACCTTGGAGTTCTTTGCTCAAACAGTCCACAAACAAGCCTGTCCCCCTGGATAGTTCTCTTGAGGGAAAACCAAGCTTCTTGTGCGTACCCCTAGGCCTTAGGTTTGGGAGGATGGACAGCTTGGGCGTGCTGGTTGAGTAGCCACATGTGGCTGTGAGGGCCCTCCTGCAATGGGTCCAAGCCAGAATAGGAAAAGAAGGGGGCAGGCCTCACCTGTGCTCTTGCTTCAATTCTGGTTGCAGGTATAACTATTTCCATGAGTGATTTATGATAAGGAGTCAGAACCAGTGAAATCCAGATTTCTGAGGTGAGTGATTTATTGGGTGGAAGAGGATGCTATGAATGGAACCAGAACTCACAAAAAGGAGGAGTCTGGGGTGGGTATACAGATTACAAGCTGATTCAATCATTTAACAAAATTTTGTTGAGTACCAGCTTATGTGCTCAACTTAAGTATAAAACTGAATGAGGTGAAGGCTCTATCCTTGTTGAACTTACATTCTGGTGGGGGTGACGGACCACAAACAAAGACATAGTATAATGTAAGGTAGTCACAAGTACAATGGAGGAAAATAGAATAAGGAAAGGGGAGTGAAGGGGGCTGCTGTTTTAGACTGGTCAAGGAAAGCCTCTCTAAAGAGGTGACATGAGAGTAGAGTCCTGAAAATCAGGGTGTCTGGAGGAAAGTGTTCTAAGTACGGAATTTACTGAAGAGCAAATGTAAAAGTGCTGAGGCAGTGGTTAGCATACTGGAGGAACAACCCCTGGGCGGTCGTGTGGGTGGAGCTCAGTGAGGAAGGGGCCAAATTATGGGAGATAAGAACTATCTTTAGAGACTCGTTGAATTTTAAGAATTTACTACATCCAAACATATATCCATATACCCAGCAGGCAGTTGAAACTATGAGTCCAGAGCTCAGGACCCAAAGTGGGGCTGCAGATAAAGAAATGGTCATAGCTGGTATGAAGATGTTAGTAGTGAAAACCACACAAGTGAGTGGGTGGCCCTGATAGAGTGTGAGAACAAGGTCAAGGATGGAATCCTGGGAACACCAATAGATAACGCTAGGACGAGGAGAGGACCCACCTATAAGGAAGTATTCCAGAGCCCGGAGAAGAATTAGGAGAGGAGCACCACAGGGCCAAAGACCTGGTACATTTTGAGATGTCCAAATGTAGCAAAGATGTCTAGTGAGATGTTGTATTTGAAACTCTTTTTTTTAATTTTATCCTCACCCGAAGACTTTTTTCCATTTTTTGTTCAGATAGAGTGGGAGAGAGAGAGAGGAAGAGAGACAGAGAGAGAGAAACATTGACGTGAAAGGGACACATCGAGTGGCTGCCACCCGCACGACCAACCAGAGCCGGGGACAAACTGCAACGGAGGTTCGCACCCTTAGCGGGAACTGAACCCAGGTCTCTCTGGACCGCAGGCTGACGCTCCAACCACTGAGCCAAACTGGCAAGGGCTTGAAACTCTTTATAAATGGAAAAACTATGAAAGTATATGGTATTATATTATTGTTATAATACTAGAGAACTTTCTTCCTTGTAATGGGATATTTTAACTTAAGGTTAATTATATTTTAGTTATATACACAGTCTATTTAGAATCTATTCTTACTGTTATATTTAATTTTTAAAGCAAAATACATTATACTGAGGGAGCAGGACTCACAATCCTTGTTGAATCTCATTTGTTTGATAGTATATTTAACATGTATATTTGAATATAGGTAATAATATTTAAATTCTACTGGATTTTAGTTAAAAGTTTATAGTAACACTTCCATATAGCTCTTCTGCCTGCCTAGAGGGAAGCCTTAAAAAAAACTAGAACTCGCCCTGGCTGGTTTGGCTCAGCAGTTGGAGCGTTGGCCTGCAGACCAGAGAGTCCCGGGTTCGTTTCCTGTTAGGGGCACGTACCAAAAAAACCCACAAAAAACAAAAAACAAAATAAACTAGAATTCAATGGACCAAATGTTATGTTCAGTAGTCTCCTAGACTTTGATTTCTGGAATTTAGGCAGTAGCAGGTGCTACTGCTTGTGCCCATCTCTTTATTTATTTTATTTTAATTCTCACCTGAGGATATTTTTCCATTTATCTTCAGATAGAGTGGGAGGGAGAGAGACAGAAACATCATTGTGAGAGAGACATACTGATTGGTTGCCTCCCACACAACTCTGACCAGGGCCAGGGACTGAACTACAAACGAGGTACGCGCCCTTGACCGGAATCAAACCCATGACTCTTTGGTCCAAGGGTTGATGCTCTAACCCCTGAGCCAAACCAGCCAGGGCATGTGCCCATCTTTTTATTTTTTTATTTTTATTTTTATTTATTTATTTTTTTATCCTCACCCGAGGACATTTTTCCATTTTTTGTTCAGATAGAGCGGGAGGGAGAGAGAGGAAGAGAGAGAGAGAGAAACATCGATGTGAAGGGACACATCGAGTGGCTGCCACCCACACGACCAACCAGGGCCGGGGACAAACTGCAACCGAGGTACGTGCCCTTAGCGGGAACCGAACCCGGGTCTCTCTGTACCACAGGCCGACGCTCCAACCACTGAGCCAAACCGGCCAGGGCATGCCCATCTTTTTTTTTTTTATCCTCACCAGAGGATATTTTTCCATTTTTTGTACAGATAGAGTGGGAGGGAGAGAGAGGAAGGGAGAGAGAGTGAGAAACATCGACGTGAAGGGACACATCGAGTGGCTGCCACCCGCACGACCAACCAGGGCCGGGGACAAACTGCAACCGAAGTACGTGCCCTTAGCGGGAACCGAACCCGGGTCTCTCCGGACCGCAGGCTGACGCTCTAACCGCTGAGCCAAACCGGCCAGGGCCCATCTTTTTAAATGACTGCAGAGTTCAGTGTCATTTTGTAGATGCACCAAGATCCTATTGGTGAGTCACCAGGGAATCCCTCTGTTGCCAAGGGAAGAATGTTGTGTTAAATTCTTCCACTGGACCAAGTGTTCATCACTCTTAAATTGAATTTAATCATCTTAATTGGACTTGAAAGTTGACTCTTGCTTTCTTGAAGTTGATTGGGAGAGTGGAGAGTTGGAAAAGGAGAGCTCACTTTGCTCTTTTCTTTGTTTACTTTTTTCACTTTTTCCATATACTCTTAACAGAACCCAAGGAGAACAGAGAACTCTTGAAAAAATAATTAAGGAATAAAATAAAAAAAATTTCAAAAGAGACAACCAACATCAGCTTTGGAAATATGAAGGCTTAAAAGGGAAATGTTTAACATTTTTGGTTTTGACTCATCTCTTCTGGGCTATGTAGCATAATGATAAAGAGATTGGAATTTGGAGTTACTACAGAGTTTGAGTCTCAGCTCTGACTTGGGCCTTAATTTCTTCATTTGCAAAAGGGAGATGATACTTTTGGTACTTTGCCTCATATATTATTGTGAGCATTAAATAAGATAACATGGTAAGTTATTAACAAGTGTTAAATAGTATTATGAGGTCTATATCTATCTATCTATCTATCTATCTATCTATCTATCTATCTATCTATCATCTATCTATCTATCTATCTACCTCTCTCTCTCTCTCTCTCTCTATATATATATATATATATATATATATCTTTATGAGACATTTTATTTTTTTTATCCTCACCCGAGGACATTTTTGCATTTATCTTCAGATAGAGTGGGAAGGGGAGAGGGGAGAAGAGAGAAACATCAATGAGAGAGAGACAAACTGCAACTGAGATATGTGCCCTTAGCGGGAACTGAACCCGGGACACTCTGGTCCGCAGGCCGGCACTCTAACCACTGAGCCAAACCAGCCAGGGCAAGGCATTTTCATTTTTTTTTTTTTATCCTCACCTGAGGACATTCTTTCCATTTTTTTGTTCAGATAGAGTGGGAGGGAGAGAGAGGAAGAGAGAGAGAGAGAGAGAGAGAGAGAGAGAGACATTGATGTGAAAGGGACACATCAAGTGGCCGCTACCTGCACAACCCAACCAGGGTCGGGGACAAACTGCAACCGAGGCACGCGCCCTCAGCGGGAACCAAACCTGGGTCTCTCTGGACCGCAGGCCAACGCTCTAACCGCTGAGCCAAACCGGCCAGGGCAAGACATTTTATTTTCTAACAAACCTACTTGAAGGACTGTTGCTCCCTGATGCTGAGATCGTGTAAGTCCACAATTTTTTTCTTTGATACTGTCATTTTTCAGAACAAGTTCAAATTGCATTGAGAAACCAATTTGCAAACCACATGAGGAAATGTTCTCATTATCTTTTTTAAAAAATTGATGAGAGAGAGAGAAATATCAGTTTGTTGTTCCACTTATTTGTGCATTCACTGGTTGATTTTTTTGTGTGCCCTGACCAGGGATCCAAACCACAACCTTGGCTTATTGGGGGGACACTCTAACCAATTGAGCTACCTGGCCAGATCCTGTTTTTATTATCTTATATCACACTTTGCTTTGGACCCTAAATAGTGTTTTCCAACTTATTCATCAGATAGAATATGATGATTTCTTGACTAGTAAAAATACGTATCTTTACAGTGAAGAATCTGCCAATGCTGAGACCTTAAATGAAAAAATAGTGTGATAAAGTGGCTTTGGAATCACACAGACCTGAATTGGAGTCTTAGTTCATCTATGTGGCTTTGAGCAAATGTTTTATCCTCTCTGAACCTTGTTTCCTCAATACAATGGGGTAATATTACTAAATCTTTAAGGTTCATGTAAATATCTGCAATAGTATATTAATACAATTGACACAGAGTAGAAGCTCAACAGATGGTAGTAAATACTGTTTAAAATGTTGTACCACTAAGATGGAAATACACTTTCTTCCCATTATAACTGTTTTTGATGATTTTGAGAATTAGAAGGAATTCAACAAGCTAGCCAAGGATAATCTTCAAAAGGAAAATAATTATACAAAAATTACAATAAAGCAGGCATTCAATAAGGTCTTAAGGTAGGTTGACTACAAGATATTGCAAGTCAGCCATTTGGCACCTTTTTTTTTTTTTTTAATCCTCACCCGAGGACATTTTTCCATATTTTGTTCAGATAGAGTGGGAGGGAGAGAGAGGAAGAGAGAGAGAGAGAAAATCGACGTGAAAGGGATACATCAAGTGGCTGCCACCCACAGGACTAACCAGGGCTGGGGACAAAGTGCAACTGAGGTACGTGCCCTTAGCGGGAACTGAACCCAGGTCTCTCTGGACCGCAGGCCGACGCTCTAACCACTGAGCCAAACTGGCCAGGGCAACTTTTCTTTCTTTTTTTTTTTTTTAATCCTCACCTGAGGACACTTTTCCACTTTTGTTCAGATAGAGTGGGAGGGAGAGAGAGAGAGAGAGAGAAACATCAATGTGAAAGGGACACCTTGAGTGGTTGCCTCCCGCAGGGCCCCAACCATGGCCAGGAACGAATTGCAACCGAGGTACATGCCCTTGGCCAGAATCAAACCCATGACTCATGGTCCATAGGCTGACACTCTAACCGCTGAGCCAAACTGGCCAGGGCGGCACCTTTTTTTAAAACTGAAAGACAAATGAAAGACAAACAGCCTTTGCCTGGCAGATGTGGCTCAGTGGCTGAGTGTCCACCCATGCACCAAGAGGTCACTGGTTGGATTCCTGGTCAGGCCACAGGCCCAGGTTGTGGGCCCAATCTCCAGTGGGGTGCATGCAGGAGGTGGCCAATCAACGTTTCTCTCTCTCTCCCTCCCTTCCTCTCTAAAATCAATAAAGAAAAAAAATTTAAAAAGACAAACAGCCTTCAGTTCTGGTCAATTTCATTTTGCAAAGTGCCTTAAAATAATAAAAATTATTAAAATTTGGTGAAAATAAACAGTTCTACTTGACAATGAAACAATTCAAGGTAGAACTGAAGTTTTAAAGTAAAGCTGAGTAGAGAACTCTTGGCACCTAAACGTCAGCAGGAGTTGGTTTCTGATGCTCTTTCCACTAACATTCTACACAAGGTATTTCTCCATTTTTTATTTCTCCATTCTCTTTCTTCCTTTCTACATTGTTTCTTTTTTCCTGTGTGTGCCTTTAAACTGTGGCTGGGTGGCTTACCCTTGTTAGTGGCAAGTTGAAGGCATTTGGGGGAGGCTGAATAGATGTAATCGTGTTTGGAATAGACTGTTATGAAAGGGACAGGAATGATGAAGATTAATCAAAGGATCCAGTAAGGAGGTTTGATAATTTAAAACATCCTCTGTTAACTTTAGGTTGTAAATACTAAGTCAAAACTTCAATTTGAATATTCTGGTGCCCTATAATTGTTTTAAGAAACAAAAGCATGTTCATTGACATACCAACTCAGACCACAAATTTGGTGTGTGACAGAGAGGGATTGTGGAATGGCCTGGTTGCATTGTATTATCTAATCTCAAAAGATTAGGGATATAGCTGAAGCTCTTCTTAATGACTCATTTTTATTATATTTATTTGTATACTTGGCTTGCCTTGTCTGCTCGAATGTAAGCTCCTAGAGGGTAGAGATTGTGTTTTATTTATTTTGTATTTCCTACTTTTAACATAGTAATTTGTATGTAGAGGGTATGCAATAAATATTTGTGCAATATTGAATTCACCAATATACACACATGCACCCTTTTTAAAAAAAGGCAAAGCTCAGATGACCACATTTTCCAAATAAAAATAAAATCAAGATTTGGTCTGAAATAGTGGAGTATATTTATGAGGACTGTATGGCCAAATACTTAAAATATTATCCCAGAAAATATTGGGTGATATAATCGCTTTAATTACAGTATCCAGCCCAAGGGATTCTCATCTTGTTGGCCAATGGCCTTAAAAGAGTCTCTGAATAGAATTCAACAATATTTCGACTGGGATGGAAAAAATAACTTCTTTATTTGCACTAATGTCCGATTGTTAATGTAGGCAACAAACCACAGTAGAATTAGCATTATCTTTCACTGTCAATAGAAATCCCAGGCATTTTCTTTTTAATAGGTTTTTATTGATTTTTTAGAGAGGAAAGGAGAGATAGAAACATAGATATGAGAAACAGGGATCAGCTGCCTCCTGCATGCCCAGCACTGGGGATGGAGCCGGAAACACAGGCATGCACCCTGACAGGGAATCCAACTAGGACCTCTCAGTCCATGGGACAGATGCTCATTCCACTGAGCAACACTTCCTGGGCTATTACAGATTTCTTGAAATATCTTCTGGTTGCTTTAAAATTTCAGTAGTTATTTGACCCACTTCAAGATCTTGACATTTCATCTATTAATAAAAACGGTACTATATCACAAATTTGTTTAAAAATATATTCTCTAATTGTATTTGAATACAAAGTCTCTCGTAATGCTGTATATTTTATGTTAAAACCTAGAAGAGATCCATAGCTTTTACTAGACTGGTCAAATGGCACAAAATAGGTTAAGGATACTTGTGCTACAGGCTAATAAATTTTTAGTTTCAAGGTATTTTCCTTTTACCATGTACTTTCTATACTCTGTTCCTAAATATGTATTCATCATTTTATATCATTTTTCTTAACGATCCCAGCATTTGTCCAAGTTTCACACCTCGTAATACAAATTTTGGATCCACCGAGACATTTAGCTGGGTACTAGGCACAAATTCGATTTTCAATAATTAATTTTTGGTTGGTAGGGTCTGAGAAATTTAAATGATACTCGAGTGTATCTGGAAATGCTTAACCTTCTCCACTCACGAAGAAGGGTGGGGCGTTGGAGGTTGGATTAGGGTAGGGAGGGAAGGACTAACTGCAGGAGTGAGTTTGGAGGTCTGTGGGGTGAAACAGGTTTGGACTGAGGCGAGGACACGGAACAGAACTAGTAGGATGGGAGGTGAGAAACAGGTTGGCATAACCGGGATTAGTGTCCTTTGGGAATTAGCCCTTTTCCCAGCACGGAGGAGGCTTCATGGATGCATCTATCTGCCCTAGCTTCTTTATAAACACGAATGGGCTCCAAACCCTGGGGGGGGAAAGTCCCTCTATCATTTGCGTGTAACACTGCTTCTGAATGTTGCCCACTTGAGTGATTTCTCCCACATTCTGAGCTGCTCGCAACGATGTGTGGAAGGGAACCAGTGAGACAGAGGAGCAGTGTTCCGATCGTTCCATGGGACGATTTTCTACACGAAATTCCCCAACCGACCAGCCAAAAACACCCTTTAATCGTGATCTAACCAGCTCGAAAGATGACCTAAAGGGAGGCCCGACAGCGTGGCGGTGGGCGTGTCTGGAGCCAACGGCGGCGGCGGTGCCGCACCGGCGAAGGGGCGGGAGGGTCGCGACGGAGCTGGGCCGGCGCGGACGGCAGGGGGCGGGGTTCCGCAGCCGGCCACGAGGCGCGAAGCCTCCGTTCCCGACCACGCGTCGGCGGCAGGAAAGAAGGGAAGGAGCCTCGGCTCCCCCGGCCCACTGTCCCGCACACTCGCCTCTACCCGGGTTTCACCACAGACGCCTTTGTGTTCCTGCCCCCGCCCTGGAGGCGCCACAGCCAGCGGCGCTGAGTTCCCTCATTGGCTTAGCCGACGGCTTTATCGATTGGCTCCCGAGTGGTCCAACGTGGTACCGCTCTTCTTGCTCCCATTGGTCGCATGAGCTGCCTCTCAGGCCATTGAGCGAGGTGATTGCCCGGCAACTCGGAGTCCCTGGAAGTAGTTCCGGGAAACCCCGCGTGCTGCCGGGATCGCATCTCTGTCCATGACGGGGGGAGGGGGTGGCGCGCGCGCCATTTCTAGTCGTTTTCAAAGCGCCTCGCGCTGATCCTCACGGGCCTGGCTGCCGGCCCCTGCTCTTCCCCGGTGAGTCTCGCTCAGGCCCGTGGGGGGAGGGGCCGGGAGCCCCAATTCGACCTGACCCGGGCTCGGCGCCTGGTCCCCAGTTTCGTTTTTGCACCGAGGCCCCAGGGTGGGGTGGGGGTGGGGATGGGTTGGGGGCGGCTTCTGCTTCGTCCGGCCGCACAGCTGAGGGCCTAGCCCCGCCGAGGCGCCTCCTCGCCCTCGCTCATTCTCCCCCGGCTCCTCCAACCCCTGTCCCGCGGTCCGGCCCGCCGGGCGCCCTCCTCGCGGCCTGCCGCGGTCGGCAGTGCTTTTCCCGCCTCCGCCGCCGCTCCACGCGGCCGGCCCGGCAGGCGGCCTAGGCACCCGCAGCCCCATGGCTTTTCCCTGCCGGCCCGCCTCGCCCCCCTCTCAGCCGGCCTAGCCACGAGTGGGATGTGTTGGTGGTCCGGACAGGCGTGAGGGGGTGGGATGGGCAGAGGGCGGGATGCAAATCCGGGCTACTTGAGCCGAGAGAAAACTTTTGTGGGGAGCAGAAGCCGAATGGCCCATGTGTGTAGGACGCCTCCTCCCTTCCCCCATTCTGCATGCTGCGAGCCGAGATTTGAAGGAAAAAATGACTACTAGAGGCCATGAACTTGGGCTTCCAGCGGCGCCTGAGATGCATAATTCTACGAATGTCTTAGGCGCACTAAATTGGAAAGGCGACTCTTATTCCTAAAGGGTAGTAAGCGCATTGCCAACATTGAAAACTTACAGCCACGGGGTTCTTGAAAGGTCCAGTCCCTTCACGCTGCTTGTTGGAGATTTTTGCTTGTCCTCAAGAGGCTGAATTTATGTCTCATGAGTCAGTCGTAGGGTAAGGGCTTGACACTCTTAAAACCAGGAACCGTTAGTTTTCATTTAGTTGGTTCTTTTACAACCCGTCTCTTAATGGGAAGAATTTTGCACAGAGATGTTTAGAAAAGGTCAGGGAGGGGCCAGTGCTGACTTACCAAATCTCCCGGCAGCCCTTTAAAATCTTAATGAAATTTCTTTTTGCAAAAATGTTTAGTTCGAATGACTCCAGTCACATTAGTGTATTTGCTGCATCAGAAATATGGTTTGGCTGTGTGACATTGTGTTGAATTGACACGAGTTGTAAGTGGTCTCATGTGACATAAAAGTCATTTTTTTAAAAAGAGCATATTGTATTAGGCTTAGAGAGGTTTTTCCTGGACCTGAAAGGTTTTATTTTCTAGAATGTAATTATTTTACATTTTTTGGTTGAAGTTTACAGTTTTTTAAAAAAAAATTTCAACCAATTTTCGGATCAACTTACAGAGAACCTTTGCAATAAAATAGTAGTCATAAATATTTCTATCTTGTCCTTAATATACAACTTGTCTTTTTGCTTTACATATACTTAAAAAACATACCACTTTAACAGATGTTCATTGAACTTTTCTGTTAAAAATTTGCTCTCTTTCTGTGACTAGTAGTGTTTCCAGCTGCAATACTGTAAGGGTCTTGTGATACCGAGAATGTTTGAGTTCTGATGATCTTATGGTCGTATTTGGGGGTGGGGGAGCATGGGAAAATAGAACTATATGTTCATAAAGAGACTTTGGACTTCAGGATGCATCTTTATAGAAATTGGTTGTTACTAATCAGTAAACATTCATCTTACACTATAAGTAGTTTTTGATCAAAAGTGTGCCAGTTCATCAGAATTTGAGGAGTGCCTTGAGAAACATTTATCAATCCAGAGTTTAACTACAGAGTCTGCGTCTGTATAGACATTAGTGGGCTATTAAGTCTTAATGATTTGTAATCATGTGAAGTCATGATATTATCTCATTTCAGAGTAACTCTTTCTGCATTTTCCTCTCTTCCTACGCTGTATTACCTCCTTCCTCTCGGTCTTCCTCCCCTTTTCATTAACTTTAACTAAATATTAGTGGACTTCGAAATAAAAAAGAAGTTGTTTTAAGTCAGAAAACTGCACCTGGTGCATTTGTACAGTGTTTGATAAGCCATCTGGAAGTGTGTTATCTTAAGAGTTTTAGTGCTTTTTAGGAAACTTGTATTTTCTTTATAGGTGACTAGGTATCTTGAGTTTCATCAAGAACAGTAGTCTTTTTCTTGAGATCCACCTTCATGTCCTTTATTTCAGTATTTGTTGCAATGTCTATGTTCTGCTGCTTATCTTCATTACATTGTAATTTCACCACAGACAAATGCACTTTAACTTTAATTCTGTTTTTTTGAGGCAGTATAGAGACTGGACTTGTATGGTTTTACAGTTTAATCTCTTCAGGGAGTTGGTTCATTTTAACATGACATACAGGTTGAACATACAAAATGATGTGGGTAGGTTAATCTGAGACAGCTGACCTAAGTTTCTCCTAGTTAAGTAATATTTGCTGAAACTATTTGGAAGAAGTTAGTTGTCCATTCTTTATTGTGTTTTTGCAGCTTTATTTTATACTGATGTGAAAAATTCAATATGTACTCATACTTTTTTTTTTTTTTTTTACATGAAGCATCTTCAACTATAGCTCGCTTTTTATTTTATGTGGACTTAAAACAATCTTTTAGCTTTTAAACTTGGTCATTTTTTCTTTTAAATCTGAATGGGAATAGCAAATTAATTTTAGAACAAAAAATAATGTCAAGTTGTGTTTTTTGTTTTGTTTTATGCGAGGCGGAGAAAACCCAAACCACCAGTGTGTTGAATTAGAGACAGCAGGGCATTTATTTCACACCGATCTTGGATTTGAAGCAGAGCTAGGAAAATTTGAATGTTCTTAAACCTTGATTAAGTGGTGTGTGGGTGTTCATTATGTTTTTAAACCAAACTTTAAAAAAACGGTATAAGAATTGAGTGCTGAGGGGCTTTTTAGGATTTTCTGGTGATTTGTTGATAATACTTACCAGGACACAACAGCTGCTTTTGTTAATCAGTGATTCTACTTTAAGTAAATTTAAGCCTTTACTTAACCTAGTGTACATGAAGTTCCTTAAAGATCTAATGCTTCCATGTACATTTCTATGGTTTTATAGGATTGTTATTGCAAATTTAGGTCAGATACATCACAAAAGGCATAAAATATTATTTTATAGAGGTTATTAGCAGCATGTATACAAATTAGTTTAGATAAATCATGCATTGTCCTACAAACTAGTTATTTTTGGCTTAATGTAATATAGCTCCTGAATTTTTTCCAGCAGCATAATAAAATGGCTAATCAGGTGAATGGTAATGCGGTACAGTTAAAAGAAGAGGAAGAACCAATGGATACTTCCAGTGTAACTCACACAGAACACTACAAGACACTGATAGAGGCAGGCCTCCCACAGAAGGTGGCAGAAAGACTTGATGAAATATTTCAGACAGGTATAATATGCATTTCTTGTTTCTGACTGGTTATGAAAGTGAGGGCAAACCACTTTGAATTTTATAGTTTTTTTAAGGTTAAATAATACTTATTGTTTCTGATCTATGTAGAGCTGAATGTTTGTTACTTTTCCTTCATTGAGGGCATATTGGGTTTGACTTTGATATTCTTATCTCATTATTTTGAAGCCTTCTTAGTGTTGAATATGCAGTCTTAGTTGTTTCAGAACAGTGCATCAATTTGTCTTAGATTTACCACCAATTAAAATGTATGTTTCAGCATACCAAATTTTACTTTTTTTCCTTAATTTAAATCAGTCATCATTTTGCTTTTACTTTTCTACTTTTAGCTTCTTAAAGTGATTGTTAAATCAGCTTAGGTCTGATTAGGTGGCATAATAAGAGGACTGGTTAGACTGTATTGTCTGAAATGATAATAAAAGTCAGACTCCTTGAGAGTTTGTGTCTGTCTAGTTTCTATTAGACAGAAATCCACATCTCTCAGTAATTTGGAAGTGTTTGGTTTGTAACAGCTGCTTTTTTAAATCTAGAAGTCCCATGGTTAAGTACTTCAGCAAATTTGAATATCTTAATATGGTTGGTTGTAAGTGGTTTGAAGTTTTAAAGAGGGAAAGAAATATTTACCCTTAGAGAGTGTTGTTCATAAATAAATGTGTCCTCACCCTTTGGGGCCATGGATGGAAACTTTCTTCCTCACTGTTTTGTGTGCCTATCCAGATTTTGGGAGAGAGAATTGAATTGTCTCACAAATGTGTCTTAAGAACCATAGTAACATATATTGGATTTTTCTGTCCTTAAACTTTATTTTAAGTATGAAAAACTCAGGGCAATTTCAGAAATTAAAATGACATCTAAAAGTTAACTCCTGAGTGATAATCCCATTGAAAATCAGTCCTCAGGAACTTTTTTTCTGTGACGTTCTGCCATAGAGAATTGGCAGTGATCTGCTTAGAGATGCTCTCTTGTAGAGTGTTTTGTTATTGATAAAAAAAGGCTGATGGCTTAAGTGTAGGGTTGGATTGATAGAATGGATTTGTGGGTGTCCTGGGGTGTGGCTTTGGGTGGTGCTATGGAATATTCAAGTAAGGAAACTCCAATTATTTAGATAGGCTCATTTTGAGCTTTTAAAACAAATCACGGCAACATTTTTAAAAGGTAACTTTGCAAGTGACATTACATTTATTTAAAATATATTTACTATATGGAATAAAGTTCTTTTTGGCTTTACCAAAATGGAGTCACTTTTGATGTTAGTTCATATGGACTTGGGGGTTTTAATCTGCCAAATATTTCCATTTTACATAGGGTCAATTCTGAAATATATTTCTTATACATATATGGAGAGAAATATAACATTTAACAGGCTTAAGTAGTTATATTTTAAACTGAGTAGATGTTGTTTCTGTTTGCAGTTAAATATACTACATATACAGAATGCAGTGTATATTTTCTGTATAGTTTACTTGTAAGTTCATAATAAAGTCCTTAATGCCATTTGAAAAAAAATTGTCATTGTTGACAGTGTTGTGAATGCCACAGCATCTTTAAAATCCTAGCTTGACACTTCAGAAGAACAAAAAAATGCCTTAAAATATGATTTCAGAATTGACTGATCAAGCTGCACTTGAATTTGTAGAAGAGTTTAAAATTATGCCTTTCCACATTCTGACTGCAGCAAAGTAGATGCTTTGATAAACAGTTGTGTTTCATGTTTCTTTGGTGCTGAGGAGGAAAAACCTTTGATGCTTTTTGGAGAGCGGAAAGAATTATTTAGTAAAAGTGGTTCTTTCTTATTTTTTCCCCACCTCTTCTGTGGTTAGCAACAACTACAGCAGTCCATATAATTTGAAGGTTGATCCTTGGGAAATGCAGTGTGTTCTTATCACTCTAACATAAACCAGAATTTGTTATATTAATGTTTAAATCTTTAGTACAGTGTGTACATCAAATTTAAACTTCCAAGACTTAAACCTTCTGAGCAGTGGGAAATGGGGTTAGGATTTTTGTTTTCGGTGGGATATGGGGATTGAAATTTTTGTTTATAGTTACTGACATTTTATCTTTTATTTTCATATTTGTACTCTTGACCTTTTTATATAGTATTTATATAGCTGCCCGTAAGCATACAGTTAAATGAAAATGTAGTTTGTTAGTGATAGTACTGAATGTAACTGTTCTTGATTAAACATTGATAGCACAGTTTAGATTATCCCTTTTGTTGCAATAATGTTATCCTCTTTCAATTTAATTTGTAGGATTGGTAGCTTATGTGGATCTTGATGAAAGAGCAATTGATGCTCTCAGGGAATTTAATGAAGAAGGAGCTCTGTCTGTACTACAACAATTCAAGGAAAGTGACTTATCACATGTTCAGGTAAGGCTATTACTCAGAAATGTCTGAACAACTAATGATCTTAAATTATTTTTATTATTTTTTCCTGTGGAATAGTGGCATTTCTTTGTTTGTGATTACCTCTGCTTTTTTTTTTTTTGCTTTTATCTTCAAATAGAGTGGGATGGAGAGAGGGAAGGAGAGAGACAGAGAGAGAGACACACATCAACTGGTTGCCAACCACACGACCCCAGCTAGGGCGGGGGACAAACTGCAACCGGGGTACGTGCCCTTAGCGGGAGCTGAACCTAGGCCTCTCTGGTCCGCGAGCCGATGTTCTAACCACTGAGCCTAATCGGCCAGGGCTACCTCTGCTTCTTTAAAAGAAATTAGTTTAAGGGGAAAAAAGATCTGCTTATGGCAAAGTTAGTTTTCAAAAACAGTATAAAGTAAAAGTCTCCCCCGCTCTTGTTTGTAGTAAGTTACTTTAAAAACTTAAAATCAAAGCTTAATTGTTATTAGTTTTTTTATGTGTTTAAATTGCTCAGGTTTTAAACATTTTGCATCATTTGATCCTGTCTTAACTATCTTGAAAGAAAATAATATAGGTGGAAGAAATAGTTTTGGAATATGTGGCAAAGATAGTCCAGATGCATTTAAATATCAACAAATGGAAGACTGTCTTGCTGCTTTCTGCTCCATTCTCTGGCACATAGTAACCACTCAGCAAATATTTATTGAGTGAATAAATGAGTAAATATTTTGTTTAAATTCTGGTCTTCTGAAATTAATTTTATTATGTATTTGACCCTTCAACGATTCTTGGTAAATCTTTTTCATTGAATTACTTGCCTGTTCTAGAACAAAAGTGCATTTTTATGTGGAGTTATGAAGACCTACAGGCAAAGGGAGAAACAGGGGAGCAAGGTGCAAGAGTCTACAAAGGGACCTGATGAAGCAAAGATCAAGGTAAAACTTGACTTGGTAATGAAATAAAATTTAATGAGGAGATTGAATGCTCCTTATTTCCTAGAAACAGTTTTATAGTTCCATTTATTAAAAAATACTAGTGTCTAGAAATGAAATAATTTAGGGGAAAATTACATAAAAGAATTTTGGAGGCAAATATTTAATATTATGTTTGGTGAAAAACCCTGATTCAGACTCTCCCTCATTCCTTGTTCTTTGTGCTATGAATAATATATATTTATTGATGCTTTCTATAATAATTTTTTGGATTGATTCAGTCATGTCTCTGGTTCATTTTCTTTCTAAGCACTTTGTTTCTTTTCTCTTGGTAAAAAAGTTTTTATAACTGCTTTCCTCCATTTGAATTTTTATTTACCTCAGTTTATTTTTATTTTTTTGGTTCGTGCCTCTAGCGGGAACCGAACCTGGGACTTTCTGGTCCACAGGCCAACGCGCCAACCGCTGAGCCAAACCAACCAGGGCTACCTCAGTTTACGTATAAACTGGGAATAGTAATAGTGCCTACTTCACAGAGTTGTGAGGATTTAAGGAATTAAGATAGGAAAGTGCTTAGAATAATACCTGAAATGTAACAAAAACTGTATAACTGTGATCCATTGTTATTACTATTATTTTATATCAATAAACTGCTATGAAAGGTAAATATAGGGCATTTAGTGAAAGACCAGTGAACCTAATTCCTTAGTAAAATGGACATTGATGTTTTGCAGTAATGGATTTTTCAGTTTGAAATAGTTTATTTAATGTTGAAGTTGTATAGTTTTATGTAGATAGGAAATATAAAATGTCATTTTGGCCATATAATTAGCTTATATAGTGCCCCTTTGTACCTTTTTCCCCACATCTGTAAAGTGGCATAACTTAGTCATATATATACATATTTTTAACTTTTTTTTCTTTATTGATATTAGAGGGGGGGGAAGGGAGAGAGATAGAAACATCGATGAGAGAGAACATCGATTGGCTACCTTCTGCATGCCCACCACTGGGGGTAGGCCCACAACCTGGGCATGTGCCCTGACTGGGAATCGAACTGAGCATGGGTATCGATGCTCAACCACTGAGCCATACCAGCTGAGCTTCAGTCTTATATTTTTAAAAACAAATATGTGAAAACTATTTGATGTGATAGTGTTTTTAGGAAAAACTTATACAGTTCATTGAATAGGCCTATTTTATTTCCCTAAAGCTGACTATTTGCTCTTGGTTAAGGTAGGTATATGTTATATATGTAATATGTGTATATTACATTAGGCAAGTACCATCATTTGTAAATATGTAATATACATATATATATTTAAAAAATTGTTTTTTCTTATTGATTTTAGAGAGAGAGGAAGGGAGAAGGAGAGAAAGATAGAAGCACCGGCCCTGGCCTATTTGGCTCAGTGGTTAGAGTGTTGGCCTGCAGACCAGAGAGACCTGGGTTCAGTTCCCACTAAGGGCACGTACCTTGGTTGCAGTTTGTCCCTGGCCCCTGATGGGGTTGTGTGGGTGGCAGCCAGTCGATGTGTCTCTTTCACATCGATGGTTCTCTCTCTGTCTTCCTCCCTCTCTCCCTCCTGCTCTATCTGAGGATAAAGGTAAAAATGTCCTGGGTGAGGATTAAAAGAAAGAAAGAAACATTGATGAGTGAGAACATCAATTGGCTGCCTCCAGCATGTCCCCCACTGGGGATCAGGCCCATAGCCTGGGCATGTGCCCTGACTGGGAATTAAACTGCCGACCTCTTGGTGCATGGGTCAACGCTAAACCACTGAGCCACACCGGTCGGGCCACACGTGTGTGTGTGTGTGTGTGTGTGTGTGTGTATTTATTTTTTTCCAAGAAAACTTTGTATTTTTATTTATTTACTTATTTTATCCTTACCCGAGAACATTTTTTCATTTTTTGTTCAGATAGAGTGGGAGGGAGAGAGAGGAAAAAAGAGAGAGGGAGAAACATCGATGTGAAAGGGACACATTGAGTGGCTGCCACCCGCACCACCCAACCAAGGCCAGGGACAAACTGCAACCGAGGTCTGTTCCCATAGCGGGAACCGAACCCAGGACTCTCTGGTCCGTGGGCCGACGCTCTAACCGCTGAGCCAAACTGGCCAGGGCATGCGATATACATGTTATGTGTGTTTTATATATATGACATGTATTTCTTTGTTTAAAAGTAGAGCAGCTCTGTTTGAGTCAAAGGTAAAAGAATGGAAGGTCTAAGGTAACTGGTATCCCAGGGTTTCTCCAAAGATTTTTTGAAAACCATTGAACTTGATGATGTCTAAAATCTCTTGTGTGCCCTGACATTGTATAACTTTAAATACCTGAAGTGTAAAACTCCCCTTTCTAGGTAGATTGCATATCTTTTTTTCCTGTTGGTCTTTGTTTTGTAGGCCTTTCATATAAGTAGAAATCTTTCAGGGCAAGAACATTATCTTCTTTTTCTATGTTCCCCTTAATACCTAATATGTTGTGAGTAAGGTTAGAACTTAGGAAAGATGAAGTTTTGTTTGTTTTTTGAAACCTAGTGTATTCATTTGGTAATTGCCAGATATTTTTAGTGTACACTGTATGAAAAATTGTCTGATGATATAACGGAGTACACAACAAAAGGACCAAACAAAACAGGTTACATTATTTGAGTCCAATAGAAAGAATAGAAAGATGTCAGAAATAGTAAATGTGATAAGCTGCATGAGAGGTAGGACTTCTAATTTTTAAAATATAGAGAACACTTTATTTGAAAAGAATCACTAGTGGATATGAGTATGGTGTGTAAAGGGAACAAGTAAAGAAAGAAATCCAATTGAAGGAGAGGGGTTGCAAAATGAGGAATACTGCAGTACGTAAGTATGAATCGATGGCCTGGCATCAGCTTATGTCTAATTTTTAATAATCCTTGCTCCTTCTTTCTAGTCTCAGAACAAAAAAGTCGTGTGTCCTTAGAGACGTAAATTTGCCTGTAAAATAAAGTGGGAGCAACATGTGTGAGAGGAACCAGTGTGAATTTGAGCTTTTTTTTAACCTAATTATAAAATACATAGCCTAAGAGATTGGAGTGCCTTTTGGAAAATATTAGTATACTGATGTATGTGTGATATTTAATATTCAAGTATAAACAGATGTATAATTATCTTTAGGCCTTGCTTGAGAGGACTGGTTATACTCTGGATGTAACCACAGGACAGAGGAAGTATGGTGGTCCTCCACCAGACAGTGTGTACTCTGGCATGCAACCAGGAATTGGAACAGAAGTAAGTGTTCTTCAACTGTTTGCCAAAATCTTTTCAGTTTGTAGATGATTCTCTCTATTGTGCAATTAGGAAAAATATTTGATTCTGTTCAAAGTTTAGCTTTTTTTTGGTATATCTATCTGTATTTTGGTGCCATCATAAGCAAAGATAATCATGTACCTGGTAGATACCCAAACACTTTATAAAGGAATGTAGTATTCTTGGATCTGCTTGCTAAAATTATGCAACTAGCAACACACCGTTTTAGGTACTTGGGATAAGGTTATTAAGGAGAAACAATCGCTATATTCTGTTTTTGATTTTGTTTCATGTCTAATTTTGCATGTTTGTCCTTCCTCCTTGACCCTTCCCTCCATCACATAGAATATTTAATATTTACTGAGAGATTTATTGATGGGAGTGGGTTGCACAAGGGAAGGATATGGCATAAGATAAAAGGTCGAGCACATTGGTTTATACTTGAACAAAGAAGTAATTTGTCCTCGATCTGTGCTTTCCTAAAGGTTTCTTCATATCCCTTTATAGTAGCCTAGTCTAATCCTTTAAAAGGAGAAAACTGTGTGCCAAAATGTAAGCTCTGTTATAGCAGGGACCCTTTCTGATTGGATGTTTTTACTGTTTATATTTAGTGTGTAGCATAATGCCAGGAATATAGTAAACAGTATTTCATGAATGATTGGTTACAGTTTTATCTTTGGATAGTAAAATCATGGCTTTGTAGCTTGAAATTTAAATTAGGTTAAATGATAATTTTATAGGTTTTTCTTTATTTTTATTTTACTATATGTTTTTATTGATTTTTTTAGAGAGAGAAACATTGATTGGCTGCCTCTTGCATACCCCCCACTGGGGATCGAGCCCACATGTGCCCTGGCATGTGCCCTGACTGGTAATCGAACAGGGACCTCTCAGTCAGTCCATGGGACATTGCTCAATCCATTAAGCCACACCACCACACTACAGGTTTTTCTTTAGAACAAAGTGAAGGGAGATAGCTTCCTAAGGTGATGAGGTCAGCTAAGTTTTTAGGTAGTATTCTTTTTTATTGTTTTGTTTTGTTTTTGTTTTTTTAATGCTCACCCGAGGATATTTTTTCATTTATCTTCAGATAGAGCTGGGGGGTGGGGGGATGCATCGATTGGCTGCCACCTGCTTGACCCCAGCCAGGGCTGGGGAAGAACCGCAACCGACGTGCCCTTGGCTCTAATTGAACCTGAGACTCTCTGGTCCTCTAGCCAACACGCTCTAACCAATGAGCAAACCTGCTAGGGCTAGGTGGTATTATGTATCTCCTACTTACATTAGAATTCTAAGAAATCGTAAAAGTTAACTTTAAAGGAAGTAGTAATCGCTTATTAAGCCCTGGCCGGTTTGGCTCAGCGGTTAGAGCGTCGGCCTGCGGTCCTGAGAGACCCGGGTTCGGTTCCCGCTAAGAGCGCGTACCTTGGTTGCAGTTTGTCCCCGGCCCTGGTCGGTTGTGCGGGTGGCAGCCACTCGATGTGTCCCTTCACATCGATGTTTCTCTCTCTCTGTTCCTCTCTCTCCCTCCCACTCTACCTGAACAAAAAATGGAAAAATGTCCTCGGGTGAGGATTAAAAAAAAAACAAAACAAAAACTGTTATCGCCCTGGCCGGTTTGGCTCAGCGGTTAGAGCGTCGGCCTGCGGTCCTGAGAGACCCGGGTTCGGTTCCCGCTAAGGGCACGTACCTTGGTTGCAGTTTGTCCCCGGCTCTGGTTGGTCGTGCGGGTGGCAACCACTCGATGTGTCCCTTTCACATCGATGTTTCTCTCTCTCTCTCTGTTCCTCTCTCTCCCTCCCACTCTACCTGAACGAAAAATGGAAAAATATCCTCGGGTGAGGATAAAAAAAAAACAAAAAAAAACTGTTATCAATGGCACCCTCCCAAAAGTTAAAAACTTTTCAGGTAGTCAGAAGCAAAGGTTATTATTTCTGTTCTGTGAATGAACAAAGACATCACCATTTAATGTAACTTCAGATCTATTTTGAGTTCAATCTCTGATTGGGGCACATACAGGAATCAACCAATGAATGCATGGGGATGTGGAGCAATGAATCGATCTTTCTCTTTCTCTCCCTCTTCCTCTCTCTAAAAAATCAACCAATATTTTAAAACCTTAAATTACTTACTGTTATATAATTATTGATAGAGTTGGAATTGGGACTCTAAGCCAGCCGCATTTCTTATAGAAGCAAGTGTCATTGAAACATAGTGTACAAGTGAATAATAATTTGGCTTTTTTTCACTTTTGTCTTCCCTTTAGCCCATCTGGCTTTATCTTTTTTTTTTTAATCCTCACCCGAGGACATTTTTCCATTTTTTGTTCAGATAGAGTGGGAGGGAGGGAGAGGAAGAGACAGAGAGAGAGAAACATCGATGTGAAAGGGACATATTGAGTGGCTGCCACCCGCACAACCCAACCAGGGCCAGGGACACACTGCAACCGAATTATGTGCCCTTAGTGGGAACCGAACCCGGGTCTCTCTGGGCCGCAGGCCGACGCTCTAACCGCTGAGCCAAACCAGCCAGGGCCTGGTATCCTTTATCTTTAATGTTTTGATTATGTAGTGAACCCTTTCAAATCTACATTTACATCTTATTTTTAAACAATATAGAAATAGAGTTCAATTTTCTTACTCGGACTTCTACAGTATATGCGTTTTTTTCCTAATGGTATTAAATTTTGTTCTTAGTATCACAATTTCCTGTTTTATTACCTTAAGCTCTCTTATAAAATGATTAAAATGGAATTGCTCCTTTGTCTTTTCTTTGAGGCAGCCTGGAACACGCCTCCAAGAGGGGAATATAGTTTGGCAAATTATCTATAGTATACCATTCAGCATGGGTTATCCATGTTAGTATTTACCAGTTGTTACATTGATCTTAATCATATTTCTTCAACTAGTTATACAATCCTTAGAAATAAAAATTAAGTCTATATAATACTGTTAGGTTCTTTACAACGCTCAGTACAGCCTGGTTTAAATTTAATTGGTTGTATATATTTCATAATTATAAAAATGAACTCTTTTTTTTTTTTTTTTTTTATCCTCGCCCGAGGACATTTTTCCATTTTTTGTTCAGATAGAGCGGGAGGGAGAGAGAGAGAGAAACATCGACGTGAAGGGACACATCGAGTGGCTGCCACCCGCACGACCAACCAGGGCCGGGGACAAACTGCAACCGAAGTACGTGCCCTTAGCGGGAACCGAACCCCGGTCTCTCTGTACCGCAGGCCGACGCTCCAACCGCTGAGCCAAACTGGCCAGGGCAAAATGAACTCTTTCGCTCATTAGATTGGGTTCATTAATGGACACTTGTTTTATCTTTGCATTACAATAGATAAGGAAGGAGTTTGCTAGTACTCTAAGATTTCACTCGAAGCATTTGAACAATTTAATAGGAAACTGTTTTGAATATCCAGTTATAAAAAGTAATTGGTAATGCTAATTGTAAAACATGTATCATTCTCTTATATTGCATTGCTTATTTAGGAGAAATAAACACTTTCCTGTATATTAGATGTCATTACATACAGTAAATGTAGCAAAATTTTTGTATGAGATCACCAGCCTAAGCCATTCTGTCAAGGAATTTATTGCAACAAAATTGCAGTGTAAAGTTTTAGATTGTTCCCATAAATGTAGACTTCCTGAGAGTTGACCTATGCTTGTTAAAAATTAAAGTTTTGGAAAATTAGAGAAATAGGTGTTTTATTTTTTCCCAATTAGAGCTGACAATCAATACTTGATATTAGTTTTGGGTGTACAGCAAGAAAAATAGGGTTTTTTTTTTTTAATTTTTTTTCTTTATTGATATTAGAGAGAGAGGGAGAGAGAGACAAACATCGATGAACGAGAACATCGTTTGGCCGCCTCCTGCGTGCCCCCCACTGGGGATCCGGCCCACAGTTTTGGCATGTGCCCTGACCGGGAATCGAACTGGTGACCTCTTGGTGCATGGGTCAACGCTCAACCACTGAGCCACACCGACCGGGCAGAAAAATAGATTTTTAATGTACTAGGTTGCTGATAGATTTAATAAATTGGTTTTGGTGTCATTTTCGATGCTGTAAGATTTAGTGTTTTTGTTCTTTTATGTTTCATTAGTCATTAAAAATTTTCAGCTCTTGACCGAGGAAGTTGAAATTGGAGTAAGTACCTAAGACCGATAATATTAAAATTTAAGTTTTCAACCCCGCCAGTGTGGCTCACTGGTTGATCGTCGACTCATGCACTAAGAGGTCGCCGGTTTGATTCCTGGTCAGGGCACATGCCCGGGTTGTGGGACGGATTCCCAGTGTGGGGCATGCAGGAGGCAGCCAGTCAATGTTCTCTCTCATCTGTTTCTGTCTCTCTCCCTCTCCCTTTCTCTCTCTCTCAAATTAATAAAGAAAAATATTTTTTTAAAAATTAAGTTATTTAGAGACTGTGAGGTTTTATGTTTAGTTAAAATCTGTGAATTAATCCTATAAATGAGCACTCACTAACAGACAATGTTACTAAGGATTTCCTCAATTGAGAAATATACAAGATTGATAGGTATTCATTTGGAATGTATTTTTTAGTGTGCCTTGGCTCTCAGACCTAGTCTGGTTATATAGTATCTTTATATTCTTCAGCTGGTATTGTAAAACTGGTTTTGGAAGTAAGTTCTGTTTTAATTGACCAAAATATAAATATCCATGGAGATGGCTATATAATAAGCTCTTATTAGTTTATAAAGTGTATAAACACTGATATTCTGTTTAGGAATTCGGAGGAAATGGCAGATTGAGATCTAATTGTTTGATTCATTACTAATGGAAGTGTTATAGAACCAGTAACAGAGACCTAAAAGTATGGGTATGACTTTGTAGCACCTGAATTGAATTATATGTAAAGAAAAACTGCTGTGTTTTCAAAAAAGCTTAAATAGGAACTGGATAATGAAAGAACCCCATAGATACTCAAAAGACTTAGTTGAGCTGCTTGCTTGCTTTTCTTGATTGCTTCCGGAGCCTCAAAGGACTTCCTCTATTACAGTTGAAGTATTTGATGGATAGATAATAGACAGCCAAAGCTTTTTCCAAGCCTTGGTGCCAAGTGAGTAAAGGCATAATTGTTATGGTATTCATCACATTCTGTTGGTTCTGGATTGGGGATGGAGGATACCAACATGCGGTTGAGTGCTTATTCTGAACAGCTCATATGGAACCCAAATGACTCAGGAACAAACCAGTTAATAAAAGGAAAACATTTTTATTTCATTTTAGTTAACTAAAAATGGAGCTTAAAAAATATTTTTAAAGGCGTGATGGTTAATTTGTGTTTTTGTTTTTTAATCCTCACCTGAGGATATGTTTTTATTGATTTGAGAGAGAGACAGACAGACACATCCATCAGCTGTCTCCCCTATGCACCCTGACCAGGGATTGAACCCGAAACCTAGGTATGTGGGAATTGAATCCGAAACCTTTTGGTGTATGGGACGACCATCCAACAAACTGAACCACCTGGCCAGGGTATGTTTTTGAGTACTGCTTAATTTCAGCCTTTTTAAGTCCTTTTAATGTCCTAAGTTAAACTGATCTTGAAATAAGGCTAATTCCTATTTCTCAGATAAATCAGTATTTTTGACCTGTTTCTTCATGGACCTTGATGATTCGTAATATTGGGTGCTTTGTAGACCATAGATTTGGAGATGTTCTAAAATAACTCAGTGTTCTCTTGGAAAATCTATAATGAGTTCATTCTTATGAATCCTTTCTGTAAAGTGATTAATCAATCATTAAATTACTTTTGCTGAAAATACAGGTTTTTCACTTTAGGTGTGCTTAATGAGGCAAACCTGTCTGGTTCTAAAAATACAGGTACATGTATTATATAAGTAGTAGTCTGATCTGACCTTTAGCTTCCTCACTTAGTTGTGTGTCAGATATGTTTTCATAATGCCATTGCATGTGCTCTTTCTTTGCTTTTCCATGTATTTGTAATGAGTAGGGAGAAAATTTCGATGATGAACAATGTAATTATGAAGCACCATTGCATTTTGTTAATAGAAATAATATAAAGTAGAATTTACTTCCCAGAAAGAATAGTTTAAAAATATTCAATTACAAATATTCTGGAATATAAAACTACTCTAAAATGCATTTCAGCCCTGGCTAGGTGGTTTGGTTTGTTGGAGTGTCATCCCATATACCAAAGGTTGCATAACTAGGTTGTGGGTTCGATCCCCGAGGTCAGGGCACCTACAATCAAAGTTTCTCTCTCACATCGATGTTTCTCCCCCTGCACCACCTTCCTCTCTCAAAATCAATTAAAAAAATTAGAACTTCATTAGTGTAAAAAAATTTTTTAATGCATTTTGAAAGTTATTTTGACTTGGAAAAAGGAAACATTTGTTACAAATGTATTATATCGTGTAGAATATTTAGAAAATATAAGGAAAAGGAATAAACTTAGGACAGGTTTTTCATGTATTGATAACTACTATTAGTATTATTCTGATAGTCATCCTTATATATACATACATCTATATTCAGAAAACAAAAGTTGGCACTGCTATACTTATTGATGATTTGAGGTAAAGTAAGGACAACCAAGAGGAACTGTTTAACCGGCAGTTGGGGATACAGAATTAGGTTTTGGGATGAGGATCTGGGAGATGACTATAGTTGTAGGCTTTGGGGATGGATATGATCTTTATAAGAAGAAATTACAGTGAAGAAGAGTAGAACTTTTGGAAATACACAGATTATTATTAGGTAGATAGAAGAATCACCATGGGAAGGATAGAGAAATAATTAAAGGTAAGAAGACCAGGTTAGTGGAGGATTCTGAAGACTTAAGAAGATTTTCAGAAAGCATCACCGCTGTGCATGCTTGTTGCAAAGGCAAGGATAATGAGACTGCGGAAAGAAAATTTGGTCATTATAAGTTTATAAGCGACATTTAGGCATACAATTTAGTGTTAGAGGAAGAAGTCAGTTTTAGATAGCATAGATGCCAAGTGCTTTTCAGAGAGTTTTTATTAGAAAGATGGTTCTGTAGGGATACCATTCAGGTGATGCTTTAAACGTTTAATTTTTACTTTTCTGTAGCTGTACCAGTACTAAGCATATAGTAGATGTGTTGAAAAGAAAAACTGCATGAGTAAAATAAAGCATGGGGTATGTGTTCTAAGCATATAAAAGTAAAAGGAAAGATATATAAGCTAAAATATAAAATAAGGGTTTTTTTTGTTTGTTTGTATTTTGTGTTGTTGGAGATTTAGCCATTTTTGAAGCTAGTTGGCAGGAAAGGGTGTACTGAGCAAAATAGGAGAGTTGAAGAAAAAAAGTTTGTAATTATTTCCAGAAGAAGGTGGTGAAAAGAAATGTGCTTTTTTTTTTTTTTTTAACTAGGGTAAAGAAATTAACCTTGGAAAGGAAGTAAATCTTTCTTTGAGGTATAAAGGAAAGAAGTGAAAAAAGATACTGAAAAAGGTTTTTAAGGCTGAGAGGAAAGAATATGAGGAAACTAGTAACTTTCCCAGGTGACCTTAAAATGACATTTAGTGAATGAGCATTGGAGATTTAAAGGAGATAGAAGAATTGGAATAGCTGTTGTGTGAGAATCACGCTAGAGATTCAGTAGAAGACCCCAAGTTTTACCAGATAACAGAGAAGGTTAATCTGTTTTTTGGAAAGGATTGTGTTAAGGTAGCACAACTGTTACAGAGCATAACATCAGAAACTTTATATCTAGTATAATTTTGACATCTTTTGGATTGCCATTCATTAATCAGAACATTTTTCAGGATGTGAAATGTTGATGTAGAAGAGTTTCACTAGAAGATTTATCTCATGAAAACACTGAATTTAAGACTGGATTACAAATGTTTTCCCCACCCCCACCCCCACCCCCAATTGATTTTTTTTTTTTTTTAGCTTTTATTGAGATATAATTTACATTACTAATTGATTTTTTTTTTTTTTAAATCTTCACTCTAAGATACTGATTTTAGAGAGGGGGAAGGGGGAAAAGAAACATTGATGTGAAACAACAGCGATTGGTTGCCTTCTGTTTGTGCCTCAACTAAGGATGGAATCTGCAACTTAGTGCCCTGACCAGGAATCAAACCCGCAGCCTTTTTGGTGTACAGGATGACATTCCACCACTGAGCCACATGGGCCAGGGCCAGATTGCAAATGTTTTAACATAAAAGATTGTTTTTGATGTTGTTGATACAGAAACTTGAAAATTGTGGTGTGATAATAAATACTGAGAGTTTCTGATTATTTAATTCTAATTTATCATTTCATATTATAATTTAAATACTATATAATTTTAATTAAGATAGAATATCCAATCTTTTTATAGTGAAGAATTTTTTATATACCTTAAAATGTAATGTTCTGATAGAGAAAGGGATAGGTTGAAGCCTATCCCTTGTTTTTGTTTTTGTTTTTAAATCCTCACTTGAGGACATTCTTGCATTTATCTTCAGACAGAGCTGGAGGGGAGAGGGAGGAAGAGAGAGAGTGGAACATCAATGCGAGAGAGACACACCGACTGGCTGCCACCCACACAACCCCGACAGGGGCCGGGGACAAACTGCAACCGAGGTACGTGCCCTTAGTGGGAACCGGACCCCGGGACACTCTGGTCCGCAGGCTGATGCTCTAACTGCTGAGCCAAACCGGCCAGGGTGAAACCCGGGAGTTTTAAATAAAAATTTTGGAGTTGAGAAAACTTGAGGAAGACCACATTAATCTTTTATTCAATTGTTTTTATAAAGATGCAGACATATTTTTATTAAGATACATATATACTTGCTCTTTATTCCATTTTTGTGAGGAAAAGACAAATTATAAATATTCAAATTTTAGTACAAATTTTGCACACTCTTATTAATCATGTTCTACTTTTTTAAAAAGTTTTTTTTTTCTTCACTTTAGAGAGGGGAAAGGAGAGGAGAGGAAACAGGGATGAGAGAGAACATCCTGCATACCCCCCCCTCCCCCCACTGGGGATTTGGCCCACAACCTGGGCATGTGCCCTGACAAGGAATCGAACCAGCAACCTCATTGTGCATGGGTCGATGCTCAACCACTGAGCCATACCAGCCGGGCAATCATGTTCCACTTTTTAATAAAGAATATTGTTCTATTGTTGATGACCCTAAAATCATTATAAAAAGATTGAAATTGTCCCCATTCCTCCTTAACCATCTTTGTATCCCCACTCTCTTAAAAGGCAGTCAGACTTTATAGCTCTAAAATCAAATACTTACATCGGGATTCTAATACAGAGGTTTTATTTCAGGTCTTTGTAGGTAAAATACCAAGAGATTTATATGAGGATGAGTTGGTGCCCCTTTTTGAAAAGGCTGGTCCCATTTGGGATCTACGTCTTATGATGGATCCACTGTCTGGTCAGAACAGAGGGTATGCATTTATCACCTTCTGTGGAAAGGAAGCTGCACAGGAAGCTGTTAAATTGGTATGTGATAACAAAACAGATACCTACTGTCTAGTAAGTCATTTGAGAGAATTACCTCAGTAAATGTTTGCAGTTAACCTTGTTTTATTTTCTTTAATTTTTACTTCGAATGTGTTTATATTGACTGATTTGGTATGTGGCCTTTGGTCTTTATTTTCTGATTATAAAAGTAAAAAAGAAATGAAAACACTCAAGAATTAATGTGTTAGAGAAAGTCTTCCATAATACTAAAAAGTTATTAAATAGAATGATGATTAGTATCTAAAGTTTAATTTGACTTTTGTCTTCTGCAGTTCTGTCTTTTGATTTTAGAAAGGATATCAGTTCTTACTGTTACTTTATGATAGAATTCTTAAAGTGTTAGGCTTAGGACACTGTTGCCAAGTCAGGAACCAGTTCTGAATCTGTTTTGTTTTATTTTTGTCACAGCCTAATCATACAAGTTGTTTATTTTCTAAGTATATTCTTCTTTTCTATATTGTTTCCAGGTAGTTCAGTCTTCTCTGTCTTTAATCTTTTTATTTTTTGCTATTTTATAACTGGTTGGTCTTCTATTAATTTCTTTTTTTAAATGACCTTTTACTCTTTGTACCTACTTATGAGTAGTAGTAACTAAGTTTTGCAAATTAGGTATATCTTCACTCCAACTGTATTAAGATACTGCCATCTCAGTAACTTCACAGTATCATTGTTTTTTGGCATAATCTTTTGCTAAACTAAAGGCCTCACTTAGTCTAGTCCTTCTAGAACAGTAACCTCTTTCAACAAGGCTTTTGTTTCATTAGTTGCCTCTAAATTAGTTTCGCCTTCAGCTTGACCCAGATTGTAGTCTTTATTACGGTTTTTTTATAATTTGTTTATTTAATATTGAGAAGCTTTTAAAGCTTTATTTCTGTGTTTTGGCAACATATGAATAATTTCATTTAATAATAACATGTCTTTTAGTAAATAAATGGGTAAGTAATGTCAAAGCATGAGAAGCTAAAGTTTATCAAGGAAACCATATAGTGATTTAAATAAAACATTTTTTATATCATTTTATATAATTTTTAAAGTATTGTGTTTGATATGTAGTTTAAAACTTTATATGTATATATTCAGAATTCTGTGGTTTGTGTAGAATGTGAAGTTCTAAATATCTTTTGCATTGATTAAACATGGTTGTTACTCTTTATTATTATTTTGCCAATGGCTTGTCTGTAGCTAATTTCATTTCCAAGGTACTTTTTCTGAAAAATCTCAGGAAAAATTTTTTAGATAGATGAAACTGAAATATGACATAAGATAGTTTCAAAAATAAAGTGAGAATAACTTTGAGTCATTTTACAATATGGAGGAACAGTGAAGGTTAACAAAACCAAACTAAAATGAGAGCCTGTCTGTAACAAGTTTAAACATACACAATTATATTAAGACAAGCCTGAGAGAACTCGATGAGTTCATGAAACAGGGAGTGTTTGGCCTTAAATTGTTGAATTTTTTAGATTGTGATCAGTTGTCCTGAGTTTAGGGTGGTTGTGGGGGTGTCTGGTTCTTTTCATCCTTGCAGTGTGACAGCTATGAAATTCGTCCTGGTAAACACCTTGGAGTGTGCATTTCCGTGGCAAACAACAGGCTTTTTGTTGGATCAATTCCGAAGAATAAGACTAAAGAAAACATTCTGGAAGAATTCAGTAAAGTCACAGGTAAAACAAAAATGTATTTAGAAGTTAATTTTGGGAAATCTGTGGTATTGTTTATAAGTACCAAAAAAAAAAAAGGGGGTATATATTAGCCTAAGAGGTTAATCGGTTAATTGTCTATTCAGTGTCTGAATTGCCTCCTTTCTGCTTGACAGTGGATGTCCTTTTCACTTTACCTTAATTGAACCTTGGCTTTTGCCAGAGCTTTTGCCCTGTGGTCTTCAAGTGAATGGAATGAGAATTCTTGTCCTCTTCCTGTTACTTCATCTAGATCATATTTTTCTTTAAAAAAATTTGTTTTTTCTTTATTGATATTAGAGGAAGGGAGAAGGAGAGAGAGAGAGAGAGAGAGAGAGAGAGAGAGAAACATCGATGAGAGAAAACATCAATTGGCTGCCTCCTGCATGCCCTCCACTGGGGTTCAGGTTCACAACCTGGGCATGTGCCTTGACCGGGAATCAAACTGGCGACCTCTTGGTGCATGGGTCGATGCTCAACCACTGAGCCACACTGGCTGGGCTAGGTCATACTTTTCAAAATTTCCAATTCTAAATTCATGGAATTGATTGAGAAATACATTTTATATCATAGTTCTGTATGCATTTATATATAACAAACAAAATTTATGAAACCATATTTTTACTATTATACATGATTTAATCTGATATTTTCTATTCTGTTTCATTTTTTTAAAATGTTGATAGAGATATATGAAATGCTAGCTGTGGTTTAAAAAACACTGCTTTAGACTATTACTTCTTCTTAAAAAAACCAAAACTCTATTTTACATTTTTGTCATCCAGATATACTATCCTTTCCCCTTCCTCAAGCTTTCAGTTATTGCTTTTCTGGTTTCAATTTCAGTCTGTTATTCATTGAAGATTGCTTCTGGCTCACAGTCTTCCTCTTCTGTCTAAATTGACTTACTCTTAGTACTTTTACCATAGAGGAACTATCCAATACACGAGCCTCCTAGTTTATAACCACCTTATGTCCAGTCCTTTACTTCAGCTCCCCCACATCCAGATCACATCCTGGATCTTGTTTGCCACAAATTCTGGCCACTCCGAATTTTTTTACTTCTAGCATTCCACATTGTAACAACTCCTACGATTCATCATAATTGTGTCAGTTAAATACTCCTAATGGCACAGTTCTTTGACCTCATCAGTTTATTACCTACCAACTCCTTTCTGGCTTTACATTCACTTATTCATTCAACAAGTGTTTATCCAGTGCCTATTAAGTGCTGGTATTGTGCTGTGTGGGGGGATATAGTGGTGAATAAGAGAAATCTATTCTCTGCCCTTGTAGAGCTTACATTCTGGGCAAAAGACCAAAAACAAACAAACAAACAAAAACCCCTCACATTGTGGTAAGCATTATGAAGAAGAAAATAAAGAACATTTAGCTCAGAATAGCTACCATTTCATTTAAGACATGAATGAAGAGACTAGCATACAAAGAGCCATTCCAAGAGAGCAGCACATGCCAGTGTTCTAAGGCAAGAAAGAACTTGATGTATTAAAGTAACAGGAAGCCAGTGTTTTTAAAAGGTAGGAATAGGGGTAGAATTATATGAAATGAAGTAGCAGGACTTTTTGTAGACTATGTAAGGCAGTGGTTCTCAACCTTCCTAATGCCGTGACTCTTTAATACAGTTCCTCGTGTTATGGTGACCCCCAACCATAAAATTATTTTTGTTGCTACTTCATAACTGTAATTTTGCTACTGTTACGTCTTAGGCGACCCCTGTGAAAGGGTCGTTCAGCACCCAAAGAGGTCATGATGCACAGGTTGAGAACCGCTGATAAGGAGTTTGGAATTTGGTGTATGTATAATGAGAAGGTATTTAAGTTCTTAAGCAGGGAATAACATCTGTTTTATGTTTACAGAATATTACTTCTACTGCTATATGGATAATGGCTTAGAAGGGGGTATAGACTAGAAGCATTCATAATGTTCAGAAGATTGAGCTGTGCAGATGCAAAAAGTAGATTGGCTTGGAGGGGAGATGGAGTACAGGAGAAAATCAGGAATGAGTCCTTAATTTCTGGCTTGAGAAACCTAGGAGATAGTACTGTTTATTAAATAGTAAAGTCTAGAGAAGACAGATGTTAGTAGTAATGGTGCAGTTTTAGACATGTTAAATTTGAAATGTCTTTAAGTCTGGTTAGAAATAAAATCTAAGCATTCTTAAGGATATACGCAGATAGTATTTAAAAGTAGGAACTAGCTGGTATTACCTAGAAAGAAGATATATGGAAAGATGAGGGCATAGGACTAAGACCAGAGGGATAGCAGTATTTAGCAATTAGTTTCATTCTTGGTGCAAACTAACTATTAAGTTAGATCTAAGGCTGCTTTTTAGTTGTTAAATCTTAGTTCTCTTGCATTTGTATCAATAATTGATTTTTAAGTTCCTCGGTAGTGTTTTCATAAACAGGTCATGTTATATCAAACACTAAAACATTATAAAATGTTATATATCAAAATGCAGCAGTGTACCTGTTGTTTATGGCTGTATCTTTACTACTTCTAAAATTAAAAAGGAACATAAAAATACGGTCGCAAACCTCATATCTAATAATACTGTTTTAATTGTCTACTAGGTAATTAGTGAATCATTTTGAGGCTGCTTCAGTTATTTTTTGCTTTTCGGCAAATGGATTTAGGTCTGCCTAATCATTGCATGTGTGGTGGATGCTTTTGGCTTATATATCTGGCTGTTGGTTTAACAGAGGGTTTGGTGGACGTTATTCTCTATCATCAACCCGATGACAAAAAGAAGAATCGGGGGTTCTGCTTCCTTGAATATGAAGATCACAAGTCAGCAGCACAAGCCAGACGTCGGCTGATGAGTGGAAAAGTAAAAGTATGGGGAAATGTAGTTACAGTTGAATGGGCTGATCCTGTGGAAGAACCAGATCCAGAAGTCATGGCTAAGGTAAATGCAATTGCTTGGGATGGTGGTGCAGTCATCATTTAAATTTTATACTTTGAATGAAGCTCAATTTCTTTTGAGTTTTTAAATAAGTAGAAATTATAGCTCTTGATCTTACTATTTAGGCAAGGGCCTGCCTTAATACCAAACTTTTGTGGGGTTTCTTGTTGCTAATCCTCACCTGACAATATTTTTCTGTTGATTTTTTTTTTTTTTAGAAAGTGGGAAGGAGAGAGAAAGAGTGAGAGAGAGAAACATCGATGTGAGAGAGACACATTGATTGGTTGCCTCCTGCAGGACCTCGACCAGGGCCTGGGATTGAACCCACAACCCAGGTACAGCAACTTAGGTATGTGCCCTTGACCACAATCGAACCCGAGACCCTTTGGTCCCCAGGCTGATGCTCTGACAGCTGAGCCAAACCAATCAGGGCTTTAACACCAAATTTAACAGCTTGTTTTGGTATCTAGGAATTTCCATTAACCATTCTTTTCCTGCATATTAAATATCTAAAAGGAACTGAAATGAAATCCCTTTCATTAAGTATTTTTATATACACTTAGAATTTGTTTAGTGCTAAGCATTATGAGGAATACAGAGGTTTCAAAAGAAAAAAGACAAGGTCTTACTGAGTAAAGAGGGGTAAAGTTTGGGAGATTATGAATTATCTTTTTTTTTTTTTTTATCCTCACCCGAGGATATTTTTCCATTTTTTGTACAGATAGAGTGGGAGGGAGAGAGAGGAAGGGAGAGAGAGAGAGAAACATCGACGTGAAGGGACACATCGAGTGGCTGCCACCCGCACGACCAACCAGGGCCGGGGACAAACTGCAACCGAAGTACGTGCCCTTAGCGGGAACCGAACCCGGGTCTCTCCGGACCGCAGGCCGATGCTCTAACCGCTGAGCCAAACTGGCCAGGGCTGAATTATCTTTATTGACCATACTATGACTTTTATTAAATGGCCATGAATCATTTTATTTAGATTTATAGCTAATTTTTTTCTCTTAAAAAGTTTTTCTTTTTAATTATCAGGCTCCCTTAGGGTATTATCCCTGTGAAAAAAGTCAAAGGGTTATCACGTTTGCTATTATATGGTAGTGGCAAAATATGCATGGCAAGTCATGTAGAGGGATGTTGTTTGCCTCCTGTGTCCTGTCCTTGAATTGCCAAGATCTTTGCCTGGTAACTGATGGTTTTCCTTTGGGTGAGTCCTGTGATTGAAGGGACACATTAGAGTTGCATCTCTGCTGCTTTTAGTGAGTTTTTGAGTATTTTGGTATATGAATTTTCCTTTCTCAGAGAGATAGCAGCTCTATGGATGGTCATAAATTAGTGATTAGATTCTTCTGGATGAGAAGTCTTTGACTCTAGGTCCTGAGGAGGTGGCCCTTACTGATTAGTTTGGAGGAGAGCCTCAGTTTATACTAGTATGATAAAATTTTTGTAGGCAAAAACATCTTTGTGTTAAGCAGAGAAGATCCATTGAGAATGAACCAAAGAAACTCTCAGATGTGCTGCTCAGTGTCCTTTTTAACATATTCCTTGTGTAGATGGCATCAAGGAAAGGAAGGGACTGAGAATTGAAATAGCCCTGGTTTTTTATTTTTTACTAGATTGATTTCAGTTTCACTTGTTCTAATATAATTGTGACTTTGGGCAAACTTACTGAATTTAATGTCATCTATTTTATTAGGATAGGATAAATATCTTCAGATCCTTTATAACTTTGAATCTACCTTGTAGAAACTGAGTAGAGCCTGTTTTGCTTATCCTATAAAAATATTTTTTAAATAGTATTATAGATATATTACATATTATAACAGAGGAATCAAATCCCCAGAAAACCTAAAGCATAGCTACTAATTATATATATATATATATATTTTTTTTTTTAATATATTTTTATTGATTTTGTTTTTTTTTTTTTTAGAGGAAGGGAGAGAGAAACATCAATCAGCTGCCTCTTGCACGGCCCCTGCTGGAGATCAAGTCTGCAACCTGGGCATGTGCCCTGACCAGTCCATGGGACAATGCTCAGTCCATTGTGCCACACTGGCCAGGTTATAGCTACTGATTTGCTTATCAATCACTTTCCACATACCTCAAGATTTTATTCTAGTAACTATTCTTCCTGAAACAGAAACAAATTTCAGAACGAATTGGTGGCCTCTATAAACTTGAACAATACTGATTGAATAAACTTGATTGAATAATACTGAATTCCTTTATTTTTTTCTAAGGAGGAGGAGTTTACACAATAGAGTCAAGTTTCTGTTGTTACCTCACTCTATCAGTGTTACAGTTTATTGAACATCTTTTGTCAAGTTGGGTCAGTTTAAATTAAACAGAACTGAATCACCTAAATATGTCTTAACACAATTTTATTTATTTTTTAATCCTCACCCGAGGACATTTTTCCATTTCTTGTTCAGATAGAGTAGGAGGGAGAGAAACATCGACGTGAAAGGGACACATCAAGTGGCTGCCACCCACACAACCCAACCAGGGCCGGGGACAAACTGCAACCAAGGTATGCGCCCTTAGCAGGAACTGAATCCAGGTCTCTCTGGACCACAGGTTAATGCTCTAACCACTGAACCAAACCGGCCAGGGCTTAACACAATATTAACAAGTATTTTTACATGGTATGTTATGGTTTCATCTCAAAAATAAATGATCAGTGTTGAGTTAAAATCAGTGGAGACTGTCTGATGTAGTTATACTTCAGTATTGACAACATTAAGAAAAATAAAGAGGATAGAGGTAGAGGTTGAAAGAGTTCACTCTTTTTTACCCATTGAATTAAGATCTCCCCATGCCCTGGCCCATTTTGCTCAATGGTTAGAGTATTGCCCTGCGGACCAAAGAGTCATGGGTTTTATTCCAGTCAAGGGCATGCACCTAGGTTGCAGTTCGTCCCTGGCCCTGGTCAGGGTCATGCGGGAGGCAAACAGTTGATGTGTACCTCTCACGTTGATGTTTCTCTCCCTCCATCCCTCCCACTCTATGAAGATAAAATAGAAAAATATCCTCAAGTGAGGATTAAAAAAAAAAGATCTCCCCAAATCCTTTTTATTTATATAGCTCTTAACCTCAGGCAATAATTTGTTCAGTAAATATGTTTGTTTTTTGTTTGAGTAGGTAATATATTTGCTTAGCTCAGAAATCAAAATTTTATTAAAAGGTATAGACAGAGAAGTCCCACTTCCACCCCTAGCCCCGTCTACCATATCCCCCTTGGTCCCTATAGGCATCCAGTTTTAATAGTCTCTGGTTTATCCTTTTAGTGTTTCCTTGGGCACACACAGACAAGTATGAATATATATTCTTTCTTTCCCTGCTTCTTACATAAGTGGTTGCTGGTAACTTACTGTTTTCACTGATTTATATTTGTTTTATTTACCACTCTATTTCATCAGCTCTAAGGAAGCTGTACCATTATTATATGTACCACTAAGAAATTATAAAATGTTGCCAATTAAAACTATGACACAGTGCTTGTCTGTCACATTGACTGTAGGTTGGATCCTGTTTCAGAAATGAAAAAAAAAAAGTCTTACCAACAGTGTATCCTGGAAATCTCTCCATGTCAGCTGTTAGAGCTCTTCCTGCTCTGGCCTGTTTGGCTCAGTGGTTAGAGCGTCGGCCTGCGGTCCAGAGAGACCAGGGTTCAGTTCCCACTAAGGGCGCGTACCTCGGTTGCAGTTCGTCCCCGACCCTGGTTGGTCGTGCAGGTGGCAGCCACTCGATGTGTCCCTTTCACGTTGATGTTTCTCTCTCTCTCTCTCTCTTCCTCGCTCTCCCTCCCACTCTATCTGAACAAAAAATGGAAAAAATTCCTCAGGTGAGGATACAAAAAAAAATAAGAGCTCTTCCTTATTTTTTTGTGTGGTTACATAATATTCCAGTTAGTAGATATACCATAGAATATTGAACCAGCTGGATGTTGGGCTGTTTCGAATCTTTTGGATTGTTTCTGTAATGAATAAGCTTGTGTCATGTCAATTAAAACAAGTGCAGATATATTTGTAGGATCGATTCTCAGAGATAGAATTGTAGCCAAAGGGTAAATGCATTTGTTATTACTAAGTTACCATATTCCCCTCTTTGGGAGGTGGAGTGAACCATTTTACTCTTCTACCAATGAAATATAGGAGACCTATTTTTCTCTTCCTTGTCAAAAAATAATGTATGGTTAAACTTTTGGATTTTGCCAGTTTGATAACAGATGGTATCTCAAAGCCATTAAGATTTTCTTCTCCTTGTATGCATGAGTTTAAGGGTCTTTTGTGTGTTTTGTTTTTTTCCCTCACCCAATGATACTTTTCCATTGATTTTTAGAGAGTGGAAAGGAGGGAGGGAGAGAGAAGCATCAATGTGAGAGACACATCCATTGGTTGCCTCCTGTATGACCCTGATTAGCCCAGGAATCAAACCTGCCACCAAGGTACATGCCCTTGACTGGGGAACGAACCCGAGACTCTTCCATCTTCGGGCTGACACTGTAACAGCTGAGCCAGACTGGCTAGGGTGTTTGTGTTTTTTTGCATGAACCATATAATTATGAATTTTGCCTATTATTCTGTTCAGTTTTTCTGTTGGGTTTTTTTCTTATTTTCCTGGATCTCTGATATAAAAGAGTCACTCTATTGTACAAGTCATTTGGTTTTTGACTTTACCTGTGGTTTGTTTTTGTTTTTTTTTTAATCCTCACCCGAGGAGTACATTTTTCATTTTTTGTTCAGATAGAGTGGTGGGAAGGGGAGAGAGAGAGAGAAAGAAACATTGATGTGAAAGGGACACATCGAGTGGTTGCCACCCACACAACCCAACCAGGGCCAGGGACAAACTGCAACCGAGGTACGAGCCCTAAGTGGGAACTGAACCTGGATCTCTGGACAGCAGGCCGACGCTCTAACTGCTGAGCCAAACTAGCCTGGGCATGCCTATGGTATTTTTTACCATGTAGAAGCCATTTATTTTTAGTAGTTTAATTCATCACTCCTTTATAGTCATAAAGCCTTCCCCAGTATGTATTATACAACATTATTTTCTTCTAATACTTTTAGTTTCCCCCTTTTCCACCATCCTTTTTTGTTTTTGTCTATTTGAAGTTTTTCCTGCTATATATATAATGTGAGTTGTGGATCGGCTTTTATTTTTATCCAGATAAAGATTACACTGCTTCAGTAATTTAAGCATTATGATGTGTTATATCTGATAGGGCTAGTCTCTAAATTTTTAAATCTTTTTTCTGGCTATTCTTGTTTATTTTTTCTTATGAACTTTATAATCAGTGTATCCAGTTCTAGCAGGAAAAAACGGAAAAACTTGTTTTAAGGGAGACTTAGGGATCATGTTAAATTTGTAAGTTAACTTAATAATTATGTGTTGTTTTCTTGAAGGTCCTATTCACAGTGTTAGGTACTTGAATTATAGGACAGGAGAGGAAACCAATATTTATATAAATTGTTAACTAATAGAATCATTTTGTTGGCAGTTTTTATACCTTCTATGATAGCACTTTTAGCATTTAATGATTTAGAGGGAAAAAGCCTGTGCATGAAGATAGGAAGAAATAATTTAATGTAAGATCAGCTAAAATTAAGTAGCCAATGCCTATTTTGTATATTTGTTGTATTAGGTGAAAGTTTTATTTGTGAGAAACTTGGCCACTACAGTGACAGAAGAAATACTGGAAAAGTCATTTTCTGAATTTGGAAAACTTGAAAGGGTGAAGAAGTTGAAAGATTATGCATTTGTTCATTTTGAAGACAGAGGAGCAGCTGTTAAGGTAGAAATTTTGAAATTTTGCTTATTGATATTTGAATTCTGCTGTTGAAACTTGATAAATACATAAAAGTGCCTTTAAAAACTGAAATGAAACTGGTTTTAAGTTTTGCCGAACTCTGAAACTTTCTTTTAATAATTTCTGTGAAGTGGCAGTAGTGTAACAAGTAAGACTCCATCATATTTCAAAGCCTGATTATTACTTACTGGATTTGTGATCTCAGACAAGTTATTTTTAATCTCTATTTTTGTAAACCTAAGCTTTGATAGCAGGATGCCTTGAAATATTACAAGGTATAGTAATTAACTACTTTGTTTACCTTGGTTTGTGGACCTTTGAAAGAAATTGAGTAGTGTATTTGACTTCACATACAGTAACACCATTTAATTTAGTAGATGTGTTCTGAGTTAATGGTTGGTTCTTCATACTTTTGTCTTTAGTCATTTTAGAATTCTAATTGCATTGACTGTGTTTTGCCAGTTTTGATAGATATATTTCTTGATTAAAATAGTTGATTAATTCCTTGATGATAGTAATGAAAAGTATACTCTGCTGCTTTATGTTAATAATGGATAGGCACCGTTTTTTGATGGGTGAAATTTCCAGTTTCTTTTTTCCTCTTGTTATCTCTCCTTGGGCAATGGTGGGGTGGGGAACGGAGATGGATAATATTATACAGCTTTTCTTTTTTCTTTTAAAACTTACCTTTATTGTTGAATGTATTACAGATGTCCTCCCTTTATTCCCCCATTGACCCTCCTCTTCCCCACTCCCGCCCATTTCCTGCTTTCCTCACACTGTTATCTGTGTCTATTGGTTATGCATATATGCATGTAAGTTTTCTTTTAATCTCTTCCTTCTTCCCCCTTCCCTTTGAGGTTCATCAGTCTAACAACCAATTTATACTTTTTAATTAAAGCTTTTCTTTTTTGTAATTGGGAAGATGGATCCAAAATCCTCAGTGACCTCAGGCTTGGTTCTTTTTCTACATGTTCTGTTGGTGGAGTGGTGCCACCTCTTAGTTGGGCAGTTTTGTTTTTCGCCCAGGGTATGTGGTTTTTTTTTTGCTTTTGTTATTTTTTGTTGACAGTATTACGGTGTCCTCCATTTTTCTCTCCTTTGCTCCCCTCCACCCAGCCCCTGCCTCACCCCAGGCCTTCACTGTTTTTAACCAAATTTTTTTTTTCCCTTTGTTGATTTTAGAGAGAGAAGGAAGTGGGGAGAGAGAACCATCGACGTGAAAGGGACACATCGAGTGGTTGCCACCCCCATGACCCAACCAGGGCCGGGGACAAACTGCAAACGAGGTACGTGCCCTTAGTGGGAACCGAACCTGGGTCTCTCTAGACCCCAGGCTGACGCTCTGGCTGGTTTGGCTCAGCGGTTAGAGCATCGGCCTGCAGTCCAGAGAGACCTGGGTTGGGTTCCCGCTAAAGGCACGTACCTGGGTTGCAGTTTGTCCCCGGCCCTGGTTGAGTCATGGGGGTGGCAACCACTCGATGTGTCCCTTTCACGTCAATGTTTCTCTCTCTCTCTCTCTCTCTCTCTTCCTCTTTCTCCCTCCCCCCTCTGTCTGAACCAAAAATGGGAAAATGTCCTCTGGTGAGGATAAAAAATAAAATAAAATAAATGTGCCTTATAGAAGAATCTTTGACTGGTTAGAATTTATTGGTTTGCTTTTTGATGGCAGCTAATTAATTAAACGTTATTGCTTATAAAATTCGCAACTTAGTACAGAATGTAATGTATGCCTTCTGAAATTACCAATGGTATGAAACACTGATAACTAATAAATTTATACTTTCTAAATAGTCCTTTTATTTAGTTGGTTAAATAACAGGGATGTATAAAAACTGGTAGGGTGGTTTGCCAAAGAAGTCTAAAATTATAAAATTTTTAGCTCAGCAGCTGCGAGTCACATTCTTCAGTATAGCCAGATGAGCCACTAGATGCTCCATTCTTTTGTTTTGACCCGGAAGCTTCTGTAGCCTCACTTAATTTTTCTTTTTAAAATATTTGTATTTTGTTTCGTTTTGTTTTGTTTTTTTAAAGAGAGAGAAAGGGAGAAAGAGATAGAAACATTTATGTGAGAGACATCGATTGGCTGCCTCCTGTACACCCCCTACTGGGGATTTAACCCACAACCCCGGCATGTGCCCTGACCAAGAATCAAACTGGGACCTCTCACACGATGCTCAGTCCACACCCACACCAGCTGGGCTCATTTAGTTTCTTTAGTTGATGTCGCTAAAAGCTAAGGTTGTAAAGGAGGAAAATTCATATCTAGAGAAGGATGGATTTAATCTTTGTCTAGATACATATAAATCACTAAATGCTCTTTATGGATAGAGCATTTATGTATGTCCAGAGAAGAAAAGATCACATAGGTAAATAGAAAGGCTGTGGTGAGGAGGTGATATTTTTGTTAACTGAGCTACCTGAACCTTTAAGTATGTCAGGGGCTGTTAGGTGGAATAACGTAAATAAAGGACTAGAGCATAGAATGCTTTTGATCACTGTCTTCCAGGTGAGTACTTGAGTCTTTCATTAGGCCAGGCTTTTTCTGAGCTCTGTGCTTTTAACTGTGTAGTCAAAGTATGTTCCAGGTTAAGTGGTGGGAGGGAAACCTAGGTCTTTTTTTTTTGGTCAATTTCTATTGAATTGCACTAACCTCATGCAATTAGAATTGCATTCTAACCTCATCAGTAACCTCATTTGTTTTCAAATTTTTAAAATTTGTATGGAAAAGCAATGTAAGACCTACATGTTGAATGCCATATGTTAATTAAAATATTTGAATCCTGATACGTTGGCAATACTGGCAATAATGTGGATTTGCTTCTTTGGTATGGCTAAGCTTTGAAGAGTTAGTTATTTGGAATTAAGGAACAGCAATAGGCAACTCTTTTACCTTTTAAATAAAATAGTACATAAGTTTTATTCTCGATATAGTTTACATATAAGAGGGTAAGATCGAGAGAAACAAGTACTTTGTGTTTTTTTTTACTTTGTGGCTAGATTCATCTTTTGCAGATTAAAATATTTAAGTAGATTGTTTATTAATGTATTAACAGGCACAGATATGTTTATGTAGTTATGTTTTAAAGTACTGTTAATTGTAAAAGTAATTATTTTTATAATTTTGCATAGGCCATGGATGAAATGAATGGCAAAGAAATAGAAGGGGAAGAAATTGAAATAGTCTTAGCCAAGCCACCAGACAAGAAAAGGAAAGAACGTCAAGCTGCTAGACAGGCCTCCAGAAGTACTGCGTGAGTCTGCATTTTAGTAAATACTGTACATCTTTGAACAGAGAATAACTTGATAGCGGACATCAGGTTAATAAAACAAAATTAGTAAGAATCTTAAAGTAAACTAATTTGGTTTTTCTTTTCTCCCTTCCCTCCATTGTTAGGTATGAAGATTATTACTATCACCCTCCTCCTCGCATGCCACCTCCAATTAGAGGTCGGGGTCGTGGTGGGGGGAGAGGTGGATATGGCTACCCTCCAGATTACTATGGCTATGAAGATTACTATGATGATTACTATGGTTATGATTATCACGACTATCGTGGAGGCTATGAAGATCCCTACTACGGCTATGATGATGGCTATGCAGTAAGAGGAAGAGGAGGAGGAAGGGGAGGGCGAGGTGCTCCACCACCACCAAGGGGGCGGGGAGCACCACCTCCAAGAGGTAGAGCTGGCTATTCACAGAGGGGGGCACCTTTGGGACCACCAAGAGGCTCTAGGGGTGGCAGAGGGGGTCCTGCACAACAGCAGAGAGGCCGTGGTTCCCGTGGAGCTCGGGGCAATCGTGGGGGCAATGTAGGAGGCAAGAGAAAAGCAGATGGGTACAACCAACCTGATTCCAAGCGCCGTCAGACCAACAACCAACAGAACTGGGGTTCCCAACCCATCGCTCAGCAGCCGCTTCAGCAAGGTGGTGACTATTCTGGTAACTATGGTTACAATAATGACAACCAGGAATTTTATCAGGATACTTATGGGCAACAGTGGAAATAGACAAGTGAGGGCTTGAAAATGATATTGGCAAGACACGATTGGCTCTAGATCTACTACATTCTTCAAAAAAAAAAAAAAAATTGGCTTAACTGTTTCATCTTTAAGTAGCAGTTTGCTGCCATTTGTATTGGGCTGAAGAATTCACTATTGTGTATATACTCAAGTCTTTTTATTTTTTTCTCTTTTCATAAATGCTCTTGGACATTAATGGGCTTGCAGAGTTCCCTTATTCTGGGGATTACAATGCTTTTATCGTTTCAGGCTTCATTTTTAGCTTCAAAACAAGCTGAGCACACGGTTAAATCATGATTTTGCAGAACCTTTGGTTTTGGACAGTTTCATTTTTTTTGAATTTGAGATAGATTACATAGGAGTATGGAGTATGCTGTAAATAAAAAATACAAGCTAGTGCTTTGTCTTAGTAGTTTTAAGAAATTAAAGCAAACAAATTTAAGTTTTCTTGTATTGAAAATAACCTATGATTGTATGTTTTGCATTCTTAGAAGTAGGTTAACTGTGTTTTTAAATTGTTATAACTTCACACCTTTTTGAAATCTGCCCTACAAAATTTGTTTGGCTTAAACGTCAAAGCCGTGACAATTTGTTCTTTGATGTGATTGTATTTCCAATTTCTTGTTCATGTAAGATTTCAATAAAACTAAAAAATCTATTCAAAACATCACTATTTCAAATTCAATTGTGTCCTAAAACATTATTTTATTCGTAATCCTTGCAAGGAATATTGTTTTCAAACTATAACTGCCTATGTGAGTGATCAAATTCATGCAAAATTTCTTGTCTATTCCAATATGTATCGTGGCTATCAGACCAAGGATTAGTCTAAATTCTAATATTTATTCCAAATAGCACTTCATTGATTGGTATTCTCTCATACTTCTAATTTTGAGATTTTTATCCTTATTTTTATAAAGCAGATCCAACAGCTTTTGAACATTCTTGCAGGCATTGGATAAATGTGTTAAAGTACAGTTAAGGAAGCAGACTGCAATTTATTTTGACCCACATTCTTTCTATAAAGGATAATTTGTTGTCTGAAGACCTTATTTGCTGGATAAGTGAATGTATGTAACAGGAAAAAAGTGTTAGTACTGTGGCGTCAGTTGCACTGCAGACTAAACTCAGCTTTAGTATACATGATTGGGACTACCACTTCAGTTACTAATTCAGGAATATGATTTTCTATTGCTATGCAAATTTGCTTTGAGAAACACATGCCTTATAAGAGAGGCTTAAAAATATCTAGTAAATATACTTCTGACTTTCTGTTAACACCCCTTATTTTTTTACTGTCCCTAATGGCTAAAGTTTTTGTTGGCCAAGTCATAACATCTCTCCCTGTTTCCTTTAGAAATTCTGATTTATTGTAATGACCGTTTTGCTTGAGAATAAGAGGAACAAAAGAATCCAAACATTACAGAGCAGAAAAATCTGGATTACTTTGAAATTACCGCAAAATTTTCCCTTCTGTTTTGTTCTTAGGTGGGTCTAAATGTATTTAAATTATAAAACTAAACCATTGGGGAATATTTAAAAGCAACACACCCTATTTTGTTGTTGTTTGGTGTCTATTATAACAGCAGTATTAGGTTTCAAAATTATAAGCCACTTAATTTTTTTGCAAGTTTGGTTAGATTATATTTTGGGTTTCATGGCTTCTCGATTTTGAGTAAGAAAATTAATATTTGCTGGTGAAAGTCAGTATATCTTATTTCGCTTTAAAACTGCACTAATTAGATAGTATAGTAAGTTCACCGGCCTTATTAACATTCCTGTTATATTTTTATAAATTGATAAAGGTATTATATAGTCAATTTTAAAATAGTTTCAGGTTAGCATGGGTATTTATTTGATAAAGCTTAGATCCAGTTTTTTATTTTTTTTAATGCCCATGTATGAAAGTAAAGACACCAAACATTCTCTAAATACTGCTTTTAAACTGACAGCACAGCTTGAAGCTATAATTATAAATCTAAATGAGACTTGAATAAAACCCTGATTTTTCTTGGAATGAAGAAAGGGTCTACAAATAAAGTTTGAGTTGTTTGTATTTCGTAAAAATTAGATGGTATGAGCTACAAAGTTGTCATGAAGAAAATTAAGACTTGGAATAAAAGTGATTCTGAAAGTAATTTGTTATGCTTCCCCCACCCACCCTAAAACAAAATCCCAGCAAAAACAAGAACAAAACTTGGATTGCAAATTAAATCTTTTTCTTTAAATGCAGATTACGTTTTATTCTCACCAATTAAAAATATATATATAGAAATGTTCCTCTAATAATGCTTTATAGGTTTTTTTTATGTCTAATTATTTAGTAGTTAAAAAGTAACTTTATAAACATTAAGTCTCACTTTAGAGCTTTCCCCTTGAGGTCTTGTAAACTATTGCTGTAGCAGCATTCAGAAAAAATAGATTCAGAGCCCAACTCTAATATATAAACCTACAAAATGATAGTTGAGGAAGGTCTTTATTGCATTAGTTTTGTTTTTTGTTTTTTTTGAATAGTTGCAAATGATGAGTTCTGGGAAATGGTTTTCTGTACTCCTGCCATCTTTTTTGCTCCCCAACTTAATTAATTTGGTTTTATTTATGAGCCTGCTATAGTAATGTGTGTTAGGAAATTTTTACTTTATATTGAGATAGACTTCTTTTTAGGTACCCTCCTGAAATTGGCATAAATATACCCCTCCCCCATAATGGAATCCTAATTTTTATTTGATCACTCATTTATAGCAGTTGCTTAAATGTATGTATTTATATGACAGTGTTTTAATTTTTAAAAGCAAAAATGTTCTAATAAGTTGCCAGATTTTTAATAAATCCAAGTTTATTTGGTCATCTAATATGGAAATTAAGTTACTATGGTTCTGTAGTAGTTTTTTTTAAACAAAAGAGTTCAGCATAATTTTTCAGTTTTCTTAGTTTCTGGGGTTATTCTGCATAAGAAAGCCCAATGCTTTCTGTTAATAAATAATTTTTCTATCACTTGATTTTGAAATCTGACTTAGGCTAACCCTCTTTTTTTAAAAGGTCAGCATGCATGAAAAAAAAATATATTTTAAATTCCAAAAGAGAAGAGATATAAAATTCCATTTCTAGCATAAAGCCATATAATATTCTTGAAACTCATTACATCATTTGCCTTCTGCCCATTTGGATAATCATACCTACGTTTTATTAATTGTGTATTATTTGTAAAACCAAACCCTTCCAGTAAATACTTGCTATAAGGCTATTGTCTATTATAAAGACTCCTAATTATGTTAAAATTTGCTGTTTTGAATTTCCAAAGAGAATTTTATTATACTGAGCTATCCAGTATTCTTAAAAGAAAAGCAATTGAAGTATGTGGAAAATGTTAATATTAGTGATGTCTTTTATTATGTGGAGTCTCTTAAGCAGGGAGCTGTGAAAAAAAGCCTTATAGAAAGAGTGCACTGGATTTATAAGTGTGTTTATGTTTCTCTAAGAATGAGAGCTTCTGTTAACTTAGTTGTTCTAAGTAGGCCAGTGGATTGGGTGACTGACTACAGAATCCAGAATGATAAATCCATTAACCAGGCATGTTTACTTTTGCATTAGAAGTTTGTTGATTAGTTCTTATTTTTGAAATGCAAACACCAAGCTTTAAAAATATTGCATACTTAATGTATGGGTCAGTAATTTAAATATAAATATTTAATTTGAAATAGTTACTGTTAATCTTTGTAGAGTTTTTTTTTCCTTTTAAAATGTGTATACATATTTTTTTTTTATTTAGAGGTTACCAGAAGCTCTGGGTTTTTTGTTTTGTTTTTGTTTTTTAATCATTTTCAGATGTTATCCAGAAATCTGCAAGTGTACTTTTCCTGTTTTAACTCCTTCCTTTTATCACCTGACTATCAGGGAAGCGAGGTTGAGGCTGCCCTGACCTGACATGTCATGATGTCGACTTGCTAGGTGGGGTTCGCTGGGGACGATAACCAGTGGAATTGTTGGTAAGAACTTTTTTTTTCCTATTTTTTTTTTTATTTAGTGGGGCATTAAGTGTGGGAGAAGGCCCATATCCTATAAGTGGGCATTTATGTTGGCCTTGTAGAAAAAAATAAGACTTTAAAGAATTCTGTTCTTAATAGGAACATATAATAAGTACTTCATGCTTTTTATTCTCAAATTGCTAGATGATTAGGAAAGACCTACTAGTATAAAGTAATAAAATACTCAGGGTATATTTTAAGTGAACAGGATAGACACTTGACAAGATAGACTCCAAATAATGTCTCTTGCAGAGACAATAAATTTGCTTTACTGTGATTTCAACCCCTCTAATAATTTCATTATATTTATATTTTTATTCGGTATATTAGCATATAACACATCTTAAGAGATGTTTATTGCAAACTAATATTAGTAAAAATAGGTATTGATAGAATGGAGAGTTTAAACAGTAGGAGAAATTATTTTTAAAAATCCTCCAAAAGAAATCTTAACATTGTAAAATGAAACTTAAAAATATAGCATTTTGAAAAACAATAGTTGACTCAGTATTCAGATACATTTGATATAATAAATTTGGGTCAAGATGAAAATACATAGGTGAAATATTAATCAACAACTTGTGTTTCAGCTGAAATCTAGGACAGCTGATGGTATTAGTAGGTGTTGGTAGAATTAAGTCAATTTTTAGATTATTGCTAAAGATTAAAATCTTTCATAGTCAGTACGGGATTCTCTGATGATGAAGAATAAATTCAGGAAATTAAATTTAATAACTAGGCATTTCTGACCATATTATATAAAAATGTAATATAACAAAAGCACTGATTAAAAGTAATTTTGGATTTTTATGCCTGAAGAACCTCCTCACTATTCTTAGGTGTTCATGGTTGGTTGGGTGTATCAATCCAGAAAGAATCTACTAGTTGTTAAACATGTGCTAGTTGGTGTCATGAATGTAAACCCTTATGTCTAGGCTTGCTGTAGACTAGTTAAACATTACTGTAGTGAAATAATTTAAGAATTTTAGTGATTGTGTCATTATGTTAAGGTACTTGTTCTCTTCTGAGACATTTTATGCATGTATCAGTGATAGAAAAGATCAGAATGTAGAACTCTAAAGATTGCACTCACTGTGCTCCTTGGGAAGTTGTATAGTAAGTAGTAGGAACACTGAAGTAGTTTTGAGCAGTTCATATAAGTTAAGGAAAATGCAGTGCAAATTTTTGGGCTTTTATGCACTAACAACAAAATACGTTTCATGGGACCAGAAAAGGAGGAGGCATTATGGGGTAAACTTACATTCTTCAAATATAAATAAGGGCTTTGATTTTTATGTAGCAACTTTGCCAGGATCCCATGAACATCTTGGTTTCTCATTTATGATGGTTGGACAAAAGGGATTTCTGTAGCTTGTTCAATAACATAGGTAGAATTGTACTTTAATGATGCCTATTATGATGTTTAGCACTATGTTACAAGAATTTTTCTATAATTGAGATGAAAGCTCCTGCAAACATTACATTGCTCATATGCATACAGTACCATGAGAATATTAAAATAGGAACATTTGCAAGACCATATGATCAGCAGTTTAATAAAAATCATGCTTTTGGTACAGCGTTCAGGTACCATAACTGTATTGGAATATTTGTACAATGTTAAATATTTTTAATAAAATTTAACATGTTCAAAATGTTGTGTTGGTGATTTTGGGTGGGGTGTGATGGGTTTGTGCAAATCAGATTCATTAGTTCTCTAATTGACACTTGAAGTCAAATGGAGTTCCTGTCCTCAGATTTAGTACTTGATTGGGCACCTGTTTGAGGGAAGGCAGTAAAGCAGTAAGATAGTAAAAATTAAAAGGACTGAACTCGAGGGGGTTTATTAAAGTGTCAGGAAGTAGCTTTACTGAAGTTTAGAGCTGGGTCTACAGATAGAGATGTTGGCTTTGGTGTAACAGGCTGCCAATAAATTTTTTCTGATGAAATTGTGGCATATCTACTTTATAAATGATCCTAGAAAACATAAAGCGGTGGGCAAAGGGAAACACTTGTATGATGCTTTCAGTAAGCATTTTATTGCCCCAGTGTCCTTGACCAATTGAAATGACAGGCCAGGAAGTGAAGAAGTGATGAAGGAATATTTAAGGAAGGCTATGTTTAGGTGCACCAACAGGTAATAGCTTCAATGTACAAGAAATACCACAGAGAAAGCCCCCTCTTTGTTTCTGACAGTAAACTTTATGAAGGTTTCTCTTTTCATACTGATTCATTCTCCTGAAGAGAGCCCTAATACAGTAGATTTTCTTTTGACTTCTTTTTCTTGGGGTGTTCTTGGTTCCTTTAGTCAAAAAGGTAGAAGTCCTGCAACTCAGAATGGAAGTTTCATTGAAGTAATGTGCTCATTCCTTTGCAGACTGTACCATTAATAACAACAAAGATAAGGAGAAAAGTGATGTCCCAATAATCTATAAACAAATTAAGGAACTCTTCATAAGGAGTAGTAACATGGTCTATCTTGTCTCATTTGAATGAAGACTGTTAAATAAATGAGAGCTATGGAGAAGAAAAGGTGATTGTTTTGAGATAAGAAATGGTAGACAAAAGATTTCCCCAAGGCCAGTATTTTCCAGAAAGAGTTTACTATTTCTGTTGTTTTCCTATTGTCCCTAAATCAAAGGCCACTCACAGATAGAAAGGAATGTTCCAACAGCAAAAATAATCTAAACTTGGTTATCTTTAGGTGTTGGCAGAACTGGAGATGGGGATGGAGCAGCTCACAGATTTGTGGTATATTTTTTCCAAAAATAAAGGGGGGTTGCTTCTGACAAAGATTTTAAACAAAGGCTCTATTGGTGTGTTTTTACTCTACCGAAAGCCCTTCATTTATTTAGTTTATTTTTAGAAATAAGATTTTACTAGGTATTTTCTTGTCAGGTGTATTATATTCAGATAGGGGAATATCTTTCCTGTAGCTATGAAAAATCACATTTCTGTTAATTTAGACTTGAAATTTGTGACTGAAATCATGATCATGTGTAGGCATTTTCTTTAAAAACAATATAAGCAAGAATAGTGTTTTATTTTAAGTGTTTTTCACTTAAAATTCCCAAAGGGTGATTTTTAAGCCTACCCATCCATTTATTAAAAGCAGACACGAAGTTAAATTAATCAAAATTATACAAGTTAGTCGTGCCTTTTAAAATAACACTAGGTTTGGTCACTTTAAAATTCTTTTCTACAGGGTTAAAGGCGAAGATCAATATTTTCAAGTATAGTAACTGGCAAAAAAAGGAGCTCAACCTTCGTTTTCAAATATGTAAAGGGGAAAATAGTTCCTTAAATGTGAAATTTTTACATGGTTGAAGATTTCATGTACTATTATCAAACACTTTAATAGAATTTATAGAGACATTCCTATACCAGGTGTGGACGGGGGCATTAATCTCATACTTCAATCAGGAATCCTTTAAATCTGCAAATTTCAGTTGCCTAAGTTTTTAAATAGATTAATCAGAGGTTATTATAATTTATTTATTTATATTTTATTCATCACCATTTATCTCCTCCATGCCCTCTTCTACCCTCCCTCACTCTTAACCCCCAAAGGTTAGTATCTTTTAAAAGACTATTACTGTTTTTATCAGTTAATCACTATTTTGAAAATTTTGTCTTACAATGATCAAAATATTGTCAAAACAGATGTTTTCATATGAACCTATTGATTATAATTATGTTTATATATTTTGCTTTTTTTCTTATTATCCCATAAAGAAACCATATACCTTTTTCATCACTAATTCAAGGTCATGAATGTTTTGCTATTGTTTAAGTACCTGAATTGGTTTTATCAGAAGCACTTGGGTATACTTCTGGCTAGTTATGGTATAACTAAATATTTTTGGTTATATAAGGTACATGTTTAGAATTGGCTTGTCATACTGAAACTTTTCTTGCTTCCTGTTGAGAAGTAGAACCTTACCAGATTAATCATATTTAAATATAAGCTATGTACAGTTTGATTTATTTAAATAACAACCAACAATAAATATTGTTACTGAACTTCTTTTTAAATCATGAAGAGTAATGTAGGTATATGTTTATTAGTTGTGATGTCATTTCTATTTGACTTTCCAAAATAGGGGAGTGGGGCGTGCGGTTTAAATGAGAGCATCTATTGCATATATCAAAATAATTTTGAAATAATTTGTAGTCATTATTTTAATTTTCTCATTTAACTGTTTATGTCACAAATTCACCATTAAACAATTTTTCTGAAATTTTAATGTGGGTGTAAATCCCTGGGGGATTCTGTTAAGCAGATTCTGAGTCAAAGGATTTGAGGTGGGACAAGAGTCTGCATTTCTGACAAGGTCATAGATTGTCTCTCATTTTGGGGACATTTCAGAGCATAGACCTTAGTGGAAAAGTTACCGACAACAGATATTGGCAATGATTTGCAGGATATAGGTGGTCTAGTTCGATCTAGTTGGAGGGTACTAACATTTTGGTAAAGGCTATCCCAAAAGTTAATAGTATGTAGGATCCCATGGAAAGGTTAGAAGCATAGTCTGCAAGAAAATGAAATGCATTTAGAAAAACAGGCTTTACAGTTTTAGGGAATTGGTGGAAAATAACAGTAGGAAGGAAAAACAAAACAAAAAAAGAGCAGGTCACTGAGGAAATGTCATGGCATGTTTATTTAGGCATTAGATCAGAAAACGGGTTGCAACAAAAGTCATAAAAGATAAAAATAACTCCTGAAAGCTAAGAAAGGAAAAGTTAATAGGATACTAAAAAATACCCATGTGGTGTTTTTGTTTGTTTCATTTTGAAATATCTTTGCAAAGAAAAAGTTAACATTCATTAATTAGAGCAAAGTACACATTAAGGAAGAACGTCATTATATGACTAAAAGTAACATGGATTAAGATCAAAGATGGGAGATGCTGTTGAAGAATAGAAATGGCAGGTATATCCATTTTTATAAAAGGGAGCTAGAAATAGTCCCTGATAACTGGTAAACTATCTGATTTTCAACTCTAAAACTTTAATTTGAAAAATAAAAATATCGATGAAGTATGGAAAACAAATACTCTGCTGTTTGCTAGTGGTGTAGGTTATAATATCTACTAACTGATGTGAGGACTAGGTATTAGGCACTGTATTCAGGAATTGCTTTATATTCTGTATATTATGTAATCATCAACCCTGTAAGGTAGGTGGTATTGTCCCTACTTTACATATGAAGAACTCAGAAACTGAGTTAAGTCATTTGTTACAAAAAGCCAGGATTTGAACCCTGTTCTACCTCCATTGTTCACAGCTGCTGGATTAGAAATAGGCCTAATAATAATCCGTGGTTAGAATTGTTAACATTTTATGTGTACTTTAAAGCTCTTTAAGTTATGTCTGAAATAAAGCCAACCTAATTCGAATTTAGAGTAAAATAATTTTGTTCTAGATTAAAGTGTATTGCTAAAGTGTTTTTGTGTGTGTTATGTTGATAGTTCAATTGTCATTTGTTTTATTTTTCTTCCATCATTCATTTATGAAAATATAGGCCCAAATATCATTGGATTTTGATCTTTTAAGACAGCCATTTTTTACCTAGGTAAGCCTATACTTGATTTGGAAAGAAGTGCCACTTTACAAGTGACTTAAAAATTTAAAATTTTACTTCCATATATTTTATTCACAAAACCCAAATTTATTTTCATTTTCTGAGTTTTGTCTATATTAGTGTTTAAGCCTTTTTAAAGTGTTGGTTTAAGCCATCTCCATCACTTAATGTTTGATTTCAGCCCTTCTACATGTTTCAAGGATATAGTGAAAGAGTTTGTTAAAAGGGCTTCACTTATGAGACCTAAGTGTGTTAGTGTGTGTGTGTGTGCGCGCGTGGGCACACGAGCGTGTGCATGCACACACGCGCAAGATGCAGAATTACACATAAAGAGCCAGTATGCTCAGCCCCAAACTTGGTGGTGTGGAGAGCCTACTCATGCACTCTTTACATAAGATGTTATCTTTCTTGAAACAGAAAGAAAGGTGGTCTTAAGGCATTTTTTAAAAATAAAATTATGCTTTAGATTATTTAGGGTATTTTCTGCTGTTCTATTTCATGAAAATCTGAGCTATACAGTAAAAAATATATAAGTCAACAAACATCAGTGTTTTTGTTAAAAGCTTATTTCTTAAAGACTGGACTGTCTTGCTTTTAGAATTCTATGTAATTTGGTTCATTGCTTAAAGTAATGGGTATTTCAAAATAGAATCGGGGATTCTTAGTACTCACCAGTCCTGAATTTAAGGTCACCGTGAAAATAATGTGACACTGCGTTAGGGAGGAGCTGACGGCTTATTTACCATGCCTAAGCTCTCAAGTCATTTCTTTGAGTCTATAGTTGATTGGTTGATCTGTCTCTAAGAATACTAGCTCTCCTTAATAAAATTTTCAAAAGGTTTTGTTCAGCGTAGACTACGTATTTGTCAGATGGAAATTATTAATGTGAAATATTACATTAATAAAATTAGCCAATACTTTCTAAGAAGTCACAATTATTGCTTTTAAAAGTAATATTTGTATAACTTTTATCGTCTATATTTTAATATGGAAAATGAGTCAAAGTAATGATAAATGTTTATGACAATTGCTAGTTTATTTCTCCACAGTGTGAGCTTTCAATATGATAGTAGGAATTACCAAAAATTTTCATCTTGGATTTTGTCCTTTAGAAGTATTATAAAGGTAATTAACTATGTTCTTTTCAGAAAGTACAGTAACATCTCAGTCAACCTGTTAATGCTTAGGGAGTGGTATCATTAAAAGGATTGATCTTGTACATCATTGACCATATTTAGATACCTACAAGTAAACTATTTATTGAAAAGGTTAAGTCTAGTCAGTACCTAACACCAAGAATTGATATGTCATTTATTAATTTCAAAACCATGGAGTGATTTATTTTTCAGGAGTTAGGAATACAAAATTAGTAAGTCATCATAATTATCCTCAGAATTTACAGAAAATTCCAGGAGGCAATAATAGATTTATAAGTAGTAATGATAAGCATCGAAACCAACTTCCAGAAACACTATTGGAAGTTTGAAAGGTGTTTTGGCTCTTAATAAAATACTTGGTTTCTAATCAGAATACATGACTAATATGTATGATTTAGATTACTTCTAGAGAGCAAGAGTTTGTAAAATATATATCATGAATTTTTTCACTAAAGTTTAGTGTCCATTGGAAGGAGGGAGATAGATATTAAGTAACAATTTTAATAATTTTTACCTATGCAGTTCAAATTTTAATTAAAGAAAATAAAGTTGGATGAACTGTATGAATCTGAAAAATCAAATGTGAAGGTAGGTTTAAATTTTTATCTATTTTCTCATTACAAAAAACTGTAAGCCTTCAGGTAAGAAATCCCTGGTTAAGGTTGGGTTAATGAGCAGTTCTTTGAAACAGTTGTTCCCACCCTGACATACATAAAGTGTGACATACAGATGTTGCTTTATTCAAATGGAATAGATTTACTAAACAATTTTATTTTTCTATTCCCTGTACTACCTCATAAAGATTCCTTATGAGTCCAGGGTATTTCATACTCTGTTATGTCTCACAAAACTGGTTAGTGTTTGATAATTACATTTTTTGTCAGCAATATCATTGGTGTTAATGTGTTTGATAGGAGTGGCTGCTGGTGTGATTTAGAAAGTAAAGATAGATGATAATAGCTCTTTAAAAAATTTCCAGGACTACATGTCTCACAAGAATACATTTTTTGAACCAATGACTAACCTTTCACCTCTCCATCTGTATTATTTATCCATAAACATTTTCTTTTTTAAAAGATTAGGATGTGAGGGCTATCTGGCTGCCACATCTGTCATCCCATTGATCACCAGGGTTGGTTTGGCTGATCTGGCTGGCTAAGCGAGTGTCTCTTCCTCACCAATCCATGTGTGTCCTTCCCAATGACCTTCCCCAGAGGAGAGGACCGGTCTTCGATCAAGGGTATATATGAGTAACTGTGCTCCTCTGATGGAACCTCCAAACAAGCTCTCGGGGTCTATTTGTAGGAGAACATAGGGTAGTCAAGCTTCCAAGACTCCAGACACAGCCAAGTGAGGCACTGCATGTGGCAGGCAGTCTGCCTTTCTAAGTTTTAAGGCCTATAACCGCCAGCTGGAATTTTTAGTCAGCAAGAGAGAACTAAGGTTAATAACGTTGAACTGGTTTTCATTTCAGTCAAAAACATTTGATGAGAGAGCTGATACTGAGTATTTTCTATGGGATGTTGTTACCTTAAGTTATTTAAACTTACTAACTCTATGAAGTAAGTGTAAATGTAGGAACCAAGATAAAAGATACTTTGGTCTAAGGCCTAACTAGAAGTGGCAAATCTGATATTGAACCCAGATCAATGTGATATCAGCTCATATTTAACCACCGTCTGTGTACTACTGTCTGGATTTTACTTGCTCTATGCAGTCTTATTTAGTACATGACATTAGACTTTGAAATACTGCATAACTGGGATACTACTAACTGGCTGGTTAGACTAGTGGTTTCCAGAGCTTAGAACTATGGGTGTGGCCAAGGACTAGTTTTACAGAAATAAGAGCAGAAGGATTATTTTCTGTTTTTGTGTGTGTGTGTGTGTTTTTTTTATCCTCACCTGAGGACATTTTTCCATTTTTTGTTCAGATAGAGCAGGAGGGAGAGAGAGGAAGAGAGAGAGAAAGAAACATCGTTGTGAAGGGACACATCGAGTGGCTGCCACCTGCACGACCAACCAGGGCCGGGGACAAACTGCAACCGAGGTACATGCCCTTAGAGGGAACCGAACCCGGGTCTCTCTGTACCGCAGGCCGACACTCTAACCGCTGAGTCAAACTGGCCAGGGCGAAGGATTATTTTCTGTCGTGATAATAGGATTAACGATAGCCTCTGAATAGCTCAGACTTCCCTTTTGTATGGAAGTGTGCTCTCAGTGTAGCTTAGTTAACTAAACAATGCTCTTAAATCTGTTTACAGTTTTTCAGATTACTCCTTTTTTTTTGGTACTTTTAATATTTGTCACTAGCTTACTGCACACGTTGTGATTTGAGGTTTTCTTTTACCAGTTTTAGAACATCTCCTAGTTAGAGTGTTTTGGCATTTGTTTGAAATAACTTTTAATAAAATGGAGCCAGGCTGTGGTATTTTACCTGCAACCATTGATTTTGACATGGAATTCGATTTTACATCTAATTTTCTTTCCAGGTTGGAGTTCTTATTCTCCAAAGGTAAAAGCCACTATATTTTTTGTAAACACTTCTTAGTTGCTCTGCTTTTTACCTTTCCTAGCTTTATGTCTTTGAAGTGGCTAATGGAAGGTCATGAAGTATGCTGGGTGCGTGCATAACCATGGTTTTGTATAGTGTTGATTTACTTTTTTTTTTTACACGTTTATGATTACTCTTAGTTATTGTCTTTGCATATATTTTGGAAGTGGATTGTTAACTGTTTCCATTTAACTTCATTACTCACATGATTTACCTAGGCTAGGGTCATAGAAGGAAGATAGAGCAGAACCAGAACTTATTTCCTGATAGTTTTTCACTCACCTTGATTCTTAAAGAAACATAAAGTGTGCATAAACAAACTTGAGTGGCGTATTGATTGCCTGATAACTCAGGGAGCACTTGGCACGTACACACATGTGTGGCTGGTGAATAAACAATTGAACAATATCAGAACTGGGCCTTAACTAACAGCCTGGAAGGTATTAATCAAAGTCAGGTAGGTTCTAGTTATACTTAAGCACCAATACCAATTTCAGAATTTCATACAGACATCTGACATGCCGAGGGGTCCTTGGTTGCATTGGGGTTCCATGTAGCTGTTTTCTGCCTAGGGCATTTCTTCATTGTAGAGCATTTTAATTGTTGTCCAATCAAAGCAAGTGTGCTAATGGCAACAATGATCTTCAGGTCATCTGTACTGCGTTTTTCCCTCCTGATTATTGTCTTTGATCTTTTTGTTATTTTTGACACAATTGAGTAAACCTTCAAAACATCTAGCTTTCTTGGCTCTGTTTGATTCACAGTTCTGTATATTTCCTTGTCCCATGTAATCCTCCCTCAAGTCTTCTGTCTCTCTCTAGGAATTCCAACTACTGTTAGGGTTACTGGATTTTATATCCTCCCAACTCATATCTCTGACTCTAATCTTTTGTTCTCTAATCTCGTGTGCCTTCAGATCACATGAAACTTGATAATGCTGGGAAACAGTTACCAGCACATGTTCTGTTAACAAACCTTAAGTGCGTACGTGTATTCCTGGCACTGGGAGTACATGGGGGAACATCTGGCAAAAGGAACAAAACCTTACAGACACAGCTATGAAAGAATTAGGTGTTTTGGGAGCATCTCTTGATCCTGCAGGTTTCAGTCTTAATATTTCTGTTGGATTTTCTGTTAATCAGGTCATATAATTCTTCTGTGATGTCCTTTCCTTAATTTCTCTAGTTATTAATCTATTTTAGGGTAGCATTTCATAATCTTTTTGGAGAATGACTTGGAACCAGTGTGGAACAGCTGTCCTTTAGTACTTCAATTGATTGGAAAACTTAAATTGAAAGATTTAAGAAGTTCAATACTTTTTAAGTGAATTATATTTTATTACAACAGCATTTATATTCAGATTTGGACAATTTTTAGCCACCTTTATGCTAGATAATGTTCTAGGTATTGAAATTATAGCAGTGTAGGAATAAGATAGTCTTCTCTACTTATGAAACTAATGTTCTATTAAGGGAGCAAATTCACATTTAGCTTGCTTGATGTATCCCCCAATCTAAGATTTACAGGTTAGGCAGCAGTGCTGTGTGCCTTGCAAGTCAACTCCCACATTATTGCAACTCACTTCCAAGTTTCCTACCTGATCTCTTCAACTATATTTGTCCTACACACTGCCATAATAATAATCACACAGACACAAACATTCTTACTATTTTTTTAAAAATATTATTTTCTTCACTGATTTTAGAGAGGAAAGGAGAGAGAGAAACATCAATGAGAGAGAACATAGATTGGCTGCCCCCTGCATGCCCCACACACGGGATTTGGCCCACAACCTGTGCATGTGCCCTGACCAGGAATCGATTCGGCAACCCCTTGGTGCATGGGTGGATGCTCATCCACTGAGCCACACCAGCCGGGCTCTTAACTGTGTCTTTTTTTTATCCTCACCTGAGGACATTTTTTTCATTTTTTTGTTCAGACAGAGTGGGAGGGAGAGAGAGGAAGAGAGAGAGAGAGAGAGAAACGTCGATGTGAAAGGGACACATTAAGTGGTTGTCACCCGCACGACCCAACCAGGGCCGGGGACAAACCACAACCAATGCACATGCCCCTATTGGGAACCGAACACGGATCTCTCCGGACCGCAGGCCGACTGCTGAGCCTAACCCGCCAGGGCTCTTAATTGGATCTTGATGTCAAATTCACATTCTTGAAATTTGAGACTTCATATATTTGCCTGGCATTTCTCTTCCAAACCTTTTCTTTCTTTTTTAGTCTGACTGTGATTGTATTTAAACCTTAACTGGTAGGCTTTCAAAAGTTATGCTGCCTTTATCCACCTAGCTTTAACCCATTACTTCCTAACAGTTAACTTTGGAAGATTATATTTTCCTAAGAGACATGATTGGAATGTGACATGAAGTAACAGGAATGTATGTATGGTAAAATTTCCATATGCAAAATGATTTCTAGACTTTAATCTGGCCCACTTCAAGGTGTATTTGGAATCACTTTTAAGAGGCAATTCAACAACAAAATTGTACTGAAGTGTATTTAGATGCTGTGGCTAATAAAATCTGTAAGAAAATGCAGGAGAGTCTGAATTAGTCATTTGGATATGAGTATCAGATTTTGAGGCTGCATCTAGTGACTCAAAGGGAACTTCAGAAGATTCTCTGCTTTTGACTATTGAGAGTAATCTCTCATTTCACAGTTATTAAAAGCCCACTTCACAAAAGTGCACAGACCAAACAAAAACAACCAACTTGGCCAGTCCCAGCCTAAAAATTGCACAGGTGGATACATGTTGTAATATTTTCTGAAAGCAAAGGCACTAAAATGTTTAATGTATGTCTGTCCATATTACTGTATAGGTATGTCCATATTCATATTGGTGAAATTATTTAAAGAGTTCTTTTACTGTAATCATGGTGGTAAATTCCCTTAGACTAAGTCTGTTAGATCTGCCTTATGAATTCAGCGCTCTAGCTTTCTCTTCCAGGGGAAATTAAAGTACAAAAGAAGGGCTTCTTGATAATTTTTTGAAGACTTTATTATTATTATTATTATTTTTTTTTTTTTTATCCTCACCCGAGGACATTTTTCGATATTTTGTTCAGATAGAGTGGGAGGGAGAGAGAGAGAAACATCGATGTGAAAGGGACACATCGAGTGGTCGCCACTCACACAACCCAACCAGGGCCGGGGACAAACCGCAACCGAAGTACATGCCCTTAGCGGGAACCGAACCCGGGTCTCTCCAGACCGCAGGCCGGTGCTCTAACCACTGAGCCAAACCGGCCCGGGCAAGACTTTATTATTTTTTTAAGGGGAGAGAGAAACATCGATTGGCTGCCTCCTGCATGCCCCCCTACTGGCGATAAAGCCTGCAACCTGGAATCGAACCGGCAATCTTTCGGTGCACATGATGACGCCCAACCAACTGAGCCGCATTGACAAGGGCAAAAGGCTTGATATTTTGACCTTTGACTCAATGTAGTCCAACCCCCCTACCCACCACACATTAGTCAAGGAATAGCTCTCAAGTATTGAGTTTCTACTGTGTGTCAGACACATGAAGCTAGGTGTTTTATATTCTCTTTAATAGTCACACTAACCCCTTAAGTAGTAGTGGTCCTATTTTACCAATGGAAAAACACCTAGAGAGGTTTGAGTGACAGGTTGTATAGATAGTTTGTGAAGAAACATATTAAAACTAAGAACTTTTCTTCATTTTTTTCTTTCTCTAGGAATATTTAGCTTTTTAGAGCTAGAGACAAAACATTTTCTTAGGTTAGACTTATTGTGGGGAGTTTTTCATTACAAGCTAGAAAGGACAGGTTTATTTTTAAATAATGTTTAAATTTGTATATTTAATTTGCTGTTGTATGCTTCTATTGCCCTGCCCTTAGCATCGTAGATGCATATTCAAGTCACCCTTCATTTAGCATGCAGACGCACTTGATGCAGGGTGAGACAAAAGTAGGTTTACAGTTGTGAGTATGCAAGACAAGAGTTCATTCTTATTTATTGTATTGCTTTCCATACAAACAACCATAAGCCTACTTTTGCCCCACCCTATATATAAGAGCATACTGCCTTCCATCTCTTTCTAATATTAATAGTAATATTCCAGTCAAGAAAAGAAGTGCTACCTTGAATTTGGGTCAGTTACTTCTATGTGAAGACAGCATTTCAAAGAATTTACCTGAAGCTGTTCTGAAAGTAACATTAGATGTAATGTCATAGTCTGGATTAAAATTCCAGCCATTGAGCTTGCCCATCAAAAAAATCCCTGCTTTTGCCCTCGTGAAAATAAAAATAGCCAATAATAAAAAAAATATTTAAATGAATATGTGCTCTGTGTTTAATGCTGATAGCTTAAGTGTTTACTATTTGAGTGCTTTTTAAAGTGCAACTTCATTGTACAGAGGAAGACACTGAGATGCAGGATAGAGCCCCAGGGTATTGTAGAAAAAGGGTTTTTGTTTTGTTTCAATTTTTGTGGTTTCTCTCCCTCTCCTCCTTTCAACTTCCCTCTATGCCATGTTCTGTGTTGGATTTCTTTTCCCATACTTAAGTTTTTCTTTCTTTTTTGACTATTCCTTTTCAAAGGATTTCCATATCCTTAGCAGAAAACTGGAGATTTATTCATAAGTTCAAAAATTTTATAAAAGATGTCAAAATAATTATAATTCATTGACCTGTCTTGTCAAAATTTTATTTTAAATTATGTTATTTAGGGGGAAGGTTATTAAAGTGTTTTCTCTGCCTGTTTACAATGTATTTTAGATTTCCCACATATTTTTCTGGATATTTATCAGCAGAGGGTGTAGAGGTTTGGTAAGTAATACAGTTTGATTTTGTATGTCTCAAGGATTTCTCATTTAGTCACATATTTGAGAGGTGGGTTTTTTTGTTTCTTTTTAATTCTGGCCTTTTCCCCCTGGTGATTCCTTTTGCAGTATTAACTAAAAATCCTTGTGTTAATGCTAATTTTGATTTTTTTTTTCACTAGCATGTATTGGAGCACTCAGACTTGAAGAAGGACATAGGTAAACAAATATAATACGGAAAATTTTCTAACAGTAGGGTTATGAAATCTTTAGTTTCATACTTGACATAGTCACTCTGAAAATTATTTACAAAACAAGTTAAGTGATAAAGGTTTTGCAACAACAATTATGAATATTTTGATTCTATTTAATTTTACAAACATAGTATTAATTCTCTTAATCCTTAAGGTCAGAAAAGATGGTTCTGTGTTATATAGGAAATACTGAGGACTTGAAAGTATTTCCCTTGTGTGTGAAATTTTGTGTAGGGTTCCAATTACTTAATTGTAAAGTGAATAACAAATACTAATCTAAAACACATTTTAGATTTATCAGAATGAGGCCTTACCGCTGCTTTGTCCCAAATATTTTCTTATCATCACTGGATATGAACCTCCATTTTATGTCTGTCACATATCTGAGCCCCATGTGCCAAGTTAAGTACTGCATGTCCTTATAAGTTGTTTTCTATGACTGGAACTTGTAGACCAGAAAACTTTGGAAGTGACGTATTCCTTTATTTGTGTCATAAAGCTACTTTAGCCCAGCCAGTGTTGTTTGATCATCATCCCATGGACTGAGAGGTCCTGGTTTGATTACCAGTCAGGGCACATGCTAAGGTTACAGGCTTGATTCCCAGTAGAGGGCATGCAGGAGGCAGCCAATTGATGTCTCTTTATTTCATTAATGTTTCTCCCTCTTCCCCTTTAGAAAATCAATAAAAACTTATTTTTTAAAAAGTTGCTTTAAAAAATTCTTTATTTTAATAACGAAACAAGATATGGCACTCACTTTTATGTTTGTTAATCCTCACCTGAAGATATTTTTTCTATTGATTTTTTTTTTTTTTTTAATAGAGGAGAGGGGAAAGGAGGGAAAAAGAGAGAAAGAAACATTTATGTGAGAGACACGTCGATTGGTGTCTCCTGCACATATCCTGAGCAGGGCTGGGGCTTGAACCTGCAACTCAGGTACATGCCCTTGACCAGAAATAGAACCTGCAACCCTTTGGTGCTTGGGCTGACACTCTAACCATTGAGCCACACGAGCCAGGGCACATTTTTAATTTTTAAAGTTAATTTAGTGATTCCAAAAATGTTAACACATTCTTTGAAAACTAGATTTCTGCGATGTTTTTTAATTGGAGTTAATGTTTGCTTCAGCTCCCATTTACTTGGAGTGCAAGTTCGTAGTGAATTATTGAAAAATACTTTTCTTCTATAAAGTAAATGAGAACACAAGTTTCTGTATATACATAATATATATTCTCTTTTTTACTTTGTCTTGCTAGTCAAATCTTTAAGAATAGGCTCAGATGGCAATCTAGAAAAGATTTAGAAAAAGAATATGTAAAAAATATTCTACTTTTACATTTCATTTATAGTAAACTAATTTAGCCAAGATCAGATTGGTAATTCACCCAGGTTATCAGGTAGAACCATTTAGTCCACTGAAGAATTTAATAATGAAAAAAATTGATACATTTGGGATTTTTCTTTGACGCTTGGGTTAGAAGTTGATCTCCATTGGGTCATGAACTGAAGCAGCTTCTGTCACTGCCACATCTACCTAAGAGGATTCTACTCACCCTGTCCCTGACAGTCTGCCAGTGTGCATGGTTTCTAAGGTTCACTCTTGGAGACAAAAAGAAGAAGAGAGGAAGGGAGGGTGCTAATTAAATCAACTGCGGTTTCTTTAATATGACCCTTTAGGCGATACTTTATATGAAAAGTAATGTTTAGTTTTACTACAGATCTGCATTTAGTTTCAACACTGATTTTTTCCCCCAAATTCCAGGAGCTTAGCTCAATGTCTTTTTCTAAGAATGTGAGTGCAGATATTGGGAGAAGACAATAATACAGGGAAGGTATTTTTCTCAAAGAAAGAAAATAGAGAAGAGGTTGCAGGGAATGGAGTGAGGTCAGCATTAGGAAAGTAAGAAATGATATAAATAAATATTAAGTAATTTGCAGTGTGATTTGTTTTCTGTGTGGGCTCACTTACAACTAACATGAAATGAGTGTTTCATTTCTTAAGCATGGAGTTGGGGAAGAACGGGAAGCCAGCCCGGAGATCCAAATTTACAGCAGATTCTCTGTATCCAGGTGGCAGCAATGGCTCTAATGGCATTCAGTCCAAGAGCAACGGCATCTTCAAAGAAAAAAAAGTTTGTAAATAATCTTGAGTCTGATCACCTTCACCATCATCAGCCAATGGATAGAGTAAGGCTTCATGAAGGGCATTTTAATGGCTTTTAGGTTGTCATGAAAATATATGTAGGGGGAAAAAAATGGAATTATGTTCAAGACATTTTTGTTTCCTGGCTCTTTATTCTCATATACATTCCACAACTAAAACAATCCTAACATTTTATTATAATCTTTAAATGCATTTGCGTGAGCTGAGGCTGCAGAAATCTCAAATTTTGTGGACACAGTTTACACCTGACCCTTCGTTTACTACTATGTCCATAGCATCACAAAATTGGGAGAGAGTACCTCTTTAAAGTTGGTGACCATTTTGCCTCAGTGTTAATACAGGTTCAGTTTTACTTTGGGCTTTGTGCCTAAATTGAGAACTGAGCAGAAGTATTGGGACAAAGCCAGGCAGCTGCACTCAAAATATTTGAGTCAAGTGCAATTTTTTTTAAAAGATGGATTATTGAGCCCACCTCAGGGACTGAATATTGGATTAAATAAAACAGTAATGTTACAGTCATATGTTTGAAGATATATATATATATATATATATACATATATATACATATATATACATTTTAATCCTCACCCGAGGACATTTTTTGATATTTTGTTCAGATAGAGTGGGAGGGAGAGAGAGAGAAACATTGACGTGAAAGGGTCACATTGAGTGGCTGCCACCCACACGACCCAACCAGGGCCTGGGACAAATTGCAACCGAGGTACGTGCCCTTAGCAGGAACTGAACCCAGGTCTCTCTGGACCTCAGGCCGACGCTCTAACCGCTGAGCCAAACCGGCCAGGGCTGAAGTTATACTTTAAAGAACCATGCAAACACTTTAAATTTGTAGGCCAGAGGAATATGTTATCATGAGGACATAACTCATGATGTTCTTTGGTTATTTTTACACCATGAGAGAAGAATACATGAATAGCTCAAAGCAATTTAACTTTGAAATAAGAGATTATATATGGGATAGTTGATACTCTTAGAGTTAACTTCAAATTAATGATGAAAATAGCTATGAAAATTAGTTAGGACCTTCACTTTTTCTCATGTCCCGTGGTCAACTTCTTATAAACTGGGCATAGAAAGAAGCAAAAAATAATTCAGATTTTGAAGTTATTCTCTCCAACTGATGTAATAAAGCAAGTATAATGAATACATTTCTCAGAATTTCCCCTCTATTTTTGAGTCTATAGGGGCAGTTGAAATGTCAGTGAAGCTGTGATTAAGTGTATTATAGTAGAGGACTTGAAATGCCTACATTAGAAGTGTTTAGAAGTATAGGAGTCAACTGACCTTGAAGGTAAGAGTTACCATGAAAATTCATGAGAGACTGGAGAATGATCAGCTTCAAAATACAAACCTTGAAACTTATGAATTGTGGTTAGCTGTTAAAACAACAAAATGTTACAAATCAAGATATCTACGTTGCCAACTTCTGTCTCAATTTAGCAAATCTAATCCAGAATGCATATCAACCCTATGACACTTATTTTTGCCTAATTTCTAGATACCAGGGTAACAAGTGCTCTTGCCACATTAATTAACTTTATATAGTGTCTTAGTTTGAAAATAAACGTAACTATTTTGTCTTTTCAATGTTTTTCTTTTTATTTTTTTCTTTTTTTTCTTTATTGATTATAGAGAGAGAGAGGAAGTGAAAGGGAGAGACACCGATAGAAACATCGATGAGAGAGAACATCTATTGGCTGCCTCTGGCATGCCCCCCACTGGGAGTCGGGCCCACAATCTGGGCATGTGTCCTGGCCAGGAATCGAACCGGCGACCACTTGATGCATGGGTCGATGCTCAATCACTGAGCCACACCAGCCGGACTTGTTCTCAGTCTCAGTTTTACTTAATTTCTCAGGTTTTTTTGTTTGTTTCAGGTCATCCTAAATGGTGATTCCTTTTCTTTCTTAAACTGAATTTTGCTTTTTTTTCTTTATAGAGTAGGTAACATAAGTCCCTCTTGCCCTTTGCTATTAGAATCTGGCATTAGGAGCAGCTGCTGTGTCTGATTTTCATACATGGGTTTTTCTGGGATGGAGTGCATATCTAGTCTAATGTTTATTTAATTGGGCAGTATAAGTATGGTCACTAGCTCTTCTTCCTGTTTACTGAACACCTAATTATATTTTGTATTCCTTACACTACGGAATGTCAATCTAAAAAAACAAGCTGTGGAGAGAAAAAGAGGGTACTTTGACCATACTTTGAAAAAAACATTTTGAGATTTCAATTTTTTAATTTATTGATTAGTTTTAGGGAAAAAGACATTGATTTATTGTTCCCCTTATTTATGCATTTGTTGGATGAATCTCGTACGTGCCCTGGACAGAGGATAGAACCCCCAACCGTGGTGTGTCAGGACAATGCTCTAATCAGCTGAACTGCCTGGCCATGGCAAGATTTTGTTTTTTCCCTTAAAAACTCTTCAGGACTGGATGTGTTTATTATACTTAAAAAAAATTGGTTATAGACATTATGTTCATCATTTATGTAGTATTCTGCCCTGGTCCCTAAAGGTAGTTTTATACGCTAATTTTTGTTTTGCCTTTCTAGCTGCTAAAATAGATAATGATTATTGCAAAGTACACATTTTTAAATGGTCTCCAGTGTGGACTGCTGAGCCCAGTGATGGAGTGAGTACATTGAGGAAGAATGTGTTATTTGGAATCCAGCATCATTCAGCAAGGATAACTGCCTGATGATATGGTCAGAATGCTCAAACTCTAATGGCGTACCGATGGCTTTCTCTCCCATTCCCCTAAAGTGCAAGTTTTCACAACCTCAGAGTTCCCTTCATCTAGCTACTCTTATTTCCACTCTCAAAGTAGTGATCTGTTTTTGTCACTTTTGGATGTCAAAGGAGGTTGAAGTATCAGTGTGAGTACAACAAACTTATTTAATGATTAATAGGAAACAAATATTTTGTTTGCTAATATTTGAACTATAGAAAGCTTTGGCTTTCCGTTTACAGTTTTGAGAAGCGTAAAGAAATTTCCTGGCCCTGGCCATTGTGGGTCAGTGGTTAAGAGTGTTGGCCCTCACACCAAAGGGTCCCAGGTTTGGTTCTCAGTCAAGGACATGCACCTGGCTTGCAGGTTTGATCCCCAACTGCGGTCAGGGCACATGCCAGAGGCAACCAATGTGTGTGTCTCTCCCTCTCCCACTTTCTTTCTCCCTTCCACTCTAAAAAGCTATAGAAAAAATATCCTCAGGTGAGGATTAACAAAAGATATTTTCTGGTTAAATTCATGATTCAATATTTTTCTCTCTAAGCTAATTTTAATACTAATTTCCTACAACTAAGAAAGCAATTGAATGGAATAAGCTTTCTTTATTTTTTTTAAGTCCTTACCGAGGGTATATTTTTATAGTTTTTTTTGTTTGTTTGTTTGTTTGTTTTTGAGAGAGAAAGAAAGGGGATTGGGTGGAGAGAAACATTGATTGGTTGCCTCCCGAATGCAGCCTGAGCAGGGATCAAACCCACAACCTAGGTATGTGCCCTGACTGGGAACTGAACCTGCAACCTTTTTGGAGTATGGGTTGAAAATCCCACCAACTGAGCCACCCAGCCAGGGTAAGCCCTATCTTTTAAAGTTTGTACTAATGGTAATCAGATAAGTTCACTTCCTTTTTTCCTGATTTAAGTAATAGGTATTTCAAATTTGACTGGCAAATTAGAAAATCACTTAAAACAATTTGCCATTGTATTTTATTTCCTTTATTAGAATTATTTTTTCTGTTATACACTATACTACAAAACAAATCAAGGATGCATACTCATATTAAATTGATCACCCTGTGTCTGGCTTTTATGGGAATTACATCTTTTTTTCATTCAACATTTATTAAAGGAACAAACAAAATTTTAGGCTATAGCAAAAGAATACCTTTAGCTTAGCAAAGAGCTAAATTTCATTAAGGAAAGAACATGCAATTTCCACATACTTTAAGGTATGACTCATCCCTACTAAAGTGAAACTCAAAGCTACACCCATATCACTTAATTTTATGTCCTTCCCTGTTTACTGTGTCTGACCTTCAAGATTTCGTGACTGATGCTGAAATGGAAGCCAACCAATGCAGAAATTTTGGGGAAAATGAATCTGAAGAATGCAAGGGGAAGTAGGAATTCATTTCTAGCATTCCTAAACCTGCTTTGTCGTGTCAACTCACTACAGTCAGAGGAAAAGAACTGAGTTCATGGAAAGTACCAGCTAAGCCTTACATCTGTCTTTAATGTTTTTAGGAAATTTCAGGTAAGTGAGATGTCTGTTTTGAAGAAGACTCTTAGGTATATTAAAACCAGTTGTTCATTTTGGTAAAGATGGACAGTATTGTTATTCTGAGCTTCAAAAGTCTTGCCCTCATTAGGTGTGGTTCTCAGTATTGTGGAGAAAGTGGAGTTATTTCAACCAACATGGAGCTTTTTCTCTACTCAGAAGTTAAGCTGGAACTTGCATTGAAGTGTGTAAAGTGCCAGTTTTTGTTGGTTTGTGTTCAGATCCTTTGTTAAAAATTATTTTTTTTAATCCTCACCTGAGGACATTTTTGCATTTATCTTCAGATAGAGCGGGAGGAAGAGAGAGAGAGACATCCATGTGAGAGACACACATCGACTGGTTGCAACCCGCACAACCCAACTGGGACCGGGGACAAACCGCAACTGATGTACGTACCCTTGGCGGGAACCGAGCCCGGGACTCTGGTCTGTGGGCTGATACTCTAACTGCTGAGCCAAACTGGCCAGGGCTTAAAAATGATTTTAGTTGAGTTTTAACCCTCACTATATCTATAAAAAGCCTTTTTCTTTTCTTTCTTTCTTTTTTTTTTTTGGTTGATCCTAAATGGAAGATATTTTTCCATTGATTTTTTTTTTTTAAATAGAGGGGGAGGGGAGGGAGAAACATAAATGTGAGAGAGACACATTGATTGGTTGCCTCCTGCAGAACCCTGACGGGTCAGGGATCGAACCTGCAAATACATGCCCTTGACCAGGAACTGAACCCGAGATCCTTGTGTCCACAGGCCGACGCTCTAACCACTGGAGCAAAAACGGCTAAGGCTAGAAAAACTTAAAATGCTTCAAAGTTTCTACCAAACTATATTTGCATTATTCACAGTTAAATAAGAGTAAAATTATGGGGTTTTATAGGTCTCTATTAACATCCACCTCGATTGGTTTTATAGATAATTTCTAAATTACTAGGATTAAATTGTTTTATGTTTATTATATAACTAGGTAATAGACATTGTGCCAGGCCCTGGAATCCAAAGATGAACTAGCATACAGATGAAATTCTAGTTTAGGGAATGAAAATGGAATAAAATGAGACTAATTCCATTTCTCCATCAAAAGTCCACTCTGAATATGACAAATTCTATTTGAAAGGTCCTCTGCATGTGTGCACTTGTGTATGAGAGACAATTGCAAAACACTTCTTTATGCCAGCTACTGTTGTAAGCTCTTTACACACATTTTTTAAAAATCCTCATAACTATCTTATAAGTGCTGTGATCACAGCCCAATTTTGTTGTCATTGAGGCAGAGGACTTAACTTGCCTAGATTTGCACAACTATGGTCTAGGACCAGTATTTGAATCAAGACACCTTGACTGCAGAGCCTGCACTCTTAATTTGGGTGTGATACTTATATGTCGTACCTGGCTATGAGTACCTGTAAACATCCCAAATTCTTAATAAAGTTTGCCTAGTTTTAAAAAAGGAAACTTTCAAAAACTCAGATTAAAAATAAATAAATCTTTTAGAAAACTAAAAATTCCCTTTCTTTGACTAAGACAGTCATTTTTCGTGATGACCTCCCATAATTCATCTCCTAATCCCCAGCAGAGTGGACGCACATGCAGAAATTAAAGAACCAGAACAGAAGCAGAGCTGCTCGTGGTTGTATTTTATATTCAGAAACTATTGTGCCTCTGGTTCACCCCTCTTTTTGGAATGTGTACATTTTATCTGCTAAATCATGGGAAAATATGACTGCTTAGAGTTTTTTTAGGATTCTTTAAAAAAATATAGAAGAGACTCTTTGCAGAAGTAAAGAAAAACTACTCTGAGAAGAACCTCAGGTAGGTAATTTGCTTCCTATTGTATGTGTAGTTTTTTTAAGGCTTCTGCACCTCTATCCCCTGTTGTCATATTCTGTAAATACTTTTGGCCTTTAATAAACTGTTTTATGAAGTGAGTGGTTTTCTGGTCTCATTTCTTACCTGGTTGTGTATCTTCTTTGGTCACCTTACAAACGTTATTGCTACCCCTTCAAAACTGGTTTAATTAAAATAAGAACACCTACTATATACCTAATACTATTGAGGGTTAAATATATATATGCCAAGGCTTTGCTCTTAAGCTTGATGAAGGTGCCACCCAGTTCTAACACTGCAAATTTTTAAGGGAAAAATAAGGTGTTATAAAATCAATGTGACAGTGGTTGATTGTGTATCTTACGCAGTTGTGATGAAAAATCTACCCTAGTGAAATCAAGTTAATTATTCTATGACTAGTGAAATTAATGGGAGAAACAATTTTGACCGTATTTCTTCTAGATCAGTGCTTCTCAAACTTTAATGTATATGTGAATCACCTGAGGATCTTCTTAGAATGCAACTTTACATTAGGTAGGTCTGGGGGGTCACCCTGAGAATCTGCATTTCTTTTCTCTTTTAAAAAAAGTTATTGAAATGCATTTCATATAAAATTCACTACTTAAAAGTGAACAATTTGATTTTTTTGTTTGTTTGTTTTAGCATGCAACTATCACCACTGTCTTAATCAGGACATTTCATCTTGTCAAAAAAGAAACCCTGTACCTATTAACAGTCATCGCCATACACTACCACCACCACCCTCAAAGTCTCTGGCACCAAATAAACTACTTTTTGATTCTATGGATTTACCTCTTCCGGACATTTCATATAAATGGAATCACATTATGTGGACTCCTGTAACTGACTTCTTAATACAATGTTTTTGGGGTTCATCCATGTTGTAATGTGTATCAGTTACTTCCTTTTTATGGCTGAGTAATATTTTTAATTATTACATGGACATACCACATTTTATTTCTGTCAGTTGATGGACATTTGGGTTTTTTGCTTTTTTTTTTTTTTTTTTTTTTTTTTTTTTCCAAATCTTTATTGTTGGATGTAAAATGTATTACAGATGTTCCACATTTTTCCCCCATTGACCCCCTCCTCCCCACTCCCGCCCCCCTCCCACCTTTTCCCACACTATTGTCTGTGTCCATTTGTTATGCATATAAGTTCTTTGGTTTATTTCTTCCCACCCCCCCAACCCCTTTCCCTTTGAGGTTTGTCAGCCTAGCAATGAGTTTGTGCTTCTTAATCCCTTCACCTTTTTCACCCATTCCCCCAACCCCCTTCCCAACTGGCAACCAATAAAATGTTCTCTGTATCTATGAGAATGTTTCAGTTCTTCCTGTTCATTTTGTTTGTAGATTCCATTGTTGATAGATATGTATTCATTGCCATTTTGTTTGTTCATACATTTTATCTTTTTCTTCAAAAAGACCCTTCATCATTTCATATAATAACGGTTTGGTGGTGATGAACTCCTTTAACTTTTTCTTGTCTGGGAAAGTTTTTGTATGTCCATCGATTCTAAATGACAGCTTTGCAGGATAGAGTAATTTTGGTTGTAGGTTCTTGGTTTTCATCACTCTGAATATTTCTTGCCACTCCCTTCTGGCCTGCAAAGTTTCTTTTGAGAAATCAGCTGACAGCCTAATGGGTACTCCCTTGTAGGTAACTAGCTGCCTTTCTCTGGCTGCTTTTAAGATTCTCTCTTTGTCTTGAACCTTTTGTATTTTGATGATGATGTGTCTTGGTGTGGGCCTCTTGGGGTTCATCTTGTTTGGGACTCTCTGTGCTTCCTGGACTTGTATGTCTGTTTCCTTCACCAAGTTAGGAAAGTTTTCTGCCATTATTGTTTCAAACAGGTTTTCGATTTCTTGCTCTCTCTCTTCTCCTTCGGGCACCCCCAAGATGCGAATGTTGGCACGCTTGAAGTTATCCCAGAGGCTCCTTACTCTATCCTCATTTTTTTGGATTCTTTTTTCTTTTTGCTCTTCTGATTGGGGATTTTTTGCTTCCTTATATTCCAAATCGATGGTTTGCTCCTTGGATCTACATACTCTATTATTGAAGCTGTGTAAATTATTCTTTATTTCAGTTAATGCCTCCTTTAATTCTAACTGTGTATCCATGATTTCTAACTGGTACTTTTTTATGCTCTTGATGCCCTCCCTAAGTTCACTGAGGTTCTCACTAAGTTCATTGAGCATCCTTATAAGCAGTATTTTGAACTCAGTATCTGTTAGGTTGCTTATCTCCCTTTCGCTTAGTTCTTTTATTGGGGTTTTGTTCTGTTCTTTCATTTGGGACCTGTTTCTTTGTCTCCTCATTTTGGCTGCCTCCCTGTGTTTGTTTCTGTGTGTTACTTAATGAGAGGTATGGGGCTCGCTGAGACCCGGTGCTGCTCGTTTGAAAGAATTTAGGAAAAACCTGAAGCAGGATCCAAGACCGGCCAATCCTATGGTTAAGCCACTGGCAACAGCTTGGGTGGGCTTGAAAGTTGGGTGGGGCGGGGCCTCAGGAAGTCAGCAGGGCGGGGCTACCAGTGTGAGCCAGGTTGCTGGAGTCCCAGATATGGCTTCTGTCTGCCGCCCCCGGAAGGGCTCACCAAAGGAACAAAGGCCTCTGACAGCACGTTTGTCCCCGAGGAAGCCCCCTCTCCAGCTCTCGCTCCAGTGCCAAACAGCTCAGTTCTTCCCTGTGTGTCTCTGGTGCCCCTCGAGCTGCCTCCCCTCCGAGCTCAGAGGGAGAGAGTCCGATAAGTCCGTGCGCGGGCCCTTTAAGGAGCTGCCTGGGGCTCCAGCCGCTTCAGCTTCCCTGAGCCTCAGTTTCCGCTGGTTTTTCCAGCCAGAAGTTATGGGGACTTCTCTTCCTGGCACTGGAACCCTGAACGGGACACCTGGTGTGGGACGGGGACCCCTCAGTCCTCAGGAAGGACCTTCCCAGCCGCGGGATCCTCCTGATTTTTATCCACCACGCTTGGGTGTGGGACCAGCCCGTCTCGCCGCTGCGCGCTCCGCCGCCGCCCCCCCTCGCGCCGCCGCCCCTCCTACCGGTCTGGATGTAGCTGCTTTTTTTTTTTCCTTAGTTCCGTAGTTGTACGACTTCCATTCAGCTTGATTTCAGGCGGTTTTGAATGATGGTTGTTATGTAGTTTAGTTGTAACTTTGATGTGGTTGTGGGAGGACGCGATACCGCGTTTACCTACGCCACCATCTTGACCGGAAGTCTTTTGCTTTTTGACTATAATGAATACTGCTGCTATGAACACTTGTGTACAAGATTTTGTGTGGACATGTGTTTTTGTTTCTATAAGGAATATACCTGAGAGTGGGATTGTTACATGGTAGCTTAAAAAAAACTGTGATAAGAACACTTAGCATGAGATCTACCTTCTTAAAAATTTAAGTGCACAGTACAGTGTTAGCTATCAGCACAATGTTGTGCAATGGATGTAGGTGACATGTTAACATTAACACTGAAGAACTGCTAAGCTAAAGGGACTATTTGAGAGTCTGCATTTCTAATAAGCTCCCAAGTGATGCTGAATAGTAGGCTGTAGATTACATTTGGGCACCTATAAAGGAAACAATTAGGAACATAAACATTTTTTTTTTTTTTTATCCTCACCTGAGGACATTTTTCTATGTTTTGTTCAGGTAGAGTGGGAGGGGGAGAGAGGAAGAGAGAGAAACATCGATGTGAAAGGGACACATCGAGTGGCTGCCACCCGCACGACCAACCAGGGCCGGGGACAAACTGCAACCGAGGTACGTGCCCTTAGCGGGAACCGAACCCGGGTCTCTCTGGACCGCAGGCCGACGCTCTAACCGCTGAGCCAAACCGGCCAGGGCAGGAACATGAACTTTAACTTAGTTCATTGGACAATGTCTGGACAACAGCAAAGTTGTTTTAGCTTTCACAAGGCCTTGGTGGCTCATTTCTTTTAACAATCTTACTGCACCTTAGTTGGAAGGCAATTCTACATTTAGAATGCCTGTACAATTGGCAAAATATTAATAAAGACCTTTGGTAGTGTACAAAGTTCTGGGTAGCTCTTCAGTGTACTGACGATAACATTTGGGGGAAATTAGATGAATTAACAGCAGAATCTGAAGATGTGTGCATTACTTGCCAGTTCAACAAATGTTCTGATGGAGATGTATACATACAAATGATTTAATACACCGTGAACATTAAAATAGATCAAAAGAGGGCAGATTCAAAGAAGACTCAGGAGACGGGGACTCCTCCTAATCCCAGTCCCTTTATTCATTCAACTAAGATTTGACTTACTGTAGGAGATTCAGATTCTGGGCCTTGGTTCACAATTTGAAAGGAAAATATAGGTGGGTGAGAAGCAAGTCTAATGCCAGAAAGTGGAAGGAGAGAAGGTATAGCTTAAAGATCTGTGGTGATTCAGATGAGATTACTTCCATTCTGTATGAAGTTGGGGTGACAGTTTGGGGTAGCAGGTGGTGGAAATTAGAAAAGATTTCTTGGAGATGATACTTGAAGTAAGAATTTTAGAAATAGAGTTGTACAGGGTTATATTCTAGGATAATGAAACAGAAGGAACTACAATATTGAGTTCATAAATGGTAGCATATATACCAGTTATTTTTTCCTGAACAGCTACCATGTGTCCAGGTCCTGCGCTAAGCCTTGGGTGTGTATGCAAAAAGGAAAAAAAGATATCTGCTTATGACTAGTAATGGAGATAAATGTAATATGATTTGCAGAAGTAGTTTTAAGAAGGCACAATTCTCTGGCCATTGGTTCTGTTTAGCTTGACTCAGTGGGGCCTGAAAATGAAAGTAGAAAAATTCCTTTAAAAAAAAAAATCAAGCCCTGGCTGGTTTGGTTCAGTGGTTAGGGTGTTGGCCTGTGGACCAGAGAGTCCCGGGTTCGGTTCCCACTAAGGGCACGTACCTCGGTTGCAGTTTGTTCCTAGCCCCGGTTGGGGTCCTGTGGGCGACCACACTCAATGTGTCTCTCATATCAATGTTTCTCTCTTCCTCTCTCTCTCCCTCCCACTCTATCTGAAAATAAATGCAAAAGATGGGATGTTATTTACTGTTTCTACTTTGGCAGAAATGCTTTAAAACCTAAGCATGTGGTCATCATCAGTAAGGAGAGAAAGCAGGAGTCTGAATATTTCTTCCTTTAGTGCCTGTTTGAATCTCACCTGTGATCATAAATTGATGTCTTTTGTGGAGGTGTAGGATACTTGGTCTGGTCCTCAGTTTTACCTAATGTACTCTAGGGCCTAACTTGTACACTCCACAGTGGGAAATTATCAACTGCCCTACAAAAATTGATCTATGAGGTACTCTTCAAAGATACTTCTTAAATGGGCATTGAATTCCAATGCCTTTTTTTTTTTTTTTTTAATCCTCACCCGAGGACATTTTTCCATTTTTTTATTCAGATAGAGCGGGATAGGGAGAGAGAGAGAGAAAAACATTGATGTGAAAGGGACACATCGAGTGGCTGCCACCCACACAACCCAACCAGGGCTGGGGACAAACTGCAACCGAAGTACATGCCTTTAGCGGGAACCGAACCCGGGTCTCTCTGGACTGCAGACTAACGCTCTAACTGCTGAGCCAAACCGGCCAGGGCCAAAGAAACTTCTTATAACATATTTTCAACCTCTTTTTGGCTATTTGCAACCAAGAGTCTCTAATTGCTTTCCCCATTTCACTAGATAAAATTGCAGGACAAAATTGCCATGAGTTAAAGTGAACAGGTTTTCACATGCCTTGGGAATTCTGTGTGTATTATCTAGTGCTGCATAACAAATTACCCCCCAAACTTAGTTTATTTTTTTTTTTAATTAAAAAATTTTTTTCCTTAATGGATTTTAGAGAGAGAGGAAGGGAGAGGGAAAGGGAGATAGAAACATCGATTAAAGAGAACATTGATTGGCTACCTCCTGCATGCCCCCCCCACTGGGGATTGGGCCCACAATCAAGGGATGTGCCCTGACCAGGAATCAAACCGGTGACCTCTTGGTGCAGGGGTTGACCCTCAACCACTGAGCCATAGTGCTGGGCTATTTTTTTAAGTTATTAAAATGTAATTTAAAGTTTATTTTCAGGGATAGTTTTGGCATCAACATTTATACTGAAACAAAAGTAATGAGCTGGTGGCCAAACCTAAGAATGAGTACTAATACCGTACTCACAACATTCATACCTTTTGTTTTCAGTATATTTTGTAGGCACTCATTCTGGTGTACAGAATCTGAGTCATCCTCATATTGATCACATTCCTGGGTTCCACTCCAGTATGCGTGCTCATGTATCAGTGAAGACAAGATCACTGGGAGGAAACACACACAAAGAAACAGGTTTTTCATCCAGGAAAGATTTTAATGTTTTTCCCAATGTAAAAGGCATCATTAAAGGCTTTCCCTCCTTCCTCACATTCACAACTTTCTTTGTAGCATGAGTCCTCACAGGTTTCTGAAGGAATGTGGGAAAATGGAATATTTTCCAACACTGATGACATTAGATAGGCGTTTTCAGAGTAAAATTCTCATGTCTCTTAAAAGTTGAGAGGACATAGCCCAACTGGTGTGGTTCAGTGGTTGAGCATCGACCCATGCATGCACCATGAGGTTGCTGGTTCGATTCCTAGTCAGGGCACATGCCCAGGTTGTAAGCCAAATCCCCAGTGGGGGGCATGCAGGAGGCTGCTAATTGATGTTCTCTCTCACTGATGTTTCTATCTCTCCCTCTCTCCCTTCCTCTCTCTAAAATCAAAAAGAAAAAAAAAAAATTTTTATTGAGAGAACCTTCAAGACTTTCCCATAGTCATTACATTCAGACTATCTTACCATCATTTTCTCAATAATATGAATGCTTGTGCTGTAAAACTTTCCACATTTCTACTATGAGTGCCAAAACTTAGCCATTTAAAACAAATATGTATTATCTCATACAGTTACACTGGGTTAAGAATTCAAGAGTGGCTTATCTGAGTGATCTGGCTCAGGGTCTCCCAAGAGGTTGCAGTCATCTGAAGGCTTGGCTGGGGTTGGAGGATTTGTTTCATATGCTCACCCACATGCCTGGCAATTAGTGCTGGTTGTGGGTAGGAACCCTAGTTCCTAGCCAAATGGACCTCTTTATTGGACTGAGTGTTCTCATGACATGCAGCACCCCTCCCCCTCAACCTGAGTGAATAATGCAGCAAGCTTCTATTTCCACAATATCTCATTGATCACACAGGTCAACCCCATTTAGTGTGGGAAGGGAACTACAACAAGCGCAAGAATCCCAAGAGGTAAAATCATTGGGACCTCTGGCCATTTGTTGTCCTATTAAGCCGGGTTTATATATTTGGTCCTTGATAAAAATGCTTATGCTTCCTAGTACACTTTAATACTCTACTGTAATTTCTCCAAAAGTGTTGTGGGGCAAGCACATTGATTATGTGTTGAGTAAGTGGGAGATGAGAATGTGGAGCAGTGTAGACTACTCTTAACTGAAGGAGAGAAGAAACAGGAGGTAGTGGGAGGATGAGGCTTTGTTTCACAATTGGGAATGCCAGTTGAAAATGGGAAGCTTAAACATGAGAGGGGATGGTGACTGCTAAACCAAGGCCCCAGAGAAGATGGGAGTGAATGGAGTGGGAGGCCTTCAAGCAGTGGACTTTGGACAAGATGACATCTCTGGGACTAAAGGTAAGAATAAGTAAGTTTACAAGGTGAGGAGGGGAGATTTGAGTTGACCTTACTTTATTTGAAACTTGTTTTAAATATGGAAGTGTTCAGGAATAACAGTTTCCCTTGTTTTAAAGTCCACAAGAAGAGGAATGCAGCATTGATTTCTGGCACCTTGTGTCAGGAAGCCGTGGTACAGTTCAGACTGGAAGTAGTGCCTGTACTCTCAGTAGCCTGACTAGCTGTGAGGCCATCGGCATGCCCCTAACCCTTCTGGATCTCACCGGTCTCATCTGTTAACTGCACTCAGGCCCTGGCCAATTTGGCTCAGCGGTTAGAGCACCAGCCCACAGGCCAAAGAGTTGAGGGTTTGATTCTGGTCAAGGGCATGTACCTTGCAATTCGATCCCCTGCCCCGGTTGGGGTCGTGCAGGAGGCAACCAATCAAAGTGTCTCTCTCTCATCAATGTTTCTCTCTCCCCCTCTCCCTCCATCACTCCCTCCACTGTATCTGAAAATCAATGGAAAAATATCCTCAGGTGAGGATTGGGGGGGGAGGGGGACAAACAGTGCTCTTGTTGCCCTTTGAGGTTCCAGTTAGCTCCTTGTTACTATGACTGATCCATCTAAACCACATTTCTCAGTGAATATGCTGTAGGCATTCAGTTGGGCTCCTAATTATTAAGTATATTTCAATGATACCTTTAAATTACTCTATAGTAATAGGTATGCTATGTATTCTATGCATTTTGGAAGATACACTAATGTCAAGAAACATGAGTCTCAGCTGTGTTATGTGACTAGGTGAATAGTCTGAGCCTCTGGCTTATGTAAAATACAAAAGGTATGATACATTTAAATACCTAACTTATTTAATCGTCCTAACAAGTCTATTATTTGTGTAAAATGCATTTGCAGTGCTTAGAAACACTGCAAGAATTCAATGAATGGTAGGTCCAGAATCTTGTATTTAATATCTTTGGGACAAGATGTGTTCAAGGATTTTTTTTTTTAAATATTTTGTTCAGATAGAGTGGGAGGGAGAGAGAGAGAGAGTGAGATAAACATCAATATGAAAGGGACACGTCAAGTGGTTGCCACCCATACGACCCAACCAGGGCCAGGGACAAACTGCAACCGAGGTACATGCCCTTAGCGGGAACCGAACCCGGGTCTCTCCAGACCGCAGGCCGACACTCTAACCGCTGAGCCAAACTGTCCAGAATTGGATTATTATTATTATTTTTTTAATTTCAGATTTTAGGAAGCTACTCTGAGACATAGGTATATATATTGTATGTTATGTTATCCCCCATCAGGGACTGGGGCAGCATCCATAGTCAAACACATTAATGTTTTTGCAGGAAAAAAGATAAAAAAAAATGTAAGTAGCTTCGTGTCAGTTCAGGATTTTCCTCCAAATGAATTTTGTACCAAACAAAATTTTTTGCTTTTTATAACTTTTTGGGTTTGCGGATTGCCAGTAAGTGTTGTGGACCTGCACTAATCAATATGTATTTACTAAGCCCTATTCCGTGGCCAGCTCTGTCTAGTGCTCTGGGTATTGCCAGCAGAGAATAAGGCTTGAGGCCTGCCCTTCCTCTGCTCTGAGTTTGCACCATACCTAGAATCCCTCGTGGGGTGCAGAGTGGAAAGAAGGGCATGGGATATCAGGAAACCGGTGAAAGACTTGAATCATAAAAGGAGATATTTCAGTGATTACTAAACTTAAAAATTGTGCTCAACCTCATTTGTAGCCAGGGAAATAATGCATATCAAAACTACAATGACATGTCTGCCAGCCACTCTGATGAGTAGTGGAGAAAAAAATTTCGCGTCTGCTGATGGCAAGTGTTGGTGAGGAACTGACGACATACGCTGCTGGTGGCAGAGTAAGTTAGAAAAAACACTATAAAACTGTCTCACCTAGTAGATTAGAAGATACATACACATATACCCCATAACACAATATTCCCACTCCTTAAAGTTATACCCTAGAGAAATGAATCAGGATACATATACAAGAATGTTTAATGGAAGAGACACAGACTTGTAGAATTCTATTTCTTGATCTGTGTAGTGATTCCATGGGTATTTGCTTTATAAGTATTAATCTGATACATTTGTCTGTATTGGTATTGGGTGTTTTATTTATTTTTTAATCGATTTTAGAGAGGAAGGGAGAGAGAGAGAGAGAAGCATTGAGCATTGATCAGAGGACTCAACACAACCTGGGCATGTGCCCTGATCGAACCGGTGACCTTTTGGTACACTTGATAATGTTCAACCAATTGAGCCACACAGGCCAGGCAGCAAAAAGTTTGAAATTATATATAAATATAAATATATATATATTTATATATAACACACACACACACTTCTGGCCAGTGTGGCTCAGTTGGTTGGAGCATTGTACACAAGAAGGTGTCTCAAAAGGGAGTTCCCCAAATCACACAATTAATAAACTGAACCCAACACTTTTCATTTAAAGTATCATCCCCCCACCCCTTTTTAGAACAATTTTTCTTTATTGGTTTTAGAGATATAGGAAAGGAAAGAGAATTTGAAACATCAATGAGAGAGAGCATCGATTGGTCGCCTCCTGCATGCCCCCCACTGGGAATCAGGCCCACAACCTGGACATGTGCCCCTACTGGGAATCAAATTGGTGACCTCTTGGTGCATAGGTCAATGCTCAACCACTGAGCCACACCAGCCGGACAAGTATTGCCCCTTTTTTGGGCATTCCTATTTTAATTAGAAAACAGCACAGAGAATCTTACCCTAAGAAAGGAATTGTTTAAAAGTGGGATTTCCCATGACATGACCAAAATGACTACAATATATTGCAAAATTGTTACCACCATAGCATTAGCTAACACCTCCATCGTGTCCCATAATTATCATTTCCCGGGCCTTTTGATAATGAATGAATGATCAAGTCCTTGTGAGAACATAGGTTCAAAACTAATGCTAAGAAGACAGGGCTATTAAGAAATAGAAGTATGATGACAGCTTCTTTTGGCTCCAAGTTCTGTGCTCTTTCTAGTATTTCAAGGGTTCCTTATAAATGCTTATTGAATAACTAAGAATAGTAGTAGAAAAAATAAAGGATTAGTAGACAGACTTTCCCAAACGAGTGGAAAACAAGAGTTAATAGGAAAGACATTATTAGACTATTCTGTGCTCTGACCACCAGATGGCACAATTTTCACAGGTTTGGTTGCTTTTCAGCCTAGAGCTACTGCCAAGGATGAGTGCCATATATTTATGGAACTGTCAGTAGTTCAGCAAATTTGTCTTCAAATTTCAAAGATCCTTTAAAAGTTTTGTTTTTACCTTGACACTCACTGTTTTGAACTCTGTGTGTAAAGGACTGAGCTTCAGCCTTGAAATTTTCCAACTACATATTACATTAGTCCCAGGACTTGCGTGATAGGCCCTAACATTCAAAAGCCTTAGCTTCCATGTTTAGGCTATTGATTGAACGTCCTAGCTAAAAAGACACTTTTTTTTTTTTTTTTTTTTATCCTCACCTGAGGATATTTTTCCATATTTTGTACAGATAGAGTGGGAGGGAGAGAGAGAGAGAAACATCGACGTGAAGGGACACATCGAGTGGCTGCCACCCGCACGACCAACCAGGGCCGGGGACAAACTGCAACCGAAGTACGTGCCCTTAGCGGGAACCGAACCCGGGTCTCTCCGGACCGCAGGCCGACGCTCTAACCGCTGAGCCAAACCGGCCAGGGCTAAAAAAGACACTTTTTAATTCTACCCTGCCCTTTATAGAGGCTTATTTTATTTTACATAAACACTTATTAGGATAACAATGGTCAATTCCAAACATCAAGTGAAGTTAGTGATTTTTTTTTGTTTTTTATCCTCACCCGAGGACATTTTTCCATTTTTTGTTCAGATAGAGTGGGAGAGAGAGAGAGAGAAACATCAACGTGAAAGGGACACATCGAGTAGTTGCCACCCACATGACCCCAACCAGGGCTGGGGACAAACTGCAACTGAGGTACGTGCCCTTAATATGAACCGAACCCGGGACTCTCTGGTCTGCGGGCTGATGCTCTAACCACTGTGCAAAACTGGCCAGGGCCCAATAATGTTCTTTACAGCTATTTTTACCAATCTTGGATCCAAGCCAGGATCACACATTGTATTTAGTTATTAGTCTCCCTTTTTTAAAAAAACATATATTTTTCTGTATTGATTTTAGAGAGAGAGGAAGAGAGAGATAGAAACATTGATGAGAGAGAATATTGATTGGCTGCCTCCTGCATGCCCCCCACTGGGGTTTCGGACCACAACCTGGGCATGTGCCCTGACCGGGAATCAAACTGGCGACCTCCTGGTGCATGGGTCCGATGCTCAACCACTGAGCCACACCAGCTGGGCAGTAATTTGGTGTTTTTTAAAAATTCCTTTGAGTTCCTTTTGACACTAATATATATTTCAATAATTTCAGCCCAGTTCATACCAAATCTGCTTTAAACAGCTCTCAGGGACAGAGGGGAGAAAGAAAGGGAATTTAGGGAGGACACTGAAAATATTTTTTTCTGTCTTTTCCTTTTTTATCTTTCTCTCCTTCCCTTATCACCTTTTTTCTTACACTTATTCTTTTTTCCCTTCCCTGTTCTCTCATAATATGATGAGTTTATTCCAACATTTTATTATGAAAATTTCAAACTTGGGGAGAAGTTGATAGAAGTTACAGTAACTACTCCGATACCAACCACCTGGATTCTCCAGTTACTTTACAGGGCTTGCTTTAGTACATATCTGTCCATCCTCCAACAATCAGTTCATCTGTGATCCACTTCATAGTAACCTGCAGACCTCAGAACACATCTCCCAAAGAGTTCAGCATGTGATAGGCCTTTCAGTCTGTCTACCGACATAAACTTTCCAGGTTTACATCTTTTTTTTAATCCTCACCCGTGGATTTTTCCATTTTTTGTTCAGATAGAGTGGGAGGGAGAGAGAGGAAGAGAGAGAGAGAAAGAAACATCTATGTGAAAGGGACACATCAAGTGGCTTCCTCCTGCACAACTCCAACCGGGGTCGGGGACAAACTGCAACCGAGGTACATGCCCTTAGTGGAAACCAAACCCAGGTCTCTCTGGACTGTGGGTCGACGCTCTAACCGCTGAGCCAAACCGGCCAGGGCTAGGTTTACATCCTTTCTATAAAAAATACTGTGTACTTTTAGTGAAGTTTAGTGGAAGCTTTCTTCACTTGATGAAGCTTAGCATCTTAATTTCTTGCCTTGATCCTGCCAAGCTTTGTAATGCTTCTTGTCATATGAAGATTATTTTGTTGGCCCAGTGTCCTCCTTGGGGCCCATAGGATGGTCAAGGATTGGCTAGTCTTTCCGTGGTGACCATGGTAGGTTCATTGTCTTTGGCTGGACAAAGTCCTTAATAACCATCCCCACACTCCACACTCTCTAACTTGGCTTCTTCCACCTGCTGTGAGTTTTCTGGGAGAGGCTCTTGTTCCTTCCCACATAGATTAGGGAACAATGTCAGTTTCCAGAGCAGAGTGTTGCTATGGGAACCTAAAGTTATTTGCAGTTGCAAAATGATAGCAAGTAATCAGTGACACAACCTGAAACATTCATAATTGTCCCTGGAGAATAATAAGGTAAAACATTTTATTCTTAGATGAAGGAACTTTTGTGCTTTTGTCCTGTGGGGAGCTTCAGGGAGACAGTGACAGAGCTGCCTGGGGTTGGGAGTAGGTGGCTCCTGGCGGCTAAGATGGACTCCTGGTTTTTCCTGCTATGTGTCCCTTAGACAGATTATTTTTTATTTCTGAGCTATAATTTTCTCTTCCTGAAAATAGGTCATCATTTTAGTCTAGAGCTGAAAGGGACCTTGGAGATATCTAAAATTGTGTGATTTTCTGAAACAGATGATGCTGGCACATTTTGGGGGATGGTGAGGGGATCCTATAAAACCAACGGGGGGGGGGTCTATCCATAGAATCCTAGACTTTTCTGTGTCTGTCTTTTATGTAACTCACACATTTACACACTATACTTTGACAGTCCCTAACATTTTAATCTATAGACAGTGCCTTAGTGTCATTACAGTACAGTATAATTATTACCCTGCATTTGAGAAGATAACAATGCAATTTTTAAAAGATACTTTTGTTCCAGTATAGTTAAAACAAAAATACTTACGAACCTAGAGGAGGAGGAGGAGAGGAGATCAGAAAGATAACAAGGACGAAGGAGGTCTATAGGACCTTCAAGGCTGCTGCAAGGATTTTTGAGAGAGATGGGAAGCCAGTGGAGGATTTTGAGCAGAAATATGACTTCCTCACTCTACTGCAGCCACAGTGGCTTCCTTGCTGCTCCTTGAAACTGGGCAGCTTCTACCTCGGGACTTTTACACTGCTGTTCCTTCTGCCTCGATAGCTCTTTCCACAGATGTCTGCAAAACTCACTGCTTTCGAGTCTCAGTTTCTCCACAATAAGGCCTTTCCTGACCACCCTACATTGAATGGCAGCCTGGCCTAACTTCCCCAGCCCTTGCACCCTGACCCCCTTACCTGGTTCTACTCTTTACGGCACTTACCAACTTTTAACCTATAATATATCATTTACTGATGTCTGTGTTGTCTGTCTCCCTCTGTTAGGACAGGGATCTTTGTCTCTGGTTCACCAAACACCTGACATGTATCTGGCACATAGAAGGGTCCCCTACCTTTGCTAAAAGAATGACTTAAAGAAATAAGTGTTAATTATATGGAAAATTAACTAAATGTATTGATTTTTTCCCCATCAGTGATGAGTAAAAATGGTTATTGATTTAGAATCTTGAAAGAACCTCTGAATTATTTTAGAGGGTCAGTTAAGTTCCTTAGAGGTGTTTAATAAATGAAGAAAATGGATTGTTTTTAGTACTGTGGAGTGAAATTAAAGTGTCTGGACAACTGTTTTTGTTATAATTTATTTTCATATAATTTCAAAGTTGTAGAAAATTTATAAGATGAGTGCAAGGACCTCCCTACTCTGTCCAGATTCTTCAATTGTTTATATTTTCCCTCATTTGCTTCCTCATCCCCCCACGTGCGCTTCTAAAACTTGAGAGTAAATTGGAGACATTTTGTCCCCATAACCATAAATATTTCATGTGTATTTTTTAAGGCCAAAGACATTCTCTTGCATAACCACAGCACAGCTATCGAAATCATCCATATAGTATTGTTATCTAATCCACAGCCCATTTGTAAATTTCATCAACTATCCCAATAATGTTCTTTTTTTATCCTCACTCAAGGACACTTATGCATTTACCTTCAGATAGAGCGGGAAGGAGAGGCGGGGGAAGAGAAAGAGAGAAACATCGACTGGTTGCCACCCACATGACCCCAACCAGGGCCGGGGACAAACTGCAACCAAGGTACGTGCCAAACCCGGGACTCTCTGGACGCTCTAACTGCTGTGCCATACCGGCCAGGGCCCAATAATGCTCTTTACAGCTATTTTTACCAATCTTGGATCCAAGCCAGGATCACACATTGTATTTAGTTATTAGTCTCCCTTTTTTAAAAAAAATAAATTTATTTTTCTTTATTGATTTTAGAGAGAGAGGAAGTGAGAGGAAGAGAGAGATAGAAACATTGATGAGAGAGAACATTGATTGGCTGCCTCCTGCATGCCCCGCATTGGGGTTTTGGCCCACAACCTGGGCATGTGCCCTGACCGAGAATTGAACCGGTGACCTCCTGGTGCATCCTGACTGGGAATCGAACTGATGCCCTCTTGGTCCATAAGTCACGCTCAACCACTGAGCCATACCAGCTGGGTTTATTAGTCTCCTTTAATCTGAAGTTGTTCTTCAGACTTTCTTTGTGTTGTTTTCAAAGAGTACAAGCCAGTCATTTGTAGATTGTCTCTGGATTTGGGATCGTCTTCATGTTTCCTTGTGATTGGATTCAGGTTATATGTGCACATTCAGCAGAAATACTGCAGAAACGATCACATGCCCTCTATGCGTCCTGTCAGGAGACACATTCATTTGCATGTTCCCATGTTACTGATGTACCTAAATCACACGATGAAGATGGCGTCTGCCAGACGGCTCCATTGTCAAGTTACTACTTTTCCCTTGGACGTTACTAAGTACCTTATGGGGATATTTGAGTATGTTCCTCATCAAACTTTCACCCACTAGTTTTAGCATCATTCCTTCTACTTTTATTAGTTGTCAATTACTATAAGGAAGAATGTTTTCTTCTCCTTATTCATTCATGTGGACTCACAGAGTCTTATTCTATGGTTTATAATCCATCACTATCATTAATTATTTTATTGCTCAAATTGTTCCAGCTTTCTGGCAAGCCATTTTGCCTTAGAAACCATTTTACATGAACTACAGTCTCCAAGTAGAGTTTTTAAAAGAGGAAACAAGCCTGGCCGGTGTGGCTCAGTGGTTGAGTGTCGACTTATGCACCAAGAGGTCATCGGTTTGAGTCCCAGACAGGGCACATACCCAGGCTGTGGGCCTGATCCACAGTGGAGGGCATGCAGGAGGCGGTTGATAAATGTTTTCTCTCATCGATGTTTCTATCTCTTTCTCTCCCTCTTCCTTCCTCTCTCTCTAAAGTCAATAATGAAAAAAAAAAAATGTAAGGAAATGGGTCTAAATTGAAAAGGTAGAATATAATTTAGGTTACTGAAAAGTAGGGATAATTAGGTAAGAAAAATCACTTTGGACAATTTTCAATAACAACAACAACAAAAATCCTATATAACAAAGTGTTTCAAAATAGCAAGAAAAACAGCACAACTACTCAGCAGCGATCAGAGCAGTTTCAGTCCAGGGTTTGAGAATGAGTATGTTCTTATTAGAAAACAAAGAAAAGTGCTGCTTGAGCTACTACTGAGTTGTTCCCACTCTGGAGCTATGGGCGGGGGCAGCACATGGAGGTAGCCGAGTGATGGCCAATCATAAAATCAGAATGTCAGTCAGTGCTAGAAAGAATCTTAAAACACATCCAGTTCAGCTGTTCTTAGCTTCCCTAAGGACATAACGCCGTTGAGGATCTGCTGAAAGTTATGAACCATTTCTCTTCAAAATGCTTATACACTATTAGATACAAAATTGGAGGGTTTATCCATGAATCCCAGGTCTGCTCAATTAATGTCAGTTTTCCATAACACTGCAATTAAAGAAGACTGTGCTTTTGATTTTCCTTCATTCTGATGCTTCTCTGAGGGCTTAATCAATCACTGGCCAAGAATTTGTCATCAATAAAGAAGGACCATTTTAGAGTCTCCCCTTCCCCACCCACTGCAAAAGAACTTCAAACTGTTGACACTTTAAAGAGTAGCCTCTTTACCTGGCTTGTGTGGCTCAGTGATTGAGCATTGTCCCATGCACCAAGAGGTCACCAATTGGATTCCCGGGTCAGAGCACATGCCCGGATTGCAGACTCGATCCTCAGTAGGGGGCGTGCAGGAGGCAGCTGGTTGATGTTTCTCTCCCTCTCCTTCTCCCTTTCTCTCTAAAATTCAATAAAAACACATTTTCAAAAAACACATAAAGAATAGTCTCTTAGGTACAGGCTTCTGGAGTTATTAGATAACTTTCAGACTATACCAATTGGCCAAGATAGGATTTCCAGAGCTCTTTTTTAAACAAGAAGCAAATGGCTTCTTGATATTGCTAACCCAAGATCTAGGTTAGATGGAATGGGAAGAACTGATGAGAGATTATTATAGTTTGAAATATTATTGATTTTTTAATGTTCTATTTTTCTGGATATATAAGGAAGCCTTTTCACTTTCTTTGTAAGCTTTGTGTAGCCCATAACAATTTAGTAGACTCTATTTTTGCAAGCTGAAATGAAACTTTAAAAAGTGATGTCCGGGTGTGGCCTGTGTGGCTCAGTGGTTGAGCATCGACCCATGCACCAAGAGGTTGCTGGTTCAATTCCTGGTCAGGGCACATGCCCAGGTTGTGGGCCAAATCCCCAGTGGGGGGCATGCAGGAGGTGGCCAATCGATGTTCTCTCTCATTGATGCTTCTATCTCTCTCTCCCTCTCCCTTCCTCTCTCTCTAAAAAATAAAATTAAGAAAAAAATTATTTTAAACAAAAATAAAAATAAAATAAATAAAAATGACATCATATTTTCACTGGCCCAACCCTCACCCCCAGGAACTCTTATTGAGTCTCTCTCTCTCTCTTTTTTTTTTTTATCCTCACCCAAGGACATTTTTTCATTTTTTGTTCAGGTGGAGTGGGAGGGAGGGAGAGAGAGGAACAGAGAGAGAGAGAGAAACATCGACGTGAAAGGGACACATGGAGTGGCTGCCACCTGCATGACCAACCAGGGCTGGGGACAAACTGTAACCGAGGTACATGCCCTTAGCGGGAACCAAAACCGGGTTTCTCTGGACCACAGGCCGACGCTCCAACCACGGAGCCAAACTGGCCAGGGCTCTTATTAAGTCTCTTTACTTTTCATGGCAGTACAGATATTTGCATAGGTTTGTTAAGAATATATCCTCCTTTTTACCATTTACTGGAAATATTGATTTCTCCATCAAGACCTTGCCTTATCATATTTAAGAATGATGCTTATTCATTGGGGTATGACCAACACATTAAAAAAAATGTTTTTATTGAATTTTTAGAGAGGAGGAAGGGAGAGAGAAATAGAAACATTGATGTGAGACTGGAACACGCCTCCTACTGGGGATCGATCCTGCAGCCTGGGCATGAGCCTCGACCCGGAATCGAATCAGGACCTCTCGTTTCTTGGGCGACACTCAGTTCACTGAGCCACACTAGCTGGGCCTTTTTAAAAAATATCGCCCTGGCCGGTTTGGCTCAGCGGTTAGAGCGTCCGCCTGCGGTCCAGAGAGACCCGGGTTCGGTTCCCGCTAAGGGCATGTACCTCGGTTCCAGTTTGTCCAGTTGGTCGTGCGGGTGGCAGCCACTCGATGTGTCCCTTTCACATCGATGTTTCCCTCTCTCTCTCTTCCTCTCTCTCCCTCCCACTCTGTCTGTACAAAAAATGGAAAAATGTCCTCGGATGAGGATAAAAAAAAAAAAATGTTTTCATTGATTTTTTTAGAGAGAGAGGAAGGGAGAGGTGACCAACACTTTTAAGGAAACAGAAATCAATACTTTTACTGCCCTCCCAGGAAAACTGACCTGGCACCCAACTAACTGAGTTCCCAAACGTATAGGTCAATAAGGAAAATCACTTCCTGGCCGGTCCCAAAATTTTAGATATTTGGGACACTCAAGAAGAGAGGAATTAACCTAAATTTGAAGTCTAATCCGAAACTGCTATGGAAACATCCAACAAATGTATAAGGTCTGTATGGTAAATTAATATTCTTGCTGCACCTACGTATATAATCAGGCCAAACCTAACGAGACCAGCCTTATTTCATAATCAAGAATAATTTTTCTTTTGAGATTTTTTTAAAATAAAATGGAGTGTGTTCGTTTCCTATTGCTGCTGTAACAAATTATCACAAACTTGATAGCTTAAAACCACACATCCTTATTATGCTACAGTTCTGGAGATCAGAAGTCTGAAATGGGTCTCACTGAGCTAAAAGGTGTCAACAGGGCAGTGTTGCTTCTGGAGACTCTGGTGGAAACGCTATTTTTTTGCCTTTTCCAGCTTCTACCGCTGCCTGCGTTTCCTGGCTCGTGGCCCCTTCCATCTTCAAAACCAGCAGTGGCTGTCAAGCCTTTCTCAGGATGCCACCTCTCTGCGCTGACTTTGCCCACCTCTTCCCATGTGAGAATGCTGGAGATTATACTGGGACCACCCACAGAATCCAGGGCAATCTTTCATCTCCAGGTCATCTGATTAGCAACATTAATTTCTCCCCGCCATATAATGCAACATATTTATTCACAAGTTCCAGGAATTAGGACATGGGTGTAGTTAGGGGGTCATTATTCTGCCTACCACAGGGGAAAATTTATGCGTCATTGTCTAGAGCAGGAGTTGGCACATTATTGCATATGGAGCAAATCCAGCAGCCGCCTGTTTTTGTTTGCCAATGAGTGGGTTTTACATTTTAAAGGGTTGAAAAAATTAGAAAAATGTTTTGTGACATATGATAATTATATATAATTCAAATTGTAGTGCCCATAAATAAAGCTTATTGGAACACAGTCATGCTAGTTTGGGTATTATCTATGGCTACTTTTATACATAAAGGAGAGAGTCAAATACTTATGATTTTTGTTGTTGTTTTGTTAATCTTCTCCCAAAGATATTTTTTCCACTGATTTTTAGAGAGAGTGGAAGGGAGTGTGGGAGGGAGGGAGAGAGAGAGAGAAACATCAATGTGAGAGAGACACATCTGATTGGCTGTCTCTCTCACATGCCCCAACAGGGGCCAAGGATCAAAATTGCAACTGAGGTACATGCCCTTGACCAGGGACCGAACCCAAGACCCTTAGTGGTAAGGGCCAATGCTCCAAACACTGAGTCACACTGGCCAGGGCCAGAGTTGCATACATAAAACAAGGACAATGTACAACGACAATGTAGGCCACAAAGTCTAAACTGTCTACTACCTGGCCCTTGACAGTAAAAGTTTGCTGACCCCAAGTCTAGCACATACCCTTCCAGATTATCTGATTCGAGCTTTCCTTCGCGTCTGTGCTATTTTGTGTGTCACGCAGCTCTACCTCCCGGTGACCCTATGAATGAATGAGTGATGTCCGCATTGTCCTGTCCTCAACAGCCCTCTCAGCTCCTATAGACTCATGCCTAAGGCTTCTTTTATGGAAGATCCATCTCTTATTTGGTCTTCCTCTTTACCTTCTGCTTTCTGTTTTTTCCAGCATTACTGTCTGTTCCAAAAACCCTGCCCTCTCATGATGTGCCGGACGTAGGGCAGCTTCAGGTTCGTCATTTTTGCCTCCAGCGATGTCTCAGGCTTAATTTGCTCTAGGTCCCACTTGGTCATCTTTCTGGCGGTCCGGGGTATCCGTAGAACTCTCCCTCACGATATTTCAAATGAGGCATTTTTTCCCTATCAGCCTTCTCGGCTGTCCAGCTCGTTTCTGTACAGAGTCACTGGGAATAAGAGGGTGTGAATGATCTGAGCCTGGGTCTCTAATGACACGTCTTTGCTCTTGGGGCCCCTCCCTACTCCTTCCGTCACTGCCCCGCCGAGGCTCAGCCTCCTCTTCATGTCTTGGCTGCAGCCTCCGTTGGAACTGGTGACTGGACCAAGGTAAACAAAAATTTTTAAAGTTTTTAAAGCTCTTTTACTACTCTGTAAATAGAAGAGAACTGATAGCGAAGTAAAATAATTCTTGTCTATTGACATACAAATTCTGTCCAGCAGAGATTCCACAGACTTTACTCCCTGATTACTGAAGAAGCCAGTTTTACATATTTATGTCAATATTCAGTATTTATGTCTATAAATATATCTGTTCCATTAAAAAAATTTTTTTTCCTTTATTGATTATAGAGAGAAGTGAGAAAGAGAGAAACATCAATGAGAGAGAACACCGATTGGCCGCCTCCTGCATGTCCACCACTGGGGATCGGGCCCACAACCTGGGCATGTCCCTGACTGGGAATGGAACCGGCGACCTCTTGGTGCATGGGTGGACGCTCAACCACTGAGCTGCACCAGCCGGACGTAAACGTGTCTGTTCTTTGGATTCACCTTTGAATTGGTGTAACATCTTACAAGTTCCTTCATTGAAAATGAGTTAAATGAAATCCTTTAACATGTGTTCACTTCATACCTGAATGTAAATCATTTTACCCTTTTTTTGAAAATGATCCTTTAAGCCCTGGCTGGTTTTGCTCAGTGGTTAGAGCGTCGGCCCGCGGACCAGAGAGTCCCAGGTTCCGTTCCCGCTAAGGGCACTACCTCGGTTACAGTTTGTCCCCGGCCCCGGGTGGGGTCATGTGGTGGCAACCACTTGATGTGTCTCTCTCACATCAATGTTTCTCTCTCTCTTCCTCCCTCTCTTCCTCCCGCTCTATCTGAAGATAAATGCAAAAAGTGTCCTCGAGTGAGGATAAAAAAAAAAAAGAAGAAAGAAAATGATCCTTTAACATGGGCTACTCGTTGAGGGAAGCAAAGATGAATGAGACTTTCTTGGCCCCTCCAAAGCCAGGTTCTGCGTGGTACCTGCTTTGGCCCTGAAGTCCCGACAGAAACCATCTTACTATTGGGCCTATTTAGGTAGTGATATAGCCAACTCTGGCACCCAAGGGCCCACACAAAGGAGCCACATTTACACATTGGAACCAGTCCAGAGGTGAACAGCAATAGTCTGGGGACCCAAGTGCACAAAAGATGAAGCTGCAGAAGGAGGCGTTTTGCATGGTAGCAAAGCAGATGGGCTTTGGAGTCAGACAGCCTATTCCTGCCCGAGTTCTGCCACACTGTGATCTTAGACAAGTGACATTATCTTCTCTGATCCCACTCCTTCTGTAAAGGGCATAATGACAGTTACTTGTAGAGTTGCATGAGAACTACAGAAAGGAAACTGTGCTTGGCCCACGACCTCTCATGTGATTAGCCTCCAATAAACATCAGTGTGTGCAGCAAGTTGCTAAGGCTCACAGGGCACATGAAAGCTGTTTTCCAGTGATAACAGGAATTGTTGCCAACATTTCCTGAGCCCTTACTGTGAGGCAGGTGCTCTTTTAGTCCTCACCCACCCCTAGGAAGCATGCGCTACTACTTATTGACAAATTTCTGCCCTGGGAAGGGGAGCTGACTGTGCCCCCCAAAGTCCAAGCTAATCCCAGTTGGTGGAAGTCGCAGAAAGATGCGGGTTTGGTTCAGGGAAAGATTTTCAGTACCTGACGCTGTTGCACAATGGGAAGGATTGGCAGGAGGTGATGACTCCCCTAGCACCCGCAGGGTTCAAGCACAGGCTGGTGGGCTGTGCATGTTATGTAGACGTTTGGACTAGGTGAACCCTCGATTGCTTTCCATTCAAATCCTGGCTCGCCATTGCTCTCCCCCTTTGCCGTTCATCCCCTCGGCCCCCACGCTGTCCTATATTTGGAATCCTTCACCACTCAGCATCCACGTGGTCTCTAAAAACGTGTCCCAGTTTTACGTGCCTCTCTCTGGTTTCTCTTTGCGTAGATAGAAATAGGAGAGGCATCCCCATGTCAAGTGTCTCCTGGCAGCCTTGCTTGCAATGCCCCCTTTTTTCCAAAAGCAAATCTGATCCCCTCCCCCATCACAAGGCGGCTGGTAACCCCCATGAGGGCACTCATTACTGCCCGCCGGCCCCAGGGAACAGTCCGGTCCGTCAACTCTGCGGAATTTCTGAAGCTGAAGCGTGGAAGAGACGTTTTCTTAACTCCTGGGTGCTAAAGTGGAAGGGTAAAGTTGGGAGGGTTTGTGGCCATATCCTCCAACACGTGGAAAAAGTCATTACAGGGTAGGATAGAATAAAGCCAAAATCTCAAGCAGCAACAACAAAAGGCAGAATTGCAAGAGCCCTGATGGCACTTGAGGCTCAGGACCCGCTCACCTACCCCCGTCCTTTCCACAGCTGGGGCCACGGACCCCCACACCGCTGTTCTTAGCGTAAGCTAATTGGGGTACTTGCAGCCAGGAACTCTCTTCAGTGGGCTCACCTTTAGCACACCAGCTGAATGGACGACGCACATTAACAGTTCTGAAATCGAATTGACCTTACAATTATCCTCTCCCCAGCGCTGTGCCGGTCCACGGTCTCCTCCTCCACACCCTCGCTCTGCCGCTGTGTGCTTTACGTGCATGGCCAGAGAAGTTTAAAAGAAGGAGCCGGACCTTTCCCGGAGAGCAGGGGTCGATCCTAAATGCCGGGCTCCCAGCCGTACGCATACCTGCCCTGGGGCCTTGCTCACGGTGGTCAGGAACAGTGGAAGGAACCAGGGAAGGATCCAAAGAGAGGACTTTGCAGGGTCTTCGTCAAAGGCAACCTCCACAGCCGCCAGGATTCCACAGGCCGATGAACGTGGCAGGAACCTAAGTTCTGTTTTAGCTTCTGCCACCTACTCGCTGGGTACATTTAGGCAAGTCAGTGCCCCTCCCAGAGGTAGGTTCCCCGAAAGGTCAGGAAGCTTTAGCTTCCTGACCTTTATTTGCACAGGCTGTTTAAGGCCCTGTACCTAATTCCGCATTCGCAATTTTGCATTCTTTACTTAAATAGGGCCCTCCAAACTGTATATGCTTCAAGACTCATGAATCCCAATCCAGCTGGGCCCCTGTCTGGGCCTTTGTTTCTAAAGCTGTGGAAGGAGGGGGTTGTTTTAGGTGGTCTTGCTCCCTTTTGGATCGCTGCCACTGGAGCCAAACTGAAGTGCTCCTAGACCACGGATGCGGGGAGAAGTCCTTGACATTGGGCATGTCGCAAATAAATGACACGTTCTGCTTCAAACACAACAGTGGTTTCCCGTTGCTGCTTAGGTGAAAGGCAAAAATTCTTTCTTAGACTTATGAAGTCCTGCTTGGCCTGGCCCCTCCCTTCTGTACTCCAACTATTCTGGCCTTCTCACGAGCCTGTGCTCCCCAAACCCCAGGGCATTTGCATATGCTATTCTTTTTGCCTGACCTGCTTTTCCTCACTCCCATGAAAGTCCCCTGGTTCATGGCCTCGTTGATTCCTACTTTTCCTTCAGGTTTATTTCTTCCTTGACCTCTCTGAGCCTGAAGAAATCAGTTCCCCTGTGATAAGCTCCCTGTGTTACACCATACCTCTCTACAGCACTTGTTACCATTATAACTATACAATGATCTCTGTGATTGCTTAGTATCTGCTCCCCAACTAGACAGCCAGTTCCATGAGGGCTGAGACTGTCTGCTTCTGCTCATCATAGCTTTACTGCCTAGCTCAGTGGCTCTCAACAGGGGACCAGTTTTGCCCCCAGAGGATATTTGGCAATGTCTGGAAATATTTCCTGTTGTCAAGACTGGGGGTGCTACTGGCTTCTGAGGCCAGGGATGCTGATAAACATCTTATTGTGCATAGGACAGCCCACAACAAAGAATTGTCCTCCCCAAAATGTTCATGCACAGGTTAAAAAACCCTGGCCTAACACAACGCCTGGTCCAGAGAAGGGGCCCAGCAAATGTTTGCTGAAGAGTGAGTGGGAGGGAGCCATCTAACTTTCTGAGTGTGTTTTTTTGTTTTTTTTAAAAGATTTTTCTTTATTGATTTTATTTTATTTTATCTTTTTAATCCTTACCCAAGGGCATTTTTGCATTTATCTTCAGATAGAGCGAGAGAGGGAGGAAGTGAGAGAGAGAAACATCGATGTGAGAGAGACACATCAAGTGGTTGCCACCCACATGACCCCAACTGGGGCTGGGGACAAACAGCAACCGAGGTAGTGCCCTTAGCGGGAACCGAACCCGGGCCTCTCTGGTCCGCCGGCTGACGCTCTAACCACTGAGCCAAACTGGCCAGGGCTTTTTATTGATTTTAGAGAGACAGGAAGGGAGAGGGAGAGAGAGATAAAAATATCAATGAGCGAGAACATCAATTGGCCACCTCGGCACACACACCCCCTCCCCCACTGGGGACTGGGCCCACAACCTGGGCATGTGCCCTGACGGGAAATCAAACTGGCGACCTCTTGGTGCCTGGGTCGACGCTCAACCACTGAGCCACATCTGCCAGGCTAGTGTGTTCCTTTTGAATGTGTGTTAAAGTGATCTTAATGATGTGATTAGAGGCTTGAGTATTTGAAAAGGGAAAAGAGCCAGTGGCACTGGAACTAGATTATTGTCCGGCGTTTCTGGAATGAAGGTAGACGTCCTGCATTGGGACAGCGGAAGAAGGCCTCCCTGTGTGAGATTCTGGCACATGCACTGTGAAAGCCAGAAGGCCGCTGAGCCAGTAACATTAGCAGATGAACCAGTCTCACCACCAACTGTGCCTGTGTAAAAAGGCCAGAGCCCTGCGGGGAAGCGGTGGGCGGGGGTGGGGAGGGGACTTTCCCTTCCATCCCAATTGTGTAGTGGCTCCCACCAAGGCTACCTCACCACCAAGGGCCCCGCACATCTTCACAGCTATCTCTGGGTTACATTTAGCATCTAAACTCCTCCAGCTCAGATCTTTTCTCTGAAAAGTCTTATAGTCCACCTGTCTTCCCACACCCACCATCTTTGTCCCATAACTGGTTCCCTCTTTTCTGTGTCACTGCAAAAACCGGGCTTCCCAGCCTCCTTGCTTCAGGCCACCCTCTCTTAACAGACAGTCGCGGAGAATGCATTGAATTGTCAAGGTAAGAAACGCCCAGGCCTGTAGAACATTTTATGAGTTTATTTGAGCCAAACTGATGACATATGCCAGGGAGTGAGATCGCAAATGCTCTGGAGAATAACAACAGTTTTACAGCTTCTTTATGCTTTGAAATTAAGGAGGGAATGTCAGAAATATTTGAGAAAGCAAGGTGGGGATTGGATTACAGAATACTTAAGGAGAGGATGTGTTCTCTTGAGGGTTAATGATCACTTCTGGTATTTCAAAGGTGTGTTAACCTAGATCCACAAGAATAATGAACAGGGCTGGTTTAAAACCTTTCACTAAAGAAATTAATAGGCCTGGGGCATGACTGGCTCCATGACCTGCCCAGTTAGGAACTTATGATCACCCTGTGAGGTTACTTTCCATAGAACCCCTTTTTTCATCTACAGAGTTATACTCGGTACGATGGCAATAATCGCTTACACGTGTGCATCTTTCCGTTCACATGTCACGCTCTCACTGATTACTTCATTTTGAGTCTTTGAGCCCATTTGGCAAATAAAGAGACATATTAAGAAAAGGAGGTTTGGGAAAAGGGGTATGTCAAGTAAGTGATAAGAATAGGACTTAATTTCGAATTAGAATTTCAGAATTATGATGCTGTCTAGCGCATGATGGGTGGGTGGGTGGAGAGAATAAAATGTGAACACATGAATTAAGATATGATTACTTTTTGCCCTGGCTGGTTTGGCTCAGCGGTTAGAGTGTCGGTCTGCAGTCCAGAGAGACCCGGGTTCGGTTCCCACTAGGGGCACGTACCTCAGTTGCAGTTTGTCCCCGGCCCTGGTTGGGTCGTGCGGGTGGCGGCCACTCGATGTGTCCCTTTCATGTCAATGTTTCTCTCTCTCGCTCGTCCTCTCTCTTCCTCCCACTCTATCTGAACAAAAAATGGAAAAATGTCCTCAAGTGAGGACAAAAAAAAAAAGGTAAAAAAAAAAAAAAGATATGATTACTTTTTTAAAAAAAGATGTGATTACTTTTCATCTCACTCACTTTGCAAATGAGAAAACTGAGGCCTAGGAAGGTTAGAGTTGCATTGTCTATAACAAAACTAGAACTTGAATTTGGGACTTCTGACTCTTAGCTCTAAGCCGAAAGTCTAGAGCGTTGCCCTCCATACCAGCTTCTTCCTCCTTCAGTCGGGCTGAGGCACCTAACCTTTTAAGAAACATTTCTATCTAAAATGGAAATTGTTTTAAAGAATTTAAGTTTAAAGTTATCCGTGTGGAAGCAATTCAAGTGTCCATCAGTGAATGAATGGTTGAGCAAATGTGGTATATACATACAATGGGATATTATTCAGCCTTAAAGAGGAAAGAAATTCTGATATATGCTACAACTTGAGGACATCACGCGAAGTGAAATAAGCCAGACATAAAGGACAAATACTGTGTAACTCCACTTACATGAGGAAGAGTAACAACATCATAGAGTCCGAGAGTAGCTTGGTGGTTGCCAGGAGCCAGGGGGAGGAGGATGGGGAGCACAGAGTCTCAGTTTACAAGATGAAAAGACTTGTGGAGATGGATGGTGGTGATGGTTGCACAACACTATAGGTGTATTTAACACCAATATTATGAATATACACTTAAAAATGGTTAAGTTGGTAAATTTTATATTTTGTGTATTTTACTACAATGGGACTTAAAAAAAATAAGTTATCTGGATAATTTCTTATCTTGGCAACTCCAAATATGTGGATCGAGGAGGTACCACCATACACTCAACTATGCCAAGTACATTGTAGGGATGGAAGGCTTTTCCCTTCTTTCCTTCTAGGTTTTCCAGCTGGTCTAATAATTAAATCGACATAAGACAGTTTAACAAATTTTATACGTATGGGAGCCCCTTAACCATATGAGACCCAAAGAAGTGACCGTAAAACAGGCAGATTTGATACCTATTAGACAAAGAAACGTACACTTGGGAAGAATTGACAGGACGGAGTTCGGGTTAGGGTAGTAAATTAGTGGACAGCGGGGTTTGTTGATACACTTGCCAGCCCTCCCTTCCCTGTCCCCAGTGATGTGGATGCCTCTCCCCTCCTCTCACGAGAGACTTATCTTCTGCTTTCAGGGGGACAAAGGAAGGTCAGAGTATCCTTGCACTGGCTGTTTTTTAAATAACTTCACTTCAAAATACTCAGTATTTTGAAAAGGGCATTTTTGGGTGGCATATTCTGCTGCCCTTCAACATCATTTCCATCTTGCTTGTGGCTTTGGCAGTGGCTTGGGAATGAGGTTAATTTTCACCTGCTGGTAGAAGTCTGAGAGGTGTTAACACATCTTACATATGTTTTCCTGCCCTAATTTTTCTGTACGCTGCCCTCAAGGGAGTGGGGGGTATCGCTTTCCATGTTTCTGACTTCCTCGGCCACCTCCTGCGCAAGGACATGGGTTGGGGCAGGATAGACCCTTGAACGCTGGCCCAGCATAGGTTGCCCTCAAATGTCTTTTGGGGGGGGGGGTTCATGCTTCATTCATCCAAATGCCCCAAAGATTAAATAAAAAGCTTGTTCATAGTGTAGGGCTTGGGATACAAGCCAAGGCATAGGCAGCCTTAGCAAATTGAACTGAATTATGTTTCTTTTCCCCTCCAGTGAGGGAAGACCCATGGGGCAGGGCAGCTTTTATTTTTTATTTTTTTTTATCCTCACCCGAGGACATTTTTCCATTTTTGTTCAGATAGAGCGGAAGGGAGAGAGAAAGAGAAACATCAATGTGAAAGGGACACATCAAGTGGCTGCCACCCGCACAACCCCACCAGGGCTGGGGACCAACTGTAACCAAGGTACACGCCCTTAGCAGGAACCGAACCCGGGTCTCTCTGGACCGCAGGCCGACGCTCTAACCGCTGAGCCAAACCAGCCAGGGTGCAAAAACAAGCTCTTTTAACTGCAGTTAGTTAAGACCACTCACTGTTTCCTTCTACTCCAACACTTTCATACCGAACTTTGTTTTTTAAATCTTTTATCCTTTTCATAAAGATGGCCCCTGCTGGGGTCAGGACGAAGTACCCCAAACTATGTCACGTTGGCATATTAAATCTTTTAAGCTGAAAGAATTTGAGAAAATGGCAGGAGCAGAAAGGTCACTCTGACCCCTTCGGCCCTGGCCCTTTTTCTCTGAAATAGGTCATAAACTTCTCACGTGAGGGGTGCCCTCCCTCTCCCTGGAGGAAGGGAGCATCCTTATGTCTGAAGGAAAGGGATGCCAAGAAGAATCCTGACAAACTGGCCCAGTTTACGACAATGATCCCATACGCCTCACCTTAGCATACTTTTACCCAACTGCCCACTCTTCATCAAACGTAGCATAAACACACTCAGCTTTCCCAGTCTTCATTCAGGTTCCTTCAGGTCTTCATCTCCTTCTGAAGGCTCCAGTGACAGGGAAAACATATTAAATAGATATGTATGTTTTTCTTCTGTTAATCTGTCTTTTTCTGTTTCATTTTTGACCCAGCCTGGACTCTAAGAGGGTCAAGGAAAACCTTCACCTCCCCTTTCCACCCCACCACCAAATAGCTGCTTTCAGGCCCCACGAAACCCAGATCTGATCCTGGAATCAGACAGTCCTGGGTTCAAATCTTGGCTCTACCTCATCCTAAATTATCCTAGAATGTTTAATCTCTTTGAGCCTCAATCGCCTCATTTGAAAAATGGGTTTTTTAATGGGTCACCCTCTTAAGATTCCTATGGAAACTAAGTGATCAAATACATACAGCCCCCTGCCCAGCACAACGGAACACTCAGTGAATGGTAACCATTATGCAGGTGGTGATGTTTATTCTTCCTATTGATAGAAATCAAATGTGGTGACCTCCTGAGTTGGGGGAAGGACTACTAGCTCCCCAAAGTTGGGAGACCAAGAGCGACACTGAAGGGCTAAAACATCTGGCTACAACCACCACCAGGGAACATGTCAGGCTTTGAAAATGATGCTGGGGAGATTCAGGCTTGTAGTCTGGGCTCCACCACAGAGAATTACGGAGGACAGAGGACCCAGAACGGTAGTTGTTCTACTGGGAGGAGCCCTTGTTTGGATGGATCCCCTCAGTGTTCTATGGGCAGTTGCTTCATCTGCAGACCCCCTATTTATTGAATTTGTTAATCCTCACTCAAGGATACTTTCCCATTGATATTTAGATAGAGTGGGAGGGAGGGAGGGAGAGAGAGAGAAAGAGAAACATGGGTGTGAGAGAGACACATTGATTGGTTGACTCCCGCATGACCCCAACCAGGGCCAGGGATAGAACCTGCAACCCAAGTATGTGCTCTTGACTGGGAATCGAACCTGTGACCCCACGGTCCACAGGCTGACACTCTAACTGCTGAACCAAACCAACCAGGGTTGCAGACCCCCTGTTTAAATAGACGTAGCAGTAGGGACTTCACAACTGTCAGTATTAATTCTATTTCTGAAACCAGATGGCAGGCTCAGGGATTTCAGTATGATTCTTTAAACAGTAAGACACATTATATACATGTCCTTAGCGCGTGGGGTATGTTTTGCAATTTTTGTTTAAACTTGAGAAGCAAACACATGCAGCATGGTTCTCCCTTGTCCCTGCCCCTGGTTCACAGGAATCTCCTGGGCCTCAGTTTCCCCCTAAGTAAAATGGGCCTCTCTAGGATCCTTCTGGGTTTTTCTAAAATATACATTTACTGATTTTTAGAGAGAGAGATAGAAACATCGATGAGAGAGACACATCAATTGGCTGCCTCCTGCATGCCCCCCAATGGGGATCGAGCCTGCAACCCGGCCATGTGCCCTGACCGGGAATCGAACCGGGACCTCTTGGTGCATGGGCTGATGCTCAACCACTGAGCCACACTGGCCGGGCCGGGATCCTTCTGCTTTTAACAGTGTATGTAAGTCTGTGCAAGTCTTCACCAAACCGAAAAGAACATGGGGAACCTGCGTCTGACAGCCGTCTGAGTGCCTCCCCACTCAGCAGCAAAATGCATTTCTGTCCTGACATCTGAAATGGAAGCTTAATTGCTGACGAGTAGCTGACAGCTGTGAATGTGTTTGGGGAGGATTAGAACTAAGTCATGACGGGCCTCAGACACTGCTCTGGAAAGGTGGGCTTCCAGGTGGTGGGGGGGTGTCAGCCTGGCCAGGGACCCCGTGGGGCCCACGTGGCAGCCCCAGCCTCCGCGGCCCCCCAGTGAGAAGTGACAGCAGAGACAGCATGTGCCGTTGATAGGACACTCACTGTGCCCCGGCCCTGCACGAACCGCCTTTGTGCATCATCTCACACAGCGCTCCTGCCAACCCCAGGGTAACACCTGCTGACGAATCTCGTCTATTGAGACAGTAATGTGTTCCAGGCTCCAGCCTAAGCATTTGATGTAAAACCTCATTTAGTCCTCACAACTCCATGACTAGGTACTATTATCACCCCCAGATGACAGACGAAAAAACCGAGACACAGTTGCCCAAGGGAAACAGTGACTGTGTGGCAGAGCTGGGATCTGAACCAAGGCTTCTGGCTCTAATGTCTAGACTGCTGTGCATGCAGGACAGCTGTGGAGGAGGGACTGTTACTCATTCCATTTTGTGGGTGAAGAGACTGAGGCTCAGGGAGGTGAAGTGACTCACGGAAACCTGCATAGCGGTGACAGGGCCAGGGTTCCATCCCAGGGTCCTGGCTCAAAGCCCACGCGGTTCACCATCGCCCGTATTGCCTCTGAAGTAAGTTACCAGAGGGCCACTGGGTGCCCAGCTCTGTGCCGCAGCAGCTGGGGAGGCACAAAGTAGGAGAGAAGTGCGGTCAGACTGGACACACCTGTCTGCCTGGGAGCTGTCACTAATTCCCTGTGACCTCAGGCAAGTCCCTGCCCTTCACCGGGCTCCCGAGTCCCATCTGCACACGAGGGGCTGAGTGTTCTCTCGGTCGTGGCCGGGACAGTGGACGCGGGACGAGGCTGTGAGGGCCTGGCAGAGAGAAAGAGGACACTTTAGATGACCCCGCCGCTTCCGACGCCCAAGGAGGGAGGAAGACCTCCGGCGTGGAGATGTCCCAGGGCTCAGTCGAGAAGCTCCTTACCCCACTCGGCTCCCTTCTTCCCAGGGGAGAACGGCCGGGACAAGGAGCGATGGGAAATACGTTAGTTTCCTGTGACGGCTCTAACCAGTTACAGAGACCTGAAGGTCTGAAACAACGGAGATGTACTCTCTCAGTCCTCGGGGTCAGCAGGCTGGCCCGGTGTCGGCAGGGCATCACGGCCTCAGGGACTCCAGGGGAGAAGCGGTTCCCACCGCCCCCGGCTCCCGAGCGGCAGCTCGCCCTGGCTTGTGCTGCATCTCTCTCTGCCGCGTTTCACATCGCCTTCTCCTCCGTCTAATCGCCCTCTGCCTTGCTCTCTGTGTTTTACTGGTGGCTCATGACTTCATTGTGAATTCTAGTGAATTCTATTGCTGTACATTTTGCTCATAGATACATTTTTTCCTCAATTTAAAAAAATTGTGGTAAAGTCCTAGCTGGTTTGGCTCAGCGGTTAGAGCATCAGCCCGCGGACCAAAGAGTTGTGGGTTTGATTCTGGCCAAGGACACGTACCTTGGTTGCGGTTTGTCCCTGGCCCTGGTCAGGGTGGTGTTGGAGGCAACCAATGTGTCCCTCTCACATTGATGTTTCTCTCTCTCTCTCCCCCACTCCTCCCACTCTGTCTGAAGATATTTGAGAAAATATCCTCAGGTGAGGATTAAAAAAAAAACTGGTAAAGTACACAACATAAAATTTACTATCTAGCCTTTTTTTTTTTTTTTTTATCCTCACCCGAGGACGTTTTTCGATATTTTGTTCAGATAGAGTGAGAGGGAGAGAGAGAGAGAGACACATCGACGTGAAAGCGACACATCGAGTGGTTGCCACCCACACGACCCAACCAGGGCCGGGGACAAACCGCAACCAAGGTACGTGCCCTTAGCGGGAACCGAACCCGGGTCTCTCCGGACTGCAGGCCGACCTATCTAGCCTTTTTTAAGTGTACTATTTAGTGGCATGAAATGCATTCATACTGTTGTGCAACCATCACCACCATCCATCTCTAGAACTGTTTTTTGTTGTTGTTGTTTTATCCTCACCTAAGGATACATTCATTGATTTTAGAGAGAGACAAAAGGAGACAAAGAGAAAGAGAGAAACATCAATGTGAGAGAGAAACATTGATCGATTACCTCCTGTACACACCTCGACCAGGGGTCACACCTGCAACTCAGGTATGTGCCCTGATTGGGAATCAAACCCACAACCTTTCAGTGTATGGGACAACACTCCAACCAACTGAGTCACACTGGCCAGGGCTAGAGCTTTTTTCATCATGTAAAACAACCTCTGTACCCATGAAACTGACTCCCGGTTGCCCCTCCCCCGGCCCCTGGCCACCCCCATTCTGCCTTCTGTCTCTGTGAACCTGACAACTCTATGTGCCTCACATGGGTTAAATCCTACAGCGTTTGCTCTTTTGTGACTGGCTTATTTCACTCAGCATAATGTCTTCAAGTTTCCTCCAAGTTGTAGTATCTGTCAGAATTTCCTTCCTTTTTTTATGTTAATCCTCACCTGAGGATATTGATCTGAGGGAGAGAGAGAGAGACAGACATCAATGTGAAAGAGAAACATCAATCAGTTGCCTCCCATATGCCCGACTGGGGATGGAACCCAAAGCTGAATTGAACCTGCCACCTTTCAGTGGACGGGCTGATGCTCCAACCTTCCTTTTTTTTTAATCCTCACCCGAGGACATTTTTGCATTTTTCTTCAGGTAGAGCAGGAGGGAGAAAGGGAGGAAGAGAGAGAGAGAGAGAAACATCAATGTGAGAGAGACACATCGAGTGGTCGCCACCCATAGGATCCCAACCGGGGCCAGGGACAAACTGCAACCTAAGTATGTACCCCTAGCAGGAACTGAACGCGAGACCCTCTGGTCCATAGGCCAACGCTCTAACCGCTGAGCCAAACCGGCCAGGGCTGAATTTCCTTCCTTTTTAAGGCTGAATAATACTCCATCGTGTGGATCACCACATTTTGCTTATCTATTCATCACCGATGAACACCTGGGCTGCTTCCACATTTTTGCTGTTGTAAATAATGCGGCCTTTCTTCCTTTCTCTTATAAGGTCACTAGTGATTGCATTTAGGGCCCACTGGGATAATCCAGGATACTCGTCTCACCTTCAAAATCCTAAACTTTACATCTGCAAAGACCCTTTTTTCGAAGTAAGGTAACAGTCACAAGTTCTGGGAATGAGGCTATTAATATCTTTGGGGGGGGCGCATTTTTCAACTTACTGCGGGGTAAGAGGAGTGACAGAGAAACAAATGAAGGCTAGAGAAAGGGCGAGATGCCGTGGGTGCTGATTTAAGAGCCCCTCCCTGTGCTAAGATGCCTAACAATTGGCTTCTACTGCCTTGTCTGGATCCACTGTCCGTCCGAGGCCCCACAGGGCAGAGCAGCGGTTGTACAGGTCACTGGTTTGCTTCCTGCGCCGCGTGTCCTAACAGCGCGGTGCCGGCGCAGGGTCTGAAACCGGTTCCAGGTCTGGCTGCGGGCTCGCGGCCTTGACCTTGAGCAAGACACTGCTCTTCTCATAGCCTCGTGCCCACCTCCGTGCCTTTGCTGGCGCTGCTTTCTCTGCTTGGAAGCTTCTCTCCACCCTCTCTCCCCATCGCAGCTCTCAGCCTATGTATCTCTCCAGGAGGCCTTTCTCAGCTCCCAGAGTGGGGCGAGCAGCCCTGCGCCCCTGAAATGGCCTGCTTCCTTGTCTGTCAGCCACAAAACTCACCAGCTGTGGACGCTGCTAGGACAACCACGGTGGCCAAGAGCCAGGAGGCTGACTCCCTGGCGTCAATCCTACATTCTGCCGTGTACTATCTGTATGGCTTTGGGCGACTTACCATTTCTGTGCCTCAGTTTTCTCATCTGTAAAATGGGAAGAATAATAACATCTATCGTCTAATGTGGTTGTGACCATTGAATGAGCTATTATCTGTAAAGTGCTTAGAATAGCGCCTGGTATAAGGTAATATTGACACCGGTTATTATTATTAATAGTTTTTGTGTCCTCAGGGTCTGGCACGCCGTGGCCCTCAAGGAAATGTTGACTGGAAGCAGATGATTTCCAAGTTCTTTCCAGTTCTCCGTATTTTCCAATTTTGTGCCTGTGCCCACCGGAGCCGGAGAAGCCAGGCAGGAGCTACAGTGAAATGCACAGTGATCTGAGCGCGTCCAAGCTCGAAGCCTGGCCGGGAGAGCAGCCGAACCTTTCATCTGAGATCCCAGTCCTTCCCTGAAACAACTCCGCCGTCTCTGTTTCTCTTTACAGTATCTGCCACCCCTGCGGATGCTCTCTGAGGGGCACTGTCTGAAATCTGTCGTGACCCTGAGTGGCTCAGAGGCTGACAGCTGGGAAGAGGCCCTTTCCTCAGTGTCCTCTGGTGGCCACAGTGGCGAGTCACAGGAGGAGGAGGCTGGACCAAAAAGGGCCTGCAGCCTTGCGGGGAGGCCTTGAGCCACTGTGATTGAGCAGTTCCCCACCTCCCCTATCCCTGCCCACCTCGTACCCCCCCACACACACAACACACACGTCTGCAGGCTGCAACCCTGGTTTTGGTTTCTGTTTTTCTTTTTGGCCTTGATGGACCAGTCTTAGAACTTATAACATCATTAGATGGAGAACCAGAAACACACATGACTTGTATGGTCTATAAGATGATTTCTGTTACTTTATTTATTTGTATATCCTCCGATTCCCCCACAGAAAAATAGATATAAAGTACCGTGAGGTGGTTCGGTGTGACCTAGCCTAGGTTGGCACTGAGCAAAGTCGTGGTTCCGTTTTTCTGTCCCCAGGACATACTCCTTTCTGCCCCAGGCCCCTAGACTGTGGCCCTTCCCAGCTGTACCTAAGCCCAGCTGAGGGTTGACTGGTCAGTGGCCTTCCTCGGGAAAGCCCCAGCACCCGACTTCTTCCAGGCCACCGTTCCCCCGGAGCCCAGCGTTCTGGGAGAGGGTCCCAGATACCTTCACACATTCAATAAGGGCTCCCTGGTGCCAGGCTCGGGATACAGGAGGAGCCTGCCCGAGAGGTCTGCAGCCGGGACACAGGCCAATTACGAATACCAATTACGAATACCAATTACGAATACCAATTACGAATATCAATTACGAATACCAATTACGAATACCAATTACGAATAAGGTGGTTGCAATAATAGAAATGGGAACAAAGTCCTGTTGGAGGCCAGGAGTAGGCGTGGACATTTACTGAGCACTTACTGTGGTCAGGAGATCCGCTATGTGCTTTATTATACATCATCACACTGAAATCTCACGATGACCCTGTGAGGCCCCCATGGTACAGATAAGCAAGTTGAGGCTCAGAGAGGTGAAGCAGTCTGCAAAGCCCCACAGCTCCTAAGTGGCTAAGTGAGATCCGTCAGAATGAAATCTGCCTGAGAAGTCAGAGAGGCTTTTCAGAGGAGGCCGCTTATACTGGAGGCGTGGAAGGTGAGTAGGAGACGGCAGGTGGAGAAGGGAGGAAGACAGCATTTCACTCGGTGGGAACCAACTCAAACTCAGCAATTTTAAGAAAAGGGAAGGAGTGACTGCTCCCTCTTCCTGCTCCCACCCCCATGCCTCAGAGTTACCCACCCCTGCTACAGAACCCACCCAGGATATTCATCCCACCCGGACGCCCGCGTCTTCTGAGGAGTGCTGGGGTTCTTTCTCTCCTCTCTGTTGGAAGAATTTCTGGGAAGGCAGGGTGACAGATCACATGTTGTGGGACTGAAACCACCTGGGTTCAAATCTCAACTTTGTAACTTCCTAGCTGTGTGGGCAAGTCACTGATGGGCAAGCCTCAGTTTCCCCATCCATACTAGGGGGATAATACCACCTCCCCAGCTTGCTCTGATGATGAACTGAGAGGATGTGGCCCAATCTGCTGGCAGTGAACGGGGCACAGTAAACGCCAGCTGTTACTCTCATTAGGAGGTATGAGTGCTTCCATTCCAACTAGTTGATTTAGGGGCCAAAACATTTTCCATGGGAGCAGATGCCCGATGGCTCCAAAAACCATCTGTGGGCTAAAGTCTCTGCAGGATACAATGAACATTAGATTACATTAGGCAATTCATGTATGGACGTGCTTTGGCCAATGTTTAGTACAGAGCGGTCCGTGCTCCAGAAAAGAGAACTCTCCCTGATATTTATAATTCAACAAGCTTTCTCACGCAGACTTCAGACGGCTTTAGCACCGTGTAAATAACTATGATTTGCAGAAGATTTTTTTGTTTCAGGAATTCATCTCACGCTCTCTATCAAGAGACCTCTGTCTGGTGCAAGCACTTTATCTGTATTTACAAACCTCATTAGGTTCTGACCCATATTTTAGAGAAAAGTTACTTTTTGGTCATCTTGAATTTGTAACTAGAAAGGGATGTGATTGTGTTAGAACAAGAGATCTGGTGTGAGCTCGCCATGGAAACAACTTAATGTAAACTTTATTTTGCAGTATGCCCAGCTAAGTGATTAGCCAGTGGGGAAGGGGGCAAGCTAGAAGCGATTTCCTCCAAAAAAGAAGAGAAAAAATAACTAGGGGAAGGCTAAGAGATGAAGAGAAATATATATATATATTTTTTATCCTCACCCGAGGTCATTTTTCCATTTTTTGTTCAGATAGAGTAGGAGGGAGAGAGAGGAAGAGAGAGAGAGAGAAACATCGATGTGAAAGGGACACATCGAGTGGCTGCCACCCGCACGACCCAACCAGGGCCGGGGACAAACTGCAACCGAGGTACATGCCCTTTGCGGGAACCGAACCCTGGTCTCTCAGGACCGCAGGCCGATGCTCTAACCGCTGAGCCAAACCAGCCAGGACAGAAGAGAAATCTTATTCTTGCTCAGGGAAAACACAGTTAAAAGGGTCCTGCTTCTGCCCAGCTGGTGTGGCTCAGGTGGTTGAGCGTCATCCCGTGTACCAGGGGGTCGCTGGTTCCATTCCCTGTCAGGGCACATGCCCAGGGTATGGGCTTGATTCCCAAGTAGGGGGCATGCAGGAAGCAGTTGGTTGATGTCTCTACCTCATCAATGTTTCTATCTCTCTCTGAAATAAATTTTTAAAAAGGGGGTGTCCTGCTTCTGGTGAGGGCAGAGATCACATGACTTGGAGCTTTCTTTTCTTGTTTTTCCTCCTGTCTGTGGATGGATTACAGAGGGGAAATCGGAGTGAAGAAAGAAGGGAAAACAGTAAAGCTAATTAGCACTCCCATCTAAATGTTTGTAGTCTTTTTTTTTTAATCCGCACCCGAGGACATTTTTGCATTTATCCTCGGACAGAGCGGGAGGCGAGAGGGAGGAAGAGAGACAGAGAAACATCAACATGAGAGAGACACACAGACTGGCTGCTACCCACACGACCCCAACTGGGGCTGGGAAGAACCGCAACCGAGATATGTGCCCTTAGTGGGAACCAAACCCAGGACTCTAACTGCTGAGCCAAACTGGCCAGGGTGTATGTAGTCTTTTTTAAAATATGTTTTTATTGATTTTTAGAGAGAGAGAGAGAGAAACATCTATGTGAGAGAGAAACATCAATCGGTTGCCTTCTGCCTGCACCTCTACCAGGGATGGAGCCCGTAACCTGGCCAAGTGCCCTAATCATGAATCAAACCAGTGACCTTTCAGTGCATGAGATGACATTCAACCAGCTGAGCCACACCAGCCAGGGCAATGTCTAAGGTCTTTATGGCTGTGAGGACATCACTGGCCATAAGAAAAGCCACACATAAGGGCTTTTGTTGTTGAAGTGTTTTCAAGCCCCACAGCCATGTTCAGATGTGCATCCTAGGAAGTTATAAAGTGTTAAGAGATGAAAAGTGAGTTTAAAATACTTTCTATTCTAGCTAGAGCCCTAAGTCAGGGTTAAGCTCAGTGGTAATAAATAATAGTTAAGAGTGAGTGATACCTAGCTACTTATATTAAACGAATGTTTGTAATAATTGTGTATGTTTTAATAGAATATTATTATTATATAGAACATAACCTTCTCCTAGTGTTCTATTGCTCTTTCTAAAAAGCAAGGTTTCTCTGTTCACTAACACACCTCTGCTAAGCTTTTGAGTCATCAGCTAAGTCATCAGCCAGTTGACAAATCTTTATTAAGTGTCTAATGTCTGCAGCCTTGTGCTGGGTTTCTGGGTACAGTCAGCAGAGTCCCTTCCCTCGTGGATTTGATCATCTAGGAAGGGAGGCAAAAAAAGTCAGTGAAAAATTACATAATTGTATTACAGGTGTGGGAAGTACTAAAAAGGACAAGCCCAGAGAAGTAGAAGTATGAGCTCCAAATCAAGTACTAGAATGTCACTTGCTCAGAACATGAGTCTCAGAACTCCAATTCGCATGCTTTCTGAATTCAGCAACTTTAATTTTTTTTTTTAGTATCCATTATGTGAAAGGTATAAAAGAGACATGATACTTGCCCTCAACGAGCTTATACTCAAAGTAGGAGATAGGTATGTGTTAATGTCCTATTTGTAGTTCTGTTATTAGCTAACAGTCACTGAGCCCTCATTATGGGCTAAGCTCTGACATGTATTATCTCATTTAAACCTCACAACCTCATCATGTCAGTACTATCATTATCCCCATTTTTCTTATGAGTCATGGGTTGGTGAAGCAACTTGGTCAAGGTTGCACAACGAGGGGGTGGTGGAGTGGAGATTTGAACCCAGGCAGTGAGGTTCCAGAGCCAACTAACTTCCAGGCCACCGTTTGCTGCCAGTCTGGCTGTGTGAGCAGCTACTTGAACCTGTTTTGGACAGAGGCCGTTGGTCAGGAATTTGGAAGTATTATACTATGGAAGTAGGGGAGTAGCCAGAATTCGGAACAGAAATCCCCAGGCTCCAGTGGTAAAAGGAACCCTTTCCATTCCCCACTGTTGGGGTGCATCTAGCCCCACCTCCTCATTTTTCAATGGAGCCAGCACTTGGGCCTACTCTGAGGATGCTGACAAGCAGAGTATTGAACAAGCCTGAAGTGCTGGGGGAGAGGCCTGTGGGATGCCCAGGTGAGCTGGCCGTGGCCAGACCTGTTTCCACGGCTGCGAGAAGAGAGCAGCCACCGAGCACATGTGGCCCTTGGAAATGGTCCTAGAAAAGGAGAGAGCCAGGGGAGGCCCTAGGAAGGGGGCGTGGGGCTGACACCCTGGGTTGGGACCCTTGAGGGTCGTGCTTGTCAGTGACCACGGAGGAGCTTCAGGCAGCCATTGTAGCACCCTGGGCCTCAGTTTCTTCTTCTGGCGATTGTCACTGCTTCTCCAATGTGATGTTTCCAAATTCCTGACCAATAGCCTGGGATGAGGACACAGAGGCTTGGACGCAAATCCAGGCTCCCCGCCCCCACCTGTCTCAGTCCTTCCCACGCTCAAAGGCCCCGCTCCCGAGTTGAGTCAGTGCCCCAAAGCAGGGAAGCAGCGTGCTCTCTGATGGTTTCCCTAAATTAGTCCCATCACATACCCCTTCTCCCTGCCCTCCAGGCCACACTGAGAGCTCCCTGAGGACCGGAACGAGGTACCGGCCCCTCATCCAGCCCAACCCACCACCAAGCACTCAGCAGAATGGGTCTGTGACTGATGGATGCAACTATTTCCCTGAAAATTAACTTAAACCAACTGGGCGTTTGCAGCTTCAGCTGTTGGGGTGGCAAGTGCTGCCTCAGTTATTTCTGAAATAATTAATGACTGTGCTTGTCTAATCTCACTTGAGGTGTGACGAGCAGGTGAAGGGGCGGTCACTGCCTCTGCCCCACGAGGGTCATGGAGGGTTATTTTTATAAACGGGCCTCAGAGCCTCGCTGAGACAGCCCTTCCCCTCCTGCTCTGCGTGCTCCAGGATGGCAGACAGTCGGCCTGCTGCCTGGTTCTCGCCGAACCGGCCAGACGTGTCTCCCCTGAAGAGACAACTCTAGACACGTTTCCCTCACACGCAGGCCCACGCATTCCCACACAACAGCACTTGTACCCTGCCCTGCCCAGCCACACCCACCAGGGCCCACCAGGGCCCACAGTACAGAGCCAGAAGTATGCTGTCACCACACTGTGCCTAAGGCCAGTGGCATGTGTCACCTCCATCATGTGCCAGGCTCCCCCGCAGCAGCTTTTCCTCTCACAACATCTTCATGGGCAGGGGCTTTCTCACCCTCACCCCCATTTGCCAGATGGGAACACTGAGGCTTAGAGAGGGTTAGTCACCTGCTCAGACTCCCATAGATAGTTTACAGCACAGATGGAGTTGAAGACCAAGTCTCTTGGAGCTGGAGCTCTTTTTGTTTTATCCGCACCTGAGGCCATTTTTGCATTTATCTTCAGATAGAGCCAGAGGGAGAGAGGGAGAAAGAGAGAGAGACATTGTGAGAGACACATCGACTGGTTGCCACCCACACGACCCCAACTGGGGCTGGGAACAAACTGCATCTGAGGTATGTGCCCTTAGTGGGAACTGAACCCAGGACTCTCTGGACCGCGGGCCAACGCTCTAACCGCTGAGCCAAACCGGCCAGGGCAGACCCTGGCGCTCTTAACCGGTAAGTTAATCCTGAAGAGCCAGCAGGCCAGTGGAAACCAAGCTGGCTGGGAATCCTACTGGGACTAACCACTGAGATTCAGGCCAGGCCTTCGCACTGTGTGAGAGCAAAGGGTCCCAGGCATGTCCTGGGGAACAAAGCCACCAACTATCTCCTCCTCCAAAAACAATGAAAATGTGACTCGGGCCCAAGCAGCTGTAGGGACCATACACCTGGGCAGCAGGAAGAGCCTCTGCCCAGCCAGCCTCCTTGAGGGCAGAGGCTGGCACTGGGTCCCAGGAGCCTCTGTTCCTTACCCTGCTTGTGCCCCTCCTGTTCTGTTTCCTGACACATGACCCTCAAATCCTATTAACATACTGGAGCGTCTGCATGTTTCTCTTGTGCTGGGCAAAGGAGGTACTTGGAGGGCCAAGCATGTCGAGTTAAAAACCCAGCAGACAAAGAAAGCAGTGTCATCCTGCCAGTGTCGGCTTCAGGATGCCAAGAGCAGCGCTTCCCGCCCATCTGAGACACCACGAGATCGTATGAAAGCCCTGGCCGGTTTGGCTCAGCGGTTAGAGCGTCGGCCTGCGGTCCTGAGAGACCCGGGTTCGGTTCCCGCTAAGGGCACGTGCCTCGGTTGCAGTTTGTTCCCGGCCCTGGTTGGTCGTGCGGGTGGCAACCACTTGATGTGTCCCTTCACGTCGATGTTTCTCTTTCTCTCTCTCTCTCCCCCTCCCACTCTATCTGAACAAAGAAAATAAATAAATAAAATAAAGGAAGCCCTGGCCGATTTGGCTCAGCGGTTAGAGTGTCGGCCTACGGACCAAAGAGTCACGGGTTCGGTTCTAGTCAAGGGCACGTACCTCGGTTGCGGTTCGATATCTGGCCCTGGTTGGAGTCGTGTGGGAGGCAGCCAATCAATGTCTCTCTCTCTCTCCCCTCCTCCCACTCTCTATAAAAAAAAAAACAGAGTTTGCATGAAAATCATCCAGACCGGGAAAAAGGAGAAACATCTGTAACAAAAATACATTAATAAAAATGGCACAAAAAAAATTTGACATAAAAATTAAAAAAAAAAAAAAATCATCCAGACCTCAGCTCAAAATTAATTAATCATTGTGACAAAACAAACTAACAAAATCCCTGAAACAATGGCAATTTATTTTTTTAATTAAGAAGTAATGCATGGTCATTTGTAAATTAAAATTTTTTTTTGTGTAAACAAATACATGTGCATGTATGTGTCTAGTGTTACAGCTTTTGTTTCTTCTGCTTTCTTTTTTGGTACAAAAAATGTATTCTTTTTTTTTTATCCTCACCTGAGGACATTTTTGCATTTATCTTCGAATAGAGTGGGAGGAAAAGAAGGAGGAAGAGCAAGAGAGAAACATCGATGTGAGAGAGACACATCGAGTGGTTGCCACCCAGATGACCAACCGGGGCCGGGGACAAACCGCAACCAAGGTACGTGCCCTTAGCGGAAACTGAACCCGGGACTCTCTGGTCCACATGCCGACAGTCTAACTGCTGAGCCAAACCGGCCAGGGCAAAAAAAGTATTCTTTATTGTTCTGGAACATACTTTTTTTATTTAACCATATTTTGTGGACACCTTTCCAATATATTTAGATGTGTCTATTCTTTGAATTAATCTAAAGTTTTAATAAGAAATACATTCATATGGTTCAAAATTCCAAGAGTATTCAAAGACAAGCTTGCCTCCCACCCTCCCCTCCAGGCACCTGGTTGGCCCCCAGAAGCAACCAGCATTTCCTTTCTTGTGTACCCTTCCAGAGCCGCATTAAGCATGGATAAGCAAATGTGTACATATGTTGTCCCTCCCGTACATACCTTGTTTTTTTCACTTAATGCCATGTCTAGAAACCATTTACATCCATATGCAACATTTTATTCTTTTTCGTAGTTAATAATGGTCTATGCTAGGTATGTAGACTGCCTTCTCCCTTTTCCCACTGATGGACTGGTAGCTTCCTTCCACAGTTTTTGCTCTTTGCTGTTACAAAGAGTACGTCACTGCCCTGGCCGGTTTGGCTCAGCGGTTAGAGCGTCGGCCTGCGGTCCTGAGAGACCCGGGTTCGGTTCCCGCTAAGGGCACGTACCTCGGTTGCAGTTTGTCCCCGGCCCTGGTCGGTTGTGCGGGTGGCAGCCACTCGATGTGTTCCTTTCACATCGATGTTTCTCTCTCTCTCTGTTCCTCTCTCTCCCTCCCACTCTACCTGAACAAAAAATGGAAAAATGTCCTCGGGTGAGGATAAAAAAAAACAAAGAGTACGTCACTGTGTCTCTCCTGTACACCTGTCTCTATGTTCTCAAGTCTTTATTTCCATCTGACGATCCCTAGAAGTGGAATTGCTGCTTTAAATTTTTATAAATAGCCCAGATTATTTTCCCAAAGGTTGTAGCAATTTGTGGCTCACTAACACCTCCCCACATTTTATTAGTTCTTAAAATGTTTGCCAATCTGATGAGAGAAAAATAGTATCTCCTGGTTCTAAATGTGGGTGTCCTGACTTCGTTGTGAGGTTAAACGTCTTTCCGTAAATGTTTTGGCCACTTGCAGTCTACTTCTGTGAGCTGTCTGTGTCCTTAGCCCATGTTTCTAGTGGAGTCTTTGCCTTTTTTTGTCTTTTTTATCTTTATTGTTGAATGTATTACAGATGTTCCTCATTTTTCCCCCATTGACCCCCTCCTCCCTAGTCCCACCTCCCGCCTGCCTTTTCCCACACTGGTGTCTGTGTCCATTGGTTATGCATATAAATTCTTTGGTTTATTTCTTCCCACCCCCCAACCCCTTTCCCTTTGAGGTTTGTCAGTCTAGCAACTAATTTGTACTTCTTAATCCCTTTACCTTTTTCATCCATTCCCCCAACCCTCCTCCCATCTGCAACCAACAAAATGTTCTCTGTATCTATGAGAATGTTTCTGTTCTACCTGTTCATTTTGTTTGTAGATTCCATTGTTGGTAGATATGTATTCATTGCCATTTTGTTTGTTTATATATTTTATCTTTTTCTTCAAAAAGACCCTTCAACATTTCATATAATAACGATTTGGTGGTGATGAACTTCTTTAACTTTTTCTTGTCTGGGAAACTCTTTATATGGCCATCGATTCTAAATGACAGCTTTGCAGGATAGAATAATCTTGGTTGTAGGTTCTTACTTTTCATCACTCTGAGTATTTCTTGCCACTCCCTTCTGGCCTGCAAAGTTTCTTTTGAGAAATCAGTTGACAGTCTTATGGAAACTCCCTTGTAGGTAACTAACTGTTTTTCTTGTGCTGCTTTTAAGATTCTCTCTTTGTCTTGATTCTTTTGCATTTTGATGATGATGTGTCTTGGTGTAGGCCTCTTGGGGTTCATCTTGTTTGGGACTCTCTGTGCTTCCTGGACTTGTATGTCTGTTTGCTTCACCAAATTAGGGAGGTTTTCTGCCATTATTGTTTCAAATAGGTTTTCGATTTCTTGTTCTCTCTCTTCTCCTTCTGGCACCCCCAAGATGCGAATGTTGGCATGCTTAAAGATGTCCCAGAGGCTCTTTACACTACCCTCATGTTTTTTGGATGCTTTTTTCTTTTTGCTGTTCTGATTAGGTGTTTTTTGCTTCCTTATATTCCAAATCAATGGTTTGCTTCTGGCTTTACCTACTCTACTATTGAATCTGTGTAAATTATTCTTTATTTCAGTTAGTGCCTCCTTCATTTCTGACTGGTCCTTTTTTATGCTCTTGAGGCCCTCACTAAGTTCACTGAGGCGCTCACTAAGTTAATTGAACATCCTTATAAGCAGTATTTTGAACTCAGCATCTGTTAGGTTGCTTATCTCCATTTCGCTTAGTTCTTTACCTGGGGTTTTGTTCTGTTCTTTCATTTGGGACCCATTTCTTTGTCTCCTCATTTTGGCTGTCTCCCTGTGTTTGTTTCTATGTATTACTTAACGAGAGGTATGGGGCTATCTGAGACCAGATGCTGCTTGTTTGAAAAAATTTAGGAAAACCTGAAGCAGGATCCAAGACAGGCCAATCCTGTGGTTAAGCAACTGGCAACAGCTTGGGTGGGCCTGAAAGTTGGGTGGGGCGGGGCCTCATGGAATCACCAGGGCGGGGCTACCAGTGTGAGCCAGGTTGCTGGAGTCCCAGATATGGCCCCTGTCTGCCGCCCCAGGGAAGGGCTCACCAAAGGAACAAAGGCCTGTGACAGCACGTTTGTCCCAGAGAAAGCCCCCTCTCCAGACCTCACTCCAGTACCAAACAGCTCAGTTCTTCCCTGTATGTCTCTGGCGCCCCTCGAGCTGCCTCCCCTCCAAGATTAGAGGGAGTGAGTCCGATAAGTCTGTGCACGGGCCCTTTAAGGAGCTGCCTGGGGCTCCAGCCGCCTCAGCCTCCCTGAGCCTCAGTTCCCGCTGGTTTTTCCAGCCAGAAGTTATGGGGATTCTCTTCCTGGCACTGGAACCCTGAGCGGGGCACCTGGTGTGGGACGGGGACCCCTCAGTCCTCAGGGAGGATCTTCCCAGCCGAGGTGTCCTCCTGATTTTTATCCACTACACGTGGGTGTGGGACCAGCCCGTCCACCTCCGCCCCTCCTACCAGTCTCGAGTGTCTGTTGCTTTAATTCCGTAGTTGTAGGACTTCCATTCAGCTCGATTTCAGGCGGTTTTGAATGATGGTTGTTCTGTAGTTTAGTTGAACTTTGATGTGGTTGTTGGAGGACGCGATACCGTGTTTACCTACCTGCCGTCTTGACCAGAGGTCCTGGAGTCTTTCTCGTCTTATTTACTTCTTAGGACCTTTTATTTTGGTACGTGCCCCGAGGGGAACCGAACCTGGGACTCTGGTCCGCAGGCTGATGCTCCAACTGCTGAGCCAAACAGGCCAGGGCTTGGGACCATTTTTTATATCACTTTAGGTGGAAATATTTCCCTCTAATTTGTTATTTTGACTTTGTTAGGGTATCGTGTGCCAGAGAGAGAAACGTTTATTTTTTTGTGCAGTCAAGTCTGTCAAGCATGACAATTATTTTACGGAAGAGAAATTTATTTTTATCTTAAAAGAGAAACAGTTTTACATAGTGTAATTTCAATATGAATGCTGATTTTGCTTGCCTCCCAGATGCTTTGCTACTCTAAGTAATACGAAAGAGAAAATAACAAGTCAATCGATATATCAAGCCTTTTAACACTGCTTTGTTTCCAAGGGCTCCCCACCTCCAGGTGATGATGACAATGATGATCATGATGTCAGCGATGATAAGGTAGATAAGCAGGTAAGACAGTCACCTGAAGTTACTTGTGGCTGCAACCTGGATTCAGCTATACCTGAAGTGGTACTATTTTTAGACCTTTTTCAGTTGTGTGAGCCAATAAGTACCCTCCACCTTTGTTTTGCTTAGCTCAAAAGTCTTGACTAATAGTGTGCTCAATAAGTATAACTTGAATGAATAAAAGTATTCTCAGTATTTGCTACACTCCTTGGCATATGGTAGGTCTTAACAAATCTTTATCAAAGAAACTCTTCCAAGTAAGAGAGAAGAAACCTTGTCTGTATGGAAACAGAGCCAGTACTAAGATAAGTCTAAGATCTTATGAAAAATTTGGGGCTGCACATTTTCATGTATTCAAGCCATCCATTAAAACCACCAAGAAACAGAAAGGACTGCTCTGCCCAGTTGGAACCGCCCCATGTCAGTATCACACATCTCGGGGTTGTCCTGTTCCTTTGAATGGGTCATCCAAACAAAAGGTTTCCCTCCCCAGGTGTGCAAATGGAGTTGGAGACCATCACACACTGGGTCAAACATTTGGTCTTCAAAGAAACAAGTCACTGATAGGTTACCAAAGCACTTCTGTGTCTGATTTCCAGTACAGCTCAATCTAGTGACCATAGTTACAGTCTAGGCAGGGAGTGTTAACCTGGGTCCATGGACCTCCAAAAGTTCCACGGACAGAATTTAGACAGAGTATGGACTTAGATAAGGAAAAATTAGATCTGTGTTTTCACTGACTTCTATCTGAAAGTTAGTATCACTTCAGCTGTGAATGAAGGCTATAAAATATATACCATAGCAAATCCTGTGCCTTTGATGCCAATAAAAATCATAGATATTTTGGTATCATACTATGGTTATTGCAGATATCTTGAAACATTGCTTATGATCATCACAACTTTGAAATTAGAGTAGTAATTAGACCAGACGCCAAATCTTGTTATTTCAATGTGCTAATAAAGAAACACTATTATTATAATATCATGGATTTTTAAAATATATATTTTGACAACTGTATTTCATTATAATTCATTTCCTTTACAATCCTCTCTATTTTATTTTATGCACTTAAAAACATGTTCTGAGGTGGAGTCCATAGGTTTCACCAGATTGCCAAAGGGGCCACAGCTCAAAATACCCTGAATCCAGTTCTTAGCCTCAATGAGCCTCAGTCTGCCCATCTATAAAACAGGAACATTAATACATATAGTAAAAGATTATTATAATATTTAAGTGAAATAAACATAGTGTGAAGCCTGCTGCTTCACAGATAGGAGAAACCTGCACCTTTGCTTCCCTCTCTTCATTTCCAGCGATTCCCAGCTGACGCACGCAGCACAAAGCACAGGGATCTGACACCAGAGCTTCCTGGGTTCAAATCCTATTGTTTGATTTGCTCTGTGATCTTAGTTTGTAAATCTGGTTACTTATCTTTAAAATGGGGTCATTTCAGCCCGGGGGGCCGGCCGGTATGGCTCAGTTGGTTGAGCATTGTCCCAGGCACCAGGAGGTCACAGTTCCATTTTCTGTCAGGGAACATGCCTGGGTTTTGAGCTCAACCTCCAGTAGGGGGCGTGCAGGAGGCAGCCGATCAGTTTCTCTCTCAATGCTGTTTCTATCTCCCTTTCCCTTCCTGTCTCTGACATCAATAAAAATATATTTAAAATAAATAAGTAAATAGCCCTGGCCAGTTTGGCTCAGCGGTTAGAGCGTCGGCCTACAGTCTGGAGAGACCCGGGTTCGGTTCCCGCTAAGGGCACATACTTCGGTTGCAGTTTGTCCCCGGCCCTGGTTGGTCGTGCGGGTGGCAGCCACTCGATGTGTCCCTTCACGTCGATGTTTCTCTCTCTCTCTCCTTCCTCTCTCTCCCTCCCACTCTACCTGTACAAAAAATGGAAAAATATCTTCGGGTGAGGATAAAAAATAAATAAATAAATAAATAAATAAATAAATAAATAAATAAAACGGGGTCAGTTCTGCCTGGCAGTGTTACAAGGATGAACGAGTCTATGTAAGTAAAATGCCTGTGTCGCGCCTGATGCAGAGTAGCTTTTCAAAAAATAGAATCTGCTAACATCATCAACAGTCCCATCAGTTCCGACAGAAAAAAAAGCTGGAGAAGCCTAGCACATGCCCAAGTCTCCCTTTCTTTGCCAGAAAAACACCTTCATCCTCAGCTCACCCCTTAACGGTCCAGTCATGCTCTTCCAACTGACAAGCAGGTGTCTGGGGATTTCTCCCCGATTCAGCTTAGGTGTCAGGAGAAGCTCTGGGGGCAGCCTGGTGCTGTCATAAAGCATAAAGTACTAGATGGTCAGAGCCCTACCATCCTCTAGACCTAGTTATAAATGGGGAAACTGAGTCCCAGAGGGGTGAAGGCACTTACCAAGTTTGTGCAGATTTCCTTCAGGGACACAGATTTGAGTTGCTGTCTTTACTAGAAATTGTTTAATCTCTCCACCCTAGGCACTGCGGGAAAGGATGCGTAACAGTGAGAAATAATAAAAGAGCCAGCTCTCAGCACTGGTCGTGCCTGGTCTCATGTTGAAAGCTATATACTCATCACCTCACTCCTCCTTACTTTACTCAAGGATGTATTACTATCCCCATCTTACAGAAGAGGAAGCTCCAGTCAGGGCCACAGATCTTGTCCAAGGTCACATCGCTAATAAGCGGCGGGGCCAGGGTTTGAATTCAGAGCTATCTGATCCAGCATGCACGCTCTTTCCATGTGACACCCCAAAGCCCCCGCTGCTTCTCACGTTTATTGAGTTCCAATGACGCTATGATTTTACATGGGATCAGCACTACCCTAGCTGCGGGCCCTCTCTCCTGCAGCCTCTCCCTAGTACCTCACTGTGCCCTCACCCCCCCACACACACCTCACCCCCCATTGTCAGGAGTTGGTGCCAGCTGCCTGCTCCAACTGAAACTCAGATTCAAGCCCTCGCGCTGCGCCGACCTGCTGCCCACCCCATGGCTCTCACTCCTTCTCTAGATTACAGGGCTGCACGAGCCTGCTAATCGTGTTTGTATTTGGCCTGATTTATATTTGTGCTTAGCATGCATCCACACCCCCCACTATGAAAGCAGATGGGCACTTAAGCCTTCCAAAGAAACATAATTAAGGCAATTTAGCATCTTCTTCAAAGGCTGCTCTTCCTCCTCCTCCACAAGGGAGGAAATGTCTTCGGAGCTCTTTAGAAGGTTTGAGATTTAATTCGCCTTTGCTCACAGTTGGTCCCATCTAGAGGGCACTAAGGAGGAAGAAAGGGGAAACATTATTTTGCCCAGGGCCTGGGGCATGGGCGGGGTTGTGCTTTGTGACTTTGCAAAGGTCTCTTTTCCTTTCTGAGCCCTTCAGTGACCACATTTTCTTTTTTTAAGAAAAAACAAAACAAAACAAACTAAACTACAACTCAGCATAGTTTTCAGACTTACAGAGTCAGAATCCCTGGAGATGCTTAACAAATTTCACAGGGGATCCTGACTCAAGCCAGGTTGGTGAACTTTTGGTTTAGAAGTATTCTTTGACATTTTATTTATTTATTTATTTATTTATTTATTTATTTATTTAATATTTGTAGAATTTTAGAGCCAGAAGTTACTTTAGTGACTCCTGTTATATAATGTGGAGCAGACAGTTTGCTGATGTAAACTAGCTTTCTCAAAACCTTCGTAATTCATTTTTTTCTCCTATATATATAATCACATAAGTTACATGCTTGTAAAAATTGCCAACAAGCCCTGGCCAGTTTGGCTCAGTGGTTAGAGCGTCGGCCTGTGGACCGGAGAGTCCTGGGTTTGGTTCCCACTAAGGGCACGTACCTCAGTTGCAGTTTGTCCCCAGCGCTGGCTGGGGTCGTGTGGGTGGCAGCCACTCGATGTGTCCCTCTCACATTGATGTTTCTCTCTCTTCCTCCTTCTCTCCCTTCTGCTCTATCTGAAGATAAATGCAAAAATGTCCTTGGGTGAGGATTAAAAAAAATGCCAACAATAAAATATATGTAAGAAACTAGAAGGTGAAAGTCCCTTGCACTTGCCCTATCGCCCTCCCTCCCCAGCTGACTTCTGTTACCAGCTTGGTGTGATTTCTTCCAGGTTACTTTTCTAGTATTTATGTGCATTTCTGGGGAAGGAGGGTTAATCCTCACCCAAGGATATTTTTCCATTGATTTTTAGATAGAGTGAAAGGGAGGGAGGGAGGGAGGGAGGGAGGGAGGGAGAGAAAGAAAGAGAAACATTGATGTGAGAGAGACACAATGATTGGTTGCCTCCCACACAACCTGACCAGGGCTGGGGATTGAACCTGCAACCCAGGTACGTGCCCTTGACCGGGAATCAAACCCGTGACCCTTCGGTCCATAAGCTAATGCTCTAACTGCTGAGCCAAACCGGCCAGGGCTTATGTGCATTTATATAATTGTATATATACATAGATGTAGTTTGGGGACGTGAATGGAATCCCATCTGGTTCTGTGACTGGCTTTTATCACCCAGGTAGCTTATCATATCAATACAGACCAATCTATCGGGTTTTTAAAAAAATTGTTCTATGGCAGCTCAAAATGTAGATATAATGTCATTTATTTCACCAACAGGAATGTGAAAAAGCATTTAGATCATCTTCAGTATGCTAAACATACATCTGTGTGCACATGGGAGAGCATTTTTTATAAGATGATACCTAGCTGCAGAATTGTCAAGAACATGCCTTCTTAAACTTTTGATAGTTGCTGTCAAGTTGTTCTCCAACAACTTGTCCCAGTGTGTACTTCTCCTGGTAGTGAATGAGGGCCCCATTTCCCCACACCCTAGACCATGTTGGATATTACCAATCTTTTAAAAAAATTGATTTAGAGAGAGAGGAAGGGAAAGAGAGAGACTGAGAGAGAAACATTGGTTTGTTGTTCCACTCATTGCTTGATTCTTGTATGTGCCCTGACAGGGGAACCCGCAACCTTGGCGTATCAGGATGACGCTCTAACAAAACTGAGCTACGCAGCCGGGGCTATTACCAATGTACATTTCTCCAGTCTGGTGGGTAACAATCAGCTCTAATTTTCCCAAATTGTCTTTCAAATGATTGTTCATTTCTGCGTGGAATTTGGGCGCTCTTTATGTTTGGAAGGGAACCCCTGAGACTTTAAAAGGAATCTCAAATGTGACTGTCAATTAATTCTCCTTGCCAGAAAGTTCCCTTGAACTTCAGCAACTGTCAAACTGTCTTGTCTTTGGAGAGACGAGAGCTGCTCTTTCCACAATACCTGTAGGTTAAATATGGAAGCAGCATTCATGTGTTATTATTATTTTTTCTAAGCCCCAGTTCAGGATTCAACCCTGCCTTTCCGTTTAGCTGGGCCCCCGTGGGAGAGGTGGGATGGACTGTAAAGTCATAAAACTGGTAGGTGTGTGGGTTACAGCACCAGCCCGAGTTCTCTGCTCAATGCAACACTGAGAAATAACCCACCACTTTACAGATTTCTCTCTGGAACCAGAGTTACATATAGCGGCAGAACCCTTGGGGGACAAGGGGCTCATGAGTTTTAGGGATACGGGGCAAATGGGCAGGGAAGCAAGTCTGTGAGCTGTCATGGGGCAGGAACTGCTGGCGGCTCTTCTCCTTTCTCTCTCTCTCTTTTTTTTTAATCCTCACCCGAGAATATTTTTTCATTTATCTTCAGATTGAGTGGGAGGGGGAGAGAGAGACAGACAGGCAGACAGACAGACATCGATGTGAGAGAGACACATCAATTAGCTGCTTCCTACACAACCCCAACCAGGGCCGGGGACCAAACTGCCACTTGAGGTACGTGCCCTTGACCAGCATCGAGCCCGAGACTCCGGTGAGGGCTTCTCTCATCTCTTTTAATCTCAGTTCTTTTAGTCCCTCACTTCCTATTTTATACTTTCCATAATGCTTCCCTGTGAATCGGTCTCTCGTGCTCCCTCCCTCCTGGAAGAGTGGATGATGCTTGGAGTCCTGTGTTACAGTGGGGGAAACAGACTCGGGCTCAGTGGCGTGGCCCCAGAGCCAGCTGCCTAAGTTGGAATGCAGGCTCTCTCCAGTTGACCAGTTCTGAGACCCTGGGCAAGTGACTGCACTCTCTGTGCTGTTTCCTCATCTGTAAAATGGGGAGAATACAGTACAGACCTCATGGACCGGCTGGGAGCTTTGTATGAAAAGTGCTCCTCAAGGCACGGCCTGGCACCCAGTGAGCGAGTAGCAGTGAGCTCTTATTTTCTCCCAACTCTTCCCAGGGAGACCTGGGGAGTTATTTTAGTTCTCTGAGCCTCAGAATGCTCATCTGTAGAATGGGGATGAACAACCTGAAGGTTAATTATTTACGTGCTGTGTCTGGTGCCTTGTCACCCTCCTGGCCTCATCCGTGTTCCACATGCTCAGAGGAGTGCTGTCCTGGAATGCTCGGCTCCCCAGTGACGAAGAAGGGAATTGCGAGCCTGGAGGGTGGTAGGGTTGACTGAGGATACTCTGTGTGTGTGTGGCATTGGTCCTGTGAGAACAGTGGGCTTCTCGGAAATAGTCCTAATTCCTCTTCCCCCACCTTCCCCACAGCCACTGCCCGGAGTCAGGCCCTGTACTTCGTGCAGCAGCCTCCTGCCTGGTCTTCCCCATGACAGACGCTCAGATTCCATCTGTCCCACAGCCTGTTCTGAAGTTTTCTCCACCTCACATACTGGAGCAAACCTTTCCATTCAACGACTGCTCGGGTACCTGGTTTTTACTGAGCACTTACTCTGCACCCAGCACTGTGCTAAATACTTCATAGGCATCACTTCATGTACTCATCGCAATGCAGGTAAATATATTTATTATGCCCATTTTACAGACGAGCAGAGAAGTAACTCATCCAAGGTCACAGAGCTGCTAAGTGGAGGAGTGGGATGTAAACACTAAAATCCTCACCACAGCCCTGCAAGGTTTTATATCATTTTATTCACTCCAGATGTACCTACTATGTGTCTAGCAAGTGCAGGCATCAACCGAGGTCCTGGGATGGAGTGGCCAACAGAACAGACAATAGTGGAGGAGATGGACGGAAGCAGAATACAAATATACCACCAGTCAGGTGCTAAGGAAAACACACTGCAACAGGCTAAGGAGACAGAGCATGCCAGGCGGTGCTGGGGAGGTCCTCCTCGAGACGGAGGCAGCAGAGAGGAGACGGAATTAAGTGAGAGAGAGAGGAAACAGGTTCGAGAGGTGATGGGTCTGGCTGAGGTCACCTGGTGAGAACTAACAGTCAGAAGAGTGGAGACTCAAACCCAAGGCCATGTTCTTTTCTCTGTTTCTTGCAGCCTCGGCTCATCCTAAAAGATCCTTAAGAACTCCAGGAGCTACGATGTTGAGTTAGAGGCTTCCTCCTGGCCGTTCCAAAATGCCAGAGCATCAGCTCCTCTAGGTGCATGTACTTCTGCTCACAAATCATTCCAGCCCTTTAGTTAAACTAAGTTGAATACTGTCTTTGGAAAAAACCCACAGTCCGGCTGGTGTGGCTCAGTGGTTGAGCGTCGACCCATGCACCAAGAGGTCGCAGGTTCGATTCCCAGTCAGGGCACATGCCCAGGTTGTGGGCCCAACCCCTGGTGGGGGCCATGCAGGAGGAAGCCAGTCAATGTTCTCTCTCATCTATGTTTCTATCTCTCTCCCTTTCCCTTTCTCTCTCTCTCTCTCTCAAGTCAATATAGAAAAATAAAACAAAGAAAGAAAAACCACAGAGTTGATGAGTGGATTTTGTTAAAATGATTTATCAGGCCCCATATGTCAGTCTTGCTGGAAGTCAGAAGTCAAGGAAAGTGTGTCCTCTTGGCAAATGGCTAACCCTCCAGCCCAGCCCCGAGACATCTCAGAGAGCAGAGAGGTAGGAAGTGATGTCACACCACAGACAATCCCTTCTCCCCTTCTCTCCATGACAAATCCTGGGAATCTGGTGGTGATGTGGGGGTGGTTCAAATTTAACAAACATTTTATGAGTGGCCAGGCCCAGTGGTAGGTACTTCCATATCTTGTTTTATCTAATTCTCATAATAACCCAGTGAAGTAGGCACTAACACTCCCATTTTACAGATGAGGAAACTGTGGCTCAGAGAAGTGCCGTCCAGCCCAAGTTCACACTCCAGTGAGCAGCAGGCCCATCGCCCATCTAGCTCTGAAGTCCTTGCTCCTTTCTCCCTCACACCTCATTTCCCCTCTATTTTCCAGCTCCCAGCTCATTCATCTCCACCCCCCCAACTCTGCAAGAAAGATGTTATTAACCTCACTGCATAGGTGGATCATGTGACTGCAGTGATGACGTTGTCCCATTTCGCAGATGATGCCACTGAGGCTGAGGGAGGTACGGTATTGGAACTTGAACTCAGACTCACCGACTTGCCCCTACACCCAGCAGCCCTGAGGAAGACAGTTGGAGTGGTATGAGTGGGGACGATGGGAAATAGCAAACCTTGCCTGTTGCCTCAGCTGGTTTAAACTTCTTTAAATTTGCACTGCAGAATCTAAAACTTACCAGTTCCTGTAGGAAAAGATTCTTGTCTGGGGGTCAGACCAAATGTCCTCTGTGAGTTGAACTTCTCTGCTGCAGCTTAAACCTATTCCAGGCGGATCCAAGTCGAGAGAGGCCCCTTCTTCCTTCCCTGGCAGACACCAGCCTCTGCCGTGCTGGCCCCTCAGATTTCTATTCCCTGGGTGAAGCAATTGAGCCCTTAATTAAATTCTCTTGTTAGAAGTCAAGCTTGAGGAAAACAAACAGAAAAACCTCTCTTGTGGGACCTGATTCTTCCCTGCTCCCTGGGAGGCTTGGTGCTGGCGATAGCATCGCTGGTTGCCCTGGACATCCACCCTTCACTGTTCCCAGGGAATTTCCTGTTGGCGCCTTCCTTGGCTCAGTCCCACCCTGTCTGGAGCAGAGGAAATTGTGATGGGCGGCGTGGGGATGTTATCAGGAGTTTCCGTGTGTTCCGGTTAGGAGTGAGTCTCTGGGCTCCAGGAAGGCAGGGAGGAGGAGGGAGAGGAGACTTCAAGGACCAAGAGTAGGGATGGCAGGAGGCACTCAGACCATGTGGGTACTTGTCCCCAAGGACAGCAGACAACTGGTCATAGGTACCTCTTCTCCCTGAGTGACCCCCATTCCCCTAACCACACTCTAACGGACACAAGGAACCATGGGGAGCTGGAAAGAGCACTGGACTTCGAGTCAGCAAGCCCAGTGTCTAGTCCAGATCTGTCACTAACTCACTGCGTGACTGGTTAATTGTAAACAGAGCAAACTGTGTTGTGGGATTACATGTTAAGTGTTAGGCTAAGCCCCATACATGGAAGATCTCATTTAATTCTCACAAAGTCACCCTTCTTTTTCCCCCCAAAGAAACTGTGGCTCAGAGAGGTTAATTGACCAACCCAAAGTCACACAGCTGGTAAGTGCTGTAAAGCTGAGATTCAAACCAAGTAGTCTGGCTCCAGAGCCCAAGCCCCAACCATCCTCTCCAGTTAATTCCTCCTTCTCAGTTTTCCCATCCATAAACAAACAGGGCTGGTATACTTGAACTCCAAAGACCTTTCCAGGTCTGACAGTCTGTGCTTTATTCAATATTCACTGTATTACCAGGCCCTGGGCTGGGAATACAAAGCCGAGTAAGGCTTTACTTCTGTCCTCAGGTCATAAACTGAGAGAAGAAATCACATCTTAATTATCCTTGCTAACCTCACACCACTTACCACAGGCACTGTGCAAAGAGAAGGTGCTCAAAATATTTGTTGACTAGATGTGTGACTCATGGGGAGGAGCACGGACTTGGGGAGTTAGACATAACTGCGGTCCCATCCTGTTATGACCCTTGCAAGAGAAAGTCACTTAAGTCCTGTGTCTGTTTGTTTCTTCATCTAGTGGCAATACACAAGAGTACTTTCCTCTCAGGGTTATGGAAGGATAATGCATGTTGAGCACTTAGCATAGTGCTTTGCACATTAAAAACTGCTCAATAAATATTAGTTCCTTTCCTGGATGTGTTCTCCATCCTTCCTTTACCCTTGTCACTGGCTGGTGAGGGGCCATGCTGTACCCCTCTTTGTTGTCCTCGGGTCAAAGCTGAGAACTAATTTCTACTGCTGGGGGCAGGTAGCCAACTTGCTATGCCAGGTCCTGAGTGATGAAGGAAGAAAACAGCTTCCTTGGAAAGCCCTCCCCTGGATTCTAATTCCCATGCAGTCCCTGCTTCTCCGTGGCACAGATGTCCCCTCTGTCTAGACAGCGCTCCCCAGAAGAAATTGCCAACCACAGTCTGTCTGATAACAAAGCATGCCCCAGACACGAGTCCCCGGACACACAATTCATTCAACCCTGTTCTGAAAAGGACAAACCTGGCTGCCACCTCCCAAGCAGAGGGGACTCTAGGGGAGCAGAGGTGGCTGGGTGGCTTCTCTTTTCATTAATTTATCCATCCATCCATCCATCCATCCATCCATCCATCCATCCATCCATCCATCTTGGTTGAACGCCTACCACATGCTAGGCATGGGGCATACCTAGAGGAATAATAACCCCCACCCTTCCTACCCTTTGGGGGAGATGGGCACAAGCTAATTATGAAAGGTGTGCCATCCCAGCTACAATGATAGTGGCAGGGAACACTCAGGGCGGGTTTACTGTGTGCCAGCCACAGTGCTATATACTTTAGATGCATGATTTTATCTTAGCCTTCATCATAACCCCATGAAGTCATACTATTATTGTTATCATTTTACACACGAGGCTCATGGAATTTGGATAACTTGTCCAGGGTTGCACAGCTACTGAAAAAGCAGGATTCGAACTCAGTCTGATTCTTGCATCAACCCTTTCAACTCACACTCTGCCGTCAGACCTCCAAGGAGGAAATCACCTCCTCCAGTCAGGAGGAATGGGAAGGACCCACAGAGCAGGGGGTTTCAGAGCTGGGCCTTGAGGGATAAGTCATGGTAGACCAGGGAGGTATCGAAAATTCTGGAAATGAGGGGGACTCTGACCAATGGAAATGAGGGTCAGAACATTCTGAAAGGAAGGAAAAGCATGAGCCAGGTTTGAGAAGGCAGGGCATACAGAGTGGGAACAGACTGGGAAGAGCCTGGAATGCCAGGACGAGAGAGCTGGGACCTCTTCAGGAGGGAGTGAGGGGGGGCTTGAGATGTCTGGGCAGGGGAGCCATGTGCTTTAGGGAGTCTGCTTCAGTGGAGCATGGAGAATGGTTTGGAGGGGGCAGGAAGCAATCTGGGACTTGCCCCACAGTTTTTGTTTTGTTTTATGTTGTTGTTTTGTTTTAGGTTTTTTTGGTTAATCCTCACCCGAGGATAGTTTTTTCCATTGATTTTTAGAGAGAGTGGAAGGGGCGGGGGCGGGGAGAGAGAAACATTGATGTGAGAGAGACACATTGATTGGTTGCCTCCTGCACATGCCCTGATTGGGGCTGGGGATCAAACCTGCAACCCAGGTATGTGCCCTTGACTGGAAATTGAACCTGAGACCCTTCAATTCACTAGCCAATGCTGTAACCACTGAGCAACACCGGCCAGGGTTGCCCTAAGATTTTTTTTAATCCTCACCCGAGGACATTTTTGCATTTATCTTTCGGATAGAGCGGGAGGGAGAGAGGGAAGAAGAGGTAGAGAGAAACATCGATGTGAGAGAGACACATCAAGTGGCTGCCACCCCCACGACCCCAACTGGGGGGGCTGGAGACAAACTGCAACCAAGGTACGTGCCCTTAGCGGTAACCGAACCCGGGACTCTGGTCTGCGGGCCGACGCTCTAACCGCTGAGCCAAATCAGTCAGGGCTACCCTAAGATTTTTTTTCTAAAGCAGATTTTTTTTTTTGGTACATGCTCCTATGGCGGGAACAGAACCCGGGACTCTCTGGTCTGCAGGCCGATGCTCCAACCGCTGAGCCAAACTGGCCAGGGCCTAAGTTTTTTTTTTTATTGTGGTAGCAGAGATGGAGATTGATGGAACTGTTGATGATGCGCATGTGGATGTCAGATTTCAGGGTACCAGAGTGCAAACCTGCTCTGTCCAATCATGCCACTCCCTTACTCAAAGCCCTTCCCTGGCTCCCGTGGCTCCTAGGATAAAGTCCCAGGTCCTTCACCTGGAATTCAAGGCTCTCCATGAGCTGACTCCTTTCTGCCCTCCACTCTCATCTTGACCACTTTCCCCCACTCTAGTCGTATCTACAGACCAAATTCTCTTTAGCCTCTGTGCCTCGCACATACTGTTCTTTCTATCTGTGAACTTCTCTGCTTCCCTTCCCCTTGTTTGTTCAGATGCCTCCTGCGCTCCCTTCAAGGCTCAGTGCAGGGGTTGCCCTTACCTACCTCTCAGGTGGGGCATGCCTTCCTCTGAGCCCCATAAGCCCCTGCTGCCTCTGTCCCTCCCCCCACATTGGGCTGTGCTTAGCTGCATGTGGATTTTTTCTCCTGGACTGTGAGCTTCCTGAGAGTGGGGACTATGCTTAACACATACCCTAGCCCCAGGGTGAGGGCTGAGAGGCTGAAGTGAACCCAGCTTTTTTATTTTTGTTAAATTTTTTTATCCTCACCTGAGGACATTTTTCCATTTTTTGTTCAGATGGAGTGGGAGGGAGCGAGAGAGAGAAACATCCATGTGAAAGGGACACATCGAGTGGCTGCCTCCCGCACGACCAACCAGGGCCAGGGACAAACTGCAACCGAGGTACGCGCCCTTAGCGGGAACTGAACCCAGTCTCTCGGGACAGCAGGCCGAAAATCTAACCACTGAGCCAAACCGGCCAGGGCCAGACCCAGCTTTTTGCTTAAACCAACTTTCCAGTAGCATTTATCATCTTGAACTGCTTTTGTTGTTAAATGATGTAAGTTTCGTTAGAGCGTGCTGAGATGCTGCACATCTCTCCTGTCCCTTCTGTCTCACCCCTGGTCAGGGCAGCTTCTGGGGCTATGGGGACTTTTCAGTGGGGACACAGGCCCGGGGTGTGTCTATATTACTCTGTCATGTGGATTTCCCTACTGCAGGGTGTCAGGCTGGGACCTGGCAGCAGCTGCATATGCTTGAGATGTATCGATAGGATCCCTTCCTCCTCTAGGGCTGTTACCTTGGGGTATCAGCAGTAGTACCTATTTTGGGAAATGCCTCCATTTGGCATTTCTCAATCTTTCCTATTTCCTATTTGGGAAGAAAGCCCAGGGCCTGGGTCAAGAAGGCTGAGGTTCGGCTGCCAATAACTTTTGTCTATTTGCCAGTGATTGATTTGCCTGGGATTTGCATTAAGACAAAAGAACTTTTGCATTATTGATGATCATTGATCACAGCCTCCCAAAAAAAGAGAAAATGAGAGAGATGAAGGCTCCAGGCTTATCATCGATGGTAAACCAAGAGAGTGAGGTGCGGGAAAAGGAGTGGAGGGCCAGGTGGGTAGGGAATTTGTGGAGAAGGACACAGGAGGACACGAAAAAGAAGGTCAGCAGGGGCTGCTGAGTTTTTGGTGTGCCAGATGTTAAACAGCTGTGTGAGCTGCAAAGAAACCCGCCTCAGTGGGCGCTGCTGGCCTCTCCTACACCCAGCTAAGGAGATTTCACAAGAACTATTGCCAGGGACAGAGGGGCACTTCATGAGGATAAAAGGGTTGATATATCAAGAGCTCATAATCCTAATGGTAGATGCACCTAACAACAAGGCTCCGAAATATATGAAGAACAAGTTGACAGAAAGCCTGTAAGGATAGAGGCCAGCTCCACCTGAGCCACGTGAAACCTGGACACCGGATGTGCCCACTGCAGTGCCCCTTCAGTGGACATTTCTCATTGTTCCTCTTGGTGCTCAAGTCTCTCAACTCTGGAAACAGATTCATCCCAGCACCCCAGACACCTGAGGGGACCTGGGGGGTTGCCTCCCCCCACTTGCAATCTGCATGTGAATGAGGAAGATGCCTCTTTCCTTGCCTCTCTGACCTCAGCCCCTGCCATTCGCTGAGCCTCAGAACCCCACTGGTCACTGCCCCCTCAGGGTCTTTGCCAGCTGTCCCTCGCTTGGAAGCTGTTCCCCCACATTTATGTAGGGCTCACTCCTTCGCCTCCTGTCTTTGCTCTGATGCCACTTTCTCAGTGAGATGGCGGCTGACCTCCCCGTTCAATGCCTCCACCTCACTCTTTCTCCTTCCCCTATAGCAGTTACCCCTACAAACGGTTCATAAGTTTTACTTACTACATTCACGTGAGTTCCACTGGGTCACTCCTGTTTTGTTCTCTGCTGTATCCCCAGTGCCCAGAACATGGCTGATGCGCAGTGGATTAACAAATACGTGTTAAATGAAGAAAATAATCCAACTAGGTAGCCCTGGCCAGGTGGCTCAGCTGGTTAGAGCATTATCCTGATACAACAAGGTTGCTGGTTTGATACCTGGTCAGGGTACATACAAGAGTTAACCGGTGAATGCATGAATAAGTAGAACAACAAATAGATTTCTCTCTCTTTCTCTCTCTCTTTCAATAAGTAAATAAAAATTTTTTAAAAATCCAATTATGGATGAACATAGAGGTCAGGGACGGATGGGGGACGGTAGGCTTTCACCAAGGGTCTCTGGACATGGCCCACCTCTCACTACCCCCTACTCCGGACCCAGGCCACCTGCTTTCGTGCAGGTGGAACCGGGGAGCCGTGGGGCTGGGGCAGCGGCGAGGACGGAGGTGGGCACTCGGAGCTCCCGCAGGACCGGGACTGGAAGGGGCCGAGCCTCGCTCCTGGCGGGCGGGGGGCCGAGTGTGGAGGGAGCCTGGCGGGGGAGGCGCTGGGGGAGGGGAGCGAGGAGGAGTGGCGGGCGCGGGAAGGGGAGCGCGAGACAGAGCCGCAGGGCGTTGGGAGGGCGGAGGGAGTGCGGAGCGCGAGGGCGCGGGCCGGGGAAGGGCCCCGGGGCAGCGGGAGGGCGGCGCCTGCAGCTCGGCTGGGGTGGCGGAGGAGATGCAGCGGCCGCCGGCGGGGAGACCGGACCGGCGCGAGGAAGCAGGATCCGGGAGGGCGAGCTGGGGGCCGCACCTGCGTGGCCGCAGCGGGTAAGCGCTCGGAGTCGAGTGCCGCCCGGGGAGGGGCGCGCCGGGGCCCCGCGCGGTTCGCGGTCTGGCCGCTGCGGCCACCCCGCAGGAGCTGGGGCGGGGAGGGGGCACCTGCCTCGGGCCTCCGCGACCCGGACGTCCCACCTCCCGGCGCCCTCGGACGGAGGCGCGCGGAGAAGAGGGTCCCCCAGGACCAGCCCCGTCCGCGAGGAGCGTCGGGGGCGCCGTCCAGAGCCCCCAGATGGAGGGTGGGCCGAGGCTGCGCTCCGAGGCAGCTGCAGGGTCCTGGGCGCGCGTTCGGGGTGCCCCGCGTGGAAGCAACATCTAGTGGGGCGTGAGGCGCGTCCTCCCGGCAGGGGGCTGCGACGCCCCTACTTGGCCTCTGCGGCCGGGGAAAGCTGGGCGCTGCCCTCTGCCGGCCAGGTCGGGGTGCGGCGCAGCGCGGGGCCGCCCCTTTCCGGAGGGGAGTTGAAAAAGGGTCTAGTGTGGACCCTGGGCTTGTAGACCAGAAGCCCGATGGGCCCTGATTGGTTTGTGACCTTGGGCAGGTCACTGCATCTCTTCGAACCTCACTTTGCACATCTATCAAATGGAGGGCATACTTCTCCCACCCTGTGGCATCCGGGGGAATAAATGAAATAACCAATGGATGCCTTTTTATAAACTGTAAAGTTCTTTACAAATCCTAACTAATCACATAATGGCAGAACTGGAAGGGCACTAAGAAATCTGCTTTATTGCAGATGTGGAGAGTGGGAATAAACCTTTCCCAAGGTCACACTGTTTATGAGAGAATATAAGACTTAAGTCCCCCACCTCACCATCTCTGGGGAAATTCAAGGATTAAGAGCAGGGCTTCTCAGTCAGACAGGCTGCATTACAAACTAGGCTTGGCTGTTGACTAGCTGTGTGACCTGGGAAAGCCCGTAACCTCTCTGAGCCTTGGTTTCTTTCCATGTGAAGTGAGGATAAGAATGTCCGCCTCCCAGGCTTGCTGTGCAAATCAAATGAGGTCACTGTTCAGCACAGCACCTGTGCAGAAACAAAAGCTCAGTCATTTGTGGCCATCATTGCTCTGGGCCTCAGGAGCACCCTCTCCATTTCTTCCTTGGACTTGGCCTCCAGTGTTTTCTGATGAAGCACACGCTGTGAGTCTGTGCTGTCCCCTGGCGAGGGTCTCAGCCTTCCTTCCAAGTCCTCGAGGGGCCCTTTACCAACAGCAGCAAGCAAGGCCCCTTGGGCAGCTGAGCCTTTTCCAGCCTTTGGTCTTGTCCAGCTGGTGAGGAGAAATGGGTGGTCTCTATCATGGAGGCCTCCGGGGAAGCCAGGACCTAGAGGATCACATAGGAGGGAGAGAGCTGGCCAGCTGGACATGACTGGTAGGGCCTAGGGCCTCTTCTCCTCACCCCGGTGGCCAGAAACACAGAGGGGCTTCCTCAGAGTTTGTCAGTCGGACCGTCCCTTCTCTCCTCGGCTGCAGATGGATGACTGTTCTTTTTGGTGACTGAGATGTGACTACGTGCAGAAATACAGAATCTCAGAGCTGAGAGTTCCCAGGACCTAAGAGCTTCCTCTCATTGTATATATGCCTCCTGTCTGAGGCCCACAGAGGGGCAAGGGTCTGCCCAGGTCACCACTGTCGTCCAGGAAACTGAATTCGCAGACACTGTTCAGTCTCTAACTTTCTCAGCAGCCGCTGACACTGCTGACCACTCATTTCCTCTGGGGACACTCTTCTGGCTCCTGCAACTTAACACTGTCTATTTCGCCTACTGTGCCTCTGTTTCTGCAGGTTCATCCTCCTGTCTATAGCCATTAGCTCCTCTGCTCTCTCTCCCTGGGTGGTCTCATCCATCCCACTGGCTTGAGTTACTCTCTCTCTCTGCACATGCCCTCATAAATGTATGTCTCCAGCCCAGAACTCTCCTCAGGCAGATAGGGTGAAGTGCTAAAATGATATAATAGAGGATGAGAGCTACTTCATGTTGGCTGGTCAAAACTTTGCCTAAGAGGTGATATTTAAGGGGAGCAGATGGTAGGAAATGAGGTCAGAGAGGTGGCTGGTTGGGGGTTGGGGGGATAGTTAATATAGGGCCTTGTGGGCCATGGTAAGATTTTGGATTTTATTCAGATATGGGAGCCAATGGAGAGTTTCAGACAGGAGAGGGAATGCTGTTATTTCTCCAGGACTCGCTGGGTCCTAGAAGAGGAGTTGCTCTGTAATGATTGCAGCCTGAGGGGCACTGGAGTAGGGAGGGTAGCCAGCTCCTCAAGGAGCTTCCAGCCACAGGTACAAACAAACCTGGAGTCAGGTTTGAAAAACATTTTTTAAATACGTTTTATTGATACATTATTTTTCTTTGTTGATTTTATTTATTTATTTATCTATTTTTATCCTCACCCAAGGACATTTTTTCATTTTTTGTTCAGGTGAGAGGGAGGGAGAGAGAGAGAAGCATCGACGAGAAAGGAACACATCGAGTGGTTGCCACCCGCAGGACCCAACCAGGGCCGGGGACAAACTGCAACCGAGGTACGCACCCTTAGTGGGAACTGAACCCGGGTCTCTCTGGACCACAGGCCGACGCTCTAACCGCTGACCCAAACCGGCCAGGGCTCTTTATTGATTTTAGAAAGAGAGGAAGGGAGAGGGAGAGAGAGATAGAAACATCGATGAGAGAGAACATCGATTGGCCGCCTCCTGCATGCCCCTCACTGGGGGTTTGGCCCACAACCTGGGCATGTGCCCTGACTGGGAATCAAACTGGCAATCTATTGTTGCATGGGTTGATGCTCAACCACTGAGCCACACTGCCTAGGCAGGAGAGGGTTTAAAGGAGGGAGATTTTGCATCTGGTTGACCAGGGAAGGCTTCCTGGAGGAAGTGGCTTTTGAAAAGGGCCTCAGAGAGCAGATTATAATAAATATGTATGAAAGGGAATGGGGAAGATTGCTCTTCCAGGCAAAGGGCAATCTGTCAGCCTGAACCAAGACACAAATGACCCAAATGTGGGTAGAGAAGTCAGGGAAGAGGAGACAGAGCCTGTAGGGGAATGAGAGGTCAGGCTAGGGAGGAAGTCCAAGCTGTTCAGAGACCAAGGCCCTGGACTTAGGCCCTTACTTGCTGTGTGACCTTGAGCTGACTGCATTACCTTTCTGAGCCTCTGCTTCCTCATTCATAAAAGTAATTGGTTAAGCCCAGTGGGTATGGCTTACTGGTTGAGCATCAGCCCATGCACAAGAGGTCACCATTGTGATTTCTGGTCAGGGCACATACCCAGGTTGTGGGCCCAATCCCCAATGGGGGGGCATGCAGGAGGTGGTCAGTTGATGTTCTCTCTCATTGATGTTTCTATCTCTCTCTCCTTCTCCCTTCCTCTCTCTCTAAAATCAATAAAGAAAAATACATTTAAAAAAAGTAATTAGTTAAATGCTGAGTAAGGGGGGGTCTGAATGTTGAGGATGGATGAATAAGCCTACCAAGGAGGAAACCGGAGGGACTGCTATGGATGAGGAAGGTGATGGTTCCATTGAGGTTGGGGCCCCCGTGGGACATCCAGGAGGAATGACCAAAGGATATTTGGGGCCAGAGGTACAGAGAAGTGTTCTTTCATCATTCTTCGAGTAAATCCTTACCGAACCACTGTAAGTATTAAGCCCCAAACCTACAGCTATGAACAAAACTAGGTCTCTGCTCCAGGAATATACCATCTTGGGGGAGAGAGCCCCACAGCATTGGACTGCAGGATGATGAGAGACATGCATGTCAATCATAAATGTGATGCATCTGTTGGACAGAGGAGTCAATTGAATTCAATCCTGAGGTTGAAATTGGAGTTGGATGGGTGGATGAGGGGGAAGGATACCCTACAGAGAGGGCACTGGATTTCATGACACATGGCACACATGTTCCCCCAGCCTTCTGGAGATCAAATCCAACAGGAAGACAGGGAGTCAGCAAGTGAGCCCAGTTGAGGGGAGTTCAGTGTTGTGCATGATAAGGAGACTAGTGGGGTGGGGAGGAGGTAGTGATCATTACCATTCCTATGGGCCCAGAGGAACCTCAAGAAGGTTGAAGGAGACACGAGGAAGGGCATTCCAGGTAGATGGAATAGCCTGTGCAAAGGACCATAATGGGTTTTTTTCTTTATTGATTTTAGAAAGAGGGAGAGAGAGATAGAAACATCAATGAGAGAGAACATCAATTGGCCACCTCCTGCATGCCCCGCACTGGGGATCGGGCCCACAACCTGGGCGTGTGCCCTGACCAGGAATCAAACCGGCAGCCTCTTGGTGCATGGGTCAATGCTCAACCACTGAGCCACACCAACCAGGCAGAACCATAATGTTTTGCAGGAGGAAGTCTCAGCCAAGCTAGAGGTGGGCTGTTTTGCTGAGTGCAAGTGAACAGGAAGATGGAAGAAAAGGGCTGGACTGTGCAGTCTCTGAATTGGTAAGCAATAGGAAATGAAGAAATAGGAATCGGGGTGCACGGAGGGAAGGGTTCTCCAAGCTTCAGTCCTGTGGAATAGTTGTCATTGGCCCCAACTCCTCTTCACTTACTGATTCTATTTATCTGCCAGTGCTCAGCTTCAAAGCCACTTTCAGAGGAAGATCTCAGGGTTGCCTGCAGGTTACCTGTCCCTCTTATTTTTCCAAGGCTCCCTTCACACTTCTGTCATTCTCAATCAGGTCTGTGGTCCCAGATTCCAGGAGGGTTTCCCCAGGGCCACTGTAAGTCTTCCTAGGAGCAGGTCCACATTTGTGTTTCTCAAACCAACATAGGACTTTTCAGTACATAATTATTGAGTGCATGAGGAAGTAGCTATTTTTTTTTTTTTTATCCTCACTCGAGGACATTTTTTCATTTTTTGTTCAGATAGAGCGGGAGGGAGAGAGAGAGAGAAACATCGACATGAAAGGGACACATCGAATGGCTGCCACCCGCACAACCCAACCAGGGCCGGGACAAACTGCAACCGAGGTACATGCCCCTAGTGGGAACCGAACCCGGGTCTCTCTGGACCACAGGCCAATGCTCTAACCGGCCAGAGTGGAAGTAGCTATTGAAATGGTCAAGGCTCCCAGAGGTTGAGAAACTTGCCCAAGGTCACAGAATTAGTAAATGGCAGAGCTGGGAAGCAAATTCAGCCTACCTGACTCCAAAACTTGCGCACCTAATCATGGCTGTGTTGTGCCTCCCAGCAGGGAAAACAGATGGTGAAATGCAGGTTTGGAGCCTGCAAACACTAACAAATTTGGTGTTTAATTTCTAGGAAATGAATTCCTGTTGTTAGTACCTTGTTTATCCAGTCTGGAGAAGATAGCCTCTTCTCTGCCCTGGAAATGGTTTAGCTCATCAGCTCAAGTGCTTTCAGGGAACTCAGATGCTCAGCATCTGGTGGTGAGGGGCAGGCGCTCCAGAGCCAGGGGATGCAGCCCGAAAGGCTTCTTGCACAGTGTGGGCTGCCCTGCCAGTCTGCTGTCAGGATTACTCCCCCAGTGTGGAAACTCAGATGTGAGGGGGGGGGGTGTTGGAGGGGAGGGGGACCACTTGAAAAATGCCAGGAAGCATGTGGATACTTCTGTCCTTCATCTCAAGTTCCTGCTGCAAACTGGAAGCAGTGGAAGGAACACTGATGGGAATCTGAAGACTTGGGCTCTGTCTGTAACTCACTGTGTGACCTTCGGCAAGTGTCTTACCCTCTGTAGGTCTCGCTCCGTCAGTACTATAAGGGAGTTGGGTTAGATGATTCTTAAGAGTCCTTCCCTCTCTGACACTCTGATATCCTTCTTGTACCTTGGGGTTGACATTACTATTATCCCTGGTACGACTAACTCAGTGTGGTCCATGGGAGCTTGTTACAAACAGAATCTTGGGTCCTTCTCCAGTCCTGCGGAATCAGAACCAGTATTTTCCGTAAGGTCCCCAGGTAACGCCTGTGCACATTCAGTGTGGGGAGCCCTGCAGGGACCACATTCCCGCCTTCTGTTCGGGCTGTGCCGAGTACTGAATAATGTCCGTGCACCCTCCCCTCTGTAAAAAGAGGCCCTTCCAGGTGGAAGTGATCAAGCCTGGCATACAACAGGTACCCAGCAAAGATTTTTAGAATGTGCTCAGGCATGCGTGGGGCAGATATTTGTGGAACGAGGAAGGGAGTGGAACTGACTTTACTCAACACCTTTAAATATTTTTTTCATTGATTTTAGAGAGAGATAGAAACATCGATGAGAGAGAACATCGATTGGCCGCCTCCTGCATGCTCCCCACCAGGGATCGGGCCCACAACCTGGGCATGTGCCCTGACCGGGAATCGAACCAGCAACCTCTTGGTGCATGGGTTGACGCTCAACCAGTGAGCTACACCGGACGGGCTACTCAACACCTTTAATGCATGGAGGAGCATGGAGTCGAGCAAGTTCAGGTTCCAGTCCTAGCTTGGGATTTAGACAAGCCATTTCTCTGAGCCTTAGTGACCTCCACTGGGAAATGGAAATTAATAATAATAATAATGATAATAGGACTGATTTTGAAGGGCCGTGGTCAGACTTAAATGAGTTGATATAGGCAGAGCGCTAAAACAGAGTCTAGTACATAGTAAACTCCTAATAATATTGGCCATTACTTTACAATTATTACTATTCCAGCTCCTAACCCTCTAGCATCCTGTATTGTCTCAGCCCCTTTACCTGGACTGCGAGTTCCCTAAGAACAGTCTCAAAATGACCCTTAGAGGGCGATATCACCCCTGTTGAGGACTACTGGTCCCAGAGCAGCGCTATCCAAGAGAAATATAACACAAGCCACAATATAATTTTAGATATAGAAAACTTAGAAGTAGCCATGTTAAAAAAGAAAGTGAAATTAATTTCAATTATATATTTTATTTACTCAACATAACCCAAACATTAACATGTAACATATAAAAATGATTAATGAGATATTTTACTTTTTTTTTTTTTTTTTAACTAAGCCTTTGAAAACCAGTGGTTTTTACATTTACAACACATCTGAGTGGCCACATTTTAAGCCTTCAATAGCCACAAGTGGACAGGAGTGGCTATTCTAGAATTTCTCAGCTCTGGCTCTCATCCCACTATGCCACATATGACCTTTGTGGCCTCGGGCTAGTGATTTTACCTCTCTGGGCCTCAGTTTCTTCATCTGTAAAATGGGGTTACTAACTCTGCTTCAAGGGGTAGTAAGAATTAGGTGCAGATGGTGAGAGTTTAAAACTCTTTTGCCCACTTCTTCATAAGCCTCATTCTCTTGGCCATGACTAGTCCATGTTGAACCCAGAATTGAGGGCCAAGGAAATATACTCCTCCTTTTGTCAGAGGAAAGTGGAGGTGGAGGCAGCATGAGTAGTGGAAGCATCGAGCTGAGCTGAGAGGGACGCTGGACTTTGCTGTGTGGTCTTGGGCAAGTCACCCATCTCTCAGGGCATCAGCAATCTCAGCTGATCGAATGACATCGTTTGGAAAGTTTCTTTCAAAACATGTTTGCCAGGGCGGGGCTGTTAATTATAACTAACTAGAATTTATGGAGCATTGACCATATGGCTGGTGCTTTCTATTAAGCTCACTCAAACATAGTAGCAGTTTGAGGATGGTACTGTTATTGTCCTCATTTTCCACATGAGGAAACGAAGCTCAAAAAAGTTAAATGACAAGCTCAGGGTCTCCCTTTGACCAGCAAAACCAATGCCTAAGGTTGTTAGGCATTTAACCATCACTTTTTTGGGTAAACTTTTTACAAAAACAAAAGTACCCAAAGTACAAGTGTACAGCCTGATGCATTTTCACAAAGAGAACACACCCAGCTCAAGAGACAGAACATGACTTGTACCCACAAGCCCCCCTTATGCTTCTTCCCAGTCACTGCATCCCCTCCCCACGAGGGCATCATGCTAGCCTGACTCCTATCAGTGTAGGTCAGTTTTACCTGTTCTTGAACTTTATGAAGTGTGGCTCACATATGGCGCCATCATGTTGAGCTTGCTTCTGCTCAACTTGATGTCTGTGAGGTTTCATCCACGTGGCTGTGTGTAGCGGGGAGCTGGGGTCCGTTCTCAGTGACGTATAGTATTCTGTATGAATATGCCACAATGGATTTATTCATTCTGTTGATGACCGTTTGGGAGGTTTTCAGTTTGGGATTGTTAAACAGTGCTGTTGTCAGCAATTTTTGCACAAGTCTTTTGATGGACGTACATGTTTTTGTTGGTTTTATAGCTGAGAGTGGAAGTTTTGGTTTGGCTACTTTTAATTTTCTACATTTTCCAGATTTTATCATTAGAGAAACTGAGGTGAAAGGTTGACTTGCTCAAGATACTGACTAGAGCCCAGGCTCAGCTGGTTGAGTGTCGTCCTGTACGCACTGAAAGGTTACCGGTTTGATTCCTGGTCATGGAACATACTCAGGTTGCGGGCCTTCACTTTCCCATTGAGGTTTCTCTCTCTCTCCTTCTCCCTTCCTCCCTCTAAAACCAATAAAAAAAAAAACTTTAATAAAAAGAAAGATACTGCCCTGGCCGGTTTGGCTCAGCGATTAGAGCATCGGCCTGAGGTCCAGAGAGACCTGGGTTCGGTTCCCTCTAAGGGCAGGTACCTCGGTTGTAGTTTGTCCCCGGCCCTGGTTGTGTCGTGCAGATGGCAGCCACTCGATGTGTCCCTTTCACGTCGATATTTCTCTCTCTCTCTCTTCCTCTCTCTCCCTCCCGCTCTGTCTGAATAAAAAATGGAAAAATGTCCTCGGGTGAGGATAAAAAAAAAGAAAAGAAAAGAAAAATACTGATTAGGTATCAAAACTTACACTCAGCTAGATGTAGATCTACAGATGGAGAGCTATGGACAGATACACACACACACACACACACACACATTAAAACTTCTCAGAGCTTTTCCCACATATATTCTTTTATTTCACCCTCATGACGCCCCGGCAGGTAGACATGATGCTTTGATTTACCGAGGAGAGACCCCACGCGGGAGACAGGAAGATGAAATAGCTGTGGATGCTCTTTGTACAAGAGGAAGAACCCTGCAGATTCGTTGAGAATCATTTCCCTGCAGGGCTTGCTCATCCGTACCACACAGCTTCCAGAGAAAGAACCTACAGACACGAATTCCTCAGTGGGGATTATTCTCCTGCAACAAATCTTCATCACAGAGCCTTGGTTTTTTCCCTCCAAGCGGATGAGGCTGGCTTCTGAGCATACATTAAACCCATACACCCTCTTTGTTTCTGGCAAAGTTGTATGACTCACTTAGTTAAAATCAGGACCCTTCGGAAGGGGGAGGTGGTGCTCTCCGGGGCAGGAAGCCTTGGTTAGGAGTGATGGAAAGAACACCCGCTGCGTGCCAGACACTGTGAGGCCCTCCTTCACTGAATCCACATAGCCCTTCTGGGAGAAAGGTGCTGTTAACCCCAATTTACCGATGAGGAAGAATAGCCAGGAGGTGCTGAAATGAATTGCCTAGATCCACAGTGGGGTTTGCTTGATGGGAAGGAACTGAGAATCCTGTCTTCTGTTTCTCGGGGCCTGTTGTGTCCATTTGAACTGGCTCAACTAGGAAAAGTATGGGTTGGTACCATGAGGTTTCCTGGTTACAGAGGTCACTCCTGGACTTCTGAGGATTGGAAGGAGTATCACTGGGACTGGAAGGCTCCTTCCTCCCCCTCTCCTCATGCAGGTGGTTCTTCTCTCTCTCTTTGTTCCTTCCGCTGTCTGCTCCAGTCTCCTGCCTCTTTCTGCAGATCTGTTTTTTGTTTTTTTGTTTTTTTGTTTGTTTATGGCTTTTCTGCTCCCCTTAAACTTTCCCTGGCTTTGGGCATGACTGTGGCCTGATTCCAGCCTCAGGATCCTTAGCTTTCAGGTTGCTCCCTCTCCATCATCTGTCTGCTCAGCCGCTCACAGTCTCCATTCTAAATTCGCAAAAGAGAATCTGTCTGGGTCATACTGGGTGAGTATCCTCCTGATCCAATCAGCTGTGGTCAGAAGTGGCCTGTGGGACAAGTTGGGATTGGAACTCAGGTCTGTGTGCCTGCTTTTCCCCCTCATCCCTCTGCAGAGATGCTAGAGCTGGGGTTGCATGGTGTGGCTGGAGTCCTGGTGGTCTGGACTCCAGGGAAGATGCTGCTAGGCAGCGGGGAGGCTGAGAAAAGTCCTTGCTGCAGCTGTGATGGCTCCCGGAGGGTGCTGGGCAGGGGAGAAGCTCCCTGGTATGGCTGACAGGGAGTTCTGCCAAGGGCAGACATCACTCCCTAAGATGGACAGTGACACCTTGTTTCTGGTAAGGGAAGAAACCTTGTTGGAGACCTGGATATGGTTGGACACATCATAGGGAAACCAGACAAGTCATCATTTACTACATTGGGCATTTGGATCCATGATCTTACCAGTTCTTCCCCAACTCCTGTGATCATGGATTAGCAAGTCCTGGAGAGTGTGGGTGCCTTGCCCAAAGGCTGCAGAGAGAAAGTGGAGCAGCAGAGATTGGGACCTGAGCCCGCCTGACACAAAATGCATGCTTCAGCCACCGCCCTCCATCTTTGTTACCATGGTTACATTTGTTCAGGACACTACAGTTTACAGCATATCACATACATGATCTTGCTGGAACTACTCAGCACCCCTTTGGGGCAGCATAGCCATGCTTATGTTTCTGTTTTACCTCGGAAGGAACTAACTAAGAGAAGTTGTGACTTGCCCTCGGCTACCCTGGTCAGTAGCAGAGCTGGGGCCAGAACCCAGATCTTTGGGACTCAAACATATCAATAGGTGTTAATGTGTCAAAATGTATCAATGTTATTGCTGGTAGTGTGGTTCTCTTCTTTTGTAATGTACAACATTGTTGAAGAAAAACAACAAAAATATTCCTTACAAAAGAGTATATATACATATAATATGCTTACAGATTAAAGGAGATAAATAAACAACCATGTATCTTCCACCACCTTAAAAAATAAAACATCATTGATACCTTTCAACATCCTCCACAATTATATTCCCATGTCCTTTCCTCTCCAGGTGTAATTTTTTTTTTTTTAATTTTCACCTGAGGATATTTTTTCCATGTATCTCCAGATAGAGTGGGAGGGAGAGAGAGAGGGAGAGACATCGACTGGCTGCCTCCCACATGACCTGGACCAGGGCAGAGACCAAACCACAACTGAGGCACATGCCCTTGACCAGAATCAAACCCATGACTCTTTGGTCCTCTCTTACCGCTGAGCCAAACCAGCCAGGGCTTCAGGTGTAATTTTATATTTAAAGTTTCCTTGCTTGTCCTTCTGGTGTTGCCACAGATACTTGTATCTCTGAACAGTTTGTTTCCTCTTGCATGTCTTTGACGTTGGCATGCAGTGTTGTTTGTGAGAACGTGGGAAGCTTTGATCTCCTCGGTTCTGCTTCTCTGAAGCCCCTCATCGCAGGACTACGCCCGTTCCATCACTCTGTTGTCAATGCACGTGGGGGTGGTTGCTCGCTGTTGCTCTCACAGTGGCCAGTCTTGCTGCTGTCGGCTGAGGAACACATCCAAGGGTGTCTGTCGTGCATACCTAGGAGCGAGATTACTAGGTCATGAGGTAGTCGCTACATATTTAGCTTTGTGAGATAATAACAAATGGTTTGCTAACAAGCTTCCTCCAATTTATACTCTCCTAGTGATAGCTGATAATTCCTGTTGTTCTGCACCCTTACCAAATGACATGACATGATCAGGATGAAAATGTTTATACCAACAGGAGAAACATTTGTAACAAAAATTAATTAATTAATAAAAAAAAGAAAGAAAAAGGCGATGGGGCTGCGCGGCAGGAGCACTGGGTAGGGCCGGGGCGGGCCGGGGCGGGGGTGGGGGGTGGGGGAGGGCTCCCCCGGAAGGCCCCGGGCCCAGCGGCGGCGCGCAGGGCGGCAGCATCCACTCGGGCTGCATCGCCCCGGTACACAATGTGTCGCTGAACGTGCTCATCTGGCCGCTACCATCTGTTCTGGACCCGGCCAAGGTGCAGAGCTCGTGGACACGATCCGGGAGGACCCAGACAGCGTGCCCCCCATCGATGTCCTCTGGGTCAAAGGAGCCCAGGGTGGTGACTACTTCTACTCCTTTGGGGGCTGCCACCGTTATGCGGCCTACCAGCAGCTACAGCGAGAGACCATCCCCGCCAAGCTTGTCCAGTCCACCATCTCAGACCTAAGGGTGTACTTGGGTGCTTCCACCCGGACTTGCAATAGCAGGCTCCTTGGCACCTGCCACCACTCCTAAAATCCCAGAAGACACCTGGCTTCCGGCAGACTGGGCCATGCAGAAGGTGTAGCAGGGGAGCATTCTCTTTGCTCCTGGAGGGAGGAGGGTCTGATTCTAGGCTGGCTCTTTGCTAGCAGCAAGACGTTGGACCCCCTACTGAACAGTGAGGGAGGCCCATTTCCCACCACTGTGAAAGTGGGTCATGTATTTGCTTTTGAGGGGTTATTGAGAGGACGAAATGAGAAAGGAGATGGGCTTGGAGAACCGCATGCTACTGGCTTCAGATTCCCAGGAACAAGGATCCTTCAGCATTTTTGTCTTTGTATATCCTATTATATGGAATACAGTTAGCTGTAAGTAAAGGAAAACCTAGATTAACAAAGAAGAAAAAGAAAAAGAAAGTAAATGTTTATACCTATCTGCTAGGTGAGAATCGTCTCGTTTTAATTTACATTTTTTATTTCATGATTTGAAGTGTAATGGAAGAGAGGTTGTTGATTATGGCGCTGTGATCTGTATCTCCAAAGGCAGCTGGATTTGGGAAGTGCCCCGAACTCTGTTTGCCGTGGGGAAGGACAGCAGGCAGGAGAGGAAGGAGGGAGGTGGCCTCATGGCAGGGCTTCTTGCAGACTGAGGCAATCCATCCTGCCTTCTTTCCAGCATATCACCCACCAGTCTCTCAGGACTTTCCGAGTCCACGCCTTTCACTGGAATGAGGTCAGTGGAATGCCTGGAACCCAAGGAGTGACCGCATGGGTTTGTGGGGCAAGCGCACCAGCCTCCCGTGAGCAATGAGGGCGCCTCACTGGCCCAGACTGTCTGGAAGGAAGAAAATTCCAACCCAACTTCACATTTTCTGTGTGAATCAAATTGGGAGGAATCTTTAGCCGGAGGCTTTGGGGTGGGGCAGGAGGGATCATATTTTCACTTATCACCAGAAGATCCTAAACTAACTTCACTCCTGGGAGCACATGTGCCTTAAGGCTTCTCTTCCTGAACTGAGGCAGTGTGGAGAAGAATGGAAATTTCCACCCGGATTCCCACTCCCACCTGGGTGACCTTGGGTGGGTAACATCACCTCTCTGAGCACTGGTTGGCTCTTTGTCAGTAGGGGGCCATGTTCAGTCTATGTCTGTTGATTCATTTTTATTTTTTTTATCCTCGCCCGAGGACATTTTTTCATTTATCTTTAGACAGATTAGGAGGGAAGGAGAGAGAGAAGAGAGAAACATCGATATGAGAGAGACACATTGACTGGTTGCCTCCTGTGCGACCCTGACCAGGGTCAGGGATGAACGGCAACCAAGGTACGTGCCCTTGGCTGGAATCGAACCTGGGTCTCATTGGTCCTCAGACCGACGCTCTAACCCCTGAGAAAACTGGCCAGGGCTGTTGATTCATTTTTAAACCTTAATAAGCCAAATCTGTAATGTGGTAGCTTCCCTCCCACTCCCCCAAATTGTGGGTGTTTCTTTTCTTTTCTTTTTTCAAATTTATTTTTGTTTTTATTTTGTTAATCCTTACTTGAAATCTGAGATTCAGAAAGGGTACAGGACTTGCCCAAGGACATACAGGAAGGCTGGGGTAGAACAGGGATTGGAACCTGGATTGTCTCAGTGGTCTAAGCCAAACTCTCCCGGAGCCTTGCTGCCTCCCACCCCTGGCCCCAGCCACCTCCTGGGCCTTATCTCCTATCCCACCTCTGATCTTTGAACTCCAGCCAGCTGGTCTCTGCTGTCCTCTGTCTGTGCTTTGCACTTTCTGACCTCTAGGCCTTTGCTCTTCCCTCTTAACTTGGACTATTGAAACCCTTGTCCTTAAGGTAGCCAACCAGTGGAACAATATGCAACCCTTAAGAATGATGTTGTGTGTAGCTCTGGCCGGTTTGGCTCAGCGGTTAGAGCGTCGGCCTGCGGTCCGGAGAGACCCAGGTTCGGTTCCCACTAAGGGCATGTACCTCAGTTGCAGCTTGTCCCCAGCCCTGGTTGGGTTGTGCGGGTGGCAACCACTTGATGTATCCCTTTCACGTCGATGTTTCTCTCTCTCTCTTCCTCCCACTCTATCCAAACAAAAAAATGTCCTTGGGTGAGGATAAAATAAATAAATAAAATAAAGGAAAGAGTTTTAAAAAAAAGAATGATGTTGTGGCCCTGGCCGGTTTGGCTCAGTGGTAGAGCATCCGCCCGAGGACCAATGAATCTTGGGATCGATTCTGGCCGAGAGCATGTACCTCGGTTGCGGTTCGTCCCTGGCCCTGTCAGGATTGTGCGGGAGGCAACCAGTTGATGTGTCTCTCTCAGGTCGATGTTTTTCTCTCTCTTTCTCCCTCTATCTCCCTCCCACTCTATCTGCAGATAAATGGAAAAATATCCTCGGGTGAGGATTAAAAAAAAAGAATGATGTTGTGGGGGTGATTAATAGAATATTGTTCAAAATATATTAAGTTAAAAAACAAACTACAAAACAAATTCATACATAATTATAATGATCACATTTTTAAATGTATATATACATATTCTGTCTTGCCAGCTCCATTCTGAGGTCCAACATGTCTTCTCTGGGTTGTGAATGCTCCCAGGGCAGAACCTGTTTGCTAAATTGACCTGGAAGAAATTAAGTCAATTATAGGGATTTCTGGTGGAGTTGTAGCATTCCACACAGGCAGGGAGGACACACTAGGGGTGTGGATGGGGGTAAGGGGTCTCGGCATTCCTCTTACCAACCCTACACACCCAGGCTCCATGGACTTCAGCTGGGGTCATGCCAGAGATAGGCCTGCACTGACTGCCCTCTGGTTTGCCTCCCTCTGATCAGCAATACCAAGGTCCCCATGCCCCAAGAGCCCCAGGGCTTCCGATGTCCCAAAGACCGAAACCCACATTCAAGGCCAGAGAGGAAAAGAAAGTGAGTCTTCAGGTTTTTCTTGTTACTAAATTTCCAGTTTCCACTTGGAAAGCCAAATGTATTTTCTTTTTTCTTTATTGATTTTAGAGAAAGAGAGGAAGGGCGATGGAGAGAGAGATAGGAACATCGATGAGAGAGAACATCGATTAGTCGCCTTCTGCATGCACCCCATTGGAGATTTGGCCCACAACCTGGGCATGTGCCCTGACTGGGAATTGAACCACCGACCTCTTGCTGCAGGGTCGATGTTCAACCACTGAGCCATACCAGCCAGGCCCAAATGTATTTTCTGAATTTGAACTTTCATCAGGAAAAATGCTCAAGGTTTCACTTCTTTGCTTAACAAAAAGGTGTTCTGTTTTTGCTTTTTGGGAAGATGGGGGTAAGAGACAAGCATGCTTACTCTAGGAAATTTGGAAATTTCATATGAATAGAAGGAAAGTCACTTCCTCTACCAATTTCTAGAGAAATACATCGTAATTTGGTATCTTTCCTGGCCACGCCCCCCCTTTTTTCTGTGCAGTTACTTTGTTTATTTTCCACTGAATAAATAGAAGGATTTCTGATTCATAATTTACAGAGCTGATTCCATTTACTTGTAACAAGCCTGTGATGCTTCCAACAGCTATGATACTTTGCCCCATCTGGGAATTGGGGGGGTGGGGCGCATTGCCCTCGCCCATATTCTCCTGTCACTTGGGGGAACGCCCCTTCCGCTGCACCACTGCCAGCACTAAGCAGTATTCTTTTCATCTTACAGTTCATCTCAAGTGTCCAAATTGTCCTTCTAGAACATAACTCTCTACTTTTTTTCTTTTTAAACCCCCAGAACTCCGAACATGTGCCCTGCTCCATGAACTCACAGTGATCCGTTTGTTTTGCCTTCTCCCAGCTCATACATTCTTCGAGTCTTGGTAACTGGAATGTTTTGTCTGTTCAGGCTCAAAACGATCAGTGGGACAGGAACCAAAGTTAAGTACCTCATGATGTGTCAAGATGAAACTGGGAAAACTGGGAGCTGTTGACTGGACTTCCTCTCTGAATCAGCTGGTGTTTCTTTTCATCTTTAGTTTTAAAAGCTCCCCAGAGGCAACCTGAAATCCCCAATGGACTCAGAATAGGATGGGGGAAATTCTGAAGTTCCCATTCAACACATTTATCTCACAGCTTCGGAAGGAGCCAAAATGCCAAAGGCAAGAATCCCAGAGCATTGCCTACACTGGTGTGATATCCTGATAAATGTCTAACAAATTCAGCATGTGTCCAGTGGGCTTGCCCATTTGCCGGGCAAAGTTCCAGACAAGTGAGAGACATCCTGGGGTTCATCTGGTTCAGGAAAGATCTTTAATTACCAGCTAGTGTTCTTTAAATAGTCAAGTCTTGAGGTCTTTCCACCGCAGTCTGTTCTGATGAATGGCCTCACCAATGCGGAACAGGATGACCTTGTTCTGTGGGCAAGACAACTGTGAAAGAAGAAGCTGTGTGTGTCGAAGTCTGTGGGAAGAGACAGCCACCTAGAATGTCCCCGCCAAACCAGTCAGTGGAAGGCCTTCTCCAGGAGGCCTCCAACAGATCTCTGAATGCTACAGAAGCTTGGGACCCAGGGACTCGCCAAGCCCTCCAGATTTCTCTTGCTGTGGTTCTTGCCATCATCACACTGGCCACAGTCCTTTCCAACGCCTTTGTGCTTACCACCATCTTCCTCACCAGGAAGCTCCACACCCCAGCCAACTATCTCATTGGCTCCCTGGCCATGACTGACCTCTTGGTTTCCATCTTGGTCATGCCCATCAGCATCGCATATACTACCACCCGCACCTGGAACTTTGGCCAAATCCTGTGTGACATCTGGCTGTCTTCTGACATCACATGCTGCACAGCCTCTATCCTGCATCTGTGTGTCATTGCTCTGGACAGGTACTGGGCCATCACTGACGCCCTGGAGTACAGTAAACGCCGCACAGCAGGCCACGCCGCGGCCATGATCGCCATCGTCTGGGCCATCTCCATCTGCATCTCCATCCCACCCCTCTTCTGGCGGCAGGCCAAAGCTCACGAAGAGATGTCGGACTGTCAGGTGAACACTTCTCAGATCTCCTACACCATCTACTCCACCTGTGGGGCCTTCTACATCCCATCTGTGCTGCTCATCATCCTCTACGGCCGGATCTACATGGCCGCCCGGAACCGCATCCTGAACCCACCATCGCTCTACGGGAAGCGCTTCACCACAGCCCAGCTCATCACAGGCTCCGCGGGGTCCTCCCTCTGCTCTCTCAACCCTAGCCTCCACGAGGCGCACACTCATTTGGCGGGCTCTGCCCTCTTTTTCAACCACGTGAAGATCAAGCTTGCGGACAGTGTCCTGGAGCGCAAAAGGATCTCCGCTGCGCGAGAAAGGAAAGCCACCAAAACCCTGGGGGTCATTCTGGGGGCCTTCATCATCTGCTGGCTGCCCTTCTTTGTTGCATCTTTGGTCCTCCCCATCTGCCGGGACTCCTGCTGGATCCACCCGGCCCTTTTCGACTTCTTCACCTGGCTGGGTTATTTAAACTCCCTCATCAATCCAATAATCTACACTGTGTTCAACGAAGAGTTTCGACAAGCATTTCAGAAAGTTGTCCATTTCCGGAAAGCCTCCTAGTCTTCTTTGGCAGTAATTCTTGTCATCTTTTGTGTCCCGTAACCCCACCGGAATTGTCTTTTTTTTATTTTTCCTGAGATTTGGGTTAATCCTGATATTTTGGGTTTGGGTCCAATCAATAGAATTGTTCGGTGTTCTTTTTCCTGTTGTCTTCTTGACTTCTGAGCCACCAAAAGCTGGGAAGCTGCGTGAAAGGGGACACAGACTGAAGATATCACTTAGCATAATATTTTCAGGGTTCATCCGTGTTGGAAGAAACATTACCCACGGGGTTTCCCATCGACGTAACTCAGGTGGAAAACTGTCTGACTCTGTGGGAAGACCTAGGCTCAGAAGAGGGTTTTTCCGGTCTACCTAAATTTTGTATGGAACTCAGAGGGGGGTAGATGAGATTAATGACCTGAGTTGAAAGAACTTGGAGTCAGGAAAGGGGTGGGGAGTCTCCATTCCATGTGGCACCTTGATTGGAAAATAACACCCAGGGTTTTAGTTCATCCTCTGATTCCTCCTTAGATTGAATCTCTCTCAGTTGTTCATTTGAGGTGACAACAATATAGAGTGACAGAGAGATTCAGAAGCTGGGTGCAAGAGAATGGAATATTTGGAACCAGATCAACTACCCTGTGCCCTTCCTCCTTCTCCAGTATCTCTGCACCCTCTTAATGTTCTGAAGCTGAAACCCACACTCACCCCCACTGAAGTAGGTTGACAGGCTTTGGACCCACCAAGCTTTGAGGGGAACACCATTCTGATTTTCTTTCTTCCTGAAGTTTTACATCCCATTCTCGTTAGAGATCTTAAGATGTTGAGTCTTGTCAAATAAAAAGCATGAGACAACATGACCAGTAAAGTCTTTGAGAAATGTTTCCCTTTCCCCCTGGATGCAGAAACCCTTCAATTCAAATTTGTCTCCAGCACTTATTGAGCACCTACCACATGCCAGGCCCTGTGCCCGAGTCCTGGCATTTGTTATCATATTGGAACCTCATAACGATGAAAGTCAGTATAACATGATGATTAGAGTTAAGGACCTGATGCCTCAGTTGAAATCCAAGTAATACAATTTCTAGCTGGATAACTTTGGGCAAGTTTCTTTTATTTATTTATTTATTTATTTATTTATTTATTTTTTATCATCCTCACCCGAGGACATTTTTCCATTCTTTGTTCAGATAGAGTGGGAGGGAGAGAGGAACAGAGAGAGAGAGAAACATCGACGTGAAAGGACACATCGAGTGGTTGCCACCCACACAACCAACCAGGGCCGGGGACAAACTGCAACCGAGGTACATGCCCTTAGCGGGAACCGAACCCGGGTCTCTCCGGACCGCAGGCCGATGCTCTAACCGATGCTTGCCCGGAGCCAAACCGGCCAGGGCAAGTTTCTTTTATTTTTAATCCTCACCTGAGGATATTTTTTCTTTTTTCTTTTTTTTGTTCAGATAGAGAGGAAGGGAGGGAGAGAGAGAGAGAAACATCGACATGAGAGAGACATATCGACTGGTTGCCTCCCACACAACCCCAAACAAGGCCAGGGATGAACTGCAACTGAGGTACATGCCCTTGACCGATTGGAACCCGCTTCTCTTTGGTCTGTGGGCCAACACTCCAATGGCTGAGCCAAACTGGCCAGGGCTTGGACAAGTTTCTTAGCCCCTCTTTGCCTCACTTTCCTCAACTGTAAAATGACAATAATATTAGGTATGTTATTGTATGTTTTAATACAGTTCTTGGCATAAGAGCTCTTACCATTTTTATTTATTTACTTGTTAATCCTCTACTGAGGATATTTTTGCATTGATTTTTAGATAGAGTAGAAGGGAGACATCCACGTGAGAGAGATGCATCCCCCCCCATGGGGGCCAGGGATCAAACTTCGACTCTCCAGTCCTAAGGCCAAGGGTCTAACCGCTGAGCCAAACCAGCCAGTGCCAGCTCTTACCATTTTAGAGATACAGTAACTGACCTGCCCAGGGCCAAGCAATATAAAAATAATAGCTACTATTTACTGAGTGCCTGCCATACTTCTTGCCTACAGATGCTCATTTGCTCTTCATCCTCATTTTACAGATGTGCTAAGAAAAGCTGCCTGTTGTTAGGGAAGGTTTCATAAAGAAGTGATACTTGCCTTGGCCAGTTTGGCTCAGCGGTTACAGCGTCGGCCCGCGGACCGGAGAGTCCCAGGTTCCATTCCCGCTAAGGGCACGTACCTCAGTTGTAGTTTGTCCCGGGCCCCAGTTGGGGTCACGTGGGTGGAACCACTCGATGTTTCTCTCTCTCTCTTCCTCCCCCTCTCCCTCCTGCTCTATCTGGAGATAAATGCAAAAAGTCCTCAGGTGAGGATAAAAAAAAAAAAGAAGTGATACTTCAGCAGACACCCAAAAGATGAGCCCTTGGGAAGGGGAAGTGTGAGGAGGCCTCTTGAGGGAGATGGGGCAGAGCAAAGGAAGGTAGGAAAGGTCACACCAGGGAGAGAAAAGAACAGGAACAGAGCTCAGCAGGCCCGAAATGCTTAGAGGGGATCTCTGGGCACAGGGAGACGGAGCGCCAGGAACCTGGACTCTCAGGAAGCATGGAAAAAGAGGACTGCTAAGATTTGGGGGGGCACCCCGAAGAGTCTTGTGCTGACCTTGAAGTTTCTGCAGGACATCTCAGTGGTTCCCGGGCCGTCCGCATTAGACTCTCCCAGGGAGTTTGTTCGTATTGTGTTTCTAGTCCCCAACTCAGACCCACTAAATCAAAATCTCTGCCAAGAGGCCCAGGAATCTGCATTTTATATAAGCCTTCCTCCCATTTCCTGCATTAGGTAATGTCTCTGCCTCTAAAATTTGGGAAGCACTCTGTGAGAGGCTTGCTCCCCCTGTGAGGCCCCCTCCTGAGCCCAGAGACACCTCTCAGCATCTCCGCGCTCTCCTCGCACCTGGCCTGCTCTTTCCTACGGTCCTTTGAGGCCGTGCTCTTCCCCACCTCCGGCTTGCGTAGGCCCTCTTCCTGGTCTGGGAAAGATCAGTAATTAAGAGACTGGAAAGCACCCAGCGATGTGGCTCAGTGGCTGAGCGTCGACCCCTGCACCAAGAGGTCACGGTTTGATTTCCGGTCAGGGCGCATGCCCAGGTTGTGGGCCAGATCCCCAGTGGGGGGTGTGCAGGAGGCAGTCAATCGATGTTCTCTCTCATCAGTGTTTCTATCTCTCTCTCCCTCTTCCTCTCTCTCTAAAATCAATAAAGAAAAAAAAAAAGAGAGAGACTGGAAAGTGAACCATGTTCAAATGTGTTTCTCAGTGGTTAAGGGCATAGGCCTTGAAGTCGAACACCGGGAATTGGATCCCAGTTCTCTCATTTATCAGCTGTGTGGCTTGAAGCAAGTCACCTAACCTCTCTGTGCTCCCGTTTCTTCATCTGTTAAATGGGGTTGTCCGTAATCAAGCCTTACAATTTTTGTGAGGATTAAATGAGGTAGTGATTATAAAATGCCTCACACAGTGCCTGGCACTTAAGTGTTCAGTAAAACGCCAGCTGTTGCTGTTTGAGAACTTTGAGCCAATTACAAAGGAAGCTCAAATGCCACCTCCCTAGAGGCCTTCCCTGACTATAGCAAAGGTTGGTAAACCTTTTAAAACAAACTTTATTGAGATATAATTCATACGCCATACAATTCACCCGTTGTAAGTATGCAGTCCAATGCCTTTTATTCTTCAGAGTCGGGTCAGTCCCCAGAATCAGATTTCATCACTGCAAAAAGAAACGCTGCACCCTGTCCCCATCCCCCCCGCTCCCTAGCCCTGGGCAATCACTAATCTGTTTTGTCTCTATGAATTTGCCTATTCTCGATATTTCTTACAAATGGAATCATACAATATGGGGTCCTTCTTGGCTTCTTTCATGTAGCACCATGTTTTCACATTATGTCTTCTTGACTTCTGAGCCACCAAAAGCTGGGAAGGGGACAAAGACGAAAGACTTCACTTAGCATAATATTCAGGGTTCATTCGTATTGGGAGAAACATGGCCCACAGGGTTCCCCACTGATATAATTCAGATGGGGTCCATATTGTAGCATATAGCACTATTACATTTCTTTTTATTGCTAGACAATATTCTGTTGTATGGCTATACCACATTTTATTCATTCATTCATATGTAGATGGGCGTTTGGGTTTTTCTACTCTTGGGCTATTATGAATAATGTTGTGAACATTCTTGTACAAGTTTTTGTGTGAACATATGTTTTTATTTCTCTTGGGTACGTACTTAGGAATGGACTTGCTGGGCCATTTGGAAATTTATATTTACCCTTTTGAGGGACTGCCAGACTGTGTTCCAAAGTGACTGCGCCCTTTTACATTTCCATTCCAATTTGTCCATATCCTCGCCAGTCCTCGTTACTGTCTTTTTGATTATAGCCATTCTAGTGGGTATGAAATAGTATCTCATTGTGACAGCAGACTTTTGTTTAAGGGCCAGAAGGTAAATATTTTCTGCTTTGCGGGTCCTATCGTATCTCTGTTGTACCTACTCAACGGCGCCACCGTAGCATGAAAGCAGCCATAGGCAGTATGGAAATAAATGAACTTGGCTGTATGTCGACGAAATTTTATTTACTAAAATAGATGGCAGCTTGCAGGCTGTAATTTGCAGACCTCTAATCTAGAGGAGCCACCCCCCCCATCTACTTAGTCATTCTCTATCCCCTTCTCTGGCTTTATTTTTATGATATTTTTATTGATATTCATGATATTTATGATGATGATATATATCTATTAGTTCTTGGTTATTGTCTGTCTGTCACCTCTAGAGTGTCAGCGTCTTGAAGGTGGGATCTTGTCAGGTTCACCCTTTGCTTCCCAGCACACCACAGTGCCTGACACATAGTAGATGCTCAATAAATATTTGGTTGGATGGATGAATGGATGGATGGATGAATGAATGAATGAAAGAAACCCCATTTCCATTTCCCGGTTTACAAATGACATTCTCAATGTCTTTGTCTTTAAAGTTTTGAGATAAAGTAACTGGCCCTGGGGCTGGAATCTCATAAATCATGAGATTTGTTGTCGGGTAGGCCCTAAGTCAGACGCAGGGCAGTTCTGTCCTGAGTGTAGCTGAGGCAAGAGGAAAGTGAGGAGGCTGGGTGACCCCGTGTCCCCAAGGAGCCGTGGCTAGGACTGACCCCTAAGTGTGCACTCAGCAGCGCTGTCCTGCTCAGATGCTCCCTCCTCCACAGTCTCTACGTAATGAGGAAGGATAGGGCAGCTTTGGAGAAAGAGCAGCTGTTTTGTGGTCTTCCTTATTAGGACCTGAATCTGCTTGTTTGGATACCATGCCCGGAGAACTGTACACTAACTAGGCCACATGAAGGTCAAATTAAAAATAAACTTGTTTTTTTAAAAAAAATTTAAAGTAAGTAAACTTGTTTTCCTAGACCACAGAGGAAGGCTGCGTTTGAGACCATTCTCCACCTCCCCCCCTCCCCCAACATCCTTGTCATGCTCCTAATTCTTTCACGCTTAGTCACAAACACACACACAGCACGGTGGTGAGGATGTGTGCGGTGGGGAGGAGTAGAGCCTTGTCTAGGGCAGGATTCTGCTAATTTCTGATACAGGCTAGTGTGGCAGACACTGAAGGGTGCCCGCCGAGCAGTCATCCTGCTTCCTTGCTCACAGAACCCCAGATGGGTTCAAATGGCAACATGCCTAGTCTCCCAGGAGGTGAATCCTGATGGGTTTAAACTGGTTGCAACACTTCCATTCCTTTTAGTGGAATCGGTTAAGGGACAGACGTGTGGCCCAGTTCTGGCCAGCAGAATGTAAGTAGAGAGACCATCAGTTTAAATTTGCCAAGGACTCAGGGGGTTCCCAGGACCTGTGAATTTCAGTACTAACCAGAAAAATACCAGGAAAACTGGGACAAGTGGGTCATGCATGATGTAAGGGGAAGTCGGCTGGAGGTTTTGTGAAAGAGGCTTCTTACAGGAAAAGACAGTCGAGGGAACAAAAAGCTCATCCTGCTTGGAAGCAGCGCTGTAAGGATGGGGATGGAAAGGTAGGGCAGCTGTCCTGTGACCCTGCAGGCAAACACTGGGGATGCCCTGAGGATGGCAGAGGGGAAAGAACCAACCTAGCTTCTTGACCACATGACGAGGCACCAGAGCATCCCTGGGACCACCTGTCTCAGATTTCTTGTCGAGTGAGCAGCAGCCATTCTTATGGTTTAAACACCTTAGCTGGAGTTTTCTGTTACTTGCTACTGAACACATCCTAACACACCAGAAGGACACATCCCTCTCTTGCTACCTTCCCTCCCCTAGGTTGGATGGTGGCAGGCTTGGGCAACATGAGGCACTCTCAGATTGGCACAGGCTTGGGGCCTTGTGTGGGGAAGTGGGGCGGCCAAAGGATGCTTCACTGTGATAAACAGCTTATGTTCATTGGCTGCTTCGAGACGCCACCCAGGGATTTCCAAGGCCACGAGGGCACTCCCTGAGGTCTGCAGGTTCATTTGGCTGTAGAGGACATGAAGGCTCAGGGAGAGTGATTCACGTGTCACTTAATGATGGGAATATGTTCTGAGAAATGTGTCATTGGGTGATTTTGTCGCTGTGCAAACAGAATCCTAGATGGTACAGACGACTACACACTTAGGCCATGTGTACTCTATGGGACCACTGTCGTCTGTGCGGACCACTGTTGACTGAAGCTGTAGTGTAGTTTGAGTCTAGGTCTGTCCCATCCAAAGTGTATGCTCTTTGTCTTCATAGCAATGTCTTGGTTACATCACGAAGAAAGATGTACCTCCTGGAACATTCTTGGTGACAGAGATCAGGGCCCATGAGACACCCAGTCCATCTTCTGCCAGCACTGACTGTTCTTCCCACTGGGCCCAAATCTGGTTTCCAGGAACTTCCACCTGCCCCTCCTGATCCTGCACTTCTGAAACCTGGAGGCAAGGGCTGCGCCTCGCCAGGCTGAGCAGCTTCGTGTCCCATCAGCCTTTCTTCTCTTAACACAACTCAGGAAGGAATTGTCCCATATTGCACTTGAGGTCCAACTCAAAGCACTACATCTTACACATAACCTTTTAAGCTGGCCGCACGCTCCTGCGCCCTGGCCCCTGGTTCTGTAGCTGCACAGCTGAACCCAAGGGGAGAATTTTTCTTTTCTTCTTCCTCACCCAAGGACATTTTTTTTTTTCATTTATCTTCAGATAGAGCAGGAAGGAGAGAGGGAGAGAAACATTGATGTGAGAGAAACACATTGACTAGTTGCCACCCACATGACCCCAACCGGGCCAGGGACAAACTGCAAGTGAGATACGTACCCTTAGTGGAAACCGAAACCGAGACTCTGGTCCACCGGCCGATGCTCTAACTGCTGAGCAAACCGGCCAGGCCTAAGGGGAGAACTTTTCATTGACCAGTGTTACATTTCTTCTTAAGCAGTTTTTGAATCCTGATTCTGGCAGCCTCTATGTGGGCTGTCCCTTCCAGCTTTGGGGGATCCTCATAGTAAGTGAATCCCAATCATGAAAGAACTGTTCTATCCTTTGGGGACACAGCCAGAGCCCTTAAATGACCTTCTCCAGGGTAGCATTGCCAAACATGATAAGGACGCCACCTCTGGCAGAGCTAATGATACTAATTCCCCAACCGCACCCCGTATTAGTCAGGGTTCTCTAGAGAAACAAAACTAACAGAATATGCACATATAAAGAAGAGATTTATTTCAAGGAATTGGCTCACACAGTCATGGAAGCTTGGTGCATCCAAAATCTGATGGGGAGGCCAACAGGCTAGAGATTCAGGCAAAAAAATTACACTTTGAGTCCAAAGGCAGCCTGCTGCAGAACCAGGAAGAGCCAATGTCGCTGATGTCCAAAGACCATGCGTCCACATTCCTTCTCGTTTGGAGGAGGTCAGCCCTTTTGGTCTCTGCAGGCCTTCGACTGAATGAATGAGGTCCACCCACCTTCTGGAGGGCAATCTGCTTTACTCAAAGTCCACTGACTTAAATGTACATTTCAGTCAGAGAAACATCTAGAATAATGTTTGGCCAAATGTCTGGGCACAGTGGCCCAGCCAAGTGGACACATAAAATCAACCATCACCCCCCTCTTGCTTGTATAACCAGCCTCCCTTCCAGCATATATCACGCTGACCTCTGATCTCTCATCAGACTATGAGACCTGCAGAGACTCTCATTGATCTTTGTACTCTTAGTACCTGGCACACCGCCAGTGTTTGATTAATGATAGTAATAGCTGGCATTTATTGAGCTCTTACTGTGTGCCCAGGTACTGCCCTAAGCATTTTTATGAGCATTAACTCATGTAACCCGCATAAAGTTGGTCCTTTTATTATTCTCCAGATAAAGAAATGGAAGTCCCAAGAAATTAAAATATTTGCCAAGTGTCATACTGCTAGTATGTGGTAGAGTCAGAATTCAAGCCATACAGTTGTACCTCTAAACCACACTATTACCCCAGTAGATGTGACCAGGACTAAGGTGACCTGCAGCCAAGAGGGGCAGCGTAGGCTTGGGAATCAGACAGACTGGGCTACCTACCCCAGCTCTTTCTTATACTTGCTTACTCTCTTTGTGCCTCCGTTTGCTCTCTTGTACAACATGGATAGCAATAATACCAGCCTCGTAGGGTGGTTGGGGCCTGGCATTGCAGCCTTCAGAACCAGAGGAGATTATTATTATTATTATTTTAATATTTATTTATTTTTATCCTCACCTGAGGACATTTTTTTTTTGCACTTATCTTCAGATAGAGCGGGAGGGAGAGAGGGAGAAAGAGAAAGAGAAACATCCATGTGAGAGAGACACATCGACTGGTTGCCACCTGCACAACCCCAACCGGGGCTGGGGACACACCGCAACCGAGGTACATGTTCTTAACAGGAACCGAACCCAGGACTCTCTGGTCCACGGGCCGACGCTCTAACTGCTGAGCCAAACCGGCCAGGGCCCAGAGGAGATTACTGAATGAGACCAGGCCACCGTTTACTCACGAGGAATTTTGTTGAGCACCTACTATGTTCTAGGTATTTTACAGACATTTTCTTTCTTTCTCTTTTCCCTCACCAGAGGATATTTTTTTCCCATTTATCTTCGGATAAAGAGAGAGGGAGAGAAAGGGAGCAAGAGAGAAACATCAACATGAGAGGGACACATTGACTGGTTGCCTCCTGCACAACCCTAACCAGGGCTGGGAATGAACCGCACCTAGGTACATGCCCTTGGCTGGAATCAAACGCAGGATTCATTGGTCCACAGGCCAACGCTCAAACCAGCCAGGGCTTACTTTTCTTATTTAATCTTCACATCAAACCCTGGGAGAAGTCCATGTCTTTATTCCCTTTTTATAGACTGGGAAATGGAGCTTGGTGCACTAATGAGTCACATAAGCAGGCTAGGATTATTTGTCCCATTGTCCCCTATATATTGCAAAGCCAGTGCTCTCTCCCTGGGATCGCAAACTTAAGGGACTGTAGGAGTCATTTATGAGTGAGTGAAGCAGACTGGGCATGACACCATAGGGAGATGTAGGGACTATGGGGACTGGAGCTCATACGCCCTATCTAGAGGTGGCAGCCACTACCCGTCTCCCACTGACTCGTGCCATGCAGAAATGTGCCAGCTCTGATGATTTTAAGAGAGTAAGGATCTAGATTTCTTATGCAATCTCCTTATTTTTAAATGTTGACGACTAGACAACTAATGAAAAGACCAAACAAACACAACCCCTGTGCAACTATGCAGAACACAAAAGAAGCCTGCCCGCGAAATTTGGCTCCTAGGCCACCAGTTGGCAACCTCTGATCCTCCCTGTGCCACTGGCTAATTTATGGACCTAAGTGGCAGCTGGATCCCTCAGGGAGCTCAGTTTATTGCGGGACCAAAGTGCATGAGCAGAATAGATAGCCAGACAGCCTCTCTTCACTGTGCCTGGGCCCTGCCTCCTCAGCTCCCTCAGGGGCCATTCCAGCCACCTTCCTGTCACAGGAAGGGCTGGTTTGTGGGGGAGGGGAAGGCACAGTGCCCTGTTTACACTGCCATGGGCAAGGACCAGAGGGTAGCAGTCCCCTGTATCTGGGAGTCTTAGAACCACAGTGTATTTACCTGTTTCCAGGGTCCCCTGCATTTTGCTCCCAAGGGCAGGAGCAGGGATTCCACACCTGGAGGGTATTAGATAGGAGGGAACCTTCAAGGTCACCCAGGACTGCTCATCAGATCACGAACATTAGAGCAGCAGCTCACACATTTTGATTATTTTACTTCCTGGCCCCCCAATGTTTCAGTGAAGTGGGAAATACTAGTATCCCCATTTTGCAGATGATGAGACTGAGGCTCAGAATGGTTAAGTAATTTGCTCAAGGTCTCACAGCAAATAAATAGTAAGGCCAAGATACATAGCTAGGCATTGTGCCCCAAGAGCCAGTAGTGCCCACACCATCATCCTGAGCCACACTCCCAACAGTTGCTTGACTCCTTGGCTTCAGCACCTAGTACCCTAGAGCCTCTGCTCACATGTCCAATGACAGGGTGCTCACCACCTTCCTATTTTTTTAACTATAGCTACACTCACACAGCACTAACCAGGCACTTGGCATTTTAAAAATTCTTTTTTCTTTATATCGTTTATATCGTTCCATCCTCACAACAGTCCTGAGTGCCCCATATAATACCCATTTTATACCTGAGAAAACAAAGGCTTAATGTAGTGAAGGAACTTGCCCAGGATTACAAAGCTCGTTAGGGACAGACTGAGATCGTTAGGGACAGACTGAGATTCAAACGCAGGTCTGTTCTTTATCTAGCTCAGACCGAAAGCTTGTTTTGGTATTGGTTTCTGTACTCCTGAAGCTGCAGCCCTAATCCCTAGTTCTCCCATCTGTCTTCCCAGATGCCCTCTGCAGAAGGCAGATACATTACCTTTTGGGTATTTTTTATACTAGAGTTTAAATATTCTGGGTTCCTTCAACTATTCCCCATAAATTGTGGTTTTGTAGTCCTCCACCACCAGCCATATTTTTGTTCATCCTCCTATGAATGAGTCACACTTTATTCATGTTCCTTTCAAACTCCTGATCCCAAATATAATGGAGGACTTGGGCAGACATGGACAGAATGACTATAACCTTCTTCACTGTACATACAATGCTTCTATTAATGCAGTTCCAAACCCAACAAAGCATCTTCTTCAATGTATGAAGAACTGCCCCCACATACCTGGGAAAGAAAGTAAACAAGCCAGCAACTTCCCTGCCCTAGAATTTACATTCTGCCCACTGAGATAAGGTCACAGGGTCACTCTAGATAAAGATACTAGAATGTGGGAGGTGGGAAGTGGATCTGGTCCCTACCAGCCCATTTTTATAGACGAGGAAACTGAGCCTGGAGAAGCGCAGTGACAGACCCAAGATTCCACAGTGAGACAGAATCTACTTCTGCCTTTCTCAGGACCTCAAGCACAGGTGAGCCCTGGGGCCTTGGAGGGATGTAGACTCAGATGAAAATGCCACCCTTGAGATCAGAACAACCAGCAGAAATCCCGACACATTCCAGATATGACCACCAGGTGGCGCAGGAGCATCAGTGAAAGGTGCAGAAATCAAAGGTGGGTCGGCACCTTCCTCACTCACCAATTTTCCTTCCCAAGTGAGGATGATGAGGTGGGAAGCCTGTGCCTTGCTCTAGGACAGCAGTAAAACAACTGTATACATTATGTACATCTACAGAGGCGGATTCTGCCTCGACCAAGGGAGATAGCTTAGGATGGTTGTTGAAAGGTTGGACACAGGTATCACACAGACTTGATAAGTAATCTAGCTCCCTTTTGCTACTTTATCATGTCACCTTCCTGACACCTAGCCTCTGACACATAGAGTGGGTGCAAGATAAGGTGCTCATTTCCCAAGGCTCTACATAGAGCCAGAGTTGCAGATGCTCTCTTCCTAACTGGTTCCTTTTCCAGGTGGATGGTAGGTAAATCTCCCCGGCACAGAAGTCTCCTTTAGATGGCAGGAAGGTGAGGTTAATGGAATTTGACAGCCTCACAGCCCCTCTTAGGCCTGGCAGCTCATCCACACATTTATTCAGTGAACTAACTGTATGTGCAAAGGCTCTGAGGCTGGGAACTATGAATGTTGGGGCAACAGGGCCAAGGATGACCGCGGAGAGGAAAGAGAAGGTTGGAGAAAGTAGGTTGGGCCTTGGGGACTAAAGCAGGCTATTGACTTTGAACTTTAAACTGGGAGCAACAGGGAGCTATTGAAGATTAGTTTGCAGGAGAATGACTTGGTTAGATGTGTTGAAAACAATCACTCTGGCTCTCAACCAGGGAGGAGTGGAAGAAAAAATGGAGGTGGAGGAGCCTTGAGGCAGACAGATCCACCAGGAGGCTGAACGAATAAGAGCTGCAGCTTGGACTTGGGTGATGGCAGTGGTGTCTTATTTTCCTTCCACTCAGAGCCTCTAATCAGCTGGAGGCAACCTCAATGCAACTTGTCCGTCTTGCTCATGAGATGGTTCCCATAGGGTAAGGGGCTGCCCTGGGGCCGGGCCAGGCCAGGGAAGTGGGTGGCCCAGCATTAGTTGTTTCCTAGAAAATTCTTGATGGAAACAGACAGCCTAGGAAGAGAGAGGTTGGCTAAAGAGAGAGCCCGGCTGGTGTGGCTCAGTGGTTGAGCATTGACCCATGCACCAAGAGGTCACCAGTTTGATTCCTGGTCAGGGCACATGCCCAGGTTGTGGGCCTGATCCCCAATGGAGGGTATGCAGGAGGTGGCCAGTCGATGTTCTCTCTCAGTGATGTTTCTATCTCTTTCTACCTCTCCCTTCCTCTCTCTCTCTCAAATCAATAAAAAAAAATTAAAAAAAAGAAAGAAAGAAAGGAGAGAGAGAGAGACACGATCCTGGGTCAGATTGGAGGGAGAAGGCAGTGTATCGAGAGGTTAGAAACATAATAGTGTCACACACATCTCATGTCCCAGCGCTGCCATTTCTTAGCTGTGTGACCAAAGACAAATCATTTGCTTCTATGATCCTCAGTTTCCTTAACTGTAAAATGTGATTATGACTAGGGCTCACCCCTTGAAGCCGTTGTGGGGGCTGGACAAGGTAATATGCATAAAACTCAGCCCAGTAGTTTCCATCCAACATGTGGAACGAAGGGGGAGCTGCAGGTTGTCAATCCCCCATCAGAGACAGAGTCTTTTGCTGTGGCACCATTGTCATTCTTGCTCTGTGACACCCCCCCGGCCAGCGTGGCTCCACGGATGGGCCAAGCTGAGCTGCACACCACACTGAATTAGGCCAAAGGAGTTCCAGTCAGAAGATAAGAAATGATGATTTGGTCAGCACAGGGTCAAATTCTGGGGGAAATATACCATTTCTTTTCTACTTTTTGAAGCATTAAAAAGTAATCTCGCCCTGGCCAGTTTGGCTCAGCGGTTGAGTGTCAGCCTGTGGACCAGAGAGTCCCAGGTTCGGTTCCCGCTAGAGGCATGTACCACACACACACACACACACACACACACACACACACACAGTAATCTTGTGCCATGGCTGAGTACCTCAGTTGTTCAGAGCATTGACTGATATGCCAAGGTTATGGGTTCGATCCCTAGTGAGGACACATACAAGAAAAACCAATAAATGCATAAATAAGTGGGACAACAAATTGATGTGTTTTTTTCTCCCTTCCTCTCTTTCTCAAATCAATAAATTAAAGAAGATTTTAAAAAATTAATCTTACCCTTACCAAGTAGCTCAATTGATTGGATCATTGTCCTGATACTCCAAGGTTGTGGGTTCCATCCCCGGTCAGGGCACATACAAGAATCAATCAATGAGCCCGGCCGGTGTGGCTCAATGGATTGAATGTCGTCCCATGGACTGAGAGGCCCTGGTTCCATGCCTGGTCAGGGCACATGGTCGGGTTGTGGGCTGAATCGATGTTTCTATCTCTCCCTTCCTCTCTCTCTGAAAAAAATCAATTAAAATATATTAAAACAAATAATCAATCACTGAATGCATAAGTGGAACAAAAGATCGATATTTCTTTCTCTAAAATCAATCAATCAATATTTTAAAAAGAAAAAGTAAAAAAAAAAAAAAAAATTAATCTCCTTACTCCAGGGGTCTCCAGTGAGATTCTCTGTTTTATTTTGTCAGTTTCTTCCTTATTTTGGGGGTGCTGAGTCCTGCAGTTGTCCTACAGTACCAGTTATTGTGGAAAGTGTTGTGTATATATTCTTTTCTGTAATCTTTACAGCAACTCTCTTAGGTAGGTATTATTTGTCATTGTTTCCACTGTATAAATGAAGAAGCTGTAGCTGGAAGAGGTTAACAAATGTACCTGGGTCTGTGTAACACCCAGATCTTTGCTCCTCATCATGACACTTACCTACCCTGTGGACAGTCAGCAGAAAGGTACCTAGGGCCCTAGGTTACCCCAGCAACCTGCCCCCAAAATTCCCCAGCGACCAGGATGGCAAGGTTTATCTGGTTCAAAAGTCAGTAAGAGAAATAACCTGTGACAAAAGGCCCAGGAGTTGTCATAAAACTCTTGGTAGGGCACAGTACATTGTATTAGTTGGAGGTGTCCCTTGTGTAATCCATTCCTCTGAGAGGTTAGTGCAGGAAGAAATTTGTCTCTCCCAAATCACTCACCTGATTCTTCCAGTCAGGCTATAGCAATAGCTAATTCTTATATAGAATTTACAAAGTGACTGTTATAAGAACTGAATTTGCCTTAACTCATTTAATCCTTCCAATGTCCATAAGAGAGGAGGTTTATTATTATATCATCCCCATTTTTCAGGTGAAGAAACAGAAGCACAGGGAAGTTAAATAACTGCCTAAGGTCACATGACTAGTAAGTGGTAGCATTGGGCTTCAAAAAACACAGCATGGCCCCAAAGTCTGAGTTTAATTACATGTTTACAACTTCCCATATAATCTGGAGTCATTCCCTTTTTGCTTTGACTGCCAGGAAACTCAGAGCCATGGTTTTTGCTCTGTCACAGTTGCTATCCTTAGAAAACTTAGCTTAGCAATTCTTCCATAATTAGTCAATTTTTCATCTTTTCCCTCTTCCTCCACTGGTCTTTGGTCCAGGCTTTCATTACTCTGATTCTTTCTCTTTAATTATCCATCAAATAGGCTTGAGGCTGCAATGGAAACCACCTCAAAACCCTTTTTGGAATAGTCAGGAAATAAGGCATCAATGAGATGAACAGAGACTATTTTTGACCCTGAGCCAGATGGACACAGTTGGCGCTAGATGGATGTCTTTTGAGCATCTTCTGAATGATCAACCCATGCTCCATGATGTAGAAGATATAACAATGAACCCAAGTTAGTCTCAGTGTTAGTTAAGCTATGCTAAATGCTACATTAGAGAAAGCTTGAAATCTCAGTGCCTAAATAACAATAAAATCTAGTTCAACGTGTGCCCCATCTGGTCAAGAGACTGAGTGAGAACCAGGCTGACCAAGGCTCTGCCATGTTCAACATGTAGTTTCCAAGGTCATCCTGATGTTGGCATCCAGCTGGCAGATGGGAGAAGAGAGAGCTTTGAGAAAGCAGACAAACTTCTTAACTTGGAATTTGGTCTGACTGTGGCACATGTCCTCTCTGCCCCTATCCCATTGGTGAAAACTAGTCATATTCTTACCAAGGGTGTTGGAAAATGTTGTCTGAGCTGCTTTTCTCTGGACCACAGGCGGACACTCTAACCGCTCAGCCAAACTGGCCAGGGCTGAGCTGCTTTTCTGTGAAACAACTCTGTACATGGAAGGGGAACATCTTTGGCGAACACCTGACATTGTTCCAGTTCACAAGGAACTTAAAATTATTGAGCCATCTACCCTTAGAAAATGGCTAAGAATACCATGCAACGTGTATTGTGGTCTTCCTTTGTTTACAAGGAACCATGCATGAGCAAAATAGAGTATTTATGTTTTAGACCAAACATATTTGTCCAACAGGGGAACGGGCCCTTCTGAGAGAAAGAAAGTTCATCATGATAGGAAGTATTCAAACAGAGGCTGAATTTCCACTTGGCTAAAGGTTCTGAAAGAAGTCAAGCTAAACTACCTCCTACCAGTCCTTCTAACTGTGAGCTTCTGGGCTAGGCTTCATGGTTAACTCTGAGCACCTATTTTGTGCAAAGTTCCAGGTGGGGCTTTGGTGACCCAGGAACAATTGAGACGAGGTGCTGGCCCTCCGGGTTACTCACCTGTAATAGGTTGAAGCAGGATATCTGGGAAGCAGGAGAGTGGAATGGTCTGAGCTCTGCAGACAGGAGACTAGTTTAATTCATAACTGTTGTTTTGTAGCTGTGTGGCATTGGAGAAGTCACTTGACCTCTCTGGTTCTCAGTTTCCTCATTTCCTAAATAGGTCCATCCGTTATCTTTATAGATTCTGAAGACTCAATGATGAAGTAGTTTTAGAGCATTTGTAGCACAGCGCCTGGTATGTAATAAGCACTTTATTTTATTGGCAGTAATAATTTTATGATGACCTTGAGTAAGTCACTTCGTTTTTTAAAGCCTCCGTTTTCTCATCCGTAGGATGGAGTTAATAAACTCACATCATGAGGTTGGAATGTTGCTATGTTATGGGGTCTGGGGTCTGCCATTTAGTCTCTAAACTTCCTCTCGGGGTAAGTGGGTCGCATCCTACCAGGCTGTGGGACTAAAAGATGACGGACTCAATCAGCACGGTCCAGGCACAGAGTAGGAACCGCCGTTAACCAGGACGCGATTTCCTGGCCTCGCTCCCGGGTAAGGAGGTCTGTGCTGGGTCCCATCCCCCAGCCGGTCCTGCTCAGGAAACGCGGAGAGAAAGCCAGGAACCAGGCCTGCCAGGCCCCGCGGCCCCTCCGCGCCGTCCCTCCTCCCCCGTCCTTGACTGCAGGAAGCCGGCTGGCGGGAACGCCCTGCCTGGTGGGTGGGAAAGGCCGGGAGCGCGCGGGCCCCGCCGGCTTCCCAGGCCGCTGCAGCGCGAGCTGTCACTGCGGCAAACGCGCCGCCCTCCCCCGCCGCCCGCCCGCCCGCGCTCCTGGTGCAGTCTGCCCGTCAGTATTTCAGCGAAGTGCTGCAGCCCGATCCCTGGGCGGCCGGAGCAGAAAGACAGTTCTACCGGCGCCATCGCCCACCGGCACGGAGCCCACGCCGCTGGCGCTGGGCTGGGGAGGGAGACTGTCCAACCCTCTTTTGGGAGGTGAGATGCTGAGGCCTGAGGGTTTATAGGTGAGTGGTCCAAGGTCATGGCTAGAAAACAACAGGGCCAGGATTCAACTTGTGGTCTGTTTTAACCCTAAAGTTTGTTCCTTGAGTCTGTGGTCCTGGTCAAGTCCTTGAGGGGTTCAGGGAGGTCAGGTTCTTGTGGAAGCTCAAGAACAGGAGATGAGAATCTGGGGGCTACTGATGGTCTCCCAGAGGTCCATAAACCCCTTGGTTTTGTAAGTAACATGTTGTGTGTTGCATTTAAAAAAAAAAAAACTCTCACCTGAGGATATTTCTTATTGCTTTTTAGAGAGGAATAGAGAGAAAGAAAGAAAGAAAGAAGGAAAGAGAAAACCATTGATGTTAAAGAGAAACTTTAATCCCATATGCACCCCAACCAGGGATCAAACCCACAACCTAGGTATGTGCCCTGAATGAGACTCCATCCTGTTTTGGTGTTTGGGACTATGCTCTAACCCACTGAGCCACCAGGTCAGGGCTGTGTGTTGCATTTTTCTTCAGAGTTTCAAAGGTGTCAGTGATCCCCAAATGGTTAAGAACCACAGCTTTCCAAGGCCTGCAGGTTCCTCTGAGGGGAAGCGTACTGTAAGAGGGCCTGAGGTTCCTCTACAGCCCATAGCATCTGGAGAATATCTGTGCAGGGTCCTACTGTTACTCTGGAGGACTTGGGGTCTCTACAGGATCCCAGGATCTTTCTCTTGGATCTTGAAAATATTTCTATAGGATTCTGGGGTGTTTGGGGATTTGAGGTCCCCATGGAGTCCTGGTGTCTTTTTCTGAGGTTCTGAGAATCTCACTATAATGCCCTATGGTCCTCCGTGGTACGAGTTCTAAAGCGGACTTCAGGATGCCAATGAACTCCCTGAAATTGTAGCCATGACTTTGTGGGGCTATCTGTATACATATAGTTTCTGGGAGAGGTTTCTTGGATTTCACCAGATTCTCAAAGGGGGTCTCTAATCCCCAAAGCTGGGCAAAACATTGCTTTAGAGCATTCAGTGTTAGATAGACCTTGCTCCCTTCTTATGAATGAGAGCCAGGGAAGAATAAGATGGAAGAAATAAAAGGCAGTGTTGTATAGTAGACAGAATATGAGCTATGGAGTCAGGCATTCTGGGTTAAAATCCTAGCTTTTCCCTTTATTAGCTGTATGACCTTGAGCACATTTCTTAACCTTTCTGAGCCTCAAGGCCACCTCCTTTAGGAAGCCTTCTCTGTGTCCTGGGTTAAGCTACATCCCAACTCTACATCCTGGAAACCCTCACAGCACCTGGCCTGATACTTTGTGGCACTCAATGCAATTGTTGTAATTCATTGTGTTTAATGTTGTCTTGTTTCTCCAGACCTTGGCTGTCTCACAGTTTGTGCAGTGCCTGGCACATGTTAGGCTCTCAGCCATTTGTTATGAAATAAATAAGAGTGAAGGAATGGAGGGATGCATGGCAGATGTACTGGGAGCAGAAGGATTAAAAATGAATATGTATCGTTCCCATCCTTGAGGAGGTCCCAGGCTAGTGGGAAAAATAATATGAGTTCATGCTAGGAAGACTATCCTAAATGTGTTAATGGGGGATAAAACTTAATGGGGATACACAGCAATGGAGAAAGCACTAGGAGATTCAAAGATGAATGGGATTCAGTCCTGGAAGAGCTGACCTAGGGACTTCCCTTTGTATCATGTGCTGCAACTTACAAAGTGCTTAACTCACACAAAATATCCAGGTATTCCCTTATCCTGCAGAGATGGGTAAACTGCTGCTGAGAAGAGTTCAAGGCCACCCAGGCAATCATGGATGCCTGAGTGTGGCTCACTGGCTTCAAAATTCAGTCCATATCCTGCAGGAATTGGGCTTTGATATTGTGCTGATCTTGGTTTATTTATTTTAAGAAACATGCCCGGCTGGTGTGGCTCAGTGGTTGAGCATCAACCCATGCACCAAGAGGTCACTGGTTCGATTCCCAGTCAGGGCACATGCCCAGGTTGTGGGCCAAATCTCCAGTAGAGGGCATGCTGGAGGCGGCCAATCAATGTTCTTTCTCATCGATGTTTCTATCTCTTTCTCCCTCTCTAAAATCAATAAACACATGTTTTATTTCTTTACCAATAAAGAAAAAAGCTAAAAAAAAAATATTTAAAAAGCATGTGTTTATTGATTTTAGAGAGAGAGAGGAAAGGAGCAGGAGAGCGAGCGAGCGAGAGAGAAAGAGAGAGAGAGAATGATGTGAGAGAAATATTGATCTGTTGCCTCCTGTATGCACTTTGACCTGGGACTGAACCCACAACCTGGGCATGTACCCTGACCAAGAATTGAACCAGCAACCTTTCCGTGCACGCTCAACCAACTGAGCCACACCAGCCAGGGCTATTTTTATTTAAAAATAAATATTTTAATTTATTGATCTGAGAGAGAGAGAGACATCGATTTGTTATTTCACTTATTTACACATTCATTGGTTTTTCTTGTATGTGCCCTGACTGGGGATCAAACCTACAACCTTTTTTTTTTTTTTTTGGTATGTGCCCCTAGTGGGAACCGAACCTGGGACTCTCTGGTCTGCAGGCCGACGTTCCAACCGCTGAGCCAAACTGGCCAGGGCTAAACCTACAACCTCGATTGTATTGGAATGACGCTCTAACCCTGAGCTACTCAGCCAGGATATGAAGGTTTTGGTTTAGATCCCACTAGATGTGAGACTTTGGACACATTACTTTACCTCCTTGAGCCTTGTTTTTCTAATCTGCAAGACAGGAATATTAACACTCATAACCTATATGGGATAGTAACTATAAAGTATCCAGTATGATGCTTGGTTTATTGTAAAGGATCCATAAGTGTTTGTTGAGTGAATTAATGAAATATAGGTGCTTGTGGGTGGCCTGATGTGAGTGGACTTAAAATCATGCCTTTCTGGGGATAGTAGGAGTAATTTAGGGCAATTTTATCCCTTTCCACTCTTGCTCTCTATGATTCCTGTGAGCCTTAGCACTGGCCTCATCCACAATGTTATACTTTATTGTTTACAAACTAACAAAAGTGAACCAAGTTCTGGCCAGTTTGGCTCAGCGGTTAGAGCGTTGGCCTGTGGAAAAATGAATCTCGGGTTCGATTCCAGTCAGATCGTGCAGGAAGCAACCAGTCAATGTGGCTCTATCACATTGATGTTTCTCTCTGTCTGTCTCTCCCTCCTTCCCACTCTATCTGATGATAAATGGAAATATATCCTCGGGTGAGGAATTAAAAAAAAAAAGAACAAAAGTGAACCAACCCCAGCTTGGTTAGTGTGTGTGTGTGTGTGTGTGTGCATACGTGTATATCTATATCTATCTATTTATATATGTGTGTGTGTATATATATATACACATATATATGTTTGCTACCTTTTTCCTGATGACTAAATAATAGAACCTCCTGGTAAAAAATTTAAATTTAAATTGCAGAAAGATATAACGAGGAAAATAAAAGTGCAAATTTAGGCACAGTAGGCAAAAGATGCTGACATATTGTTAGTCTTTGGGAGATGGGGGAGGGCATAGGACGGGAACAAAAATTTTTGCCCTGGCCGGTTTGGCTCAGCGGTTAGAGCGTCGGCCTGCGGTCCTGAGAGACCCGGGTTCGGTTCCCGCTAAGGGCGCGGACCTCGGCTGCAGTTTGTCCCCGGCCCTGGTCGGTTGTGCGGGTGGCAGCCACTCGATGTGTTCCTTTCACATCGATGTTTCTCTCTCTCTCTGTTCCTCTCTCTCCCTCCCACTCTACCTGAACAAAAAATGGAAAAATGTCCTCGGGTGAGGATAAAGAAAAAAAAAAAAAAAAAAAAAAATTAAAAAAAAAAAAAAATTTTTTTTCCTGCTTATTAGTATCTCCTACTGGCTTTGCCATAGCTCTTGGGAGTTCTGTTAGGAGTCTTGCCTTTGGCTGTAGCATTGAAAGTTCAAGTACAGCTAAGGGCTGGGGAGGGGGTAGAAGGTGAGAATTTCTGGGTAGGGGCTTTCTCCTGAATGCCATGAAGAATGAGATGTAACCTGTGGAACTTCCTATTATTCAGATGCCCGTTGCTGATTTGTCTTGAAGAGTATTTTCTAAAGTTTTTGCTACACACATACGCGCGCGCGCGTGCGTACAAATCAAGAAGTAAATAGTTCTCTGTATTCTCCATATTTTTATGCATATACTAAGCATGTAACCATGAGATCCTACTACACCTACAATTATGCAACTTACTCTTGTCATTTAACAATACCCAGTAGATACATTTTTCTTGCCTGTTCACAAAAATCTACCTTATTCCTTTTACCAACCGAGCTTCTTGAAGTCAGGACTATTAGTTAACCCTACAGCCCAGAGGCCAGCACATGAAAAGCCTTACTGGGAGGACATCTTGAAATAGTAATAGCAGCCACCATATCCTGCCATGAATTGGGTGCCAGACTCTGAACTAAACTCTTTCACATGTTATTTCATTTAATCATCACAGCCACTGTATGAGATGGGTACTATTATTATTCCCATTTTTAAAATGAGAAACCTAGGTGCAGAGGCTTGAAAGTCCAAGGTCACACAGCTGGTAAGTGGTGGAGCTGAGATTTGGATCCTGGTCTGTCCTGTGCCAAAGCTTTGGTGTAAATGAATGAATACGTGGTTGATGGTGTCATCGGTCTCCGGGAGAAAATTCTGTCCTCAGAACCTCCCTTGTGTGTCCTGGGTTCTCTCTTCCAAAGGTTTGCAATGCTTGGAATCAGCGTCAGCACATAGGAAGGACTCAGTAAAGGGCTTTTTTTTGCCTGCAGTAATCCTGTGGCCATGCTTGCTTTTCATGGGAAGTAGCATTTTTGAATTTCCTATTCTAAAAATAAGCCTCAATTTGTTAGGGGCCCTTGAGGACCAGCCCAGGCATTTCAGGACAGCTATTTGCCTGTCCACAGCACAGGAAATTAATCAGAATCCCAAAGCCCTTTCCCTCTTCCCACAGGCCAGCACTCTGGAAACGCCCAGGCCTTGCTGCAGCCCTCCTAGAGGATTGCGGAGATGCTAAGTGCCAAGGGCAGTAACATAAATCCATCACTCTGTAAGGAAAGTGAGAGGAGAAAGACATGAGGGAGAAATGGGTCAGATCTGTTGCAAAGAATGTGCAGAGAGAACTCGGAAGCTGTTCCCACTTTTGAGGGGTGCCAAGTGACAGAGATACCCTGTGGTGTCAGATGTGACTGCAGAATCCCCCTGGGGTCTAGGAACTGGAGTGTTGGTTCCTGTTCCAGTGGCAGTCCTCTGCAGGGCCACTTTCAGTGATCCTCTTGCTCTCATGAGTTCCAAGTCTTCTACTATGTAATGATTGTGCAGATTATCATGAAGGATGGTATGTGGTGTTACAAGCTAGAAATAATATTGATGATAATAATAAGGAAAATAAGAATGACAACTACATGGTTTGTGGAACATGTGTGGGATCCGACTTCAAGGAAGGGAGAAAATGCTAAGAAACAAAAGGGAGGTCAATTTGATATAACTTAAAATGTGTTCTTGACCACATGAGAGTTAAACACAATGCCATGGACATTCCAAGCAGGGAGAGCCAGACTTCTCACTGGGGGAAACTAGGAGTTGTAAGTTGAGATGAGACAGAGAGGGAAGAGCATAGCATGAGCAATGGGGCAGATGTGGGAAAGCAGTGGGTGTGCTAGAGGAAGTTTGGATAAACTTTAGAGTGTGTGTGTGTGTGTGTGTGTGTGTAAAGGTAGTTCAGGGCTTTCGCCTTTATTCCATAGGCAATAAGGAACTTACAAGAGATGTCTCAAGAGACCAGCTATGCTGCTGCAGTCAGAGAGGAAGCAGCCCTCAGCACATCTATGCCCTTGTGAATGCAGCTCTGTGCCAGTATGTGGGAGGACATCTACCAGGAGAGTGTCTCTGGTTTGTTCTGCACCACCCTGGGTGTGGGTCTTGGGGTCCCTTCAAAAGCTTTCCTCCCCACTTCTCTGGGCTCTAGGTACCTTGCACATAGTAGGTCCACGGGAAATTATTATAGAATTATTGGAGGGACTTTTGCGATCATCTGGTTATCGCCCCTTCCCATTTTAAAGAAGTTGAAAGTGAGGGTTGGGAAAGGACTTGTTTAGGATCACACAATGAATTAATAGAGCTGAGGACTGGAACTCAAGCCTTCTGAGTCTAAACTGAGTTCCTTTCCCACATTTGCTGAGTAACAGAAATAGTATTTGCTGAGTGATTACTCCATACCAGGCCCCGGGCTAAGCACCTTTTCATGGATTATCTCACTTAATCCTCACAACCCCCAGAGAGTGCCCCTCTTGTCTCCCATTTTGATTTCCCACCGCGCCCGCAACTCGGCGGAATCCAAGCCTTGGGAAGGGGGAAAATCGACCGTGGGGGCGGGGCGTACAGACCAGCCCCACCCCCCGCCGCAGACCCCGCCTTCCAGGACGCTGACGTCACCCTGTGGGCCAGCCCCTCATTGTCAGTCCCGGGGAGCCCGAGGAGGCGCCGGGCGCCGGGAGCAGGGTGCCGGATCCCTGGGCGGCGGGAGCGTGGGCCGGAGCCGCCGAGGTGAGGGGTCCGCGGTGGGGCGGCGAGAGCGCGGAGCGGGAGGCCGGGCGGGCGGGCGAGGGGAGAGGAGGGCGTCCAGAGTGGGTGGCCTGCCCCGCGGAAGGGTCGGGACACCCGGGGGCGGCGGGGCAGAACCGGCGGGCGCAGCCGGGGGAGGACTGGGGGTGTGTGGACTTGATGGGGGGGGGAGAGTGAGTGGGATTTTGGAGTTAGAGCTCGGGAGGGGAGATCTTTGGGGGCGAGACCTTGAGAATGTTTTTGGAGTTTTTGAAGGGGGAGGGAAGCTTCTAAGAGACTTCTTGGTGGGAACGAGAATCTGAGGAGAAATGTTGAGTCAGGGAGCTGAGGGGATGTCTGGGGGGGCGGAGGAAGAGTTTTAGGGTCGAGTTTGGGAGTCGGGGGAGAGCGCGCGGGGCCGGGTGGGGGCGGGGAGCGGCGCGCCGGAGCGGGGGGCCGGGGCTGCCGGGGAGGGGGCTGCGCGGGGCCCGCGGGCACCCGGGGAGGAAGGAAGTGATCTTACAGGAAGAGCCCGGGAGCTCCGGAGGAGGAGGAGGAGCAGGAGCAGGAGCAGGAGCAGGAGGGAGGTTTGGGAGCGCTCGGGCCGGCGTGCGAGGCCGGCTGCGGGACCCGGCTGCGGGGGCGCGGGCCGGGCGGGGAGGGGTCCCGCCGCAGCTGTCGGCCCGCCTCGCCCGCCCGCGTCCCGGCGAACGCTGGTCTCACAGCCAGACCGCCGGGCCAGGAAGGAATTTAAGGCATTCGCTTTGTTTAAGTTGCCAGTAGACAGTCCTGAGGACTAATTAATGGTGGAATCTGCAGGGGAACGCGGGCGAGCCGGGCCGGGGCCGCCCCCCGCCCGCCGCCGCAGAGCCGCCGCCGCAGCCGCAGCCGCAGCCGCCGCCGCCGCGGTGAACTTTCCGCAGCGCACGCGGCCGGTCTCCCTGGCGCACCCCCGCCCCTGCCCGGCCCGGCAGGAGCCATAGCTTCCCGAAGCGCAGGAATGAAGTGCGGTTTCTGGGGCTGGGAGCCTCGGGCTGCGGAGGCTGCCTGCGGGGAACCCGGCGGCCCGGGGCGGCGGGGCGGGGGGGCTCGGAGCCCGGTTTAGCGCTCTGTGAGGTGCCTGCGGTTTCTGTTAATAACCTTGGAGGAAGGCTCTGGGAGCCAAGAAAGACCATCTTGCTCTGGAGCATCTGTTTCTTCATCGTCAGCCCCTTTCCTAACACTGCAGAGCTTGTTGTGGCTTGTTTCGGAAATGCCTAGACTAGTGCTCACACTTGAGGGTGGGAGAGGGGAGGAGAATAGGTACCCCCAAAACGCTGCAGTGTGCTCTCCACGAAGACACAGACTGCTTGCAGATTTTCCATCGCACCTTCCCTGACACGAATGACCTTGGGAAGAGAATTATGCTTTTGAGCTCCTGGTGCTTTATCTGTCTGTCACGTGTGGAAAAAAGACTCTGGATTCCCCTGCCTTTTGAGGGTATTTTGAGAGGTGGGGTTTGTTCAGGGCTTTTTACGAACTGCCGCAGTTCTGGCTTCAGGAGCTGGACTAGTGTCAGAACGGGGGAATTCAGGTCACCTAGTAAGATTTCACTACCTCACATTAGGGCGGGAGAGAGGGGTATGGATTTTCGGGGGACATTTCCCTTCTGAGAATCTGTACAGTATGTTCCAGATTGCTTTCTGTCACATTGTGTGCGGGATGGTGGCATTCGTGTGGTTAAATTGAATAACCCCCATAGAAAATTCTCTTGTTAGAAATAATTATTTTGCTCAGAATTCCCCTTGGGGCAGATTAAGGTTTTGCTCAATTTACTCCGAAGAATTTTCCAGGTTTCTAAAATTAAATCACTTTTCTAAACATAGTAACTAAAAGTTTGAAAAACTGGAAATAATGGGATGGGAAGGGAGTTGATTAGAATATAAAGAATGCAACAAATACTTGTTCATCGTCCTGTGATTACTAGTGGGGATTGTGGCTTAACCTTGATTATTAATAGGTATTTTCTTACTCTTAATAATTTAAGACCAAGAAAGGGAACTAATATTGTTGAATTGTCTAATCTGTGCCCAGTAATTGTGCTAGGTGATATATAGCTCACATAGTCTTCACAACAAGTAGTTGGCATCTCTGTTTCACAGATGAGCAAACTGTGAGGGTCAGAAGGTGAAGGGACTTTTCCCAAGTTTATATATAAAATTAGTAAGAAGTGGAGCTGGAATTCAAACCTAAGTCTGTTTCTAAGGTCCATGTTATTTCCACTAGGCATACTGCATTGGGAACCAGGAGGATTTTAGACCCTAGACCCAGTAATAGACTTAAGTCAATTAAGTCTATTTCCCAATAATGTTGCCTTCTTTTCTTCCAGCAATGTTGTCGGTATGCTTTTGAGATAGTCTAGTTTTTTTGTTTTATAGAAAGACAAACATACAAGGCTGTGGTAGTGGTATGTTCTTTTTTTTTTTTTAATCCTCACCCAAGGATATTTTTCTTTTTTTTTTTTATCCTCACCCGAGGACATTTTTCCATTTTTTGTTCAGATAGAGTGGGAGGGAGAGAGAGGAACAGAGAGAGAGAGAGAGAGAAACATCGATGTGAAAGGGACACATCGAGTGGTTGCCACCCGCACAACCGACCAGGGCCGGGGACAAACTGCAACCGAGGTACATGCCCTTAGCGGGAACCGAACCCGGGTCTCTCAGGACCGCAGGCCGACGCTCTAACCGCTGAACCAAACTGGCCAGGGCCCAAGGATATTTTTCTATTTATCTTCAGTTAGAGTGGGAGGGAGAGAGAGGGACAGCAAGGGGAAGAGAGAGAGAGAAACATCTACATGAGAGGGACACATTGACTAGTTACCTCCCCCATAACCCCCACCAGGGCCAGGGACAAATCCCAACCAAGGTATGTACCCTTGGCTGGGATTGAACCCGCCACTCATTGGTCCATAGGCTGATACTCTACTGCTGAGCCAAACTGGCCAGGGCCAGTGGTGTATTCTATATGCAGTAGGTGCTTAATAAACTTTCTTTCTAACATTAAAAAATGTTTTTATTGATTTTTTGTTTTGTTTTGTTTTAAAGAGAGGAAAGGAGAGACAGATAGAAACATTGATGTGAGAAACATTGATCAGCTGCCTCCTGCACGCCCCCTTCTGGGGATCCAGCCCAACCCAGGCATATGCCCTGATTGGGAATCAAACTGGGACCTCTCAGTCCATGGGGATGATGCTCAATCCACTGAGCCACATGGCCAGACATAAATTGTTTTCTTTTAGATTACCTGGGTGATCATAGATTGCATTTATGTAATGAAAGATGTTAGCTAACTGTTCTTCCACTGTAGAGATCATCATTGAGGTGACATTCATGATCAAAAATTGAACCGTTTTTCATGTAACATGGCTTTTTGGGACAGTGTCAGCTTATGAGTAAAGCATTACATACAGGTAGGACCTACATAGTCTAGCTGAAAGATTTGGTATAAACTTTAATGCACATAATAGATGCTTAGTAAATATTAGCTGAATGAATGTATACATTCTTTTTTTAAAGTCAGCTTTTTCAAGGTATAATTTACCTACAATAAAGTTTACCAATTTTAAGTGTGTACTTTGTGATGTATACATGACAAATGTATATAGTTGTGTAATCACTATTGCCTTCATTTGTTTAAACTGGTTAGTTTAAACAACCAGTTTAGGCAAATTGGTTAGCAGAGTGATCCCTGGGAATTTTGAAGTTCTTATATTCACATTTAGTACTGTTGCCATCAGAGTGAATACTAGAGCATCAAGGTGCTAAATTTGTAGGATATAGGGAACTCTTAGATATTGAATGGTGAGATGCATGAGGAGAAGAGAAGTAAGATGGGGACACTTGTCAAATTAGGGGAAAGACAAATTGAACCAGGTTTTCATTATTTTTGACACATTGGGGGGGGGGAATTCCCAAATTATTAAAGAATTGAGCTGTTATTTTTATGGTTTTTGTTTGTTTTTTAAATGGTAGCTCCTGAAATACAAAACATCATCCTTGGCTATCCTTAAGAAATGCTTATACTTTATGGTTGTTCAAATACTTCTTAAGGGTGGGGATGCTATAAAATGATTGAAGGTCTTGCCCTTCCACCTATGACAGAATATCCTTAGTTTATCTCTAACTTCTTTTAGCTAATATTCCACAAAGGGAATACATTAGGTAGAAAATGTGTCTTGCTGGGAAGACATAAAACAATTTTTTCCTTCTCATAATTTCTTGTTACTAAACCTGCCCCAATCAGTTTTATTTAAGTTTCGCTTTTTTTTTTTGTTTTTTTTTTCTGTGGTACGTGCCTCTAGTAGGAACCAAACCCTGGACTCTGGCCTGCAGGCCGACGCTCAACTGCTGAGCCAAACTGGCCAGGGCTATTTAAGTTTCTATCTTAGGAAATGCTTGAAACCTATTACTGTGCTTCTAGAAGAAACCTCATTTTTACTTCTTTCCTTTTTGTTTCTCTTTATTTATTCTATTTCTATGTTGACTGTTTTATTTATTTATTAATTTATTTAATCCACACCTGAGCACATTTTTGCATTTATCTTCAGATAGAGCGAGAAGGATGGGGGAAGAGAGATAGAGAAACATTGATGTGAGAGAGATACATCGAGTGGTTGCCATCCACACGACCCCAACCGGGGCTGGAGACAAACTGCAACTGAGGTACATTCCTGTAGTGGGAACCGAACCCGGGACTCTCTGGTCCACAGGCTGATGCTCTAACCGCTGAGCCAAACTGGCCAGGGCTATGTTGACTGTTTTATAATCATCCTCTCCCACCCAGTGAATCCTGAGAATGGAAACTTCTCAACCATCAGCCTTCCATATACTATTAGGAAATAAAAATTAAATTAAAATATCAGTCTACCAACTCAGTGTTTTGGGTTATGATAGGGAGAAAATAACAACTCTATGAGTCATTATCCTCATTTTATTTAGTTTTTTAAATCCTCACGCTTGTCTTCTCCACTGGACTTCACAGGAACAGGGAACTCATCAGTTTTGTTCACCAGTTACCTAACAAAATGACTTACATGTAGTAGGTGTTTAATAAATATTTAATGACCACATGCCCATTTATTTTCAGACAGAGTCGGGGAGAGGGGAGAGAGAGAGAAAGAAACATTGATGTGTCCAATTGGTTGCCTCCCGCACAACTCTGACCAGAGCTGGAACCAAACTGCAACCAGGTTATCCCCCCTTGACTGGAATCAAACCCAAGACTCTTTGGTCTATGAGTGGATGCTCTAACCGCTGAGCCAAACCAGCCAGGGCATAATCCTTATTTTATACATGAGGGTCTGAGCTCAGAGCAGTAATGCCAGAGCTAGTGAGGGGCAGATCATTGATTTGAACCCAGTTATGATTGATACTCAAGTTTGGGATCTTTCTATTTCATTACACTCTCTGGTGTATTGGGGTTGAGGGGAGAGGGAAGGCCAGGGAGGGTGAAGAGAAGTGCTTGAAAATACCTATTAAAATGTAAGCCAAAACATAACAAGTATTGCTAACCTGTTTAGGCATTGCTGTTTTCATCTATTTCTTTCTTAATTTCTGGAGATAGCTTTTTACATACCTCCTTATAAATTCTAAATTCTTTTTTTTTATCCTCACCTGAGGACATTTTTCCATTTTCAGATAGAGTGGGAGGGAGCGAGGAAGACAAAGAAAGAGAAACATCGATGTGAAAGGGACACATCGAATGGCTGCCTCCCGCAAGACCCCAACCAGGGCCAGGGATGAATTGCAACTGAGGTATGTGCCCTTGACCGGAATTGAACTCAAGACTCCTTGGTCCGTGGGCCAACGCTCTAACTGCTGAACCAGACCGGCCAGGGCCCTCCTTATAAATTCTAAAGAATTTATAGCTTATCCTTTATTGCAAAAATCTCTTCCCAGATCCAGCATTTATTCTTTATAAACATCTTTATAAACATGGTACTTTTTATTTACTGGCTAATTTACTCCTTTCCCTATTTTATGAGTATGTGAAAGCAGCAGGTTAATCAATCAATCAGGACCCTACATATTTGTATATGTTTCTCTCTTTGTTTATCTGGATAGAGTAATAGTTTTAAAAATGCATATTATGTTATTAAAAACTTGCATATAATTTAAAAAACTCATTACAGTGTTTCTTTGTTTTTATAAATTATTTCATTATTTTATTTATTTTTTTAATCCTCGCCTGAGGACATGCTTAGAGAGAGGAAAGGAGAGAGAGGGAGACAGAGAGAAAAACATCAATGTGAGAGTGAAACATTGACTGGTTGCCTTCCACATGGGGATCAAACCTGCAACCCAGGTATGTACCCTGACTGGGAATCAAACTGGCAATCCTTTGGAATACTGGATGATGCTCAACCAACTGAGCCGCTCCAGCTGGACTTATTACAATGTTTTATTGATGTATATTGTGTGTGTGTGTCATAAAAATACAATTTGATGACTTTTTCACAAACTGAAAATAGTCATGTAACCAGCATCCAGATCAAGAAACAGCGTAACTAGTACCTAGAAGACCTGATATAGTTTCCTTCCAGTTCCCGAAGCCCTTCTGCACGCCCCTTTCCCCCAGGATGGCTTCTAACCATGTAGATTAGTTGTTTCTGTTTTTGTACTTTTGTAAAAATTGAATCGTACAGCATATATTCTTTTGAGTCTGGCTTCTTTTATTCAACAATATGTTTATGAATATGAAAACACTTTATTTTTTAATCCTCACGTGAGGATATTTTTCCATTGATTTTCAGGTAGAGTCAGAGGGATGGAGGGAGTGAGAGGGGGAAGAGAGAGAGAGAGAGAGAGAGAGAGAGAGACATTGATGTGGGAGAGACACACACATTGACTGGTTGCCTCCCACACGACCCCAACCAGGGCTGGGGATCAAACCACAACTCAGGTATGTGCCCTTGACCAGAATCAAACCCAGGACTCTGGTCTGAGGGTCAACGCTCTAACCACTGAGCCAAACTGGTTAGGTTGGCAAACACTTTAAATGATTTTCTTTGGGCTTAGAATAAAGTCCAAGTTCAAACTCTTTATCTTGGCCTTGTATATAACCTGGCCTCTGCCTTCCTCTCCAATCTCATTGTCCATTATGCTTTAGTCACAGTAGTTTATTTATTTTTAAACTCAGCAAGTCCTTTCATACCTCAGGGCTTTTGTATGGGTGGCTCTCTCTTTCTTGAACACTTTGTTCTGCTCTTTGCCTGGCTGCCTCCTCCAAGCCTCAGCTTATGTATCAGAGATACTTTCCCTAATTGTTCTATTTCGCTAGTCCTTTCCCGTTATTCCCTGTTACTGTTGTCTGTTGCCTCCCTTCTTTTTTTTTTTTTAATCCTTACCCGAGGACATTTTTCCATTTTTTTTATACAGGTAGAGTGGGAGGGAGAGAGAGGAACAGAGAGAGAGAGAGAGAAACATCAATGTGAAAGGAACACATCGAGTGGCTGCCACCCGCACGACTGACCAGAGCCGGGGACAAACTGCAACCGAGGTACATGCCCTTAGCGGGAACCGAACCCGGGTCTCAGGACCGCAGGCCAACGCTTTAACCGCTGACCCAAACCGGCCAGGGCTGTTGCCTCCCTTCTTAACACTTATTACAATTTATAATGATATATCTGCTTACATGATGATTATTTGTCTTCACTGGACTTCACAGGAACAGGGAACTCATTGGTTTTGTTCACCAGTTACCTAACAAAATGACTGACATGTAGTAGGTGTTTAATAAATATTTAATGACCACATGCCCAATTCAGCACCTTTGTTCTCATCTTTTAGTCCTTTTCTTCTCTTATGCTGTTTAACTAGTTAATTTTTTCCATCCTTCAAGGCTCAGCTCAATTACCCCTCTTTGAAGTCTATCCTGAGTTTACTATGGTAAACCTCTGTAAAAAATTATGACATTAGGCCCTGGCCGGTTTTGCTCAGCGGTTAGAGCGTCGGCCTGTGGTCCAGAGAGACCTGGGTTTGGTTCCTGCTGGGGGCGCATACCTCGGTTGTGGTTTGTCCCTGGCCCTGGTTGGTCATACAGGTGGCAGCCACTCGATGTGTCTCTTTCGCATCGATGTTTCTCTCTCTCTCTCTTCCTCTCTCTCCCTCCCACTCTGTCTGAACAAAAGATGGAAAAATGTCCTCGGGTGAGGATTAAAAAAAAAATTGTGATATTAGTTTGGTTGGTCGACCAATGCACCAAGAGGTTGCCGGTTTGATTCCTGGTCAGGCCACATGCCCAGGTTGTGAGCCCAATCCCCAGTAGGGGACATCCAGGAGGCGGCCATTCGATGTTCTCTCTCAACAATGTTTCTCTCTCCCTCTCCCTTCCTCTCAAATCAATAAAGAAGAAATTTAAAAATGGTGACATTAATTGCTGGTACCCCTTGTGTTCTTGGTGAGTCATACTAGTATGAGTCTTATCTACCTAGTTGGATCAAAAGCATCTTTCTCAAAAATCTTGCAGCTTGTAATGCCAGTACCCCTCATACTCTTAGTTAACTTGACTAGCTTGTATCTTTACCTAATTTGATCAGAAGCCTCTTGATCAAAAGCTAATTTTGTCTTAGCCTGTACTTCCCTCAGTTCCTTTCACTGAGCTTTGCACATAGTCGTCTCTCAGTAAAGTTTTTTTTTTTGTTTTTTTTTTAAATCCTCACCCGAGGATATTTTTCCATTTATCTTCAGATAGAGTGGGAGGGAGGGAGGAAGGTAGAAACATCGATGTGAGAGACACATTGATTGGTTGCCTTTCTCACAACCCAACTAGGGCCAGGGATTGAATCGCAACTAAGGTACTTACCCTTGACCAGAATCGAACCCAAGACTCTTTGGTCCATGGCCAGTGCTCTAACTGCTGAGCCAAACTCGCCAGGGCCCAGTAGAGTTTTGGATGATTGACCATAATGATGCTTATGTATAGGTAGCAGTTTTAATTTCTCAGGCTTATTAACATGGATTCTTTTTTTTTTTTTTTATCCTCGCCTAAGAACATTTTTGCATTTATCTTTAGATAGAGCAGGAGAGAGAGAGAGAGAGAGAGAGAGAGAGATGGGAGAGAGACACATTGACTGACTGCCATCCACACGACCCCAACTGTGGCCAGGGACAAACTGCAACCAAGGTACATGTGCTTAGCGGGAACCAAACCTGGGACTCTCTGGTCTGCAGGCTGATGCTTTAACTGCTGAGCCAAACCGGTCAGGGCAACATGGATTCATTTTACTAGAATTCTGCTTAGTGTTTTCTCTAGTCCAAAGACTGGGAGTGTCCTTCTGCTTCAGGTGATTTAACAGCTATTTGGTTGTGAAGGTACAGGAATTCAGTCCTGGTGCCATAAAACAGATATTCCTTTGGAATCTGTCATTGACAAAGAAGTACTAACTATGCATAGTTTCTTCTTGGGAAGAAGCTTAGTGCTTCTCACGCTCTGAGATTGGAGTTATTAACTGAAATGAGATACTAGGTAGTAATGTCATTTGAATTATTTTTTTGAATAACATTTTTAAAAAGTTTTTTCTTAAAAATTTTTTTTTCTTTATTGATTTGAGACAGAGAGGAAGGGAGAGGGAGAGAGAGATAGAAACATCGATGAGAGAGAACCTTGATTGGCCGCCTCCTGCATGACCCCCACTGGGGATCGGGCCCACAACTTGGGCATGTGCCCTGACGGGGAATCGAACCAGTGACATCTTGGAGCATGGGTCAACACTCAGCGCTGAGTCACACCGGCCAGGCTGAATAACATTTTATTTTGATGTCAACAATGAAAAATTTAAGCAATTAAACCTGTTTAAAGTCACCTTCTCTGACTTGCCAGTAAGCTCTCTCAGTAGTTATTCTTACTCTTTTATTAAAGGCAGAAGAATGTATGTACTAATTTTGTATGTACTTAAGCGAATTTAAATGCAAATTTAAATTAGTAATAACTAGAATGGTTTAACTTAGTAACATGTTGCACAATTAAGTGATAAATACAAATAGTTTTTACGAAGTGCCTACTATGTATTTTAAAGTAGTGATCATTTTGGCTTTTCTGAGAGAACTATATCAGAAGATTGTGGGGTAATTTAGTAACTTGTTTTTTAAATGGAAACATTGTGGCAGAGGTACTTAGGAAGTTTCTGAGAGACACTGGAGTCATTTTGTTAACTTTCATAATCTTACTATTATCTTTTTCTTTAACAACCTAGAAATATTGTATGAAATCAGCCTATTTACTTTTTAACTTATGTGTAGAATCAGAAATTTCTTTTGAAATGTGAAGGGACAAATAATAAACTGTGGGGAATTCATTATAAAAAGTAATTTTCAGAATGGATTACAAAGTTAGTACATATTTAATTCAGTCTCCTACACTTTATACATTCACAGTAAAATTGTTCATAGTTTTTGTTTTTAGGCATTAAGAGATCTTGTAGTACATTTCTGAATCACAAATTTTATTCAAGTAAAGCTTTATTAAATGTGGTTTATTGTATTCTGATTCTTTAACAATTGGTTACTCATTTATGTTTTATTCTCATTCTTTGACCATTTTGGCTAAATAGCACTTTACCTTATAAGGGTATTTAAAACTCTGCAGTTCCAGTTAGCCTCAGAAAGCCCCAATTTCTCCAGATAGTGGCTGTGAGGATTAAATGATTAATGTACAAAAGCACTGTGTTCATAATGTTGGTACATAGTAAATATTAGTTAGTACTTAAAGAAAACTTTTTTGAGAGTCTGTTTATTTAATTTTTAAAATTTATTTTAAAGAGAGAAAGTAGGGGGAGAGAGAGATAGAAAGAGAGAAAGAAAGAGAAAGAGAAACATCTCTCAGTTGCCTCCCGTACATGCCCCAATCGGGGGATTATACCCAAACTCACCACCTTTTGGTGTATGGGACCACACCCCAACCAACTGAACCACAAGGCCAGGGCGAGAGTATGTTTATTAAAGTTGGTGCAGTGAAACAAGGAAGGGCTTAGGATAGAAGAAGCAGCAGAAGACAGCATAGACAGAGCTGCTTTGGCTCTCTAGAAACATGGGAAAGAAGTGAACCAAGGTGGGGCTGCTGTCAGCTCACTGGAGAGTCGGGAAAGGAGCCTTGGGAGCAGGTTTTAGTGATCATCAGCCTGGTGACCTGCTGCTGCCCATTGCATCCCTTGTTGCAAGCCTCCTGGGACCCTTTAGAGTTTAGGAGATGCATGCCTGTGGGGGAAGAAGATGGGAAAGGGAAAGGTGCTGGTGGCTCATTATTTCAGTTTTACCCTTGCGTTATTTACTCAAAGAACCGAAGAAAAACTTTCTTATTATTTTTATTTATTTATTTTTTAAATCCTCACCTGAGGATATTTTTCCATTTATCTTCAGATAGAGTGGGAGGGAGGAAGGAGAGGGAGAGAAACACTGATGTGAGAGAGACACATCGATTGTTTGCCTCCCACACAACCCCAACCAGGGCTGGGACTGAACTGCAACCAAGGTACATGTCCTTGACCAGAATCGAACCTGCAACTCCTTGGTCCGTGGGCCGATGCTCTAATTGCTTAGCAAAATGGCCAGGGCATCTTATTACTTTTTTTTTTTTTAATCCTCACCCGAGGACATTTTTTTCTATTTTTTGTTCAGATAGAGTGGGAGGGAGGGAGAGAGAGAGAAACATCGATGTGAAAGGGACACATCGAGTGGTTCCCACCCGCACGACCCAACCAGGGCTGGGGACAAACTGCAACCGAGGTACGTGCCCCTAGTGGGAACCGAACCCGGGTCTCTGCACCACAGGTGGATGCTCTAACCACTGAGCAAAACCGGCCAGGGCTACTTTTAAAAATTAATATTTAGTCTTTACCTGGCCAGTTTGGCTCAGTGGATTGAGTGTCATTTCATGGACTGAGAGGTCCCAGTTCAGGGCACATGCCCAGGTTGTGGGCCTGGTTCCCGGTGAGGGGCATGCAGGAGGCCACCAGTCGATGTTCTCTCTCATGGATGTTTCTATCTCTCTCTCCCTCTCCCTTCCTCTCTCTCTAAATCAATAAAGAAAAAATATTAAAAACAAAGAAACAAAAAACATAAACAAAGGGCATCTCAGATGAAAGGAGTTTTTTATATTGAATAATTTAGCCTCATGAAAAATATTTACTTTAGTATTCTTTGGTGAAAATGCCATTGAGCAGTGGTACAGTGGTGACTTCTTAAGGAGGTCTGTCGTTATGCTATTAATTTATGTCAAAATGACAGGTTATTGTTTACATAGGTTAGTCTGGGCTGAAGTTTGGTCTGTGAAGGCTTCATAGAGGCAGTTTGGACCAGAGTTTTGCAATAAGAGGGATGGATAGGACTTAAATAGACAGAAAGGAAGAGGGTGGTTTTCCAGGCCAGGGCAAAAGGAAAAGCAAAGATAATGAGATTGGAGTAAACTTGTATTATTGATTGGACTTGAGAATACTTGTCTGATCTAATAATAGAGTTTAGCATATGAACTAGAAAGAGATATTATTAGTAAGGTATAATGCTCAGTCAGATTATGAATAGTCTTGAAAGTTATATTGAGGCATTTGGACTTGATCTTGCCAACATTTGGGAACCATTGAAGGTTTATAAGTTGGGGAATGACTAGTAAACTTGAAATTATAGACTGATTTATCAGAGGGTTTATATAGATTATTGGAAAGGAGGCCAGTTAAAGAATTTTGTGGAAATTTAGGTGTGAACACTATCAGGACCTGAATTTAGGGACTAAAAAAATGGACCTGAATTTAGGGACTAAGAAAATGAATATATTGGAGAGATATTTTGAAGAAGGAAGGAAGAGATAGGTTTAATGATGACATGGAGAAAGGAAGTAAAGGTAACTCAAAGATTAGGAGATTGGGAACATTTGTGATTAGTTAACTGAAGTTGGGAAAGGGGACAAGACAGCCTTTTGCCTCAAATTTTCTGCTAACTGCTTTACATCTGTGTGTTTTTACAATTCTATTTGAGATATGTTGAGAGTCTTTAAAATTGCTCTGGGATTGAATTGGAAGTTAAAGGGGTTCTTTTATTTTGGAAGTACTCATTTGGGGAAAAAAATAGTACATTTCAAACCACTAAACATTGAGTAAGTTCTTAGTTATGGAGATTGAAACCCTAATAAATAGTATCATCATTAGATGATTATCTAATTATCTACGTGCAGAGGAATTTTTGGAATGCATTTGTTACTTTAGAAATTTTTTGTTTAATTTGTCCTGTGTGTGCGGGGGTGGGAAAAAGTGGGAGGGAGAAGCTTAAAAGACCAAGTATGTTCGCTGCTCCTAGTTCTAGTCAGTGACATTCACTTATCTTTTGGGTAATGTCCCTCATATACTTTGGTAGAATTCTCAGCAAATCCTTATTAAAAACAAAGGTTCAATTCAGAAAACAAACAAAAAACTATTGAGACAGTTCAACAAATTGCTAGTCTTGGCAAATAAAATTAAAGGAAGTTTTCAGGATCCAACTTCTGGGATTTGAAGATCATACCACTTGAAAATGTAGTTAGATCTGTAAATTTAGTTTCATGATGCCTAGCACCTTTTTGGTATGTGCCCCTTCATTCCTTCCATCATCTGCAGTCATTAAATTCTTTAGTTTACTCTTCATGTTTGCCGTTGAAAATTGCTTCTAAGTTCTATCTACTGCTGTCATCTCCGTAGTAATATAGCTCAGCCCCACCCTTGTCTGCCTCATTCTGATGTTCCTTTACCAGCTGCTTCTACTGAGTCTGGTAGAACCTGTGTGCAAATGTGAGCAAAGTCTTAGGTTCTTAATCTTGTCTCTCAACATTTCCTCTCTCTCCTACCTAACCCATAGTTGAAAACAAGGCCCTGGTGGGGTAGCTAAATTGGTTAGAGCATTGTCCTGATACACAAAGGTTTTGGGTTCCATCCTAGCAGGGCACTTACAAGAGACAACCAATGAATGCATAAATAAGTCAAACGACAAATCTGTGTTTCTCTTTCTCTCTCCCCCACCTCTAAAATAAATTTAAAAAAAAGTAAACAAGACCAGTTTTCTAATGAATATTATTATTCTGTTTTTGCTGGTTGAATACTCTGACTTTTTAGATAGCAATGTATTTCTGGTCCTTCACTGTGGCTTTCAAATCATTGTTTTGCCATTTTTGCATGACTTCTCATTTTTCAAAGTCCCTCCCATTTGCTGTCTCCATTTTCATTTCTTTTGTCCAGTGGATCACTTTTCTTTTTTGTCCCATTCCGTAGTATCCACTTTGTCTAGTACTTCATTTTTTTCAATTACTGTCTTTCTGCCATGCATCTTTACTTCACTCTTCATTGAGTCCTTTCTTTCAGATTATAAATATACTGAGGTCTTTTCTACCCTAAAACAAATAAATAAAACCCCCTTGCCTTTCTATCTCTGAATTATTGCCATCTTTTTTATTTTACTCTCATTTTTAAGAAGTGCATTCTGTATGTACTTTTTAAAAAAATACTTTTTTTTTAAATTGATTTTTTAGAGAGAGAGGATGGGAGAGGGAGAGAGAGAGAAATATAGATGAGAGAGAACGTAGATCGACTGCCTCCTGCATGCCCCCCACTGGGGATTGGGCCCATAACCTGGGCATGTGCCCTGACTGGGAACCAAACCAGTGACCTCTTGATGCATGGGTTGATGATCAACCAGTGAACCACACCAGCTGGCTGTATGCATTTTTTTCTTCTTTTCTCACTCATTCCTTAACACCTTGCCCTTGTTTCTGTCCTTAATATTTTACTGAAATGACCTTTCAGAAGACCCAGTACCCATGCATTTCCATATCCTTTTATTCGTTAATCTCTCTACAATCTTTTTCTAAAAAATTTTTTATAAAGTTTTTTTTTTTCTTTATTGATTTTAGAGAGAAAGGGAGTGAGAGGGAGAGAGAGATAGAAACATTGATGAGAGAGAACATCGATTGGCCGCCTCCTGCATGCCTCCCACTGGGGATTTGGCCCACAACCTGGGCATGTGTTTTGACCGGGAATTGAACTGGTGACCTCTTGGTGCATGGGTCGATGCTCAACCACTGAGCCACACCGGCCAGACTCTCTACAATCTTTAGACTATTGATCATTTTCTTCATTGAGCACTCTGTTCTTTGACTTGGAATTAAAAATAGTGTTTAGTCCCATCTAGCCTAGTAAGGCTATTTTGTCTGGAACTTGGCTGATTGTTGGACTCTGATGTTCATCTTGTGGCCTGTACTGACTAGCAGAGAAGGGGTGGAGCAAGTTGGCACTGTGCATCTTATAGTGCTCTGTATACCATGTGGACTTTTAAGTAAATAATTGATTTGACTTGCCAGTCTTCCTGTTCTTTCTCTTTCTCCTGATCCTGCTGTGGCTTGTGTGTAAGATGGTATCTGCCTCATAGTGTTCTGAAAAATAAATGAGTTCATGCAAAGGGCTTAGAATGACACAAAGTGAACATACAATAAATGTTAGCTATTGTTATTATGTTTTTAAGTTTTTCAAGGACTTTATTATTATTATTTTTAATTCTCACCCGAGGACATTTTTCCATATTTTATTCAGATAGAGTGGGAGGGAGAGAGAGGAAGAGAGAGAGAGAGAAACATTGATGTGAAAGGGACACATCGAGTGGCTGCCACCCGCACGACCGAACCAGGGCCAGGGACAAACTGCAACTGAAATACATGCCCTTAGTGGGAACCGAACCCGGGTCTCTCTGGACCTCAGGCTAACACTCTAACCACTGAGCAAAACTCGCCAGGGCTTAAGTTCTTTAAATAACATTTCCTTCAAATAACATATTCCTATGAGAGAGGTAGAGTCTAGAGTCTTGCATATTTAGTCCCATTTTACAGATGAGAAATTCATGAAGGAACTTGTCTAAAGACACCAGAACAGAATTTAATCGAATAAAATTTAAAAGGTTATTTAACCCTAGTCTGAAAGAAAAAAAATGGTTGTGATGAGTGTCATAATAGTCACTTCTCTTGTGTAAGTAGGACAAATCTGTGGTGTTTGGAATGAGAAGGAAGACTGTTCCTAGCTACTCCCAGCTACTCAGTTCTTTTGGTCCTTGATTCTCTACCTGCTATTAGATGGGAGGTGGGCAGGATGTTCCTGCATCATTCCTAAGCCATCTAGCAAGCTGAGAGAAACAGTATTTGAAGGGTATAGGATTTGCTGGGAACTGAGAAAACAGCTTACCTTTTCTGTGTAGAAAAAAAGGTAAAATGAGTGGGAGAATTGAGCTACCTGTATGAGCTGTTGCTATCATGTGCGTTGTTTCATGGATTTAACTCTTAAACTACTTCAACTGAATTCCACTTTTTTGTCCTGTGTCAGTTACTTGCAGTTGTTTAGACATTTTTAGGGTCTAAGTACTTCTAGTTTTTTATTATTTTTTTAATGGCCTGAAATGGCTTGATGGTGCTCAGCTGTCAGCACCTGATTTTGCTGCAGTGTGTACTGCATGATCTCTGCATTACTGTAACCAGAACTTGGTTAGACTTGCCCTTTCTATTTCTTTGATGAAAAGATTTCTTTGCATCTCTCCCTTAGGCTAGTCTGCTGTAGCATTGGAGGCTCTTCTACCCCTTGGAAAAACCTGAAGAGAAAAGAATTTTTGAGCAGTTAGTTACCTTGTGTTGGGGTTTCTCTTGGCCAGAATTTCTCCAGCTGTTAGCCTTCTCTTAGGTCTGGTACATAGAAACTATGTCTTCAGCAAATGTGTATTGTACCTGTCCATGTAAGAGACTACCTCTACTAGTCAGTAGAAATGCAGAGTATAAAAATGGAAGCATATTGAATTAGACTGAATAATGATTAATGGTAGATGAAGCAATATATCGAGTGAAAGAAATCTAGGATCAGATAGACCTGTATTCAATTCCCAGTTCTTCTGTTTATGACCAGTATGACCCACTGGCAAATTGCTTAACCTCCCTGAATCACAGTTGTTTTTTTTTTTTATCCTCACCCGAGGACATTTTTCCATTTTTTGTTCAGATAGAGTGGGAGGGAGAGAGAGGAACAGAGAGAGAGAGAGAAACATCGATATGAAAGGAACACATCGAGTGGCTGCCACCTGCACAACCGACCAGGGCCAGGGACAAACTGCAACCGAGGTACGCGCCCTTAGCGGGAACCGAACCCGGGTCTCTCAGGACCACAGGCCGACGCTCTAACCGCTGAGCCAAACCAGCCAGGGCTGAATCACAGTTTTCTTACATACAAGTAGATGTACTCATACCCAGTTCTTAGGGTTTTTGTTTTTTTTTTGGTTAATCCTCACTGAGGATATTTTTCCATTGATTTTTAGATAGAGTGGAAGGGAGGGAGCAGGATACATCGATGAAGAGAGACACATCGATCGGTTGCCTCCCACATGACCACATCCAGGGCCAGGAATGGAACCCACAACCCTTTGGTCCATGAGCTGATGCTCTAACCCCTGAGCCAGGGCTTCTTAGGGTTGTATTAAGGATCAATTGAGTTTATTTTTATTTATTTATTTTTAATCCTTACCCAAGGACATTTTTCCACTTTTTGTTCAGCTAGAGTGGGAGGGGGAGACAGGAAGAGAGAGAGAGAGAGAGAGAGAGAGAGAGAGAAACATCGATGTGAAAGGGACACATCGAGTGGCTGCCACCCTCATGACCCAACCAGGGCTGGGGACAAACTGCAACCAAGGTACATGCCCTTAGCGGGAACCGAACCCTGGTCTCTCCAGACCGCAGGTCAGTGCTCCAACCGCTGAGCCAAACTGGCCAGGGTGATCAATTGAGTTTAAATTTCTGACACTGAACAGAATGCATAGATATAATGCTGTGAACTGTTACCTTTCTGAAATTGACTTCCTCATTAAAATTGGGTATTAGTATTTAGCTCAGGTGTGTTGTAAAAATTAAATGAGGATAGGTAGGTACGTAAGTAGATAGATAGAAATGTAGGTAGGTAGATAGCCTGGCATGTAGATTTTATATGTACAAAAAACAGCTGAAGCAAATGAAATGTTATAGGCAGTATTTCTTTGAAAGAAGCAAATTAAAATGCTACCCAAGTCATACCAAATTCATTAGTGCTATTTCAGTAGTCTATTTGGGTGACTCTTGCTGTGCTGAGCTGAATATGTGCATTTCCAATTGTATTTTGCCCATGATTCATTATTTCCTCAGTTTATCTCATAGTCCAATTTGTTCTTTTTTCCTTCTTTTATGTTATTTTTTTTTAATTTACTTTTTTTAAATTCTCACCTGAGGACATTTTTTGCATTTATCTTGAGGGAGAGAGGGAGAGAGAAACATTGATGTGAGGGAGAGAGACATCGAATGGTTGCCACCCACACAACCCCAACCAGGGCCGGGACAAATGCAACCGAAGTATGTGCCCTTAGCAGTGGTTCTCAACCTTCCTAATGCCGCAACCCTTTAATACAGTTCCTCATGTTGTGGTGACCCCCAACCATAAAATTTTTGTTGCTACTTCATAACTGTAATTTTGCTACTGTTATGTCTTAGATGACCCCTGTGAAAGGGTTGTTCGACCCTCAAAGGGGTTGCAACCCACAGGTTGAGAACCAGTAAGGCTTAGCAGGAACTGAACCTAGCCTCTCTGGTCCATGGGCCCAAGCTCTAACCGCTGAGCCAAACCTGCCATGGCCCAGTTTATTTGCTTTTATTCTTATGTTTTTCAGATAGAGTAGGAAGGAGGGAGGGAGAGAGATTGAAACATCGATGTGAGAGAGAAACATTGATTGGTTGCCTTCTGTACAACCTGACCAGGGCTGGTGATGAACCACAACCAAAGTATGTGCCCTTGATTGGAATTGAAACCCCGACTCTTTGGTCCACGGGCTGACGCTCTAACCGCTGATCCAAACTGGCCAGGGCATAGTCTGTTCTTTTTATAATATATTTTTTATTGATTTTTTTTTTAGAGAGAGAGGAAAGGAAAGAGAGCTAGAAACATTGATATGAGAGAGAAACATCAATCAGCTGCCTTCTGCACACCCCCTACTGGGGATTGAGTCCAAGACCCGGGCATGTGCCCTGATCAGGGATAACTGGGCCTCTTAGTCCATGGGACGACATTCAATGCACTGAGCTAGTCATAAGAATAAACCTGGATTTTTATTAAAGAAATTTTTTTTTGGTACGTACCCCTAGCGGGAACCGAACCTGGGACTCTCTGGTCCGCAGGCCAATGCTCCAACCACTGAGTCAAACCGGCCAGGGCTGTTAAAGAATTTATACCTAAAAGAGACCTTTAAAGATTTTTTTAATTCAGTGTCCTCTATTACAAATGATAAATTAGAGGCACAAAAAAGTTAGGTTCATTGTTTTAACATCCTATTTGCTGGGTGTTTACTATGTTCCTGACTCAGGCTGTATAAGTAGTTAGTGGCAGAATTGAGATGAGAAGTTAGGTTTCCCGGACTCTCAGTTCATTATTTACAGTATACCACTTTGCCATTGATTACTAAATTAGAATCTGGTTAAGACTTAGTATCAGGAATTTATCAGTGTTTCAGTTTTCAGCTAAGAGTTATAAAAATTTGCCTTCAGCTGTGGCCGATTTGGCTCAGCAGTTAAAGCATTTGCCTTAGTAACAAAGAGTCAGGGGTTTGATTCCTGGTCAAGGGCACATACCTGGGTTGCAGGTTCAGTCCCCGGCTTTCCACTCAACTCCACCTGGTTGGAGTTGATTGGAAAGCAACCAATCGATGCATGTCTCTCACTTCAATGTTTCTCTCTCTTTTCTCTCTCACTCCTTTCCACTCTATCTAAAAATCAATGGAAGAATATCCTCGGGTGAGGATTAACAAAAAAGAAAAACGAAATTTGCCCTCAAGTTCTGATCCCTAATTTTGTGGCATCAAGTAGAACTGATGTATACTTGTTAGGTATTTTATGTATAAATGATGCATAGTTTTAATTTTTTAATCATTCTTCTTTCAAGGACCAATTTTTTTGCCTTTGAGAGTTATATGTGGCTCTAAGGTCTTGAATTGACTACCTGTGATTTATTATAGCAATTTCAATCCAACACCCTTGGTGTTAACACTACCCAACCCAGGTTCTCCCTGGTCACATGGACTCCCAATGAAAATGATTTATATTGGCACTGTGCCTATTTCTAACCACCTGTTCTATTAATGTGGTTTTTCGACATCTTCAGTGGAATATGCAACTACATTGGAATCACAAATACAACTCTCTTGAAAATCTCAAAAATTTTTACCTAAACACCTACCCCATAAATAGGTACTAGTATAGGCTGATGAAATGATATGAATAGGAGTGTAGCATATTCCCGAGGAGTCCACAGTTCTTTTTTTTTTTTTATACTCACCTGAGGACACCCTTCCATTTTTTGTTCAGACAGAGTGGGAGAGGGAGAGAGTAAGAGAGAGAGAGAGAGAGAAAGAAACATCGACATGAAAGGGACACATCGAGTAGCTGTCACCTGCACAACCAACCAGGACCGGGGACAAACTGCATCCGAGGCACGCACCCTTAGCGGGAACCGAACCTGGGTCTCGCTGGACTGCAGGCCGACGCTCTAACCACTGAGCCAAACTGGCCAGGGCAAGTCCACAGTTCATTATATGCAGTTTCAAAAACCAAAAAGTACTTAAAAATGAAAAACGTAACTCACTTTGTGGCAAAACCTGACCTGAACTAAAGTGAGGCTATTTATAATCTTTATTTATCCTACTTAGTATGGTTATTTATATATTTAACTGTAAAAAGTTAATGTATTTGCCTACTGGAAGATGTCTTAGTCCGTATCATATTATCTTTCTAAAATCTAAAAAATTCTGAATTTCCAAATTCCCAAATCAAGGTAGAGGAATCAAACCGGTGCCTCTTGGTGCATGGGTCGATACTCAACTGCTGAACCACACCAGTTGGGCCATTGGTTGACTCTTGTATGTGTCCTGACCAGCTATCGAACCTGCAGCCTTGGTGAACCTGCAGCCTTGGTGGGTCGGATGACGCTCTAACCAACTGAGCTCCACCTGGCCAGGACCCCCTTCAATTCTATATTTTTTTGAAAATTTCTAAACCTACTAAATAGTTCAGTGAATAGTGTTATGAACAGTCATATACTTTTTACCTATATTATTGGTTTTCAGAGGGTTTATTCACAGATTTTGGGGGTCCCCAAGGCCCTTTAAGGGGATCTGTAGCCCGGCCAGCATGGCTCAGTGATTGAGCATTGACCCATGCACCAAGAGGTCACTGGTTCGATTCCCGGGCAGGGCACATGACCAGGTAGTGGGCCAAATCCCCAGTGAGGCATGTGCAGGAGGTGGCCAATCGATATTTCTCTCTCATTGATGTTTCTATCTCTCTCTCCCTCTCCCTTCCTCTCTCTCTAAAATTAATAAAGATAAAAAAAGGGGGGAGGATCTGTAAAATCAAATCTACTAAGACCTCATTTACCTCTTTCACAGTAGTGACATTTGTACTGTTGATGCAAAAGTAAGCAAGGGTGGATAAAGCTGCTGATGCTTTAGCACAAATCAAGGTAGAGATATCAAATTACATTAGTAATAATTAAGTTTGTGATACACTTTCAGTAAAATCAAATTCGCCAGTTTCACTTTCACTTTTACTTAAGATATGTTCTTCATGGGCCCTGGCCAGGTGGCTCAGTTGATTGGAGTGTCCTCCCATACACTGAAAGGTTGTAGGTTTGATTCCCAGTCTGCGCAGGTAAAGGAGGCGACTAATTGATATTTCCCTCTCACATCGATCTTTCTCTCCTTCTAAAATCAGTACAATGATATCTTTGGGTGAGGATTTAAAAAAAAAAAAATCCTTGATAAAGCAGGAATAAGTCTCAATTTTATTAAATCTTGACCCTTGAGCACACATCGTTTTAATAGTCTGTGTGGCTCTGGCCAGGTGGTTCAGTTAGTTGGAGCATCGCCCTCTGCACCAAAAGGTCGTGGGTGTATTCCGAGTTGAGGCACATGCCCAGGTTGTGCGGTTTGATCCCCAGTTGGACGTGTAGGGGGTGCAAATGTTTCTTTCTCTCCTTCCCTTGCCCTTCCTCTCTCTAAAATCAATGAAAAGACGTGTGTGTGTGTGTGTGTGTGTGTGTATCTATTTATCTATCTCTAAATATATATTTTTTAGTCCTCATCCGAGGATATTTTTCTGTTTATCTCAGATAGAGCTGGGGGGGGGGGGGGAGAGAAACATCAACCTGGGAGAGACACATCGACTGGTTGCCTCCCACACAACCCTGACCAGGGCCAGGGCCGAACCACAACTGATGTACATGCCCTTGATAGGCATTGAACCCATGGCTCTTTGGTCCGCAGGCCGACACTCTAACTGCTGAGCCAAACCAGCCAAGGCTGTTTTACATTTTTTTTAAAAAATCCTCTTCTGAGGACATTTTTCCTTTTTTTGTTTAGATAGAGTGGGAGGGAGAGAGAGGAAGAAAAAGAGAGAAACATCGACGTGAAAGGGACACATTGAGTGGCTGCCATCCGCACGACCAACCAGGGCCGGGGACAAATTGCAACCGAGGTACGCGCCCTTAGCAGGAACCGAACCCGGGTCTCACCAAACCCGGGTCTCTCTGAACCGCAGGCCGACGCTCTAACCGCTGAGCCAAAATGGCCAGGGCTACATTTTTATACTGAAAATATTAGATAAATATAACCCATATAAACAAATTTAGAATTACCTTTGGGGTAATTTTAAAGATTAAGTGTGAAGTAGTTCTGAGATAAAAAATTTGAGAACCACTGACCCAGATTCACAATTGTTAATATTTTGTCATATTTGCTTTATCTAATTTTTTTCTGAAACATTTGAAAGCAAGTTGTATACATCATGACCTGTAGCCCTTAAATACTTCTGTATTCAACATCAATACAATAATATTTAATATTCATATTCAGTAACCCAGTTCCATAAATGTTCTTTGTAGCTTTTCCTCCTCTTCAGAATTCACTTTAAGGATTTCTTGATATATTGGGTTATCATGTCCCTTTTAATCTAGAGCAGGGATTGGCAAACTTTAATAAAGGATCAGATAGTAAATATTTTTGGCTATGTGGGGTCTACCTCTTGCAAGAAACAAGAAGTCATAGATAATATGTAAATGAATGGGCATGGCTGTACTCCAATAAAACTAGTTTGAAGACCGCTGATTTAGAACAGCTCCACTTTAAGTTTTTGTGTATCATTAATAATACTTTTTCTTTTGAAGAGTCCAGACCAATTATAATGTCCCATAAATTGGATTTGTTTGATTGTTTTCTTAAGCTTAGATACAGGATAAACATTTTTATTAAGAAATATTGCATAGATGATGCTGTGTCATATGGGGAGGCACATAATATTAGTCTGTCCCATTATTGTTGATGGTAAGATTGATCTCCTTGTTGTAAAAGCACCTACTGTCCTTTGTAAGTAATTTGTAGGGTGACTTTTAGACAATGTAAATATCCTGTTCTCCTACCAAATGGTTTTAGCATTTAGCATTCTGCTTGCCTGAATCAGTTATACTTTGGTGGTTGTGATTATAGTTCTTGACATCTGCTTTAATAATAACAGTAATAAAAGCCAAATTGCATTTTCAAAATACTCGTGAACTTAGAAAGTTCTATTCATATATATTGTCACTGCAATTCTGTAGTTTAGTTTCCCATCATACTCTCTCTCTCTGGGAGGGTGAGGCTGGAAGATTGGGCCTACATGTGTTATCCTGACAGCTGGTTTCTAGAAGCAGGGTTCCAAAATATGGTGTCTTTGTCTTCTGAGCCCAGAGCTGCTTAGGAATAAAGGACGTAGCCTAGTCTAGACTGGAAGTGGTCTTTGCTTTGGGTAGTTTTTCTTGTTCCTTACCTCTGTATGTTGATATTTCTTGTGTTTCGGTGGTTCAATTTGTGGACCTTATAATACTCTCAGGATCTGTTTTTTGTCTAACTAAATGTTAAAGCTTATATTGCATTCCAACCAAGTAGTTACAGCTTAGAGAAATGCATATTAATTTTTTAAGAGAAACATTTTCCTCCACTAACTTCTTATGAAAAATTTCAAACTTACAGAAAAAAGCTAATACAGAAGTCTAATAAATACTTGTTCCTTTCACCAGGATTAAATAATTGTTAACTGTTTGCCTTATACTCTGTAGCTATAAATATCTATATATCTATATCCATTTTTTCTTAACGATTTGATAAACTGCAGCTGTGTAACCCCTAGAATAAAGACACTACTACATAACCACCATATCATCAAACGTCAACAAATTATTTTTCTAATATATAATATTGGTCCATTTTCATTGTCTCCAGATTTCTCAAGAATATCTCTTATAGTTTTTTTTTTGAGAAATAGTCTCTTGAAGGACAATGATAGATGAGAGATTGACATATAGGGTGGGGCAAAAGTAGGTTTACAGTTGTGAGGATGTGAAACAGTTTGTTCATGTATTATTTATTAATTATTGTATTATTTTCCTTATGAACAACTGTAAACCTACTTTTGTTCCACCCTGTATAAGTGAACAGTGAAGTGCTCTGTGTGGTCTCTGTATGGTTGCCCTGCAGGTAGCTGCATCTGGTTGCATTTTGTAAGTCAATAAAATGAGGTCATCTGACTGCAGGGCTTCTTTAGTTTTTGATCAAGTGTTGGACTTCTCAGAATATCAATGATGAAATGATAAATTGAAAAATAATAAATTAGAATGACACCTAGCCTAGTACCTGGCTCATAATAGGTACTTACAGAATATTTTTTATTTAATTAAAAATTTAACTGGAAGGGTGTGCCAGAAAAGACTATAATTGAGCATTTATTTATTTATGTTTTTATTGATTTTTTTAGAGAGAGGAAGAGAGAGAGATAGAAATGTTGATGTGAGAGAGAAACATCGATTGGCTGTCTCCTGCACGCCCCCTACTGGGGATTGAGCCTGCAACCCAGGTATGTGTCCTGACCAGGAATCCAGCTGGGGCCTCTGAGTCCATGGGGCGATGCTCAATCCACTGAGCCACACTGGCTGGGCTATAGTTGAGCATTATTGAGTGATACTAGTGCAGTTAGTCTGTTACATGCTGTGGGAGATGAAGTAGAAAACAATATTCATACTCTTGAGAAGAACTATATATAGTATTAGCTGAGAGGAAACAAACTTTTTTTTTTTGTTTATATATATATTTGTAATGTTTTTACTGATTTTTTTTTTAGAGAGAGAAGAAGGGAGAGATAGAAACATCAATGTGAGAGAGAAAGACTGAATGGTTGCCTCCTGCCTGCCCCCTGGTGGAGATTGAGCCTGAATCCCGGGCATGTGCCCTGACTGGGAATTGAACCAAACCACTCTGTCCATGAGATGACACTCAATCCACTGAGCCACACCGGCCAGGCGTGGTTAATATTTATTCGCTGTCTTCTGAACGCCAGGTAGTGTTCTAGGTACTGGGGTATAGTGATGAACAAGACTGACAAAATTCTTGCCTTCATGAAGCTTACATACTTGTTGGGAGAGACAAGCAGTAAAAATATCAACAATAATTTAGATAGAGATAGAGGAAAATAAAACAATTTAATACAGTAGGGATTAATGAGAAGAGAGTGCAGCTTTAGCTAGGACTGTCAGGGAAGGCATTTCTGAGAAAGTGAAATTTGAATTGTGACTTGAATAAAGAGGAGGGAGCAGCCATGGGAAGATCTGGGGGAAGGCAGAGGAAGCTACAACTGAGATCCTAAGTTGTGATTAGCTGGCCTAGGTGAAGACCCATAGAAACCAGTGTGAATGGAGCAGAGAGTGAGAAGGATCAGAGAGAGTGGTAGAAGAATATGATAGGAGATGAAATAGGAGAGGAAATCAATGACCAGATTGTGTAGGGTTTTTATTTCTTTTAAGTGATAGGAAACCATTGAGAAATGCAAATTATACTCCTTAAAAATAACTGAAGGATTCACGTAATTAATGAGGGCTTGCTTTTAACTATTACTTGGTATGTCCTGAGGATACTCCCCTCTCCACACTTTTGTTTTTTTTTCTTAAACAGATCTTTGAATAATTGTTACATTCATAACATTATACTGGTGGGAATACAAAGAAATAATAAATCTATACTATACCTTCAAGGTGGTTTGCATTGTAGCTGGAGTAATATGAAATAAATGAAAAAATATGTCTAAGAATAATGCATCTGTCATAGTAGTATATACTTAGATGCTAAATGGTGTAGTAGGTGCTCAAGAAGGGAAGAGTTAAAGAGCAGTGGGTATAGAGTTCCACTGAAGAGAAGATGGCATTGAACTGTTTTTTGAATAGATTTGATGAGGTGAAGGTCATTCTAGTAAGGCACAATGTCGGGGCAAAGGTGTAACATGAAGGAGTTTGTGCTCAGGAAATAATGAGTACATTAGTCTGTCCAGAAAAAGAAAAAGAGAATGGCCAGTGTGCTGGGGCCTTGAGTGACAGACTAAGGAATTTAGACTTTAGTATGTAGTTGTAGTGGGTACTTCTCATAAATCTTATTTGTGTGTCGGTCACTTGTATTTGAAATCTGTATATTTAACTAATAGTTATTATCCACTGTGTGCACTTGTATTCTTTGAAATTCTAACAGCTTTGATCACTTGCAGATGTAAAATTGAACTGTAATTCTGGCAAATGGTTTGTATATAGATACAGAAACAGATGCAGAAAAGGAATGAACCAGGAAAAAAAAATTATTTTAAATGATTTTATTTCCTTAGGAAGTTTGATGGGGTGGGATTTGTGTATTTAGTAGATGCTGAGTAGTTGGGGGATTTGTTGTTTAGAAATGGATTGGGGAAAATGTTGAAACTATAAGAAAGAAGGCTATACTGATGTTAAAATGTGTTACAAGATTCCAAATCTCATTGTTATCTTTATAATGCTGGTCTTACAGGTTGAGTCTTATATAAGGCTTTTATTCTGTCATCAGCGTTTAAATTACACTAATAATTATCTTTGTATAACACTTTATAGTTTATGAAGTGTTTTTAAGGGCATTTTTACAGTTGAATTTTGGGGTACCGTTGTTAGGTGGGGAGGCAAGAGCATTTATCACTATTTTATAGCTTAAACTTGAACTCAGATTTTACTTCATGTCTACCTCTTACTGTACTAAACAACATTGCTTTTATGATTTCACTTGCTTTATATCCAGATTTCCATAGTAATACATTATTTTGATAGATTCCATTTTGGAATAAACCAGTATTTTTTTTTTAAACTGAAAAGGCTATATTTTCCAATATTTTTTATTATTTAAAGGGAGTTGAATGAACTTGATTTTTTTTGTTATTTAAAACTAAAGTTGGACTGAAGAATTTGATCTTAGACAGATTTTTTATTTTTATCCTCACCCGAGGACATTTTTCCATTTTTGTCCAGATAGAGTGGGAGGGAGGGAGGAAGGGAAGGAGAGAGAGAGAGAGAGAGAGAGAGAGAGACATCGACATGAAAGGGACACATTGAGCGGCCACCTCCCGCATCACCCCAACTGAGGCTGGCAACGAATTGCAACCGAGTTACTTGTCCTTAGCAGGAACCGAACCCCGGTCTCTGGACTGCGGGCCGACACTCTAACTTCTGAGCCAGACCAGCCAGGGCTTAAACAGATTCTTGAGTTTGAACTAAAATAACCTATTTAACTCTCTAGGAATAAGCAAACATTAACCAGATGTCTTTGTGGTAGGTGTAGCACAGGGAATGGGAGATGGGGGGAGCCTTAGGAATGAAAGTGTTACAATGGAAAAAGCAAGAATTTAAACTCAAGTAGAGCTGAATTTGAATCCCAGACTGCTACTTATTGCTTACAAATTTCTTTACTTCTTGGAGCTTCAAATTCCTCATCTATAAAATGGAGATAATAATACCTATCTTATAAGGAAGGACTATTTTGAGGATTAGGATGATATGTACAAAGCATGCTGCTTTATAAGAAATTATTTTGCATAAACGAATAAGTAGACAAATGTGTGTGGTAAGAGTTAACTGAGTCTTGACAGAAAGTGCTTGGCTGACCTGCTACAGAATGGAGTGAAGTGATAATGGCTGCCAACATACTATGCTCTGCTTTTGTTGAAACGTGCAGCTCTCACACTGGTGTTTGCCAACATTGTATTTGACTCCTCATATTGTAGAAGCCAAGTCATTCCTATAAAGTACATATAAGTCATTTGGAAACATCTATAGGATGAACCTTTAAACCTCTGTTGCAGTTTAGTTAGGGGGATGGAAATTTCAGGTTACTACAGAGTAGTGAAAGTCAGGTGGTGGGGTGCCTCTCTGGGTTGGCACCTAGATTCAGTTTCCTGAATGATGTAACCATTGAAAGGAAGAATTGCCACCCAGGGTGAGATGTTTGATGATAGTATGGCAGGTGAACTGTATAGGATAGGATAAAAGACCAAGAACTTATTTTGTTTTCTGAAGTAGTGCTTTATTCATCTGTAAACATTTATTGAACACCTACTACATGCTAGGTACTGTTCTGGGTGCTAGGAATACAGTGGTAGTAATGGGAAAGCCTCTTGTCTAATATAGTAGAGCTTACGTTCTAGTGAGGGAGTATGTAAATATAAAATACAATGACTCTCAGGTAATGCTAAGTACAATGGGAGAATAAAACAGAAGAAGCAAGTAGCAAATTAGAGAAAGGATGTTTGTTTGTATTTTATATATTTCATATAGCTTTTTAAATGGATTTTTTTGTTTGTTTTAGAGATAGAGAGAGGAAGAGAGAAGGAGAGAGAGTTTAGAGAAACATTGATATGAGAGTGAAATAGCAATTGGCTGGCAACCTTTCGTTGCACAGAATGATGCCCAACTAACTGAGCCACACTGGCCAGGGCTGAGGGTTGTAGTGGTTATTTTTATCTTTTTTTTTTTTTTTAATCCTCACCTGAGGATATTTTTCTATTTATCTTCAGATAGAGTGGGAGGGTGGGAGAGAGAGAGAAACATTGATGTGAGAGGGACACATCGACTGGTTGCCTCCCGCATGACCCTGACCAGGCAGGGGAAGAACCACAACTGAGGTACATGCCCTTGACCAGAACTGAACATGGGGGAAAATAGGTCTGCGGGCTGACCCTCTAACCACTGAGCCAAACCAGCCAGGTCAGTGGCAGTTACTTTTAGATAGGGTTTCACTTAGGGATGATAGGGAAAACTTCTTTGAGAAGTAACAAATGAGCAGAGTCCAGAATAAAGCCAGTGTGTGGCCCTCTAAGAAAAGGAGCCCAAGCTGTGTATTTTAAGTTGCTTTAGAAAGTGGAAGGGAGGATTACCTTGTTAAATGATTGAAATTAGCCTGTATTAATTCTCATGTGTCTACTGTAGGGACAGAGTGGGTTTGGTACAGTTGAAAATCAGCCTGCTACCATCTTTGGAACATATACTGTAGGCTACATCACTCCAGAAAATTTACATTTAGGTATCCAGGAGACCTAACAATTTTTTCCCCCCTCACAGTATTTTTTAAAAGTTATGTATAGTCCTTGGACTATCTCTATCAGAATTTAAAGGTAAATCTATGGGTTCCACAATAGATCCAATAAATTAGAATATTTGAGGATGGTACCCAGCAATCTGCAATTTTAACAAGTTATTCCATATTCATACTGAGATTTGAAAATTACTGTTTCAAATCTTGTTGATAGAAATCATCTTTATTCCAGGCTTAGTGGGTGGGCAGGCAAGTACCTGCTTATTTAAGATTCATTACTTTTCATAATTTACATTGGAGCTTGCATTTCCTTTTGCTTGATTGAATTCTTGGCTTTAACCTTTGATATACTGTAGCCTCCATATTAAGATGTGTTGATAAATAAGCAGAAAATGAAACTTGTCCTCTTTGCTTAAATTATTTTGAATTTTCACCATCATCCCTATCCCCGAGAAGGAGCAGCCTCTGAAAGGAAAATGCAGAATTGGCTGTAAAACTGATATGCTTTAGAACAAAGCTTGTTTACATTCAGTAGTTTTTTTTTGTTTGTTTTCTGTTAGTTGAAAATTATAGTAATTGTACTTAAGGTTTTTTATTTTTTCATAGGTCTTTAAATCTCTGCTATTCAAAATGCTGAATGAAAGAAAAAACAGAATAAAGATATTGAGAAGGTATTTAATATACTTAGTAGCAGGCAATCAATAATATTAATTTGATTCAAGGGAGGGGATGGAAACAATCAGCAATGGCAAATTGAAATCATCTGTAGATGGTCAAACCATTTCCCTAAAGGTGTTACACCAACATTCTCGTAGGCGGGCACATTGTTGAAGAAAGTATACAGTATTTTCCCCCATGTTAGTTTTAGTGGTACCACTGATAGTCGTCAAGTTGTGGGAAAACTAGTAGCCAGGAAGCCTTTCTGCCAGGACCCACCTCCAAGCCAGTGGCCAAGCTTAAGAATTTTGTGTCCTGCCTTTTGGGTACTGTTAGGGCTACTGTCTTCCTTTCTTGGAAAGAGGTTGAGCCTTTTATAACTGGAAAAGGCCCTATAATGAATGAAAGTCAATACTTTTCATTTTACTGTTAAAGAAACCAAGATTCAGAGAATTGAAATTTTCTTCAAGTCCTTGATACTACAATATGAAGTCTGGTAATGTGGTTTCCTTTGATGAGGTCATACAATTGAGTAATTTAAAAAAAAGATTTTTTTCTTTATTGATTTTAGAGAGAGAGGAAGGGAGAGGGAGAGAGACATAGAAACATCCATGAGAGAGAACATCGATTGGTCGCCTCCTGCACACACCCCACTGGGGATCTGGTCCACAACCTGGGCATGTGCCCTGACTGGGAATTGAACAGGCAACCTCTTGGTGAATGGGTCAGTGCTCAAGCACTGAGCCATACCAGCCAGGCCAATCGAGTGATCTTTAAAAAAATGTGTCCCTTTTGCAGTGGTCGGTGTGGCTTAGTTGGTTAGGCACATGCCTAGGTTGTGGGCTTGATCCCTGGAAGGGGGCATGCAGGAGGCAGCTTATTGATGGTCTGCTCTCATATCAGTGTTTTTCTTTCTCTTTCCCTTTCCCTTCCTCTCTCTCTCTCTTAAAAAGAAAAATGTGCCCTGGCCGGTTTTGCTCAGCGGTTAGAGCGTTGGCCTGCGGTCCAGAGAGACCCGGGTTTGGTTCCCGCTAAGGGCACGTACCTCGGTTGCAGTTTGTCCCCGGCCCTGGTTGGTCGTGCGGGTGGCAGCCACTCGATGTGTCCCTTTCACGTCGATGTTTCTCTCTCTCTCTCTCCCCCCCCCTCTCCCTCCCACTCTATCTGAACAAAAAATGGAAAAATGTCCTCAGGTGAGGATTAAAAAAAAATATGCGTGTGTCTATATATAAATATATGTATTTAAATCAATGCGTGTGTGTGTGTGTGTATTTTTTCCCCCCAAACCCTCACCTGAGGATATTTTTCCATTGATTTTTTTTTTTTTTTTTTTAAGATAGAGTGGGAGGGAGGAAGGGAGAGAGGAAAGAGAGAGAAACATTGATTTGAGAGACACACATTGATTGGTTGCCTCTTGGGGTTGGGGATTGAAGATCGAACCTGCAACCCAGGTACGTGCCCTTGACTGAATGGGGCTCACGACTCTTTGGTCTGTGGGCTGATGCTGTAACTGCTGAGCCAAACTGGCCAGGTCTCAGTAAAAATATATTTTGAGCTCTGGCTGGTTTGGCTTAGCGGTTACAGCATTGGCCCACAGACCGGAGAGTCCTGGGTTCAGTTACCACTAAGGGCACATAACTCAGTTGCAGTTTGTCCCTGGCCCCGGATAGAGTCATGTGGTGGCAACCACTCAATGTGTCTCTCTCACGTCAATGTTTCTCTCTCTTTCTCCTTCCTTCTCTCCCACTCTATCTGAAGATAAATGCAAAAATGTCCTCAGGTAAGGATTTAAAAAAAAATGTTTTTAGAAAAACGTGCCCCTTTCAGCCCTGACTGTGTAGCTCAATTGGTTAGAACATCATGCCAATATGCCAAGGTTCGATCACTGATCAGGGCACATACAAGAATCAATCAACAAATGCAAAATAAGTGGAACACCAAATCAATGTTTCTCTCCCTTCCTCTCTCTAAAATTAGTAAATTAAAAAGAAACAAGATTGCTTTAAAAAAAGAAGAAACCTTTCTCCCAAAGGTTGTTATCTTTTCCGTTCAAAGGTTTCTGTTCCACCCTGACTATTCTATCCTGTTGGTTGTTTTTGAATTTGCTTTTCCAGTGATTGGGAGGTCCTATTAGGGTATGAGTGGCAATTTATATCTTGCTTTTAGTAAAACTTACATATCATTTAAGAGAAAAACTCTTAAGCCCAGCTGGTTTGGCTCTGTGGATTGAGCATCATCCCATGGACTGAGGAGGTCCTGGTTTGTACTGTACCTACCATGCCAGGGTTTTGGGCTTGATCTCCTGTAGGAGACATGCATGAGGCCCCTGATTGATGTATCTCTTTCAAATTGATGTTTCTTTCTATCTCTCCCTTTCTTTCTCTCTAAAATCAATAAAGAAAAAAAAACATTAAAAAAAAGAGAGAGAGAGAAAAACTCTTGAAATTAAGGCATATGGAAGGGACAGTAACTGGCCCTGAGTCACACTGCAGAGCAGCAGAGGAGGTGAGTTCACAGGAGTTGGTTTCTTTGCTTGGCACCTACCATATATAGGGTGGGGCAAAAGTAGGTTTACAGTTGTTCGTATGGGAAATAATACAATACCTAATAAATAACAATACAATAATAAACTTTTGCATACCCACAACTATACACCTACTTTTGTTTCACCCTGTATTTACTTTCTTTTTCCTGCCTTTCCTAAGCCACTTCACTCCTGTAAACTTAGTCTTATGAGAAGAATACTGTGGCATAAGAAGCTTGAGTTGGGAGTTTGGATTCTTGGTCTTAGGTACAACTTTGCTTCAAGCCTCCATTTCCTCCCTTTGGGCCTTATATCCTCCATCTTCACAATGCAAGGCTGGACTAGATAATATTCGATGACCAGGGATCTCTGATAACTGATGTCATGAATCCTGGAATGGCTTGCAGCTTGCAGTTTACTCTGACACAAAGAATAGAGTCTACATTGGAACTTTTACCACAAGGCACTTTGGGTGGTCTCAGGCTAATTTCCCCCCCCAGGAGACATGTTTGTGAGAGTGTGGGTTGTATAAATAAACCAGGGTTTTGTTTTGTCTTAAAGACATAGTAAAAGGTTAAAAAAATAAGTTACCGAAGTCTTGAAAGTTGTGGGAAGTACATTAATGTGTATCTCAAGTAACTGTTCTAGAATGTTTTGTTAGATTTTTATAAGGTAGCGATTTTCAACTGTTGTACTGCAAGAATTTTAAAAAATATACAATACCTATTTAGTCAGGAAATAGTCTATTTTCCTTAGATTGTCAAATAAGAAAAATGACAACAGCCAGTACAACAATAGCTGTCCAATATGAATGAATCAAAATTATACCTATTTTTCTGTCAGATCGGCAAAATATATATTTTTTGGTGTGCTGCAAAATTTTAGTAATTAGTTTATGTGAGCCATAAGATGAAAAAGTTTGAAAATTGCTGATAGAGGGTGGCACAGTATTGTGGTATTCTCCTGATGCTATTGCAAAGAACAAGGGGCTATAAGGAAGTTCAAAGTCCATAGTTAGTTTCCACTTTTGAAAAAGGAGTGCTTGCTTACCCCAGGGTGTGAGAGAAGGGAGAGCTATTGAGGATAAGATTTCTAGCTTCCTTGGAACTCCCACTTCCCCGTGGTATGGTTTGAGCCCCTTTTGGCTCTTTGTGACTAGAAAATCTGCATTGAGGCTCGACTTGTTTAATTTAGGGGAGTTTGTTTCCCTTGAAATTGTCACTTTAACTCTAGAATAGACTAATGATTGTTTTAGGGTACTCAGAGCTCCTTGATTATGAATCTGTCCCCTGAGCGGGCTTGATGGCTATATTGTAAGGTGATAAAGTACAGTCTGGCTCTGTCTGTACTGGAAACCATTCATCCGAATGCCCTATTCTTCTCTGTGGGTGGGGTTCTTTCCATTCCTGCCTGAATGAAAGCATTTAGCTGACTTCCTGATCATGCCCTGTCTTGTCCTTCATTTTTTCTTTGCCTTTCATTATTCTTTGCTGCAACTCAGCCCATCTTCCAGTTGTGTCTCTGTACAATCAAGGGCCACAAAGCTTTGTCTATGTTTGTTATTGGAAAGGAAACTTTATAAGCTGGAATTAGGAAAGGGGTTTAGGTTTCTTTGCTATATTCACAAGATTAGGGTGAGGAGTGGGGAAGCTGGGACGTGGGGAGACTTGGATCTAATAAAACACTCTAGATGAAGTATTTGCGGAAATGGAACTTTGGGTTGCTGACAGAACAAAAGTATTTGAGGAATGCTCTTGATTTGATAAATAGGTTATTTTTAGTTTGCAGAAAAAGTAGTTTCATCAGTTTAGTGGAATCTTGCAGTTGTGTTTGTAACCTAAACTAATCGGTTTAGGCTTGTGCCAGAAAAGTGTCAGGTAGCACGCTAATTTCCTCCTAACTTTTAGTACTGCTTGGTTTAACTCCTCCAGTCCTGTGGCTGGGCCTCAGGGCATTGGTTGGTAGTGTGGAGTAATTGGGGGAAAGGGGAGAGCTGCTGTTGCTTGAGATGTTCATGGAGGATACAGAACCTGTATGGTAGCCTTAGTGCATGCACTTGGGCTATAGATCTTTGCTGTAGGTGTAATGTGGTGCTTAATAGTGTTCCCTTTTGGAACACCAAGCATGACTTTGGGTGTAACTGCCTTAGAATTTGATAGGCTATTTTTCCAATTTACTTGGTACTCTTTATCCATCTCTTGGTTCTTGTTTTTTTTTACTCTACCTTGAGTGATTTTTATTGGATTTTAAGCTCTCAGGTTATCATTCATTCAGCATACCTTTATTGAGTGCCCACTCAAATGTGTGCCTGGCATCATGGTAGGTGCTGAGTGTCCTTTGGTGTTTGTTTTAGAGACTCTAGATTTTATATAGTATGTTAATTCTGTGGAAGAATGGCAACTTATTGATTACTTCAAGTATTCTTATTTTTAATTTTGGGTAGGGCAGTTTATATAAATTACTGGGTCAGTAAAACATGTTTAGTGGTCCATTCCAGTTTGGGTACTATATACTTATTTATGGGAGATAGACCTTCCTAAGATGTGAACTTTGCAGTGGTGTGGGGAAAATGATAGTACAAAGTATTGAAGAAAAAATAAAAACAAGTACAAACTAAGTCAGCTGTGTATAACTAACTACCTGAGTGCTACGTGGTCAGTAAGTTTTACAGCTCCCTGCTGGAGCAAGTTTTGCTTTTACAGTATTTCTTTAGCTTTACATAACAGAGCTGTTAGCCAGCAGCTTTTGAATGTGGCTGTTTGTAGTTTTGGGATTTTTTTTTCTCCGTGCCCTGGTCTTATTTTTTGGTTAAATAATGTGTATAACTGATTCTCATGGGAACAAGGAAAACTTAAGAGGTAGTCAGCTCAATAAAGTAAAACAGCTAGTGACTTTTGGAGAGGCCAGGGTCGTGGGGGTGGTGATGTTCCTGTTTCTCTTCCTGGGCACTGAAGAAAGAGGCTACAAATGAAAGTCCTCCTGGGGCCAGAACCAGGTGGAGGGCAGCAATGGGGGGAAAATGGGAAATATTTGTAATACTCTCAACAATAAAGATAAATTTAAAAAAATAAACAAAAATAAAAGTCCTCCTTTAGTTGCTTTCAGTATGCCTTAGGTCAGCAGATTATTTAAAATACAAGCCTCAGTTTCTTTACATATAAAATGGTTTGGTAATACCTCCTCATAGAGTTGTGAGGATTAATTGAGATTATGGTAATGAAAGCACTTTGTACTATGAAATGATGTATAAGCACTAGATATTATTAGGCAGTATATTATTTAGGGAGGAAGAGGCATAGACTTTTGAAGCCTCTGGTAGGATATTTCTAAGGAGCCTTTTTGATGATTCTGGGTATCCTAGAATCTGGACTTCCTTCAGTTGGTGTTAATAAGGAAAATAATATTATTCATTGTTATTTGAAAGAAGGGGTACATGTGGGAGATGAATTATTCTTTCTGATAAATCTATATAAGTATATCTATACTTTAAAAATATATTTTTAATTGATTTTTAGAGAGGAAGGGAGAGGGGGAAAGAGAGAAACATCAGTGAGAGAGAAACATCGACCAGCTGCCTCCTGGACACAGGGATCGAGCCCTCAATCCAGGCATGTGCCCTGACTGGGAATCAGCCAGTGACCTCTTGGTACATGGGTCGACATTCAACCACTGAACCACACTGACTAGGCAGTATATCTGTACTTATAAGAACATAAATAAGGCACTCCTCATCATTTTCAGATATTTAGCCATTGAGCATTTACTGAACTGTTACTATGGGCCATGTTCAGTGCATATGCTTGGATTCACAGCTGAATCCAAGCCTAATCCTGGTCTTTTAAGAGCTCAAGGTTTGTGGAGGGAGATAAACAAGTCGATAATTATAATTCAGAACTGTAAGTGCTATGCTAGAGGTAAACCTAGGGTCTTTCAAAAGGGCCTGTTCATACTTGATTCCTCTCAGCTTCCTCTCCACACTTTGTTTACATACTGAGAGATCTTGTTTACAAGCTGTGAGGCCTAGAGAAGTGAAGCAGTTTGCCTAACATGACCGTAGCTAGTCAGTAGTAAAGCTAGAATTGAAATCCGAGTTGTCATACTGCTCACTGTCTCTTAGTTCCATCAGTACCAACCTTGACTTTTCCTCCCTGGCCCTAAATCCTTATTCTTTTCAGAGGTGCCTCCCTCCCTGCTCCACCATCTTTTCAAGTTTCTGTTCTTATTACCTTGTCTCAAAGTTACTATTGCAATAGAATAGAAGTAGAAAGACCTGGGAGTCTTATGTTTGAGCTTATTAAGGTAGAAGAATGGTTCTTAACAATGGCTGCACATTAGAATGGCTTTTAGTGCTTTTATAGAGTACTGATACCTAAGATTCTGATTTTTTTCTTCCATATTTGTTTATACGTTATTGAGATATATCTTACAGTATAATACATAAATTTTTTAGAAATGAATTTTTACATATACAGTCATGTGAAGACTACTCACATCAAGATATACATGAGGTCAAGATATAGAACATTTTCAGAATTCCAGGATGCTCCCTCATGCTTATTCCTCATTGATACTGGCTGTTCAAGTAACCACTTATTCTGCCTTCTATCTCCATTAATTAGTTCATCTGTTCTTGAGTTGCATGTAAATAGAATCAAATAGCATGCACTCTTTTGGGTCTGGAGTTTTTATTTAACATTTACCTGGATTTCATCCATGTTGTGTGTAGTAGTATGTAACATTTCATTGTTTGGAAGTAGCACAATTATTTATTCACTGTTTATGGATAATTGGGACAGTTATAGCTCTATGACAAAGCTGCCATGAACATTCTTAGTCTTGTCTATGTCTTTTGGTGGACATATACAAGAGTGGAATTGCTGGGTCATATGTCCAGCTTTGGGTAGATACTGACAAATAGTTTTGTGGTTGTACTAGGTGTCAGCATTAAAAGTTTTTTATTATGGCCCTGGCCGGTTTGGCTCCGCGGTTAGAGCATTGGCCTGCGGTCTGGAGAGACCCGGGTTCGGTTCTCGCTAAGGGCACGTATCTCGGTTGCAGTTTGTCCCCGGCCCTGGTTGGGTGGCAACCACTCGATGTGTCTCTCTCACGTTGATGTTTCTCTCTCTCTCTCTCTCTCTTTCTCTCACTCTCTCCCCCTTCCACTCTATCTGAACAAAATATCGAAAAATGTCCTCGGGTGAGGATAAAAAATAAATAAATAAATAAATAAATAAAAGTTTTTTATTATGAAAATTTCAAACCGTCACAAAACAAAGAAGGCTAATACAGTGAACCTACATATATCTAGATTCAGTAATTTTCAAGATTGTGCTACATTTGCTTCATTCCTTTTTTCCCTTGTTTGTTGAAGAATTTTAAAGCAAATCCAAGATAGTCATTTTTACCCCTACACACTTCTGTATGCATATTTAAATTGGACATTTTCTCACATAACTAAATGCCATTATCAAATTTGATGAAATTAACAAATCTTTTTTTTTTTTTTATCCTCACCTGAGGATATTTTTCTATTTCTCTTCAGATAGAGAGGGAGGGAGAGAGAGAGAAACATCGATATGAGAGAGACACATCAATTGGTTGCCTCCCACATAACCCCAACCAGGGCCAGCGATGAACTGCAACCGAGGTACATGCCCTTGGCCGGAATCCAACCCATGGCTCATTGGTCCTCAGACCAATGCTCTATTGCTGAGCCAAACTGGCCAGGATAACAAAATCTTTAATAGTCTAATTCCTAGGTCATAATAAAATTTCCCGATTGTCTAAAAAATGTCTGCAGTTAGAATACGGATCCATCCAGAGTCCACAGGGTAAGAGCAGTTTCTCTTCCCCTGCTCCCCCTTTTTAATATCATTGACTTGTTATAAAAATCGAGTCAGTTGTCTGATAGTAGTAATATTTTTGAAAGCTCCCTAGATTTTTCTATTAATTAACCAGAGTTGAAAACTCTCAGATAGAGTGTATCTTAAGACTATTCTTAAAGGGAAGGTGAAAGGTAGGTAATAGAATATAAATAATTTGTGGGTGATAGAAGCTATCATCTGAGGACTTTACTCAGTAAAACTTATATGCCTAAACTGGTCAAAGGTAGGCCTCTGTGTGTAGATATAATATAACAATAGTCATGTTTTTAGTGTACACAGGGCTTTCACATACGTTATTTCATTTGATTTTTACAGTCTTATAGTCAGGACATATTGTCATTTCTACTTCCCAAATGAGGAAACTTTGCAGAATTAAAGCAATTTTACAAGGGTCACAGAACCAGTAAATCAGAGAGACAAGACTGGGACTCAGGATTCTATTGTCCTTTGTACTGCCCAGTATGTGTGTGAGTGTGAGTACTGTTTTGTTTTCAGTACAGAAGACATTGACTTGAGACTTGTTGTTCAGCATGACTTACTAAAAGAATGAGATAAAGAGACACAGCCATAGCTACAGGATGGAACTCAGATGAAGGCAGACATAGGGAACCTGGCAGGGAGCCTGACCATTTTTTCTGACTCCAGTATCCTCCCTGCCTTTTCAGATTTTGCTTGGTTACACCTCTGGTCCCACCCACCCACTTCTCTTAGTATTTCTTAAAAAAAAAAAATTTTTTTTGTTGTTAATCCTCACCGAGGATATTTTTCCATTGATTTTTAGATAGGGAGGGAGGGCAGGAGGGGGGGAGAGAGAGATGGAGATCTATGTGAGAGAGGCACATCGATTGGTTGCCTCCCACACAATCCCAACCAATATCCAGGATTGAACCTGCAACCCAGATATGTGCCCTTGACCGGGAATTGAACCCTCAGCCCTTCCATCTGCAGGTCGACACTCTAACAGTTGATTCAAACAGGCCATGGCTCTTAGTTTTGTTTTTTTTTTAAATTTTTTTGCCTTGATTTTTAGAGAGAAAGGAAGGGAGAGGAAGAGAGAGAGAGAGAAGCATTGATGAGAGAACCTCGATTGGCCGCCTCCTGCATGCCCTCTCACATTGGGCCCACAATCTGAGCATGTGCCCCCGACTGGGAATTGAATTAGCGACCTCTTGGTGCATGGGTTGATGCTCAACCATTTAGCCACACTGGCTGGGCTCTTAGTATTTCTTTAAAATAATTTCTGCTGGAACTGGGCAAGTTAATTTCGCAAGGTTTCTTTCTCAAGGGAAAGTGAAATGAAATAAAAATTTGCAAGGGCTCAGTTGGTGTAGCTCAGTGGTTGAGTGTCGACCCATGCACCAAGAGGTCACTGGTTTGATTCTGGGTTGGAGCACATGCCCAGGTTGTGGGCCCAATCCCCAGTGTGGAGCATGAGAAGGCGGCCAGTCGATGTTCTCTCTTATTGATGTTTCTATCTCTTTCTCCCTCTACCTTCATCTCTCTAAAAATCAACAGAGGAAAAAAAAAGCAAGGAATATAAGGCTTAATCAAAATGATGATGATAAGAAAACTGAACATGTATAGAATATATTTTATGCCAGGCCTTATGTACTTAGGCACTTATTGAATATTTTCATATAACCCTTCTATCAGCCCCATGAAGATATTAAAGTTTTTGTATACACTTGAAGAAACTGAGATTGTGATGTCTAAGCTATTATAGTGAGGACCCAGATTCCGTAGCTTCTGAGACCATGTGTGCTCTTTTCATTATAATATGTCGTCTGGGCAGTAGTCAGGGAAGAGAGGGAGTGTGGAATAGAGACAAAGGGAAATTCTCTATAGAGGCCATGAGATGGAAAGAAACTTCTTACTAGGAGTAGAAATAACAATGACTCCTTCAAAATGGGCTTTGAAATTAAAATGGCAGCAGAAAACCTTTATAACTCAGGTCTTCTAGTAGATACAGCTCTGTATTTATTCTGTTTGTGACAGCACCAAGGGAAAGTATATAGAAGGGCATTTTTATCTTCCACTGTCATAAGGGAGATGTCTGTATAAACACACAAGACTTCTAGATCAATACTGTGGGCATTTACAAATCAGTCCAAGGGAAGTGGTCATCTAAGCTGGATGTGAGGATAAAAGGTTTTGGAAACTTTGGATGACTTGAGATTACTAGGAATTATAGCTCGTACATGTTGCAGTTCTAGGATGGTACCCCCATTAAACAGACAGAACTTTTCTACAAAGCTGTCTGTATTAATTGTTTCATTCCACTTACTCGGTTAGCTCCAGATTGGCTTCTGCCCTTATCATTTCACTGTAACACCTTACAGTAAGGTCACTGATGTCCTCCGTGAAGCTGAATTCAACAGACATTTTTAGTCTTTAATTTTCTCAGTGAAGCTGACACTTTTGACCACTCCTTCCTTTTAGAAACTCTCTTCTCTTAGCTCCAGTGACATAACAGTGTCCTATTCTTCCTCCAATTTTTCTGTTGTTTTTACAGGCTCATCCTCCCTTCTATAGCTATTAAATGTTCTACTGTTCAGGCCCTTCTCTCTTCTCATAGTTGGTACTCTCTCTGGGTGATCTCATCCACCTCACTGGCTTTAGTAACCACACCTCTGTTCATGTGACTCATAGATTTATGTCTCCATCCCAGATCATTCCCCTGTGCTACAGACCCATCTTTTGTCAGCCAGGCACTGTTCTAGGTACTGGGGATATAGTGATAAACTAGATAGAAAATGGGAGTAGGTGTAGGGAGGAGGAGACAAGCAATAAACAAATAGACAAAATACCAGACAGGGTTAAGTGCTAATAAGGTGAGCATGTTATGTTAGGGGTGGTATGTTAGAGGTTGAGAGGTACTTTATATTGGCTGGTCAAGTGTTTACAGAGGTGGTAAAATGTAAACTTACCCTTCAATGGCAAAAAGGAGCCAGGTGTACAAAGTGATTGACCAGTGCAAAGGTCCTAAGGCAAGAATGAACACAGTGTGTACAAGAAACAGGAAGTAAGGAGAGGACCTGGTAGGGGATTAGGGCAGAGAGGTGGTTAGGGGTCAGATCATGTAGGGCTTTGGAGGCTATGACGAGGACTTTATTTTATTTTATTTTTTTATCCTCACCCGAGGACATTTTTCGATATTTTGCTCAGATAGAGTGGGAGGGGGAGAGAGAGAGAGAGAAACATCGACGTGAAAGGGAAACATCGAGTGGCTGCCACCCACAAGACCCAACCAGGGCTGGGGACAAACTGCAAACGAGGCATGTACCCTTAGCAGGAACTGAACCCAGGTCTCTCCAGACCGCAGGCCAGCACTCTAACCGCTGAGCCAAACCGGCCAGGGCTATGATGAGGACTTTAGATTATTCTAAGGAAAGGGAAAGCTGTTAGAAGTATTTTTTTGTTTGTTTGTTTGTTTGATTTTTTATCCTCACCTGAGGACATTTTTCCATTTTTTTGTTCAGATAGAGTGGGAGGGAGAGAGAGGGAGAGAGAGAGAGAGAGAAACATCGATGTGAAAGGGACACATCGAGTGGCTGCCACCCGCTCGACCAACCAGGGCCGGGGACAAACTGCAACCGAGGTATATGCCCTTAGCGGGAACCGAACCCAGGTCTCTCTGGACCGCAGGCTGACTCTCTAACTGCTGAGCCAAACCGGCCAGGGCTGTTTTGTTGCTTTTAAGCAGGATAGAGTCTTGATCTGGTAAAAATTTTTTAAATCTAATTGGACTGTTTGGAGAGTGGTCTATAGAGGGACAGTTAGTGGTCTATATAGGGACAGGGAGGCTTAAGGAGGCTATTATAGTAGGTAGGGTGAGAGTTTAGTAGCTTGGTCTATGGTGATTAACAGAGAGCAGAGGGACAGATTCAAGAAAATTTGGAAGTAAAGTTGATAGCACTTGCTGATGGATTTCCATGTGGCTTGTGAGGGAAAGAAACATTCAAAATGATTCCCGACAATTGGCCTGGACAATTCGATGAATGGTGGTGCTGTGAACTGAGATAGGGGAAGATTTGAAGAAGAATGGGTTTGGGGAGAGGGTTGGAAGGTAAATACCATCGAGAATATGTGGGTATGTGATGTCAGTTAGACATCTGTGTAGAGATGTCAGATGGGCTGCTGGATATGCTTTTGGAGTTCAGGGTGATGAGTGCCGGAGATACAAATTTGGAAGTCATTGATATTAAAAGTCATTGGACTGGATGAGGTTACCTAAATATGGGGAGGGTACCAATAAGGAAAAGAGGTCCTAGGACTGGCCCTGGTCAAGCAGAGAAGGAGCCAGCATAGAAGACTAGGATGAGCCAGTGGAGTAGGAAGGAAATCAGGAAAGGGTGATGTCCTGGAACCAAAGAAGAAAGTGTTTTGATGGAGCAAGAGTAGTTATTTGTGTTAAATGCTATTTAGAGGTTAAAGAAGTGACCACAGACTTTGGCAACATTGAGACCTTTGACTGATGAGCAGTTTTAGTGGGACATTGAGAGTAGAAACCTAATTGTAGTGAACTGAAGGAATGAGAGGTAAAGAAATGAAGAGTATAGACAACTCTCTCTCTCTCTTTTTTATCCTCACTTGAGGACATTTTTACATATATCTTCAGATAGAGCAGGAGATAGAGAGGGAGGGAGGGAGAGAGAGAAACATTGACTGGCTGCCACCCACATGACCCCAACTGTGGCCGGGGAAAAACGTCAACCAAGGTACGTGCCCTTAGCGGAAACCGAACCCAGGACTATCCGGTCCGTGGGCTGACGCTCTAACTGCTCAGCCAAACTGGCCAGGGCTAGACAACTCTTTTTAAGAGGTATTGCTGTAAAGATAAGCAGATATGTAGAGGTGTTGGGGCTGAAGTAGCTAGGAGATGTGGGATCAAGAGATTAATTATTTCTGTTTTTTGTTTGTTTGTTTTTGAAAGATGGGCAATTCTAGAATCCTGATTCTCAAATGTGGCCTCTGGATCAATCAGGGAACCTGTTGGAAATACAGAATCTCAGGTCCCACCCCAAACCTACTGAATCAGAATCTGCATTTTAATGAGATCCCTAGCTGCTTCGTATGCACATTCAAGTTTGAGAAGCACTGTTCCAGAGGGTGGCTTCTCAAGCTATCTGTGATGCAGGACCAATTAATTTTCTCTTGATCTGTCTGGGACCACTATGTCTGATTTGTATGTAGCTAACTCCACCTGTGACTTACTGTGTGAGTTCGTCAACACTCTTACTGGTTTAGACCCTGTTTGAGAAGTTCACTGATCATCTGCTTGGATGTTGCAGCAGTGTCATCTTGCTACACAAATGTCTAAATGCTTACTCTCAATTTCTGTACTTCTAATGGTAACAGTTTGTGGTTTGTGGACCACACTTCAAGTAGCATGCTTGTATGCTGATGGGCATGAGTTAAAGAGAAAAAAATGAAGATGTAAGAGAGAGTGGGGATAATTGCATATGAAGGTAAGAGGGAATTGGATCCATATTAGATAGGAAAGGTTGTACTTTATATACCAACAAAGACTCTTTATTCTAACAGTAGGGAAAGATTGCTGATGTGCTGTTAGATTTGGAGTTAGGAAGATGATGGTATGAATGTTGCATCTTGGTGACAAGGTTATTAGCTGATAGGGGCTGGAAGTTTATTGAGAGAAAGATGTGAAAGTCATTTTGGAGAGTGGGAAAGTGAATCAACTAGGGGAAATGTAGCAGGATTGTTGGCAGCATCGAGGGACCTGTTTGAAATTTGTAGTGATAAATTTAAAATACCAGTTGAAGAAGAGCATTTGAAATCTTGTTCCCTGGCATATGTCATCAGTATGGCTCAAATAAACTTTTAAAAAACATTATTAATTTATTTTTATTACAAATGTTTCTCCTTTTCCCTCCATTGACACCCTCCTCCTCAAATAAACTCATATAAAAAAAGAAAAAAGCCAATCAATGTAGTTGTATTTTCTCTAGAGACATGATTTAGTTTATAACTTAGCTGTTTTGATATAGGCCTGGAGAGGTTGTTAGTTTGGTTTCCTGAGGATTGAAGTTTTACTAGTTGAATATGAAGAAGAGGTGGGGAGGGTAAGTGAATGAAAGGTTTTTGCATGGGACTGATTATGAGGAAAGTGAGAACATGAAGGGGAGGGCATGTAATTCCATTAAATTACTTCTTTTCTCTTATAACATGTGGATAAAAAACCTGTTGCACAGAGTTGTTACAAAGATTAATTCACATAAAGTGCCTAGAAGGGTGCCTGTGCCTGGTACATAGTATGTGCCCTCTGTGCACCCAGGATTGTTAGCTGTTATTTCCATCATCTTTCCTGGACCACAGAACTGGCCTCCTTGCTGATCTCTTGGCATCATTCTTACCTCCTTCCATGTATTGTCCATACTGAGGCCAAATTGATCTTTTTGAAATGTACACATTTTACCCTTATTTAACACTTAAATGACTTCCTATAGCTCTTTGGATAAAGACCCAATTTGTAGTTTGTAGTTCGGCTTTCAAGGGCCTGCATGGTGTGGCTCTCTCTATACCTCTTCTCATGCGGCTACTTGACCTTCCTTCTTTGGTCACACAGATATAGTTTAGTTCCTCAAGCTCACCATGCTTCCTCTTCTATTTAGAATGTTCTCACCACTAGTGGGAGCCTTCTTAGGTCTCCCCGAGTGAGTAAGTTTCTATTAATTGTATTTCATATATTTTATATTTAATAGTATGATCTTTCATCAATGTTTTTGTGTTACACTCTACAGCAAATGCCATGAAAACAGGTCTCCCTACTCACTGTTTTATCCCCATTGTTTAACCTCAGAGCTTGATGCACCGTAGGCAGTCAGTATTTAATGAATGAATGAACAAATGAACTTATCAGTTTTATGTTTGTGATGTTTGGGCTGTGGATCAGGAGTGGCTTTCTTGAGGGTAAGATCTGAGAATAATTCCTTAGAGAGGTGGTATAATGGAGAGGAGAAAGCAAAATTTGGGGCACAAATACCTAGGGGAGAATCCACTTGTCAGCTTCCACTTATCAGCTGTGTGATTTTGAGCCTTTTATTTCTTCCTTTTTTATAAAGTAGACAGTATTATTTACCTGATAGAGTTACTGTGAAGATTAAATTAGGTAATAAAAGCACTTTTGGTTCCTTTCTCCTAAGGGTAATTGCTGTTCAACTACATTTGCCATCACCTGCTTTTATCCTTATGGCCCCTTGATATTCTACTCATAGACTTCTAGAGGTTAAAGGGAGGCAGCATATTTTTTTTGATTCAGCCAGCTTTCTTAAAGCAGGTGAGTAACCCATAATTTTAGACATGTGGTTCTGTTGCTAAAGCCCACAAACATGGACCAATTGCAAGGAGGCCTAGTCTCAATTATAGACTACTTGTTAGAAAAAGAAACAGTAGAGCCAGGTGGCAGTCCTTGAGGGCCTGCTTTTAAATAGCTACCCTAATCTCAAGCTAGTCTTATCAGTTGTTTATTAATAGTGCTTCCAAAGTGCTTGAGAGTTCTTAAATCCTTTCCTTCCAATTCCAGTTTTGCTTATACTCTTGGTTCTTTGTTAGGTAAGGTTTCTTTAATAAGGTGAAGAAAAAAAAACCCTAAAGCTTAGAGATGGAATTACTGGATTCTACTCCTGTCTCTGTTTCTAGTTTTCTAAAAAGGTCATAAGTCTTGTCCAGCCTGTGTGGCTCAGTGGATTGAGTGTTGTTTCATGGATTGAGAGGTCCTGGTTTGATTCTTGGTCAGGGCACATGCCTGGGTTGTGGCTGGATCCCCAGTATGTAGAGGGTGTGCAGGAGGCAGCTGATATCCCCCCCCCCTTTCTCTCTCACTAAAAAGTCAATAAAAACATATTAAAATAAATAAATAAATAAATAAATGGGTTACAAGTCTTTTAGTCTGTTTGCTCATCTGTCATATGGGTTGGGGGAAGATAATATCTGCTTTTTGTTTTCTTTTAAATCCTCACCCGAGGATGCCCAGCCAGTGTGGCTCAGTGGTTGAGCGTCAACCCATGCAACAAGAGGTCGCTGGTTCAATTCCCAGTCAGGGCACATGCCCAGGTGGTGGGCCCAATCCCCAGTGGAGGGCGTGCAGGAGGCGGCCAGTCGATGTTCTCTCTCATTGATGTTTCTACCTCTCTCTCCCTCTCCCTTCCTCTCCCCGAAATCAATGAAGAAAAAAAAAATCCTCACCTGAGAACATTTTCATTGAGATTTAGCGAGAAGAGAAGGGGTGGGGGGAGAGAGAGAGAAACATTAATCGATTGGCTGCCTCCCACATACACCTTGACAGGAGTTGGGGGTTGAACCCACAACCTAGGCATGTGCTCTGACCAGGAAACAAACCCGAGACCCTTTGGTGTAGGAATGACACTCCCACTGACCAAAGCACACCAGCCAGGGTAAGAGCATCTGCCTTTTCATCCCAAGAGTTACATAGATAAAAAAGTTACCCTGGGAGAAATAGAAATAAAGTAAAAGACATTATTTTAGCAGTCCTTCATTATAAATAGGTATTGAAATGGCTATTAACACAATTTTTGGAATTAGTAAGACTATAAATTAATTACTAAATAATTATAATTAAGTGTAATTATTAATTATAAATTTATTATTTAAGAAACTTGAATAGTTGTATAACCCTGAAATATTATAATGAATCAAATGAATTGGCATGTCTCCATGTCTACCTTTTGAGACTGCCCATTATTTATGGTTTCTTTGAGGGCAGATGGAGATAGCATGGATAAAAATGTCATACATACTGTTTTTTAAATAATGATTTTTCAATTACAGTTGATGTACAGTATTATATTACATTTATGTAACTCAAAACTATCTGACACCATACATAATTATTACAATATTATTGACTATATTCCCTATGCTATAATTCACATCCCCATGACTGTTTTGTAACTACTGATTTGTACTTTTTCACCTATCCCCTCAACCCCCCTCCCCTCTGGCAACCATCAAAATGTTCTCTGTATCTATGAGTCTGCTTATAGTCTGCTTTTTTGTGTATTTTATTTTTTAAATATGTTTACTTTTAAATACATTTTTATTGATTTTTTTTAAAGAGAGAGTAAGGGAGAGAGAGATAGAAAGAAACATTGATGTGTGAGAGAAACATTGATGGATTGGCTGCCTCCTCCATGCCCCACACTGATGATCGAGCTACAAGGATAAAAGCAGGTAATGGCAAATGTAGTTGAACAGCAATTACCCTTAGGAGAAAGGAACCAAAAGTACTTTTATTACCTAATTAAATCTTCATAGTAACTCTATCAGGTTGAGCCCAAAACCCAGGCATGTGCCATGACCTGGAATCGAACTGGTGACTTCTTGGTGTATGGAACAATGCTCAACCAACTGAGCCGTACCAACCAGCCGTACCAACCAACTGAGCCGTACCAACCAGGGCTATTTTGTTTTTAGATTTCACATGTAAGTGAAATCATGTGGTAATTTGTCTTTCTGGGACTTATTTCACTCAGTGTAATACCCTCTAGGCTCAATCTTGTTGTTGCAGATGGCAAAATTTCATTCTTTTTTTATGGCTGAGTCATATTTCACTGTATATGTGCATTACTTCTTCTTTATCCATTCATCTGTCAGTGGACACTTAAGTTGCTTTCGTATCTTGGCTATTGTGAATAATGCTCCAATGAACATATGGATGCACATGTCTTTTAGATTTAGTGTTTTGGGTTCCTTTGGATAAATACCCAGAAGTGGAATTGCTAAGTCCTTGTCTCTCTCTCTTTTTCAAAAAGAATTTTTATTGATTTTTTTAGAGAGAGAAGAAGGGAGAGGGAGAGAGAGAAGCACTGATGTAAGAGTGAACATCGACCAGCTGTGTCCTGCACACCCCATACCCGATTGAGCTGGCAACCTTTTGGTGCAACCAACTGAGCCACACCAGCGAGGACCCTTCATTGTCTCCTGTTATGGCCTTTATTTTAAAGTCTCTTTTGTTTGGTAAAGTATTTTGTCTGCTACCCTAACTTTTATTTATTTATTTTCCATTTCTCTTTTCATGAAATATCTTTTTCCATCCCTTTACTTTGTTACTTTCAATCTGAAGTGAGTCTCTTATAGACAGCATTTGTAAGGGTCTTGTTTTATCCATTCAGCCACTTCTGTCTTTTTAAAATTTAATTTTTAGAGAGAGAGGAAGGGAGAAGGAGAGAGAAAAACATTGATATGAGAGCGAAACTTCTATTGGCTGCCTCCTGCATGCCCCCTACCTGGGATTGAGCCTTCAACTGGGCATGTGCCCTGACTGGGAATTGAACTGGAAACCTTTCAGTGCATGGGACAATGCCCAACCAACTGAACCACATAGGCCAGGGCCAGCCACCTCTTTCTTTTTTTCTTTTTTTGGTTGATCCTCACCCAAGGATATTTTTCCATTGATTTTTAGAGAGAGAGACAGAGAGAGAGAGAGAGAAAGAAAGAGAAAACATCTGTGTGAGAGAGACACATTGGTTGTCTTCCACAACTCCAACTGGTGCCGGGGATCAAGCCTACAACTCAGGTATATGCTCTTGACCAGGTATCGAACCCATGACCCTTTGGTTCTCGGGCCAGTGCTCTGACTGCTGAGTCATATCAGCCTGGGCTCACCTCTATTTTTTGATTGGATCATTTAATCTATTTGCATTTAAAGTAATTATTGATAGATATGTATTTATTGCCATTTTATTATTCATATTTATTATTTTTCTTCTTAAAGAAGACCCTGTAACATTTCTTGTAATACTGGTTTGGTGGTGATGAACTCCTTTAGTTTTTTCTTGTCTGGGAAGCTCTTTATGTGTCTTTTGATTCTAAATGATGGCTTTGCTGAATAGAGTATTTTTGGTTGTAGGTTCTTGCTTTGCATCACTTTGAATATATTGTACCAATTCCTTCTGACCTGCAAAATTTCTGCTGAGAAATCAGCCGACAGTCTTACGGGAGCTGCCTTGTAGGTAACTAACTGATTTTCTCTTGCTGCTTTTATCTTTCTCTCTTTGGTTTTACATAACCTTTGCCATTTTAATTATGATGTGTCTTGGTGTGATCCTCTTTGGATTCATATAGTTTGTGTGGGATCAGGTCTCAGAGAATCATTAGGGAGGGGCAGGGTGAACAGAGTTTAGCCAGGTTGGTAGAGACTCAGATCTGGCCCCTGCCTGCCAGTTCTGTGTGGTGAGGGTTTAGCAAAGGAACAATGACTTCTGTCAGCACTTGTCTGGGAGAAAACTGTCCCTCCATCCCTTGCCTGAAAGCCAGACAATTCAGTTTCTCCTCATATGCCCCTAGCACCTTTGGAGCTGCTTCCCAGTGCCGGAGCTCAGAGTGAGTGAGTCTGAGTATGCCCATGCACAGGCCCTTTGAGAGGAACTGCCTGGGACTACAGAAGCTCTCTGCCTCACTCAGCCACAATCTCTGCTGGTTTTCACAAGTTAAGGGGACTTCTCTTCTGAGCACTGGAACCCTTGGCTGAGGAGCCCAGTGTGGGACTGGGACCCCTCACTTCTCAGGAAGGACCTCTGGAGCTGCGTTTGAGATATCCCTCCTTAATTTCTTTTTTTCCTTAAATTCTCACCCGAGGACATTTTTCCATATATCTTCAGATAGAGTGGGAAGGAGGGAGGGAGGGAAGGAGGGAGGGAGGGAGGGAGGGAGGGAAGAAGAAGAAGAAGAAAAGAGAGAGAGAGAGAGAGGGAGAGGTGAGAGAGAGGTGAGAGAGACACATTGATGATCCCAACCGGGGCCAGGGACGACCTGCAACTGAGGTATGTGCCTTTGCCAGAATCAAACCTGCAACTCTTTGGTCCGCAGACTGTTGCTCTACCGCTGAGCCAAACCGACCAGGACATCCCTCCTGATTTTTAACCACCACATGTGGGTTTGGGACCAGCCAGTTCCATGTCGCCACCCCTTCTACAAGTCTGGATGTGGCATCTACTGTATATCTTTAGTTACAGGACTTCTGTTCAGCTAGATTTCAGGTGGTTCTCAATTATGGTTGTTCTGTAGTTTAGTTGTAATTTTGATGTGGCCATGTTTACCTACTCCACTATCTTGACAGGAAACTCAAGATGTCATATATATTGTTATTTGAAAAGACCTTAGATATCATTTCATCTGACTTTTTTGTTCCCTTGATGAAACAGACCCAGAGGGTGTAAAAAAAGACTTTTCCTGAGGTCTGACAGCATGTTAGTGGTAGAACTCCCGGTTCAAGGTTTTTTACCCTTAGTGGGCACCTCTTTTTCAGTTTTCCACTTTAGTCAGAAAAGAACACTTGCTATGGATTCTCTTCCCTTGTGGGCAGGTTGGGTGGTAGGTGGGAGATAACAAAAGGCAGGGCTTATAGAAATTGACATGTCTAATGCAGCTTATATTTATTCCGCCACTTTTACCTAGAGTGTTCTTAACTCCAACATGAAGTGACTTGAATGTGGGAAGCTGGTCAATGATGACTTTCAGATTAGTTACTTTTACCAACATAGGTGACACTGGGTTGGTTCTCAGCAGGAGCTAGCACTGGTTAGCCCCAGCCAGACCCAGTGATTGATTGGTCCCACCCTATCCTGCTGTCAGCCTGTTTACTAGGCTGGCTTTTTGGTAAAGAAATTGTATAGGGCAGAAAAAAACCTTTAATATCTCTTCTGGCTTTTTTTTTCTGAACAATCCTGAGGATGCTATTTCAGCAATTAAAGGGGGAGAAAAACCGTTTCCTGCTTCTCAATATACACAATGGGGCACTAGATTTGATTTCCAGGACTTTGGATATTATTAGCTATTTCAGGTTTAAATTTTTACTGTACTCTCTCATTTTCCACCTTTAAACTTTCTTCTTTGCTTATATCTAGGTAACTTCGGGAGGTTAATTAGTAGATGAGGTGTAGTCAGTCCAACAGAATTGTAGGTAATGGTTTCTCTGGGATCCCTAGTCATTCTGGTTCTCTCTGAGATAAATTTTTCTGGTAACAGAAAGTAAAGTTATCATTGTGTACACTTGGCTGAAGGGTCTGAGCGGTGGTTCTAGAGATTGCAGATGACCCAGAGTTATTTCGGGTAATATCTATTGATCTGTCTTTAGGTTTCAGTGACTCTTATCTGTCAAGTCCATTCTGTTCTTAAGCCCATTCAGAATTTTGAAAAATTTAGATACTGCTTTTCTGCTCTAAAATTGCCATTTTGGAAATGTATATTTGAAGCTTATATAATCTTGTTAATTAATGTCACCCCGGATAAATTTAATAAAAAGGAAAAAAATAAAATTGCCACTTGAAAAAATTTTCAGTTTCTCTGCTTAGTTATAATAACTGCTTTAGTATCCTTGTCTGGTAATTCCAACATCTGGGTCATTTTGGAATTGCCCTTTGCTGATTGTCTTTTCCCTTGCAAAGGGATTTAATTTCTAGTTCTTCGTGTAATTTTGGTTTCTACCCTGAAGATAAATGAATATAAATGTTATATTATAGAGACTCTGGCTTCTTTTGGTGTTTTCATTTTAGTAGGCAATTAACTTGGTTAGAACAACAAACTCTGTTTTACCTGTGGTAGGTGGCAGTTCAAATCTCAGTCTAGTTCTTTTGTCCTGTGCTGAGGTTCTTGGCTTCTGCCTTGTACATACATGGTTTAAGTGTCAGCTAGAGATTTGGGCAGAGTTTATACAGAGAACCTGGGATTCTCCTTTTGTGGCTTTCTTTCTTTGCTTCTTTCTTTCGTTAATTCTCTACTGGAGGATATTTTTCCATTGATTTTCAGATAGCGTATGGGGTGGGGGGGAGAAATATCGATATGAGAGAGACACATACGACTGGTTGCCTCCTGCATGACCCCAACCAGGGCTAGGGATTGAACCCACAACCGAGGTTCAATGTGCCCTTGACCAGGAATTGAACCCATGACTCTTTTTTTTTTTTTTAATCCTCACCCGAGGACATTTTTCTATTTTTTGTTTAGATAGAGTGGGAGGGAGGGAGGGGGGAGAGAGAGAGAGAGAGAGAGAGAGAGAGAGAGAGATCGACGTCAAAGGGACACATTGAGTGGTTGCCATCCTCACGACCCAACCAGGGTCGGGGACAAACTGCAACCGAGGTACATGCCCTTAGCCGGAAACGAACTCGGGTCTCTCTGGACTGCAGGCCGACACTCTAACCACTGAGCAAAACCGGCCAGGGCGAACCCATGACTCTGGTTTTCAGGCTGACGCTCTGACTGCTGAGTCAAACCAGCCAGGACTTGTGGCTTTTTCTTTTATTTTCTTTTTTTTTTTATCCTCACCCGAGGACATTTTTCCATTTTTTGTTCAGATAGAGCGGGAGGGAGAGAGAGGAAGAGAGAGAGAGAGAGAGAAACATCGATGTGAAGGGACACATCGAGTGGCTGCCACCCGCACGACCAACCAGGGCCGGGGACAAACTGCAACCGAGGTACATGCCCTTAGCGGGAACCGAACCCGGGTCTCTCTGTACCGCAGGCCAATGCTCTAACCGCTGAGCCAAACCGGCCAGGGCTTGTGGCTTTTTCTTGCTTCTTGTTATCTGTGGCTGCTCTGGGCTCTGTCTTTGGTTTCTGTAGGCAGAAAGCCTCGGGTTTTTATTTATTTTTTTCTTAAATTTTTATTTGTTGGTTGATTTTAGAAAGAGAGGAAGGGAGAGAGAGCGCGCGTGAGAGAAAGAAACATTGACCTATTGCTCCACCCATTTATGATATTCACTGGTTGACCCCTGTATGTGGGGTATTGAACCCGCAACCTAGGGTTTGTTTTTTTAATTAGAACTTTAGGTAGTTGTTTACATTTTTTTATTCAGTTTATAGTTGTCATCTCTGGGAAGATTATACTGGAAGCAGAATCCCCTACTAACATTTTTATCTATTATCGAAGTGTTTTGGGAACAAAAATATGTATTTAAGAGAGCTTTAATTTTCAGCAGTCAAATGAGGATGGATTGATGGATTTTTTTTGTTGTCGTTAGTTTATTTTTTAATCCTTACGTGAGGATATGTTTTTTTTTAAATATTTTATTATTTTTTTTTTAATCCTCACCCGAGGACATTTTTCCATTTTTTGTTCAGATGGGGGGGGGGGGACACATTGACGTGAAAGGGACACATCGAGTGGGTGCCACCCGCACGGCCAACCAGGGCCGGGGACAAACTGCAACCGAGGTACGTGCCCTTAGTGGGAACTGAACCCTGGTCTCTCTGGACTGCAGGCTGATGCTCTAACTGCTGAGCCAAACTGGACAGGGCTTAAATTATTTTTATTAATTTATTTTTGTTACAGAGGTTTCTTCTTTTTGCCCCACTGACACCCTCCTCCCAGTCTTCCCCCCTCCCCGCCCCCAGCTTTGTTGTCTGTGTCCATTGATTATGCATACATGCATGTAAGTTCTGTAGTTTATCTCTTCTCTCCCTCCCACCTCCTCTTCTGAGGTTTGTCAGTCTGTACCCTACTTCTATGTCTTGGTCTCTTTTGTTTTGTTTTGTTTTGTTTTTTTTAATCTTCACCTGAGGACACTTTTCCATTTTTTGCACAGACAGAGTGGGAGGGAGAGAAAGGAAGGGAGAGAGAGTGAGAAACATCGACGTGAAGGGACACATCGAGTGGCTGCCACCCGCACGACCAACCAGGGCCGGGGACAAACTGCAACCGAAGTACGTGCCCTTAGCGGGAACCGAACCCGGGTCTTTCCGGGCCACAGGCCGACGCTCTAACCGCTGAGCCAAACTGGCCAGGGCGTCTTGGTCTCTTTTGTTCATCAGTTTGTTTTGTTCATTATATTTCACAAATAAGTGAGATCATGTGTTATTTGTCTTTCTCTGCTTGGCTTGTTTCACTTAGGATAATACTCTCCAGGTCCCTTCATGTCATCTCAAAGGATAAGAGATCTTTCTTTTTTACAGCTGCGTAGTATTCCATTGTGTATATGTACCACTGCTTTTTTATCCATTCATCTATTGATGGCCACTTGGGCTATTTCCAGATCTTAGCTATTGTAAATAGTGCTGCTATGAACATAGGGGTACATATATTCTTTCTGATTGGTGTTTCGGGCTTCTTAGAGTATATTCCTAGAAGTGGGATCACTGGGTCAAATGGCAATTCAATTTTTAACTTTTTGAGGTAACACCATAGTGTTTTCCATAGTGGCTACACCAGTCTGCATTCCCACTAGCTGTGTACTAGAGTCCCCTTTTCTCCACACTCTCGCTAGCACTTGTTGTTTGATGATTTGTTGATGGCAGCCTTTCTGACAGGTGTGAGATGATACCTTATTGTTGCTTTGATTTGCATCTCTCTGATGACTAATGACGTTGAACATTTCTTTATATGTCTCTTGGCCATTTGTATGTCCTTTTTGGAAAGGTGTCTCTTTAGGCCCTCTATTTTTTAATTGAGTTCTTTGTCTTCCTTTTGTTGAGTTGTATGGGCATTCTATATATTTTGGAAATTAACCCCTTATCTGATGTATCCTTGGCAATTACGCTCTTCCATATAGTGGGTTCCCTTTCCATTTTGATGGTTGTTTCTTTTGCTGTGTAGAAGTTTTTTAGTTTGATGTAGTCCCATGTGTTCATTTTTTCCTTTGTTGATGATTCCAGGCGGACTCAACCATATTCACTTTAACTTGCTTTGCAACTTTGGGCAAGTAAGTCTAAGTCTTTTTCTCTTTCCCTCTCTGGGACTCATTTTCTCCTTTGGAAAATGAGGCAGTCGGACTATCCATACTATATAAGGGTTTTTTCTTCCCTGCTTCTCCACAGACAGACACATGCACACCACTGTCACCACCAACAGTAACAAGAAGCACAGAAAAGATGCCAGAGGGAAGTGATGTGGGTGGATCTATCAGGGTGGAAAGCTCTCTGAAGGGCAGCACTAAAGTGTTTGAGGATGTCTACAGTCACCCTCTTGTTTCTGGGGACAGAAGGCTAGTACAGTGAGGATGCAAGAAGTAAAAGTCTTTCAGAAGCAAAGGAAAGAAATTGTTTGCTGTTTGTTTCCGCCCCTGAGAGATGGGAGAGGATATAGATAGTTGAAAACAAATCAGGATCATCTGGAGATCCTGTTTGTTTGATTTTTGGCTGTGCTTTTACCCTGTTTTAGGGGGATAGCCTCCTGGGCCTTAGTTATATGCCAGCAAATTTGGCAGTAGGTGGTGGGGGCAGTAGTTGTCAGTAGGGGTACTGCTTTCACTGTTAGGGCTACATTTCCCTTAGTGGAGATAATAGGCCAGATTTATGTGGCCACTACTTAGAGTTCAGGATTTGTATGTGGGAGAAGTTCTAGTCTGTGGGGAGGAAAGTAAGTGTGTGTGTGTGTGTGTGTGTGTGTGTGTGTGTGTGTGTGTGAAGTTGGTGGAGAGGAGGAAAGAGACAAGTGATAGGTGAGGGCAGGACAGAAGATCTTTAGGCCAGTTCTGAAGCTGTTTGAATAGCTTCAGAACTGGCTTATTCTACTTAGACTGAGTCTTTTAAAAAGTGTATGTGGGAGGGAGAGCTAAAGCTTCTCCACATTCATCCAGGCTATCCCTTAGGTGCTGCCCCTGGTACAGATCCTTTTTACTATTCCCCTCCCACCCTCTTCCCCCCCCAGCTATTTTCAGTGTTTATCAATAATTCTTTAAAGGTTTTATGGGCTCGAGGCTTCAGGCCCTCATCTCTTTATTATTTATTTATTTATCCTCATTCTAGGACATTTTCCCATTCTTTTGCTCAGATAGAGTGGGAGGGAGAGAGAGAAAACATTGATGTGAAAGGGACACATTGAGTGGCTGCCACCCGCACGACCCAACCAGGGCCGGGGACAAACTGCAACCGAGGTACGTGCCCTTAGTAGGAACTGAACCCGGGTCTCTCTGGACCGCAGGCTGACACTCTAACTGCTGAGCCAAACTGGCCAGGGCTCTCATCTTTTTAAAAAAGCTGTTTAAAAAACTGTCATTTTATTATTTCTTCATCTTAATTCTAACCTTCTAGCTCTCTAGAGGGATAGAGGCAGGGATAGATTGTATTTGTGTATGTTATAGTATACCAGTGGAGGTGTAGAAATCAGATAAAAGGGATCAGCATCCTTGGTAGGAGTTCAAAAGGTGGTCTGCAGGATATGGAAGGGGAGGGATGGGCAGTTGTGATGAAAGGAGAGAGGTGTAAGACCATGTACAAAAGTTTATTTTTATCACTAGCTTAGCTATTTTTCCATCCTAGGATTGACAGAAGTTTGACCCAGATCTTTCATCTTCAGTAACTTATTAGGGGTAAGATTCAATGGGTTATTATGCTTTTCAGCTTTCTTGTAGAAAGAAGGCTAGTTACAAAACCAAAGGGCAGCCCTGGTTCGTTTGGCTCAGTGGATAGAGCATTGGCCTGTGTACCAAAGGGTGTAGGGTTTGGTTCCCTGTCAATTTCAGTTCCTTTCTTAAAATGAGGGCATTTAACTAGTTGATTTCTGAGATCCTTCCCAGCTTATAAGATGTCACATGAATTTTTAGACTCTTGAGGAATGTATAGGTCTGTTAATTTAAGGAAAGACAATGTAATCTGCACTGGAACCACATCTGATTGGAAAGGGGAAGTCTCCTGGAGCCAAACTTCTCTGCCCTGGAAAGAGAGTCAGTAGCATCTGGACTCAGATTCTGCCTTCTCTCTTTTCTGACACTACGCTGTATATGATAGTCTTTGACAGGCCTTTGGTTCAGCTTGCTCAGTCTGGATGCAGTTCATTTTTTACTTATCTCTTCCTTCCGGTTTGTATTTTGTCCAGGTCAAAGAGGCAACTGCCATTGAAAGATAGTAGGTGACTGTTTCCAGGACAACAACCACTGGGGGGAGCAGCCTGAAGCATTGACTGAAAGGTTAAATTACCTAAATGGTAAGTAGGTTGTGCAGTGAAACCTGGCCACAATGATAGAATTGGGTAGTTTATGAAGTCTGCAATTTTTGCACCATTATTAGAGAGAGGAAAGTCAGTATTTGTTTATGACCATTATGAACCATACACTGTGCTTAAGTACTTCACATGGTTTCTCATTTAATCAACCAGCTAGTCTAATGAAGGAAAATCTTTGCATGAAGTTGACAACCTTTAATAGGTTTAGCTACCATTTACTGAATACTTACTGTGCTAGGCCCAGTCCTATTTAACGTACATTATCCCCCTGTGAGGTAAGTACTGTTATCATCACTATGAAGAAATGAGCTTAGAGAAGTTAAATAACTTCTCCAAATTCACACAGGTAGGACTAGATTTCAAACCTGGGTTATTCATTGTACTTTAATGTCTCTCTCTTTTTTTTCATTCCTCACCCGAGGATACTTTTCTATTTATCATTAGATAGAGTGGGAAGGAGGGAGAGAGAGAGACAGAGAGAAACATCGCTGTAATAGAGCCACGTTGACTGGTTGCCTTCCGCACAACCCATCCAGGGCCGAGGACGAACTGCAACCAAGGTACGTGCCCTTGACCGGAATCGAACCCGTGGCTCATTGGTCCGAGGGCCGGCGCTCTAATTGCTGAGCCAAACTGGCCAGGGCTTAATGTCTCTTGAGAGATTTACTTTTTGGTTGAGTCAGTGACTGACTTATTCTTTAAAAAGCAAAGCAGAATAAACAAAAAAAAACCTTTTGATTAATAACTAGCTCCTTTCCCTAGGGTTCTGTGTGCCAGTATGTTACTGGTTGATGTTGACCAAGGTAGTAGAGAGTACTAATGAAAAAAAAAGAAACTTGAGTAGTGAGTACCCAGAGGGCCTTCGAGCCACAGCAAGACCTTTGGAGTACATTTTATTCTAAGCAAGATGGGAGCTCCTGAAGAATGGAGAACAGTGATCTTGGTCGCCAGTGATAGCTGGGTAATAAATAGTTAAAGGTTCTCTGAGAACGTAGAGCAACAGGGTACCAGAGATAGAGTCTGAGAACTGGGTTCTAGGCATGGGAGTGACTGGACATGGAATCTTAGCGAGACCTTGCATTCTCATGGTAACCCCTGCTGTGAAATAGGCATAGTCAGGTATAATATAGAGCTAGCTTCTCCTGAGGGAGTGGGAAACTTCTAGGCAAACTCTTGCCTTGTTAATTGGTTCGGGATTCTTGTTCTGTTCCTTTCCCTGGGTAATGAAATTAATTTTGGTTGGGTGGAGTGGCAGCAAGTATTCATTTGTTCATTGATCTTTCTGATGATACTTTAAGTCTCTTTTCATTGGCTCACCAATGTTTTTTAGTATACTTAGTGAATTGGGGGTGAATAATTATTTTCATCAGCAAAATTATTCCACATACTTATTATACATAGAATATTTTGCTATATACTGGTGCTTATGTTCTAAATTTTTGCCCTGGCCAGTTTGGCTCAGCGGTTAGAGTGTCGGCCTGCGGTCTAGAGAGACCTAGGTTTGGTTCCTGTTAAGGGCACATACCTCAGTTACAGTTTGTCCCTGGCCCTGGTTGGGTCGTGCGGGTGGCAGCCACTCGATGTTTCCCTTTCACGTTGATGTTTCTCTTTCTCTCCCTCCCACTCTGTCTGAACAAAAAATGGAAAAATGTCCTTGGGTGAGGATAAATAAATAAATAAAATTTTATTTTATTTTATTGATTTTTAGAGAGAGAGGAAAGCAAAGAGAAACATCAACTTGTTCCACTTATTTATGTATTCATTGGTTTATTCTTTATTTATTTTAGCTTTTTTGTTGTTGTTAATCCTCATCCGAGGATATTTTTCCATTAATTTTTGGATAGAGTGGAACGGAGGAGGGAAGATGGGAGGGAGGAAAGGGGAGAGGGAGAGGAAGAGGGGGGGAGAGAGAGAGAGAGAGAGAATCAAACCTGCAACCTTTTTGGTGTACAGGATGATGCTCCAACCGAGCCACCTGGCCAGGACTTGACTTAGGTTTTAAAAGGTTTACTCTCGTTGCTGTGGGATAATAGACTGTGGAGGGTGGGGAGAGGCAGGCAGTGATGGAAGCAGGGAGAATACTTAGATGCTCTTGCAGTGGTCAGTTGTCCAAAAAAGGATGATGGTGGCTCAGACTAGGATGGTGGTGGTGGGTAGCCAGAAAGTAATGGATTCTAGACATATTTTAAAGGTAGAATCAAATTCCAATTCTCCTGTAGAGATGTTTGATTTACCTGGAGTTAATATCTAGGTCACATGGGTTTGAGGGTATCAATGGAAACTTGACAATGATCCCTGGTAAAATTCTAAAACTATGCCTATGTTTATTTGTCTTATTTGTTCATTTGTTGCTTTCAGTTTTATGTCCCACATATGAATGAATTCATATATGGCTCTTTGCCACCTGACTTATTTCACTTATCATGATATTCTCAAGATCCATCCATGTTGTCACAAATGGCAGTATTTTATTTTTTCTTATGGCTGAATAGTATTCCATTGTATACATGTACCACATCTTTATCCAATCATCTATCGAAAGACACTCTGGTTGTTTCCATGTCTTGGCCACTGTGAATGCTGCTGCAATGAACATAGGAATGCGTACATCTTTATGAATAAGTGTTTATCAATTTTTTTGGTTAGTTACCCAGAAAGGGGTAGCTGAATCATGTAATAACTCTATTCTTAATTTTTTGAGGACACTCCATAGTGTTTTCCATAGTGGCTATACCAGTTTACATTCCCACCAGCAGTGAATGAGGGTTCCTTTTTCTCCACAACCTCTTCAACACTTGTTATTACTTATCTTGTTGATAATAGCCATTCTAATGAGGTGGTATCTCATTGTAGTTTTTTTTTCTTTTTTTTTTAATCCTCACCTGAGGACATTGTTCAGATAGAGTGGGAGGGGGGGAGAGAGAGAGAGAGAGAGAGAGAGAGAGAGAGAGAGATGTGAAAGGGATACATTGAGTGGTTGCCACCCGCACGACCCAACCAGGGCCGCGGACAAACTGCAACCGAGGTACGTGCCCTTAGTGGGAACCGAACCCGGGTCTCTCTGGACTGCAGGCCGACGCTCTAACCACTGAGCCAAACCGGCCAGGGCTCATTGTAGTTTTGATATGCATTTCCCTAATAGCTAGTAAAGTTGAGTATATTTTCATATATCTGTTGGCCATTTGTATGTCTGTTCAGGTCCTTTGCCGATTTTTAAAAATTAGATTGCTTGCCCTGGCCAGTTTGGCTCAGCGGTTAGAGCGTTGGCCTGCGGTCCGGAGAGACCTGGGTTCGGTTCCCACTAAGGGCGTGTACCTCGGTTGCAGTTTGTCCCCGGCCCTGGTTGGTCGTGCAGGTGGCAGCCACTCGATGTGTCCCTTTCGCGTCGATGTTTCTCTCTCTCTCTCTCCCTCTCTCTCCCTCCCACTCTATCTGTACAAAAAAATGGAAAAATGTCCTCGGGTGAGGATTAAAAAAAAAATTAGATTGCTCATTTGTTGTTGAATCTGTGAATTCTTTATATATTTTGGATATTAACCTCTTATGGGAGGTATCGTTTGCAAATACCTTCTCTCATTTAGTTGATTGCCTTTTTGTTTTTTTCATCCTCACCTATGTTTTTATTGATTTTTAAAGAAAGAGGAAGGGGAAGAGAGAGAGGGAGGGTAGCAGAGGGGACTGTTGATGTGAGAGAGAAACATCGATCAGTTGCCTCCCATACACACCCCCAAACCTACAACCTTGATGTGCCCTAACCAGGAATGGAACCCGCAACCTTTTGGTGTACAGAACAGTGCTCCAATCAGCTTAGCCACCTGACCAAGGCACCTTTTTGTTTGTTGATAGTTCTTTTTGCTGTGCAGAAGCTCTTTAGTTTGATACTTTCCCATTCATTTATTTTTGCTTTTTCTTCCCTTGCCTTTGAGGTCAAATTCATAAAATCCTCTTTAAAACCAAGAGTCTTAAGTATAGTACCTATGTTTTCTTCTATATAATTTATTGTTTCTGGTCTTATATTTAGGTCTTTGATTTATTTTGAGTTGATTTTTATTTATGGTGATAAATAGCAGTCTAGTTTCATTCTATTGCATGAATGAATTTTGCCAGCACCATTAATTGAATATGCTTTCTTTTCTCCATTGTATGTTTTTGGCTCTTTTGTTGAAAATTATTTTCCCATATACACGTGGGTTTATTTCTGTGCTCTCAGTTCTCTATTCCATTGATCTGTGTCTGTTTTTCTGCTAATATCACGCTCTTTTGATTATCATCACTTTGTAGTATAATTTGAAGTCAAGAAGTTTGATATCTCTAAACAACCAAAAACTGAGACACAGACAACAGTGTGGTGGTTACCAGAGGGAAAGGGAGGTGAGTGAGGTGGTTAATAAAGGGTAAAGGGGGTCAAATATATGGTTACGGAAGGGGATTTGATTTTGGGTGATGGACACACAATGCAATGTACAGGTGATGTATTATTATAGAATTGTACACTGGAAACATATAATTTTATTAACCATTGTGTCACCTCAACAAATTTAATTTAAAAAAAAATTTTCAACATTCAAAAAACGATTAAAGGATGAGAACAGTGACCCCTAGAAGCTAGCTTGTGTTCACTAAGAGTAAGTCATGCTGACAAGTATTCTTTTTTTTCCTTTAAGCTTTGCCATGATTTTACTTAAACTATAAAATCAGTACATTTTTTATAGGAATATTAGAAAACAAAGGCCCCTCCCCCCCAACACACACACACTATCTGAATTACTGTATAGCACTTGATGTATATCAGGGCACTTGATTTTTTTTTTTTAATCCTCACCCGAGGACATTTTTCTATTTTTTGTACAGATAGAGTGGGAGGGAGAGAGAGGAAGAGAGAGAGAGAGAGAGAGTAACATCGATGTGAAAGGGCACATCGAGTGGCTGCCACACGCACGACCAACAAGGGCCGGGGACAAACCGCAACCGAAGCACGAGGGCACTTGATTTTTGAAAAGTTTTCTAGCCTGGAGGATCCAGGACTATGCTATAAAGATAATATGTCTTAAGTCCTAAAATTAGGTATTTAACATTTTCTCATGTGATCCCAAGACAAAGGAAACTTTGGGCTGGCTTCATGTAGGTATTCTATAAGTACCAAGTTAATGGATCAGTATTTATCTAGACAGGCTGTGTTGTAGTGCTATTCTGGAGGACTGTTCTTAGTTATATTTTGTTTAACAATTTGAACATCAATTTGGATGAAGATATTGAAAAGACATGCCTATCAGATATATAATAGTGAATACTTGCAAACTGGAAGGTGTAGAAAATATTTAGACAATTGAAACTATTGAATGAAACTAACTTTCAAGTTGAAATGCAAAAAATAGCAAATAAATTAAGTTTTAATTTACATGACACTTATGATGGACCAGGTACTGGTCTAAACAGTTCATGTATTAAGTTATTTCCATGTACAGTTAGCCTTTAAGGTAGGTATTGAAATAAGAAGTCAAGTAACTTATCCAAAGTTATACAGTTAGTAAATGGCAAAATCAGGGTTTAAACTTAGGCTATCTGGCTTTACAGTCTAATCTTTTTATTTTTTATCCTCACCCAAGGACATTTTTGCATTCATCTTCAGATAGAGCGAGATGGAGAGGGGGGGAAGAGAGAGAGAGAAACATTGATGTGAGAGAGACACATCGAATGGCTGCCACCCACACGACCCCAGCTGGGGCCGGGGACAAACTTTAACCGAGGTACGTGCCTTTAGTGGGACCTGAACCCGGGACTCTGGTCTGCGGGCCGACGATCTAACGCTGAGCCAAATTGGACAGGGCACAGTCTATAATCTTTAATCATTGCACCATATTGCCTGCAAAAGAAAGAATAATTAAGCCCCATATTTAGGTTATTAAAATTAATTAGATTTAATAGCAGTTTATTTGAAAAAAGTTTAGTATGAACCTACAGACTGGTAATAAGACTGCCAGATTAGCTCATGTATTCTTTGGCTTCGTTATTAAAATCAGATCAACCAGGTCATCTTTCAAATCCACTCTCATCCCTTTACCCCCATGTTACTGTCTTAGTTCAGGCCCTTTTCCTATGTCTTGCCTTGACTATTTCTATAGTACCCTAGTTTATCCTGTTGAATATTTTTTCAAAAATGTAATTCTAATTGTGTTACTCCTTTGCCTAAATCCCTTTGTCCAAAACAGGTTACAAATTTGCTTCTCATATCCAGTTGCAGGCATGTCAGTGTGTGTTTTGAAGGGGCTATACAATGGTGTTCTTTTTATTTCCTTTAAAAATTTTGTTGAATTAGTTGGCTACATTTTCTCTTAGCCATCGTCCTCGCAGGCTGTCACTCATATTATTGGCCTTATCTCTTTGGCATTTGCATTTGCAACCTTTGGCATAAAGGTTAATTATTTTTCCTAGAATGTAGTGGCTGGATATGAAAACAATTTGCTAGATGTAGTTTGGTCATTACAGAATACAGTGAGACTGTTACTTTCATTATTTACCAAACATTTATAAGGTTCTCACCTTGCCAGCACCTTATCACTGTATTAAGTGCCCAGCACAGAAAAATAAAGATGACACAGCCCCTGCTCTTGTAGCTTAGAGTCCCGTAGAGGAATACAAATATATAAGCAAGTGTCATGGATACAGTGATAGAAGTATTTACAAAGTTTGGGGTGGTCCATTTTTGTTGGGGGAGGGGCTATTTGTAAAGGTTTTGCAGTGAAAGATATTTTCCATCAGAATAGGGCAGGGGAGGCTAGAAGAAAGGAGATGGGAGAAAGGTCAACTGTAAGCTTGTTCTTCAAACATTAACACCTTAGCCTCTGCACTTGCTGTGAGGTTTCAAGGGCTTGGGTGTTGCACCCTGTCTACCCTCCAACCTTATCCCTTATCTGCTCTGCTTTTCCTCTTGTGCCTCTTGTACCAGTCCTGCTGAATTACTTAAAGTTCCCTAGATGCAGCATTGTTTTGTTTGCCCCTTCTCCCCTTTCCTCCCTCCTCCTTCCCTTTATTTTCCCCTTCCTCCCTTCCTGTAAATAATTATTTTATACCATAGATAGATAGATAGATAGATAGATAGATAGATAGATAGATACACACACACACACACACACACACCCCAGGGGCTGTTCAAAGTGCTGGAGAGACAGCAGTATGAAACAGCTATAAACATAAAAAACATGTTCCTGACATGAATCTGACATTCTTCTAATGTCACTAGTAAACAAGTGGTTAAATGTGCTAAGAAGAAAAAAATAAGTAGGATATTTCCCCTTAGAGCTGTCTAAAGATGGAATGAGTTGCCTTGGGAGGAATTGTGTGTCCTTTTTAAAAAAAAATCCTCATCCAAGGATACATTTTTAGAGAGAGAGAGAAAGGAACATAGATGTGAGAGAGAAACATTGATTGGTTGTCTCCTGTATGCATCCCAACTGGGAATCGAACCCATGACCCTTTGGTATATGGGATAACACACCAAACAACTGAGCCACCTGGCCAGGGAGAGTGTCTTTCTTGTCATTAGGAGTACTTCAGTAGAAGTTGAATGTCTACTTTCTAGATCACTTCATTGCGTGGGAGGCTGGATTCAGATGAACTGTAAATCCTTCTAACCTGGAGAATCTCTACATGCTGGTTGGGTTACTAACCCTGAGGTTTGCATATCTAAAATACATGAATTTGTGATTCTGGGAAAGATCATTTAAGCCCAGTAATTAAGTAGAAATACTTAAGAAGTGATGGTGAGATGTAGATAGCCTAAGGTTTTAAGACAGGTAATTAGAAAAGGTCAGGAGGAAGCTGCTTAAAATAGTTTTCCAACCTTGGCTGGGTTTGCTCAGTAAGTTAGAGCAGCCCAAGCACTGAAGAGTCTCAGGTTTGATCCCCGGCCCCAGTCGGGGTCCTGCGCAGGAAACAACCAATCAATGTGTCTCTCTCACATTGATGTTTCGCTCTATTTCTCTCCCCCCTGCCCCTTCCATTCTATCTAAAAAAAAATCAATGGAAAAATATCCTCAAGTGAGGATTAACAAAAACAAAATAAAACAAAAATAGTTCTTCCTTTTCTTTTAGATCAGGGGTTGGAAAACTGGTCCACAGGCTTACTGCCTGTTTTGGTAAATAAAGTTTAATTGAAACAGAGCCATGTCATTTGCTTATATATTGTGTATGGCTACTTCATGCTGCAGTGGCAGAGTTGTGTAGTTGGGACAGAGACCTTAGATCTTACAAAGTCTTCAATGTGTACTAAAAAACTAAGTTGTAGCCCGGACCAGAGAGTCCTGGGTTCGGTTTCTGCTAAGGGCCCATACCTCGGTTGCGTTTGTTCCTGGCCCCACTTGGGGTCGTGTGGGTGGCGACCAGTCGATGTGACTCTCTCTCTCACATCGATGTTTCTCTCTCTTCTTCCCTCTCTCTCCCTCCCTCTCTCCTTCCTGCTCTGTCTGAAGATAAATGCAAAAATGTCCTCGGGGAAAAAAAACTAAGTTGTATATTTATATGAATACTATGATACTTTAAAATAAGTTTACCAGCCCCCTACTTTAAATAACTGTTAGGAAGTGAATTATGGCAACTGTGTTGGGGAGAAGGTGGGGGTAAGGCAAGTTTGATTATGTTCTATTACAGACCTTCCTGGCCCACTAGGACAAGAGCTAGCCTCCAAAATGCTGGATAGGGACACTTGGAACTGGGTTCCAAAACTGGCAGAAAGGAGCCCTGAATGAGAGACAGTTTGTGCTTATCTTTCCAGTATGAATGGGAACTGAGCTAGACACTAGTGTGTGTGGGTGTGTGTGTGTGTGTAGGGGGGGGGGGTTTGGCATTAAAGGATGGGACTGCCCTTCCTTCTCTTCACTTACCTCTGATTTGTGAGGTTTACCATAAAAAATTTCCTTCCCAGATGCCATCCTCAGGCACAGTCACTTCTGAGCAGTAAAATGCGCTAAGTGAAAACATCAGGGAAGAGAAGAGGGATGCAAGGGGTTGGTGCTGTATTAGGCGAAATGTCAGGGGTGTTTCTTTATTGTTGTTCTTTTTTTTTTTTTTTTTAATCCTCACCCGAGGACATTTTCTATTTTTTGTTCAGAGAGAGAGAGAGAGAGAGAAACATCGACGTGAAAGGGTCACATCGAGTGGCTGCCACCCACACAACCCAACCAGGGCCGGGGACAAACTGCAACCGAGGTACGTGCCCTTAGCGGGAACCGAACCCGGGTCTCTCTGGACCGCAGGCTGATGCTCTAACCGCTGAGCCAAACCGGCCAGGGCTTTATTGTTGTTCTTATAATTGGTTTTGTCTTTCTGATTGCTTAAAGGCAAGGGTTAGATCTTAAGGATCTGTAGTACTTGGCTAGGTGCATTATAGGTGTTCTATAGCTGTCCACTGAATAAACTAATTTTATCTGGATAAATATATTTAATGGGGAATGTGGTAGGTACTTTGTGTATGGTCCTGGAGGAAACAAAGCATTTCTTTCTCTGGCATTTTAGGGCCAAAAGGACAGACATAGTGACAGTTTAAACCCATTTTCTATCCATTTCCTTGTTTTCCCTGGGTAGTGTTGCTATTTTTAGCCAGTTGTTATTTTTAGGAGGATTCTGCCTGTTGAAACCTACCTTAGGTTTACCTAGGACTCTTCAAAGAGCTTTGGCTGACTTTGTATTTTTGCTTTGCGGTAGGTTGGATTGATATTATTTTGTCAGAGGAATGTACTGATATGTAGAGATCAATGACTTGGCCAAACAAGGTGGCATTCTTAAAAGAATAAGACTTTAGAACTAGATTTGGGTTCTCTATCTGGCTATCCTTACCAGCTGTGTGACCTTGGGCAAATTCCAGGGCCCTATCCCATAAGGATATTGTGAAGGCTAAATAGAATAACAGTAATAGCTAGTACTGTTTATTGTGATATATGTGCAAGGCATTCTGCTAAGTGCTTTACATGCCTGGGGATTACCATGTTGTCTTTTTCCTTTTCTTTTAAATCCTCACCCAAAGATATGCCTTCATTGATTCTAGAGAGAGAGAAGAAAGGGGAGAGAGAGTGGGGAACACTGACGTGAGAGCGAAACATTGATTGGCCACCCTATCCCCAAACAAGCCTCAAACAGGAATCAAACCTGCAACCCAGGCATGTGCCCTGACCAGGGATTGAACTCAAAACCTCTTGGTGTACAGGACAGTGCTCCAGCCAACTGAGCCACCCAGCCAGGGCATATTGTCTTCGTATGGATGAGAAAATCTCAGATAAGTAATTTAAGAAAAAGTACACATTAGATCTGAGATCCCTAGAGAGAGAATGTATATTAAGTACTTAATATATTTCTGTAGTATATAGTACTCAATTTGTGATTGTTCTTTATTTGTTCCTTTTATACCTTGTTGTTATTTGGTTGGTGTATAATCACAACTGCTCACTTTGTAAAAACGCTTAAGAGTTTGTAGGGAGATGATTTTACACGATGGGAAGAATCCTGGATAGAGAGTCAGGAGACTTAAGTTGCTGGAGAAATCACAGGGTTTACGTCTAAGTCTCCGTTCCTTCATTTTTAAAATAAAGAGATTGGTTCAAATAGGTGGTTTTATTTTAAATAAAAGTGGTGAAACTAGCCCTGGTTGGTTTGGCTCACCAGTTAGAGCTTCGGCCCATGAACCAAAGAGTTGCAGGTTCAATTCCTGTCAGGGGCACGTACCTTGGTTGGGGTTCAGTCCCCAGCTCTGGTCGTGCAGGAGGAAACCAATCAATAATGTGTCTCTCTCACATTGATGTTTCTCTCTCTCCCTCCCTCCCACCTCCCTCCCTTCCACTTTATCTGAAGATAAATGGAAAAAAAAATCCTTGGTTGAGGATTTTTAAAAAAGGTGAAACTATTTCTTTAGTCTTATGGGGGAAGCCCAATATATTAAGAAGTTAAAATTATTGTATAACCACTATGCTGTATACCTGAAACTAATACAATAATATTGAGTGTAAACTATAATTGAAAAAAATTTTTTTTAATTAAAAAAAAGGGTAAAATCAGTTGCTTTGGTTGACTAAGTGCAATTTAGAAGCTCAGACTGCTCAAACCTTCTCCCCTGGTCTCTTTTCAGATGATCCCTGAGGGGGTTTGCTGAGCCTAGTTTGAAAACCAGTGGACTAAATGATTTTTTAGCTATGGTGTTTGCCTCTGAAATACCATTCTAAGGAGTGGAAGAAGATCTAGAAATACTTTCTTCTCTAACACTTGGTACAATAACTAGAGCTAGATAGAGATAGTGGTGTGTTTTTTTGGTATTTTTGTCCCATTTCCATGGCATAGACCTGAGAGCCAGAAGGGGGAAGGGGCATTGTCCAACAGAGAGAAGCTCTGAGGTTGAGACATTGTGCAGGTGGCGTAGGGCTTGGGATGAGATCATGGAAAGCATCATCACAGGACCTGGTATCTGTGCTGGCTGTGTAAGCTCTTGCCAATGGTTTTCTCCTTTGTAACCCTTGAGTAGCTTATTGACATCATTTCTATTATTTTCTATTAATGGTTAATGAAAGGGCTGACCAGCCATTTGGTGATTCGGGGGCTCATTCAGCCATTCATTCATCAAATTTTAAGCATTAGTTATGTGCGAGGCTTCCTTCCAGATCCCGAGAATACAGTGGTGAATAAGAAACAAATTGGAGAGACAAAATGAGTTAATAAATTTGAATACAGTGTGGTAAGTGCTGTGATGGGACCAATACAGCCAACTTTAGAAGATGGAGAGGCCCTGATTTGGCTTGGGGTTTTGGGAAGGAGGTACTGCAAGAGCTTCCAGGAGGAGGTAATTATCTAAAGTGGGATTTAAAGAAATAAGGAATTACCAATCAAGTTGGTAAAGGCCCACAAGAAAAGACAGAGTGCAAGGTTTGTGGTCTGCAAGAGTTCAGAGCGGATGCAGAGTTTGAAGATGAGGCTGAAGAAATAGACCAGATCGTGAAGAACTTCACATGCCACGTTGGGGAATTTGGACTTCATTCTGAGAGCAGCAAGGATCTTTAAAGGATTTTGAGTAGTGGTGTGTGATAACTTGCTTTATATTTCCAGTAAGTATTTGCTGTATATTTATTTACTTGGTTTAGCTTTCTCATTCCTTGTTCTGTACTGGTTGATTCATGTCAGTCTTGACTAGAACATGTAAAATTGACACTAAAAGCCAAATGAATAAAAAAACAATATAATTCTTGGACTCTACTAATTCAGAATTATAATTAGTAGATGGGGCTATATGGAAGTTTAATATTTCTCTGAAAAAGGTATTTGTTTATGAAAGCTTATAAACTAGTATAAATAAAATTTGGTGAGGGGAATGTTTCAGTTTGTGGTAAGCCAGTTGTTAAAAACAGCTTTATTGAGCCTTGGCCGGTTTGGCTCAGTGGTTAGAGCATCAGCCTGTGGTCCGGAGAGACCTGGGTTCGGTTCCTGCTAAGGGCACGTACCTCAGTTGCGGTTTGTCCCGGGCCCTGGTTGGGTTGTGTGGGTGACAACCACTCGATGTGTCCCTTTCACGTCAATGTTTCTCTCTCTCTCTCCCTCCCACTCTATCTGAACAAAAAATAAAAAAATGTCCTTGGGTGAGGATTAAAAAAATAAATAAAAAAATATAAACAGCTTTTTGAGATATAACTTATATATCATAAATTAGTTCATTTCTCTACAGAGTACAATTTAATGACTTTCTAGCATATTTATGAGGATAAGCTGTTTTATAGCACTTGTAGGAGCATCAGATACATCGTTTATCTTCTAATAACTGCTATACCAGTACAGATCCTTTATATCTACTCATTGTCCCCTACCCTCTTCACCTTGTGTATAAATTGGTAGGTTCCCCCTCCCCCACTGTGCAACTAGGCAAAAGTCCAAAAAAAAGCATTTTTAAAAAATTTAATTTATTTTTGTTACAGATGTTTCTCCTTTTTCCCCCCACTGATACCTCCTCCCCCCAAAAAGAAGCATTTTTGTATGTGGCACTCAGAATAGGAAAAATGGATGGGAATGAGGGAAAGGGTTTCTGTCTTATAAAAATATATAAACTTAGGATATGTTTCCCTCTTCGTTTTTGAGCACGAGGAAACTTGTAGGCTGTGAAAAGGAACCTGGGAGACCAAAAGAAGCGAAGATGACAGAGAAAGCTAGGGAAATAGAGTGGTAGAGAGGGAAATAATCAGAAAGAGGATAGGATCTGAGAGGCTGAGAGGAGGAGGCTATATAATTCCAACCCTCCCAAGTCCTTGGTGTTGTTTTGAATTGAGCTTGGGCTCCATCTGGTGGTTTTAGGCTTAAAGGACAATCAATGGAAGGAATCTTGGGGTCTGAGATGTAAGTGGCATTTGGAATCTCCTCAGATTCCACTTAAGGTTATTTCTCTTTTGCCCTGGGTTTTCTTAATGGAATCATTGATGAGGCAGTTTTTCTTTCACCAGTGGTTGCTGTTTTCTCTCTTTTTTTAATCCTCACCTGAGGACATTCCTCCATTTTTTGTTCATATGGGGGGGGGGGGTGAGAGACATCAATGTGAAAGGGACACATCGGGTGGCTGCCACCCACACAACCCAACCAGGGCCGGGGACAAACCGCAACCGAGGTACATGCCCCCAGTGAGAACCGAACCTGGGTCTCTCTGGACCATAGGTCAACGCTCTAACTGCTGAGCCAAACTGGCCAGGGCAGTTGCTATTTTCTCTTAACGGCTTAAACCATGGTTCCCTCCTTCCTAAATCCATACTTTTAGATACACTCTTTGATTGTAGATCTTTGTTCTGTTCTTTCTTTTTTTTTTAATCCTCACCTGAGGATATTTTTTTCCATTTATCTTCAGATAGAGTGGGAGGGAGGGGGAGAGAGAGACAGACAGAGAGAGAGACACACACACATGGACTGGTTGCCTCCTGCACAACCCCAACCAGGGCTGGGATGAACCACGATAAAGGTATGTGCCCTTGACCTGAATCAAACCCGCGACTCTGGTCCACAGGTCGACATTCTAACTGCTGAGCCAAATCGGCTAGGGCGGATCTTTGTTCTTTATTAAAAAAGCATTCATTGCTATAAATTTGTCTCTATATACTGCTTTTGCTATATCCCACAACATTTGATAAAGTTGTATTTTTATTTTCATTCAGTTCAAAGAATTATTAAAATTTTGAGATTTTTTTTTACCAATGTGTTTAGAAGTGTTTAATCTTCATGTATTTGGGGAATATCCCAGCTATTTTTCTGGTATTGATTTCTAGTTTAATTCCATTGTTGTCTGAGAGCATACAGTATATATTTTCTGTTCTTTTCAACTTGTTAAGGTGTGTTTTATGACCCAGAATGTGGTCTGTGTTGGTGAATGTTCCATGTGACCTTGAGAAGAATGTATATTCTGCTATTGTAGTAGTCTGTACATGTCCTTTATATCCAGTTGATTGATGGTGTTACTGAATTTAACTATGTCCTTACTGATTTTCTGTCTGCTAGGTTTGTCCATTTATGACAGAAGAATGGAACTTTCCAACTGTGGTAGGAATGGATTCATCTGTTTCTCCTTGCAGTTCTATCAGTTTTTGCCTTGTATATTTTGATGCTCTGTTTTAAGATGCATACAAATATATTAAGGACTATTGTGTCTTCTTGGAGAAGTGACCCCTTTATCATTATGTAATGCCCCTCTTTACCGGATAACTTTGCTTTCTCTGAAGTCTGCTGTCTGAAATTAATGGAGTGACTCCAGCTTTCTTTTGATTAGTGTTAACATGGGATAGCTTTCTCTATTCCTTTTCTTTCAGTCTGTATGTCTTCATTAAAATTTAACTTGTTACTTGTTACTGTTACTGTTTTGTTTGTTGCCCATGTTTCTTGTCTTCTATTTCTGCTTTTGGTGCCTTTAACTGAGCATTTTATCTGGTTCCATTTCCTTTCTTAGCATATCAATTAAACTTTTTTTTTTAAGTGGTTGTCCTAGAGTTAGTGCAATGCAAGTACCTTATAATAACAAGTAATCCGAATTTCTCTCTCCTGTCCCTTGTAACATTGCTGTTGTTTATATCACGTACACGTAAATTATGTCCATTGATTACATTCTTGCTGTTATTATTTTGAACAAACTTATCTGTTAGATCAATCAAGAATATGGAAAATTAGGCCCCGGCTGGGTAGCTCAGTTGGTTAGAGCATCATCCTAATACGCCAAGGTTGAAGGTTTGATCCCTAGTCAGGGCACATACAAGAATCAGCCAATGAATGCAAATAAGTGGAACAACAAATTGATGTTTCTCTCTATTCTCTCTAAAATCAATTTTTAAAAATATGAAAATTTTATTTTAGCCCTGGCCGGTTTGGCTCAGTGGTTAGGGTGTCAGCCCGTGGACCAGAGAGTCATAGGTTCAATTCTGGCCAAGGTAGGCACGTACCTCTGTTGCGGTTTGTGCAGGAGGAGGCAGCCAGTCGATGTATCCCTCTCATGTCAAAGTTTCTCTCTCTCCCCCTCCCTCCCACTCTATAAATAGAAAAAAAAAAGTGTGGCTGGTGTGGCTCAGTGGTTGAGCGTCGACCCATGCACCAAGAGGTCACCGGTTCAATTCTGGTCAGGACACATGCCCAGGTTGTGGGCCAGAATCCCAGTGGGGAGCATGCAGGAGGCAGCCAGTTGATGTTCTCTCTCATCAAAGTTTCTGTCTCTTTCTCCCTCTCACTTTCTCTCTAAAATCAGTAAAGGAAAATAAATTTAAAAAAAGAAAAATGTCCTCTGATGAGGATTGGGAAAAATTTTTTATTTTATTTTACTTTCAACCATTCCTTGTCTAGTGCTTTTCCTTTCTTTATGTGGCCTGAATTTTTGACCTATATCATTTTCCTTCTCATGGAAGCATTTTCTTTCAAGGCAGGCCTACTGGCAACAGATCCCCTCAGTTTTTATTTTCAGAGAAAGTATTTCTCCTTCACTTTTTGTTCTGTTAATCCTCACTTGAGCATATTTTTGCACTGCTTTTTAGAGAGAGTGGAAGGGAGGTGGGGCGGGGGGAGACAGACAGACATTGAGGTGACACATTGATTGGTTGCTTCCCGTACAACCCTGACCAGGGCCAGGGATCAAACCTGCAACCCAGATAGGTGCCTTTGACCGGGAATCAAACCCACGACTGTGGTCTGCAGGCGGATGCCCTAACCACTGAGCTTAACTGGCCAGGGCTGTTACAGTATTTTTGATCTCTAACATTTCCTTTTTATTCTTTCCTAGAAGTTCCATTTCATTGCTTACATTACCGTGTTCTTACATGTTGTCTGGAACACTTAGCATATTATTCATAGTTGTTTGAAATTTCTGTCTTGATAATTCCAACATCTCTGCCATGTCTGAGTCTGGTTCTGATGCTTACTCTGTTTCTTCAAACTGTGGTTTTTGTCTTTTAGTGTGTGTGCCTTGTAATTTTTTGTTTAAAGTCAGACATGATGTCCTGGGTAAAAGAACTGAGGTAAACAGGTTTTAGTGACGTGGTGGTAAGGTGTAGAGGGAGAGAAGTGTTCCACTGTCCTATGATTAGGTCTCAGTGTTTTAGTGAATCTGTGCTGTCGGGCTGTGCACTGCACAAGTGCTTCTTAGTGTTCTGTGGACATCCTAGTATACCCAAACCCCACCCCTTAGGTGGTACAGGATAGCTAGAGTGGGCTAGAGGTGGTTATTTCCCTCCCTCCACACAGAAAGCTGGAGGGTTCATTTAGGCTCTGATAAAACACCAATAAGTTAGGCTCCCCCCCCTCCTGGAAGCATAGGGGGTTTTCTTTCACCTTTAGTGTGAGAACCTGGTACAGCTCATGGAAGTAAAAACTCTCTGTGGTACATCCCTGCTAATACTGAGACGGCCTACTGAGTTTTTTAAACTCTGAGTTGACCACACTGAGCTCCAGCATTTTGTCAGTTGCAGTTTAGGTTTTCCTACCTTGGTACTAGTTCCCCTGGAGGTTTCTGCTGTGAACAATTGTGATTTTTCTGAATCCAGTCTAATTTTTTTGGGGAAGCAGTTTTCTCTGTGACCTCAGTTCTCATGTGGATCTAGGAAGTTGTTGATTTTCAGTTTGTTCAGCTTTTTACTTGTTTGGACAAAGTGATGACTTATAAGCTGCTTACATGCTGGACCAGAAACTGGAAATCGGCCCTACCTCTATGCTTTTAACTTTTTTCTTGCCTTAAATTTTTTTTGTTTATTGTGGTAAAAAAAAATTAATAACATAAAATGTATCATTTAACCATTGTAAGTGTATAGTTCAGTAGTGTTAAGTATATATTCACGTTGTGCAACCAATTTGTTATCTTGCAGAACTGAAACTCTATGTCCGTTAAATAACAAACCCCCCATTTCCTTTTCCCCCAGCAACCACCATTCTACTTTCTATGAATTTAACTATTCTAGATACCACATGTAAGTGAAATCATAGTCTTTGTCTTTTGTGACTGGGACATTTCACTTAGCCAGTGTGCTCAGGATTCATCTACTTTGTAGCATGTGTCAAAGTGTATCCACTTATCCCTTTATGGACACTTGGATGCTTCCACCTTTGACTGTTGTGAATAATGCTATGAACAGGAGTGCAGATCTCTTTGAGATCCTGCTTCAATTTTTTTTGGATATATACCCAGAGTGGAATTGCTGGATCATATGGTAATTCTATTTTTAATTTTTTGAGAAACTGTCAGTTTTCCATAGTTTATTTTCCCACCAACAATATCCAAGGGTTCCAATTTCTCCACATTCTCACCAACACTTGTTTTTTGATAGTCATCCTGGTGGTGTGATTTGTGGTTTCGATTTGCATTTCCTGAATGATTAGTGATGTTGAATATCTTTTCATAAGGTTGTTGCCATTTGGATATCATCTTTGGAGAAATTTCTGTTAAGTCTTTGCCCATTTAAAAATGAGGTTATTGACCTTGCTGCAGTAGTTAGAGCGTTGGCTCATGCACCGAAGGGTTGAGGGTTCAATTTCCGGTCAAGGACATGTACCTGGGTTGCAGGTTTGATCCCTGGTTCTGGTTGGGGCGCATGTGGGAGGCAACCAATCAATGTCTGTATGCGTCTTTCTACTCCTCAACTTTCTTTCACTTTCTAAAAAATCAATGGAAAAAATATCCTCAGGTGAGAGTGAGGATTACCCCCCAAAAAAGGTTATTTGTTTTTTGTTGTTAATTAACATTATATGAGTTCTTTATTAATGCCTTCTTTAGTATATAATACCTATTCTTTTTAAAATTTGTTTCTTTATTGATTCTAGAGAGAGAGGAAGAAAGAGGGAGAGAGAGATAGAAACATCATTGAGAACATCGATTGGCCACCTCCTGCATGCCTCCCACTGGGGATTTGGCCCACAATGTGGACATGTGACCTGGCTGGGAATCGAACGCGTGACCTCTTAGTGCATGGGTTGATGCTCAACCACTGAGCTATACCAGCCAGGCGATATCTATTCTTAATAAGGTCTGAAGTTAGTTACAATAACTGTGGCCTCTCTTCCCAAAGAATACAGTGTTTTACTTGAATTCTGATTTCTCTCTGACTTACATGTTATTATTGTCCAGTGCTTTAGTTCCACTTTGATTTTATCCTGCCCCTCCTGCCCAATTAATATTTTTTTTAAAAAACGTGTCTTATTTTTATTTATTTATTTATTTTTGTACGTGCCCCTAGTGGAAACCGAACCCGGAACTCTCTGGTTCGCAGGCCGACACTCCAACCGCTGAGCCAAACTGGCCAGGGTGCAATTAATTTTTGTTATTAACTGATTCAGTGCTTGTTTGGGTCAAATTTATTTGCTTATTATTCCTTCCTCTATCTCGTGCCTTCCTTAAGTGATCAGTTTCTGTACTCGGAAGTACATTAAAAAAATAGTTCTTTCACTGAGGGTCTGTATTTAAACATTTAGGTTTTCATTTTCCTTTTGTTCTCATCTAGACACAGATTTTATTTTGGATGGAATTTTGCTCCCTGAATATGAGGCTTCATTCCATATCTTTTATCAGCTCTTGAACATTCTTAGCTAGTTGCTTTTTAAATATTCCTCTTCCCCCATTCTGTCTTGTTTTTCATTTTGTACTACTTGTTAAATTTCTTCATTTTGGGACCTCGTTTGTATTTTCTCCTTTTCTATTAACCTCTCATTCACTTTTTCAATCTTTCTGTGCTGCCTTTTGTAATTTCCTCTTATTTCTTCTTAACCACTACATTCTTTATTTGCATCTATTTGCGATTTTTTCTTTACATTTTTGGCAATTTTATTTGGTTAATTTTAAAATCTTCTGATTTTTGTTGATAGCATCTTGTTATTGTCTCCCTTTTTTGATTCCTTCTTTTGACTTTAAATATTAGAATGTACTTAATTTATGGTCTGTGGCCTGTCATACTTTGGTTCTCATTGTAAATCTCCTTTGTTCAGTCATTGTACAAGAGTGGGCCTTAGTTGTTTTGTAATTTAGAATTGCAAACTCAGGTTCAGCAAGACTTATCTGTGGGGCTCTTGTGTGAATTTGGTAAAATCTCTTTCCAGACTGTTTTTGTTTATATCTGGTAGATTTCCCAGGAATATTACCAGGCTGAGACAATTTTTTGGTTGATTCTCAGTGAGAGCAAGTCATCCTAGACCACTCAAGCAGTGTAAATTTGAACTGTGAACTCAAGTGAAGGCAGGCCCAAGAGTATACATTCTCTAGGCCAGTGCTGGGGAACCTTTTTTCTACCAAGGGCCATTTGGATATTTATAACATAATTCATGGGCCATACAAAATTATCAACTTAAAAATTAGCCTGTTATATTTGGTCAGGCTAATTTGGTGAGGCGTGTGATGTTAGCTGGTATTCATGGGCCAGATGTTCCCCAACCCTACTGTAGGCATACTGTCCTCCCTTTCTGCCTTGATAAAGCCCAGGTCCTGTTATCTTTCTATGTCAATAAAGTGATTTAAAAAAAACAAAGACAAAACTAGTCTACTTCTTTCCCTGAAGCTGTAGTTCTTAATATTCTTAGGATTGTTTACTGCTTTTCTATGAAGAGCTTTCCATGCATTATTTCAGAACAGTACTGGGGAGAGAGGTGATAGGCATCATTATCCCTATTTTATAACTAAGTGAAACTGAGGCTGTTTACCTAATGATTTATAGGAAAGTTAATGACTATCCTGAGATTATGCAGATAACAAATGGTAAAGGTTTTCTCATAGCCTGCCATGAGAAATGAGCCATTCTTTTTTTTTTAATCCTCACCAGAGGACATTTTTTCCAATTTTTGTTCAGATAGAGCGGGAGGGGGGGAGAGAGAGAGAAACATCAAGTGGCTGCCACCTGCACAACCCAGCCAGGGCCGGGGACAAACTGCAACCAAGGCACATGCCTTTAGCGGAAACTGAACCCGGGTCTCTCTGGACCGCAGGCCGATGCTCTAACCGTTGAGCCAAACCAACCAGGGCGAAATAAGCCATTCTTCTGTGTCTTTTTGCCATGCTGTCACTCATTGCATTCTTCATTAGGCTAAAACTAGATACCAGCTCATTATCAGCCATGAGGAACCAGTCTTATCCTGCAGGTTTATTCAGATTAAGAGTAACCGCTATGTTTTAGGCACAAGAATCACATATGGAAGCTGGGAGATGACTTGCAGATTTTATATTTGCTGCCTGACATGCTTTCTGCTTTCCTTCTATAGAGTGAAAATGGTCTCCAGCTGCCAAAGAAGGTTGTGGATGCCAAGAAAAAGGTAACCATTTCTCATCCCCCGGAGTGGAATTGGATGCCTCTTGGAGTTCACACTGGCTGACAGTAGACATGGCTGAGTTTACAAACTACAAGGATGCTGCCTCCAGCCGCCACCTGCGGTTTAAGTTACAGAGTCTAAGCCGCCGCCTTGATGAGTTGGAAGAAGCCACAAAAAACCTCCAGAAGGCAGAGGATGAGCTGCTGGATCTCCAGGACAAGGTGATTCAGGCAGAAGGCAGCAACTCCAGCATGCTGGCAGAGATTGAAGTGCTGCGCCAGCGAGTGCTGAGAATTGAAGGCAAAGATGAGGAAATTAAGAGAGCAGAGGACCTGTGTCAGCTGATGAAGGAGAAACTTGAAGAGGAGGAAAACCTCACCCGGGAGCTGAAATCTGAGATTGAGCGGCTTCAGAAACGAATGGCCGAACTGGAGAAGCTAGAAGAGGCCTTTAGCAGGAGTAAGAATGACTGTACCCAACTCTGTCTGAGCCTGAATGAGGAGAGAAACCTGACGAAGAAAATCTCCTCTGAGCTGGAAATGCTCAGGGTCAAAGTGAAAGAACTCGAATCTTCTGAGGACCGCCTAGATAAAACTGAGCAGAGTTTAGTGTCAGAGTTGGAAAAGCTGAAATCATTAACTCTGAGCTTTGTAAGTGAGAGAAAATACTTGAATGAAAAGGAGAAAGAAAATGAGAAACTTATAAAAGAGCTCACTCAAAAACTGGAGCAGAACAAAAAAATGAACCGAGATTATACAAGGAATGCTTCTAACCTTCTGGAAAGGCATGACCTACGGATTGAGGATGGTATCTCTTCCACAGTGCCATCCAAAGAATCAAGAAGGAAGGGCACGCTGGACTATCTAAAGCAGGTAGAGAATGAAACAAGAAATAAATCCGAAAATGAAAAGAACCGAAATCAGGAAGACAATAAAGTCAAAGACCTTAACCAAGAGATTGAGAAACTTAAGACACAAATCAAGCATTTTGAATCTTTGGAAGAAGAGGTTAAGAAAATGAGGGCCAAAAATAATGACCTTCAGGATAATTACCTAAGTGAACAAAATAAAAACAAACTCTTAGCCAGCCAGCTGGAGGAGATAAAGCTACAAATCAAGAAACAGAAAGAGTTAGAGAATGGGGAGGTGGAAGGGGAAGATGCTTTCCTGTCCAGCAAAGGCAGGCATGAGAGGACTAAGTTTAGAGGTCATGGGAATGAGGTGTCTGTGTCCAAGCACACATCTCGGGAACTGTCCCCTCAGCATAAGCGGGAAAGGCACCGAAACAGGGAGTTTGCTCTTAACAATGAAAACTATTCTCTGAGCACCAGGCAGGTTTCCTCTCCTGGTTTCACCAGCAGGAGGGCAGCCAAAGCTTCCAACATAGGGGCAGGGACAGATAGTGGGACTCAGGAGACAAAGAGGACTGAAGATCGATTTGCATCTGGCTCCTCTCAAAGTGAAGGGAAGAAGTCCAGGGAGCAGCCATCAGTGCTTAGCCGCTACCCCCCAGCTGCTCAGGAGCACAATAAAGTGTGGAAGGGTACTCCCAAGCTAGGTACTGAGAGTGGGTTGAAGGGAAAAGTAGAGAAGACAACACGAACATTTAGTGATACCACCCATGGATCCGTTCCCAGTGACATACTGGGTAGAGCTGACAAGTCTTCTGACACCTGCACGGAGGCCCTCTTTGGCAAGCGGGGGCAGGTGCCTAGCAATGGAAGTCAGGCAGCTCAGGCTGCAGACTCTGGCAGTTCTAAGGCCATTGGTGCTCTAGCCTCATCGCGAAGATCTTCCTCAGAAGGGCTCTCTAAGGGCAAAAAGGCTGCCAACGGCCCAGAGGCTGATACCAGTTTCCCTAATTCTAAGGCTCCACTTTTGTCAAAGTATCCTTATAGTTCCAGAAGCCAAGAGAACATCCTTCAGAATTTTTCAACCCCAAATAAAGAAGGAGTTGATCAATCTGTAGCAATTGTGATGGAAGACAGCAGTCAGCATGAGGCCCTGAGGTGTCGAGTCATCAAATCTAGTGGCAGAGAGAAGCCAGACTCAGATGACGATATGGACATGACATCTCTTGTTACTGCCAAATTGGTAAACACAACCATCACCCCGGAGCCAGAGCTCAAACAACAGCCCAACTCTAGAGAAAAAGCCAAATCCCGAGGGGGCCTTAGAACTGCCCTGTTCGAGAATGATAAAGATGCTGGGACAGAAAATGAATCTGTGAAAACTGTCAGAGCCTCCACCAATGCCGTGGAGTTCCCAGAGGCCAATGGTGCTGGGGTTAAAAGTCAAAGGCCCTTCAGCCCCAGAGAGGCCCTGCGGTCTAGAGCTGTCATCAAACCTGTCATCATTGATAAAGATGTGAAAAAAATCATGGGAGGGTCTGGAACTGAGGCCATATTGGAGAAACAGAAATCCACCTCCAAACCAGGGCCAAACAAAGTGACAAGCAGCATTACTATCTACCCCTCTGACAGCAGCAGCAATAGCAGCAGCAGCAGCCCTAGAGCCGCTCCAGGTGAGGTCCTGCGGGAGAGGCACACATCTACCAGCAACATCCAGGTTGGGTCATCAGAGCTCACATCAGTTAGCAACCATGTCAGTTCTCCCTTTGAGCTCTCCATTCACAAACATGACATCACCTTGCAGTTCACAGAAGCTGAAAGAATGGGAGATGGGCCCCTGAAGAACAGGCCTGAAACAGTGGTCTCTCGGAGCAGCATTATAATCAAGCCATCGGACCTGGTGGAGAGGAATAATCACGTACCCCCTGCAGAGACAATCAGGTGGAAAAACCATAGTGCCCCTTCAGAGGCGAGCCCTTCAGATGCCAGACATGTCACTGTGCGGAATGCCTGGAAGAGCAGGCGAGATTTGAACTCTTTAGAAGACCTCCCAACTCAAATAGGTAAAAGCGTGGTATCTACCAATGCCTACACCCAGAGGTCCTCCACAGACTATTCAGACCTTGAACAGCCCAGGTCGTACCTTTTTGAGCAGGGTACTCGAAGGGTAGGAAACCCAGGGGATGCTCCTGAGCTCTCTTCTAGAAGGACCCAAAGTAGCCTCACTGTGTCAGAGATGCTCACTCGGCGGAATCGGGTAGGAGATGCTGTCACAGCTACCACCTGGAACTACTTGGCAGGCATGGTAAGTCCCACTTCCTTCCCTCTCTCTCCGCTGCTGCTGTCCTTTCCCTCCTCCCACTTTCCCTTTCTCCTTTGCCTCTCTTACCTGGCCTGTGTGACTCAGGATTAAGGGAACTGTGGGGCTGGGAAACAGTGGATAGCTCAGAGAACTGTTGAAGATAACGGTAGGTTTGCCCTTAAAGAATAAAGGACCTTGGGGAAGGTAGTGGACAGAGAAGCATGAATTCCCAAAATCCTTCCCTCCCTTTCTCTTCCATTTGTCTTCATGTACGAAGGCCTCAAAAGAGGAGATAGGGCCTCTGTTCTCTTGGTTGCAGTGTAGCCAAAGGAGCTCCCCTTCTGGCTCCATAGAGCAGCACCTAGAATCACAAGCAGCAGCTGAAGCTGCTGGGAAGCTCTGAGTGAGAGGAGGAAGCCCGGCACCCTTTCTGTAGAGCTGAGATGGGAGCCCGGGAAACGAGTTCTAGGCCGTCTCAGTTCAGACAGTGGATGTTTGCCAGCTGCTGGCATACAGAGGATGAGGAGAGCTCGTGCTTACACTGGGCCTACTTTATAGGCTTTATGCCCAAGCATCTTTTTGCCCCAGACACCTGTCAAACCCATTATATCAGTTGTGGGCAGGGCTGCAGGTTCATGTAGGTCATTACAGGATAAATCCAGAAGCTCCTCATTTGAGGGTCAGACTGTCAGAACAGCATTAAAAGGGGAAGCCCCTGTGAGTATCTTTCAGATGTGGAGCCCGTGTTGATGGCACTCGGACTGTTGACACTGTTCTCTTCTTTTAAAGGCAGGTGACTGTTAACGTGAAAAGCCCCTGAAAGTCTTTACAGGGCACTTAACACTTGACAAGGCACTTCCCCACCCACTTACTTCATTCAGTCTCTCCACAGCTATGGGCAGTATCCCCCTTTTTTGAGATGTAGAAACTGAAGGTCAGAGACGGACAGTGCCTTACACCAAGGCCATCCAAGTGAATTACTGGAAGAACTAAAATTTGAATCCAGGATATCTGTCTCTAAATCCATTCTTCTTTGTACCCTGCCAACCTTTCTCACTCATACTTGTATTTTTTGATCTGCATTTATTTGCTTCAGAGCACCAAAGCAAACCATAAAAAAGGCAGACGTCTGGTAGAAGAGCAGTGGAGAAAGATGGGTATTTAGCCCTCTGAAGCTTTGTCTGTCTGAGATATGATGAGGGATGTGTGATGAGAGAGAGAGGACATGGCATATCACAGGGAAAGCACCTGAGGTTGTTGGTGGGAAGTAGGAAGGAGCTGTCCAGCTTGTTGCAGCACTTACCCACCAAGGGAGTGACCGCCCTGAGAAGCATGCAGCCTGCATGTGCAGAACTAGAGGAATGCTGGCTACTACGTAGGGGTACCGCTCCCAGGCCCCCTTCCTGGCCTTGTACTCTGTAGGGCTCCTGTTCAGTTGTGCCCCCCCCCCCCCCCCAGTCTACCCTAGGAGCTCCTAGCAGATTGGAGTTTGTAGTTTACCCTGATTTCCATGGAACTTTTATATTGGCCTGTCTTCAGGCCGTAGCTTATCTTTGCAGTTATGCTATGGTCTGTCTGTGCTATATTTCCCTCTGCCAGGCTGGAGAGGACCATTGGGTAGGAAGTGACAGTATCTTTGTTATTCACTACATGGTCCTTCACAGCTCACTTTTGTCATTTATTGGCACAGGAGGAAGGTGATGACTGCACACTCAGTGTCTACAGGCGACCTCACAACTCCCTGGAACAGTCTGAACAGTCTGAACTGCCCGTGAAGCAGGGGCTGTCAGAGCCGGGGCGAGTTAAGGCCGAGGAACGGTTACGACCAGCCAGGCCCTGTGCTGAAGAAAACTGAGCCAGCTGGGTGAGGTCAGCTGTCTCCTCTGCTCCTGCTTCTCAGCTCTTCCACCTTCTCATCTATGAAGGATCCCAGGCCAGTTAACCGGGCTACACACCAGGCCTTGGTTGGAGATAGTGGCAGAGAGCCAGACTGTGGCTCAGGTCATTTTTGCCAGTTGGCCAGAGGAGATCAGAAACTACAAGCTGGACAGAGTCACCCAGGCCCAGCCTTCCCCGATTGATGCATGAGTCCTCTCTCCTTGTCCCTGCTCTGTCCCCCAGGTAGGGTGGGCCACTCTGGCCCCCAAATAGGGAATGATATAGAAACTCCTTATATCTCCACCATACAACAGCAGCCTTTCTGTGTGGTTAATGTTCAGATTTCTTAGTCTCTTCACCACATTCAGTTCACTGTCTGCCCTAGGAAGCACTGACACTAAGACTTACCAGCCATCAGCTCCATTTAGGGGGCTTCCATTCCTTTCCCCTTTGGGGTTCCTCAGACTTTACTGAAGATGTCTGTGCTGCCTCTAAGGGATTATGGGACTGTGACCTGGCCCCCTTGCTGACCACTGTTTCGGGGGCAGAGCACATGGGTGCCCACCCACCTACTGGATTGACATCATCCCTCCCACAACCCCAGCTCTCAGCTCACCGTACAGAGGCGCCTGGAAGTGCAGAAACTTCATGCATCTCCTTCCCTGGGCACAATAATGCTGCTGGCATTGCCTGCTCCTCTCCTATGGCTGGAGAATTCATGCTGACTTTGTTTCCACTTTTAGACAATTCCCAGACTAAACTGGGCTTGACCCAGCATACTCTGCCTTCTAGGAAGCGCCCGGCAAAGGGGAAAGTGGACAGGAAGAAGCGCTTTCCCTTTAGTCACTCCACAAAGCAATAGCTCCATGAAAGGTATGGACTTTGTTCCTCTTCCTCTATCTCCCATGTTGGAGGTATCGCACTTTACCAAGCTGATGCATTCCTAGAGGTGGGCCCATGATTTCTGCAAACAGCTATCATCATGACTTCATGGGAGGGAAGGTAACACATGCCCATCAAGGGCCCCAGATTTATACAGTTCATAATGCAGCAAACTTTTCAGGAAGCCACATAAATAATCACATGGGGAAGTTAAAAAGAACCATATAATCTTGACACTTTTTTCTGTAGCATTCTTAGTTCAAAGAAGGGATCCCCTTTCAAAGGCTACTTTATGAAGCAGACACTTCCTTCATAGTGAAAGAGAGCAGGAATCAGGAAAGCTGAATTTTCTTCATGGTTTTGTACGTTGCCTCAGTTTCCCTATCTATAAAATGAGTTATTTGAAATGAATGGTTTCTAAGGGTCTAAATCTGACACTAAGATTCTTCCGTTTCCATCATCCCATTGGTTGGGGTGTGGGGGGTGATTCTCGCTTTTGGAAGGTGTCATCCAAATGGGTTTGGAGAACGTGTCCTTCCCACTGCCTTTGATTGCTTTCCTGGGACCTTTTAATGCCATGGGGTTGAGCTCAGAGAAGCTCCCTAGGCCTCATTTTCCAGTCTGTAAGATGAAGGGGTTAGATTAGGTGGTCTCTGCAGCCCTTTTTGGCACCCATGCCTTGCCAAATGCCACACAGTATCTCCTGGCTAGCTAGCACTTTCCATAACACAGGTTGGTGTGTCTCCTGTGCTGCTTGAGTCATCTCCTCTGCCTCCACTCAGTGTGAGAACCAGTGTTCATTCCCCCGGTCTGCAACAGACTTGGCAGTCCTGGAGGCCTGGGAGCACCTACCATACTTTCAGGGGCAGGAATGTTTTGCTCCTATTTCCATTTCCTGGAGTTTTGCCAATCTAAGGGCGTTGTCATGAGGCTTGCCTTCCCTTCACACTGCTGCCTCAGATGCTCAACTTCAGATGCTGTTTTTCAAAAACCTCTTCCTACTGCTGCTCCTGGGTCACTGGCCAGAAACTGGCTTGCTTAAGGTGACCACCTCTCACTTATAGCCTCCTTGCCATTCTTCACCGGTTGTCAGCTCTGACAGTCCAAAGGAAGCTGCCTCTGGTGATCAACGGAGAATACAGGAAAGTCGGTGGTTCTTCTCTGCTGGTGGGAATAGAAGGGTGCCAACCCATGCCTTTCAAGGTCTCACCGATAATTCTCCTCTTTGGGCACTGGAGCCCTGGATTCTGGTGCTGTAGCTCCTGGTGCCAAAGTCTGGATCTTTCCACATTTCAGCAGCATCAACATCTGCCGCTCCCCAAAATGCTCTGTGGAAGAGGGGCAGCTGTGAGGCCCTCTTGCTGGGGTGGCTGTCTTAAAATCTGAGTGCAATAGGGTTTGATTGTAACAATTATTTCAGGATAAATATTTTTTCATCTGCACACTTTTTAGAACCGCTGTAAACTAGGTATTTTTTTTTTAATGTCCTTAGCATTGCAGAAAATACCATTTGTAAAAGCCTGTGAAGGCTGGAGGCTTAGTTACCTTGGGCTTCACATAGCTGGCAAGGCTGGCTCTCCAACTCCAAAGATGGAAGGCACGTTTCTGAAAAGCAACCTAGGTGAGACCCAGGCCTCACCATTAGGGGTCCTGGAAGAAAACCTCCAAATAAAGGGGAGACCTGGTAGTTGAGTAGTTGTCTAATCAAGCCAAATTATTTCCTGTCCCAGCCAATAAACCCACTTTTATGACAAGCCTTTTCTACAACTTGGCTTGAACTCTTAAGTTTTACTGGCACAGGTGTATGGTTTTGGGAGGGTTCCTAGTGAGGCTGGGGAACCTGGCACTCCAGAGCTGCTTTGTTGGAGGAAGTACACCTGGCTAAATGCCAGAAGCTGGTCTCTTCCACCTGCTGTCACCTGTCTCTTGCCATTCTGATACTAAAAACTGGAGAAAGCTGCAGGGACCCGGGCATGGCTGTTTTTGCTTTTGAGTGGCAGTGAAAGTTACAATGTGGGTTAAAGGGATTTGCAGTGGGGCCAAGGATTCCAACCTTGGCCACAGGCAAGCTTGCACATAAATCATCCCTCTCTCATGGGGTGTGAGAGGGTCTATATTGATCTTGGACTTGTCATTCTGGGGCAGTTTTAGTTCTTCATATTTAGTGGGTTAGTGCCAAGTGCTACGACTTCCCAATAAAGGGAACGGGGAACAGCCTCTTGTTTTTGTTCAAGACTGCTTTGGAAGAGCTGCTTTTGGGGATTACCTTTTGAATACCCCGAGTGGGGAACAGGGTTCTCCTCAAAGCCTCACAACCAAGATCATAGGAAAGGGGCCCTATTTTCCTGCTGCTTCACAGCTCAGAACATGTACTGAATGGAATGTATTTTTAAGAGAATAAAGTCTATTTTTTTGTATTTTAAAGATTGGGAGGGCTAGGGAAGTAGCCCTCAAAAACTGTTATTACATTACAGGGCCCTTTGCTAAGGGGTGTCAGTATCTGTTGGTCCACACTTAACTTGCTCAGGCAGGTGCTCGGTCTCACCCCTGCCCTTTGGAGTCTAGGTGCAGCAGCTTCTACATTCCTGCTCCAAGCATGGGACCAAGGAGACTGGAACCCTGTTGCTGGAAACCAGGGCAAAGCCATGAGCAGTGACTCAGGGCTCCTTGGGTGCATGTGTATAGTTGAAGCTGCCTGTCTGCATGTATCCTTTGGCTCTAATGCTGTCTGTTGGCTCTGCAGCACAATATGTAACCAATAAAGCTCCCTAGTTTCCACGTGCTCTGTGTGAGTCAGTGATGCCTTTTTTGTTGATGTCATTTCTGCATACAACTATTTTCTATGCATTGGTGCAGCTAGCATATTTCATTGTATTTTATTTAAAATCCTCAGCCAATTACTGGTGCTGTAAGGAGACTGGAAACATAGCTGAGGCTTAGTAAAAGACATGCCTAGAAGCCAAAAGTGAATTGGAGTTAGAATCATATAGCACCTACTTAAGATGAGATCAGGCCTGTTCAGGGTGGTATGACCTTAGCACCTATTTTAGTGCTACATTTTTAAAAGACTTATCTGTTGTCACATAACAGTAGTCTCTCCAGCTACCTATGCCATCTATTTAAAAAACAAACTTTTAAAAGCACTTACTACTGGAACAGACACTTTAACCAACCCCTTCCCTGCCCCAAGGTTAACAATATTAATGGCAGAGCTGGGCTCCAAAGTCCATATACTTTCCACTACATGCTCTTCTCACCTTTACTTCAGTTACACCTCTGCCCTGATCCTGGTGTGTAAAATTTCCTCATTGCTGTCTCTTTCCAAAACTAGAGGAAAAGTCTCTCCAGTCAGACCACCAGTGTAATGTTCCTTAAATCTTACTAAGAATAAAACCTCATTTAGGGAAGAATTGACTAATACACGTAAAATCCAACTTCTGGAAGCAGATTACACACATGCACCTAGTCTGTTATGAGCCCTTGGGGAAGGAACAGGTATCCTGTTCACTGTAAGTTTTTACTTTGCATGGCAAAAGGGACTTTGTGGATGTGAGTAAGGATTTTCAGATGACCTGGGTGGGCCTTAAGTGAAATCACAAGTGCCCTAATAAGGGCGCTAGAGGAGGAACGCAAGAAGGGGAAGATGGAAGCAGAGACTGGAGTGATGCGCTTTTAAAATGGAGGAAGGGGCCACAAGCCAAGGTTCCAGACAACCACTAGAACAGCAGTTCTCAGCCTGTGGGTCGCGACCCCTTTGGAGGTCGAACAACCCTTTCACAGGGGTTGCCTAAGACAGTAGCAAAATTACAGTTATGAGGTAGCAATGAGAATAATTTTATGGTTGGGGGGGTCACCACAAAATGAGGAACTGTATTAAAGGGTCGTGGCATTAGGAAGGTTGAGAACCACTGCCCTAGAAGCTGAGAAACACAGGAAACAATCTTCCCTCAGAACCTGCTGGTAATGTTACAGCAGCAACAGGGAAAACACCAGTGAAGTTACCTAAACCCTTGATCTGCTCCTTATGCAGAATTTGCCAAAATTTTATACCAGTACCTTGGATGTAAATGGAGAGTTAGCACACACCCATGGAGGGAATCTGGAGAATAATGCCAGAAAGGTCTACCAGAGGCCTACCCAAACTTTGTGTTGTCCTATGTTTTATCTTGAGAATTCAGTTTCCCACTATCCATGTGCTTGATCTGCAGCTTCAAAGCCTATGGCACATGGTCACCCCACAATCCCAGTGGGGAAGTCTAGCCCTACAGACCAGGAAGCCCACTGTTTCTAAAGGACCCCCCTCAACCCTATCTTCTGACCTGACCAAACTATTTTTCTCTTTTATATAAACATCCTCCTTGTGTAAACAGATAAAATTAACATCTCCAAAGGAGTAACACTCCTGGTCTTGTATACAACTCTAACCCTAAGGAGAAACACAAAAAAGACAGGACTAATTTTATATGAAGTTTTATTCTCAAAATATAAAAAAATTACCACACACCAAGAGACTAAGATGTTTTCATAGTGCTTGCTTGCCTCAATCTTGAAGAACACACACTTCCACCTGATGGACAAGTGCCTCCTGCCCTGGCTCTAAGTGGCTCAAAGGAGGCAACTGCTTGGCCATCAAGAACTTCAGCAGCTGACTGGGAGCCCGGATGCCAGGGCAAGTTTCTCAGGAATCTAGTATTGCTAGAAGAGCTTTGCTTACATAGCAAAAGACATATACGTTGGCCTCTTCCCTTAGGACACATCTGTCTCATATGCTTGGGGACTGCTGTGCAGGAACCCCTGGTGTGGCCTGGCGAGGCAGGGTATACATGGCTCCCAAAAACTGGTCTGCAATCCTTCCTGCTTCTCGAAGCCCACTCAGCAGAGCACCATGGACTGTAGCAGGGTAGTTACGGATCGTGTGTTCTCCAGCAAAGAAGAGTCGTGGAATTGGCTATTTCAGTAAAAAAATATGAAGAGGAAATCAGCAAGTTGCAAATATATCTTTGTTCTTGTGTCTGAACTGCCAAATTCCTGTTGGCTTTTGAAGCTGACCCCCCCCCCCCAAACCCTAATCCATCATTTTACCAAAAAGGGCCTCCCTTGTCAGCAGGCATTTTCTTAGAACTGACAGAAGTAGAAAAGGGACAATAAAACCCAGCCCAGCCTTAGTTCTGCAGTGATGCTTAATTACATCTGTTCTTAGGTATCAGCTTCTTAGGGGGATACCCAGTTCTAAACCTGACTTTGCCTCATGTAGTACCTACTGGGGTGGGGGGTGTCCTGACTACTCCAAACCATAGAGAATACAGCATTTGTTTTCACTCAGCTCAGAGCAGGCCTTACTTAGCACAGGGTCCTGAGAACACGTACTATTCTTTGGAGCAGGGTCAGGCATTGTCTAGGTAAGGACCCAAGGTTATTTCTCAGGGGCTGCCCCTGGAGGCCCCTCGTGACTGGGACCCTGCAACAATCCTATGAGCCATTACAAAATGGGGTGCAATTAAAAACAAGTGACAAAAATCTGAATAAAGAAAAAGTAAGTGATTGATTTATACTCTGGACTCTTACATTCTGAACACAGACTGCTTAGATTTACAAAACCAAAATGTGAGAAATCTGACACAGATGATACTGCTCCTCCCTTTTACTCTGCTCTGGGTTATCTGAAAGGGTCCAAGGACAAAAATGACTAAATGTGTAACAATCAGAGGCATTTTTATCCTGAGATCCTGGGATACTGGCTTCCCCAAATAACCCCAGGTACAGTTTATTAGTTTCTCACCTGTGGGGCACCTGGAATGGAGGGGCCAGGAGTGATGGGCTGAGCCATTAAATCATAGTCATTTCCAGATGATCCTGCAGCTACATAAGAATAGGAGCCCCGGGCCCAGGGATCAGCACGCCAGCGAGACACCACAGTTTCCTTCGGCTAAAGAAAAAGCCATGGGCAGAAGTTGTTACTGGACACCAAGGACAAACCAATAATTTCTGAAAGGTGGAAAAGCTGTGGTGAGTGGAGATACATATGAGAACTAAAAGGACAACAGGCAGGAGAGTTAGCTAAGTGATGACTGTTGATGTTTTAAAATGTATAGCACAACATGCCTTCAAACTGCAAGGAAGCCTCCATGTTGCATTCTTGTCTGTGAATCCAGAGATCTACCTAGGACTTAACCTAATTTCTCTTTTACAAATTCACACGAAGCATTAATATGCCTCCTCACAAAGGAATCATAAGGGTCTACAGGTGTTTCAATGGGCCTAAAGAATCAAAAAAAGCATCAGGAGATTCTCTAAAGACTTCCCTGAAGGAGCCCTGGCCAGTTTGGCTCAGCGGTTGGAGCGTCGGCCTGCGGTCCAGAGAGACCCGGGTTCGGTTCCCGCTAAGGGCACGTACTTCGGTTGCAGTTTGTCCCCGGCCCTGGTTGGTCGTGCGGGTGACGGCCACTCGATGTGTCCCTTCACGTCGATGTTTCTCTCTCTCTCTCTCCCTTCCTCTCTCTCCCTCCCACTCTATCTGTACAAAAAATGGAAAAATATCCTCGGGTGAGGATTAAACAAAAAAAAAAAAGAAAAGACTTCCCTGAAGGAGCTTGGCCACTCTGTCTGAAAGTGGGGTGGTGGGGTGGTGCTGGTGGTGGTGGTAAGATTCCAAAAGCAGAGACAACAGACAAGCAGACAAATGCAGCAAATAGCTTTCTGAATCCCACACTTACAGCATGAACTCCAAACATTAGCATTCATGTAAATCCATACACAACCTCTCAATTCTGGTTGAAATTGTCCTGACCAAGTACCTGTGCCACAACTTATGAGAATATGTCAAACCCTGCTTTACAAACCCCAGATCCCTGCTTGCCCTACCCACTTACCTGGGGAACTGCGCTGCTACCAAAAATCCCTTTGAGAATGGCCAGGCATCGGCCTACAATCACATCATCACTTATGTTTTCCATGATGCCAGCAGCTTCTCCTGCCACTAGTGCCAGTAGTATTGGAGCTGGGGAAACAAACGACAGTTCCAGGATTTTCTACAGACTTTTCTCAAAACCCTCCTCAGCAGGTCCCACATTATTCTTGGTGCTCTGACATGTAGTGACTAATAGACATGCATCACTTATGCTAGAGACGAGTTGTTTCTGAAACACCAACTTGAAATCTATCCCAAGAGGGAGCTGGCAAACTGACTCATGCACTTCACTGCTTATAATTCTGCAGAACACAGAAATCTGGAAGATGTAATTTCAGACCTTGTTAACAAAACAAAACAAGTATCTGTTTGTTGAGACAAAGAACGCTTAGCTCTGACCACTGTAGACAGTTACACGAGAGTTATCCTTTCAGCCACGCGGGCCCCTCCAAGCCCATCACCACCTTCACTCATCCCTTTGATGACTATGCAGCAGGCTTCATGGGATAAGCACAGTAGTACATGCTGGGGGTACAGAAGCTGTAAACTTCAACTATGACAGAAGCTACTGAAGAACAATACAGGATACAGAGAAAATAGAGAATTTAGATTTAAAGAGTGGAGGTATATGTATCTTAGAAGTCCTCTTTGAAATAGTGACATCTAGGTGAAGGCCCGAGTAAGCCATGTTGGGAAGAAAGAGAGAGAAGAAAAGCACCCCGGGCACAGCGTTTCAGGGCAGAGGCACCGAAGCGGGGCACAGCATGGTACAATCCGGGACGCCAGGAGGGCGGCGAGGGTGCCTGGGGCCCAGGGAGCAGAGAGGAGTGAGGATGGCGGGAGGAAGGAATACTGAGGAAGTTGAAGCAGAGAAGGCTAGATTATGCAGGCTTTCTCAGTAATGGTCCAGAGGATGGAAAGCCCTCGGAAGATGGAACAGGAGCAGGGATGGCAGCTAGTGGTGCTGGCGAGTGAAGAGGGGAGAGTGGCTTGGACCGGGAGGTGGGCAGTAGAAGAGAAGAGAAGCAAACGGCTGCGGGAGTGCAGAGTGCAGGTGGCACTGGCAGGCCCGGCGGCCTGGACGCAGGAAGGGAAAGCACCCAGCTGCTGCCAGAAGGCCGAGTGTTAAGGGAACAAAGCGTCTCCCCTGTGGGGTAGCGGCCCTGGCCACGTGAAGGCTGCTCCGCATCAGGCAGTGGGGCAATGGGAAGAACTGGGTGGGAGTCAAACTTAACTGATGTGTCTGCACTGTCAAGGCCATACCTCCTGATGCTGCTGCACAGTATATATCTTACATTCTTTCCTGGAATGAGGTAGGGTCTAAATATAGTTTTTTTAAAAGCTCCGTACAGGATTAAGAGCAATCCAAATACAGAAGGAAGTACAACAGAAAAGTAGGAGTTTCATAAATACATTCTAAGGGAAGTGATAAAAGATTCAGGGGCAAATCAAATATACAAGTCTGAGAATGAGGAATATAAATTTCCCCTTCCAGGAAGCCTCCCTGGGCTTATCCCTCCTGGCGGGGTGGATTCCTCCTTTTATTTATTCTTTTGCAGTGCCCTGGGCTTTCATCCTGTCATCTACTATGGCCCAGAGACTGCCCACCTCCTCACTCCATCTCCCGCAAGTTGCTTGTGGTCTCCTTAAAGGCAAGGGTTTTTTGTTTGTTTTTTTCATATCCCCAGCACTTATAAAGGATTTCAGGAATTGCTTGTTAATGAAAAATAAAGACACACACACACATATATATTTTTTGAGAAAAACCAGAATATTCCTAATTCTCTGTTCCTATAAGGATATGAGAAATATCGAAACTGGAAAGCAGTTACCTTTATAGAGGTTCCAGAAGAGGAAGAGCTCACCCCTGCTGGCAGTTGTGCTGCCGACGTGCCCGAACAAATTGACACTTGGATCCCAGAACACCCGGTCAAAACACAACACCACCTATCATAAAAAATAAGCAAATGAGCTGGAGACAGGGCTCCAAGAACATGGCTTAAGCACAGCTGTGCCTCAGTAGGAAGTACTTCCTCAGACCTTACATTTCTTCTAATCTACTCTTAACATAAGCCTAGAAATCCTGACTATAACTGTATTACTTAGGATGACATTTAGAGCTTTCTTTTCAATAAGCTTGGGTTTGTGAAGTGACCCCAGAAGACCAAGTTCTCATGGATACTTTATGTATAATTAGGCAATGAAGTGAAAGAATGGACAGGATTCAACCTATATCTGAGCTGAGAACACAGCAAGATGTACGAAACTGCAAACCCCTCTCCTGTCCCAGTGGAGGGTGGGCATGAGAGCGGTGCTAAGGGCAGGTTACCTTGTTAAGGTTGCCAAATCCCATCCGTTGGACTGCAGATGTTTTCCACTCAGGAAGAGGCGGCACAAACTGAACAGCTGGTGGCTGCTGCTTCAACACACCCAAGGGGAGGGTACAGAGAACTGCATCACATTTATAAATAAAGGTCTGGCTTGTGGAGCGAGTATTCACAGCTATCACTTCACATCCTAAAGAAGTTTGAGGGAAAAGACTTTACTGGTGAAAAGGATGGTATTGATAAGGGTACTGAACATTTAGTGCACCGTAGACTATATGCTATCCCAATTAATTCTTCACACAAGTCTATGAAGTCAGTTCTATCCATTTTTACTGAAGGAAACAGACAAAAGTGAAACAGCACAGGTATTAAGTGTCAGGATTCAAATGCTAATAGTCAACTTCAGAGTCCTTGCTCTTCACCACTGTACTCTCACATTTCTGGTACACAGTGTTCTGGACTGATAAAAGGACCTGATCATTTACTGAAGTTAAGTAAATTTAGACCAAAAATTCAAAGTAAAATATCCCAACAGAACCAACACCTCCTCCACTGTGCATAGGTGCTCGCTCGTAAGGACCAGGAGAAGAATGACACCAAGAGCCTGTGGTACCGACCTACGGGACGCAACGCAGAACCGTGGGGCTCGCTATTCTTGAGAGCGCACTGCGATGCTTAGCCTGCCAGGACGTGAGCGAGCCCAAAGCAAGCCACGGAAAAGGCACCTGAACGCAGATTAATGTTATTTATCCTCATATGTGCTTGACTTTTTTCTTCCGTGAATGTCTATTTATGTAACTTCAAAAATAATTTAAGTAAGTATGAGCTCTCAGTACATATCCCCATTTTCTTTTTTTTTTTTAAATCCTCACTTGAGGAGATATATAAGAGGAGAAGGGAGAAACATCGATGTGAGAAACATCAATTGGTTGCCTCCCATACGCGCCCTGACCAGGGATCAAACCCGGAATCTAGCTATGTGCCCTGACCAGGAGTCGAACCTGCAACCTTTTGGTGTACAGGATGGTGCTCCAATCAACTGAGCCACCTGACCAGGGCCATGTCCATTTTCTGTGGTCACAAAACTAGAATGACAGAAAAGGTATTCTCACTATTCTTCACCTGCATGCAAGTGGCTATTTCAAGGTTATATATCTCCTCAACACCATCAGCTAGAAGCTGCCTCCGAAGGGAAAATTTAAATGAAAAAGTTTTAGCGGTTCTGAAAGGAGTATCTGTGGTGATCTGGGAGACTCTAGAAGGGGCCGTGGAGGGCAAGACTAATGGCCACATCTCCGCTTGTCCATCATGAGGGCCCTCCGAGAGGGGCGTGACTAGTTACCATAAGGAGTTCAAGATTATTAATTCCAAAGGTGGGTGGACCAAGAGTTCTCTGTATCCCATTTTAAATGTGCCTGAAACCAGCAATAAAGAGCACTGAGCCTATTGTCACAGGAACCAAGGCAGTTTAAAGTCAACTTATCAAGACTGCTCCCAGAATTAGAAAGTAGCCTGAGCCATTAGCCCACCTGAATAGGAAAAGCCAGAGTGGATCCAAAGACCGAGATGCAAGATGGTAAAATACAGGGTGGGTTCCACTGGAGACTAGGGACCCAAGTTCTGGTTATTTAAGAATACGGCCTGGGCCGGCTGGTGTGGCTCAGTGGTTGAGCATCATCCACCCCTGCACCAAGAGGTCGCCAGTTTGATTCCTGGTCAGGGCACATGCCCAGATTGTGGGCCCAATCCCAGTAGGGGGCATGCAGGAGGCGGCCAATCGATGTTCTCTCAAATCAATGTTTCTCTCTCTCTCTCTCTCTCTCTCTCTCTCTCTCTCACTTCCTCTCTCTTTAAAAATCAATAAAGGAAAAATCAATAAAAGAAAACAGCTTTAAAAAATATATATATATACTTAACAAAATTAAACTCAAATTCACTGGCTGTTTTTTTTTATCCTCACCTGAGGACATTTTTGCATGTATCTTCAGACAGAGTGGGAGGGAGAGAGGGAGGAAAAGAGAGAGAAACATCGACATGAGAGAGACACATCGACTAGTTGCCATCCACATGACCTTAACTGGGACCGGGGACAAACTGCAACCGAGGTACGTGCCCTTAACAGCAACCGAACCCGGGCCTCTCTGGTCCGCAGGCTGACGCTCCAACCACTGAGCCAAACCAGCCAGGGCTCACTGGCTGTTTTTATATCAATTAATATATGCACAATTTGGAAACTAAAACTTGCATCAATTTTCTGGTTTATACAACGATGGGGTTAGAATCTCCCCAAAAGCTCTACAGGCTCAATCCTTTTGAAAATGCAAAATTTTAAATTTAGGAGTCAAAGTTTAAAAGACACTCTATCAGGAAATAACCTAATACTTTTTCTATAGGACAAACTCAACAAAAGATGAGTACCATGTTTCAGAGTAAGAGATTTATCTCCCCAGTGAAGCAGTAACATACCTGAAGCCGTGTAGCGAACCTGTCGAACTGCTGTATTCAATTTAATATCTAGGCCTTCTGCTAACGCCACAGGCACACACGAGTAGCCATTCCTCACTGTCAGGTGGCTGCCAGTAAACTCAAAGTCGTCATCCTAAAGAGGAGAGAAAAGGACATATTTTCACACTTTTTAAATTGATTTTAGAGAGCAAGGAAGGGAGAGGGAGAGAGATGGAAACACAGAGAGAACATCGATTGGCCGCCTCCTGCATGCCCCCCACTGACAATTTGGCCCACAACCTGGGCATGTGCCCTGGTCAGGAATTGAACTGGCAACCTCTTGGTGCATGGGTCAATGCTCAACCATTGAGCCATACTGGCCAGGCCACACTTTTAAAATCTAATGTATGCCATTTATACTGAGTTCTGTAAAATAAGGCTAAAAACAGCAGCTTATGGAACCTGTCAATATAATATGCTAAAACAGAAATAAACAATCACTCCATATTCAGCTATAGCTGCCCCAGGAAACTGAAGGGAAAAAAAATGTCGACCAGCCAGTGTGGCTCAGTGGTTGAGCATTGACCCATGCACCAAGAGGTCATCGGTTCAATACCTGGTCAGGGCACATGCCCAGGTTGTGGGCCTGATCCCCAGCGGGGGGCATGCAGAAGGCGGCCGAACGATGTTCTCTCTCATCGATGTTTCTATCTCTGTTTCCCTCTCCCTTCCTCTCTTTCTCTCTAAAATCAAGAAAGAAAGAAACATTAAAAAAAAATAAAAAATGCCCAAGTGTCCATAATGGCTATCTTTGGGCAGTTTCTTTTTTCCCTAGATAGAGTTTTTATCATCGAGTCCAGATTATTCATGGGCGTGCAAGAGGGAAGGAAGCTGATTCAATAAATTCAGACAATTAGGTATCTTTTTTTTTTTTTTAAGAGAAGTACGCCTTTATTTCCTTGTTTCACAAATAAAGTTGGCTGAGAGCTGGTTGCTTTTTGGTGATTAGTCAAAGAGACCAAATCCCATATCCTCGTCCGACTCCTCCGACTCCTCCTTTGCTTCAACCTTGGCTGGGGCTGGGGCTGCGGCAGCAGCTGGAGCAGCAGTGGTGGCAGCGGCCACGGGGGCAGCAGCCACAAAAGCAGATGGATCAGCCAGGAAGGCCTTGACCTTTTCAGCAAGTGGGAAGGTGTAATCAGTCTCCACAGACAAAGCCAGAACCCGCTTGTACCCATTGATGATAGAACGGGGTACTGATGCAACAGCTGGGTAACCAATCTGCAGACACGCTGGCAACATTGCACACACCCTCCAGGAATCGGGCATGCAGAGTTTCCTCTGTGATGTCAAGCACTTCCGGGCTGTAGATGCTGCCAATGTCAAACACCTGCTGGATGATCAGCCCAAAGGAGAAGGGGGAGACGTTCAGCATGTTCAGCAGTGTGGCTTCGCTGGCTCCCACTTTGTCCAGTCTTTTTTTTTTTAATCCTCACCCGAGGATATTTTTCCATTTTTTGTACAGATAGAATGGGAGGGAGAGAGAGGAAGGGAGAGAGAGAGAGAAACATCGATGTGAAGGGACACATCGAGTGGCTGCCACCCGCACAACCAACCAGGGCCGGGGACAAACTGCAACCGAAGTACATGCCCTTAGCGGGAACCGAACCCGGGTCTCTCCGGACCGAAGGCCGACGCTCTAACCGCTGAGCCAAACTGGCCAGGGCTGTCTCCAGTCTTAATCAGCTGCACGTCACTCAGGATTTCAATGGTGCCCCTAGAGATTTTAGTGGTGATGCCTAAAGCCTGGAAGAAAGAGGTCTTCTCTGGCCCCAGACCAGTGTTCTGGGCTGGCACAGTGACTTCACATGGGGCACTGGCACCAGCACGGGCAGCAGCTGGCACCTTATTGGCCAGGAGCATGTCCCTGATCTCAGTGAGGTCCTCCTTAGTGAACACAAAGCCCACATTCCCCCGGATATGAGGCAACAGTTTCTCCAGAGCTGGGTTGTTTTCCAGATGTCCTCGGATGGCCTTGCGCATCACGGTGTTCTTGCCCATCAGCACCACAGCCTTCCCGCGGAGGGACATGCGGATCTGCTGCATCTGCTTGGAGCCCACATTGTCGGCTCCCACAATGAAGCATTTTGGATAATCATCCAGAAGTTGGATGATCTTAAGGAAGTAGTTGGACTTCCAGGTCGCCCTGTCTTCCCTGGGCGTCACGGCGGTGCGTCAGGGATTGCCACGCAGGGTTTAAAGACGATGTCACTCTCACGAGGACGCCTGGCGAGAGGAAGCTAGGTATCTTTTTTTGGTTTGGTTTTTTAATGCATTACAGACTTGGTAGACTATCAGATTCACCATCCTAATTACATTCTCTTTTATCCAAAAACAAAATCAGTTTTTATTCCTTAAACTTACAAGTTTTTTGTTTTTTTTAATCCTCACCTGAGGATATTTTCCCATTGATTTTTCAGACAGAATGGGAGGGAAGGAGGGAGAGACAGAAACATCGATGTGAGAGAGATATCGACTGACTGCCTCCCACATGACCCTGACCAGGGTCGGGGATCCAACCTGCAACCGAGGTACCCTTGATGGGGAATTGAAGCTGTGACTCTGGTCCGCGGGCCAACACTCCAACCGCTGAGCCAAACTGGCCAGGGCTAAACTTACAAGTTTTAAAGTTGAGGAAGAGTTCCAAAACTAAAGTCAGTTGAATAAATGAAACCAATCTAGGATTATAAAGATTGGCCCAAGATAATTCATATAGTAATGAAGTCAAGATTTGGCCTGGAACAATTACCCAAATGATCTTATTTCTTTGAATTTATGAAAAAAAATTTCTATATAGAGAAACTTTTGAAGGCTAGTCAGTATTTCTAATTTCATAAAATTCCTGGGGAAAACATACCACAATTCTTAGAAATTACATAAAAATACTGGGCTGGCAGCAAAACTCTCACTAAGTGACTGGTTCATCTGCTCCCTGTACTGATTAATTCAAATCACCCACATTTAAAATTCAATACCATTACAAATGGATACATACTGAAACTCCAAATGATGACTCAGTTCTTAGGAGGGATCTAATTTAGTGTTTACATGAAAAACTACAAAGAAACTAGGAATTCTGCAAGATATTTACCACTAACAAGTCTAAATCGTCACTGAAATTCAAATACTAAAAAACACTAATCTAAAGATTAACACTTAATCTAAAGATTAAGAAGCCAATATAATCTTATTAGGAAAACATATAATGAAAATATGTAATAAAAAGATAATATTTACTTCTATACAGTCTTAAATCGGGCCAAAGTCTCAGATTGAGAGATTGGTCCATTCAACACAAGAAGCCCTGTGACTTCCACCAATTCAAGAGTAAATCATCTTGAGCATGACATATATTGTCACATTATTCTTAAGTATTTTAAGGATGACAATCACTCTAAATCAGATCTATACATTCAACACAATCCCAATCAAACTCCCAGAAGTTGTTTTTTAATAGAAATTGATAAACTGATTCTAAAATTTTTATGGAAATACAGAAGACCAAAAATACCCAAAACAATAATAAAAAAAAAAAAGAACAAAATTGAAGAACTTATATTACCTGATTTCAAGACATATTACAGAGCAACAATAATCAGACAGTGTGATACTGGAATTGGATAGACAAACAGAAAAAAGTAACCATAAACAGACCCAACTGATTTCAACAAAGGTACCAAGACACATAAAGAAAAAGGATGGTGCTAGAATAATTAATTACATAACCACATGGAAAAATATTAACTCTAACTTCACCTCTCACTATACACAATAATTAACTCAAAAATGGATCACAGACCTAACATAAGAGCAAAGTCCATAAAATCTGAAGAAAACTGGAGAAAATCTTTGTAACCTTGGTTTAGACAAAAAATGTTCAGGATTTTACAAAAAACACAGCTTCAAAGTTAATAAAACAGGACACTTCATAAAATTTAAAACCTTTGCTCTTTGAAAGAAACTTTTTAGAAAATAAAAAGGCAATCTGTAGACTGGCAGAAAATATTTGCAAAACATAAATCTGACAAAGAAACATCGACATGAAAGGGACACATCGAGTGGTTGCCACCTGCACGACCCAACTAGGACCAGGGACAAATTGCAACCGAGGTACGTGCCCTTAGAGGAAACCAAACCTGGGTCTCTCTGGACCACAGGCTGATGCTCTAACCGCTGAGCCAATCTGGCCAGGGCCCAATCAGATTTTTAAATGGGCAAAGATCTAAATTAGACTTGTCATCAAAGAATTGACATACAAATGGCCAATAAGTACATGAATGGATGCTTCACATCACCAGTCATGAAGGAAATACAAATTAAAACCACAATGAAATATAAGAATGGCCAAAGTTTTAAAAACTGGCAGGACTAAGTGTTGGTGAGAATGTGGAGCAACGGAAACTTTTCCACACATTGCTAGTGGGAATGCAATCTTGAAAACAGATTAGAAGTTTCTTATAAAGTTTTATAAAAATCTACTTCTTGTAAGATTCAGCAATTTCACTCCTAGATATTTATCCAAGAGAAAGGCATGAATGTTCATCCCAGCTTCAATCATTATAGCCAAAAATGGAAACAACCCACATGTCCATCAATATATCAGTGAAAGGACAAAGTGCTCACAGACTGCATTATTGTATGTAAATGAGATTTTTCTTTTTTAAATTTTCTTTTCCTTTATTGATTTTAGAGAGAGAGGAAGTGAGAGGGAGAAAGAGACAGAAACAGTGATGAGCAAGAACATCGACTGGCTGCCTCCTGCATGCCCCCCACTGGGGGTTGGGCCCACAACCCGGACATGTGCCCTGACCGGGAATCGAACCGGCGACCTCTTGGTGCATGGGTCTATGCTCAACCACTGAGCCATACCAGCCAGACTGAATTAGCTTTCTTAATAAAGCTTAAAAACACACAAACAAATGAACAGTTTCTCTTAAGAGCCCTCTCCAAGATTGTGCAAAAAATAAAGGAATTTTACCTGATCCCAATGTTTAAGGGAGAGTGTAGAAAGAGGTGTGGCATTAGCAAACTCAAGATTTGCAAAATGCCAATCAAGTATTTGTCTGTCTCTTGATGAGAGATATACATCACTGCAAAATGAGAACAAAGGAGCACAAGATTATTAAAGGACTTTACTGTTATGCTCAATGGGAGGAAGTGGATTATCTTAGTAACTGTGTGACAATCTAAACCTGGGACTGGGCCTTATGTGAAGAAATTCTAAGTTAAAAAAGTAGGACCTGATCTGTCATTATTAACTCCTTTATTCCTGATGCCTAGAGCAGTGCCAAGCTCACTACATAAAGCAAATTACAATCAGGCCTCGTTTGCCTAGGGGAGGGAGAGAGATTTCTTTATATGGTTACCTTGCATTACAAAAGCATATTCATTGTAAAAGTTTTTGTTTTATATTTTAAAGAAAGCACGGTCTTTTTGGCAAGAATGGGTGGCAACCCTGACTGCAGAGCAGAGTAGACCTACGTGGAGACCAGGTGCAATGTGGAGCAGTGACAGCATGTAAGTATTCATTGTCAAAATCCAGCAGAAATAAAGTGTAATACTTTCCTACTCCTCAGAATTATGGGAATTTGAAGCAACACCAACTTCTATGTCACTTGAAGAAGACAATTTTCATTCACTACACTTTCATTCCAATATCAGATTTTATGAAGAAAGGTTATCTTCAAACAATATATTTAAGTATCTAGGACATGGTTACACATTAAAATATAAGACTGGGGGTTTAGGAACCTGAGAAGCACAGCTGACCATTGAACAACTCCAGGTTAAAGGCAACCCCTCCGCCCCCCGCTCTAATATCCAGATTAACTTAAAAACAAAACAAAACAAAACCCACCCAAGGATATTTTTCTATTTATGTTCAGATAGAATGGGAGAGAGAGAAACATCGATGTGAGAGGGACACATCGACTGGTTACCTCCCACACGAACCCGACCAGGACCGGGGACGAACTGCAACCGAAATACATGCCCTAGGCCGGAATTGAACCTGTAACTCATTGGTCTGCGGGCCGATGCTCTAACCCTTGAGCCAAACTGGCCAGGGCCATCCAGGTTAGCTTTTGACTCTCCTAAAACTTAACTACCAATAGTCTACTGTTGAGAGGAAGTTTCACTGATACAATAAACAGTCAACCCACAGTTGCATATTATATGTATAATATGCTGTATTCTTATAGTAAAGTGAGCTAGAGAAAAGAAAATTACAAGGAAAAAAAATATATATATTATGCAATCATGACATATCTTTTTATGTTTTTTTTTCTAGATTTCTAGACTATGCAGTTATCTGCAAGTTTTTTCAAATTGTTACAAATCTCCAAAATTTTTTTTCCAATATATATACTAAAAAAAATCTATGTATAAGTGGATTTGAGTGGTTCAAACCTGTGTTGTTCAAGGGTAAACTGTAGTCCATATGCACAAAAAGCTTACATTCATTAAACAATTTATAATCCATTCATTCAACATAAATAAAATCATGGTGCTTTATAATGTTCCCTCCAAATCTAACAGAAACAACAGTAAATGCTAGCCCTCTGAATATCTGTGTTTTTTTCTTACCTTGGGGGATTAGCTTCCAATTCTTGAAGTTTTTCTTCTAGTTTTCCCTGTGTTTCAGCTAATTCATCATATTCCTGATAAAATTAAGAGAACCAGTTGATCTAGATGTGTCAGAGACCAACCTAGTTATTTATACCACAAAATGTAAGGTCTGGACCACATCCCTGCCCAGGTCACATCTGTAAGTGTCTTGGCTTAAGGCTAGGTCAGGGCTTGGGGATGGCTGTTCTTGGAGACAAATTATAATGTGAGCCTGATATTAAGATGAGGGGAGGTAGGAATAGCAACTACCACTTTCTATGCCCCCTTGGCTCCTGTGTACCAAATCCTCTTCTCTTCTTATTATAGGCACCTGTGATTGGCTAGTGGCTCGCTCTTTTGCAAAGTTTCTCAGATCTATACTATGACTTAGGATTCCAAGTAAAACCAACTGGGCATGTACATATGTATACCATACCTTGCACAGGGCAGTCAGATCCCTATGTTTGCTTTTCACTAAGAACTCAGCAGTGATATCTCTGGGCGGCTTGACTTCAGATGCTTCTTTGTACTGCTGATGGAGCTCTTTAATTTTCTCTTTCAAATTTACCATCTAAGAAGAAAATACACAAATTTACCATGCCAGATAGTGATGTCATTCATCTCCAAATCACATGCTTTGGCTCCTCCCCTAAACTGCTACTATAACAAAACAGGTCATTGGAATTCTTAAAAAGCTCTTGTATATCATAACATTTTAGAATAGGAAAAAAATCCTACATGGCTCAACACAAGAATATCATTGCACTGTCAGATAAGTAAGACTGGTTCTGTCTTCTAAAACAAATGGGAAAACTAGGAGTGTCCCACTGATTAAAAAGAATTATATACACATATGCAAATTAATTTAATTTCCAGGATAAACAAACTTCCACCACTGTAACAAACTTGTTTTGGAAAGCAAATGATCATGATTTGTTTTTTAAATATATAAAAGGTCAAGTCATCACACAAAGCACCTTAAGGAACCACTCCCTGGGTCAACCTGGTCAGATTTCTAATGGTACTACAGAGACTAGGGGACGGTTAAAGCTTGAGACTGGGGCCCCACAGCTATCTTGCAGGCTGGCCGTTCTCTGGCCTCTCTTCTCATTCCATCCGCACCACAATCATGAAAAGGAGGTCAGAGACCTCTTCACTTGACAAGATGAAGAAATAAAGCACAGTGAGAGCGAGGCAAGAATCTAGTCACAAGATGCCCCAGATTCTACATGACAACCCCCACAGGAGCTGTCTCACTTCATATTTTCTCCCTAAGCTGGTGTTATGTTTGCAGCTAGCAGGGTAAGGAGCAGCAAATGGTTTCCTACTCTGTAGCCAGGGCTCTGGAGGGTGATGTTATAGAGCCCTCCATAGATATACCATTGACACTACTGGAATAATTATGGTAATGAATTATAGTCCTGGCTGCTGACCTGTTGTTCTCATCTCTCATCCCAGAATTCAGCAGAGGGCACTAGGTCAGCTTTACAACAGCCAAAGGGACCCTGACAACAATTTACCAATAATGCCACACTGAAGACTGACAGATAAAACAGTGCCTTTTGCTAGTCATTCTTTTCTTAAGAGTAATTAATGAGTCCTGGTGCTTTTAGAATTTCTAAATTAAAGGCTTTTATTTTCCTTACTGATGCACCTTTAGCTATGAATAAACAGAATTTTACCTTATTAAGAAGCTCTTTTAATTCTTCCTGAGTTTTCACTATCTTCTTCCAATGTTCAATCTGCTCATCTTTGACATGCTTTTCTTGTAACCTAAGAGAGACAGTTCGTATGTCCTGGTCACACAGTCAGCTTTGGGACATAAGACTGGTATCCATCAAAAAACATTCAAGAGGAACAAGGCTCACTGAAATTTCTAATACTCTGGAATGAGAAAGTTGGCTGGTGGCAAATTATTTTCTAGGCTATATTAAATATAGTTTAGTGCCATAAAAGTGAATTATGTATCATGTAATTATTTTAAATGGTTTTACTTTTATTATTTTTTTTTGTATGTGTCCCTACTGGGAACTGAACCTGGGACTCTCTGGTCTGCAGGCTGACGCTCCAACCGCTGAGCCAAACTGGCCAGGGCAGTTTTACTTTTAGATTTAACTATTTCACATGGAAACAAGCAAACATTCACTCAAATAAGATTTGATGCAAAATTTAAACAAAAATAGCAAATCTCTAAATGGACTTCACTAGACAACAAGCAGCACTGAATTGAAGTACTTACTGAATGACAACTTCCAATGCCTGGCCAAGGGACACAGGCTTATTATTGAGGACATTGAAGTCTAGCTGATGACTAAGGTAAGATGTAGCTTCTAGCAACCGGTTAAACTCTTGCTCTACCATTTCATCTTTTTCTTTAGGAACCTGAAAATCCGAAGTATAGCAGAGTTGGTCCTCATGAGACTAAATATAACCACCCATGAAAACACAAATGCTGTACAGATTAAAAAGTCAGAATGTGTATCTCAAAGGAGAAACCTTTGAGGACAATGATTTAAACTTTCTTTTCTATGAAGTGGTTAATTCCATTAAATGAGATATGAAATGTTGTTGGCACTGGTATTTTCCTATTCTCCCAATTTTGCCCTCAGAGCTAGGACTCCACCTCTATTAACAGCCCCATGATTCACACTGATGCTAATCAAAGTTATGTGGAGCTGACATGCACTGAGATAAGCTGGGCTGACATGCAAACAATAGCTAGAAAAGTCCCAGAGAACAAAAATTGTGTCAACACACCTGAGGACCTTCCAGAAAAAGGGCAAGATGAACAAATAAGAAGCCCGAGGTATCTGCTTCCCTTCAAAGATGACAATTTAAGGTGGGAGTAGGAAAGAGAGAAGTGAAATTTGCTATTAACAACCTATTAATTTGCAGAGTTAAGTATTTTATGGCACCAATTAAGTTCAGAGTTGAATGTTCAAAGCTCAGATTATGAGTGACTGAGGTATCAGGTCTGGTTCACTTGGTGGAGGAAGAGAAAAGATTGCAAAGCAGATCATCAAGCTGTAAGACCATGCTCCCAGGCCCTATTGTGCCCCTGCCTATTGATAGCATCAGTTAGTGGACACAAATACCTCTGCTGCCACGCAATTCTGTATCTGCAATTCTATTGCTGAATTCATGACAGCAGCAAGAGAAGAAAAAAGCACGTCTAATGCAAGCAAGCATCTCTTGACATAATAAGCCGGGCATCAACTGGGAAATGGGATTTAAAATATGAATCTCACTTTATAGTCAACCTAAAATTGGTAACAAGAAAACAAAAAAAGTTCTAATAAACACTAAGGCTGAAGAGAAGTGATCTCTTACAATCAGAGATGACTGATTTGTGGACAAGATCATCAACAGTAAGACTCTACCTCTTGTTTGAAACCCCTTAGTTTTTGCCCTTCCCAACTGAACAGATGATTTTGAGCACAAGCCCCTTCACTGATAAGTCACATGAATATCTCCGTACGAGCCAGGGGGTGGCAAAAAGTACAATCTGCACCAAAAAAATAAGAGGGGAAAGGACTACAACTGTCCTTTGAAACTGTAAATATGACAGATACCATAAGTGATTCAACCAAAAGTGTATTTTATTTTATTTTTTAAATCCTTACCCGAGGATATTTTTCCATTTATCATCAGATAGACTGGGGGGGGGGGGGATGGGGAAGAGCGGGGGGGGGGGGGGGAGAGACAGACAGACAGACATTGATGTGAGAGACACATCGGCTGGCTGCCTCCCATAGACATAGATGTGAGAGAGACACATCGATTGGCTGCTTCCCATAGGACCTGACCAGGGCCGGGGACGAACCGCAACCAAAGTATGTGCCCTTGACTGGAATCAAACCCGCAACTCATTTGGTCCTTGGGCCAACACTCTAAAGCGGTCAGGGTTCAAAAGTGTATTTTAAAGTATCGAGTTCTAAAAGACCACACAGGAGAGATCAGGAAATCTTTATGAAATAGAGAATCCTCATTAGTCTAAGAAATATGAACCCGAGAATCTTCTGGTTTATGTTGAGAAATAAGACAGAGAATCCGGCTTTGGATAGTTAGTGCTATTTATTTATCAGAGTACCTAGGATTCGGTGGATCAAACACATCTGACCTCCTATTCAGCTCCATGGCCAAAGAAAGGATCTCTTGATGATATCCCTACTTATTCTGATTACACAGCTATCAAAGCTAATGGAAGAGACCATCTTGTCAGGAATTTCATTTACTTTCTCATCAGTTATTTTTCCTCATTAATGTGATGGTCATATTTAGAGTAGCAAGCAATGCTGAAATTTTGCTTGGTATAATTCCTGCAATGATGCTACAAAAGATGGTTGTAGAAACTCTAAATTTGGTGCACCTTTTAAAAAGGAAACAATTACACTTTCAACTGATTATCTACAGTTATGAGATCTTAACAGATCCTAGATGCAATGTATGTGACTACTTTCCTGGAATAGAGAAAAAGGTGGTATTTCTATGTGTGGCTTCTAAAATGTCTAGCAAGAGATGCTATAGCAGCAAGAGGGACCAGATCACATATGCCTCTACAATAGGGCAGAATGTGCCAATACACAAGTGTGCAAATGGTACAGATTAAAGCTCTTCCAGTGTCAACTGGATGTCTTGCTTCAGACAAGCTTTAATCTTTGCAGCTAGGGTGACAGTCACATAGGGAAGTTCATACTGAAAATACGCAGCACTCAGGCTCAGTAACTGGGGTCCAGGGTGTGTGGTAGAGAAATATTTAAAGGGACACTGTCAAGGTTAAAGGGACCAAATTTGACCTTTTGTTTCTTCCCTGTTTGCTGAGCAGCCCACTTGATTCATTACACTTTTCCCTTTAGTCTCCCCACAGCCCCCACAAAAAACCTGACTTTTTACATGCGCTTTCAATGACAAAAACTCAAATGGCACCAGCCCAACATATAGGTGCAAATCTACAACAACAAACCAGTGTGAATGTATGATGGAGAGGACCTTTGGAAGGGAAAGATTTAAGTTTCAAGCTTTTAATGGGTTATTGTAAACAGTGAGGAAAATGATTTGAAAAATTATGAAAAAAATACCTTGACAGTGTCCTTTTAACCAGTGCAGCAGAGAGAGAAATAAACTGTAAATAACAGCCCAACAGCCACGTCAAGTTTAATTTTGTACGACAGCAGTAAAATCAAGGCTTTAAATACACAGCACGACAGAAGCATTGTTAGCTCAGAAGCTGCAACCACCAGAGAACTAAGGAACAGACTGTACAGTGACCAAAATGGAAAAGTCAAGGCACAGAAATGGGCAAAAGAAAGGTAGTGTGGGGAGGAGGGGTAGTGGTAAAGGGAGATGGTATCAGAAAGCAGTGAGGAATAAAGCAAACTGAATAAAAGAGAAAAAGAAACACAGAACAGTAATAAGAACAACAAACAAACAAAACCAAACCAAAAGGCCACTGCCACGTCTGACGGAAGTCAGGACGACACGGCTGCATCTCCTGTACACCATCTCACTCGAGGCCCCAGGAAGGAGACTACAGAAACAGCAGTTAGGCCTCAGCCGGTTTCTGCCTAAACTGCTATGGGAATGTTGCCAAGGAGACCCGGGATAGCTTTGAAACCTGAATATTTTTCCATTAACTTTAAAATTCCACTTTGAAATTAAAGGAATAGTTAGAAAACAGAAAATAAAATATTTGTCCATTAATCAATAATGACTGGGCGAAACCCAAAATGTGGTGTTGATATATTGAAATTTGAATGTTTCTAAAATTAAGCTAGTTAGATATGCCCTACTTGACATACCCAGACAATGAAAAAAACTTGCAAATGATGACCTTTAAGCACCTGCTAATTACCTATTCTAGGTCATTTCTTTCCCCTTGGTGAGAACCTTTGGACTCTTAGTTCCACAAATTATGAAAAGGAGTTGAAATATTGACAATCTCTAAACACAAGAAGCAATAAATTTTAGTTTTACCTGATCATTCTATTTAGGTTCTTAAACTGCTTTGCAAAGGGCTGGGCACTATGTTAGACAAGTAGCTGGATTTCTGTATTACAATACAGCAAGAACATGTTACAGCAAACTAAGAAGCAAGCAGTTTTTTCGGAAAGGGCATTTGATAGTTTCCTAGTAAATAATTAAGCAAAAAAGATATCACTTGAAACAGATTTTGATATGACTTTTCAAAGCCATTTATTTCCCCATGACAAGCTCCAGATAAACAGTTCCATAAGACTAAGAAAATCTGGTGAGTCTCACTGCTCTAAATGGGTACAATCCTGATCGTTTTGGTCTTGTAGACTATATGGAACATTCCTGAACATGGCCAAGGGAGGAGCAGCCTATGCATCTAGCCCATGCAGAATAAATTTACGGAGAACCAAGCAACTTTTTGGACAGGGTCCCTGATCCTGCAAGAAGTCATCTCAAAGAAAGGACAACTCTCCTTAGTCCTACCTCTGGCAGCATTCTATCACCACAAACTCTTAAGGTCTTCAAAAACATCACCTCACTTCCAGTCTGTATAAGTTCTTAAGGAGCAGAGCAGAATGGAATTGACTGCAACTAGGTTCTGAGTACAGAAAGTTCGGAATTTAGCCAGAGAAATCCTCAAAAAAGCTGCAATGGCCAAAACTGGCCAACACAGGCTACAGTCAATCTCCACCTCTCCCATTTCCATGCACTTCTAGAATTATGATAAAACAAAAGATTTAGATTGGTTCCTTTGGTAAAACCTGGAAGAAATAATTTACATCTGAACAGTCTCTAATTCAGGTTCCCAAATAACTAAGGAAAATGAGATATAGCCATTATTCCTAAAGGGAGAATAAGGAAAACAAGCATTTCTTCAATCAAAAAGTTCAATGTGAGCCTATAAATGAAGGCTGATGCCTTTAAACTCACAGGGAATATTTAGATAATGTAAATATTGGACTTCTCTAAAACAGTGACTAGCCTATGTGGAGAAGGTACACACAATGTGTCTAAGGGGTACTACTAGCAATTCTAGTATACAGTAGAGGTGCTCAGTAAATTCCTGTTAAATGAATAAAATACATTTTAGAAAAGCACTACATTTGAGGGGAAAATACCTATTTTGCAACTTCAGGAACGTTAAAGGAAGGCAGGAGATTTTTACATTTATAAAAAGCAGAGATTGGCAGTCATAATTTTAAAGGGTAGAGAAAGAATACCTTAAAGATATTGAAGATATTTCCACAAAGGAAAGTAAAAACTGAAAAGGCCAGCAGGCCTCTAAGTATAGTAACCTAAGCACCACTCTCTATGACTACAAGTGAAAACTGGTTACCTTATGATAGGTACTGAGTACATCTAGTTAATGGTCATTGTAAAAGACCTGGTGTCTATTATCTTTCTTCCTCAGAACAGTTGAGCTATTTAAGAAAACCAGTTATCTTTTTTTTGAGTAGTTTCTGAGTCTTTGGATCTCATTTGGTAATATAGAACTCTAACTTTTTGTCCCATTGTGATGCAGAATGCTACAGTACTTTGGGAATTTGATTAAAATACCTTTTCATTATTCAAAAGCAGACAAAACAAAATTAAATTAAAACTCCCGAGTTACTGGCTGGTGTACAGGAGATGCAGAAAACATTCAGTCATTTCTCCCTTCTTCCCCAACAATCCATGTTTTCAGTCCCCTCATTGGTGACTCCCAAAACGTTCCTGAAATATTACCCTATTTACCCAACCTTCTCCACATCCACTTAAAGCTGATTTAAAGTATAGTTCAGAGTATAATTCCATCATCAGTCAATCTGAGGGCAGCTGCTAAAAGATACTTTTATCTACAGGGATATCCTGTTTAGAACCAAATAGGAAAACCCTTGTTCTAGTACCCAGAGCCATAAAATAAACTTTCCCTGTCAAAACGAACACAGAAACTCTCTATTTTAGCTGTCAATGCAGGACCAGAGAGAACAGAGAAGTAAACTCTTTCAGGGATACTTGTGATTGTGATTAAAAATAACAAGAAACAAAACAAAAACCACTTGCTATGTAATTTTTCCCTATAGCAGCAAAATGGCTGGGTATGTGATATGTCCTTAAGATAATATTGCAAGGGATATTTCTAAAAGTGTAGGCCTTGTAGAGGATGAGATTTATTTCAATGTACTAACAAAAGAAACATCAAATAACTCACCCTTTCTTTTTGGGGCTGTCCACAAATAAAGGAAGAACACAACCCCACTTCATTAGATTTTACTGAAGAAAAATCAATGACTGGGCAAATGGGCCTTGATGCCTTCTTAGAGTACATAACTGTTAAAAACAAAGCTCTTTGAAAAGGAGACCCAGCTGATGCAGTCACACAGGCCATTAGAGTTGTACACTCTTAACCATGTCCCCACCCTTCCCTGAAATAGCCAAGCTTAAGCAGAACAAGCGTGAAGTTGAGTGGATCCTGGCTCTACAATTTACTGACTTACATAATGACCTCAGGCAAACACATGTCTGAGCTTTAGATTCTTCCCCTGCAAAATGGGAGAATGAAGCAACTCACCTACTGACTCCTTAGATTTCTAAAGCCATGAAACATAATTGTAATTATAAGCATCAGTTAATGCAGCTATGAGTTGTTAGCACTTGTCCTATAAATTAAAAGCCAGTCTTCTGGTTAACAGTTGTCCATTCATACTCTGAACTAGACTACTGGAAACAGTAAAATACAAAAACATTAACACGCCTTCTTAGGTTTAACTACCTTAAGGGAAATGGAACTCAACACTACAAATAATTTTTCCCCAACTTTGAGACTGCTTCAAGAATCCCCCTTACTACTGGGCTACTGCACCAAATAGAAACATACTAACTTTGAAAAATCCTACAAAGATCAGAGTTGAATGACAATGACAAATTTCACTTGGAAAAATATCCCAGCATACAAAATCCTAAAAACGACATACCTGCTTAACAACAGTTTACTACAGTGTTACTCAAAGGGCTGATCCTGGTGAGATAAGGAGCTTATGCCAGAACGTAAATTAACACACCACTTCCTTCAATGAGAAAGTCTTGCTACCAAAGAGTTATTATCTGAACTCAGTGTGGTGAGTGATGTAGTTTATCTGCATTCTGGAGCCAGCTATTTACCTCAACCCATAGCGGCAACAATAGTTCATGGATTGGCAGCTTGTTACAGGCCACACGTGAGAGGAATACTGGTATACTACTTAGAAACAAACAAACAAAAAATGTGTTAAAGCTCATCTAATACCAAGAAAGCAGACAATTTTTCTGGATAGCTCTATGAAAAAAAGCTTTCCTTTTACTGTCAGAGTAAATGAAACTAGGTACCCTATATTCAGGAAAATCTAAAGAAAAAGGCAGTGTAGCGTGTCAATAATCACTGGTAATCTTTGGTTTGGATCCCATTACTTCTTGGGGACTAATGTAATATCCACGTTAGAGGCCTTGCTTCAATTCAATTCTCTAAACTACTGCCTGACTATCAAAAATACCTATCTGATCATGTTACTTTCCCTACTCTAGACCTTGTGAAATCCCAACCTACAAATCAGCCTCCACCTTAAACTTTGGTTTTATATCATTAGCCCCTTGCCAGTATAATCCTACCCTCCTTTAGACCTCTCGTAGACTTAAACTTTCTTCCGCCTTCAATGCCTTTCTCTCCACGACCATATGTTCAAGTCCTAAGCCACCTTCAAAATGCTCTCCCTCCCTCTAAATGTCTCCCACCCTTGTCCCTCCAACCTCCAGAGACTCTCTCCCTAGGCTCTTCAGTAGCAATTTCTCCTTCTACCTAACCCTCAGCAAATTTACCTTGTCTTTGTGTTACTGGAATATGCAGGAGTAATATGCTTAGAAGGAAAAAAAAAATCACTTTGATTTTAATGACAGCTGCTATTGCTGATGTTCTTAAGTTCATAAGATATCTGGAGTCACTAGAATTTAAGCCCCTTGAAGGCAGAGACAGCTTCAGTGCTTAGAATAGGGCCTAGATTACGGCAAATGTTCAATAAATACTTGTTGACTAACTGGCTGATATACTTTAAAATACTCCAGACCAAAAAGGAGGCTGAATAAAACAAGATTGGAATAGAAAAATGGAAGTCCATTATGGCATTCTTTCTACTTCTGTATATGTTTGAAATTTTCCATAATAAAAAGTTGATATTTGTGTACAATTCCCACTACCCTGTGGCGTATTATGTAGCAGGGAATGTCTCATTCAATTCTATATCCTTTATATATCTTTGCAGAGTAGTAAAAGTTCTCCTTTGTCCTTTTTCTCTCTCTCGTTCTATTTTGTTAATTCTGTAAGAAGGCTGCCCAGCCCTCCACTCCGCCCCTCCCCCAAAGTCCTGGAAGGAAATCTGGATCCAGAATGGTGGAGATGGGAACCAAAGCACTCCACTCCCTGAAAGTCTGTCCTTCTCAGAGATGAATTCCATAAAGCTTAAAGGTATTTAGAAATAGGTTAGAATGTCCCATGGCACCTAAAGTTGGGATCTTACCACTTTTAGTAACAATAACTAAACTGCCATATACATAGCAAATCTTTCCTTCCTTAGAATTGTAGATACCCTTACTTCTGACAGGGGAACTGGTAAAACTTCTGCTGAATACAAACTTTTGAATTTCACTTCTAAACACTAGGATTGAATTACAGTATAAGCCTATCATATAGCTGTTAAACTAATGTCACTCTCCCAGACTGAACATGCTACTGCTATACAAGGAAGCTCCTATGTGTCTGGGTCAATAAGTACCTACCATAAGCATCGACTAAATACCAACATTTGGCTATTAGCCCATTAAAAACTTGAGCCTACAAACACAAAACGGAAGTCATAAAGAGCACATGGAGCTAAAGCACATGATGGAAGGCACAATACAAAGAAAAGAATCAGGTGACAATTACACAGGTCTCTTGGAGTAGCTGGCTACAGCTAAATAAAAAGATTAACTGTCTAGCTAGCCTTCATTAAATGTCTAAAGATAAATGCTTAAACAGGCATATGTATTGACATGTATGCAGTAATAATCCCTTCCCATATAACTCAGAGTTAAGGAATAACCACAAACATCATTTCTGCCCTCAGTTCATATATATATGTGTGTATATTCACCCACATATTTTCCCCAAAATTGTTTTCAACTGAACCAAAGAAATTTTGAAAAGTTCTGTTTGTCCTCCACTTACAGCTTGTCCATTGGCTTCATAAAGTGGGCATTTTTGCTTGATCTTGGCCAGTTCCATATTTACTTGTTTGCTGACTACAGCCATGGGATTCCCTCCTAGGAAAAACTCAAATGATTAAATTCAACATACCTATGAAAAGAACAAAAACTCCAAAGCAAAAATATTTTTACTCAAATTTAAAATATCCTAAGCTTGTATATTATATACATATACACGTATAAAAAGCCAAAAGTAAGACAAATGTGTAAGATGAGCATAAAGCAAAAAATTACCTATAATCTCAGTTAACATTTTATTAGATTCTTCTAGATTTTATGTGCACAGAATTACAGACATACACACACAAAAGGATCGTAACATGTTTTGTTTTGTAATATTTTTACAACTTAGCAATAAACTGTGGACATCCTTTCATGTTAATATGGAGTTATATCATTTTTAGTGGCTATATAGTTCTCATTGTATAATAATTTCATCTTCTAATCTGTGGTTTCTAATGTTCTGCTATGCCACGTTAAAAATGCCACATTTAAATGTCTGTACAATTTAAAATGTGCACATATTGATATATCCTTTCAGGAAAACAATTTGTCAATTTACCTCTCACTAACACTAACAGTAGTATCTAAGCCAATATATTATATTATATTTTATTTATTTTTTAGGAGAAATTATTTTTATTTTATTTTTTAAGTTATTTTTATTAATTTGTTTTTGTCACAGATGCCTCCCCCCTCCCCCACTGACACCCTCCTCCCCACCCCCAGCTTTGTTGTTTATATCCATTGGTTATACATTGGTTATATGCATATAAGTTCTGTGGTTTATCTCTTCTTCCCCAACACTCCCCCTCTTCTGAGGTTTGTCAGTCTGTACCCTACCTCTATGTCTCTGGGTCAATTTTGTTCATCAGTTTGTTTGGTTCATTATATTCTACAAATAAGTGAGATCATGTGATATTTGTCTTTCTCTGCTTGGCTTGTTTCGCTTAGCCTAATAACTCTCCAGGTACCTCCATGTCACCTCAAATGATAAGATATCTTTCTTTCTTACAGCTGCATAGTATTCCATTGTGTATATGTACCACAGCTTTTTTATCCACTCATCTACTGATGGACACTTGGGTTGTTTCCAGATCTTAGCTATTGTAAACAGTGCTGCTATGAACATAGGGGTACATATATTCCTTCTGATTGGTGTTTCAGGCTTCTTAGAGTATAGTCCTAGAAGTAGGGTCACTGGATCAAATGGCAGTTCAATTTTTAACTTTTTGAGTTAACACCATAGTGTTTTCCATAGTGGCAACACCAGTCTGCATTCCCACCAGCAGTGTACTGGAGTCCCCTTTTCTCCACACCCTTGCCAACACTTGTTTGATGATTTGTTGATGGCAGCCATTCTGACAGGTGTGAGATGATACCTCATCGTTGTTTTAATTTATATCTCTCTGATGATTAGTGACTGTTGAGCATTTTTTCATCTGTCTTTTGTAAGACAATATACTTTAAAATTGTATCTATGGCTTTAAAATATAAGCTTAAACAATCTTTGAATCTCAGATGGGTATTACAGCACAAAACCACTTACCAAGACCTGTTACTACCATGGCTCCAAGATCAGCTACATAGTTTCCTTTTCGAAATGTGGCAACTCGTCCACCTACACGATCCTGTTTTTCAGAAATCAAATGGCTAAAATCATCAATTCTATTTTAACGGTAAGAACCTGGGATGGTACCATCCCAGGCCTTTGTCCTTTATGAATTAAAAAGAAAGGTGTAGCTTAGAGTTTACACGGAGTGTGCAATCAACAGTACAGTAGGCACAAAGAACAAATGGAGTTAAAGTGGAAGACTATTTGAGGGAGTGTAGGTAACAATGACATCTACAGAGGTATAGAATTACGATATGAAGTAGGAAAAACAATTTGATAGAAGAGATATTTAGTCATAGGTACTGCTCTCTATCAGCTGTCTCTATCACTAATGGGCAGGCTAAGCAAGGGCCACACACATAGAAAATATGGATTAAAAAATTCCAACACTAAATGCCATCTTTCTACCATTGAGTTTCGACTCTTGTCCTGCAGAGCCCAAAGTCAACTGTGAATGATTTGATAGATTTCTTTGACAAATGTTTCTCCAGAGCAGGCCCATGCCCAGGGGCAGATTGTCTAATGAGCAAGAACTGTCAACAATACCTCTCATTTTTAAACAGGCCCAAGTTTATCTCTGCTGACTAGGGATTTTCAAATATGGGGCAACTTACTGAGCTGTAGGAATATTTCAGTCATGGATAAATAATACGGGCATAGAAACTTTAAGCAAGCAGATAAACAATCACAGAGGGCACACAACTGTTATCTGAATTAATGAATAATATACTATTTTTATCATAATATACTATTTTTAGTAAAACTGTATCAGAAATGGTTTACTTTTGATTTTCCCATATTTGAAAAGACTATTTCTAAAAATTAGCAATTGTAAAAAGTGATTTGGATTGCACTACATAAAACATTTCTAAAGCTTTTATAAAATTTTAAGTTGTTTAGGTTACCTTGAGAAGCATTTATTTATTTTTTAAAATTGATTTTAGAAAGAGGAAGAGAAAGAGAAACATTGATGTAAGAGAGAAACATTGATCAGTTAGTTGGCTCCCAAACAAACGTGGACCAGGGAATGAACCAGCAACCTGGATATGTACCCTGACTGGGAATTGAGCCTCCAACCTTTCAGTGTATGGGACAATGCTCCAACCAACTGAGCCACATTGGCCAGGGAAGAAATGTTTTGTTTTTTTTTTAATCCTCACCCGAGGATATTTTTCCAATTTATCTTCAGATGGGGGGGGGGGGGGGCAGAGAGAGAGAGAAACATTGACATGACGACATGTAGAGGGACACATCGACTGGGTTGCCTCCCGCATGACCCCAACCAGGGCAGGGGATGAACCACACCAAGGTCATAGTACCCTTAACCGGAATCGAACCCGTGACTCATTGGTCCATGGGCCACTCTAACCACTGAGCCAACTGGCTAGGGCCAGAAGTTCTTTTTTTAATTAATTTTTTAAATCCTCACTGAGGATATGTTTTCATTTATTTTTTTGGAGGGAGCGGAAGAGAGAGAGAGAGAAAGAAAGAAACATCAACCTGTTGCCTCCCATACGCACCCTAACCAGGGATCAACATGCAACACAGGTACATGCCCTGACCAGGAATTGAACCCACAACCTTTTGGTATATGGGACAATGGCTCAGCCAAAAGCCACCGGGCCAGGGCAAGTAGTGCTTTTTAAATAGTGGAAGTCTAAAATAAGTAAGTAAATAAATAAATAAACAGCAGAAGTCCAGGGAGTCCTTAAGTCACTGAAGATAATTAAATCTCAAAATTTAATAAAAATAATTTGAATAGTAGTATCCTAATAGGATGTTCTTTTTTCCACTCTGTGCTATCATCCTTTTCCTCCTTTAGTTTCCTTTTCTCTCTCTAGGACTAATGAGAAGGGAACCAATATCTTGGCTTGATCAGACCCTAAAAAATGGCATGGCTGCTGCCTGAGAAGCAACTCCTTTCCTTGACTATCAAACGAGGAATACAGTTCACTCTGTTCCACTTCTGAAAATACTGCCTCCTGCTAAGGATATGTCCATGAAGGCCCCATGACCTGCAAATACCCATCAAATGGATATATCATTTACAACCTCTAAATCCCCACTGAGCACTTTTCAAAGCTTTACTGTAAAAAGTGCTTCAATATAAATAACACTATCCAAAATACTTTGAATATTAATATAAATCAATTTGGCTTAGTTCAAGTTATGATTTCTTAATTTGCAACAGATAACTGCCTTAGGTTCCTTTGGGTCAGGCTTCTAAACCCATAATAAAATTCTTACCCTAGCTTCCAGAAGTGTGACATCCATTCCGAAACTTTGTAACTGACGAGCTGCTGCCAAGCCTGAGACTCCAGAGCCTATAATAATTACCTTTCCTGTCTTTTTAGCTAAAAGCAGAAACAAAGAAAAATTAGAATATTTTATTGTAGGTTTGAGTTTGTTCTTATGGTAGGTTGTTTTTTTTAAATGTTTTTATTGATTTTTTTATAGAAAGGAGAGAGATAGAAAGATCAATGTGAGAGAGAAACATAGATTGACTGCCTCCTATACGCCCCCTACTGGGGATCGAGCCCACAACCCGGGCATGTACCTTGACTGGGAATTGAACCAGGACCTCTCGGTCCATGGGACAATGCTCAATTCACTGAACCACACTGGTTGGGCTTTTTAAAAAAATCCTCACCTGAGGATATTTTTCCATTTATCATCAGACAGAGTGGGAAGGGGAAGGGAGAGAGAGAAACATTGATGTGAGAGAGAAACATCAACTAGTTGCCTCCCACACGACCCAACCAGAGCCGGGATGAACCACAACCAAGGTACGTGCCCTTGACCGGATTCGTACCCACAACTCATTGGTCCGTGAGCTGATGCTTTAACCAATGAGCCAAATCAGCCAGGGCCTTTGAAAAAAAATGTTTTTATTGATTTTAGAGAGAAAGGAAAGGAGAGGGAGAGAGAGAGATACATCAATGAGAGAGAAACATCAACATCAATTGGCTGCCTCCTGCACGCCCCACAAGGGGATCGAGCCCAAGACCTGGGCATGTGCCCTGACCAGGAATAGAATTGGCAACCTATTGGTCCATGGATCGAAGCTCAACCACTGGCTGGGCTACTTATGGCATTTTATCATGAAAACCTCTTAACATATCATGATGTATTACAAAGTAAACAATTCAGACAGTGATTTTCAAAATATGGACACCATCTGAATACAAATTAACAAATACATAAAACCTATAAACTATAATTCAATGTTAAAAATGTATAAGTGAAATCCTTTATGTTGGAATTTACATTCTTATTTTTTCAGTCATGTGTTTCAGTATCTCTGATCCTTGGTTAACTTATTGTAAATAACCTGCTTCATTCATTACTTCACAATTATACTAGGACAATTTGACCAGAAACCCTAAAAGTTCTTTTTTTTTAATCCTCATCTGAGGACATTTTTGCATTTATCTTTAGATAGAGCGGGAGAGAAACATCGATGTGAGAGAGACACATCGAGTGGTTGTCATCCACACAACCCCAACCAGTGCTGAGGACAAACCACAACCAAGGTACGTGCCCTTAGCGGGAACTGAACCCGGGTCTCTCCAGTCCACAGGCCAACTAAAGCCCTTTTCTTTAAGCTCTACTTCTACAGTCTTCAGTATCCCTTTTGGAAGAATTATTAAAGCATTAAATATAAATGTATTTTTAAAATAATAAATAAATAAATGTATTAATTCTTAAAATATCTCTATCTCCTGGACTCCTGGCAGACATTATCCAGAGACCATGAAAGGGTAACCAGTAAGTAAAAAATAAAAATGCAACCTTTAGCAGTATTAAAAACTGGTCAGTGAGAGAAAACTGCAAACCTCCTGCTTTCACAACTCACTTCTCTCATTTTTTAACTAATTTTATATTTTAATTGATTCCTCTTAAATGGGAAGTCCAGTACCTTTACCAAGTACCCATCAAACCAGAAATTATAGAAACTGCATTTACAAAGAGATTTTAAGTTTGACTCCAAATATATATTTAGAAATAAAAATAAAATGCTAAAATCCTACTGGAAATAAAATTTGAGTCCTAGAATTATAACAAAATCATGAATGCATTGGCCAGGTCCTTACTTGGGAGGGGTTTTATCCTCTTATAGATGCCGAAGTTGATAAGACCATGTCGCTCTAAATAACTGTGAACTCGGTGGACAAGCACAGTATCACCTACAGGATAAATGAATTTAAAAACATGTTTATATTTTTAGCAATTTAAACAAAAAACTTTTTAACTCTTCTATTTCTCCATCATGAAATCATTCTACACATCTTTTCCATAACCTTCAGGTCATGTGACTCCTTTAGAAAAGTGATTCTTAGAACTCTTAGTCTGTGAGGTAGTATAAAATACATATCACATAATTAGGAATTCTTAAGAATGATAATCCATTGTAGCTTTTCTACAATGCTTTTTTACAAGGTGAAATAAGATGAAATATGAATTTAAAAAATTCATTATCAAAGAACCATGAGACTGCTGGAAGGAAATGTCAGTTTTCATAATCCATTCCCAAACCCGTCCTACTGAACACATTACTTACTGTTGTAAGGTGCTTCTAATTGCTGGAGAGTAGCCTCAAAAGTCAGCTGAATCTTTGGATTATCCAACCACAACTGCAACTGTATTTAGATGATAGAAACTGGATTACACACAATTACATGTATACCATTTGACCACTTTAAAATAACCTTTTAATTTTAAGGCCTCAATTATGGGCTTGCCTTTCACTGAAACAGTGAGGATTATATTCCTTACAAAGAAACTAGTGAAACACAAAACTATGTCAATCAAATGAGCAAATTACTGAAGAAGCTGGGAGATGTTTAACCTAAAAAAAGAGAAAAAATACCTAGTAACTTGCCAAGATCATACAACTGATAGGGAAAAACTAGGACTTAAACCTGGAATGCATGACTCCAGAGATACTAGGTAGATAAAATTAGATATACAGAAATGGGGGAAAAGAGATGCCAAGGAAAACTCCTCAGTTTGTAGCTTGTACAACTAAATGAATTATTATGCCATTTACTGAATCAGGATCACTAAAAGATAAGATAATGAGTTTACTTTCCAGACAATCAAGAGGAGATAAAAGACTGGCATCTACATAAATAGCTGGAACTCATGGAAAAGTTAAGGTCTAGTGCTATTTGCTTATGGGTGGTAACTGACGCCAAAAGTGTAGAAGAGGGGGCCTTATGGGAGACAGGAGGGGACCAAAGGAATTCCAACCAGTGATGGCTTATTGTTCCAAGGATCAAGCCTATAAAGCAGTCAGAGAAGACAACAGTCAGAGAAGCAGTAGAAAAACCATAACACTATGTTAAACTAAGGGACTAGTGAGTTTAAGAAAAAAGGAGTGGTCAATATTTTCAAATACTGCTGAAAAGCAGTAAGATGAGAAATGAAAAATATTGTGGTACAATCAATAGGCTCTAGCCCTGGCCGGTTTGGCTCAGCGGTTAGAGCGTTGGCCCGCAGACCAGAGAGTCCCGGGTTCGGTTCCCACTAAGGGCACATATCTCAACTGCGGTTTGTCCCCGCCCCTGGTTGGGGTTGTACGGGTGGCAACCAGTAGACGTGTCTCTCTCACATCAATGTTTCTTTCTCTCCCTAACATGAATTCTCTTCCAACTGAATATATATCTTCAAAATGTAAGACCAACTGCATACCACCATATTTAAGTCTTAGCTAAAACTTAATAAAGACAGCTTATACACAAGTTTCAATGAAGGAGAAATTTAGTCAGGTGTAAATAAATCTAATTAAGAAATCTAACAAAATTCATAGCATCTCTACTTTTCTCTGTGGCCACTGTCAAGGGAAAATGTAATTCAAGTATACTCAGGGTCCAAGCTCCTCATTCCCCAACATAAGCCTCTTCCTCCTTCTATCATATAAAGTAAACCTCAGGTCATAAGTGAACACTCCCCTCAGAATAAGCAAAATAAAAAGCGGTAATTTTGTTTAAAAAGATCTACTTAGATCAAATGTTGATATGCAACACACAGATGTGGATTCAATTACAAGACAAATCAACCTCAGAAATACACATTTAAGAATTTTCTATTCACTTGTTAAAAATCAACCTGTTTTTTCTTCACAAAAGAGAACCTTTAATCTGTATACAAAAATCCACTATAACTTACCAATCACTCTAGCTAAACAATCCAAATATGGCAGTAATTTTGCAACCTAACAACCACAATAAAGAAGTTAGTGGTGGCACCCTGGCCAGTCTGGCTCAGTGGTCAGAGTGTTGGCCTGTGGACCAAAGGGTCATGGGTTTGATTCCAGTCAAGGGCACATACCTCAGTTGCGGTTCAGTCCCCGGCACTCAGGTTGTGCCAGAGGCAACCAATTGATGTGTTGTCACTCTCTCATTGATGTTTCTCTCTCTCTCCCTCCCACTCTGTCTGAAGATAAATGGAGGAATATCCTCGGGTGAACATTTAAAGACAAAAAAAGAAGTTAGTGGTGGCTAAAAAGCAGACATGCTAAAATGACACCTCTGAACTAAAGTCAAAATAGTTAAAATGACAATGTAAATTTGTTTTTTATCATCCTAGAGTACAATGAATATGTTCTGAATAGTACACTGCCCTCTTCTACTCTATGGTTAAAGAATTCCTGATGAGCCCTGGCCGGTTTGGCTCAGCGGTTAGAGAGTCGGCCTGCGGAGACCCGGGTTCGGTTCCCGCTAAGGGCACGTACCTCGGTTGCAGTTTGTCCCCGGCCCTGGTCGGTTGTGCGGGTGGCAGCCACTCGATGTGTTCCTTTCACATTGATGTTTCTCTCTCTCCCTCCCACTCTACCTGAACAAAAAAAAAATGGGAAAATGTCCTCGGGTGAGGATAAAAAAAAAAAAGAATTCCTGATGAATAAAAGACATGGGAGAAAAATTTATAGAAGAAATATGAATAACTAATAAATGTGAAAAGCAGTGTTTATTTAAATAATCCAAGAAATGGAAAATAAATGAAATAGTGTTGATCTATTACAGCAGCAGATGTTATCATCATTTTAATAACAAAAACAAGGACAGGGCAATGGGGATGGTACCTGGTTCAGCCTTTTGGGGAAGCAATCTGGCAATGTGTATCAAAACTTAAGTGTTCATACTTTTTAACAAGGTAGTTTTCCTTCTGGAACTGTATCATAAAGAGATAATAAACAGATAGAGTCAAGAATGCATAAAAGTTGCCCAGAGCTCAATAATAACATGGCAAAAATGGACAATGAAATGTCCAACAGTTAAATTATGATTCAACTGTCAGACAAAATATTATGCAAACATTAAAAATCAATTATATGTAGCCAGAGGAAGAGGCTGAACCAGATGAGTAGAATAGAATAATGATTTCTCTTATTTTGAGAAAGAAAGAAAAAGTGATTATTATTATTTTTAAAAATATGTTTTAGAGGAAGGGAGAGAGAGATAGAAACATTGATCAGCTGCCTCCTGCACGCCCCCTACCAGGGATCGAGTCCATAACCCAGGCATGTGCCCTGACCGGGAATTGCACCGGGACCTCTCAGGCCATGGGGAGATGCTCAATCCACTGAGCCACACCGGTCAGGCCAAAATGATTATTTAAAAAAAATGTGTAAAGATTTTTTTTTATCCTCACCTGAGGACATTTTTTGCACTATCTTCAGATAAAGCAAGAGGGAGAGTGGGGGGCGGGGGGAGAGAAACATCGACGTAAGAGAGACACATCGACTGGTTGCCACCCACACGACCCCAACCCGGGCCAGGGACAAACTGCAACCAAGGTATGTGCCCTTAGTGGGAACCGAACCCGGGCCGATGCTCTAACTGCTGAGCCAAACTGGCCAGGGTAAAATGTGTAAAGATTCTTATTGTATATATGAGGTGATGAGGAATGAAAAGGATCCAAAGAATGAGAGCAAGTAGATCTTAATTTTGTAAAAACAAGAATTACGTACACATTTTTAAAACTACCTGAAGGGGAGAAAAACAATACATTTTTAACAATGATACTCTCTTTTCCCCATATTCTGTATAAAAAATGCATTTTTAATAATGAGATGGAAAAAAAAAACTTACTGTGCGGTTTCTAATAAATAGAAAGACCTTCTGGGTCTGCTGTGGTCCACTGATAATATCTGGAAAACAAGCTGCTTCTTGAGAAGTCATCCTGTCATGAGGAAGTCTACTCTGGAATGCTGCACCCTCTACACCTAGTAAAGAAAGCAAAGGACTTCTGGGAAAAGTGCAAGTGAATTCAAAATTAGGGATAACGATTATGCATGCCTCAAACTCCTTTTTGATCTAAAGAACCTCTGTAAAGCTCTGCCTCATTCACAGCCTGATCTCACCTCCTTTTTAAAAAAACTAATTTTCTCAAAAGCTAAAACATACTTAGAATTTAGTCATTCTTTTGAGCTTAACATGCCAAAATAACAGTTTACTGAGTGAAACAATACACCTTATAAAACATAAAATATTGGCGTATTTTTCATTGACAAAATAACTATAATACCGGAGAATACACTAATTAAAATTAGCATCACTGATAGTGTACAATACATTTTAAAACTGAAGAACCAGAATAAAGAAAACTACACTAACGGAAAGCAAAAGAGGCTACGGAGTGAAAAACACAATCACCTGCCCTCTTTGAGGATCATAAACAAAGGTAACAGGAAGAGGACTCTAAGGTTTAATAACAAACAGTAGGAAATACTCGATCTCATCAATGGCACCATCCATTAGTTCCCACAGCTCAATGCTGGCAAGCAATGAAAGAAGTTAAGCAGACTACAATGATGAGAGGAAAGAAAGCAAGGAATTTACCTTTTGGGCAGAAAAATTGGAATGATTTACTACATACTGCAAGTAAAATATGTTACTGTATATACTATATAACACATATACAGGTAGTACATCTCATATATAAGTAAAATATATTTTATTTTGAAACTCTTTAAATTGGGTATTAAATTGATGTTTTTATATGCTGGTGGTTAAGTACATCTTTATAAGACGTCCTTAGAAATAATTAGCTTATATTTTACTTGTATTTTTTTTTCGGTTAATCCTCACCCGAGGATATTTTTTCCCCACCGATTTTCAGAGAGAGTGGAAAAGAGGGATAGAGAGAGAGAAATATTGATGGGAGAGAGAAACATTGATTGGTAGCCTCCTGCACGACCCCAACGGGGGCCAGGGATCGAATCTGCAACTCAGGTATGTGCTCTTGGCTGGAAATTCAACACAAGACCCTTCGGTCCGCGAGCCGATGCTCTAACTGCTAAGCCAATCCAGCCAGTGCTTTACTTATATTTCTAAGATCACTTTATTAAAATGTACTTAACCATTAGCTTATAAAATATCAAGACACAATTTAAAGATGTCAAAATTCAATACCACTGAAGTGATTATATATAAGTAATGAAATAGGCACCAGATATCCATAATTAATTATTTTAAAGCACTTAAGACAAGAAGTTGAAAGCAAAATTAAAGGAAAAGATATTAGTAAGATTACGAGAATAAAAAGAACAAGGCAGGGAAAGTTGTAACTTAGAAAATTATAGCTAAGCTATTCAAGTGTTTCCACAAAGACATTCAAACACTACACTACCTAGGAAAAAATAATGGTTAACAAGAGGTTAAGCAAAAATGCCCAACACTAATATGGGCGGCACATTAAGAAACACTGTTCTTGGCGACAAGGAAAAAAACCTATCTATCCATGGCAGATAATGTGGGAAAAATACTGTGTTCCAAGTTACTAAATCAAATCAACAATCCTCACATTTAATAAATCCCAACCTATAATTAAAGACTGTCAGGATAATTAATTATTCCTAAAAAAAAAAAAAAAAAAAATATCACTGAGAGCCATATTGTTGAGGGTGGAGCATGAAATTAAGGCAAGAAAAGAAGAAATGCTGACTACAGAGGATATAGGTTATTTCAGTAATGTGAAATTTTCTAAGACTACAGCTTTGATGTTCCCAGCCCAATACCACCAAATCAAAATAAATAAACAAGCCCTGGCCCATGTGGTTAAGTGGTTAGAGGTCAGCCTACGCACCAAAGGGTTGCAGGTTCAATCCTAGGCCTTGGTTGGGGCACATGCGGGTAGCAACCAATTGATGTGTCTCTCTCACATCAATGTTCTCTCAGTCTCTCTCACCCTCTCTCCTTCTCTTCCACTCTCTCTAAAAATCAATGGAAAAAATATCCTCAAATGAGGATTAATAAACATATACATGCAAAAATCAAATAACTAACTAAACAACAACAACCAAAAACAAGACCAAATACATGTTATATTATAAAGAGCATTACCTACATAACAATAATAACAATCCCGAGTATTTGGACCAAATATCTCTTAATAGGTACTTCTTGGTTTATTTTATGAGTGCATACTATTAACATGAAAAAAAAAATCAATAAACTCTACTTTTCTCCCTCCCGAAAATAGGGGTAGTTTTCATTTGTTTAATTGATGGTCACTGAACATCAATTGTACTGCAAAATACTATCATCATGGACAGTAAAACTATGTAGGAAAAAACACTAAATTTTATATTACATTTGGCTTCTCATTCCAAGTGTTATTATCAAAAATCACTCTAATATAGCTGGCTAACTTTCATAATCTTGAGAATATGTAAAAATTAAGAAATTTTATTTCATGTGCCACTTTTAAATTATCTTTAAATAAAACATCAAAAGTTTAACAAAAGGACCCTGGCCAGTTTTCTCAGTGGTTAGAGCATCGGCCTAAGAGTCGCTGGTTCAATTCCAGTCAAGGGCACATACCTTGGTTGTGGTCCAGTCCCCGGTCCTGGTCGGGGTTGTATGGGAGGCAGCCAATTGATGTGCCTCTCTCACGTTAATGTTTCTCTCTCTCTCTCTTTCTCTCTCCTCCTCCCACTCTATCTGAAGATAAAGGAAAAAAAATATCCTCGGGTGAGGATTAAAAAAAAAAGTTTAACAAAAGGAATTTAAAGAAGTCAAAAGTTGTGACATTAGTGTATCCATGGATTAATAGTCTTCTCCATCTTGATCTTCTATATAACATCTAAAAAAAAATCTAGTTATTCTTAAATACCTTATCAGTTTCTAAAAAGGAAAAATGATCTCTAAAAATAATCTTAATAATTATTTCCTTCCTTTTGTTTTTAAGGGATAAAGTCTACTATTTCAAGGAAGAAAGGCCACTATTAAAATCAAGGTAAAGCCCTGGCCGGTTTGGCTCAGCAGTTAGAGCATCAGCCTGCGGTCCAGAGAGACCTGGATTCGGATCCCGCTAAGGGCACGTACCTCGGTTGCAGTTTGTCCCCAGCCCTGGTTGGATCATGCGGGTGGCAACCATTCGATGTGTCCCTTTCACATCAATGTCTCTCTCTCTCTTTCTCTCTCTCTCCCCCTCCCACTCTATCTGAACAAAAAAATGGAAAAATGTCCTTGGGTGAGGATAAAATAAAATAAAATAAAATAAAAGTAAAAAGCCTGCAAGATAAAAATTTAACCTTTTGTCAAAGAAACAAAAATTATTTGGAACCTAAACTGTTCAGAAGCTAAATGAAAACATCCTTTTTATAGGATATTTCCAAAATGAACTAACAGACCACTATGGATAATCTAACTCATAGGTGTCTCCCTCCCTCCCTCCCTCCCTTCATTCATTTATTAGTATGAGCCCCTAGCGGGAACCGAACCCGGGACTCTCTGGTCTGCAGGCCGACGCTCCAACCGCTGAGCCAAATCGGCCAGATTTAGATGTCTCCTTTAGACAGAAAAACCTTAGAGAATAGAGCTGACATTAATAATACCCTTATTAAAAGGGAGTTATCAATAGAATAGATAATTCAGATAATTACACTTGGCTCTGGAATACAGTTTTATACTTTGGTATTTGTGTTATCCTAGAAATTGATTCTGTTTCAAAGACGCTATCTAAATTTTTAAAAAGCCCAAGGTTGCCTACATACCAATCTTGCCCTTTGTTCAGTTACTCTTTCTCACCACTTCACACAGGAAATTCTAGCATCACCTTTCAAAAAGCAGTCATGCCAAAAGCACAACTACTCTTTCAAATGGTCTGACTGGCTCAATACTTACTCTGAAAACAAAGTAAAAGTAGTTAGATTATTTAAGGGAATAATTTAGATATTTCTGGATAGATCAGTTAGAGAGGCAGAAATGGGGAGGGGGAGAAGTAAAGCTATAGTCCTCCTATTCCATGAACTTATTCCCCATCCACCCTGATTCTGGTATGATAAAGGCAGCATCTTGAGAAGGGTAAGAAAACAGAAATATGAAAGTTAATAGAGAAGAAAAGAAGGCCTCTCCATGAGTTACTTGCCCCACTTTTTCCCCATAAAGTAGATTAACTATAACTAGGCTCTCATTGAAAAGTGAAAACAAAAGCCTGATAGAATCTACATATAAAAGTCTACTTAAAATCAGTAAACTATACGGATGCACCATATCCAGTCCTGTAACAGTTTAAAAACAAAAAGACTAAAGAATGAGGGAAAGGAGAGAAAAGAAAAAGAGAATCATACTTTAGATGTTTTATTTTTAGGGTAAATGTACACTTTAAATGATTCTATGAAGGAGTATGTAATGAACAGTCTATGCTTAAGAAACAAGACTTCTGGGTTCTCACTCCCCTCAACTGCTGGTGTATCCCTGGTCAGGTCATTTAACTTTGTTTCAGGTCTTAATCCATAAAACAGGGGTGACACAATACTGTTTGTCTAGGAAGCTAGACAAGATGACCTCAAGTTCCCTTCTAACTTTTAAGATTTAAGATGTATGTCCCAACTTGATTTGGATCGTAAAAAGTCAAGATATGATCCTGGTCCCAAGACACTCATGAGGGTCACTGGCTTTATTCAAGAGAAGAGTGTTAACCACTTATAAGCACGTTTCTAATGCTGACTGATCACTGCAGAAATGTGTGCTTCTGAACATGACAAAGAACTGAAGGGAGGGTGATACTGAAGGGTTCAGAATAGTGCCACCATTTCTGGAAACACTTAAAACTCATGTTCTACTAATATTATGTCTGTAGCACCAGTTTTATGTGACATTTTGCTCTTACTTTCAGCAATACAATGTATTGTTTACTTCAGCAAAAGAGTAAATTTATTCACATAAAAACAAAACAAAAAGCAACAAGAAACTCATTACATTTCTTCAAGATTAAAGCTCTAAAAGCTATCCCTGAACCTCACAATTCCACAGAAGATCCAATTGTGCATCCTATGATGAAAGACATTCTTGAAGGTTTGACTCTGAATGAGGATTCTAAGTCACCTAAGATAGCCATGTACTGGCTATTAACCGGGCTAGCATTTAAAGCAACCTGTTTCTAACATTCTGGATCCCCTAAATACTAACTTCTGTATTAATGCTGAAGTATCTTTGCTCCAAGAGAGTATACAAATACTCCCTGGACCTGCTGTACACAAACTACAATAGACAAATAATTTAAAAATAGACATAACAGTTGAAAAGTGACCAACTACAAAAATAAAGTAATAGCTATTCCAATTCTATCCAAACGTAAAAGCAGCCTTGACAATGGAACACAAAAACATTCTTTAAGAGGCAAAGGATGAAATCCAGATGTACTACACTTTGGATTCCTGAACCAAACTTTACCTGTTCTAAATGGGCCCTAAAAATCCTTTAACCTTTTTTTTCTAGAAGTAAAAATCTCATAGTTTGGTCTGAAAATAAAGAGCATTTCGAACAGACTTTTTTTTTTAAAAAAAGTAACTTTCATGCGAGAAATGAAATGTTTAAATTGCAAAATAATTAACTATGTAATGTTAATCGAAAAAACCTGACCCAACACTATGTAACAAACCATTTCTAAAAAGAGTCACTTGCCTACATAATTCCTGACTAGTCCGAGAATACCCTTCTGTCCTTTTATTTTTTTTTTGGAAGACGTCTTTCTAGCCTATGGATTCTCCTCTGTGTATACAGTTCTATTTCCTTTTAAAGGTCCCATGATTCCTAAGTCTATGTTTTATATCATGTTTACAGTTACTGTAAAAGCTGTTGGGGAGAAAAGTATCCGCCATCTCCTTAAAACCACAAAGAGCGGAGGGCTGAGATCGGCCTGAGGACTTCAAAAGGTTTTGCTTGCTTTTGTTCTGGCTATACTCTTCTCCTAATACTACTCTGTCCTGTGGGTTAAATTTCCCCTGCGCTTCTGGCTAAAATGTGGATACCACAGCCAAAAACACTTGCAAGCATCAATCCCTGACCTGGCGGCTCTTGCTAAGTGGCAAGCATCTAATGCCACCCTCACCTGATGCTTGGCCGTCTCCATACCCTCCAGAACTGTCGTCTTGAAGTCCTCCTGCTTGCCCTGTGGAAGGAAAGAGGAGAACTCAGGGACCTTACTCCATAAATTGAGATAAAATCTGGACATAAAGGCCTAATAGTTGGCGACTATCAAATTCACCACCAACTAGTAAACCCATATTCAGAGAGCTTCTTTGGAATCAAGGCCCAGGGAATCACATCATAGTCTTCAAAATTCTGGTCAGAAAATTTCAACTTTACACACTGATTCTTGTTGAAAGGTAGCAAAACAAAGTACATAATATTTCTAATCGCTAAATCCTTGCTGACAGTCTTATTTATTAGTCAAGGTTAGATTGGGGGCGGGGAGGGGAATCCCAATGTCTTTTACTTCTTGTTGCTAGACTGAGAATGGGTGCGACATGAGCTCTAGGATCTGAAGTTGCAGCAATTCAGCATCCGCTCAATAGCTCTTTCTTTATCTTCACTCTTCTATCTAGAAGTATATCAGACTGGTAAAAGACTTAAATTTTTAATGAAAAATTCTCCCCTTCACCTCAAAGCAGGGTATGTAACAAAATAATCCAATTCCAAAAAAGTTTTACTATACATACTAAACTAGATCTGAATATACCAGTTCTTCTTCCTTAGTAAAACTTTAAAACACACCGTAAGATGGCCTGCTGTCATGTGCCAAGTACAGTAAGTCTGCTAAAAAAATTTCCTCATTGATTAATGTGTAGAAATAACGTCAAGAGAAGTATCACAGCTTCAAAGGTCAATATGAGAAAGTCAGAATAGATCATCTTCCAGACTCTTCCAAAATCTATCACCAAGACAGATACTATGATCCTCTTAAGTTCCTAGCCACCTGGTACACTACAGAAAAATACACTGTGATCTTTGGAAGATATGAAAAGACTACCCAATATTCCAAAAAGTAGACAAGTTTCATTTAAACAGTTTATTTAAAAAGAATCTTAACTAGAAAGCAGATTAATTATTCTACCATTTGAGTTAAAAGGAGTAGCAAAGTGAAATTAACATAGTACCCTTACTGTAAGAATGCTTACAGGTCTGTGAACCTTAAAATGACACCTTCATCTTTAAATATATGAAGGTGTTTAGACAGAAATGATTTTTGACAATATTAGAATGTATTACTAGAAGGTATGTGCTCTGCTTTGAAGGTAGAACAGAATTTCATTCTAAAATTATCTCACTATGCTCCATCTAAAGGGCCCTTTAGGTTCTAGAAGATTATGGTTCTCAGACAAGGCACAAGGCATGTGACTTGTTGTTTAAAAGCCTTTGGAAAAGGGTATATAATTAAGAAGAGATGGCTCTAATTATATAATCCAATCTGCAAACATATCCTTTTTTTAAATCCTCACCCGAGGACATTTCCATTTTTTTGTTCAGAGTGGGAGGGAGACAGAGGAAGAGAGAGAGAGAGAGAGACATCGATGTGAAAGGGACACATCGAGTGGCTGCCACCCTCACGACCCAACCAGGACGGGGACAAACTGCAAGTGAGGTACATGCCCTTAGTGGGAACCGAACCCGGGTCTCTGGGGACTGCAGGCCAACACTCTATAACCACTGAGCCAAACTGGCCAGGGCTGCAAACATATCTTAAAATTGAAGGCCCTACATTTAAAATTCAACTTCTAAAGTTTAAATAAAAAATGTTCATTCTTAGTAACTTCTGGATTTGTTTATAAAAATCTTTCAAAGTTAAAAAAAAGTACTGTTTTTATTTTGTTTAGTTCCACATAGAACCAAGCTAGATTAGAAGACTGAACTGCACTTTAAAAAGGGAAGAGAGGACCTGGCCATTTTGGCTCAGTAGACCGAAGGGTTGCGGGTTTGATTCTGGTCAAGTGCACGTACTTGAGTTGCAGGTTCCATCCCTGGCCCCGGTCAGGGTCGTGTGGGAGGCAACCAATCGATGTTTCTCTCTTTCCCTCCCTCTCTCTTCTACTAGCTATAAAACTCAATGGAAAAATATCCTCAGGTTAGGATTAACAAAAAATAAAAAAGGGAGAGAGGAATTCAGAACAATAAATATGGTTTCCAAGAATAACATTTAGGCATTGGGAATAATAAGTCCCTTTCTCTCAAATTATATTTCCTAGCTTGGCAAATTATAAAAGCAATGTCATGAAGAAATCTAACCACGTCTAAAAAAGTAAATAAATGAAAACAAAACCTCTTTCAAGCCAGCCATTAAGTCTGAATTATTTTTATCCTTCCTTCTATTGTGTTCCTCCTTTTCCCACTACAGTTGTCCCTCGCCACTTCGCGCTTTGACTTTCATTGCTTCGCTCTGTTGCAGTTTTTTTCAAATACTGTATTTGCCACGCAGTCTGCTAATTAGCTTATTTTAACCTACAGGTAGCTCTTGACTGATTTTTCTTTTCCTGTCAATAGTACTTTAAACAGAAATATGGATTTCTTACCTGACTTATATGCTCAAAAGCTTAACAGGTTGCTCTTTTACAAACTAGGTAGGGCAGTCTTTTATAAAGATACTGTTTTTGATAAAAGATGTAGGAGTATAAAAATCCAAAGTATTACTTATGCAGAGAAATAGGAAAAAAACCCAAGCAGAAGTTGATATAAACATGTAAGAAATGATGGAAAACAAAACAAAAAGTGCTTATGAAGCAAAGGAACATCTTGACTTGAAGGTTTATAACATGTTTGAAAGTAAATATGAAGTTGCTACTTTTCTCTAATCATAATATACTCATGAGTATCTGAGGGTCCTATTTCTCCAAAGACATCTGAAAACATCATCTTTATTGTTGGTATTCTAGACCAAGTCTTCATCATTTTCTTCTAAAAAGCATCCCTACAAACATTTGCAGCTAACTCTCCATCCACATAGTGTTTCTGATGAAAACATATGAAACGTCTATATTCATTTGCTCTTTGGGTCTTTCTAGCCTAGGACTCTGCTTCTGACAGTGGCACAATGACATGGAACGGAAGGCAAGTACAGTTATCTTCCATGAGTTCAAATTCAAAATAGAAAATGAAAATATATACAAAAGCATTTTTTTAGTTTCACCTTGATTTTGGCACCATTTCAAACTTCCTTTTGTTTTCATCACCCTCACCCCCATCTACCCCTCTCAAGTTAAGTAGGGATCCTTCTTAATATAGGTTATTTATGCCTATCTTCTCCAAATTGAAAATAAAATCTTTTTGCTTTATTTCACATAGTAGCCTTTCAATTGTCCTCTAATAAACCTCTGCAGATCTATTAAGGAATTTTTTTTTTTGGTTAATCTTCACCCAAGGATATTTTTTCCATTAATTTTTACAGAGAGTGGAAGGGAGGGAAGGAGGAGGAGAGAGAGAGAAAAAAACATTGATGTTAGAGAGATGCATTGATTGGCTGACTCCCGCACGTGCCCTCAACCAGGACTGGGGATTAAACATGCAACCCAGGTTCCTGCCCTTGACTGGGAATCAAATGCTCGACCCTTTGGTACGCGGGTTGGTGCTATAACCACTGAGCAACACCAGCCAGGGTTGTTAAGTAATTCTTAAACAGTTAAGTGTTTTAGTTATAGTCACACTACTGGATTTTTTCTCATCTTGATTCAAATTCTCAAGAGACCACTCTTCCAGTATCTTAAAAAAAAAAAGTATCTGAAGTCATCACAGACTTTCATCTGGCAAGCATGGATGCAAGAATCATTAGCTTGTTCTCAGGAAAATACTGACCAAGATGTTCACATTTTGACTAGTTTCTTGGAATCACATTCAAATTAATAACTTTTGTAAACATTTGAAAAACTCCTAAAGTTCTAGGAAGCAACAAATTTTAAACAATATCAATTTATCAAAATTTATTTAATTAAAATTTTACCAAATTTACAGAATAAAAGTGACTGTCAAACTACTGATTTCAATCAAACCTTGCAAAGCACAGAGAAAAAAATCTCAAAAGTTAAATCCATCTTTGAAAACAAACGTTTCCACTATATTAACAATCCATTGAGTTTCTCATTTAATAATCTCACTAATTTCAATGTTTACTGAATACTCATCCAAAAATAGCCAAGCACAAATATAAAAAAGTATAATAGTTTGGTTGAGTCCCTATATTAAAAGGACTTAAAATCTAATTGGGGAAAGATGAAAAACATTCAGAAAGCAATTTTTTTTTTTAAAGGAAACAAGGAGCTAACACAGACTTGGGGAATCAGGGACGTTTTGCTGAAGAAATCCAGAGAGATTTAGATAGGCTGAGAGGCAGTGAAACCACCAGCCAGCATGGTCCACAACTTTTACAAAAGCAAGGAGAAAAGCACAAGATGTGGTAAGTGCAGAGAACCAGTTCCCTGTTTAATGAAGGAGTTGGTCTCAATGAGCCACTGTGGCTGATCAAGCAGGATAGGTAAAATGGACTACCTTCAGCCACTCGATGTGTTCCTTTCGCATCGATGTTTCTCTCTCTCTCTCTCTGTTCCTCTCTCTCCCTCCCACTCTACCTGAACAGAAAATGGAAAAATGTCCTCCGGTGAGGATAGATAAATAAATAAATAAATAAATAAATAAATAAATAAATAAATAAATAAAATGGACCACCTTCAGTGCCAAAAACTAAATTTGATATTAACAGCAATGGGGCAGAACTGTATGATCTTTGTAGGGAAAGCAGCAAAACACGTGATATTTTAGTTAAATGAATCTAGTCACTTTATATCAGATAGATTAGAGGGAAAAGGTAAACTAAATAAAGGAGATGATTTAGATGTGAAATAAAGTCCACTAGAATAAAAGGGTGACAGTGAAAATGGATAAAGCATAACAATTCAAAGAGACTGTACAGAGGAAAACAAAAGACTTTACAATAGACTTGATAAATGAGATAAAGGACTTTCAAAATGATGCCAAGTTTTTTTAAGTTCAGGAGAGTGGTGATGGAACAGACAAAATGGGAAATATTTTTTGAGAAAAGTAGTGAGTTATTACTATCATCATCACCAGTTTGTACTGCCTTCCTGTCCTCTCTGTAGTGACAGGGTGCTTTAGAAACACTTCCAAGTGTTATCACTCCTGGTGTATCTCTTTCCTAAGAACTTCTTGACTATGATTCTTGACAGAAGAATAAATCATCTATAGCAGTCAGAAGAAATGCAAAGGAAAGTAAAGTGGGCTCACAAAGGATGACCAGCACGAAGGAAAAGCCTGAGGTGTTCCTCTGAAGCACATTGGAGGCATCTTAATACAGCTAACACTGCTCAATACTCTCCAACAAAATTATCCAAAATGGAATCTATGGGTTCCAATTGGAGCAGCAGTCCTAGTGTTATACTGTCATTTAAAATACTGAACTAAACCATACAGCCTGAATAAAACATCAATCCACCCTATTCCCGGTTCAACTCTATTTACAAATATATTTGTATACAAAGGTGGAATTCATATTTTCTCATTTGATCCTCATATCAAGCCCTATGTTGCAGGTGAGAAAATCCTCAGAGAAAATGTATCCTGTTCCTATATTATACCATGATCAGACCAAATAAAGAATAGTAACAAAATAAATTCAAGGAAATTATAAAAACAAAGTCGCTCGGCTCAACAAAATGCTAATTTGCCTCAATTAAAAATAGAACAAAATAAAGAAATGAAATCATTAGGAAAAGCAGCACATCTCTCAAAGACCAAACAGAAACTGGTAGTATCTGACTCAACGGTTCTATAAGTCAAAAGCAGTAAACAGTTAGAAGGAGCTCAAACTACTTCATTAAAGCCCAACTTCATCTCTTCACATTTAATAGAAAACTTTCAAAATCCAATTTTGCAAATAACATTTAAAAACAACTTCTGAGTTCTCACCATACTTTGAATGCACTTTTATTGTATTGTTTCTTCAATGTAGTCATTTCATTATAAACCTAAACTAGACAATTCTTTGCAGGAGGACCTAGTCTTGAGCTTTTAACCCCCCGAGTCCAGCACTATGCCTAGAACAAAGCACTGTAGTTTTACAATTAATGTGTGTGGAATAAAGTAAATGAGGACCTGCCATGTTTGGGGGAATCTTACTTTGTTACTTTGTGCAGAAAATGTCTCTATCTTATTTTTTGTAATGTTTCCCTCCACCCTATCAATTCCCCTACTTTCCCTCCCACCTTTTATGCCTCCAAAATTTTCCACTGAAATGTAATGTTTAAGAGTATTTTGTCTTCTATTTCACATTTACATGTACATTTGTCTCATACTAAGCTATAAATTACACACACACACACACACACAAATCTTGGTTCATTTATAGTTATCGCAAAATAAAAAATTTTATTGAACTGATCTAGATGATCTTATCAGCCTGTGACATTTTTTTCTCAGCCCTCCAGTAACCATAGTTTCAAATAAGACTGAAACAATGCTATATGCGCCCCACCAAGGGCCAAGAAAATGAATCCTAAGTCTGTTTTGTAAATGTATGCATCATACCTCTTATAAGAACTCAAATGAATCGGGCACTTGACAACAGCAGGCCAAAATAGGAACATAAACAATTCTGGCGGAATGAATTTCCCAGTAACTTCTAGTAAATCTACAAAAGAGGGTCTCTTGTGTGGTATGGGAGTGTAACAAAATTCTATCTTTCCTTTGGAGATAATCAACTGTCACTGAACTGGAAGCTACTCCTGCTCTCTGACTGCACTTGTAGGTAGGTGAGAGAAAAGCCCAGAATAAGCCACTTGAGAAATAGTTATAGCATGACAAAAGAAAAGAAAAAAAAGATTCACTTGAACTCTGACCATATAATTATCCAATGCTGCCAAACCCAGCACGTGTACTGACTGTTTGAAATCAGTATGACTGCCTCACAGGGAAGATGAGGACACCTTATAAACAAATAACTATAATAATATAAGGATCACTGTACAAATATTGAAACCACTGTTTTTCCATTTTCAACTCCTCTCTGGTCAAATTCCATCATACCAAGCTCGAAAGGATGGTCCAAAAGAGTCTGACTTTAGATTTTTGCTATATTGAATAAGTAATTCACCAAATTTTTGGTCATCGATCTTTTGTCATATAGATAATTTCATGGTATCAATGTCTGTAATAGTTTCATTGAATTTCAAGCTAAGTTCTTTTACCCATACATTTGGTATATTTTCTGTAATTCAGTATTTTTACTAATTCAGGTTACATCTCCTTTAATGTGACTAAAAAACCCCAATTTTTTTAGGTTTCTTTTTACCTTTTTTTAAAAATTGATTTTGAAAGAGAAGAAGGGAAAGGGAGAGAGAGAGAGAGAGAAACATCGATTGGCCACTTCCTGCATGCCCCACACTGGGGATTGGGCCCACAACCTGGGCATGTGCCCTGACTGGGGAATCGAACCGGCGACCTCTTGGTGCATGGGATGGCACTCAACCGCTGAGCCACACTGGCTGGGCTTTTATGTGATTTTAAGAAATACTTTCAACCTACAGTATGACTATTATATGAACAGGGCCCCCAAATTAAAACCACACAAATTTTTGAAAATTTATTAGCCTGTATCTCTTTTAAATACACACATCCAAAATGACCATGCAAAACAGAAAGGAGAGCTGGTACTTTCCTTTGTTTACATTCTTACAAGAATTATTTTAAGAATATAAACAGGAAATAAAGTGATTCTTCCCACAGCCATTGAATAATACAGAGCTGTCAATGATTAGCTAACCACATCTAACAAAATCAATCTGAAGAATTAACCGACAGTTTAATGAAGCCTTTCAACTTGATTAGTGAATATCAGAACATCACTGAGCCTGGAAAAATGGTACACATACTGACACATACTTTCTTAAAAAAATTATTTTTATTTTTTTTATCCTCACCAGAGGACATTTTTGCATTTATCTTCAGGGAGAGAGGGAGGGAGAGAGGGAGAGAAAGAGGGTTGAGAAACATTGATGTGAGAGAGACACATCGACTGGATGCCACCCACACGACCCCAACCGGGGCCAGGGACAAACTACAACCAGGTACATGCCCTTATCGGAACCAAACCGGGTTTTTCTGGTCTGCGGGCCAATGCTCTAACCACTGAGCAAAACTGGCCAGGGCAGACACATACATTTAAAAAAAAAACATCTTATGTCTCTATTGAGAAATCTATTACCTTGAAGAAGTCTGAGAAAGGCATCTTAATAGCCCATTTAAAATTTCATTTCATTTATTTTAGAGTTAAATTTCCATAGATGTTTTAAGCCATATACAACTAAGCTATTTCTAACCCAAAATGAAATATATCCTCACAAACCAGAGTTCCTAAAAAATTATCCAAAACAAAATTTAAATCCAGGAACTACAAGTGAGGTTTTTTTCCTAGAAAATTTCAACTGCTGAAAAGTGGTGAAGAAAATAAAAAAGCTAAGTGGTAGCAAATCAGTACATAGGATAACAACTGAGTCAAGAAAGGAAAAAAAGGATTTCTTCAATAGAAGGCTACTTTAGCAAAGGGATAATTATTCTAACCCAGTAGTCTTAACAGAGATTTTAGTCTATTTTATAGACGATTCACTATTATGTGATACTACTAATAATCAAACACTCAATTCTAAAGACAACCTGTTCAGATTTGGTTACCATGGCCTTAAAAAACAACCAACCAAACAAACAAAAAAACAAAAACAAAACACTTTCATCTTGATAGAAAATTACTAGGAAATAACATAAAACCATCATTTGTTAAAACAAATATATCCATAGTATATAGTAATATAAAAATACATGGAAATGTTTAAGAAAACAAATTAGATAGAGTTTAAATATAAGCAGCAAAATGCATTATTCACCCATGTGACACCACAGGATTATATGCCACATTAAATGATCAAAAACGAAAAAAATCTAAAAACAATGTTTAAGCCAGAACAGAGAACTTCTTCCCAATTAAATTAATCAAAACAAACAAACAAAAAAACCCCCAAAATTAGTTTCTATAAAAATTCAACTTTGAAATTGAGAACATTTTCCCATTGACCCAAACTCACTAAACTCGACCAAAATAGCCTAAGTCATCTGTCCAATCCCAGTCTCTTTACTCCTTTGGCCCTCACTCAAAAAAATCTCAGTGTTCCCCCAAACAGATCCTCCCAATTTCTTAAGGTACATCAAATCCTTAGCCTGGTAGCCAAAGCTCCAACCTTCCTTTATGGCCTCCTCTCAGAATTCTCCTAGAGGAATCTTCTCCAGTCAAATCGTGTGACCCACTGACTTCAGAATACCTTGAGTGTTCATAATTAACAAAATATTTTATTCTTTTTAAGATTAACACTGAAGAAAGCAAAGCAAAATTTTCTAAACAAATTTAAAAGTTGGTAAGGATGAAATATATTCAAACCTTATTTACATGGCTTAAGAGAGTAACTTAATTTTTACTTATTACCTAAAATGAGATGAAGAAAAGATCTGGTAAAGAACCAGACCCGATAATATTTTATGATTCATCATCAGGGCTCAATCTATTTCTAAATTATGTAAGCTAGCAAACTGCATCACTACTTTTCTGGGTAAAGTACTTCCCTAATTCACCCTGAAACTTTTTTTTTTTTTTTTTTTTTAGGTACGTGCCCCTAGAGGGAACCGAACCCAGGACTCTCTGGTCCACAGGCCAACGCTCCTCCAACTGCTGAGCCAAACCGGCCAGGGATGAAACTTTTTATTTTTAATTTTAAGTTGTTTTAAAGGAAATATAACTTTATTTTCATAACCACATATATTGGCAAGTTTTGGCTGTTATCAACACATCTCTGAGCGCAGACGATATCCTAAACTTAATAAACAAACCTTTAATTTTTTCCCCCCAAATACTAAAATAACTAAACTAAACCACTGGGTTAAAATTAACTAAAACATAATAGCATAAAGACAGTTCCCCAAATCCTAAATCCCTGTGTTAAGATATTTACTTTTTGTGGGAACAGTGCCTGATATTTATGAAAGACTACCAACACACAAACAAATAGCTGCTGTTATGAAAAAGAAAACACCAACAAGACACTTGGTTTAAAATTTTCAGAAGACAAAGAAAGTATGTATCAACTTGGTACCTATGGTAAATTAGTTATTTACCGGAGACACTGACAATCACAAAAAAAGAAGGTGAAGCAGCATGTCAGATCATCTGCTGAATAATACTTGGAGACCTTGAACTAAGAGATCGGCAGCCTCTTGAGCTATATTATAGATAGCAAAAGGACTGCCTCCAAGTTTCTCACTAGCAACTCTACATTAAAGACAGAAAAAAAGGCAAGAATCAAATACAGAAGAAAAGAAATAAACAGTCAAGAAAAGAGTTGGAGGTAAGGACAGAAGAAGGGAATAGAGCTAAATATAAGTCTAGAAAGAGGAGGGGAATAAAAAAATCAACAAAAAAAGAGGTATTGAGGTACAGAGAACATTAGTCCCAATAAGGAGCTGTCTAAGAAGTCATTCTAAGAAAGTTTTAGGAAAATAATTCTAAGAAAATCTGATTCTTGAGATGAATTGAACCCAGAATCTAATAATATTTTTCTAAATGTTCTCAAGCCATATTCTATTATTATATTTTATTATAATTTCTGTAAATTGTAAATTTTCATTTTTGAGAGTTTTAGCCAGAATCTGTTTGGTATATTCTAAATCTAAGTTTAAATTAACACTTGACTTATAATCTTCTCAAATTACCATCAGTATGAGTCTGGTGATTTATATAACATCACTGAGGAAAACCTTAAACAAAAGATACAATTTCTCAAATGAAATATACCTTAATCTGGGTACCTATGAAAGTCATGCAAAATATATATAGCATAGGGGTGTGAAAGAAACATTTTGTTTTTAAAAGGTTCAGGACTAAAATAACTGGTGAGGTGAATGTGCCTGGAGTGACTGGAAATATCAAAAGTATTTTAAGGAAAAGAACATAATAAAAACTAAAAGTCAAGAAGAGTTAATGAAATGCCATTAAGGGCAGAAGATATGAAAAATTAATTAATATTCTACTTTTGTTTAGTCTCTCCAAAACAGACGTGTATCCCTGATTGGTCTGGGTGTCCTCAGTAGGACTCAAGCTAAGGGGATATCAGTGAGAATTCTTTAAAGATATTTGAAGTTCTGACTTCAATAATCTTTCCATGTCATAAGATTGTGTGAGCTTAAATCTCTTCATAGCCTTTTCTTATACCATTCCTTTAAATGGAAAGCTTAATAATTAAATAACAGGTACTTGGTAGGTCTTTTCTTTTTTACCTTAGAATATATTTTTTTAAATTTTCACCAGGAAAAGACCTTTCTCAAATCAATCCACACCATGAATGCTGTCTAACCATTTGGTGAATACATAATTTAGCCAGAATAATTTCTGAACCATTCGATGTCTAAATTCTGAATCAGAGTTATCACTGATAGGTTTGGCTCTTAGGATTGGCTTTCTGTATGTTTCCTCTATTTGTTTTTCTCCAACTTTCCATATGCTTTATACTGAATGCCACTACCCTTTCACCCCACTTCTTTACTTTCCTACTATATATATGTATGTTCAGACACACACAAAAATATCAGTATCACTATGTATGTATGCATGTATGTGTATATACACACATATATGCATATATACACACACTAAGACACACATGGCCAATATCTAGAGTATAAACCAAAGATAAAGATATAAATGACATTGCACATAGGAATAAATCCATTTATTCTTATTTCTAAGATAAAACAAAACTGGTTGGTTACTGCAACTCACCAGATGGCTCTTCGGGTTCACTTTCATTTTCTTCTTCAGGTGGGGCTTGAGGGGGTGGTGGGGGAAGCTTCTTTTCCTTCTCTGCTTTGGCATTTCTCTCTTCTTCTGAATAATACTCATCTTCTGAAAGGTTGGCCAAGCTTTCATCCATCTCTCTGTACTCTACCTATATGGAGATTATACCAGGGAAAGCTAAATACAGTGAACATCTAAAATCAGGGACTCAATTTGGAACCATCAGTAAATGTGAATTGCTTTTTAATTTTAAATTTTAAGGGAAATAAGCAAATAACAAGGAACAAGCTAGCTCATAATAGGTAGCTATTAAAAACAAAATCTCTCATGAAATAATCTGGTGTCAGGTTCACATTTAGCCCAATATATAACTTTTACATTATAGCACTGACATTCAGATCAATGACTCTGAGACTCTACAACTCCCAAATTAAAAAAAAAAAGAGAGAGAGTATGTGTGTGTATGTCATGTGAATGGCTAGGGGAGGTAAGAGTTTTACTGAAAACAGGAATTGGGTTAGAAAATGGAAACAAAAATTAAGGATGAACTGAAGAGTTCTGACCCATGCTCTAAAAATCTTACTTAACACAAATACCCATCAAATATTGAATATTGAGTACAAGGTGCAATGGAAAAAATTATTATGAATTACAATCTCCAGTGTTTAATAAACTGAAACTCCAGTGTTTAATAAACAAAAGATCCTAATCAGGTGACCATCTTATAGAGAGGCTTTACCATAAAACCTCTAGCCCTGTAAACTTCATCCTTATTAACTAAGATAAACGTAGAAACAGACCTCAGGACAAAAAATGCAACAAGGGAAAAATGTTTCAAAGAGGGGACTGGTCATAAAATGTAATGTATGCAGTTTCCTTTCTCCTTTTAGTCCTCAACAGTGCTTGACCCCTCCCCACCACAAAGATTCATCCCTTTAATCTCCTATCAATCCTATCCATTCAATCAATAATCACTTAATAAGTGAAGTAGTAACTACTAATAAGGAATACACTTAGAAATAGCTAGTTTAGAGAGTTCTTGGTTTTCAGGAAAAAAAGAGATTAGAAAAATACCTAGAGGTAGGAGCAAGGATATTTAAAGGTAATATAGTAAAACCTCGATATAACTTCGGGCAGGGGGGTGTCTGTTAAAGCCAAAAGTCCATTATATAATAAAATAGGTTTTCCAAATGGGTATGTTAAAAAATTGACAAGTTAGTTAGTTTACCTGTTTTTACTTATGTAGACATGTTTATGTAATTAAAATTAAATACGTATGAAAAGTTTAATTTCACAGGAAGTGTTCTACACGTATTACAGTAATTTTAAATTTATACTGAATAGGTCTATTAAATGGGTGCAGTCACCAGTCATGGAAAGTAATAAACAAATGCACACAGCTGGGGTGTGGCTTAGCACAGGTAGGGGCACTCCTTAAAACTGCTTCAGAAAGTCACACCAAGTGACAAGAGAACCAATTACCACAGGGACGCAATGTGATCATGTGCTTATCATTTGCTGAACATTGTTTACAAGCCTTGACTCTTGGATTTAAATATGTAGACTACAGTTATAGATATGTAATATTTACTTATGTTGGCAAAACACTACAATGTTTTTTCCCAACATATGGCCTATTGGCTAAAATTTATTAAAAATAACCTGTTAATTTAATTATAAGCAAATCTTCGTTTAAAGCATTTAAAAATGAACAGGGTGTTAATTTTCACGTGACATACAAACCAGAAATTTTGTCCATTAAAACCGAAGTCTGTTAAATTGAGGTCCGCAAAATTCAAAGGTTTACTATATACTTAAAAACAGTAACAAAACATTGTGTTCCACAGAACCCTAGGATTCTCTGGGATTTAATTATTATTATTTTTTTAATCCTCACCTGATGATACGCTTTTATTGATTTTAGAGAGGGGGAGAGAGAAACATCGATTGGTTGTGCGCCAACCAACTGAGCAAAGCAGCTGGGGCCAATTTATTAATTTTTAAAACAAATAAATGTACATTCACGTTATCCAAACCATAACCCTTTAGAGACCACCAACACATGGAACTTGTACTGCTTGGTAACAATACTGGAGAGACCTAAGAATGAAATTCTTGCCCTGCTGGTGTGGCTCAGTGGTTGAGCGTCGACCCATGTACCAGGAGGTCACCAGTTTGATTCCCGGTCATGGCACATGCCCAGGTTGTAGGCCTGATCCCCACTGGGGGTTATGCAGGAGTTGGCCAATTGATGTTCTCTCTCATGGATGTTTCGATCTCTCTATCTCTTCCTCTCTCTAAAATCAATAAAGAAAAAAAAAATGTTAACCCATAAAAAAAAAAAAAGAATGAAATTCTTCTTCCATCCCTTTTCAACTGAGTGTCCTGAGATGGCAAAGCAAGCTAAACAAACAAACAAAAACAACCTTTTGCACTACTTATCAATCAGTACTGAATCTTTACAATACTTCATAAACAGCCGGGCCGGTGTGGCTCAGTGGCTGACCATGCACAATGCTTCATAAACAAAATACAGAAATAAAATTGGATTCTGAGGATGAAACAAGACCGTAACTATTATGTTTAACCTCCATTCTCAAATTTGGCTCTATCAAAATAGCCTCATTTTCTCAAAGACAGCTAAAATAAATCTAAATTTCTTAATATAAAGCAGGCAAGTAGTATTTTATTTTGGGATTTTGCATAAACTTTTATTTGTAAAAATGGGTTTCTCCACTTAATAAGTTTAAAAATCATCTGAAAGAATCATATAAACTCTAAAAAATATAAATTATTTCCCAGAACAGGAATAGATACTTTAAACACAAAGGCCTGGGAATCTCTCATCCCTTTGTACGACTATGTACTTACAAGGACAAAAAGATGTCCCAATAGGAGGATATGTGTCAGTAGGTAATTATTCCTACAGGGACAAGTTACAAATTTACATATCTAGCTTCTTCCACACCCTTGCTACAATGATTCATGCACTTATCAATCATCTTAAATCTCCAGTATTTGTTCTAATCTTCCTTCCTTTTAATTCACCTAGGATACAACTGCCAGATTACATACGACTCTACAACCTGAACGCTACTGATCCCTCCAGTTTATCTTGCTCCTAGAAAAACCTCATTTCCAATTAAATTAATTTGCCCATTGTTCCCAACGTTTAATTGCCCACTTTCGACTCCCTGTTGCTTCTCAAACCACTTTGTATTATATTCCAAGCATTTTTCACTTCCTTTTCTCCACTGATAGTACTTTATTAATGGGCACCCACTTACTATATGCCAGACACGGCAATAAGCATTTTGTTTACATTGTATCTAAACCCAATAACCTTACAAGGTAGGGTTTATTTTCCTAGCAAAAATGAGTCTTAGAAAGAAAATTTAACTCCACTCTGGTGGGGTAGCTCAGTTGGTTAGAGCATCATCTTGATTAGGCCAAGATTGCAGGTTCACTCTAAGGTCAGGGCACATACAAGAAGCAACCAATTAATGCATAAACAAGTAGAACAACAAAATCTATGTCTCTCTCTCTCTCTCTCAAATCAATAAAAGAAAGAAAATTTAACTCCAACAAGCCCATCCTTTTCCAGAACACTTTTCTAAATTCTGCCCTTTTTTCAAGGCTCAACTGAAGGCCGCCATTGCTGAAGCTGTGTGGTGTTTCTAAAATCCCAACCCAATCTACCAATTTCAAACCTTAAATATTTTGCCATAATGTTAATACATACACACTCAGAGGTGAATTTATTTTGATACTAATGAAACAACTTCAGGCTCCCCACCCCCGAATGGATCCCTTCCAATATCCGAAACCTAATTTTGATTACATAAATATATAATTTTTAAAAAGAGGGTTCTCAAAACTGAAAAAGCTCTCAGGCCCAAAAATACAGATATATCCCTTGTATACATCTCAGAATTTCTGAAGCAAATGCTTGTCTACATTGGACTCAGCTTGCTTTTTACTCCTATGGATACTCTAACCCTCAAGATCTGTGTCCTCTGGTTCCCAAGACTGGCTCTGAATAAGTGTTTCCCCAGTTCCTTACTTCCTAGTTGTTCCCCCAAATAAACACATAAGGCACTTCTCAGAGTTTCAGAGCTAATCACAATGGAAAGAGAGGGTAACATGAAGATAAACACAGACGAATTACAAAGAAATTTTATAGCAAGCTCCAAATTGATTTCCAGATTCAAAACAATCACAATAAAAATCTCAGCTACCTTATTTGTAGAAGGTGATAAACTGATCCTAAAATTCATATGGAAGTGCAAGGGACACAGAAGAGACAAAACAATCTTTAAAAAGAACAAAGTTGAAGAACTCACACTTCCTGATTTCAAAACTTACTGCAAAGCTACTGTAATCAGGACAGTGTGGTAATGGCATAAGAACAAAAATATTTAATAGATCAGTGGGATAGAATTGAGAGTTCAGAAAAAAAAACCTTACATTTATGGTCAATCAATGCCCACTATTCAAAGGGGGAGAGACTAATCTTCAACAAATTGTGCTGGAAGTCCACATGCAAAAGAATGAAGTTGAACCCATACCTCATACCATATTCAAAATGTTCATAGAGTTAAATGCAAGAGCTAAAGCTATAAAACTCTTAGAAGACAACACAGAAGTAAATTATGATATTGGATTACACAATGATTGTTTAGATATAACACTAGAGGCAAAAGAGACGAGAGATAAATTGGACATCAAAATTAAAAACTTTTATAACCACGATAAAGAACTCTACTCAACAATAAAGACAACCCAATTTAAAAATGAACCAAGGGCCCTGGCCAGTCTGGCTCAGCAGCTGGAGTGTCAGCCTGCGGTCCTGAGAGAGCCGGGTTCAGTTCCCGCTAAGGGCACGTACCTCGGTTGCAGTTTATACCCGGCCCTGGTTGGGTCGTGTGGGTGGCAACCACTCGATGTGTCCCTTTCACGTCGATGTTTCTCTCTCTCTCTCTCTCCCACTCTATCTGAACAAAAAAAGGAAAAATGTCCTCGAGTGAGGATTAAAGAAAAAATAAATAAATAAAAAATAAAAATAAAAATGAACCAAGGGTCGCCCTGGCCGGTTTGGCTCAGCGGTTGGAGCGTCGGCCTGCGGTCCGGAGAGACCCGGGTTCGGTTCCCGCTAAGGGCATGTACCTCGGTTGTGGTTTGTCCCCGGGCCTGGTCGGTTGTGCGGGTGGCAGCCACTCGATGTGTTCCTTTCACGTCGATGTTTCTCTCTCTCTCTCTGTTCCTCTCTCTCCCTCCCACTCTACCTGAACAAAAAATGGAAAAAAAAAAAATGAACCAAGGGTCTGAATAGACATTGCACCAAAGAAGATATACAGATGGTCAGTAAGCACAAAAAAAGATGCTCAACATCATTAGTCATTAAGAGTAAAACTATATATCAAAATCACAATGAGATATCACTTCACATCCACAAGGATGACTGTAATAAAAAGACAGTGTCATGTGTCAACAAGGATATAGCGTAATTGGAATCCTCATACACTACTGGTAGAAATGTAAAATGGTGTGCCTGCTGTGGAGAACTGTTTGGCAAAAAGTTAAATGCAAGATACCATATGACCCAGCAGTTCCACTCTTAGATACATACTCAAGAGAACCAAAAACATGTTCACACACAAAAAATTGTACATGTAATATACACAATGGAGTACTATGCAGCTGTAAGAAAGAAAGATCTCTTATCCTTTGAGATGACGAGGGTCCTGGAAAGTATTATGGGAAGCAAAATAAGCCAATCAGAGAAAGATAAATATCACATGATCTCATTTATTTGTGGAATATAACGAACAGTACAAACTAAAGAACAAAATAGACCCAGAAACATAGAAGTAGGGTACAGACTGGCAAACTTCAGAAGAAGGAAACAAGGGCGAGGGAAGAGATAAACCACAGAACTTATATGCATATATGTGTGGACATAGACAACAATGTTGGGGGGGGCACGGGATAGGGAGGAGGGTGTCAATGGGGGAAAAAGGAGAAACATCTGTAATAAAAATAAATAAAAATTGCAACAAAAAATTGTACATAAGAGAATTACTCATAATAGCCAAAAAACGGAAACAACCCAAATGCCCATCAATTGATGAACAGATAAACAAAATGTGGTATATTCATACAATGGGATATTATTTGACCACAGAGTAGTCAAGTACTGAACAGAAGTACTACAACATAGATGAACTTTGAAAACATGCTAAAACCAGCCCTGGCCGGTTTGGCTCGGCGGTTAGAGCATTGGCCTGCAGTTCAGTGAGACCAAGGCACATACCTCGGTTGCAGTTTGTCCCCGGCCCTGGTTGGGTCATGTGGGTGGCAACCACTCAGTGTGTCCCTTTCACGTCGATGTTTCTTTCTCTCTTTCTCCTTCCCACTCTATCTGAACAAAAAATGGAAAAATGTCCTCGGGTGAGGATAAAAAAAAAAAAAAAAAGAAAACATGCTAAAACCAGACACAAAAGACCACATATTTTATGATTCCATTTATATGACACGTCCAGAATAGGCAAATCCAGAGAGACAGAAGTTAGATTAGCAGTTATCAGGGGCTGGGGAAGGGAGAAAGGAGGATTGACTGTTAATGGTACAGGTTTCTCTTGGAGGTGATGAAAATGTCCTAAAATTAACTGTGGTGTTGGCTGCAAAACGCTGAATATGATAAAAACCAGAGTTGTACTCTTAAAAAGGGTAAATTTTATATTAACTTTCTTTTTTTTAATCCTCACCTGAGGATATTTTTCCATTTATCTTCAGATATAGTGGGAGAGAGAGAGAAAGAGAGAAATATCGATGTGAGAGAGAGACATCGACTGGTTGCCTTCCACACAACCCCAACCAGGGCAGGGGTGGAACCGCAACAGAGGTACGTGCCCTTGACCAGAATCGAACCAGCAACTCTTTGGTCTGTGGGGCTGATTCTCTCTGGACCGCAGGTCGACGCTCTAACCGCTGAGCCACTGGCCAGAGTGGTATGTGAATTTTCTACACAAACAAAACAAGAAAAACCCCACATTTACAAAGTATATCATATGGGTTTCAGGCCACACTTTCCATCAAAATAGTAAAATTAAAACCCTATTGGGCTTCTGTTCTCTATTTCATTTCTGAGAGTTGGGAGTTTCTAATTTCTGAACTTTTCTAATTCATGCTTTGGTAAAAGGCCCCCAAAACTGTCTCTCCTTTTACTTAGCACAAGGTATTCTTGGAGAGAGATCTCTCAAGTGGACAGCTGAATCTGAGGGCTCTCAGTCGGGTAATGCTCATCCCAGGAAGCCCCTCATACTGAGGCTATCAGAAGGTAGCAGAGGAGGCACTGAACATTCCCCCATCACAGCCTTAAGAAAAAAACAACCTTCAGAACTGAGAGACAATAATATTAAGAGACACACAAACACAGAGACTCATGCACACGCAAAAATAAGTTCCTCATATACACTGACTTGGTACACTCACTTAAAAAGTATATACAGGTGGAAAACTTGTTATGCAGAGATTATATGAATTGTGTGATTTTATTTAATTTTATTTTTATTTATTTATTTATTTATTGGTACGTGCCCCTAGCGGGAACCGAACCAGGGACTCTCTGGCCAATGCTCCAACCGCTGAGCCAAACCGGCCAGGGCTGAATTGTGTGATTTTAAATAGTTACTTAAAAATTATATGTACATGTATCTCCAGTTTATTCAACTGGACCATGAAATCTTCAGTAAAGGCCCAAATCTAAAGAATGTACACTTTCAGTGAGTGGTGAACACAATACAGATGATGTATTATACAACTGTATATCTGAAACCTATACGATTTATTAACCAATGTCACCCCAATACATTCAATAAAAATGAAAAACAAATAAATATAGCCTATGCTCCAGTACTGCCCCCATGCCATACACACTGTAGGTGTCCCATGTGGTCCTTTGTTTCAGAGGCTGATGACACCTTATCATAATGTAAGTGAAGGGCTTACTCTCCAGTTCCACCACTGAGCTGTGTGACTTTGGGCAAGGTGCTTAAACTGTGTGCACAGTCTACTCATTCCCAAAATGCAGCTAGCAATACCTGCCCCTTGGTGCTCAGCAGAAATAAAACGCTGATGACGCTCTCAACACAGCTTCTGGCACCCAGAGACGTGAGAAAGCTACTGTCTGAATACACTGTTCAATGACAAAACTTTTACTTCCCATATATTTGTGGCTTGCCTAACGGATACTAGCCTTTTAATCAGCTTCGTCTGTAAAAATCTAACGTCAAAAGACCACTGAGAGGATACAAAGAAAAAGAGGAAAACTCCCAGCACACATCAAGAGCCCGACAAAAAACGTTCCTTTCTTTCCGGCCTCTGCGGCTCTACGGCCCGGCTCTTTCATCAGCATCCCCCCGCAGCCCCAGCGTCCTGCCAGCTCAAGTCCGTGAGCACTGCTCGGCCACCTCCAGGCACACCTGGGGACAACGAGTGCTGTCTGTCTCCAGCAACTCCGGCCACAGCTCCACGTCAGGGGCCGGTTTTCTTCCAACCAGGAAAATGAAAAGGGGTGCAAAATGTGGCGAGCGAATGAGCCCTCCCATCAAACCCCCTTTCGCGGGAGGGAGGGCCCGGTCCCAGCACAAAGACCGCATTCAACCCAGGCGAAGACCTTCCCCTCGCTCGTCCGGCTAATGGGGAGGTGAGGTGGACACGGACCGACGGGGGAGATCTGGGCCTAAGAGCTGGGGAGGGGGCCGAGGGGGGCTGGGCCACCCCGGGAAAGCTGGCACTGGGATCTGTGGTTTGAGGGAGGGGGTCGGGCCTCACCTTCGCCCGCTTGCGCCGGCTGGTCCGTCGCCCCTCCGGGGTCTCCGCGATGCCCGTTTCCATGGGGGTTGCAGATCCAGGCACGACTGTAGGCCCGGCTTGAGGCCCGGCGGACCCTGGCGGCTCGGCGAGACCCCCGGGGGGCGAGGCCCGCGGAGGCTCCTTCTTGCGGGGAGTGCGCTCCCCGGCCACCCCCGGCCCGGCATCCACAGGCCCCGACGGGCCCGCGGGCGGCGCGGCCACCTCTGAGCCATTCTCCGAGCCAGCCGCTGCCCCAGCGCCAGCCTCCGAGCCAGCTGCTGCCGCCGCGGCAGCTGCGGCCGCCGCCGCCTTCTTCCCGGACAGCATCTCGGGCCGCCTGGCTGCTGACGGCCGTGTGAGCCCCTCAGTCTGTGGGTCGGTGGGTCCGGGGCCACCTCGCCTCACCTCGCTCCTCTTCTCGCAGTCCGCGCGCGGCCAACCGCCGCCGCGTACGCACGCGCCGAGCGCGCTCCCGTCGCGTCAGGACAAAAAGGCTGGAGACGCCCACGGCCCCGCCCTCTCCCGCTGCCATAGACCGGCGTCCTCGCGGCTAGAGCGGCACCGCGGCAGAGGGCGCGATGCTTCCCTGCAGCGTCTCCTTGGCCTTGGGAGTTGGCCCCAGCCGGGTCCTAGGGCTTCTGGGCCAGACTGCACCTCCGCGGGCGACCATTTATTTCATCCAGGGACTTGCGCTTATAAATTCATTCATTCATTCATTCATTCACCTAGTCGACCGTCAAGTCAACCAATATTTATTAATGCTCACTAGGTGACAAGGGTTTAATTACGGAGTTCTTGCTTTCAAAGAGAGTACGGTCTCAGAAGGGGAAATACTGAAAAGTAATTGGTAGATAATATTATTTATTTGTAATTGTCCTTGATTGTACTGGGGAAATCTTGGAGAGCAAATGCGTTTCGTGGTAATAAAATGGACAATAATTACTTAATCCAGTTTTGAGTCCAACAGAATTGCTCTTTCATCCAAGGCTTTGTTCATGCCCTCTCCCCATTAGCACTCCCTCACTAGCACCTCCTTCCATTCCCTTTGCTCCCCCCCCCCATAACACCTGTTTCAACAACCGGGTAATTCTAATGCTGTTGATGGTAGTGGTGTTGTATTCTTTTTGTTGTTGTTGTTAATCTTCACCCTAGGATATTTTTGTATTTATCTTCAGATACAGTAGGAGGGAGAGAGAGGGGGAGAGAGAGAGAGAAACATCCATGTGAGAGCGACACATCGACTGGTTGCCTCCCCCACGACCCAACCAGGGCCCGAGACCAATGGAGGAACGTGCCCTTGGCCAGAATCAAACCCGAGACTCATTGGTCCGCTGGCGATGCTGTACCACTGAGCCAAACCGGTTAGGGCGGTTTATTCTTTTTTAAGTCCAGGAATCCTTCACTGATCCAACACTGGAAAAGCCTTTGTGTTCTTCAAGTTTATTTACACAGAACTATACTTGTTTGTTTGTTTTTGTAATCCTCACCCGAGGATATTTTCCCATTCATCTTCAGATGGGGATTTGGGGAAGAGAGAAACATCATGTGAGAGAGACACATCAACTGGTTGCCTCCTACATGACACCAGAGCAGGGCTCCAAAACGGAGGTACCTGCCCTTAACTGGAACTGAACCCACGACTTCCCGGTCTATGGGTGACACTCTAACCCCTGAGCCAAACCAGCCAGGGCTATACTTGCTATTTTTTATGTCTGTCTCTTCAAAGTATAATTTTTAGAAATGATTCCATTTACATGAAATCCAAGAACTGGTAAACCTAATTTCTAGTGGTAGAATCCAATCAGTGGTTGCCTGGGAGGAGAGTGGGCGTTTAATGCAAAAGAACAGGAGATAACTTGCTGGAATCAAGAAATACCGGTATAAGCACACTCTTTGGATATATTAGGATACATACCAAAAGATAAATACCAGCTAAAAGAGTTGCAATTTTTTCTTTGAGTCATAGAACTTGAGGGTGGGAAGGGGTGAGGCAGGCGTTTGAAGCTTGTTTGTTCTACATCCTGTAGTTCTATGTGGCTTGTTAGACATATAACAATTTATTAAAATTTAAAATTAGATTTTAAAAACTATGCATCTCTCTTGACCCAGCAATTCTACTTTCAGGAAAACATTCTCTGGAAATATTTAAGTATGTGTACAAAGATTTAACTTCCACACTGTTTATCTCAGGTTATATATAATAACAATAAAGGAGAACTAACCTAAAGGTCCAAAAAGTGGTGCCTAGTAGAATATTAGAATATCATAGCCATTGAAGTTGATATTTGAACATAAAGAATTTCCATACAAAATAGTGAACATATGTCAAAGATTTATTTATTTATTTATTATTGAGAGAAATAGCAGGATGATAAAGCTGGTTCAAAGGAGAATATGAAAAACTGATATAGTCACTGGTCAGTGGAAAACAGAATGCCAGGAAAGGATTGCAAAGTATTTTTAAATAAGAAAAATGTAGTTAATGTCTTACAAGGCCATAAAACTACACTTTGGGGGTTATTTTTTCTGTCCGACAGAACTCATTTACATTTATTCCCCCCTCCTAAAAAAATCATTTGCAGCTTACTTTTCTAGAAATACAGGCATACCTTAGATATATTGTGGTTTTGGGTCAGACCATCATAATAAAGCAAGTATCACAATAAAGGCAGTTGTAATCTTTCTGCTGGTGGAGAGTCTTGCCTTCAATTTGTAAAAAGCACAATACAACACAATAAAGCGAGGGAGGCCTGTAACTAATTAATTTCATATTCTTAAATTGCGGTAAAATACATATAACATAAAATTTACCATCTTAACCATTTTTAAATGTGCAGTTCACTAGTGTTAAGTACGTTCACATGGTTGTACAATCTTCAAAACCCTTTTCATCTTGAAAAACTCTGTACCCATTAAACAATAACTCCCCAGCCCCTACCCTGCCCTCAATCTCTGCCAACCACCATTCTATTTTCTGTCTCTATAAGTTTGACAGAATTTCTCATATCTCATATAAGTGGAATCAAACAGCTTTTGTCTTTTTTGACTGGCTTATTTAACTTAGTGTATTCTCCTCAAAGTTCATCCATGTTGTAACATGTGTTAGAATTTCTTCCTTTTTAAGACTGAATAATATTTTAATGTATGTAGATACAATGTTTTGCTTATCCATTCATCTGTTGATGGATTTTTGGGTTGCTTCTGCCTTTTGGCTATTGTGAATTATGCTGCTATGGACATAGGTGTGCAAATATCTCTTCAAGACCCCAATTTCAATTCTTTGGGATACATATTCCCAAGTGGAATTGCTAAAGCAACTTATTCATTTTTAAAAAGTTCACATCTGGCTCTGGTTGGTGTGGCTGAGGTTGGTTGAACACTGTCCCATGCAACAAAGGGTCGCTGGTTCGATTCCGGGTCAGGACACATGCCCAGGTTGCAGGCTCGATCCCCAGTGGGGGGCATGCAGGAGGCAGCAATTCGATGTTCTCTCTCATTGATGTTTCTTTCTCTCCCTCTTGCTTCCTCTCTCTCTAAAGTCAATAAAAACATAATTTTTAAAAATCAATTGATAAAAGTTAACATCTGACTTTACAGAGTGGGGACCCTCTGTAAAGAAAGTTACCTTTCCCTAAAGCATCAGGTGACCAACCGGTGGGCCAGTTAGATAATATTCTAGTATTACTGTGAACAAACCCGAAGTAAACTTTTAGCCTTATTTTCAAATGATTTTTGGATTTTTCTTTGCAGTCTCCCTCACTATGAGGGTAGGGGCTGTATTGCTGACCATTTTATTCTCAGTGGCTAGGCCCAGAGGTACTGTTGAATGAATGGATATCACTAAGGCCTACATCACCTGGCTGTTATGAGGACATTATGAGATGATGCTTGCAAACTGCCTGTCAAAGTCTGGCACATAGTGGTTGCTTAAGACATAAGAGTAGCTAATATTATTGTTGTGCAACAACTGGGGGATGAGGGCTGGTCATGACTCAGAGGAGAGGGCTCTCATGACTCTTGGTATGGAGGCAACTGTCCTAGAGCAGGGACTGAGGCTGGGTCTTGGGGCCTGGGTGCCACCAAGCCAGAATGCTGGGAGAACTAATGTCCGTTTTTAGGAATCTCCACGAGATACTTGATTCCTCAGGCACCATAGGAGCATTGGTGGCTTGGCTGATCAGCTACAAGCCAGCCTTGTTTGGTTTCCTATTCCTTCTGCTGTTGCTTAGCAACTGGCTGGTCAAGTATGAACTCAAGCCCACCCCCCCAGAGCCCCAGCAGGTGAGCAAGAGGAGCCTTAGTTTCAGCTGAAGGTGATGGAATATTTACAGGTAGATTGGGGTTTGGGGGACAAGGAAGGTGTCAGGATAATGGGGCAAGACTGAGGAATCCATGACTCTGGTCTACGTCCCTGCTCTGCAGCTACCTCTTGTGTGACGAAGGCCCAAGCACATCCTTCACAAGGCTTCCGGTGCCTTAGCCATAAAATTGGGGACCATCCCAGACTCTCCTACTTCATGTTTGATGTCAACATGCTTTGGCAACAGTAACACTCAACTTTAAAGAAAAAAATGAAAATGGATAAACTAGAGACACATGTATAATATATACATCTCTAAAATATAATAATGAAGATAGGAGATATGTACTTGGATTATGACATATTTTATATAAAGTTTAAAAACATGCCAAACAATACCCTATCTTGTTCATGAATGTACTTGATTAGTGAAAGTAGATTAAGGCAGGATTTTTCTACTTCCACATGATTGACATTTGGGGCCAGATAATTCTTTGTTGTACATTGTTAGATGTTTTGCAGCATCCCTAGCCTCTACCCATAAGATGCCAAGAGCACCTGTCACCCTTTCTGTGACATCCAAAAAATGTCTCCAGAACATTGCCAAAGGTCCCCTGGGGAGGGCACGATGGCCTCTCATTGAGAGCCACTGGTATAAAGACACGCGTGGAAAAAGTAAATACTGGATTCAGGACAGCAGCTGAGATGAGGTTCAGGGAGGAAGGGGAATACTCTAGGAGAGGGATCTACAATTGTGTTTGTGATATTTTATTTCTTAAGCTGGTGTGGAAACATGGGTATTTGTTGTAATATTTACTTTTTTTTGTATGTCTAAAATATTTAACTTTTAAATGTTTGTAAAGACCAGAAGTTTATAGCTGAATCCAAAAATAAAAGCTAAAGTGTTATTATACTGGGTGAGGGGGCAGATGAGGACTGTAGAAATAAGAGCATGTCGTGAGACACTGAGACTTGGCAGCTGAGATTCTGCAGGGCGTGACAAACTCTGGGGCACACTGGGAACGCAAGCTCTGGAGACAGATTCATCTGAGGTAAAGGTTTTATGTTCTTTGCGAGCACAGATTAGCGGTCATTTTATGAACCAAAGGGAACTGTGGGTCCTGGGAGTGTACATTCTCTCCTGCAGGCTGGGTGATGCTAAGAAACGGAACTTCTCTCACTGAACCCCAATTCTCTCCCCCACAAGATGCTCTCCTGGCGGGCTGGTTGTGAGAATTAATTAAGATGACAGTTTAAATCACCCGGCATGTGAAGGGCGGGTTATCATTATTAACCAACTTCTCCTCTTTTCCTGTTGGTGGGGAGCTTAGGAGAAGTCAGAGAAACAAAAGACCCCCGAAGCCAAACCCAACTGCAACTTCATGAACATGAAAGAAGTTGAGAGACTGCACGCCTGCTTTGCCCTCCAGGACAAGATCCTTGAACGGCTTATGTTCTGTGAAATGAAGCTGAAGGTCTTAGAGAATCAGATGTTCATCGTATGGAATAAAATGAATCACCACAAGAGGTCGAAGTGTCAGCGGACTTTTCCCACGGGGAAGCACAGATCGAGAAAGCAGGATTCCATCTTCTCCATCTTCTCTGAGTGCACTTCCAATTCCCCCTGATGAGGTTCAGAGAGACTGGGGTGGGCTGGCCTCTTCTGGTGTTTCCTTAACTCAGTAAAACCCCATCAGAGACTATTGGATTTCCTTAGTAAATCACACTGGAGAGGAGGATTGGAGGCTGAAAGGTCACCTCTGGAAAAGAAATCTACTCACCAGATCAGCCAGATAGCACCTGTGACACAGCCTGATGGCTCTAGGACCCAGCCCTTCCTCCCTTTCAACTGGACCACCCTGACCCTGGTTCAGGGCGCTATATGCCTGTTCACCTTGAATCTCACAATGGCCTCCCCAGAGCTGTCCCAGCCTCTCGTCTTCCCCTCACTCTGCACCCAGAGGTCAGACAGAGCAAGTCCTGCCAAGCAGGGCTCTGAGTGTATTCATTACCTGTTCTCAAGCCAACGTCTTCCTGTGGTTGACAGAATAAAACCCACACTCCCTGCTTGGTGTTCAGATGCTCCATGATCTGATCCCCTTTCCAGCCCTCCCCCCAAGCCCCACATTTCTCACCCTCATATGCTTTATACGCTATGCCAGGGTTCCCTGAACATCAGTCAGTAGGGGACCACCTTTGTGACATTTGCCATAGTCATGAACCACCAGAATGTTTAGCTCAATATTGTCACTTTAAATAGACACTTTTTTCTTAAATAAATGCATCTGTAAAGGAACATAATAATAAAAATAAATAATTTTTCTGTAAATTAAAAACAGCATCATTTGCCTGAAATAGAACTTAACTGTCAGAATAAAGGCAATGAAAACAAAACGATGTTATTGAGTTCCAACCAAAGCTGGGTTGCTCTCTAAAGGATCTGGATCTGTGCATTTTGGGTTAAAAAAGGAGATTAGCAAATGTTAGTGCTTAAAAGATGCTAGCACGAAGCTGAGACTTTTCCCCATAAGGAGAATTGGAAAGGACATCACTACCTCACTGTGACTTCATGCCTTGTTCCTGTCCCACTTAGAATTGTCTCTCTCTCCACAAGTCTCGTGAACTCTAAGCAAACCAGATGACTGACCATTCCCTGGATGCATCCACATTTTTTCTCACATGGCTTTTTCCCCTGGAATACCTTTTCTTCCCCTTTCTGCTGTTACAGTTCTCCAATTCTTCCAAAGCTAACACCTTTTTTCCCTTTAATGATTTTACGGAGAGAGGAAGTGAGAGGGAGGGAGGGAGATAGAAACTTCGATGAGAGAGAACATCAACTGGCTGCCTCTGGCATGCCCCTACTGGGAATCAAGCCCATAACCTGGGCATGTGTCCTGACCGGGAATCAAACCGGCGACCTCTTGGTGCATGGGTCAACGCTCAACCATTGAGCCACATCGGCCGGACAAAAACTAACGCTTTCCTAGCATTTTGTCTGTAATTCTCCAGTGGAATATGTCTCAACCAGCTGACACTTTATTTGCACACATTTCTATATCCCGTCCCCACCCTCCAATTCACGTACGAACTCTTGGGAGCAAGCACAGCATCGTGTTTATCTGTATATCTCCCCATAGCACCTAACAGTGGCTAGTATACAGTCAGTGCTCCATAAATAACGTCTGTGACTGTTGATCACCGTCTTATATACCCTGAGACTTTCTCTGCCCTCTCACCGTATGATGCCTCTCCTGTATCCTATTTTAAGAGCAGGATCTCTGGAGCCTGACTGGTCGGCTTTAAATCCCAACTCCATCTACTCCCAGCTATGGGATCTTGGACAACCCTAAGTTGTTTTATTTTTGTTGTGCCTCAGTTTTCTCACCTGTAAAATGGGGACAGTAAGACAACCAACATCATTTGTTGTGAGGATTAGATGAGTTTCTACACCCCTCGCCCCAAGACCTTTGCTCAGATGATTCCTTCTTAGAGAGGACTGCCTTGAGCTCCTACTTAAAATCACAACCCTCCCTGCGTGTCAGATATCATCTACCTCTAGGTCCCCTCTTCATCCTCGTCCGGCCTGTTCTGCTAGGGGCCAGTCTGCATGGCCTGCGTCACTGGCCTTTGCCCTGGGGCTTCCAGTTGAGTTTGGCCAACAGGGATCCCTGGCAGAAGATGAGAGGTTAGGAGGAGGCTGAAGTACTTACTCCCTCGGCTCCCTTCTGTGGGGTTGTCTCAAGCTGGTTTAGGGCTGGCTGTGTCCCTTGACAGAGGGCCACTCCTCCTCTTAGGGATGCTCTCTCTGTGAAAACTTCCAGGCTCCGTTTGGGCCCAGAGGCAGTAGCATCCCCTCCAGTTACCAGCCCAGGGGCACTGCACCATCCTGTGAGTTCCCTATAGCCTGCTCACACGTTTGCAAGTAGTCCCTTTTACACAGCTTCACGGGTCATTGCTACTGGCCTTGCTATGTGGCCAGGCCACTGGACCACTGGAATTGGACTATGAGGAAAATGTCCACATGGAAACCCCATGCTGTGGAAACAGATACAGCATGTCGGCCACAAACTTGATCCGTATGTGACATATGAGCAAAGTCACAATAAGGCCCCGCTTCTTGAAGCGAACACCTGGATTGAAAAGCCGATCAAGACTATACGGCCATCACGTCCACTCTGGGGTGCCGGATCTACGCCTGGACCCACCACGATAGCAAAACCATCAGGGAGGTCTGACGGGGCCCAAAGACGATCCATCGGACCTGTGAAGTCACTGGTGTTCACAGACTAAGTGTCACTGGCTGGTAATGTTGGCCTGTGGCTGAAGGTGATTCAAGGTGTGACACAATGACCTGTGGATCTGACCAGTTCACAGTAGGTAAGTTGGTTACATGGATTCTGACCACCATGGGCGTGGTTTAGGATATGGGTGGCTATTCTCTTCCACCAAACAGGTGCCGTCTAGACTCTTAAGGCTCTGATGAGCACCATTCCCATGCGCTAGAAGCTCCTGATATGAAACAATCTGATGATGGAATTATCTTTACAGCACTTCCCCCCAGCTGTGGGCCTGTCAACATGGAGTTTGTAGCCCTTCCACCCTTGCTGCTGGTAGGTGGTGGGTACAACCGAGCCGTGGTATACTGGCTCAAGAAGCTATCACACCAGCCGCTCCCTCCATCCTCTGTGGACACCTGGGAGGGGATGGGGGCACCTGCTGTGTCAGGCAGAATGGTGACTTCTGGGTTCCTACGGGGGTAGATGCTCTGGGAAAAGGACAGATCATCTGGCTCATCCCAGGCACATAACAGACCCCAGCTAATCCAGCAAGAAAATACGCAGGGAATCTCAGAAAATGAACCAGGGTGGAGGTATAAATAGATTCTTGCCTCCTCTTCCAGATCTGGACAGGCAATGCTGATCAATCTCTAGCAGCTGCCCAGGCCAGGGCCCTGTCACAGTACCCCACCCCCACCCTCGCCCACCATACCCAACTATGGGAGACCTTCTTGGTGTCTCACTCTGACAACGGCAAGGGCATTGCTCCTAGTTGCCCACAGCCACCAAGTGCTGTGCCTTGGGCCTCCGCAACCATGTTCCTGTCCTCTGCATGGATGGCTGAGGCCCACTGGCAGGACATTGGGCAGTGCCCTTGGTATGCCCAGAACTGTTTTGTACTCTAGATACAGGTCCTTCCTTGCTTTTTCCTTGGACATAATGCCACCTGCATATAAGCATTCATGATAACCCAAGACCCTAGGCAAGGCAAAGGCACCTAGCCTCTGGTGCCATTGACAAGACATTCCTGTGTACTACGTACATGGATCTCACCATTTTATGAAGGGTTTCCTCCCACACATAGGTAGAAACATGATCTACGACTGCTCAGCTTTCCTGAAGGAAATTACTCTGGGGACAGCCAGGGTCCTCGCTGCCAAGGGTATCGTGACCCAGTTAGTGATTCTGGATTACCACATAGCTTTGGACCGCTCGTTGGCCAGCCAGGGGAATAGCCACACTGGCCAGCATCCCCTGCTGCCTCCAGGTTAACACCTTCAGCTAAGTCAAGAAGCCCAGGCAGCTACTGCGGGAGCAAGTCCAATGTCTCCGGGCTTCCCCTCTCTCTGAACTTGGTGCTCCTCCCCAGGCTTGGCAGGCACTCCATGGCCAGATGGCCCAGGCCTCCATAATGGGCTTCCCTCCTACAATGTCTCTCCAGCATTGCCCACAACCAGCGGAAGTCCCACTATCAGCCCAGTTGATTTCTTCCTCTGTTTTTTATTCTATCCCTGTTGATGTCTACCCTTACTGGGCAGGCTATGTTTGATGAGCCCCTAGGTCAGGGGATGGGCCCTGGAAAGACAATTTTGATCGTACTGGAAGATCTTGAGGGCTTACTTCAAGTTCTAGCAATGAGAGAGCAGGTGAGCTCCAGAGGGGCTCCCTTCCCTATAGCAGAAATGATTCCATGTGGTCTCCACCTCCCAAGGTCTCCAGTACCCTCAGCACTGCAAGCAATTCCCCTGGTGCCTGAGCTCAGACTGGTTTTTCTTTACTTGCAAGACTGACTTCACACTTGCTCTAAAAGTAGACTAGTGAGAGTGGTGTGAGTAGGAGGCCCCTCTTCTGGAGCACATTCCAGGATGTTTCCAGCTAGGCCCTGACCCCTGCTCCTCTCCATACAATGACGAGAAGTTGGACATATGACCCAATGTCTCATTCCCTGCTGTCCTCTGCTTCTAAGTTTCGTCTGTAAAGGCCCACTAGAGCCCACACTGCATGACTTTATGGTACTTGCCTTCACGCAGTGCTCACACCTCTGGACCTCGGGGCTCAGTCCTCGGATCCTTTCTTGACTCCATCTCATTTCCTTGGTGATGACTTTAAATGTCATCTACTGTGACATGCCAGCAGTTTCCTGAAGCATGTCTTTGACACAGATCTCTAAGCTTCAGATTCAAAGGTCCCACGGCCTCCTTCCACCTTCGCTCAGACATCTCAAATGAACACAGCCGACCCTGGACTCTGTCCCTCTGCGCCAAGCCCACTCCTGCACGCAGGCTTCCCCACCTCGCTGTAAAAGTCGACTCCTGCCTTCCAGTTGCTCACATCAAAAACACTGGCACGGTCCCCAACTCCTCTCTCCTTCTCTCACATCCAGCTCTAATTCCTCAGCCAGTCCTGTTGGCTCTGCCTTCGAACACATCCAGAACCTGGGACATTCTCGCTGCCTTGACTGCAGCGCCAAGCCACCACCACCACCTCTCACCTGAATAAGCCCTTGGTCTCCCGGCCCCACTTTCGCCCTCTAGCTTGCTCTCAACACAGAAGCCAAGGTGCTCCTTTAACAATGTGAGTCAGGTCACGGCACTCCTCAGCTTGGAATCCTGCAATGGCTCCCAGCTCAGTCAGAGAACCAAAGTCCTTCCTGTAGCCCATGAGGCTCCCCATGACCTGGCCTCTGCCCCCTCCCCTTACCTCTCCAACCTCTCCTGTGACTCAGCCCCTCGCGTAGTCCGCTCCAGCGGCTGCCCTTGCTTTTCCTTTAACACACCAGGCACATTCTCACCCAAGGCCTCTGCCCTGGATGTTCCCCGCCACCATGGACTTTCTTCCTCTGTTGTCTGTGCATCTGACTCCCTTTCTTCCTAACTGATTTCTCAGTGAGGCCACCCTGACTGCCCAGTTTAATATCATAACCTGCCCCTCTTATCTAGCCCTACTTAGTTTTCCATAGCAGGTGTCACTTTCTAATATACCATTTAGCTCATGTATTATGCTGTTCCTGCAGAATATAAGCTCTGTGAGGTCCAAGATTTGTCGGTGTGATCCACTGAGATATCTCAAGCACCTAGAATAGTGATCAGTACTCAGTAGGTGCTCAATAAATATGTGTCGACAATGACTATATGTTGCTTTGTCTACTTTGCCATGATGTCCTCCCCCAGACCCAAGTGTAACCCCTGGCATATGGTCAGCCCTCAAAAACTATCTGTTGAATGAGTCATGGGGTAAGTGAGCACACAGATGAATTCAAGAATCAGCAGAGCCTGACAGGGAAAAGTGCTAAGTATCATCATAGGTCCTTTAGGAGAGGTATTTTCCTTTTTAAAGTTTAATTTGTTCTTGATATCTTTTCAGCCACATCCTTCTTTCGAACAGTCCTGATGCTGAGGGTGGGGACAGTCATTTTCTCTCTCTGGGAATGTTCTGGAGTGAACTGGGAACAAAAGAATGACCCCAACACAATCTGGGAAGCAGGCCGCTTTGAGAGGTAGACCTTAGAAGAAAGAGCTGAGGTGAGGGGCAGAGAGGAACCAAACAGGAGTCTCTGCGGCCTAGGCCACTTGAACTTGGGACCCTTCTAACCCTCTGTGCAACAATCAGTGTAGCAGTTCTGCTCTTGGGTCTAAGAACCTGAACATCTTCCCCACATGAGAGAAATCAGAAAGCACCACAAAGGACGGGGACTATTGGAATGAGTTCTGAAAGTGGAGGAAGAGAAGACAATAGAGTGGGAGTGAGAAGAGGAGGCAAGAAGAGAGGGAAGGCAGGAGAGGGGGAGGAGAGGGAGAGAGGGGAAGAGAGAAGGAGAGACCCCGGGAGCCCGGAGGAGAGGGAAACACACCACTAGGGATGACAGTGGCTAATGTGGACTGAGCACTTACTGTGTGTCAGCAGCGGCACTGTGTGCCTCCCTTATCTCAGGTCATCCTTGCTCCCATCCCAACGGGGTAGGTTCTATTTCATTACCCTATTTTACAGACGAGCACACTGAGGTCCAAGTGAAGCCAAGAAGTCCAACCGAAGTCACACAAGTTCTAAGTGGTGGAGCTGGGATCTGAATTCTGTCGGTCTGACTCAAGGGTCCACTGGGTGAGGTTTAGACTGCAGATAAACATTGTGATTTTCTCCAAAGAGCAGTAGGCAGCCATGGAAGGTTATTTAAGCAAAAGACTAATATGATCTCTCAGCTATAAAAAGGAAGAATAACTCCTCCCTCAAGGAGCTGTTGTGGAAATGGTTCTCAGAGGAAAGTCCTTGGACAAATGCCTGGAAGAAGAGAAGCACCCAAGGAAAGAGGAGGCTCCGTCTGGGCCAGAAGATTTTACACATGGGCATCTACTGCCACCATGTGGCCACTTTTCTGTATGACATGCTGTGGATTCCAGTTAGCTCAACTGGTCTAGGCGATGAGAAATGGCTTCAATGGGGTTGGGGCAAAGGGCAATGGGCAAGCTCCCAGAGAGGAGCTGGTGCCCTGGGGGAAAGAGTATTTTGTTTGGGGGGGAGGGGTGAGAGTCTTTATCAGCAGAGGTGCAGAACCCTGGACTGGATGCACTGATTCAGACATTCATCCCTGGTTTGGTGACACAAACCTGAATGAGACGTGGTCCTTGCCCTAGAGGACCTCCTTGTCTAATGAGGGGACAACATGGGACACGCATTAGTGTCTGGGAATCAGCAAGAACCCCTGGGTCCAAATCCCAGTCCTGCCACTTCCTGGGACCTCGCTTCTCAGAGCATCAGTTTCCTCATATGTGAAATGGGTGCAGCCTAGAACCTGCCCTGGGCGCAGGTTGTGAAGACCTAAGGAGGTAACAGAAAGCACTAAGCACCTGGATCTGGCACACTGTCAGCACTCAATATGTGACCCAGAGTCAGGCTGCCCCGCCTGCTCTGGGCCTCAGGAAAGGTGAACCACGCAGCCAGGTGCCATGGAGAAACCTGGATCCCAGCTCCATCGCTGTCACCCAACTTGCATGTGGCCTCCCCTCTCGGAGCCTGTCTCACCAGAGCCACACAGTGTGGGGTTTGGACAAAACCACTCAGCTCTCTCCTCACTCCGATGTATCAATCTCCTTTCGCAGGCCAGCCCACATCTTTGGCCATGGGGGATATAGAATAAGATCCAGAAAGCTTGCCTCCACCCATTCACAGACTCAACCCTGAGCATCAGCACGACGGAGATAATAATTCAAGCCCCGTCCAACCACAGGGTGGCTGGGAGGCCACTGAGATAATGATGTGGAAGCTGGTGCAACTCATGAATTGCAGAGTCTAGCTCCTCAAAGGGTGGTCCATGGACCAGTATGACATCACTTGGGAACTTGTGAGAAATGTAGACTCTCAGGTCCCACCTGATCCACTGACTCAGAACCTGCAGTTTAACTCAATCCCTAGGCTATTCCTACACACATTTAAAACAAGTTGGACACACACACTTTCATCTGGTGGCACTCCTGGGAATCTCTGGGAGGTGGGGGTGGGGTGGGACCCAGACAGAAGAGGGTTTGAAAAGCTCTCCAGTGTAAACAATATTATAAATGGAGCCACTTCAATATGGAGCCAGAGACGCCATACCAGAGGGACTGCCTTATACCTCAAACCTTGGAATGTTAAAAACAGGGCAAAATAACCTTGAGACAGGACCTAAGCAACCTTGTGCCTTGCAAAAGAACCATTTGCAAAGACAACAAGAAAGCAGTTATGGCTACTAGACTGATGACTAGTGGTCTGACAATTAAAAACACTGTTTAGAATTAACATCACTGTGTTATATTATCTGAGCCAATAGAAAAGCCTTCCTTCTACTGATGTAATTGTTCCCCTTCCCTTTCTCATAAATACCCGTCGCCTTTGTCTCCTAATTAGCCCACCTCTGCCTAAATGAATGATTCCCGAATAGCTGTTCTTACTGATCTCAATAAATGCTTGTTTGCCTCTCACTTTGAAAGGCTTTTTTATTTTTAAGTTAACACCAGGTAATTCCAATGTGTACTCATATCTAGTGCCAAGAAGACAGATCTATTTTCTTTTTATGTGCCAACTAAACTCAATGGCTAGTGACCTTCTAGAATGTTCACTGAGAAAGAAGATGTCTGCCCGGGGGCTGGGCAGGAGCTGTGGCATGAAAGTCGAGCTGCGGCAAGAAGCCAGCCTTGAAGGGTTCCCACCAGGTGCAAGGCCCCGGGCCACTTGCTTTACAAACACGTTGCAAGTTAGTCCTCACACTAACCGAGATACTATTACCCCCATTTTATAGATGGAGAAAAAAGAGGGCATGACTTACTCAAGGCTATATAGGCTGTGACAGCACTGGGATTTGAACTGAGTTATCAGAATATTTAAACACTAGGCTGACCCCAGGGTCTGTGTTCCTCGGAGCCCTGGGTTCCTCAGAGGTAGCCGAGGAGCTGGTGTGGGTGGTGGGTGACATTGGGAGGCCTGTGGGTGGGCTCTTTCCTGGCAGCCCCCCATCATCTCTTTTACATTGGGCTTGGCAAAGACTCTTTTTGGAGAGACTGTTCCTTTGCTCGTCACGTGGTGCTGCCCAGTCTCCTTGACAGATGTTCCCCCTTCACCGCAGCCCGGGGACCCCAGGAACTAATCCCTGTGGCAGAGGGCACAGAGGGCTTAGCGCTGGGGAAATCAGGCACCACATCTGCCAGTCCCGGGGGAGCCTGGGTGGAGCCTATGTCTCAGAGCCCAGGACGCCATTCCTGTCCCCTGGAGCACCGGGGATCCCGAGAGGCACTGGCCAGCCATGGCGGGGCCTGAACTGCCCTGTCCTTCCTGAGCCTTCCAGAAGAGGGTGAGTTGGGGCTCAGCACCCTGGGGGTCTGTCAGGGTGACCAACTGGTTGGGACCAAGGAATCTGGGGTGTCATAGCTAAAGTCAGGACAGACCTGGGCAGCCCCAGACGGTTGGTTGGTCACCTGTGCAGGTTTTCTGAGCCGGCCTCCCCTTCCTTTGAGGCGGAGCTTCATGAAGGGAAGGGCTGGCTTTGCTCCCTCGCATCCTAGCACGCTCTGTCCCCTCCTCTTTTTCCAGCTCCCCCAGATCTCTCTTTGCCTGCACTCTGACAGAATTTCCCACTCGCAGTGTCCCTGGGCTGTGGGCCCGAATCCTCGGTGAGCCGGGATCTCCCAGCCTCGGAGAGAATGAAGACCCAGGTGAGGCACAGCCCACTGAGGCTGGCTCCAGACCCGAGCCCAGATCACCACACAGCACCTTCGTCCTCCTCACCAGCACTGCTAGAGTGTGCACCACTGGCCAGGAAGGTTCAAGGGCTTTATGCGTATTAACTCACTGAATGCTCAAAACAAACCAGAAACTGCTCCTCTCCGTCTTTGGCGGGAGTGCCCCCAACTCCCTTTTCAATGTAGGGTTCCTTCCCATCACTCCTGCCCCAGGAAGAGTGCAGGGGTACCCTGGAGCCCCCGGAGCTCTGTGCCCATGATCTGATTACCTCTGTCTCCCCGAGAAATTACTGTAACAACACTAGCTACCAACCGGTAAGCAGCTTTCTAGTTTTGCATGCGTCCCCTGATTTACCCTTACCTAAATTCTATGGGGCACAGGAACAAAGGCCATTCTATTATGCAGAGGAGGAAATGGGACTCAAAGAGGTGACGTCATTTGTCCACAGCCAGTAAGGGCAGAACTGGAATCAGGTGCGCTTTGCCTGGGCCCAGAGCCCTGCGTCTGAGGGCTCCACCATCCTGCTAGCTCCATAGGGACCGATGTTGGCCAAAGGCACCGAGACTCAGGGTGTATGTAGCACGGTGCCCAGAACACAGCTTGCTCCTGGGATTGTTTCTGAATGACTGGACGAGGAGGGCGTCCCACGCGGGCAGTGAGAAGGAGAAGGAGGTGAAGGTCTGTGGGCTGGAGACCCCTGGGCGAAGGAGCTGGGTGGCTGTGCATGGGTGGGGTTTGGGAGAGCCCGGCTCTTCCTGGGTCCTCTGCCTGCCAGAATTTTCCAGCTGGGAAGGGAGAGGGGAGAGATTGCTATTGGCTGTTGTAAGTCAAATGTGAGCAGCTGGTGAGCAGCTTAGAGGTTAAATACTGGCTGCACCTTTGGGTCTATTGGAATAAATCCTGAGAATGGAGACAGACATGAGGTGAAGCTGGGCCCCAGAAGAAGGCCCCAAGTTGAGGGTGCAGGGACCCCAGCCACATGCGGAGGGTGGGGTGATGCACAGCACAGAGCTACCTCCCAGCTCCATCATTTGCTGCCCATGACCTCGGTAAGTCATTTAATGCCTCTGCACCTCTTTCTTCCCCCGAAAATGTCATGCCATAGGTGCCTGTTAAGGGAGATTAGGCAGCCCTCCCACCAGGCGCCCTCACTGGCCCTGCCCGAGTGGCCCTCTGCTCAGGCGCAAAGGGAGCACTTTCAACTCCCCCCCCCCATACAAACCTGCGACCACGCCGGAGAGCCCATTCACAGGGCAGCTCTTGTGTCTGGTGTCACTCCTCTGACACCCAGGTACAGGCATCCTACTTCCTGTTCTTGGGATCTTTAACGGCTTCATTTTTTAAAAACTGAGCTAGAGTTTACGTGCAATACAATCCACTCTTTTTGGTGTACAGCTCTATGAATTTTGACAAATACGCACAGTCCTATAAACACCACCTTATCAAAATAGAGAACAGTTCCATCACCTCCCCCAATCCTCTTCTGCCCTTTGTAGTCTACCCCATCCCTACCCCAGACAGCCACTGAGTTGTTTTCTGTCCCCATAGTTTTGCCTTTTCTAGATGTTACAAAAATGGAGTAATATAGTCTGTAGCCTTTTGAGTCTGGCTTATTTCACTTAGTGTATTGCATTTCAGCTTCATCCATATCATTGCGGTTTATCAATAGTTTGTTCCTGTACTTTGCTGAGTAGTATTCCAATGTATGGATGTACCATCGTTTGTCTATTCACTCACCAGTCGAAAGACATTTGGGTTGTTTTAAATCTTTGGAAACTATGAATAAAACATGGCTTCAGTATGAATACCAAATTCTAGAGCTGGAGGATATTTCTGAAATCAAGTGAGATTTCTAGATATAAAAGTAAACTCTTTACAAATAACCCAGCCCTCTCCAACAGCTGAAGAAATGGAGGCCCCAAGAGGGGAAGGGACGTGTCCAGGGTTACAACTGACTCAGGAAGTGGGGCTGAGATTGGAACCTAAGTCTTTCAGCTTGCAGGACAAAGTAAAGTTCAAAATGCATTTCCTGAGAACCTGCCAGTGCCAGGTGGAGTGTCAGGTGTTGCAGGGATACAAGCCAAGAAAGAATGATCCTGGTGCCGGAGACCTCGCCACATGGTTTGGAGACAGACGGAGAAGCCAGTAGTAACCAGTGCGGGTGACATTTACAATAGTCATGGGTGTGCCCAGAGAGGAGGGGACCTGGTTCTGCCCAGGGGAGAATGAGAAGGCTTCCCAGCTGCCCGTGGGTGTAAAGGGAGGGATACAAGTTTGTCGAGTGGAAAAGGAAAGCCAGAAGGAATGGCAGGTGCAAAGGCACAGAGAGGAGCGATGCAGGGAGGGGGAGCATAAAGACACAAAGGGGAGGAGGGGAGGCAGGAAGGGGTCCATGGAGTTGGTCGAGTCAGGTCACAGAAAGCCTCTCTGGCCAGACTGTTTCCTGTAGGACAGCACCTGGCACGTAGTAAGTAAATGACCCTTGTTACGGAAGAGAGTGGAGGACTGGACAGAGGGGGATGGAACAGAAACTCAGTGAGACTCCTAAGGGAACAGGGCCTAGAAAACAGGTGTCAGTATGTGCAGACACTTGCATGTTTCAGAGACGGCCTACAAGCCAGTAGGTGGCAGGTTGAAGTGTTTAATAAATGGTGCTGAGATGATTGATTATCCATATGAAAAAATATTAAATCCCTTCCTTACATCATAACCAAAAAGATTTTTGTGTGAAAGTGTAGAAATCTATACTTAAGACCTCTGTGAAAAGGATTTTTAAAAATATGTTTTTATTGATTTAGAGGGAGAGAAAGGTAGGGAGACAGAGATAGAAACATCTATGTGAGAAATATCCATCAGCTGCCTCCTGCACGCCCCCTATTGGGGATCGAGCCTGCAACCCGGGCATGTGCCCTGACCTGGAATTTATCCGGGACCTCTCAGTCCATGGGAGGACGCCTAATCCACTGAGCCACACCAGCTGTGCATGGAAAGGATTTCTTAAGCACACTCAACACACACGTGCACAGCAAACAAAAAAGACAGCGTTGATAAATTTGATTGGCAACAATCAAACCAACGTCTTACAATGTGTCAGACAAGACACTTTATATATTTTAACTCATTTAACCCTTACAGATTTATGAGGCAAGTGCTATTATCATCTCTATTTTATAGGTGAAATAGAAGCACAGAGTGGTTAAGTGACTTTCTTAAGGTCACACAGCCAGGAAGTGGTTGAACTGAGATTCAAAATCAGGCAACATGGCCACAGATTCACCACTACATCATTCTGCCTTTCAACGAAAGTTATCATAAACACAACGTTAAAAGACACGCTATTAAGCAAGAGTATCTAGTACTTATAAAGCACTCTAAGTGAAGAAAGCGGAATAGAAAAAAAAGTAGGCAAAGGATAAAAACAATCTATGCACAGAAAAGCAAACCCAAATATACACAGTAAACACATGAAAAGGTGTTTCACCTTATTAGTAATCGAGAAAACACAAGTTGAAAATAGCAATGATCATCACAGGTGGTGGGAGTGTAAACTGGAGCAACGTTGGAGAGCACTGGACAGAACCTGGCGAAGCTGACATACGTTACCACCCAGACACTTCACTCCCGGGCAGTGCTCCCCCTCAAATGCATGAAATCATCACATTTCTAAGGCAGCCTGGCCTACCTCCATGCTCTACTACACTATGAAGTATATTCATACATCACCTTACTCTACAGAAGTTGACGTGAACAATCCAGAACTACTTGTATACATTGGGGAAAAAGCAAGTTTCAGGAGGATAATACAGTAAGATATCATTTGCATAAGTTTAAAAATGTTCCAAACGATGCCACAGGCTCTTCGTGGATGCGTGGACGTAGTAAAAGAAGAAAAGCGTGCGCGATGACAAACACCAAGGTCAGAGTGGGGGGAGGAGGAGGGAATTTAAATCGCAAACGGTACACAGAGGGCTTCAGCTCTGCCTAGAACGTTTTATTTTCATCCATTCATTCATTTAACAAATACTTGTTAGGGCCTGCAATGTGCCAGGGACAACTCTAGGCATTGGGAATAGCACAGTGAACAAAACAAACCAGGGTAAACCAGAGGCCACGGAGGAGAGAAAGAAAGTGAAGAAGCGGCCCCTTCCTCGGGGAACCAGCCTCTACTGGGTAGATCAGCTAACCGTAGTCGAACAGCTGCTGTACCAAAGAGAGAGTTGGATTTGCACCACAACGAAGGCTTGGAGGGGAGCTGGGTGAAGAGTTGCGGAAGGTTTCATGGAGGAGGTGGCATTTCAGTAGGTCCTAGATATATCACCAATTATACAGGAGAGAGAGAGCATGCCTAGCAGAAGGAACAGGCTGTGCAAAGGCACAGAGGTGCAGAGTTACATGCATGGCAGAGCTGCTGGACGGGTCATGCTGGGAAGAACCTTGATTTCACAGGTGTGAAATTTACTCCAAGCCACGGACTGTCGTGTCTGGGTGAGCTTAAGGTATAGAAGGGGCCAGGGGAGGGATCCCTCTCTCTCTTCCTTCTGGCTGACCCCCATGGGGGCTGTGCCCTGTGTCCTCCCCCTTCCAGGCTGGCTGGCGACTCAGCCAGTTGAAAGTAAAAAAGAAGTGGCTCTTCCCAGCTTCCTGCAGCTTCTTCTTCTTGCTCTCTGTGCTCATGACTGGCTGCTTCCTGTGGCAGTATTACCTCCCCAAGCTGAAGACCGGTGAGTGCAGAAATATCCCTGAGTTTCTCTGCACCCCGTGGATGCGTGTGGACTTTGAGCTGCCACTCCTGATACGAGGGTTTAGGGGACTATCATAAGATTTAGACTCAGAAGCTCAGGCCTCATGGAGACTGCAACTCTAACTGTGTGTCTCTGGGCCAGTCATATGACCTCTTTGTGCCTTGATGCCCTTGTGTATAAAATGAGGCTCCTAGCACCATCCCCAAACCTGCTGGCTTCAAACAAAGTGATTTATTCTTTCTCATGAGTCTGTGGGCTGGCTGGCAGTTCTGCTGCTGGTCTAACCCGAGCTCTCTCCAACGCAGCAGGCAAGTCAGCTGGGAGAGCTGGGTCTCTCGCAAGGCCGCTCTCCTGGGCTTGTCCAGGAGGGTATTCCCAAGGAGCAAAGGCCCATTAAGGTCTAATTTTGGAAGGCCCAGGATCAATGATCAATGCCGGCTCATTCTTTTGGCCAAAGCAAGTCACAAAGCCAACCAGAGTCAAGAGGTGGGGGCAGCTAAAGAGTTTATGGCCACAGTGAACCTCCAGCCTTGTCTTGGCCTGGGCAGTCTCAGGAAGCAGTGGAAGGATTTGAAGAGTGTAGTTCCTCAGGGTGCTTGGACCCTTACCACTCCACACCGTCCTCAGAGGATGGGAGCTGTTAGGATGCTCTCCCTTCCAGAATCCCGCCCTGCCAAGGCCCACACCTTCTCCCCCGAGGTTCCAATGAAGCTACACAGCCAGACCAAAGCAGAATGAGACTCAGGTTCCCTGTGCCTGGACACACGGCTCTGGTGACAGAATGAGTTCTCCCTTGTGCTTTAGGTCTGAAGACTAAGTGGGGCCCCGCATCCACTTTTCCACCCACACCTATAATCAGAACTGGGGAAAGAGACAGACACACATGGCTGAACCTGCCCCGAGGGGCTGGGACTTGTCTAAGTCTGCTGATCACATGGAGGGAGGACGCTGGCCGTGCAAGAGAAAAGGGCTGCCCCCCAGGAACCGTGGGCTAATTGGTATCCTGAAGGCCAAGCAGCAGGTGGCATGTTTGGAACTGTCCCTTCTCCTCGGGCAGACTCTGCTCTTTGCTCCTTGATGCCCATGGCTGGTGTCTGCACTGATACCTCCTGGTGAGGCTCTTGCCAGCTGAGAGGGTTGGCCCCAAGGTATGGCTCTGGCCTTTGCTGCCACCTTCCCACCTCAGCTCGGATGACCCCTAGACCCCTATCCTGTCCCCTTCTCACCATGTGATATTCCCTGCAGCTTCCTTGGGACCAGAAGCGACCTCTGCACCCTTGAGGATGTGTCCCCAGTACCCCGAGCCTGTGCCCCTGGCACACCCCCTCCCTGTGTTGAAGGAGGCCCTGGAAAAGGTCAGTGATGACCCAGGAGGGTGTGCACTAGGCCTAGGTGATAAAGGGGAGGGTATACTCTCATTCACTCACTCATTCATTCTATAATTGTTTTTATTTATTAATTTTTAGAGAGAGAGGAAGGGAGAGGGAGAGAGAGATAGAAACACCGATGAGAGAGAACATCGACTGGCCGCCTCCTGCATACCTCCCACTAGGGATCGGGCCCACAACCTGGGCATGTGTCCTGACTGGCGACCTCTTGGGTCAATGCTAAACCACTGCGCCACATTGGCCAGGCCATTATGTAATTTTTGAACACCAAATCTGTGCTAGACACCAGGGACCTGATAGAAAGAAGCTTCTGTCGTATTTTTAAGAAGAGCTCCCAGTCTGGGAGTGAGGGAACAGTCAAGACAATGAACACTGATAACATAGGGGTAAGAGTGAGGACAGAAAAAGTTTAGAGGACTGTTTGCCGGGGGGGAGGGGCACAAAGGAACTGACCCTGGGGTCAGGGAAGGCTTCTGGGGGAAGTGGTGGCGAGGCTGAGAGGTGAACAACAGGAGATGCCCAGTTATGCATGTGAATAGTAAGGGAGCTTGGGGGAGAGGAGGGTGGACTCCAGATAAAGGGAACAGCATGTGCCAAGACCCAGCGTCAGCAGAATAGGTACAAACAGAGAACTATGAAGAAATTCATTCTGGTGGGGCCATAGGTGGAGGGAGAAAGATGAGACTGGAGAGGATGACAGAGCCCACGTCACAGACACCACTGCAAAATAATTACACCCCCTCCTGACATAACTTTTACCATTGAGGAATGCCTAACAGGAGAGGGGGGCTGTCAGCTAGCTCTAGTCTGTGCCAGTCAAACCCCACCCACTTGGGTGACTCATCTTAGGAGGCACACAGACCAATGCAACACTATCAGAGGCAAGAGCAGCAGTGTGGTGGGGGACTTGAAACTGTCATCCGAGGAACGGTCGAAGGGAAGGAGGCTGGTGCTTCCACGTAAGAGAAGGTGCAGGCCAGCGCAGAGGCACTCACTGTCTGCAAATGCGTGAAGAGCTTTTGTGAAGACGAGGGGACAGAAGGGTGCCATGTGGCTCCCTGAGGGTGGTGCATAGGAAAGAAAAAGCAACAATAATAACGATGGCTGCTTCTAGTGAGCACTTGGTGTGTGCTAACCTCTTTACATGAACACCTTGTGAATCACGGTCTGTAGAGGGGAAACAGATTCAGAGAGGCAAAGCTAGTGCAGGGGTGGAAGCTGCAGGTAGACAGCTCAGCGCAGGATACGTGAAATCACTTGGCATGGTGGGCCGGCAATTAATTAAGAACAGGGGCTGGAGTTAGCATGGGGCTCTAACCGTGACTCCACTAACCATTAGTCACTTCATATCTCAGAGACTCCGTTTCTCATCTGTAAAATGGGGAGAAGTTAGCACTGACCGATTATGAAGATTAAATGAGACAATGCATGAAAACTACTTTATACTGTTCCTGGCACATTCTAAATGTCCAGGATATGTTAGCTGTCATCATCATCATTAAACTTCATCATTGAAAAGAATGAGGTATTTTCAATAAACATTCAAAGAGAACGTAGGGGCCTTCTAAAACCAGTGAACTCTCCAATGCTAGGGGGTCAGACTAGCCTATTGGTTTTCTAGGGCAGCGGTTTTCAACCTGTTTCATTTCATGGCACACGTAAGCTAATTACTAAAATTCTGTGGCACACCAAAAAATATGTTTTGCCTATCGGACACACACAAAAAATAGATATAATTTTGATTCATTAACCCCAGATGGCTATTGGGTTGGCTGTTGTCATTTTTGTATTAGACAATCTAAGGGAAAAGAGGTCAGTTGCCCCTGACTAAATAGTTAGGTATTGCATGTTTTAAAAGTTCTTGTGGCCACCCTGGCTGGTTTGGCTCAGCGGTGGACCAACGAGTCGCGGGTTCCATTCGGTCAAGGGCACGTACCTTGGTTGCGGTTGGTCCCCAGGTTGGGGTTGTGCGAGAGGCAACTAGTTGATGTGTCTCTCTCACATCGATGTTTCTCCCTCCCTCCCACTCTATCTGAAGATAAACAGAAAAATATCCTTGGGTGAGGATTAAAAAGAAAAGTTCTGTGGCAGACTGCTTGGAAATCACTGTTCTAGAGCGTAAGGCAAGGAAGGATCTGACTAGGTCAGTAGTTTTGTCTCCTCCCTCCTCTTAAGTTTTCCAGGGAAATGTTTCTTTGAATAAAAAGCTCATGAAGAAGCCCACGTATAAAAGATCCTAGGGGAGCTGCTCTGACTGAAGCTGGGGTGGGGGCCCATGGTGTGAGAGCCCAAGGTCTGGGGGCTCACTGGGCTCCCCTCCAGCAACTGTGATGGGGGAGAGTGGAGCCAGGCGGGGTTGCTTGTGCAGGGTGTGGTGTGGCAATGGGCAGGGTGTGCAGATGACAAGTGGGGGTGTATCTGCACCCACACGCTGAGCCTCCTGCTCTTCTCCTCCCAGGTGGACAGGATCCTGCGTCAGGCACTGTCTGCTCCAGGGCTGGCTGCCATGTCTGCAGTTGTCATCCACAATGACACTGTGCTCTGGACTGGGAACTTCGGGAAGAAGAACGGCTCTGATCCGGCTTCTGGGTCCCCTAATGAGTACACCATGTACCGGTCAGCCGGGTGACCTCCAGGGTCCTGTGGAGGGGTTGAGGGATGGGAGAACAGGGTGGAACTAGGAGGTAGTGGGATTCCAGAGAATAATGACTGGGGCGGCGGGGGGTGGGGGAGATCCAAGCACCAGGGCCCTTTATTAAGTCCTGACAATTTTATAGATGAGGAGACTGAGGTCCAGTGAGTGCCCAACATCACACCACAGGGGTAACAGGTCAGGAAAGAATCCCTTCTGGAGAGCCCTTAGCCCCAACCTCCCTAACTAGAAGAGGCTCCCTTGTGTCCCATCCCTCCCTCATTTCCATGTGCCACACTGGAACCGTCACCAGGTCCTGGGCTCTTTTCCCAGGTCCCTGTCAAATGGCAGCAGTGGCCCAGATGGAAGCCACTGGGGATATTCTGTTGCACACCCAGAGTCTCCCCTCCTAGGTGCTGCCCACAGGATCCTTAAAGCTCACAATACGAAGTGAACACATTTGCTCCCAGAGATACTGTGAGGATTACAAAGTTCCATTCACACTGTACCTGCTATGGGCCAAGTATGGGGACAACAAGCATACTCTGTCTGAGCACTTACTCCCTGACAGGTGTGTTGCCAAACACTTTATGTGCACAGTCTTGTTCAGTCTTTTCTACAACCTGTGAAATGAACAAGGGAGCTGAATCTCAGAAAGTCTAGTACTTGTCCAAGACCACTCAGCCAGTGAGAGGCAGAGGTGTTACCCAACCCAGGTCTGTCCCACAGTGGGAAGGGCCTGGGGGAGGGCCGATCATCCAGCCCAGCCCCACTGCCTCTGGTATATTGTCAAGCATCCCAAAGCCAGTTCTACAGAGGCTGGTGCATTTCCATCTGAGATGCTGAATAAGGTGGACTCAGTGCTTTCTTTCCTAGAATGCTAGAAGGCTGGAGGCTGGGGCGCAGGGCAGAGATGGCTTGGGGGGCTAACAGGATGCCCTCTGCACCCTTGTGCCCCCAACATCGTCCAGGATCTCCAGTGTCTCCAAGATCTTTCCAGTCCTCATGCTTTACCGCCTGTGGGAGGAGGGCACTGTAGCCTCTCTAGATGACCCTCTGGAGCGGTATGCCAGCACCTTCACCATTAACAACCCGCTGGGCGTGGCATCAGCCCCCGAACGACAAAGCCTGATGGATGGGCTGGAGGAGGTGGGCCCAGCCCCGAGGCCTTCGCCGGTCACCCTCCGAAGGATGGCCAGCCAGCTCTCAGGTGGGTGCTTCTGAACTTATCTTGCTCGGCCCGAAACAGTTCAGGTAGGGGAATCGAGGAGCAGATTCTCCTCCAGGCAGGCTGGGCCCGCTCTCTGCTCTGCTTCCTGAACTGGCCATATCTCACCCTCTCTGGGCGGTGGGCCAGGGGTGGAAAGATCTAGTGAGGTAAAAGCTGAGGTGAAACCTAGGAATTTAGATCAAGTGGACAAATCAAGGTCAGCTGGTAGGTCAAAAGCAAGTTTACAGGTCACAATCTGCTTACTAGATCAAGAACAAGTCAACAGGTCAATACTCACAGACAGTTCTCTAATGAAGACCTAATTTCCCTTAATATATAAAGATCACCCACAAATCAATACAAAGACCAACAACCCGACAGAAAAATGGGTAAAGGATGGGAACAAAATAAACAGTTCACAGAAAAGGAACTACAAATGGTTCTTAAGAATATTTAAAAATATTAAAAGATGCTCAACCTTATTCATAACAAAATAAATGCAAATTAAAACTATAAAGAGACATCTTTTCCCTTTCAGACTGGCAAAGACCCAAATGGTGGGTGCACTGAATTGGTGGGGTTATGGTGAAACAGGCCTTCTTATATGTTGGTGGTGGGAATTTAAGTTGGTACAACCTGTAGGAAGGGTTCTTATAATATCTATCACAGTTAAAAACATATATATCCTTTGACTCAGCAATTTCACTTCTAGGAAATGCTCTTACAGATGTACTCACACATGTGTGATAAGGAGATATGTATATAGTTATTCAGTACAGCACTGTAATAGCAAAGGATTGAAACAACCTAAATATCTATAAATAGGAGAAAGAATAAATAAAATATGATACAGCTATACAATCAAATACTCTGTAGCCCATAAAAAAAGAGTAATAATATTCTTTCTGTACTGAGATAGAATAAGATACAATGTTAAATAGGAAAAAAGCTCATAGCCCATATTGTAGGCTACCATATGCATAAGTAATACATATCAAAGATAAGTCAAATATCTTTGGAAGGGAACTAAAGAGATCGACACATTGGGTTGTTTTCAGGGAGAGTAACTGGCTGGGGAGATGGTAAGAGAAAATGTTTTCATCATACACCCTTTGGTATCTTTTGAACTTCGAATCATGTAAATGAATTACTTATTAAAAATAAATGTAAAAAATAATAATAGTGGCGATATAATAAGCCAAGAGGAAGTTGACATGATGGAAGAGCAGGAGAAGACTGGGGTACTGGGCAGTACTAGATCAGAACAGGCTGGACGCTGAGGGGTTGCTCTAGCTCAGTGGTTCTCAACCTTCCTGATGCTGCGACCCTTTAATACAGCTCCTCATGTTGTGGTGACCCCCAACCATAAAATTATTTTCATTGCTACTTCATAACTGTAATTTTGCTACTGTTATGTCTTAGGCGACCCCTATGAAAGGGTCGTTCGACCCCCCAAAAGGGTCCCCACCCACAGGTTGAGAACCGCCACTCTAGAAGCTTCTGAAGGACCCTCCATTGGCCTTTGTGCCCATCTGTCACCTGTGACTGAGGAGGGTTGGTTTAAAGAAGTGTTCTGTGTAGGCGGGAGGGGGCTGTGCTGTTCAGCGAATGACCCAGTCAAGGCAAACACCATGTGTCTCCCCACCAAATGCCTCTTATTGCTCATATTTGCAGTCAGCAATTTGTTAACCTCAATGTGTAGGAATTCTTTGCTAGTGCTCACCACTTCATCATTTTACAAAGTGAGTTTAGGCCTGAGGTCTCAGTCAGTGGACGTGGTTGGTTATCGTTCCCATTAGCAGATGGTGAACCTGGGGCTCAGTGAGGGGATGGAGTCTCCTAGGGTAGCGCAGGTAGGACAGGATCAGTTTTTGTGGAAGGGTGGCCTGGTCGTTAGGGCATGCGCCCAGAAATTCCTCCTAGCTGTGTGATCTTGGGCAGGTCACTTAAATTTTCTGAGCCTTGCTTTCCTCCTCTGTGAAATGACTGTAGTTCAGGCCATTATGAGGGGTTAAATGAGCTAATGAGTGTAAAGCACTTAGCAGTGTACCTGGCACACAGCAAGTACCTGTCAATGTAGCTTTGGCTATTACAGCCAGAGGTAGACCTAGTTTTAGTGGGGCCTGATGCAGATATAATTTTGGGGGTCCTCTTTAAGAATACAATGTTATAAATTCAAAATTAAAGATAGGTCTTGAAAGGTGCCATGCAGGTGAGGGACCCTGAGGCTGAAACTCCCTGAGCCTCCTGTTAAATCCACCTCTGGTTATAATCTGGCTGCAGGGCTCCCTCTAGGGGTGTGTTGTGGATCGTTCTTCACCTGTATGCAGGGAACCCGGCATAGGGCTGTTTGGTCAGTTTAAAAACATCCCACAGGTCTCCTCTTAGTCCCAAAAGGGCCAGCTGAGCATACAGCAGCCTGAATAACTCTGTTCTAGGCTCTCAAAGTATTTTGTGATTGACCCCCATCCTAATCTAGAGCTTTCTCTCATTTCTGGAGCTTTTCATCCATTCTCTTAATTAAGTCTTGCAACACCTCCCAGGGAACCACTGCAGGTGCTTCAGTCCACTTAAAGATGAGCAAATAGAGGCTCAGAGAGGTAAATCACATGGTCTGGGGTCACACAGCAAGAAGTGCTAGAGTCAGAACTTAAACTCAGGACTTGGGACTCCATCCCCCAGTCACTCAGGCCAAAAGCCTTGGAATCAAGCTGATGGCTCTCATTCTCACACCTCCACATCCTCTGTAGTAGCAGATTTGTTGACCCCACTGTCAAAATATGTCCAGAATTCATCCACTCCTCACCATCTCCACTGCCAGCACCCTATCCAAGCCATCATCATTTAAACATGGATTTTTGCAAGTCTGCTTACAGGCCTGAGGTCTCAATCAGTAGACACGGTTGGGTATCATGAAGCAGGGTGGTTTCCCTGCTTCTGCCATTGCCCCCAAATTCTGTGTTCACACAGCAGCCAGAGCAACTTTGATAACATATATGTTGGATTACATCACTCGTAACCGCTGCAGTGGCCCCATCCCACTCAAAGAAGAAACCAAGTCCTTCTGGTAGCATATGGCACCCTTTAGGATCTAGCACCCACACCTTAGTATCTCTCACCTCCAAAGTCTCCCCATTCTCACTCTTCTCCAGCCACACTGGCTGTTCTAAGCTATTCCTCAAACATTCCAAGACATTCCTGCCTCAGGACCTTTGCACTTGCTGGTCTCTCTACCTGAGACATTCTTTTCTTAAACAACGGTGCTCTCTTACCTTCTCCAGGTCTTACCTGCTCCAGGGTCACCTCTGCAAGGCCTTCCTCTGACCAAATTATTTTCTCTGTAGCATGCATATTTATTTGCTTGTTGTCTGTCCCCTCCATCAGAATGTGAGCTCCACATGGGCAGGGATTTTGTTCACTACTGAATCCCTGGTACCCAGAACAGTCATTGGCACAAAACAGAGGTTTGAAATCTATTGCTAAGTGGATGTAGAACCCCAATCCTGTGATCCTTCCAATACTTGTCACATCTAATAAACAGAAAAGTCCAAGTGGTTAGAAAAGTCTAAAGCTGTTTGGCCACTGAGCTTAAGAATTTTATGGAATCAAACTTATTTTTTGAGCAGTTACCATGACCAGACACGATGCTAAGCATTTTATTTTACCTAATCCTCACATCATCCCTATGATTCAAGAATTATTTCCCTCATGTTATAGGTGAGGGGACTGGGGCATGAGAGGTTAAGTGGCTTGCCCAATAAAATACAAGTGGAATGAGAGTCCATGCTAGACTATTTTTTTTTTTTTTTTGGTAATTTGTTTGTTGTTATCTTTCAACCCATGGAAGGTGTGGGGAGGTGCACCCAAAGGCCCACTATCCCCCTCAGCTAGCCCAGCAGGTCTGACCACTGCTCCTCCCCAGGGCTGCCCAGAAGGCTCCGATCCACTTCACTGCTGTGGAGGGGCAGCATGCAGGAGGCCCTGAGCCTGCTCAAGGACGATGTGCTGGTAGCGGACCCGGGAACCAGGTGAGGAGTGCTCCTTGGTGCTCTCCCAATGCCAATGTTAGGAACCTTCTGAGGAGACATATTCCACCCCTCCCCACTCCCCCAAGAGAGACTGCATCACCTCATCCTGGATGGTCAGAGTTGGAACAGACCTTGGGGTCACTGAATACAACCCCTATTCCACAGCTGGAAAGACTAAGGCCCAGAGAGGGGTGGTACAGCAAGGCAGGTTCTGTTTGAACCTCACATTTTTTCCATTCATCAACTCATTTATTGAGCACTTACTCTGTGCCCAGAAGGTGCTAAACTGAGATACAGAAGCGAACCAATCTAATTAGGTCCCTCCTCATGGAGTTTGCATTCTTGTGAGTCAACAGTGAACATTCTTATCAGTGAACAGATAAACAAGATAAATACAGATGTGCCATCACGGAAATAAATGGGATACTGATGCGATAGGGAGTGGATAGTGGGGGTGGCCACTGAACAGAGAAGCCCAACTCTGGGAGCAGTGGGGCTGGACAGAGCACAGCGGGCACTGCCCTGCTACAGAGGCACCCTTCCAGGCCTGTTCAAATGGGCTTCTCCAAATGCTGAACCTCAGGCCCCACTTCCCTGAGGAAGGAAGGCCCAGGTAATGCTTAGGCACCTGCGTGCTGGAGTCCCCCTGTCAGCTCTGCCACTAACTTGCTATGACCTTGGAGGAGGCACTTTGCCTCTTGGAACTTCACCTTCCACATCTCTAGGAAAGGGAGGCTGGGCCCCAGCCGGTGTGGCTCAGTTGGTGGAGTGTCATCTTGTGCACCAAAAGATGGTGGGGTCCATCCCTGGTCAGGGCACATACCCAGGTTGTGGGTTCAGTCCCGGTCAGTACGCATATGGGAGGCAACTGATCGATGTTTCTCTTTCACATGGATGTTTTTTTTTCCCTTCTTCTCTCTCTTCCTTCCTCTCTCTAGAAAACATATACAAAAATAAAAAGAAATAAAAAGAAAAGGGAGATTGGGTTAGAGTTCAGGAATGTCTAAAAGGATTTGTGGATTTTCATCTGTCCTGTGCCTTACTGAGGAACTATTTTAGAGATACTGAAATTGCACCTCCTCTGGGAAAGAAGAGAGATCTCTCGTTGATTATTGGTGTCTGTCATGGCTGGGAGAAGGGACAGAGGGGTGAAATCCTGCTTCTTGTTTCTTATCCTTGAGCTAAATGATCACTATAATTCCACTCCACACCCCCAGAACAGTCTAAGACTCTAGTTTCCCATTTGCTAAAGTAAATCATTCTAAAGTGTAAAGGATCAATACGATTTGTTTTACCACTTCCCCAGGTGCATTGCCCAGCCCAGCTCTCCCCCTACCTGCTGTGTGACCCTGGACAAGTTTCTGCCCCTCTCTGGGCCTTCCTCTTTCCAGAAGTAGAATTAGTAAGTCTCTGCTGGGTCTGACCATCTGGGATGCAGTGAAGCAGGTTCCTTCCTTGACCCACCTAGTCCAGTGAAACTCTGGTGGCATTTCTGACAGTCTGAGCAGGCGGGAAGGGGCCATTTAGGGCTGTTGATCATTGGCTGCGTTTCCACACCTCCCGTTCCAGGTGCCATTACAGCACCCTGGCCTTCTCGCTTCTGGCCCATGTCCTGGCAGCCCACACGGCTCAGGGTGACTACCAGCGTTGGATCTCCGAGAACGTGCTGGAGCCTCTGGGGATGGCAGACACCGGTTTCGACCTCACCCCTCTTGTGCGTGCCCGCTTGGCAGCTGGCTTCTACGGCAGCGGGCGGCCGGCACCGCTGTACGACCTGGGCTGGTACCGCCCGTCCGGCCAGATGTACTCCACGCCCGCTGACCTGGCCAAGCTGGCCACGGCGCTTCTGGGCAGCGGGCTCCAGCGACTCCTGCGGCCCGACACGGCCAAGACGCTGCTGGCGCCGCTGCTGGCCTGCCCTGGGGCCTACTTCGCCAACGAGACAGGCACACCTTGGGAGTTCCACGCGCAAAGGGGCTACCGCGTGGTCCGCAAGGACGGCGACCTGGACGGCTACGCTGCCACCTTCTCCCTGGTGCCGCCGCTGCAGCTGGGCCTCGTGCTGCTGCTGGCCGGGCCGCGGCCACCTGGGCCCGACCTGGTGGCCCAGGCCTACGAAGTGCTCCTGCCGGCCATGGAGAGGGCCCTCAGGGAGGCCGAGCCCAGCCCGGCCCCGCCACCCAGCGCGCGCCCCTTTGAGGGCTACTTCACTTTCGCCAACCTGACCTTCTACGAGGTGAGCGCCGGGCCAGCGGGCGAGCTGCGCCTGCGCCAGTTCGGGCCCCGCGTCGAGGCGCTGGTGCCCCCCACGTTCCGGACGCTGGCGCTGCGCCACCTGCGCGGCCGCGTCTTCCAGCTGCACGTGGCCCGCCAGTTCCCGTGCGCGCTGCCGCTCGGCGACACCTGGCTGTCCCTCGAGGCCCAGCACGGGCAGCTCGTCAGCTTCTACCCGCTGGACCGCCACGGGCTGTCCCCGGGCTTCGATGTGCCGGGGCTCAACACGTACCGGGTGCTGCGGCTGCTGAGCAAGCCCGTGTTCAAGACCCAGTGACCCCGGGCTTTGTCCGGGGCCTCCCCCCTCACCTTCCCGCTTTTCCAACCTAGGTTTGGAAGGTAAGGCTCCCGGGGTGTCTGATAGAGAACCCGAGGAGTTGACAAAGTGGGGTCGGGCGGTGCTCCTCAAAGTGGGGTCCCGGGACCACAGTCGGTTTGCAAACTCTTCGTTATCCATGGGAGAGGAAGAGCTAAGTACAGGAACTTGGAGTAAAGCATTTGGAAGCTTTAATATGTCGGCAAAATACTTCTGTGTTTGTTGAATCTAAGACAAAATATAGGCTGTGTTTTGTCTTAAAAAATCAATCTTATTGAGTTATAATTTACGTAAAATGAAACACACATTATGAGGGTATATTTTGGTGATTTTGGCAAATATTTATACCCACCACCACAATCAAGATATAGAAAATTTCCAACTGAGGGGGATGGGTGGAGGTGGTAGAGAAGATAGATGATGGAAAAAATAATATTATATTTAAAAAGAAAAGAGAAAATTTCCATTATCCCCCCCCCAAACATCCTTCCTACTGCTTTGCAGTCAGTCCCCTCCCCTGTACCCAGCTGCAGGCAACCACTGATCTTTCTGTCACTATAGATTAACTTTGCCTGTTATAAAATTTAATATAAACGGAATTATAGTCTTTTGTGTCTCTTTTCTTTTGCTCAGCATGGTGTTTTGAGGTTCGTGCATGTCTTTGTGTATATCAGCAGTTTATCCCTTTTTATTGCTGAATAATAGTCCATTCAAGGGATATATCACAATTTGTTTATCTTTTCACCTGTTGCTAGACATTTGGGTTGTTTCCACTGGGGCTGTTACAAAAAAGCATTCCTGTATAACTCTTTTTGTAAATATTGCTTTCATTTCTCTTGCTTAAATATCTAGGTGTGACTGCTATGCAGTTTTCCAAAGCTCTTGTACCATTTTACATTTCCAGCAGCAACATGTGACAGTTCCATTGTTTCACATCTTTGCAAAATTTTAGCCATAGTAATGTTTGTGAAGTTCTGCCCTCACACATGCATAACCCCCTCATTATCAACATTCCCCACCAGAGTGGTACATTTGTTACAACAGATGAACCTACACTGACACATCATTATCAACCAAAGTTCATAGTTTACATTAGGGTTCATTTTAGGGGCTTGGTCAAACATATAATGACATCTATCTACCATTATAGTATCATTCAGAGTATTTTTACTGCCCTAAAAAATCCTCTGTGCTTTGCCTGTTCATTTCTCTCCCCACAAAACTGGCAACCACCGCTCTTTTCAGGGTCTTCATAGTTTTGCCTTTTCCAGAATGTCATGTAGTTGGAATCATTCAATATGTAGCCTTTTTGGCTTGGCCTGTCTCACTTAATAATATGCATGTAAATTTCCTCCATGTCTTTTCATGGCTTGATAGCTCATTTCTTTTTAGCACTGAATAGTATCCCATTGTCTGGATGTATCATGGTTTATTTATCCATTCACCTTCTAAGAACATCTTGGTTGCTTCCAGGTTTTAGCAATTATAAATAAACTTGCTATAAATATCCATGTGCATGTTTTGTTGTTGTTGTTGTTGACATAAGTTTTTAAACTCTTTGGGTAAATACCAAGGAGCACAGTTGCTGGGTTGTATTATAAGAGAATGTTTAGTTTCGTTAGAAAATGCCGAACTGTATTCTAGAGTAGCTGTATCAGTTTGTGCTCCCATCAGCAATAAAGGAGAGTTCCTGTACCTCTCCATCCTGTCCAGCACTTGGTGTTGTCAGTGTTCCCGATTTTGGCCATTTCCCTCATAACGTGATCTGAAGCATCTTTTCCTATGCTTATTTGCGGTCTGTATTCTTTGGAGAGATGACTGTTCAGGTTATTGGCCCATCTTTTAGTTAGGTTGTTTGTTTCCTTATTGTTGAATTTTCAGAGTTCTTAGTATATCTTGGACAGCAGTCCTTTATCAGATGTGCCTTTTGCAAATATTTCCCTCAGTCTGTGGCTTTTCTTCTCATTCTCTTGACATTGTGTTTTGCAGAAGTTTTAAATTTTAATGAAGTCCAGCTTATTAATTATTTCTTTCATGGATTGTGTTTTTGGTGTTGTATCTAAAACGTCACCACCACATCCCAGGTCACCTAGGTTTTCTCCTATGTTATTTTCTAGGTGTTTCATAGTTTCATGTTTTACATTTAGGTCTGTATCCAATTTGAGTTAATCTTTGTGGAAGATGTAAGGTCCGTGTCTAGATTTATGTTTTGCGTGTGATTTTCATTTGTTCCAGCACTATTTGTTGAAAGGATTATCGTTGTTCCATTGTATCGCCTTTGCTTCTTTGTCAAAGATCAGTTGACTATACATATTTTAAACATATTTAAAGGCTCTGTACTATCCTAAAGAAAAGCCTGCCCAAGTCCAAAATTTGCCTAATGTATTTGATCACAAACCCTTCTCGAATGTCCCTTACTTTTTTTTAGATCCTCACCTGAGGATATTTTTCCATTTTATCTTCAGATAGAGTGGGAGGGAAGGAGGGAAGGGGCAGGGAGAGAGAGAGAGAGAGAGAGAGAGAGAAACATCTATGTGAGAGAGACATATCGACTGGTTGCCTCCCACATGACCCTGACCTGGGCCGGGGACTGAACCGCAACCAAGTGACCGGAATCGAACCCGTGACTCTTTGGTCCGTGGGTTGACGCTCTAACCACAGAGCCGAACTGGCTAGGGCTTTTTTTTTTTATTTTTTATTTTAGCAGAACTTGAACTGACATTTATTGGACAAACATTAACTGAGATCCTGTGTAGGTCAGACCTTGTCCTGCGAATGGAGAACACAGCTGAGTGGGCCCTGGTCCTTCCCAGCAAAACCCTGAGAACTAAGGTTGGTGAGTGCTAAACCCTTGACATGCTTCATTACAATTAATCCTCTCCTGTGCTCTGGGAGTTAGATATTATTGCCCCATTTTACAGACGTGAAAATGAGGCTTAGAGCAATTTATATGACTTCTCCATGGAAAAAGAGCTAACAAATGACAGAGTTGGTATTCAGACCTTAGGACCCCTGACAACAGAGCTCAAACTCTTAAACATGAAGGTGTGTTCTTAGAACACTTGCGAGTTACTGCTCCAGCTCAGTGTTCCTCCCCAGCCCAGGCCAAATCCCCACCCCAGCTCCAACCCCAGCCCTAGTCCTGGAAAACTCCTCCTTTTCCCTGCTGAGGACCTCTAGGAACCCCACTTTGTTCCTTGAGGAACTCCAGCAAACAAACAAACCAAAACAAACGAATAAAAAAGTCTATTGAGTCCAAGTGATACAATTCACATTTATTTTGGAAAAAAAAAAGGTTCTGCTAAAAATACTCCTACAAAGGCATTGGAGTAACAGGGTCAGGAGCTCCTGGACAGCTGGTGAGATTTCCTTGGTCACAGCAGTGGGGGTCCAGGTCTGACCCATGGCCATTAGAACCCCAGCCACATCACTTCCTGACCCTCCAACATTATCAGGAAAACCCATGTTTATGACCAGAGGAAACAAGGTTCTGTGAAACCCTGCCAGACACCCCGTCCTGTTCCCCAGTTGAGAGTTCTGGCCTGAATGGTACAGGCTGGAGCAAACACCTTGGGACAGCGGCTTGGACAGTGGCTCTAGGTTAGGATGTCCAGGTACCCCCAAACAGAGTGCCCCCTGGAGATCTGGGATTTGACTGGTAAAGTTCTGACAGTGGAGAGGGGCTGAGTGGGGATCACGGGTAGCAGCATAGCATAGTGACTGTAAGGGCAGAGGCTGGGTCCGAGACCACTGGCCAACTGTGTGACCTGGGAAAGCCCCCATGCACGTCTCTGAGTTTCCTAGTCTGTGGAGCAGGAATAATAATTGTACCTTCCTCACAGAGCTGTGAGGATTAAGCGAGACATTGCGTGTGAAAGGTAAGCATGGCCTCTGGCACATTGTTGGCACTCAAGAAATAGCAGCTATGATTAGGATTTGGGGCTGAGCCCGACCAACCAGTAATTGCTCTTCTCTGTACTCCAAAGAGGCTGGCTGTGAGTGAGGTTCCTGCCAGGCCTACCCTGGGCCAGCCTCAGGGGCTCGACCTTGTGTCCCCTGCCCATCAGAGTCCCTGTCCATGGAAGGGAAAGCAAGCAGGCTGATTACTGACCTCTGAGCAAGCCAGAGGCACCTCCTCGGGCTGGCCTCCCAGATCCCTATAGGCACTAGCCTCAACTAGAAAGGGTCAAAGGGTCCTTAGAGTGGGGCAGGGACTGTATGACCGTGATGCTATACCCCGAGTGTCAGCAGGAAGGCACCTGGCTCTGGGTTTGCAGCAAGACCCTATGGGTGCCCCGTGTATAAAAAAGACTGGCTCTGTGCAGGAAGATGGTGTACCTGGGAAAGATTCTTCGGCAAAACCCTGGCCCTGCAGCCTCCTCTTTGGGGGTGGGGGGATCCACTCCAGGTGAGTCCCTCCTCAAACCTAGCTAGTGGGGTCCGCACTTGGCTTCTGAGCTGAGCTCTCTAGCCCACCAGCCAGTGGGCACCGTGGCCTGCATGGGGCTTTGCTCAACTGGGGCAGCCAAGTGTGCGCAATTCTGCCACTCCACCAGGGAGAGAAATTCAGCATCACAAGGGTCTGGGCCCTTGTCCACGTCCACCTCTGACTCAGAGTCAAAGGATGGAGCTGTTGCTAGTATTTGTTTTTAGCTGTCGCCCTTGCCATCTCTTCCTCTGTCTCGTTCTTGCTCTTTCTTTATGCTTTGTCCCTGCCAGGGTCCTCAGGTTTGGGGACCAACGGTGAACATTGGGTCTCAAAGTCTCAAGAATTAGCAGGATAGACTCATATAGTGATGGAATGTTAAAAACATGGAGTCCTTCCATTGGAATCTTAGAATTATGGGCTTTTGCAAACTTAGAATCTTGGAATCTTTTACCCACAAACTGTTAGAATTCTGGACTCTTGCCATCTCAGCAGGGTCCCCAGAGTGTCTGTGGTCCTGGCCCTGACCTGCTCCTTCCTCCCCTCCATGTCCCTCCTCCAACAGGGGCTGTTAGACCTGAGTAGAGACAAGGACCTTCACTCCCTCACCCTCCTCCAGGGAAGCCCGTGTCTTAGTCGGGGGAGCAGGGGGCATATGAAGCTCCAGGTCCAGCTGGAAGCCCATTCTGCCTTTGCCTGGCCCGCCTGGCCAGGTGTTGAGGGACCAGGCCTGGATTATAGCTTGGGGCTCGTGGGGTCTCCACGGGGTGGCCCTGAGTGGGCTGCCAGGCCCCTCTAAGTACGTATTAAGTTCTTGCTTTTTCTTGCTGTATCAGCTTTCCTGAGGCAGCCTTCATGCTGGGAATCTAAGCTCGGACAGACTCAGGGCCTGGGGTTCTTTCTAATTTTCCTGAAAGCTTAGCTCACTCCGAACACATTCCTGAGGGTCAGCCCTACTCCCACCTCACGGGCCCTAATCCATGTTTGAGTTTGGACATCTTACCTGAGGACGTCCTGCTTTGGGCTAACCCTTGTCTGCGCCAGCCCTTCCCGCTGCAGACATCAGCGCACAGGTCATGGGGGGGGGGGGGTGAAGAGAGGATTGTGGTCTGGAGGGATCTCCCGGAAGAGCATGTTAAACAGAGGCTCCTGGGCCTGACCTTGGGGATTCTAATTTAGGGGGCTGGGGAGGAGCCCGTGAGTCTGCAAGCTGAACAAGAGCCCAGGAGAGTCTGATACAGGTGGGCGATGGCAAACCTTTTGAGAAATCCTGGGAGGTGGGAAAGAGGGTGCACTGAAGGCAGATGGGCTGGTTGGAATCCATTGGCATCGCCTCTGGGAGTCTGTTTCCTGACCTGTACAGTGGGGAAGGTAGCACCCTTAAGCTCCCTACACATGGGGCCTGACGTATGTTAAGTGTTGAGTGATGAGTGCAATCCCTGTGACCCAACCTCCTGCCTCAACCTCCTGTGACCCACTTCCAGTGGGGTATCCCTGAGCTTTCCTGTGTCACAAAACAAAGGCCAAGTCACTTTCTGGGACCAACACTCTGACCTTGGTTTCCCTGCAGGGAAACTGGCCAGCTTTGAGGCCGTTCTCCATGCTGTTTTATGGCAGGACCCATTTCCTGGGAGGCTGGGTCAAGGCCAGCAGGTGGTGGGTGCATGTGCAGAATGGCTCCCTAACTTCCCTCTGGGCTTCTCCAGCATAACACACTGTTGTAAAGGGCAGGACCCCAGCCCCTTCCAACATGGCTGGGTGACCCCACCAGGGCCAGGGCGACACGGGCAGAGATGGGCTTCCTAAGCAGTTGTATGCCACACCCAGCCTCCAGCTGCTGTTGCACCGGTGCTCCGCTCCGTCCCCTCGGGGTTCTGCCGTATCTGCCTGCCTCCCTGCCCAGGTGTTGCTGCCACCCACACTGACTCAGCTCTGGTCAGTGCCTGGCAGCTCTCAGAGAGGCCTAGAGGAAATGGGGTGGCTATCAGTCACATGCGGCCAAAATCAGAATCAAGTGGCTTGAAATCCATCCCTGCTGTTCCAAGCAGCTGAAGTGACTCTTTGGATTTAAATGCATCAGCGAGTGAGGATCAATAAGAAACAGCAGGGCCTGGATTCTCCTGGAGTAAATGAGGGCTTCTGCAGGGGGCTCTTCTTCCCAGGGGAGGGGGAAGCTGTGAGGCATCCTGCCCCCATTTGCTGGCTGAACTGAGTCCTCCTGGAACCCAATGCTCAGTCTGCTACTCTTCTGCTCAAGAACCTGCTATGGCTGGACTGTATATCATGTCCAAACTGCCTCACCCTCCCAGTACATCAACCCCACTTCCCACCACTGCCTCTGGCCCATGCAAACACAACTCTCACTGTTAGAGCTACCCAGCGTCTTTGGTTACACTCTGTCTCCCACCTGGAATGACCTTTCTCTCATCCTGTCATTTTCAAGACAGCCTCCTCCAGGAAGCCCTCCCTGACAACCCCAGTCCATTTGAGCTTTCCCTTTCTTACCAACCAGCATCAGATACCAAGTGCTCCATGCGCTCCGACTGAGTGTGTGGAGAGGGCATTGGAAGCAGATAAACATGGCCTCACTCTGCCTCTTCCTGGCTGGGGAATGCTAAGCAAGCCCCTTCTTCTCTCTGAGCCTCGCCCCCCCCCCCCCCCCCATCTATGGGAGGAAATAGTGCCTCCTCACGGGACTGTGGTGTGTAAAGTATTTTGCATGCCCGGCTCACCCAGTCCAACCCTCTCATTTTATAAGTGGGAGACTGAGGCCCAGTGAGGGGAAGTGGCTTGCCCAGATCCACGTCTTAAGTTAGTGACAAGAGCAAGGCTGCCACTCTGGTGACAGGGTGCATTTTCCTTAGCAGCCTGTGGCATTTACATTGCTTTCCCTAGCAAGAGTCTTCCATCCTTTGGTACCGTCTTGGAACTGCAGGGGTCTAGGAGAGAGCCAGTGGCTCAGCACTGTGGGGTGGGGTGGGGGCACAGGGTGTCCTGGGTCCTCGGTCCTTCCTGTGTTTCAGCCAGGTGCGAGGAAGAGCTGGGCAGGGGGTGGGGACTCCCAGTTTTCTGGAGATGAGCCCGATTCCAGTGGGACACAAGGGGGTGGCAGAGAGCTCCCTGAGTGGTGACAGCGTGGGGACCAACTAGAAAAGGTGGGGAAAATCCAGCTGATGCCATCTGAGCAGGAGGCACCACTGGTTACTAAACAGCCACTGCCCCGAGTCCCTTAAGTGTCCCCTGCACTGCCACCATCTGTTCTGATGGGTCTGTGCACGTCTTACCGGTTGACAGTTATCATTCCCCAAGAAGCCTGCTGATTGTCAACAATAACTCATTTTGGGGGCTTCTGGAGCAGTAGGCATGGAGGGGATGGCATGGCTCTGTTACCCAGCCTGGCCCTGTGAAGATCTGCTCGTCACACCCTCTCGGAACAGCTGGTCCCATTTGCACGGTGCCCTGGCCCGTGTTTACAAGGCAGCTGGAAACTCCTCTCACTGCTGGGCAGGTGGGGCTGGCACTTGGGGCGATGGAGCCAGGAAAGGATTAGTAACCAGGCAGCGGGCGGGCGGCTCAGAGCCGTGTGCCTGGGTGAGCAGCATGGCTGGCCCCTTCCTGCTGAGAAGTAAGTAAGAGGTGGTGCGGGAGCTGCTCCAGCAGCAAGAGAGGCAGGCATCCACCTGCACCCGATGGTCACAGTGACGTCTCTGTGGTCCTGAGTGGAGACAGAGGGTCAGGGCAGCACCCTTACTCTTGAGAGGCAGGCAGGTGGGGGCCCAGGACCACTGAGGACGCAGGGCCCTGGAGGGTGGACAGGCAGGCGTGCTGGCTAGCAGACCCAGCCCAGCAGCTTAACACAGGAAGCCATCTGACAGGAAGCACTGAGTGCCAGCCCTCTGTGGGCCCGAGTGGGGGGGGGGAGGCTGGGGAGACAGAGTTAATCTGAAGAGCATCAGGGTAGCTCCCTCCAGAAGGTGACCTTGTGTGCTGGGACAGCTGCCACCCGTGCTGGGCATCTTTGGGGCACAAAGGGCGGCTGGCTGGGCCAAGGCCGGCCAGCTCTGGGGAAACCAGCCAAGGCCTTCCCTGTGGCTTGCTCTGCTGTTCCCCCTGCCCAGGGTGGGGGGCATGCTCCCCTCTAATCCCTTCCTTCCCTTTGCATCTCAGGCTCCGGAGAACGGGTGAGTGACAGACGACAGGCTGGTCCATGCTGGATGCTCTCTCGGACCATCGAGGGGCCTCTAGCTGGCCACCTGTGACCTGAATCTTTCCCACTGGTCAGTCTCCCAAGGACAAAGGGACAGGTCCTGAGATGAGACATCCCTGCCCTCCCTCCTTTAGACTCCCTGCCTCCTCCTACACAAAGAATTCTGATTGTACGTGAATAGGAGCCCATTTGCGCAGACATTAGTTGACCAGGATAAGGTGATCATCCCTGTGGCTTTGACTGGGGGCCCATGAGTGCTCCAGGACCCTCCCCATCCCCTATCACAGCTCACCTAGTACCTGGACCCCCTTCCCCTGGCCCAGGCGAGCTGAGTACGCCAGTCAACCCTGCTCCCGATGCGTCCTGCAGAAGCATCAAACGCTGAGTTCTGAGCTACTTCCAAGTCACCTCTTTCATTGACTGTGCTTTTGACAAGCCAGAGCCAGAAATACCACATGGACTTTGGTGTCCTCCATATAATTTCTCAGCCCTGGGCCTTCTATAACCCTGAGGGAGGAAGAGCATCATGGGTCACTTGACAAGTTCCAAGGGTGCAGGGTCTTTCTCTTGGAACTTACAGAGAACAGGGATTGCTTTACAACTAAGGTGTTTATTTCCATTCAATTCACTAACCGATTGGTCCGCTCAGGTGCCTGCATTTGCTCACGGGAGGGAGACTGTGGCCAGACCCCTCGGCTGTTGGGTTTTCCCCACAGCCCAAACCTTTCAGCTCTGAGCAAAGGTCGGAAGGAGGGAAGGGGTGGCAGAGCAGCGGCACACGTCCCCCGGGAGGAAAGGAGCCTGCCTGCGCGTGTCTCCGAGGGTGATGCTCTGGAGGCTGGGATATCACAGTGAATGATCCAGGTCCCAGCCTCTGATGCAGCCTGGCTCAGGCTCCAGAGGTGAGACTGGGTTCTGCCCATCTGAGGGCACTCAGGAACCTCAAAGGGGCCTATTTGCCTGGAAAGTACTGAAAATATTGGGCAGGAGAGTGGACAAGTGGGCAGAGATTCTGGCTCTGCAACCTCAGAGCCTACTTCCTGCTCAGTCTGTTGCTTTCAAAAACAGCCTGGGGGGAGGGGATGCTCCTTCACCTTGGCCCCCTGTCTCTGCCCAAATATCACTCAGTCTATGAAGGCCCAGATGGCCCAGTGGCAGTTGGCTTTGGTGAGGCCTGGCAGCAGGTGGGAACTCTATTCAGGGGGAGGAGGGAAGGGTGTCAATGAAAACCATATAAAAATCCAGAAATGTGCATATAAAATCTCGCCCTTGGTGTATTGCCTAAGTCAGTAAGCAGAAAGCACCTTCTTCCTGGAGAAGGATCAAGTCCTCAAAAGGTAGGAAATGTCAGAGTGTCACTTCATTGTCATTAAAAAAAAAAACCAACCAACAAACCCCCAAACCAAATTCACCCCTGACCAAAATACCCCCAGTCCACGAATCGCTGTAAACAAACCCAGACGCAGGATCAACCCTCCTCAGTGGCAGTCGGAGCTGATGGTGGTCACTGCAGCCTCAGTCCTCCAGGCGGGGGCGGTGGGGTGGGCGCCCAGCGGGCAGGGCCGCCGCCTGTGCGCGTGACACGGACGTGGAGCTGCAGACCTGGGGGCTGGACGGCCTCGGGAAGGCTGCCCTTTCTGGTGCCCCTGTATTTTCCCTGACCCAGGAAGACAAGAGTCCCTTTTCAGCCCCATGAGCCAACAGGAGAAACAAGTCTTTTTCATTGGAGTTTCTAAAATATTCTCCAAAGACAGAAAAATTCTTCTGTTTGCCCAGTGGCGGTGGGAATGGATGTTCCCAGAGTGGTTCCCAGGTGGCTGCCCGTCTGTCCACCTGGCACGTGGCTGTTGACTGAGGCCTGGAACAGCAGCCTGGGGAGAGGAGAGAAAGGTGGCCCTGGTCTCTCCCTTTCACATTTGTTTTCCTGAAAGTGTTTCTTGGCTCCGGCCAGGTCGCCTTCCCAGAGGGAGTTGGAGAGAAACTGCTTTTGGTCTCCAATTGGACACTTGCATGAATCTCCCAAGCCCTTTTTTTTCCCCCAAGAACAATGATCACTTTCCTTATGAGAATCCTCTTTAAAAAATATTCCTTGTATTTCCCGCCCCCTCCCAGGATCTGCTTCCTTTTGCCCCATTCCCTTTTTTCCATCATCTGAGTTGCACGTGTTCTTGGTGAGGTCTCATGGTTGGCACGCTGCTTGGTTCTTCCTGTTGCTGTGGCCTCTTGGCAGGTGGCTGACCCTTCGGTAGAGAACCAGGGAGGCCAGCATGTGGGGTGGAGGGGGCGGGGCCTGGAGGAACAGGTGAGCCGAGGCAGGTGAACGTCAAACCTCTACAGACTGGATCTGGTTCATCTGTGCCCGCATCACCTGGATACTGTTCAGGATTTTTTTCTGGTGGCCAGCCAAGGTGACCCCAACCCGGAGAATGTCCCTTTGGGAGAAAAGCACATGTGTTAGGGAAATGTAGGGGTGGAGGGGACTTTGGGCCAGATAGAGAGCTGCCTGGGCTTCTCCAGGGCGGTCCTGCTAGAGAGAGCAAAGGAGGAGCTTGGGCGTGAGCGTGGGGGAGTGGACGGGCGCCTGGAGCTGAGGTGAGGGACTGTGTGAGGTGGAAGGAGCGTGCGGCTGGGAGTCAGGACACCAGGTGTGCTGTCTCCTCTGCTTCGGTGAAGGGGAAGGGAGCTTGCATTTACTAGGTACGCACTCTATATTCTTTGATCTTCTTACAATCCCCCAGCTTACAGAAGAAAAAATGGGGGCCGAGGGAGGTTCTGTGGTTCGCCCAAGGTCACACAGCCAGTAGGTGGCAGGCAGACCTGGGTGTCAATCAGAATGTGACTCCAGAGTTGGCTATCTCACCCCGTGGTCCCCACATTCCTGCTGGGACTATCTATTTTTCACTCTCCAGGGCCCCGCGCGTGGGAGGGTGGGTGGAGGCAGCTGGGCACTTACTCCATCATCATCTGTGACACGACGTCGAAGGAGGTGAAGCCGGCGCTGGCGAAGCTCTCCTTGTACTGCCCCATCTTGATGGCCTCCAGCCACTCGTCCACTGTATTAAAGCTGGTGTAGTCGGGGATCGTGCGGTCCAGCAGCGGCAGGTTGATTCTGGTGGTGGGGTGGGCAACAGAGATGGTCAGGGCACATGCTGGCATGGGTGCGGGTAAGGATGGGCTGCAGGTGTCCCTGTGCATGTGTACCCACCAGTGTGAACACAGGTGAGTGTGTATGTATTGGAGCATTCCTGTATGAGGAGGCATGAGTTTGAACCTGTGTAAATGTGCACACATGTATGTGTATGAGAGAGCGAGTGTGCAGGCCTCAAAGCTGAGGCTATCTGGAAAGTCTGGGGAAGTCTCTGCAGGGACTGCCGAGGGGCTGGCCCGCGTGTGAGCGGGACGCACTCCACACTTGTTTCCACAGGAGGGAGTTCAGCTGCACCGATGGCTGATGATCCCCGTCTCCTCCCCCAGTGCTATTCTCCATCTTTGTCCACCCTGGTTGTGCTGTAGGAGGCTGATGCGTAGGTGCCTATAGATGTGTGTAGGTGTGAGTCAGTCTGAGAATGGGTGTGTATCTGTGTGTGAGACTGTGTGCGTGAGCGTGAGCATGTGTGAGAGTGTGTGTGTCTGTGTCGAGAATGCAAACACGTTAGTACAGGTTTGGGTGGGAGGGCAGTCAGGGAGGAAACTTGGTGATGAGTAAATCTGTTCACCAACCAAGAGTCTGCTAACTGGAACACTGTCCTACAGGCCACGCGTCCTCCACCTCCCAGCGTGCACTGTGCCCTGCACTCCCTGCACCCCAAGGCAGTGCAGGTGCCCAGCACACGCTCCTTCCCTGGCCCAGTTCAGGCAGAGCATTTGCCTGAAGCCTGGGGAGTCGGGGTGGAGGGTATTTGGAGAGGGTAAAAGCTGGCCGGGGCGGAGCCATAGAGAAAGGCGGCAGGGCCAAGGCAGTGTGGGGCCATACCCGGAGGAGAGGGGCGCCATGGCTTTGAGGCTGTTGGGGTTGCGGATCATCTTGTCCAGCGTGTTGACGATCTGACCAAACTTGGGCCGGTGGTTGCGGTCCTTCTGCCAGCAGTCCAGCATGAGCTGGTGCAGGGCGCTTGGACAGTCCATGGGTGGTGGCAGCCGATAGTCCTGCTCGATGGCGTTGATTACCTGGGGACAACACAGGGGCTGAGTGGGGTTGGGAGGGTGGGTAAGAGCATCAGCCCTCTGGCCTGGCCTATCTTGCCCCCAGTGCATCTCAGAACACGCCTATTCGGTTGCCCTCCGCCTCTTCCAGGCAGCCCCAGGCATGGACCTCACCTGGGTTCCCACCATGCACAGCCTCAGTCTGACCTGGCAGCTGGGCGTGCCTACCCCTGCCCCAGTCTTGGGAAAGCCAGAACCGAGATGGGCTGTGCCTCAGGATCCACCCTCCCTCCTGACTCCGAGCCCCCTCCTGACTCTGAAGGCCCCAAGGACTCCTCTGTCTGGCCCTTGACCACACCCTTGGTTCCAGTGCCTTTTCCAGCCCCAGGTGAGAGGTCCCTTTCTGGTCAGGCCTCACAGCACAGCCTTGCAAGCCCTTCTCACCGCCCCCACCTGGCTCTGTCAGGGAAAGGAACTCAAACACCTCTCTCCAGTCTGTCCTGCCACCAGGGCCAGACTCATCGTCCCCAGCTGGATGGGGTTCACCTCCTGCTCAAGCAGCTTCTTCAAGTCCTACCTGTTCTGCATTGTTGCAAATCAGGGTTCCTCAAGTCGGCTTTCAAATGCCCCATTATCGAACCTCACCAACCTTTCCAATCAGCTTTCCTCTCCACTGCTCCCCCACACAACCCCTCATCATCCCACTTCTGGGCCTCTGCACGGGCTGCTCTTTCCACTGGAATCCCTCACATCTGCAAGTCCCACTACCGTGTACGTCCCTTCATCCTGCGAGACTTCCTGGCTGATCTTGCCCACACTGTTCTGCCTCAACACCTGCCTTCTCCGGTTTGGCACCCGATCATAAAAGTTCCTGATAACTTCATTGGGTTCCCCGAATAATCGTATTGTCTCCAAATGAAACACCTGAGGGGCAGACACAAGGTGAATACATCCTAAAGATTTGCTGATTTGTAGGTGTCGGAAGTTTCCTGCTCTTGACCCCCCTGGAGATTCCAGGGTCCTGTGCAGACATCTGAATCAGCCATCAAGGGCTGGGAGCTGCCCTTGCCCAGGATCTCAGAGACATTGCTCCCTCTGGGAGATCAGCAAAAGGCCAGGGATGCTGGCTCTTCCCCTCCCTGATCTGGCTGGCCAGAAGCTCTTTCTTGGAGACTTACATCCTGGTTGGTCATGTCCCAGTAGGGCCGCTCCCCGTAGGACATCACCTCCCACATGACGATTCCATAGCTCCACACGTCACTGGCTGAGGTGAACTTCCGGTACTGGATGGCTTCTGGGGCTGTCCAGCGGATAGGGATCTTCCCACCCTGTGGAACAGAATGAGGAGGGTTGTTGGGTGGGAGGCTGACTGGTCTGGTCTTTGCTGTCAATATGCCCCACCATACGCCTTGTGCTGTACCCGTTGTATGAAGCATCTTACGGTTTCCTAAACTCACCATACTGCTTCAGACCTCCGGGCATTTGCACGTGCTGTTCCTCTGTGTGAAGTGGCTTTTCCCACTCTGCCATCTGGAAACCTCCTCTCATCCTTTAAGTCCCTCTGAAAGTCTTTCCTTAATTCCCAGAGTTGCTCACTCTTTTTAATCCTACAGCTGTGCCCATATCTCTCCATCAGGGAAGCACTTCTCATACAGAGCAGTACTCAGATCATTTGCTACTTTCCTGGCTCCGACTGTATTATCTCTGTGCTCTTTGAGGGCAGGGACTATGTCCTATTCCTTTCTGTTAAAACTCTTGAACAACCCTGGCTGCTTTCAGGAGGCAGTGGTCAGCGTGGGCATTCAGGATCTCCGAGATTTGGCCCTGCCTACCCTCCAGCATGCTTGCTCATCACCTGTCCCTTCCTAGCCTGCTTTCTGGTATCACCTCGCCACGAGAATATGGCATCTCACAAACTTTTATTGGCCCTTCAGCTTTGAGCTCAGGTATCACCCCCTCCTGCAGGCTTTCCTCTGCCTTCTAAAGCTGGCTCATAGCCCTGTCACTCCATGTTGCTCTGTACATATGTGTCCCACCAGCCTGTGAGCTTCAAGAGGGTAGGGACCATGTTCATGCCTGTGCATCCCTAGGGTCCAGCCCAGTGCTTGGCATGAGCAGGTGTTGGTGGGTGAAAACATACTGCAGGGAGAGATGGATGTTTATGCCCTCTTTCCTGGCACTATGACTCCAGTGCTCCCTGCCTCCGTCTTACCAGGGCACTGGTGTAGGTGGGGTCTGAGGTATCATCCTCCAGAAAGCGTGAGAGGCCAAAGTCAGACACCTTGCAGACCAGGTTGCTGTTGACGAGGATGTTGCGGGCGGCCAGGTCACGGTGAACATAGTTCATGTCCGCCAGGTACTTCATGCCAGCTGCGATGCCCCGTAGCATTCCCACCAGCTGGATGACGGTGAACTGCCCATCGTTTTGCTTCAGAAGTAGAGAAAATGCAGAGTAAATGGAAGGGTATGAATCAGACTGTGGATCGTCTTCACAATGGGAAACCAGGGCCCTGCCACCCTGGCCTAGGCTCCGTGTGGGAAGGACTTAGGTACGTGGGGACCTTTGGCCCAGGAGAGGCCAGTTTCAGGGTGGTGGAGAGAGCCCAGACTGTGCAGCAGACACAGGGGGTTTGAATCTGACTCTACCCCCTGCTGGCTCTGCAACCTTGGACAAGTGACCTAACCTCTCTGAGTCCCACTTTCCTCACTTGTGTGTTATATGGGGATAAGTGACACCCACCTGCCAGTGCCGTGAGTTAAACAAGAGAGTGCATGAAGGGCCCTGGCACATATTAGGTGCTTGAAAAACATTCGCTAAATGGCAACCAGTCCAATGGTATTCTTCTGATTCCTTGTTAGTGCTCTTAGTCTATCTGGTTGACTGTGCCCTCCTAGGGGGCTTGAAACTTGTCTCTGCTGTACTTGTGCTTTGAACTCCTCCTACTGGCCTGTAGTTCTTTGGAGGAATCCAAAATCTGGTGAAAATTCTGGACTAGGGGTCAAGAGACCTGGTTCTAGACCTGGCTTTTACCTTGACTCTCTGGATGACCCTGGGCAAACTCTACCTCTCTTTGAGCCTCAGTTTACTGTGCACAAGGAGAAGGTTGGCTAAAAGCATGGATGGCAACAGATTTCAGGCTATATGCCAACTCTGATCAACTGGCTGTGGTTTTCTGGACTGAGAAGGATTCTGAGATTTGCTTCTGAGTATGGTTGGAGACTTCTGGGATTGATTAGCAATGTCTGCTGTGGGTAAGGGAATGGAAAGTGACAACATCCAAGCCATTCCTGATCTAGATCTCTTCCCAGACTCTTCAGGCTCCGACAGTATGAAGCTACGTCCACCACTCCTTTTCCTGCCCCACCTACGGTCCCTGGTACTCTTGGCTTCCCCTACCCGGAGGAAGGAGTCCAGAGAGCCGTTCTCCATGAACTCAGTGATGATCATCACGGGTGTGCTCTTGGTGACAACACCCTCCAGGTGAATGACGTTGGGGTGGTCGAACTGGCCCATGATGGAGGCCTCGCTCAGGAAGTCCCGGCGCTGCTTCTCAGTATAGCCCGACTTGAGTGTCTTGATGGCTACAAAGATCTCCCTCTTGCCTGGCAGTTTCAGGTGGCCACTGCATACCTCACCAAACTCCCCTGGACAGACACCGAGAGAGGCAAGATGTCACTTGGCAGGTGGGAATGTCACCTCCCTGTAACCTCCACTCCTGGGGCCTCCTCAATGGTGAGCTCATCCTCTTGGCCAAAGAACCCCTTTGTAGAATAAGGGGTCCCAAAAAAGTCCCAGCCACCTTTGAGAGTAAGTGTAAACTCTTCATGGCTGTCCCATGGTGTTTGGATGGGCGTGGGGTGAGGATGGAGGGGAACCAGGGGAGATGAAGGGAGGGGCAGAGGGTGAATGATGGGAAGGACAAAGCACTGGACTGAGTCCAGAGAACCTAGCTCAATCTCTGATGTGATGTGCAAGCCCCTCCCCAGCCCCATGCCTCAATGTCCCTGTCTGTTGATGAGGTGGTTTTCCTGGATGACCTTTGAGGACCTTTTCCACCTTGGGCATTCTGAACTTCAGGCCTCGGAGGGTTCTTTGAGACTCCTGCCCCACATCCTACCCTCTGTCCCAAGCATACACATTGAGGGGGTCACCGACCCATGGCTGAAGCCATAGTACCCTGGGAGGGCACCAGCCACCTACCTGCTCCAATCACCTGCTCAATTTTGACACAGGAGATGTCAATTTCCTTGGCAAACTCCCGCACTGCCTCATTGGGGTCTTCGTAGGTGAAAGGGTCGATGTAGATCTTCATGCCTGGGGTCACTGAAGGATAAGACCAGGCTTGGTCACATGCACAGACTTAAGATGTGGACAAATGGGAAGGTGAAAGCCAGTCCATCCATGGAGGGAAATATATTCCCATGTGGCCCCCCCTAAGAACTAGGCAACCCCCTGGAGGTCACTTGACCTGTCTGGATCTTGGTGAGCAGATGGGCACTGAACAGAAGGGTGAGGGGAACAGATTGCTCAGCAGGGTGTGGTGGGGAGGGTCTCAGGCTCCTCTGAGACTACTAAAAGTTTTGGCTCCAGTGGCCAGAGAAACAAAAGTTTGCATATGTATGTATATAACATTACAAGACAGGAAAATCCAGAAAAATCTATACTTGAAGATAGATTTTAGAGAACTTTAATATTTATTTCCAGATTGTAAGGAACATGAATTATTAAATAGGTTCTAGCTCTAGTAATGACTTCCTGGAGCTGTTAAATAAAAGTCTGTCAGGATTGATTAGCAGTGTCTGTTATGGGTGTGGGCATAACAGGGAAAAAGGACAGATAGGTTTCTCACTCTTGTGATAGAGAATCAGGAGATCCAAAGTAAAGGAAGAGGAAGTCAAGAAGGGAGGGGGAGACCTGTAACAAAAATACAGGAAAAGCAGGCAACAGATCATGTTCTTGGGCTTCTGCTATGGAGGTCTCCCTATATTTCAAGGCCTAATTCAAGCCTCCTCTCCTCCTCAGGAGACTCTGGCTGCCTCAGCCCTTCCAGGCAGCCCCAGAGCCTGGAGGGCTGCCTCACTAGGGTCTGAGTACCCATGGCTCCTGGGACCACCTCCTGGGTCCCCCACTAGCCAAGTCTTAAACCTTTCTGGGTCTCAAATTCCCTGTTGATCAGGGTGTGGTAAGACATGGACATATTCCTGATCTGTTGTGAATTTTTTTTTTTGAGGCAGAGGAAGGAAGGAGGTGACTTGGATGTCAAAGAAACAATTCTGACATCAGCGTTGAGTCCACAAAAGCGTTGGAAAAAGGGGAAGATGATCCATCCCACAGCACCTCTCCCGGACAACTGGTCTCCCGCCGCCCAAGGCATCTGTCTGTCTCCCAGCCCAGGCCTCCCTGTAGCTTCCCCAGCTCCACGCCCACATTCTCCCACTGCTCCAGGAGCTGTGATGTTTTGGCAGCAGCTCTAGGAGTTGGGAACTAGAGTCGCTGGTTGGTGAGTGGGACCATCAGCCCTGCTCAGCTATGTGAGCTTGGACATGTTAGTTGACCACTCTCAGCCTGTTTCAGACATTCCAGGAATCTAGGAGGTGGAACCTCTAAACAGGGATTGGCAACCCGGCTGTCTGTTCTGTAAATAAGGTTTTATAAGTAAAGTTTTATTGGAACACAGCCACACACATTCCTTTGCCTGTTGTTGCTGCCACGCCAGTGGCTGTGTTGAGGAGTTAAGACAGAGACCACATGGCTCGAAAGACTGAAATATTTACTCTCTGGCCCTTTATGGACAAGTCTGCAGCTGCCGCTCTAACATACATGAGCTTCATTTTGGATTATTTGTTTGTCTAGCCCTTTAAGTCGGGGTTTGTGAATTAGAGTCTGTGAACCACTTGGCAGTCCCAGGGTGGGTTTGGGGCGGGACAGAGGGTGGAGCCTGGTACTCTCTTAAAAAGGAGTGCATTTATTATTATTGCCTTTTTGAATTAGAAAAATAATTCATGTTCCTTACAATCTGGAAATAAATATTAAAGTTCTCTAAAATCTATCTTCAAGTATAGATTTTTCTGGATTTTCCTGTCTTGTAATGTTATATACATACATATGCAAACTTTTGTTTCTCTGGCCACTGGAGCCAAAACTTTTAGTAGTCTCAGAGGAGCCTGAGACCCTCCCCACCACAGAGCTCAAGAACCATCATCCTAGACAGTGGGAGCCTGGAGGAGGGGTGGGTGTGTGATCTTTTCTCACGCCTCCCCGGCGCACTGCATATAGCCTGCACCCAATAGACACTCAGTGTCTGCACAGCTGCGCGGAACCCAGATGACACAGATGGAAGAACTGCAGGTGCTACTTACTGAGCCCTTTGTGCCTGAGACTGTCCCCGGCTCTTGATATGCATTTTCTCATCTCCTCCGCCCGACAACTTTTGGAGGAAGGGATCGTTATTCTCATTTCACACGTGAGGAAACTACAGCTCAGAGAGGCTAGCTATCTGCTCAAGGTCACACAGCTAGCCAGTGGCACAGCCAGGATTTGAACCCAGGTCTATCAAACTTGAGCCAAAGGCCAGTACTCTTAATCACCATGCTCACTGTCTCCTGGATAAAATCCAACCAGCTCCGGTCCATGCATTCTCCTCCTGGAGTATTCAGCCAAGACTTCTTCTTCCCCAACACAGCCCTCCTCAGAGCGGGGACATGAGCTCCCAGGAGATGCTCCTTTTTTTTTTGCTCAGACTCAGTGACTGGACTGTGGATCTTGGGGACTGACTTTTAGCCTCCTTCCTAACAGAACTGGGGGAAGCCCTTTCTGCTGGGTCAGCCAGGAGGGAGGACAGGAACGGGTCAGCTCAGGGAGCTAAGGGGAAGCACAGTAGGAGTTCAAATCCTACTTGGGTGCTGCCAACCGATCAGATGCCACCCCGAAACCTTGGCCAGGAGTGCTGATCGGGCGGGCTCTATATCGCTCCCAAGACAGAGGCAAGTGCTGTTCAGTGATGGGCCCCATGGACAGCTAGCTCCCTGCTTCTCTGCATGCCAGCAAAAGAAATGATTTACTCAGAGGTCCCAGACACGCCGCATAATTCTTGCCTCTGTGCTTTTGTTCGTTTGGTTCCCTCCACCTGGAACACCCTTCCTTCTTTGTGTCCAGATGAAATGCCACCTCCTCTGTGAAGCCTGCCTGAATTCTTCCAGTGGGACCCATGGTTTCTCCCCAGGCTCCCACAGCCCTGTCTCCACACCCACTCCTACGGCCCTGATGTCTGTATGACTTTCTTACCTTGTATCAGGGCTCCCAGACATGCATGCACAGACCTCCCCCCCCCCCCCCCCCCCCCGCCTTTCTGGAATACTCTGCCGCCTGGGAGGGCTTGCTTTACCATTGATCCTCCAGGGGCAGAGAGGCTGTGTCTGTCTCGTTCATGCTAAATGCCAGGGCCTGGCAAGTAGGGTGCTAAATAAATGCTTATTGATCGAATAATAGCATCACTCACTGACATGCCCTGTTTTTCTCTCTCCACCTCTTGGGGGTCATGAATGCCTTGGAGAATTTGACAGAAGCTATGAATCTACTCCTTGGAAAAGCATTCACATGTGTGCACACTCCCCTATTCAGAATATAATTCTGGAATTATGGGCCCTTGAAGCTCTAGGGGTCTGTGAACCCCAAGTTATGAGCCCTTGCTCTGGAATTTTTTCTCTGGAGCACATACAAGGAGGTGGTACACAGTAGATGCTTAATAAATACTCTGAGTGAAGCCATCCTGTTTCCGTGACCCTTCGGTTTCCCCTCTGCATTAATAGCACTACCGGCTCACAGTTCAGTGTGGATTCCCGGGTGCCAAGTCCTTTTCTAGGCACTTGAACGGTATTGACTCTGCCAGGCAGATGCTGTTATCAGGCTGAACCTTAGGAAATTGTGCTATTTGACTGCTTTTGACCTACAAAAATGGCAATTGCATTTGGTCCAACCTAATATTACCCCCCCTTTTTCTTGGATGAAGAAACTGTGGCATAAGAAAGGTTGAGTGAGCTGCCCAGGGGGGCACAGACAATAACTGGCAGAGGTTTGAATCCAGGGAGTCTGGCTGAATCGACACTTGTAACTAACTGCCAGGCTCAGTGTTCTCTGCTGCTTCCCCAACCTGTCCCTTGGAATCGGGGTGAGCTCCTCGTGGCCAGAGCCTTGCACAGGCCTGGCTGCCAGGAGGGGCATTTGCTGACAAGAGCTGCATGAGGACCTCTTCAGGCAGACTCTTCAGAAAACACTGGGCTGCTGTTTCTTTCCTTCTTTCTTTCTTTTAATCCTCATCCGAGGATATTTTTCCACTGATTTTTTTCAGATAAAGTTGGTGGGAGGAAGAAAGAGGGAGGGAGAGAGGGAGAGAAACATCAATGTGAGAGAGAGGTATCTATTAGTTGCCTCCTGCACAACCCCGACTGGGGCCGGGGATCGAACCCGCAACCGAGGTACACGCCCGTGACCGAGAATGGAACACCTGACTCTTTGGTCTGTGGGCCGATGCTCTAACTGCTGAGCCAAACTGGCCAGGGCTGGGCTGCTGTTTAGATGATCTATGACTGTCAGGGCCGCCAACTCTGAAACTAAATGGGAAATGCAGGATGAGTGAGGAGGAACAGGCAGTCAGAGACCTGAGTTTGAATTCCGGATCTGCCAGTAATAATGGTCACAAATAAACAGTACCTACCTCAGAAGGCGAGTGCAAGGATTAAATGAGAGTTTTTTTAAAGGGCTTAGTAGAGTAGTTGGCAAATAAAAAGCACTGAATAATTGTTAACTGTTATAATGAAGAGTTGGCTATGGTTAAATATTATTATTACAAAGCACTTTAATGTCCATTAATTTATTTAATTGTCACAACTCTATGAAAGAAGTATCATTCCTGCTACTTCCCCTAGAAAGATGCCAAGGCTCGGAGAGGTTCGATGACTTCCCCGAGGTAGCCTAGCCGGCCCGTGGCGGAGCAGGAATGAGAAATCAGGTCTCCACATCCAGGCACCACACACCTTGGCACTCACTCAGCACCTGCTGAATGACGGAAAACGTGAGCCTATGAGGGTGACTTCAGCCAGTCACGCACTCCTCTGGTGTCCTGGCCACACAGGGCTGCTGGTGGATACGGATCACAGGGCTGGCAGTGCTTTGAGAAAACGGAGTCCGGCTCAGACGCAGGGAGTGAGCTGCAGCTTTACAATGTGTTGGTCTAGGAATAAACCCTGGGGTCTATTTTTAAAGTAAGCCCCAGCTGTCACCTGTTTCCCTGTCACTGACTCGCACTCTAAATAGTGATGCTTGCAAATGGCTCCAGGTGACAGTGTTTGCGAGCCTATCTTATTCTAGCTCAGTCAGGTGGAGACAGCACAGTGTGGCTAAGCACGTGCACTCTGGAGCCAGACGCCTGGGTTCGTACCCCAGCCCTGCCCTGAGCATGTGTGACCTCTCTGCCTGTTCACTCATACTCACAGTGGGAAATGATGAGGATTAAATGAATCAATACATGAAAAGCATTAAAACAACTATTGGCCCGTAGAATACAGTCAGTTGTTTAGCTACATCTACGATCATGATTGTATAACTTGTGGAATAGGAGGGAGTGATGCAATTTATGACTTTTACTTGAATGTACAGGTGATTTTTATTTCTGTGTAGTTAAATTTGCCCTTTTCTTGTGATCTTTCCATTGCTTTTATGCTTAGAAAGTCCTTTTCTATCCACATTTCGGTTCAATAGTTACCTAAATTGTCTTCTGGAAATCTGAATGGTTTAATTATTTTTACATTTATGTCTACAGTGATTGTTAAGACATGGAACTTCTACTTCAAACTGAGTTTTCCCCAGAGGCTTAATATCCAGAATTCCTCGCCTCTGCCCTTTTTGCTGATCCCACATCCAATCCTGCAGCAAATTTAGTGGTTCTACCTTCAAAATACGTTAGAATCTGCTCTGGCTGGTTTGGCTCAGCAGTTAGAATGTAGGCCGGCGGGCCAGAGTCGTGAGTTGGATTCTGGTCAAGGGCACGTACCTTGGTTGCAGTTTGGTCCCTGGCCCTGGTTGGGGTTGTGCTGGAGACAGCCAATCGATGTTTCTCTCTTTCTCTCTTTCCCTCCCTCCCTATCTGAACATAAATGAAAAAATATCCTCACGTGAGGATTAAAAAAAAAAAGTCAGAATCCAACGACTTCCCACCATTCCCATTGCTGCCACCTGACCTAGCCTTCATCATATCATCCCTGGACCATCCTAACAGCCACCTCCCGGGTCGCCCTCCTTTTGTCCTTGCCTGGCACACCTCAGCCCCATCAGTGCATTTTCTACATGGCGGCCAGGGAAGTCCTGTCAAAACTGTAACTCGGAGCTCATCAGCCTTTTGCTCAGACCCTTCTAGAAGCTCCCTATTTCCGACTCAGAATAAAAACCAAGGCCCTGCTGTGGTTGACAAGAATCTGCCTGTTGTGGTCCTCATACTTCTCCCTCCTGCTCCCTCACTCTGCTCCAGTCTCACCGGCCCCTTGACTGTTCCTGAAACTTTCCAGACACACTCCAGCCTCAGGGCCTTTGCACTGGTTATTCCCTTGCCTGGGAATCTCTTCCCTGACATATCGCTACACAGCTCACTCTCCCAGCTCCTTAGTATCTTTGTTCAAATGAAACTCTCTTCGTGAGGCCAACCCCAACTCCCCTGTCTAAAAATGCAACCCTGACCCCACCACTCTCGGTCTGTTACCCTGTTCTACTTTTCCACAGACTTTCATCTTCTAATTACCATATGCTTTACTCATTTACTACATGTATTTTCTAAAAATTCTCTGTCCCTTACACTAACATATAAATCCCATGAGGACAGGGCTATTTGGCTTGTTTACTGTGTGTCCCCAGCACCTGTAACAGTGCCTGGCATACATAGTAGGCCACAACAGAGGTGTGACAAATGAATGGTCATGTTGATGGCCCCCTTTACCCAGTGGCCATCTGAGGAACCCTAGGGTACCCCACTGAGTACAGTTTGAGAACCTACATTAGACCCACTGGGAACTCCTGTGCACTGAGTGAAGTCTCAGACACACCTTCTCCCCACCCCCACCGTACCCCCACACAGGTTGTTGGTTCTGCCAGGGCCAAATGAAGAGGAATCTATACTTTTTTCTCTCCCTCTGCTGGGCCCCTTGGGAGGGGACGTTGCTCCGGGTGTGTGTGGCACGTGTGCTCCCAGCCCTGGCCTACAGTGGGATGGGACAGTGGGGGAAATGGAGGCACTGGGTGGGGGTGAGTGGTCACGGGAAGAGTCACCAGGAAGGAACGACACCTGCCACCTCCCTTCTCTCTCATCTCCAGGCCAGAGCCCGGGGTCCTCATCATCATCTCCGCTTACCTATTTATCCTACAGGTGTGTGTCTACTGACTACCACGTGCGGGGAGTGTGCCGGGGCTGGGGAGGCAGTGGGGAGTGTCAGGCACGATACCAGGTCCCCAGGCGTGCCCAGCATTATGTTGGAGAGACAAGGGAACGGCCGTCACAGTGCAGCCGGGTCAGGGGCGCTGTGCAAACAGACGAGGCCTTAAATGCGGCGGGGGTGGGTCAGGGAAGGCTGCTCAGGGGTTCGTAGGAGCCTGAGGGAGAGTAGGAGATACTCAGGTAGGGAGAGGCTGGGGGTGCTCAGGCTGAGGGAACTGCGTGTGCAAAGGCCGAGAGGTGACAGGGGGCTTGGCACGTTCAGGGAACAGCTTGTCGTTCAGTCTGACTGCAGCAGAAAGAAGGCTGGAGAAGTCGCCAGGGAACTGACAGTGAAGGGCCCCAGGGTGCCAGTCCCGCTGGGGTATACATACTGTGGCCACTGGTGTAGTGCTGCAGCTTGTCCGTGTACTCCGAGTCAGCACGCTCAAACCCCCGTCTTCTGGAACAAGAGCAAAGGGCTGGAGCCACCTGGAGGCGCCCGGGGAGCTGGGAGCCACAGTAGGTGATAGGGAGAGGGTGGGCTGACCCTTGAAACCAGATCACCGTCAGAGGCCTCCTTGCCTGTCCCTCGCCTAGGAGCCTCACCCGTCCTGGCCTCACTCATCCTTCCCATGTCTCCCGCAAGCCCAGGCTCCCTAGTCCCCTGTCCTCTCTCCAGCCGAGCCCCTTTCAAAGAGCAAAGCCACCTCCTCTTGCCATGGCCCCTGGCCCCAGAAAGTCTGGGGCTTCTGTCCATCTGACCTTATGACCCAGTCTACTCTAAAGTGGGGACCCCTTTAAGGAAGAGGAGTCTCTCTTTGCATATGCCCAGCATTAGTCAGGGAACCAACCAGGCCCACCTCCTGCACATGCCACACCAGCTCTTTGGGGTGCCCTTCACCCCCCCTCCTGTCTGTGTCCTCTCCATCTTACTGGAGCTCCACCGCCTCCCCTCTGACACTGAGCTTATGGCCCTGATCACGAAGGGGCCTCCACTAGCGCACGTGTCGGGTGACCTGCGTTCCTTCTCCACCATCCCCTTAGCTCCCGGCATCCTGCGGTCCTCCTGCCCACTGTTCTGAGACGGTCCTCATGCTGAAGTACTAATGTCTCAATGTGCCACCTCCAACAGTGGACTTGTCAAGGGCAATGCCTAACCCAAAGGGATGGGCTGCAACGGTGGCTATCTAGGTGGTGGGAGGCTGCTCGAGGGTCCCCAGGCCACCCCGAGCCTCTCTCTGTCCCTGGTACTGACGAAAATGCCTCCTCCATTCACAAGCACAGCCAGGCCTGGGGGGGTTGGTGACACCCACCCACCTGTTGCACACGATGGCGATGACAACCACGGCAATGAGGAAGACCAGGGCAGCCGCCGAGGAGCCGATGATGAGTGGCAGCTTCTCCTGGATGCTTGTCTGGTACTCGGCTGCGGAGGAAGCACAGTGCCGTGTTCTCAGCCTGGCTCTGGGAGTCCTGACACCCCATCACCCTGTGGGGCCTCCTGGGATCCCAGGCTGTATTTCTGCTCCTCAGAGTACCTGTCACTTGCTCAGGTGGAGAACTGGCTGTCATTTGCTCACAAGTAACCATGAACTGCTCTGACCCTCAATTTCTCATCTATAAAATGGGCCTAACACCTCCATCTCAATGTTGATAGGAAAATCAACAACAATAAGCTGACATGCATAGAGAGGCAGTTACAAGCACAGACTCTGGGGCCAGACTCCCTGGGTTTGAGTCCCGCCAGTGCCACTTACTATCTGTGTGGTCTCTGATAAAGTGACTTTCTTTTCTGTGGCTCAGTTTCCTCTTCTGTAAATTGGAGAGAATCATACTTCCCATTTAATAGAAATTGTTGTGTAAGACACTCAGAACACCAGTGGCATTGTGAGCACTCAGTCAATATCAACTGGTATTGTTAATGAGTGTTTTGAGGGTTGGTCACTGTGCTAAGAATGTTATGTATCTTGTCTGAGCCTCGGAACAGCACAGTGATGTACTGCCTATGTTACCCCATTCGATAGATGAGGAAACCGAGACTTAGTGAGGTTATGACTTGCTTGACGTCACACAGAAATTGGCCCAAACCAGCACTTGAACCCGAGGCTGTAGGCTTAAATGAGATAATGCGTAAAATGTACTTAGCATTGGCCTGACTCTTGGAAACCACTCAGTATATTCTTAATGCCACCAACATCATCACTGTTTTAATTTTATTATTCATTTGCTTTCATGACCAGACAGGCTTCCTGAAGTCAGGGACAAGGTCGGTTCCGGGTCCTTGGCGCCAGCACACATTTGTTGAATTAATAAAGAAAGGATCCTTGGACAGTCCTCCAGTACCCATGTCAGTGACACTCAGCCAGCACGCCTGAGGGCTGAGAAAGGTGAAACATGCTGCTGTGAGGAAGGGGATTTTGCAGAGGAGGTAGTGCTAGAAGAGATGGTGGCATCATGAGGGGATTATTGTGGTCAGGCAGAGGGCCAGGCCAAAGCCAAGGCCCACACCCAGGGACTGAAGTAGGTGCCAAGAAGGGACACTGGAGCCTGGTCTTAGGGAAAGATGTCTTGGAGCTTGGCTGGTTGGTGAAAGGGCCTCCAGACTCTCAGAAATGACAACTATAACCTTAATTACTATTTGGTGAGCGCTAACTCTGTGTGAGACTTAGCACCAACCCTGTGCTAGGGCCTGTACATTTATCCCCATCATTATTCTAGTTTGATGATGATGATGATGATGATGATGATGATAGTGAGATAGTTGTTTTCATCCCCATTTATAGATGAGAAAAACTGAGGCTCAGAGATGTAAGTTAAGTTGCTCAGGGCCACACAGGGCTGAATCTCTACTGTAATTTCCACCTGTCAGGCATCAGAGCCGACATTCTTTATGTTACCCCTCGAAGATTATTAGAGCAGAAAGGGTACTTAAAGGCCATAGGTTCCCAGACTGGGAGACACACAACACGTGGGCTGCAACCTCCTATTCTCTTGCCCTGGGTAGACATTACTAATCTATCCCAGCACTTCTTGCTGAACTCAGATGTGGCTTCAGGATTTTTTGCAATCCAACTCTAAGTCATTGAAATAGAGTATGGGAGAAAACCTGGACCAGGGAATGGGTGTGATTTGCTCAGAGTGACTCTGCAAGTCAGGGCTGTGCTCCCAGGAGTCGTGATGGTAACAGAGTATCACAACCCTTCCCAGGCCACAGAAACAGTGCCTTTATATATGGCTGTGCAGTTTCTACAGTGCACAGAGGTTCCCACCCAGGAGGGTTGACACCAAGAAGGGGGGCTGCCTTTTCTAACTTGCACAATGGTGGCCCTGGAATTCGTTCTGGTTGTGGAGTCAGTGCCCTCCTCCTGCCTCCTTGGTGCCTCTTACCTTCTGTCATGGTCTGGAAGTACATCTTGCCACTGTAGCGCCCGTAGCCCGCCACGGTGCGTGCCCGCACCTGGAAGACATAGATGGCGCCGGCTTTGAGGCCCTGCACAGTGACCGTGTTGGTGGGGCTTTTTATGGCTGTGGCGTTGTACTCACTGAGCTCCTGCCGAGGAACAGAGAAGACAGTTAGTGAGGTTGTTGCCCACAGTGGGCCCAGAGCCCACTGACCACTCCTGCCACTTGGGGCGGGTCTGGCCACTGGAAGAACATCTGTGGTTCCCAATTCTTCGCTTCCTCCCGGTAACAAAATCACACACCTGCAGCTTTTACATGTGATTTTGCAACACTTCCCACAAGAGAAGGCAGAGTGTATTTCTCCTCCTCATGGATGCTGAGCTTGTCCACGTGACTTGCTTTGGCCACTGGACTATTCTAGAGGACATGATGCAAGCAGGGGCTTTACATATGCTTGTTGATTTGGCTTGGCCTCTTATGGTTCTGCCATGTGCTGTGACTCAACCTGGGTAACAGCTGGTTTGAGAAAGAGAAACAAGGGGATAAGACCTTGACCTAACTTCTGGAATGAAACAGGGCGACTTCAGCTGACCCACAGACACAAACCTATGAGTAAGAAAAAGAGCTACTTGTTGTAGGTTGTTGGATTTTTGGGGTTGTTTGTTTTGCAGCATCATCTCAATAACAGCTGACTAATACACATACACTGAATGGTCCCTGTGTGCAGACCTTGGGGTCTAGACTGCGAGTCCTTGTTGACAGCAGGGAGAAGGCCCACATTGTTCACTTCTGCATCCCACTCCCTGACCCATGCCTTGATGGATTAAGAGCAAGGACCCCTGTTCAGCCTTAGCACACTTGAGTCAGGTAAGAATGAAGAGCCAGAAAAGGAGGCCCAAGGTCACATGTATCAGCTGATGGCTGCTTTGGGACTCAAAACCATGCAGGAGCCGCCTCTAATGTTCATGTCTTTGGGTTCCCAGGACCTAATGTTCCCTCCTTTGAGAGGTGCAGTGTTCAGGTTCTGACCTCCTGAACACTGCCTGTGGTGACCCAGGGAGCCTGGGACAGGACGAAGAGCCAGCTGCTGTAGTGGGGGTGGAGATGTGGTCGGGTTGGCTGCAAATGTTTACCTGCCTAGTGGATGCTATTTCAGACATCTGTCAGCTGCCCGGCTAACCTTCCCCAAATACCCTCTAATTGCATTAGGCCCGGGCTGGGCACTGGGGATCCACAGAGGTTAAAGCATAGGCCCTGATCTCGGAGAGCCCGGTTCAGAAAAGCAAACAGTGTGGCGATCTTAACCCTTTGAGGATCTGGAACTCCTTTGAGAAGCTCATGAAAAGCTATGACTCCTTAAACTGAAAAACACACACCTGCTTGTACATGTCAATCATCCACATGTCAGGGATGCACAGAGCCTTTGAATACTCTCCTGAAACAATTAAATGAGTGTGAGCAATGTTATTACAGATAATAATTGTAACTACAATGTTACTATAGTGTAGAGGTGAAGAATCACAATCTGGAGCCAGATTTCCTGGGTTCAAGTCCTTATTCTACTGCTTATTACCTTTGTGACTGGCCTCCTTTTCTTCATCTGTAAAATGGGTATTATAATAACAGCTACCTTAAGAGTTGTTTAGAGGATGGATAAGTCCTATACATAACAGGGGTAGGGTAGGCACACTGAGTTGAGGGGCATGTGACCTGGCCTGGGTGGGGGATGTCAGGTGAAGTCAGGGAAAGTTCCCTGGAGAGTGGAAGAGTTCACTGGAGTGGAATTTTGAACAACAAATAGAAGTCACCCAGGCAAAGAAGGGGGTGGGCATTCTTGGCAAGGAGCAGCAGGTGCAAAGGTAAGGAGGTGCGAATGAGCTGGGATGTGGGGGCTAGAGAGGGGCGGGCTGACCTGTGAGTGCTTCCTTCCCTTCCCCCATACCAGGAGGCAGCAGCAGAGTGGAAGCCTCTTTTCCTTTGCCGGATCACTTGCCCCCTCCTCCAGGAAGCCTCCCTGACCTCCAAGCCAGATACGTCCCCTTCTCTGAGCCTTGAAGCACTTGCTGTGGGTACCACAGGAAGAGAGTTCTGCTACATCCCCTTGCCCTGGGCCCAGACTCATCTCACTCCCTTGACTATAAACGACTGAGGGAAGGGGCTGTGTTTTGTTCCCCTGTCCCGAGCACAAGGTATAAGATGCAGAGGCCTTCTCTAACACCCACAGGATGAATGAAGGCTTCCCTTCTCGGCCTGACATTTCAGATCCTTCATGACCCACCCTTTGTTGGTCTCTCCTGCTACATCCCCAATGTCCTTTAGGCTCTAGCCATTCATAACGACTTCCCCTTTCCCTGGGAGGGTAGCCAGATTTAGCAAATAAAAGTACAGGACGCTCAGTTAAATTGAATTTCAGATTAATAATTTTTAGTATACGTATGTCCCATGCAACCTTTGATATATACTTATACTAAAAATTATTTTTAAAAATTCAAATGTAACCTTGATGTCCTATACTTTATTTGGCAGCCCCACCTTCCCGTGACACTCTAAGCCTTTGCACGTGCTGCTGCGCATCCGAAATGCCCTGTCATTGTCTGCCGGGCAGTTCACTGCTCAGTGCTCAAGGCCTAGCACAGGACTGCCTCCAACGCCCCAGCCAGAGGTCCCAGGTCCATTGTCTCCTCTATCACCTATTGTTCGGATATACATGTGTCTTCTCTAAGGACTGTGGGTTCCCTGAGGGCAGGGTCCTTATCGCATTCACCTCTGGGACCCCCAAACTCCGCACATGGTAGGTGCTCACTAACTACTGACACAACGAATGAATGTTAGACTACTGACAATCTATGAACCCAGGATGCACTACCAGGCTTGGCCACTAAGTGCCGCCGTCTAACATGGGATCTGTTCCCTCTTGCCAAGGGGGATGGATTGTGCAGACTGGGAGGGTGCCCACTAGGCTGGACGTTTTAAGCTCCTGATTATACGAGGGAGATGGGAGATAACTGTCAGTGGCAGAGGTGCTTCGGGAGGATGAGAACCACACCGAGTGGATCCCTCCTCTACGTAGGGCACAGGACCCAGCAGGGGATTAGAAGTAATTTCAAATGCTAATTCTCCCACTTGCTTGCTTTGTGACTTTGGGAAAGACCACTTCCCTGAGCCCCATTTCCTATTCCAGAAAATGGAACAATAAATTCCAACCCTTCAGTTTCGTTGTGAAGATAACATTTGATCAGTTAATCCCTGGCACAAAGGAGCTGATCTAGAGCCATCGATTCCCTTCCTGCCCCCCAGCCCCAAGAGTACCCTTATCTGAATAAGGATTATTTGGTTTAGCGGAAGAAATTTAGTATAAAACCCACTAGTCCTTCGTTTGAGTCCTTACCCGGAGACTAAGGGCCAGTGAGGCAGTGGGTACATTGCTTGAGTCTCACGAGCTTCAGTTTTCTCATCTTTAAAATGGGATCACACCACTATATGCCACACACAGTGGTTGTAGAGATTCAATAGGAAATAGTGGGTAAAGCTTTTAGCATCGTTTCTAGTACATATAAGGACTTATAAGTGTTGGCTATCACCATTGTTGTTATCATCACCAACGTTCATTAAACGGATGAATGAATGCACAAGTGAATGAACGAGTGAGCCAACGTTCCCAATGTCGATGCTCCACGCACCCTGGGCACCACCTGGAATGCAGCCTGGACTTTCACTCACTCCCTCCTCCCCCAACTTTTGCTCCCTCTGCTTGGAATGTTCTTTCCATTCACTTCTGCCAAGTAGAAATTTCTGTTGAATAGATACATAAATCTGCCATAGGTGGCCTCACCGACTCTTCTCCTCGAGCTCATGGGGAGCCAAAGGGAGCATGAACCCATGTGCTTTGGGGCAGCTGCCAGAGGAGGCCACCTCCCCCGGGATGCTGGAGCTGATGAAAAAGGCCAGCCCTGGTCTGCTGACCCCATTCGTCAGCGGCCTCTAGAAGACGTCCAGCAAAGTGGCTGTCAGCTCCGGGCTCCGGGCTCCGGGCTCCAGGCAGGCTGGGAAATCCCAGTAAAGCTGGGGAGAGGCCAAGTGGAGAGCCGGATCCAAAGGAGCCCTTTCTAAAGAAGGAAAGGAAAGTGGGAGAGGAGTCAGGGTTGGGGCCTGCATGGGGCCTCAGGGCTCGGTATCTAACTTCCCTGCCTGGGAAGATCTAGAGCATCATTAAAGAAATCAATTGCAGGCACCAGGAGGATTCTGAAGTATTAGGTAAGAGCGGGCTGTGGACTTGTCAGAAATAAATCTCACCACTTGCAGCCTGGCTGTCCCTCCCCAGTGGTGGGGCTGACTCAGAGGTGGTGGCTGGGCTGTCAGAGCCTCACCTGAGAGGCCGGGGACGGAAATTGCTCCTGGTTCTGGTTCTCCTCCTACCCCTCGGCTGGTATCTCCGACACTTCCACCAACTCCTTTTTCTTCCTCGCCTTAAATCTCGCCATTCTCCTGGATTCTGTCCTTCGACTCTGTTCTTCTTCTGCACCCTCCTGTCTGTTCTTGGCTACATCTCACTCCTGGGAAGCACCACACCTACATCTGCAAATCACGAACCCACGTCTGCCCCAGGAAAAGGCACCACTCTCTACTGGGAATTGACCATCACTCAAGCATAGTTTCTGAATTTCAAAATATTGTCTGAATCTGTCAGTTTCTCACCATCTCTGCTGCCAACTCTCCAACTCCATGCCATCATCATTTCTCACTTGGTGACCCATGAGAGCACTGTATAGGGTCTACCTGTGTTCCTGGGATGCCCTTGTAGTCTATTCTCCACATAGCAAGTTATAGGAATATTTAAAGTAATCTGAGTCAGATCACCTCATTCCAAAACCTTCTGGTGGCTTCCCATTGTACTTTACATTGAATCCAGACTCCAAAGGCCTAGAAAGCCCACCACACTTGGTCTTGCCTCCCTCTCCAAACTCTGCCCCTATAGATCGGCCCCTTGTTCATGTTGCTCCTGCCACACTTGCCTTCTCTGTTCTCTGAGTGCAGCCAGCACATTCCTGCCCCAAGGCCTTTGCACATACTATTCTTGCCACCGGGAATGACCCTTCTCTCATCACTTGTCTGTCTGGTGAACTCCTAGCATCTTTCAAGGCTCAGCTCAAATATCATCTGAATGAAGACTTCCTCTCACCTATGCCAGGATTATGGGCTCCTCCTTAGTGTCCTCATGGAACCTTTGCTGGCCCTTCTGTGGCTTGTATCACATCTTATTTAATGGCTATTTGTATCCGAACCTGTCTTTTCCCCTGGACTGTGAAGGGAGGGCCTCTAGGCATGCCTGGTTACTCTTGGTATTCCCGGCATCCAGTCCAAAGTTGGTGACAGTGAATGTTGAATGAACCAGTGTCCATCTCCCCACTGGCAGACGCCAAGCTGCCTCTCTCTGTACCCCAGGCCCTGGGAAGAGGGGCTGACAGAAGCAGGGCGATGTCTTATCACAGCCATACCTCAGGCCTGCCCATCTCTTGCCATTTGTGCTGAAAATCCTTCATCAGAACCTGGTCCTGTCTACCTCTGAAAGGTTATCCCCGGGAGAAGCCCAGAAGCATCCCTGGGAGAAAACCAGGAGGCAGGAGAGCCAGGTCTAAATCCCCGCTCTGCCACTTAGCAGCTGGGTGCTCTTGGATAAGTTACACAGCTTCTCTGTGCCTCAGTTTCCCCTCTTGCCCAGTGGAGTGAATAGCAACATTGTGAGAATGAATAAGACAATGAAAGCGATGTGCTTAGCACACAGTGAGCACTCATGAAATGTGAGCGGGTGATGACTGTGGCTGCCGCAAGGCCTGCTGGTCCTGCCACCTCTGGTGCAGGCCTGGGGATGCCCAGGCAGCAGCAGAAAGTAGGGCAGAGCTGCCTTCTGGTTCACACCTCCATCAGCTTCCCACCCCTCCCATCTGGGTAGGAAATGGGTCGTGGGCAGGACCTGTGCCGGGATTCCTCATTTCCGATCCTGTCTTTGGGGACAAACATTTTCAGTTTCATTTAATCATAAAGCTTCTTAATTAGTTTTTTTTTTCCTTTTTGAATTCTGAGTTGCTAAGCTGTCCCCGCCGGAGGAAGTGCACATGATTGCTCCTGCAGGGCCTGGGGCTTCCCGGGCCTGGAGCCGCTCCAGCCTCTACCTGGGATGCCGGGCTCCTCCAAGGCCCTCTGGGCCCAAGGGGTGGAGCTGCGACCCTGACACCACCCCCTGGGGACACAGCAGAGGAAAGGCAAGGTCTCCACCCCTGAAGAACAGGCCACGGGAAGGGATTCACCATTTATTCATTCAGCCAACATTTACCTAGTGTCCCTGGTGTCAGACCCAGGGCTCTGGGGATAATGTGGTGACAGGAACAGATGGGGGTCCTGGCCTCCAGGAATGCGCTGCCCAGGGGAGGGATGAGCAAGGAAACACTCGTGAACCAGCTGCGTGAGGCTGGAGAGGTGGCTGGTGAACCCCTGAGACTCACCAGGGTTTGGGTGATCCAGCAGCTAACAGAGTGAGGGCCAGGCGGGGCCTCAGAGGCGGGGCTCCAGCAGGCTGGCTGGAACTGTCCCCCCCTCATTTCCTCTCAGTCCTTAGGGACAGCCTTCCCATTCCCACGGGGCGTGGCCTCAACTGAAGCACTTCCCACAGTCATTTACACCTTAGTCTGAAAGAGACTCCAACGAACCATTTCCCTGCAGCCTCTGTGGCTGTTCGGTGCCTCAGGGAGCAGGTAAGACAAGTCACCAAAGAGAATTGCCTGGGCCTCTGGTGTTCAGCTGCTCTGTTCTGGCCCCTGTACAGTACAGGCCTCCATTCACATGAGCTTAGCTCACTGGGCCTGACATTGTGTAGCTCCTGCCCACTGTGTGGCAGGCAGGGCGGGAGAGGGAGGAAGGACAAGCATACTCCACTTTGCTGAGGGCCAGGCACCTGCTGGGCACTATATCTGTTTTTTCCCTTTGACTCGTACAGCTCCCATGTGAGAGAGGTGGTCTCATTCACCCTGACACAGGAGGAAACTGAGGCCGAGAGAGAGGAAGATGGCTGCCCAAGGTCACACAGCTGTCTATGGATGAAGCTGGGATTTGAACCTATGGCTTCTCACTCCTCGTCCAATGATCCTTCTGCTACACCAGTGGCTTCCAACCCTGGGTCCCTGGCTCCTAGAAGTTCCCGAAGGGAGTCACAAGGGTTTAATTTAAAAGCTCAAAGAGAAACCACTCTCTCTCCCTACAAAAGGCACTTGAGCAAATGCAAACAAGTGTTTTAGCTGGAACTGGAGCAACATGAGAGGAAGCTCCACCGCGCTGATGTCTCGAGCAGTTTCTCGGCTTCGGAATGGGCGAATGACCATCGCTGCTAATAAATGCAGCTCTTTGGAAATCCGGTTCTTCATAACTGCAGGACGGCTGGCGTCAAGACGGAGGGATCTCGGTGCCGGAAGGGCTGTGACCACTGCCTGTACTGACATTGCTGGCCTCATCCCCCAGGCCAGAAAAGCAAGACTCAGAAAGGCCAAGGCACCTGCCCGAGGTCTCACAGCCAGGGAGGAGTGGAGCCACAATTTGAGCCAGGTGGCCTCACTCAGGCCCGTGCTCTTTCTGCTTCATGGTGTGTCTTGTCTTATAGGACAGTAGGACCCAGGGCCCAGACTGGGAGGGGCCCTCAGGGAGGTGGGGGTGGGGAGAGCGCCAGGAGCTTAGGTACCTTCTCGTAGTACTGCAGCTCATAGTCCAGGATGACGCCATTGGGCTGGTCGGGCTGGGACCACGACAGGGTGATGCTGTCCACGGTGCGGCTCACCTGATGCATGATGGACACAGCCGATGGAGCTGGAAGAGAGGTCAGAGGTCAGGACTGGGGTGGGCACGAGAGGGTACAGCTTCCAGCCCAACCTCAGGCGCTGAGGGAGAGCTGAGGGACCAGAGAGAGGGGAAGCATCTAGCTGAGGCCACAAACCCTGGGGAGCCGACAGTGCAGGGCCACAGGTGCCCCCATTGTGGGACTCGGCCAAAGTGATCAGTCTCTAGAAGGGACACTGTAGCTCAGCCCGTGTGGCTCAGTGGATTGAGCGCCGTCCCATGCACCAGGAGGTCACCTGTTTGATTCCCGGTCAGGGCACATGTCCGGGGTTGTGGGCTTCATCCGTAGTGTGGGGCGTACAGGAGGCAGCCGATCGGCGTTTCTATGTCTTTCTCCCTCTCCCTTCCTCTCTCTCTAAAATCAATCTATATATATATATATTTAAAAGAAGAGACATTGCTCCTCCCTTTACCTCTGTCCTGTGATTTCACCTTCCAACAATGAAGAAAAGTGGTAGAATGTGTCTCCTGTAGATTACTGCACTTTTCAAACTTAAGGGGCATAAGGAGACTTGTGAAGACTCACATTGCTGGGTACCACTGCCCAGAGATTCTGCTGCCACAGGTCTGGGGTGGGGCCCGAGAATCTGCGATCTAACAAGCTCCAGGTGCTGCTGCTGCTGGCCTGTGGACCCCCCCCCCCCCCCCCCCAGGAAGAGTAGATTCAGGGCCAAAGATGGGAGGTGACTTGTCCCAGGTCACCTAGCAGGCAGAGGTGGGGCCAGGACTAGAGCCCAGACCAGCTGGTCTAATATATTTTCACCGACCATGCTGCTCACAGCCTGGCTTCTGCCTCTGATGGACCCTCTCACCACCCAGCCTAACCTGCTCCTGGGCCCTCAGGCTCCGATAGCTTTGAGGCAGAGGTGCAAGAGGTTCCAAGAGGTGCAGGACTGAGGCTGCTGAGCAGGTGGGGACCAGACCTCGGGGCCCAGGGGCTCGCTCTGTTCTGAGCACCGGCGAGCCACGGCGGGCCTGCGGTGGGGGTGGAGAGCTGCTCCTGCACTGAGACACAGCTGTCATCAAGCCTGTCATCTCGACAACCCCTGTATGTATAATGATACCCCCCCCCCAAAAAAAAGGTCCCCACAGCTAACACCTACCACTTCCTTGTTCACTCTACGCTTGGCACTTTAAACTCATGTAACTGTTATATCAGCCCCATGAGGCTGTTGTTATTATTATGCCCATTTTATGGATGAGGAAATGGAGACACTGAGGTATGAAGTAACTTGCCCAAAGTCACCTAGTTAAGCAGGCCTGTGCTGGGATTTGAATCCAGGCCCACCTGGGTCCAACATACCCTACTCCCTCCAGTGGCTGTGGCTGATGCAGGCTGACCAGGGAGGTCTGGAAAGCGGGGGACCTCAGAGAGCCTCCGAGGACACCCTGGTCCAGATCCCATGCTGCTGCTGCAAAGCTAACTTCACCCCGCCTCTGACTCACCTCACCTACCACCCATCCGGCCCGCCCGGCTCCGGGAGCTCAGCTGTCGGTGGAAGCAGGTCCCACACGGCCGTGGGGGTCTGGGCCTGGCGGGCTTAGCTGGCAGACTTGGGTTACAGGCAGCTAACCCAGCTCTGATCCTGTAAGCCCCGTATCCCTGGGCGTGGCAAGGAGGCGGCATTGCTGGGAAGATGATCAAGGCGGGCCACGGGGGCCAGGCAGGGCTGGCCTTTCTCCTGGAATCCAGGGGGATTAACAGGGAACAGCTGGATGCTCTCTCGTCCCTCCTGCCGCCCCTGCCCACCCTGGGGTGTCAGGTTTCCCTGTAAGTTGGTCTTCGGGGGATTCTGGTATTTTCAATTACCAGCCGGGCACGTTGGCAGGGAGATGGGGTCAGTGATGTCCTGTGACCCCTGCAAGGAGATGGAGCCCCAGGGAGCAAGCACAAAAGAGGCTTGTGGCCGAGAGGGGAAGGGGGGAGGCCAGCCAGGCGGGGCCTGCTTGGCTGGAGCAGGTGGTCAGGGGCCCTGCTGCCTCCAGCGAGCCCTGGGGGAGCATCCCGTCCCTTCATTAGCAGAGACTTGGGGAAGCAGGCTTTTGTTTGTGCCTCTGTTTCCCCCTCAGGGCATGAAGGGGTTGGCCGAGGTGGTCTCTAAGGGCCTTCTGGGACAAGGACCCTTTGACAGGCAGAAAGTCTGGGGGCCTATGACCCTGGCTACTGCATGAGGGTGTGAGTTTGGGGGCCCTACTCTGCTTTGCCTCCATACCCCTGAGCTCCGAGGAATGGAGACCCCTACACTCAGCCTCTACTCTCACCAGTGGAAGACCCCAGGAGCTTAGAGGGAGTGGGACTTTGCTGGGCATTGGGCCGTCTGGGATGCCAGCCCGGCCTCTCAGACCCTGCTGCCCCTGACGTCTGCACTCCTGCTGGCAGCCGCCAGTGGCTCCCCCTGCACCTGGAACCAAGCACGATGCTCCACATGGCCTGCAAGGCCCACCGCTGGCGCCTCGCCCGCCACTCGCTGCCTCGCTCCCGCGTGCCCTCACACTGCCTGCCTTTCTGTTCCCGGTCACACCAGGGTCATTCCTTTCTGAGTCTTGGCCTCACCGTGTTTCTTCCTGGTAACCTCTTCCCCCAAATCTTCCATGGCCAGCTCCTCCTCTTCGCTCAGGTCTCAGTGAAACCGATGCCTCCTCAGAGGGGCCCTCGCTGCCTTCCCCTCCCCACCCGACCACCCCAGTCACACACCTCTTTATTTTTCTTTACAGCACTAACATTATCTAAAGGTAGGGACCTTTTTTATTCACTCCTTGATTCCCAGGGCCTGGAGCAGTGTGCGGCTCAGAGTAGATGCTTGGTTGCTATTTACTGGAGGAGGGAAGGAAAAGCAGGCTGTCTTCTTTCCTAGCCCCCTTGAGGAAGCTGGCTGAGTCCTCTGACCCTGGGGCTGCACCATGGAGTCATGGCTTCAGGTAGTAGCTGGGGGAAGACAGTGTGGCTTATATGACAGTCACTAACAGTTCGCCCTCAGAGCCCTGTGCCCACCTGCGATTTGACCTGCTGCCATGACAGGGAGCTCCTTGCTGACCAGCCAGCCTGCAAGACCACATCGATTGTTCATTACTGTGCTCGCGTGCCCCAGGGTCTGCAGCAGGAATGTTACCCGAGACAGGACTCCTGGGTTTCTGGTTGATAATAGGATAGCTGTTTTGAGCATTTGTCTCTTGTAGCAATACAGTTAACTTCCAAAGATCCGACTGCAATTCTGGGTGACCTAATCGTAATTCTTACAACAGAATTTCCACAAATAGAACTCTTCCGGAAAATGGGCCTTTGTTTCTTTCTGACGGGACCAAAGCTCGTAGAGTTGTGTGGGACAGAAAAAAAGAAAAAGCTGAGAACTGGTGGCAGTTTTCTATGAAGAGAAGTTGTTCTACGGCCAAGAAAATTTGAGCTACACAGAGTTCTAGACCCCTGCTTATGAGACTCACACTGCACACTCCAGTATTCAAGGCTCTGAGAAGTCCTGCAGGGGAGAAACCTAGTTAACGTGGCTTACTTAACCTGGTCGTCTAAGTCTCATTTGGCTTTGCACCCTTTTTACGTAACAGTTATTAATGCCTTTTGGAACCAGTGATCTGTGGAACATATTTTGGGACAAAAAAAAACAAAAAAACAAAATAAAAAAATGGGTCCAGGAGATGTTATATTTCTTCCTTGAACCTGAGAAAAGCGCCTGTCTAGGGTGGCACTTGGCTGGTCATCTGGTCATTCTTCTTCCCTTGATTCAGCACAGATTTAGCAGCACCTACTGGCTGCACAGACGCAGATGGTGTGGGGGTCAATCACCTCACTTTACGGATGAGGAAGGTGAGTCAGATCGAGTCTCTTGCCCAAAGAGCCTCAGCTCACGGGTGGCAGGGCTGGGGTCAGTGTCAGGTTGAGAGCAGCCTGGTTTTGCTCCCCGATGACCCGGCCCTGTCTACAAGTGGGATTTGAGCAGGCGGAGGCCAGGCCCTGCGCTTGGGGCTGTGGAGACATCTAATCCCCCTCCCTCACAGGGAGCTGCTGAGCTGCTCTGATCCCACCTGTTGCTGCCCGATGGAACCCAGTCCTATCCAGCACCTGGATGAGCAAGATGGCAAGAGCCTGGGCCTCAAATCAGGTAGCCTAGGCAACCTGCCTCAGCCCTCTGTGCCTCAGTTTCTCCTTTGTAGAATGGGGACAACGGCAGGGGTGTTGCGAGGTTAAATGAAGACCCGACTGTAAAGAACTTGGTCTAGATTAAGGGATCGGGGATGTCAGCCACGTGTAGCTGTCAGACTCAGACTCTCAAACAGCAGTGTGAGTAGCTGAATGTTCAGCAAAGGCTCTTGAATGGTGGTGGTGACGGTGGTGCAGGGCGAAGAGGCGGTACTCAGGGTTCAGATCCCCAGCTCTCTCATGTCCAGGTGATTGTGTGACCTCAGGCAAGCTACCTCTCTCTCTGAGCCCAAATTCCTCAGCTATAAATTGGGATGTGGCAGACACAGCTCACTGCCTACCAAATATCCATCTTTCTTTCTCAAATGAACAAAACCTTGGTTTTTAGCTAGGCACCTTGTGCTCAAATCAAAGACTACATTTTCCGCCCTGCTGGTGTGGCTCAGTGGATTGAGTGTCGCCCCATGGACTGAGGTCCTGGTTCTATTCCTGATCAGAGTTGCAGGCTTGATCCCTACTGTGGGGTGTGCAGGAGGCAGCCAATTGATGTTTCTCTCTCACACTGATGTTTCTATCTCTCTCTCTAAAAATAAAAAGACTGCATTTTCCCAAAACTTAGGCAGCTAGAAGTGGCCATATTACAGTGTGCTTGCTTATGTTATAAGCTGAGATGTGGGACTACTAGGAAGTCTTCAAAAGGAAGTCTTCTCACTCTCCTTCCTGCTGCCTGGGACATGGAAGTGACAGCTGGAGCTCTCGCAGCCATTTTGGCCCACAAGGACAAGAAGCTGTGTGCTGAGAAGCCTGGATCCCTGATGACTCCATGTAGCTGTTCTACTCCTATCTTGTGACATCCTTTACACATAAGAAAAGCAAACCTCCATTTTGTCTGAGTCACTAGGGTAGATTGGTTGTATTAATCGCCTCCCTATGTCTATACCCTTTGCCCTATAACTTGTGTAGTCCCACTCTGGGCTTGGCCATGTGACTTGCTTTGGCCAATAAGATAGAAGCAAATATGATATAAGCAGAGGCTTTGCATGTATCTGTTGCTGTGTTGGTTCCTTGTGTTTGCCCAAGAAAGAACATGCCCAGGTTGGCCTGTTGGAGGCAGAGACACACAGAGCAGAGTTGTCCCAGCTGTCTCAGCCAGGGCCACTCCTAACCAGCTGACAGCAGTCAACCCCAGGCATGCACGAAAGCCCTAACAACATCCAAAGAGCTGCCGAGTGACTCTGAGGAGACAGAACGCAAACATGTGAATGTTCCCCGCCAAGACCCATCCAGTCCACCCAGGGACTCTTGAGCTAAATAAGTACTTCTTGTTTTTATGCCACTGTTCTTATGGTTGATTGTTAAACAGCATTACTGCGGCAGCGGCTCTCTCACATTTTTCTTCTTGTTACATACAGCCAAACCCAATCTTAACTGATACTCTAGGTCAGCAATGCCTTCCCTGCAGAATGCTTGGGAGGATCAAAGAGGACGATGCATTCAGAGGGCTTGGCCCGGGGAGGGATGTGCCCTCTCCCTCTCTCTTCCTTTCCCCAGGCATGGGCCTCGCCAGGGGCTGTCTTGGCCCCGTTCTTTCTGATCCTTTCTGCCCCCAGGGAGAGAAGTAAGTGCGTCCATGCTCATGCCAGTTCTAGAGACTGAGCCACTGTGTGCCCACCCCCCAGGAGGGCGGGAGGATCAGAGGGGAACACCGTGGCAGAAAGGGCTTTGGAAAGTTGAAAGTCTTTCCATGAGAAAGCCACGGGGAATGGTGTTACCTGGCCAGGCTGCTGGAGACTGGCTCTGCCAAGGAGCTGCTGTGTCAACTTGGGCACCGTTTAGGGCACCTCTCTGGGCGTCAGTTTTCTCCTCTACAGAAGGAGGAGTTTGCACTGGCTGAACGCCAAGGCGTCTGCCTGTGCTGACGGGCTTGAATCTGACGGTGTTCCCTTTTGGGATCGGCAGAATAATGGCCCCCCAGAGACGTCCACGTCCTCATCCTGGAATCTGCGGATACGTTACCTTACATGGCAAAAGGGACTTTGTAGATGTGATTAAGGTTATGGCTCTTGAGGCGGGGAGATCATCTTGGATTAGCCAGGTAGACCCAAGCTAATCTCTTGAGTCCTTAAAAGAAGGGACTCTCTCCCAGCTGAGGGTCAGAGAGCAGAACTGGAGTGTGGGGAGCACTCGATGCCCTGTTGCTGCTTCTGAGAGGCAGGGGGCCCTGTTCGAGGTCTGGAGATAGGTCAGCCAGGAGATGGAGACCTCCCTCCCACAACCACGTGGAGCTGAACTGTGCTACCACCCAAATGAGCCAGGAAATGGGTGATCCCTTAGAGCCTCAGCAAGGAACAGAGCCTGCCGACACCTCGATTTTAGCCTGATGAGATCCGGACTGGACTCAGCCCACGGAACTGTAAGATAAGAACCGTGTGTCATTCCAAGTTGCTAAGATCGCAGGATTTTGTTATAGCAGCATTAGGAAATAAACACACCTTCTGATTTCATTTTAAGCCTCGCTGCCATGTATTGTTCACCCACTGTGTCCTAAGTGCTAATCTGGGAACCGTCTGGCAAAGCGGGAAGGAGAGATGAGTGCCCATTTGGAAAGTGAGGCCACCAAAGCTCAGAGACATGAGGTCTCCGGTCAGTCTGGCCACAGCTTGCAGAGGGCCGTGCTGGATGGGGGCCAATTTTGTGAAGCCCAGAACCGATGCCTCTTCTCCCACATGACCCACTAGCACATAACAGGGGGACATCCTAAGTGGTCAACCTGTTGTTCAGCACAGTGGCCCTGAAACCCGGCTGTGGTGTGGACAAGCCCCTTCGCACAGCCCGCCAATACTGAGCCCCGAGTATGCAGCGACATCATTATTTAGGCTCTGCCACTGCCTGCCTGGTGACTGTGGGCAAGTCCCTTACTCTCCATGCCTAGCTCTCCTTACCGAAAAGACAGGACGATGACAGGACGTACCCCCTAGCACTGTTGTGAAGATTCATCATTAAGGACTCAGCATAATGTCTGGCACACAGTAAGCACTTGGTAAATGTGAGCTATTATTATGATGAGAGCGACTGTAGCATGATCTCTGCTCTTGGAGAACCTGCCCGTACCCAGAAGCCTGTGAGGCACCTCGAGAACAGGAGCTCGAAGCCTCACAGCAGTCCCGCCAGGAGGGGTGACGAAACCCACGAGGAAGACGCGGGCTAAGTAACTTGTCCACGGCTACGTGCTGGTGAGCAGCCAGGCATTTCAAAGCCAGATCGACTGGCTTGATGCCAAAGCCCAGACTCTTCCCACCCCCTTCCCACCCGCTCTGGAACTGGGCAGAGAGGCAGGGCTGCTCAGAGCTGCTGAGGGTGAGATCGTGCCCTGAGCAGGCCTGGCGGGCGGCCAAGGACTGGATGCAGCCCCGAGGACGGGCCCCATGTGACCGACGTGCCACACACCCAGGTCTCTGCCTTCTCATTCAGATCCCGGCTTGAATACCACCTTCTCAGAGAGTGTCCTATGACACCTGCCCTGAGGCATGTCCTCCTCCCTCCTGTCCCTTTCTGTTCTTGTTTGTGGCCAGGGCCACAGACTGCATCCTGGGTCTGCCCCTTCCCAGCTGAGTGATCTGCTTGACCTCTCCCAAGACCTGTCTCCTCATCTTCTGATGGGGATACACAGCCCAGCCTCTTTCCTTAGGGGCCCCTGAGAAGACACGTGCACACGGGGCAGAAAGGCGTTCCGGAATGGCAGAGTGTGGTCCAAAGATGGCATGCCGGCTTCATGAAGTCAGAAGACAGCTCTGGCCCCGGTGAACGCCAGGGGACTGTGTGCAAGGCACCATCACCTGCCCCAAAGAAATACTTTTTCCTTTTAAGGCAAAGAACTAGATATTTACATACTGACTTTTAGGGTCTGATTAAAACCAACCACCAAATGCGTTTGTCTGGAAATCAGGTCCCCAGCCTTGCTTTTCAGCCTTATCGTCCTTCTCCACACCCACCTCGTTCCAGGCTTCTGAGCCCGGCTGCGTGTTCACTGAGCATTCGCTCTGGCATGCCCCTGTCTAGGTGCTGGGAAAACCACAGTGAGGAAAAGCAGACCCAGTGGTGACGGTGGGGGAGACAGACGGGAAGGAAATGATTGAAGACATAAAGCAAAAACTCAACCCCAGGAACTTGCGGGCCATGGTGCTGGGGCATGTGATCAAGTCAGGAAGGTCAATGAAGATGGATTGAGGTCTGAAAGAAGGTGGGAAGGGAGAAGCATTCCAGGCAGATGAAGCATGTGCAAAGACCCTGTGGCAGAGGCGTCTGTCTGATGCTTAGGAGGAACAGAAAGGAGAACTCTCCCTCTGGCCTGCCTCCTGTACTTCCCTCCCCTGGGACAGCTCCCTCCCTGATGGTTCCATCTCTGCTTTCGAGAATCCTCTCCATTCTTCAAAACCAAGCTCAAATGCCTCCTCTTCCCGGAAGCCTCCCATGGTATGCCTTTCTCCCATTCCCCAGGAAGAAATGATCTCTCCTGCCTGTGATCTCCCTCAACTTCCTCACCCTCCTTGGGCCCTCCCTTGCGCCATCTTGTATTTAGAGTCTGTCTATGTCTTGTCTTCCCAACCAGGACATAAATCTGCAAGGACAGGAACTGTCTTCTCCAGTGTAGACTTGAGTCACATGATCCCGGGTTTAAATCCTAGCTGAGGCCCTTTAGTAGTGGGACTTAGTATACAAGACTCTACTTCTCTGGACTTGCATTTCATCTTCTGGCAAAGGGGGTGATGTGGAGAGGGCGTGGTATGGCTGCAGTCCCCAGCTGAGCTCTGGCATCTCTGAAAGTGAGCTTGTCAAGGGGCTTGGGACAGAGAGGGGGAGGGGTGATGATGATCCAGAAAGCCTTGGGGATGGAGGGCTTATAGGGCCTTAGACTCCCTTAGACCTGAGTTTCCCAAATTTGTCTGATGGTAGGAAACACTTGAGCCACTTGATAAACATGCAGATTCTCGGCTTCCTCCTGGGGCTCTAATGCAGCAGGTCTGGGCGGAGTCCAGAACCTATATTATGAAAAGCTCTCAGGTAGTCCTCATACTCAGTTTGGTGGGGAAAGTGAGGCCCAGCGGGAGGAGCGATTTTCACGAGTGTGATAGGTCAGATCAGTTGTCTTAGCTCTAACTCTCTGTGACAGGATTATGCAACCACACCCTTTGCCAAGTGATTCCGTAGGACTCGTTTACTGTGGGCGACTCCGCCACAAGCAGCGACATGTGTTTGTGTGGCGTGGCTTGGCCTGGCCACTTGTGTTCCCACCATTTACCACGAGAAAAATAAGCCTGGGTGGCTGCTGGTCCAACGAGAATGAGGAGACACATGGAACAGATGGAATCCAGCCCACGCTCTGGAGTCCTGCCCGGCACAGCCTGTGAAGATTAGCTAAACCCAGCTGACCCACAGACCAGTGAGTGAGAAAACAAATGTTTGTGGTTGTAAACAACTGAGTTTGGGGGGGTATTTTTGTTATGCAGCGTTACGGCAGCAATCACTGACTAATACACTAAGATCACCCAGCAAATGAATGGCACAGCTGGGACTCAGACTCAGGTCTCCTGCTCCTAATCCAGTGCTTGTTTCTCACTACTTCTGCCCTCAATCCTGAGGGCTCCCTGGGCACCCTCCTATCTGAAGGCCACTCACTTCTACTCTGCCCCGTCTCTATTCTCTGGGAGCCTCCAGCTCCAGAGAAGAGGGCTCCGTCCCAGTAGCCCAGACTCCATCCTTGCTGTTCACAGGCTGAGGCTTCTTGAGTAAGCAGTCCCACCCTCGGGGCTCCCAAAAGGATGCAAGGAAGGCCCTACAGACAGGGAAAGAAATCCAGGGACTCTGGGGGAATTCTAGCTTCTCCCAATTGAAAACAGTTCCCTCCCCTCCACTCCCACCGGGAGCCTGGCTTCCCTAACGAGGGGCTTTGTCAGCTGAGGTTTCACAATCTGTCAGGTGTCTCTGCCCACAACTGCTGGCTTCTGAGGTTCTCTCAGACTGCCCACCTTGAGTCAGCTCCATCCGGACCCCAATCTGAGTGGGACTTAAATGCACCCACGGCCCTTCAAGAACTGCAGGCACGCGCCCTAAAACATGCCCTCTCAGCCACAGCAATCCCACAAACGTTCACAGACGAAACCACACTACTCCTTCGCAGACACAAACACACAGACAGGCAGACCACATTCAGACAAATGCGTGTTCCAACACACCCCTCCACGTCCCTCAGATCCAGACACACCCCAGCTGCTCAGGACTGCATGTATCAGTAAGAAGTCACATGCCAAGGTCACGTGCAATCACAAACACAGTCACACCAACAATAGGACACACCCTGACCCTAACCCTGTTACACAATACACTCCCTCACACGCACAATCAGACCCACGGTCACACTCAAGGTTCCCTGGACATGCCCGGTGTTAGTCCAAGCACTGGAGTCTATTAGACCTAGTTAATTCCTGTCTCTTCTCCTTCCTGCTTTGTGACTCTACTTCTCTGAGCATCATCTGTAAAATGGGGACACAGATGCCTCCTACCAAGGAGACCAGGGGGAGGCAGTGAGGTCAAGCATGGAAAGCACCCTCATCCCAGGGGCGCTGGTCACCCCTCTCCTTCCATGTCCGGTGCACGCCCTCCTCTCCTCTTGACCTCCATTTCTTTCTATCACTCCCTTAAATTTCCACTGGGCTTTGAAACTGCAGGTCAAATCCTGCCTTCTATGGCAAGCATTCCCAGACCTCCACCTCTGGATCCCCCGAGTGCTTATGTGTGGGCGCCGCTTGACATCAGAATGAGAAGCTGGACAGCCCACTCACCCTCTTTCTGGGAGCCTGGCCCCTGGCTCCCCCTTGGACGGGGCCCCATCACATTCACAGCAGCGGCTTGGCAAGGACTGCTGAGTGAATAACCGAGGGGCACATTCCCAGCGCCAACCACAACGTTTTCAACCCACACGTGCTGTGAGCTCCTTGAAAATCTCCTGTGGCCCTGGGCTGGGGGATGAGGCTGCCGGTGTCTCCTGGACCTGCCACAGGGAGGTCTCAGGTGACCCTGAGGACAGTGGTCTTGGTGGAGGGAAGGGGCGGGACACCTAAGTGGAATGGACTGAGCGGGGAATAGGGCTGGGGGTGAGACCACGTTTTTGCTTTGACGGAAAGCAGGGCGGAAGACGGAGGGCGACGCGGGGTCACGGAAAGGATGTTCAAGGTGGGCGCGGGAGAAGAGTTTTGATGGGGTTACACTGGGCTGAGAGTTCAAAGAAAGCATCTGTGGGAACTGCTAGATGTCCCCTGGGTCTGTCTTCCCACCTCCCATTGTGACAGACTGAAGTTCGGCTGGGAGAGACCCCGCTCCCAACCGCCTTGCGGTTTGGTGACACCACATGACCAAGTTCCCTCCAGTGGAAGGTGCACAGAAGTGACGGGTGCCGCCTCCACCTTCCTTGCTGAAAACATGGCCCTGCCCAGGGTCTTCTCTCTCCCGCCCTTCCTACAGGCTAGAGCACGGACATGCCTACGACTCAGCTTTGACCACGGAGGGTGGGGAGACAAGGAGGAGGAGCCCGGCTCCCCGAATCTCCAGGGGCTCAGAGCCGCCCTGCTAACATGGACTGCTCACCCCTGGACTCCTACACGAGAGAGGAAATGCATTTCTGTGTGGTGGTTTTTTTGTTAATCCTCTCCCAAGGATATTTTTCCATTGATATTTTTTAGATAGAGTGGGAGGGAGGGAGAGAGAGAGAGAGGAACATTACTGTGAGAGAGACACATCGATTGGTTGCCTCCTGCACAACCCCATGGGGCTGGGGATCGAACCCGCAACCCTTTAGTCTGAAGGCCGATGCTCTAATTGGTGAGCCACATGGGCCAGGGTTCTGTGTCCCGTAAGCCACCCAACACTGGGCCATTTTGTTACAGCAACTTCACTTTCCCCTTCAATAATACACGTTCAACAAGTGGCAGCAATTATTACAAATACCGGTACAATGGTAACACCCCCCAGGTGGTTGGCTCACACACACAGCCTTTGAAAAGAGGAAACCACAGATGTGAGGGCGTCTTTAACGAGGGCTGGCAGGATACCCATTTGGCACAGCGTGGCACGGCACTGCCCCCTGAGCCTGCCTTTGAAGCGCTTACCTGCTTGGTTGGTGGTGATGTTCACGGAGGCGAACTGAGGCGAGAAGGGACTCTGGTCGGTGACGCCATTCACGGCCTGGATCTCGAAGGTGTACTGGGTGTGGGCCAGCAGGTCACTGATGTAAATGCGGGGCTCAGTCAGGCCCAGCTGGCGGGGTGCGTACTGCACGTTGTCCCCACAGCGGGTGCAGGCGCCCCGGCCGGAGCCGCAGCTCTTACAGATGATGTTGTAGACGAGATCCTCTCGGCCTCCCGAGTCACGGGGTGGGGTCCACTCCAGCATGAGTGAGGTCTCATTGACACTGGAGATCACGGCCTGGGGTGCGGAGGGGATGGCTGGGAGGGGGAGGGGTGCCGGTCAGTGGGGGTGGCGGGGGTGTGTTTCTACCCTGGCTCCAGCCCACGCCTCCCCAAAGGCTTCCTCCAAATACTTTCTCCTCTTCACCCACCACAGAGATGTTTCTAGAATAGGACTCATCCTGCTGCACATCTGTTTAGACCTTTCTCCCTGGACACCAGCCTCCTTGGTGTTTGTTACTAGGGGCAGTCTTTTAGTGTTGGGGGTTATACCCACCCAATAACTATTTCCCCTTCTTCCTTATAACAGAACCCAATTTTATTCAGGTGGCACTATGTCGAACTAAGAGACTATATTTCCCGGCCCTGACCGGTTTGGCTCAGCGGTTGAGCATTGGCCTGCGGACCGGAGAGTCCCAGGTTTGGTTCCCGCTAGGGGCACGTACCAAAAGAAAAAAAATAAAATAAAATAAAGAAGGTGCATGAGACTATATTTCCCAACCTCCTGTGATTAAGTGCTGGCTCCTGATTATGCATAGTGGAAGTTGTTAGTTAGGACTTCTTAAAAGGAGACAGCTGTAGAACATCTCTCTCTCCCTCTCCTTTCTGCTGCCTAGAACCGTGTGATGGCTGGAGTTTCAGCAGCCACGCTGGACTGTGGAGTGACCCGAAGGACAGAGACCACATGCTATGAATGGCAGAGCAGAAAGAGAAAACCAGGTTCCAGAGGACTTCACGGATTTACCAACCCATCCCGCGACTGCCTATCTTTGGGCTTCTATTATGTAAGAGAATAAATCCTTATGGTTTATGCCCTGAGGTCAGCTCTCTTGCTTGCTGCTGAATGCCATTCCTGTCTGAGACAGGGGTGCCCTCACAGTCACCCTTTCTTAGAGAACCTTGGCCTGTGACTCAGGCAGCCGCTGCCAGGTTAGAACACGGGGCAGCTTTTCTGCCACAGCCACCACCTGTGTTAGTGCTTCCTCTGCCAACCCTGCCATTCTGTGTCCCTTTGTGAATCAAGACCTTGCCGTGATCCGCCACGTGACTTGACAGAGGGGTAAGGAGCCAGATGCCAGCTCTGCGGTGTCTGCATGTTGGCAGCACGAACACCCCAGGGGCTTCCCCAGGATGGTCCTTTTCCAACCAGTTGTCCATTTCCCCTCCCCCCAGGTACTGGCCGCTCCTCACTCCGGAGAGGCTGGCTGTAGCCAGAAGCCACCCAGCCTTTACTCTGGGCTTTTCTGCAAGAGACTGTGGACTCAGACAGCACGCTCAAGGGGCCCGGACGTACTCGTGCAGGGCATGTCCAGCGGGTCCAGGTCTGCTCGGTAGTAGCCGTTGCGGCAGACGCAGTTGGTGGCCCCTTCTGAAGTGGTCCGGCTGTTGATGGGACAGTGGGTGCAAGCCTCATCCCCTTGGTTGGCCTTGAAGGTTCCAGATGGGCAACCTGGGAGAGAAGACAAAGAGAGTCCCCGAGTAAGCCAGTAAGCTCAGAGAGGACCACAGTCTCATGGAGGGGCCACGCAGCATCACGAGGGGCCCTTGGCCCCGTGGAGGGGGCCACGCAGTGTCATTGCTGAGAAACACCATCTCCTGAAGTTCTTGGGGGTCTCCCCTCTGCAACGTGGCAGTCCTAGCTGTGCCCAGAAGGTTCTGGGCTACCTGCTTTCTTGTCTCTAAAGTTGTCTACACATTCAGCTGGGGCCCCTGGCGAGACTTCCTTACCTACTCCAGGTTGGCTGTTCCACAGCTTCTAGGGTCTATCCTGACCTAGTCTGAAGACCCTGAGGTCTGGCTCAGTGCCCACGGCCCAGTCTTGCTTCCTAACGGCTGGTTGGGCCCCGATTCCCGTGCAGAGTCCTGGGCTCCAGGTGGTGGGGACGATTACAGTAGAAAAGCCCTAGCGCAGGGCAGAGCATGAGAGGCGATGTGTGCAGCAGGCGAGGACACCGGCTTTGAGCAGACAGACCCGGGCCTGGGCCAGCTTGGCCTTGTACTAGCTGTGTGGTCTGGACGAGTGGCTTAACCATTCAGAGACTGTTTCCTTATGTAAAATCATGACTCTAAGGCCCATTTCTTTCTTTAAAAAAAATTTTTTTTTAAATCCTCACCCGAGGACATTTTTGCATTTATCTTCAGATAGAGCGGAAGCGAGAGAGGGACAAAGAGAGAGAGAAACATTGATGTGAGAGAGACACATCGAGTGGTTGCCACCCACACAACCCCAACTGGGGCTGGGGACAAACTGCAACCGAGGTACGTGCCCTTAGCGGCAACCGAACCCAGGACTCTCTGGTCCGCAGGCCGACGCTCTAACCACTGAGCGAAACTGGCCAGGGCTCTAAGGCCCATTTCTACGGGCCATTGTATTTGGCATAAGTGTGTAAAGCATGTGACATGAGGCTTTGCACAGTATAGGTGCCCAGTGAATAGTAGCTGTGATAATAGTAGGTGTTCGATCAATTTATTAAAATAAAGGGGTCTGCAGTACCAGGGACCGCCTGAGGAGGGTAGTGTTTATACTTGGTGGGCATTCAGCCATCCGGGATCTCACAGGGTCTTTGGCCTTCTTCTCTACTCTGGGGGATGCTCAGAATTCAGGTTCAAGTCCTGCAGCTCAGGGCTTAGGTTCTACAAGAGGTGACCACTGCTGTGTGGGCCTGTGTGCCAATCCACCCTACCCTTCCTCCTGGCCCTGGGCTGGGATCAGCCCTGCCCCTTTCCTGGTCATTTTTTTCTTCCACGCACTGGAGTTCATGATTCCAGCTCTGCTGTGGTGCCTTGGGGGAGGGAAGGGGGCAGAGAAGAGCTCTGAAAGGGGCAAGTTCCTCCTTGAGACACAATGCGGCCAACCTGTCCACAGGCCGGGGCTCTCGCCTGGATCACATGCCATGCTCGAGTACTGTGTGACCTTTGGTAAGCAACACCACCTCTCTGAGCATCACGTTCCCCGTAGATACATGGCTAACATAAATTTCCCAAGTAATTTTTCCAGCCTTCGTCTTCAAGCTTATCTTTCAAGTCCAAGTCTTAGCAAATGACTTCCCCCCAACCCCTCAAGCAACTCCAGCCTCAGAGACCCCGTTCTCCTTGGAGTTTACCTTTTTTGAGTTCAGAGGGCTTCACTCCCCTGCCATAATTATTCATCAAGGGTTCTCCTGGCCGAGCTCTCGGCCTCCCTGGGGTTGGAGCCGTGTCTGACTCGCAGCCCCTTCCCCTGCGCCTACCACTGAAGCTGGCACTCAGCAGATGCTCCATATAAATACTTCCAGAAACCGCCTGCTTAAGTGGAAAGAGCTTGGGCTTTGGAGACTGTGCAAGTAGAGAGGAAGTGAGGAATGGTGGTCAGCATGCAGGCTGCCCACGGGCACGGCACCTAAGCTGTTCCCTCATCTGTAATGTGGGGCTAACAGTGCCTACCTCCTAGAGTCATGGTGAGGATGACATTGGGTTAATTTAGGCAAAAATGCCTAGAACAATTCCTGGCACTATTAAACTATCTGGTTCAGAAACCCATCTGCTGGGTGACCTCAGACAAGTAGCTCAGCCTCTCTGAGCTGCAGTTTTCTCACCGGTAAGAGCATCCACCCCATAAAAGGGCCGTGAGGACTGTAATCATCGAGCAGTACTGGCCCAGAGTCGGGAGGGGCTGGGGTTGCAGTTACAGTCTCAGGGTTTGCCTCTAGAACCCCCCCCCCGGGGCCCTCCTTTGCCTGGCTTTGGAGGAAGCTTCCAGAAGGTGGCAACTATCCTAATCAACAACCACCTGACTGATGCCACCCTGACCAGGCCCAGGGACCACAGAGAGAACCAGCGCCAGCCCAACCCTTAAGGAGCTGCCAGGTGAGGGGAAGACAGATGCTGACACACGACCAGGCTGGGGTGACACCAGCAAGGATGGCAACGCCCGCCTCTGGGAGTTATTAGGCTTCAGGCGCAGATGGGGAACCGGGGCTCCAGAGCATACGTAGGAAACAGCCGACATTTATTGAGTACTTAGGAAATGCTGGCTCTGTTCGGAGGACTTAACTCGTAATAACTCATCCGAGCCTCACCCAGTCCATGACAGAGGTGATGTTATCACCCCCATTTGCAGATGGGGGAACGAGAGCTCCGAGGTGAAGTAACTTTCCAAGGATGTGGGCTTACAGTGGCAGAACTGGGGTTCGATCCCAGGTGGTCTGACTCCGGGGGCCGCTTCCCTAACCATCACACTGCACCACCTTTATGGGCCTTGCATTGCGTCAACGGTCCATGAGTGCCGAGCAGGGATTGGCAGCGTCTGCTCTGGGCACCTGTCCAGGGCCCTGTCCACTTTGCCGTGCTGGCTCTGGGGCCCGAGTCCTCCTGCCCCAGCCCTCCACCTTCCTCTTAGGCTCCAACCTTCCCCTGCTGGCAGGATAAAGGGGCAGCCCCAGCTCCAGTCGAGCAGTTGACCTCTCTGAGCCTCAGTTTTCTCGGCTGGAGAATGGGGGCACAGAACTCCTGTGAGGGTCTGGGACCATCCTGATAGATGCCAAAGAGTTCTGGCTCCAAGACCAAGATCCTCCTGGTGCCCCCAGCTTAGCCTGCCTCTTCCATCTGCTGGCAACTCCCTGGGCCCGGCTGGTGAGTGGCTGCCCACTCTCCTCTCCACACTGTGCCAACCCCTCCATCTGGACCACCTTCCCGGCTGTCCTCTCCCGTGCCCTGCCCCCCCTCCAGGCTCCCCAGGCCGCCTCCTCCAGAAGCTTTCTCTCATTAGGTGTGCTGCCCGGCCACCCCTTGGCCCCCTCGCCGGGCATTCTGTGGTTTCTGTATCTATTGGCACAGTGCTTCAAAAAACCCTTTCTTCTGTCATCCTCCCTCCCCACGGCTGCCAACCAATGACCACATCTTCCCTCCCAGCCGTGCCCTGCCCTGGCTCCTCTCTGCGGCCCGCCCTCCCACTCACTCTCAGCTTCTCTTGGCCATCTGGACTCCTCCTGTCCACCCTCCAGGACCAGCTTTCCCAAGTGCAAACCTTTCTGTGTCACGTGAAAATCCACAGTGGCTTACCGTGGAATATTATTTGGCCATAAAAAGGAATAAAGGGCTGCCCCGTGCTGCAACATGACGAGGCCTGGAAACACTGTGCTTCATGAAGGAAGCCGGTCACAGAAGGCCACAGGGCACATGCTCCTACTCATGTGAAAATGTCCAGAACAGGCTCATAGAGGGAGGAAGATTAGGGGCTGCCAGGGGCTGGGGAGAGCAGAGAATGCAGAAGATGCTAATGGTAATGGGGTTTCTTTGTGAGGTGATGAAAATGTTCCAAAATTGATTGTAATGGTTGCATAATTCTGAATATACCAAAAATCACTGACTTGTACAATTTAAACAGGGAAATTGTATGGTATATGAGTTATAGGTCACAATAAAACTGCCATTAAAAAAAATCCACAATAACCCCCAAACTCCTCAGGGCCCCTGGGGACCCCAGAGCTGGCACATACCTATCTCTCAGTGCCCACTACCCCAAGCTTCGTGCCTGATGGTCTACACAGTCAGCTGCACACGGTGCCCACCCCCAGGCCCCTCCACATGTCTGGCCTGTTCAGTCCTGCCCTCGTCACCTGGAATGCCCTCCCTTTGTCGTAAGGTGAACTACATCCCTTTAGGTCTCAGCACAGGTGTCACCCCTCCGGAAAGTCTTCCCTGAGACCCCATGCAGGGCCGAGGGGACTATTTTAATTACTTACTCAGGAACCTGCAAGTACCTGGCTGGACTGTAACCTTCCAACATGATGCCAGGTACCCAGCGGGTGATGGGTGGGTGAAGTGAGGAGCCGGGAGAGCATCCAGCCAGCTTGACAACCACCTTACTTGACATTTGAGGAAACTGAGGCCCAGAGAGAAGCAGACACCCCTGGCTCTTTTCTGATCTCAGCTGCATTGTGTGACTGTGGGGTGTGCTGGGGTCTCAGTTCCCATCAGCCACCTCCTTTCCCAAGGAGAGAGGTCTGGGGCAGCTGCCATCCAGAGCCCGGTGCCCTAGGGGCCAGGCTGCTCTTAGCTTCTCCGCTGGGAAGGCACCTGCCCTGCCAACATCTGAGTCTTGTACAGAAGAGGGAGGAGAACAATGAGACCTGAAGACACAGACTTGGGCAGCTGCACCTCTGACAGGTGTGTGGGCTCAGGCAGGTGCCTGCTCTCGCCGAGACTCAGTCTCCTCCCGACAATGACACCTGCGTGGGAGAGACGCAGCGAAGCCTCTGAAAGGGTCTCCCTGCCTGCCGGTCCTCCGTGATCGGATGAGCATGAGTCCGACCCACCACACCCCACTTAAATGCAGCAGTGGCTCCCCACGAAGGCCAGAATTAACCTACACCCCTAACCCTGGCCCATAAGACCTGCAAGATTGGCTCTGCTGTCTTCCTGTCACTTCCTGACAGTCCCCCCATTTACTGTGCTCCAGCCCACTGTCATCTAGAGAGTTCCCACCCAGGGCCTCTGGCTATGCTGTACCCTCTGCCTGGGCCACTGTCCCTGCTCCTCCCGTGGCCGATCCCTTTCGTTCTTCCCGGCCCAGCTTAAATGTCACCTTCCACAGAGGTCCGCCCTGACCATCCTGACTAAAGCGATTCCCTTGCTATGATGTCTGTTTCTGTTGGTTTCCCTCATCACAATTTGTAATTATTCTGGGCCCTTAAACAACATGGGTTTGAACTACACAGATCCACTTATACACGGATTTTCTTCAATGAATACAGGTGGCCCTTCATATCCGTGGGCTTTGTTCATGTCTGTGGATTCAACCAACCGTAAATGGAGAACAGTATTTTCACATTCCCAACGCAACTGAGGTTGGCTGACTGCAGACTCGAAGGGCTGACTGTGGAGTCAAAAGTTATAGGCAGATTTTGGACCGTGGGGAGTTGGTGCCTCTAACCCCGGTGTGTTCGAGGGTCAACTGTGTATCCGAAAACTTTATAAACGTGTGTGCTGTTCCCTGCACTGGTCTCACGGGGGCCCCAACTCGTCGCAGAGCGGTGGGAACACAGTGGGGCTCAATACGTATTTGCTGAATGAACAAATATGCCCCTTACAGGATGTTGTGAGAATCAGATGAAAAAGAGGGTAAGGAAATACTTAGTCAAGTAAATGCCAGGTCTGGTGCCACATCATCACTCCATTCATCAGGCGCCATGGATGCTCAGCTCCCTCTCATCTGTTTTCTCCACGGGTCTTCCCAGGGGCCTGCCCATTGGGGTGACCTACTCGATCTGGTTTTTCAGACGGAAGCCCCGTATCCTGGAAACACACCCTTAGTCGCAGGCACCTGTCCTGTATACTTCTCCAGCCCCATCTGTCACCTCTCCTCTGTTTGCGGTTCCCTAGATGCCCTGGCTGCACACACACTGGGCCCTTTGCCTGAATGCCCTCCTCCCCCATCACCGGGTCCCCTGGGACTGGTGCCTCAGACATGGGCACCTCGGGGGCCTGCCCTCCGCTCTCCGGAGCAGGTAGCTCAGACGCGCTGCAGCACACCAGACACACGCTCCGCAGGCAGGGATGTGCCGGTAACGGCGGCCGGGTCGGGGAGCCGTGATTTGTTGTGCTCGCTGACTTCTGTGGTGTACATGCTCCCACCAGGGCGAACCTCCAACTACTAATTTGAGGTAACTGAGTTGGGAAGAAATGCCCACAGTTGGCTCTTGTTAGCCAAGCTGACACAAACCAGCTCCATCCCACCACTGGACCTAGCCCATATGTGACTTCTCTGTGTTCTGCCCACGGGTTGGTGACCCTGGCTGGGATAGGAGCTGGGTCTTTAATCTCCACATGCCTAGCATACAGGGTCTGGCACATAGTAGGTACTCAGTTAATTCAGTTTTCTGAATGAAGGTAGGTCTGTCTCCCCAACCGGACGGTAGTGCGCAATTTGAGGGCAGGGGCTGTGGTTTTGATAGGTTCATATACACAAAGTGCTTAGAACATATAGCAAGTGTTATATAAATGTTAGCTATGGTTACTCATCCAGCATGTAAGGACAATAATAATTCCCATTTATCATGCACTTTCCAGGTGCTGGGCCCAGCACAAGTGATTTACATGGTTTTCATTACTAAATTCACATGACCACCCACTGAAGTACCGTTATTACCCCCCATTTTACAGATGAGGCAACTGAGGCTTGGAGGGGGTGAGTGACCGCGCCAAGGTCACATAGCTTCTAAATGGCAGAGATGAAGTTGTGCTGCAAGTCTTTGTGGTTCCAAAGACCCTGTGCCATGTACTGTCGGACACAGATTATTGGTGGCTGAATGTTAGGACTGGAGACCATCTTGTCAGGCCTCCTGAGGGGGCGGGGCTTGAGGGGGTCACTCAGCAAGGGAGAGGCAAAGCCTGGGCCCCAAACACAGGACTCGGGGCCAAAGCAGCCGGCCAGTAACCTGCCTTCTGCTGATACCCAGAGCCCTTGGCCAGGCAACTGTAGGCGGGGATGGCAGCCGGCCGAGGAGTGTTGGGGGGAGAGGAGGATTACAGAGAAACAGATTTTCTCCCGCCTGCCCCCTGGGCTCCAGGGATAGGCGATAATTGACCGAGTGAGCCCTGAGTCAGGCCAAGGCAGGGCTCCATCTGGGCCTGGCATGGTGGGGCCGCTAATTGGCACGGGGTGATCCTCGCAGCCTCCCTGGTTGGTTTGCTGCTCTGCTCCCCCATCTCTTCCAAGAAACTCTGATTTCTTCCCCCAAATGACTGCTGCTACAATGAAGTCAAAAGCGTGCTGGCCCAGAGTGGCAGGCCTCGGGGGCGGGGGAGGGCTCCTCTGTCTTTTGGGTGCCTGGTGGTCTAGGTAGAGAGGGCTCACCACAGTTTAGCTCTGGTTGCCAGGGCTAAGCCACCTGCCTCTTGCTAACAGAGTGACCATGGGCAAGCTACTTAACTCTGTGCCTCAGTTTGCTTGTCTGTATAATGGGGATAAAGATAACACTGACCTTGTATTTGTAGCAAAGATTACGTGAGGTAACACAGAGAAAGCGTTTGCAACAGTGCCTGCCTGGCCATGTTAAGTGCCACACACGTGTTTGCTGTTGTTATCTTCATTCATTCTTGGCCCACCACTTGCTATGTGCTTAGCCTGGGGATACAGAGACAAAGACGTAGCCCCTGCCCTCAGGACTGTCGGTCCAGCTGGGAGATGGTGAGTGATGACTTTATTCAAGAGGCATTTATTAAGCCCCTATGATGTGCCAGGCACTGGGCACGGAGACAAAAGGACCAGGCCCTACCTGTAAGAGGGACTGGGACGTCCTCCTTTACCCAGGCCTGACGCTGGCTGCTGGGGGCAGAGGAGCCAGGGACTGGGTTCTGGGCTCAGCAGTGCCAGGTGGTATGAAGGGCAGATGGCAAACTTCCCTGTCTTGGGATCTCTAAGAAGTTTTGGGTTTGGGTGGGGGAAAGGAACTGGACTGGACAGAGGAAAGAGTCCTGGGCCCAGAGTAGGGAGACCCAGGCTCAGCTACCCTTGCAGCCCCTGCTCCGTGAGCCCACTCTGAGCTTGGGAGGACCACTTCTACGGCCTCTTCCAGCTGTGGGACCCTGGCTGTGGACAGGCTCAGGCCCCCAACCCTGGGCCCTGCACTCTCTTGAACTGTGGGGAAACTGGTTTGTGTGTTTTCTGCGGCTGGCCTGTGCGCACGCTAGGGCTGAGCTTGTGTTGTTCTTGTGGCCGAGTGGGCGGGGCTTGGGGGTCTCCCTCATGCAAAGTGGCTTTTGCATTTGCATGCTTCTTGTTTCTGCTGCTGAGGTTGAGCCAGCGGAGTCAGTCCCCCTGGGCTGGCTGGGCACGGTGCCCGATCCTCTGTGTCACGGGCAAGGCCACTCTGGAAGCAGGCGGCGAGCTCCTGGGATAGAAGGAACTTCTAATCCCTGTGGCCGGCTAACATGCATCTGCCCAGTGCTGAAGCAGGGCTCCACAGCCCATACCCTCGCCCAGAGTCACTGAGGGAGTTAGGGGCAGAGCCGGTGTACCCACAGTCCATGTTTTTTCTAAAACCTGCCTCCGAAGCCCTTGGAGGTCCAGCTTGATGGAAGTACCCCTCCCTGCCCTTCCCCTCCTTTTTTCCCTCCACTGAAAAGGGGGCCCTGCCTGGCCAGGTTAAGTCCAGGGAGCGCCTCACGGTCATTCCCCTGTGGTGATAGCTCCTACTGGGACCACCCAGGGGATGCCAGTCATCTTGCCTCCATCACCACCCACATGCCCAGGACCCCCTGCTGGCCCCTGCTGGGACCTGGGCTCTGTGGATCCCTGCCAGCACCTGGCAGGACTACAGAGTCAGAAGGCGGTGGCGGGAACTGTGTTAACACACCTCCTCTTTGCCTGAGGGGGGAAACCCAGAACCTCCCAGACTCCACCTCTGCTCAAGGCCCTTCAGTGGCTCCCTTGTGCCTGTGAGTCCAGCCTCAGCTCCCAGCACCGCTCAGCGTCCAGCTCCTGGGCCTTTGCTCAGGCAGTTCCCTCGCCTGATATGCTGTCCCAGCTCCAGCCTGGCCAAGTCCTTTTTATCCTTTAAATCTTGGCTCCAGCCCAAATCACCTTTTGGTCCTTCTCCCAGGACTGGGGTGTGGGGCCACGCCACTTGGCGTCGGCCACTGCACGATTACATGGTCGTATTTCTCTGCCTCCAGCGCCAGGCTGTGAGCCCGGTTGACAGCAGGAACCCACAATGTCGGTGCCTCCCGGCTCCAGTGCTTGGCCAAGGGGTGATGAACAGGAGGCCTCAGAAAGTGTCTGTTAACTGACTGAGGCTCAGAAGGGAAACTCGTGCTTAAGGTCACTCAGCTTGTGTGTGGATTGGAGATTTTGTTCTAGGCCTCTGGAGCCCCCGAGACCATGTCAGAGCCCCCAAAGCTCCTCCCTGCACCCCCAGAAACAGCTCTCAATGCATCCTACCTTCATCCTTCTTGGCCTTTGGTTAACATCTGTCTCCCACGTCCTGCCTCCCCACTGCCCACTGTGAGCTCCGTGAGGACAGCCACCACGCCTGCCGCGTTCACCGCACGGAGCCGGTCTGCAGATCCCTCGGCCCCAAGGCTGGAGCAACCAGAACTTTCACGACCACCGTGTCTCTCGACATCTCCTCCCTGTTGTATGTAGGTGTGAGGGGGTGACAGAGCTCAGTCTCCTGGGGAAGTCTGACCCTGCACCCCACAACCTGCAAAGGCAGGTGAGGATGCTTCATGCCTGGCCCTTCCAGCCCCTGGATCCGAAGTCAGGCCCCGGTCCCGCTCTGGCTGGCCTCCCTTCACGCATCCCCACACAGGGGCTGGGAGCTCCCGCCCGCCCAGCAGGCAGCCCCATTCCTCCAATTTCCTCCCAATTAATCAAGCTCTGAACTTTTTAATTATCTGCCTGCAGGGTGACTCCCCACTCTGGTGAAGCAATTAAGGACATTTCCAAGTGCTGTGCGGCTGCCGGCAGGCAGTTCTGACCAGGCCTTGATGGAGGAGGTGAGCGAGGGAGGGGCTGGTGACAGGAGGGGGGGACAGGAATCCCCCCAGGCCACGGGGCTGCTGGGAGGCTGTCCTGGGGTCCCGCCACTCCAGTGATCTGGGCCACATTATCTAGGGTGACCCCCACTGTTCACCCAACAGCCCTTTCTCTGCAGCTAGAGTCTGGCTTCACAGTTACCCAGGCACTGGCTTAGGTGCTTTACAATCTTACTGCATCCTCACCTTGACCCTGTGAGTAGAAAAGATCATTATCTCTATTTTACAGATAAGGAAACAGAGGCTCGGAAACATGAGGCAACTCCAGAGATGCAGCGAGGGTTTGAAGCCAGCTCTGAGTCTGCACCCACTGCATTCTATCATCTCTCAAAGACCAGTGGGGCCTGTCAACGTGCCCAGCAGCACTGAGGACGGGGGTGGGTCAGGGGAAGCCCTGGAGGAGATGCCACCCAGACCTGATGAAGAACACAGGCTCTCTGTGTGCTGGGCTCTCGATGGGAGAGGGCACTGCAGGCACTGGGGACAGCCTGTATGAAGGCACAGAGGCGTGAAACGGCATAGTGTGTGCCTGGGTAGCTACACATAGCTCAGGGTCACTGAAGCATGAAGTTCAAGGCTGAAAGAGGTGGGAGATGAGGCTACAGAGGCAGGTGGGGTCTGGGTCATTGAAAGTCAGGTGAATATTCATGAACTTCTGGTTCAAGCTTCTCATTTTATAACTACAGAATATGTGAGCCAGACATGGACAGTGACTTGCCTAAGGTCACACAGCAAGTTAGTGGCTGATGGAGCCGGGGCTGTAGCCCAGGAGTCCTGACGCTCAGACTGGAAGGGAAGACAGAAGGGAAGAGGAGTAGTAGCTGTCAGATCACTGCAGTAGCCTCCTGACGGGTGTCCTGGCTTTCGTCCTCGCCCCCCAACCCCCACTTTCCTCTAGCTGTAGTCTGCTTTCAACATATCAGCCAGAGGGATCCTGCAGAACAGGAGTCAGCTGCGGGTTGCTCCTTTGCTCAAAGCCCTTCAATAGCTCCCATCTCACTTGGAGTACAAATAGCCTACAAAGCCCTCTTTACCTCGCTGGTGAAATGTATCAGTAGGTATTTTATTCTTTTTTTTTTTTTTGTAATTGTATCCTCTTTGCCTCTCTGAACTTAAATCCTACTACCCTCCCTTTTATCCACTCCATTCCAGCGACACTGGTTGTCCTGGAACACATCAGGCCACCTCTAGCCCCAGGGCCTTTGCACAAGCAATTTCCGTTGCCTGGTTCCAGTCCTAGCTCAGCTACTTCTTCGCTCTGTCCCTCTCTGAGCCTCACATCTTTCTTCTATAATTGAGGTTAATGCTGTACATTCTACCTTCTTCCCTAGGCTAACATGAGGTCCTAGTGAAAAATGGGGGACAAATAGAGCTTCACAAAAGCCTTCTCTCCAGTTTGAGGTTATCACCGCAACAAGGCTTATAAAGGTCCTCACTGGGTCCTTGAGAAAATAGGCCCCCAGACCTTAAGCTGGATCCACATGCCAGAGCCTCCCAGCCTATAATCCTCTGGCCTCACAGATGCTGGAAAAGCGAGTGTTAAATAATAATCACAATGTGCCCGAGGGGAAGCCGGATGTGTTGGGAAAGCTTGACACATCTGGCAGGGCCAGGCCTGAGTCCCTCAGCACATCTGGCTGCTGTATTGACAGGTGGTGTAGTGGGTCACCGAGGAAGGGCCTGGAGGGCCCAGTCCTGGTGCCACCAGGGGGTGGTGGCCGGATGGAGCAGGGGAACATCTCCCAAGCTGCCACGGGCCATTGCCCCGCTGTGGGTACCACCTGCAGGCCATCCACTGTACTTTGGTGGCTGTGTTCTGAGGGGCCAACTTAGGACCCAGAACCTGGGCTGCCAGATCCCCAAATCCCTGCCTTATTTTGTCAGCGCCAGCCACCCCTGCTGGGGCTTGGGGAGCCTGGGAAAACCCCTCCCCTCTCCAGCTGGGGGGTGCATTTTCAGGGTCACCTCATGTAGCACTTCCCCTTCTATGGGATCCAGAAATGTGGTCATCAGCTCCACCTGAGGGAGCCCCCTGTGCTGAGACTGGCCTCCTCCCTCCTCCCACCTGCCCCAAGAAAGCCATGGTCATTAATAAAGGACACAATTAGCTGTCAGCGGAGAACATGTCTGGAATTTTTTACCTGCCCATGAGCTCGGTTAAGGCAACAAACCCCTGGACCCCCCGGGGAAGCAGCTGCCACACACCTTTCAGGGGCCCCCACGCCTGGCCCAGGGCAGGGGGGGCCTGTGACTTTTTCCGTGTGGGTTCTGCAGGCCCGGGCCTGCACAGGGCAGTTTTTTCCAGGCCAGTGGAGAAAGTGACAGAATAGGAGAGATTTCCTGGCAGAAGCTTTTTTTTTTCAACCCAACAGGCAATACAAATTCAATACAATTTTCCCTCCTTCCTGTGCTGACTTCGAGTCTTTTAGAGCTAGAAGGACTTCGGAGAAGAGATTGTTCAGTCTCTCACTTTACACCTCATTTTACAGCTGGGGACACTGCGGGCCAGGGTGGGCAAGTGGCCTTCTTTGTGGCAGAGGGAAATAAATATGCTTCTCTCTGGATCCCTAGCTCACCTAACACAATTAGAATTTGTAGCCAAAGTCTGAAGGAATGTGTCCCAGCCCGACGGTCATTCCATACACACTGCTGAGTTCCGACTCTGCTGGGGCCGGGGGGACAGCGGTGAGCGAGGAGATGTGGTCCCTGCCCTCCTAGAGCTGAGGGTCTAGAGAGACAGAGGGAAAGAAGCAATGGCCAACCACAAACACTGAATACAGTTTGTACGGACTGCCTTTAGAGAGCGGCATCAGGAAAGGCCTTTCTGAAAAGCGGGCGTTTCAAACGCAATTCCGGGAGGGAAGACTGTTCGGCTGAGCGGGAACAATATTTGCCAAAGTGGTATAACCTCAGTGCCTTGGTTCCTCCTCAGTGTGAGGGCGTCATTACCAGGTGCCGGATGCCTGTTTGCTTGGCTCCAGCTGTCTGTGACCCCGGACAGACACTGCTACGCCCAGGAAGGCACTGTCTGCCTGGGCACCTTTGACCTAACAATGCCATGAGGTTGGGGTCAGTCACCCGTATTCTGCAGGTGAGAAACTGAGACTGAGAGCAAGAAAGTGCCTTCCCCGGGCACCCGGACACCAAGCTCAGGAGCCCGGCCCTCCAATACCTGCCTGTCTCTCTTTGCCCTTCTGGGTGCTTCCGAGAAGCACTGCTTCCCTCAGTAACCTGAGGGCTTGAGCCCTGCTAGCCTGTGACTTGAATGCTAATGAAAATCCCACTCATGAGGGCCTGACATCTGGCACCTCAAGAGGTACTAGGAAGCACAAACAGGGAGAAGGGGAGTTTGCCCACCTTCACACTGAGGCTCGGGGCGCCTGCAGTCACTCTTCCTCCTAGGGGTACAGAAACCATTGCCCTCCTTCTGTTGGCTTCTGAGGATCAGGCATAGGCCTCAGCTAACCCAAGCCATAAATCAAATGCACAAGATGTGGCTTTGGCAGCCATCCCAGGGAAAAAGATCTGGGGGTTTGAGTTGACCACAAGCCAAAAGCTGCTGAAAAAGCCAATGTGGTCTTCGACTGTCAGAGTGGAAGTAGAGTGACAGCCCAGCGTCTTCCCTGCTGCTTGGGCAAGGTCAGTTCTGAACTGCGCATGGAAAGGAGGTCCAGTGAGTGAGAGAGGACAGCACATCTCAGGCCTCCAGCTTGTTTTCCATCTGTAACCATCTCTGGGTGGTGCTGCGGGGGCTTGGAGTGGGGTCTCAGGTATAAACTTTCCCGGGCAGCATTTTCGAGGCACACTGCGGAGTTCCGGAGCCCCGCTGGCCCTGGAGCATTCTCTTGTCCAGATCCCTGGGAAGCAGGAGTTCTCTCCTTAATGCAGCTCAGCTTCTGCCTCTACATCCTAGCCCTTCTGGACACTGGGGATTTGAGATTATGTGAGATCATCATGTGTGTGGTCTCCCGAGGGCCTGCCCTGGATTTGTGCACAGACTCACACACACAAAAAAAACAACAACAAGGTTTTTCGAAGTAATATCTTTATGCTCAGCTTTGTCTGTGTTGGGCACAGAGTAGATTAGGACACAGTGCGTGGCCTTGAGGATCACTGCTAGAAGGGTCCTCAAAGAAGGCTTTCCAGAGGGGCCATTTGAACTGGGTATTAAAGGATGAGTAGGAGTCTGTCAGGACCAGCAGAGATGAAGGACATTTCAGGCAGATGAATAGTAATATACAAAGGAGGAGTGAAGGGTATGGCAGGGTAGCTGGAGCACGGGACTGTCGGGGAAAGGGGAGGACACAAGTAAAGAGAGGTGATCTGTGGTTCTGTCCCAATGGGCTTTGTGCGCTCAGTGATGGAGTTGGAGTTTTATTCTGCAACAGCAGGGGAGCCCGTGGTGGTCCTATGCTGGTGCTCAAATGGCCGGCCTGGTGCCCTCAGCCCTTTCTTCCAAGCAGCCTTCCCAGGACTTGGCCTCCTTGCACTGTGTCCTCCTGCTCTGGCCTCTGCTGGCCCACTCCCTAATCTCAACCCTTTGCCTGCTCCTCACTGTGTTTTCCCAGATATTTTCCTCCTCTAGCTCTCGAGCCCTTCCTCCCCTCTTATCACCAGTCCTACCGCCTCCACCATCCAAAATGAACTGAGCTACTAACAACAAAGCCACCATCTATCGTGCACCTATTGTGTGCCGGGCTGAGGGCTTCATGTAAGTTATCGGGGGGCTATGCATCACAGCAGTGGTTAGGAGCACAGCCTCTGGAGTCGGGGGCTCTCTAGCCTTGAGCCCTGGCTCCGCCAATATCTTGGGCAAGTTACTTAATGCTTCTCGGTGCCTCAGTTTCCTCATCTGGAAAATGGGTGTAAAAATGGGTGTAAAGGACTTCTGGTGAAGATTCAGAGTTAATACCGTAGCGTGTGTTAGCCTTTATCAACAATCCTTACAGCAATCATTTAAGGTCGGTACTATTGATATCCCCACGTTTAGAGGAAACAGGTAAGGTTTCGTGAGAATAAGTAACCCAGCCACAGCCAGTGTCACAGCTGGGTGGGGAACAATGGAGACTACTCCTGAGTCCAAAGGAGGGGAGGGTGTGGCATATAAAGTACCCTATGGCCTCACCTCTTCCAAGCTGGTACCTGGGCTGGGCCTAAGGACCCAAAGCTCAGTGGGGAAGATGCTCAAATTAACAGGCAGTTTCCAAACAGTGTGACAAGTGCCAAGGGATGCATGGGGGGAGGAGGTGCTGGGCCTGGGAGCCCAGAGAAGGGGGCCTTCACAGTGCTCTTTCCAGAGCTGATAGCACTTGAGCTGTCTTGAAAGACAAAGGAGGACAAGACAAAAGAATGAAAGGAGGGGTGTGCTGGGCAGAGGGAACAGACTGGGGAAGGTGTGGAGGTTTGAAGGTGCACAGCGTGGCTGAGAACCTGCAGCTGGATCCCTGAGTCTGTGTGCAGGGGTGCAGGACATGAGGCTGGACAGGCAGATGGGTGGGGGTGGACAGCAGTGAGCCTCCTGCCCAGCACTGGACGATATGTCGATGCCTATGGCATGACGGTTGATGAACCCACAGAGAATTGCAATAAGCCTGCCCAGTCCCTGGACTGGAAGATTCTTGGGTCATAAAGTCCCCATGGCAGAGCAGGGAGCTGGGGATCCTAGCCTCCTCTGCAGGGCTCTTTTGAGTCTAACCGATCCTGAACTCTCCCAGGGATGGATAGCTTTTTCGAGAGTTACTTTAAAAACACCTGGATCCCCCAATCTCACCCCACACCTTCTCAGTTTTAAAGAGCCAAAAGTTGAAAACTATGAGCTAACAGCAAGATTTGCAGAACAAGCGATCTTTGGCCAACAGCTGGGACACTTCATGACAAACTGCCCAGACACGGTCATTTTAGAGCGATCACCTTTAAATGGTGCTTCGACCTTCTCCTAAATGTCTCTTTTATTTGAACGGCGTGTTTATGGGGCCTGGGCTGCTGTTCCCAGCTAGTGCTTTGGTTTTATAAAAGAGGAGGAAAGTGAGAGAGAGAGAAAGAGAGAGACAGACAGACATCAAAGCAGAGCATGATGACAAACCTCTAATCTCATAAACTCCTCTCTTATCTCAGTCCTTATAAAAACGGGGAGGCCTGGTTGTCGCTAAAAGTGGCTCTGAAAGCTCATAAACTTGACAAGCACTTAGCTCTAGCACCCACAGGGAAGGACTCTAGTCCTGGGGAAAAATGAAGACAGAAAGGGGAGCAGTCTCTGGCGGGGGCTGGAGAGCCAGCTTCCTGCCTACCTTCTCGGACCTCACGGCAGCCCTGTTTGAGAGTCTCCCTCTCTTTGGACAAGAGAGGCCAGAACTAATATTTTCACATCTGTAATCTTCTGATAAATAACAAATCACACTTAGAGCTTACTCTGGGCCTGTTTGAAGTGCTATATGTGGATTAATGACTGTAATCTCAAATTAAACTCTAATTAGCCTCCTTTACAGAGGATACAGAGAGGTAAGTCACTTGCCTGATGTCACCAGATCGGAGTGGCTGAGCGGGGACTTAAGCTGAGACGGAAGCCATGTGCGTTCTGTCATTCACTGCGCTCTCACCACGCAAGGGGTCGGGCTCCGGGTGGGGTAGGGCGTCACTCAGCTCCGTCATCTCCTCTCCTCTCATCACAACATCCTGATGAACTCCTGGCCCTGTTTTACAGCCGATGAAACAGGCTCCGAGCGGCTGAGTGGCCTGGCCGAGAGTATACGGCGTGCGGGTGGCAGAGCTGGTACTCACCTCAGCTGCCCGGCTGCAGGGCCTGGCACCATGCAGCACCCAGCCTCCAGCTCTGGCCATACGGAGAGCCCCCAAGGGGCTGGGATCAGTTAGGGTCCCGAGATCAGAATCTGGCTTTGTGTGCTCTGCCGGACTCGGCCTCCTTTTCTGAACCTGAGGGCCCTGGTGCCCGGCCTGGCTGGGTCTCCTCAGAGAGGCAGTGCGGTGCAGTGGTTAGTGCCTGGCTTACTCCAGCTTCACCCCTTCCTAGCTGGGTGACCTTGCGTAAGTCACATAAACTCTCTGTGCCTTCGTTTTGTCATCTGCGGGATGGGGATAACAGTGCTGTCTCCCTCCGGAGGTCGAGAAGAGGTCGATACGCACGCAGCGCACGCAGCACACAGAGCTCTGCCACGGGTGCAGCAACACACGTTACCTGTCATCACCGTGTCTCCTCTCCTTGGGGTCTGCTCTGCACCCTGGACCCTGCTGCCCCTCCGGACAGCCTCCTGACCAGCTTGAAAGCCCTTCACATTACAGACGGCTGCCTGGGCCACCACCACCTTATAGAGAAAGCAGCACATTGGGTTCAAATCCCAGCGCCCCCCTTCCTGGCCGAGGCCTTTAGGCCCATGGACACCCCTCTTTGCGTCAGTTCTCTTGTCTGTCAAACAAGGGTGATGACGCCTGTTATAATAACACGGCAGTAAGAGTGGGGACTCAGGCTCCGACAGGCTGGGTCTCTGCTTCTTGCTGTCTGCATGACCTTGGGGCATTTGCCCGAACCCCTGGGGCCTCAGTTTCCTCAGCTGTAAAATGGGGACACTCCCTTGTAGGGTTTTACACTGTGAGGACAAAATGAAGTTATAGCTCAACAATGCCATGTCCTGCCCTGCAGGGACTCATTACGTGGCTGTTAGGATTGCCCATTTCTCCTGGTAGAGACCGTTCATTCAACAGACATGCGGCCCTACTATGTGCCAGGCACTGTTCTAGCTGCTGGGGACATAGCCGCAAATAAGACAAGCTGGTTCACTATTTGTGGAGTTTTTAATCCAGTGAGGAAGCTGAACAACAAAGAAATATCAAATCAATACAAAGTGATGTGCTAGACCAGGGAGCTAAGGATGGTGTGTGTGGGGGGTGGGGTGGGGAGGGGGGAACCACTCCAACTGGGGTGGATAGGGAGGGCTTCTTTGAGGAGGTGACATGTGAGCTGAGACTTGAAGGACAAGGAGCTAACCGTGGGGAACATGGGCAAGGGGACTCCAGGTAGAGGGGACCGCTTATGCAAAGGCCCTTCCTCAGGAGGGAATAAAGAGGCCCAGGGTGTTGGAGGAGCAAAAAGAGGCCCGAGTGACCGGAAAGGAGTGAACAGGGGCAGGAGAGTGGGAGACAGGGCAGAGCAGGAGGACGGAGCCGGAGCCAGGCCTCGAGGGCACAGAGAGGAGATGACCATCCACCAGGTCAGTGGAAACCACTGCGAAGTGTCCAGCAGGACTTTGAAGCGACATGTGGTTTGAATGGGTCCCTCTGTCCACTGAGCGGGGCACGGACTAGTGGGGGGCTGCACCGTGGTCCAGGCAGAGATGACAGTGGACAGAGTGGTGACAGTGAGGGTGGAGAGAGGTGGGTGGATTTAATGAGGACCCATGAGCCGCTTCTTCTGCCCACAGTAACATCCCACTTGAACGTGAAGGGTGAGAGGTGAGATGCCATGTTCTGCTTCTGGGAAGGAATAAAAGTGTTTCCTTCGGAGTCGTTCACAGTTTCAGCAATGCCTTCTCCCCAAGGACCCTCAATCATTGAGCTGGCTGCCCATTGAGAGCCGGTAATTAGGCTTCTGGGACAGGTGCCCGAGGGGCTGGCAGAGCCTCCCCTCTGGGCCGCGTGGAGCCTGTGGCCACGCTGCTCCTTGGCAGAAAGTTCAAAGGGAAGAAAGCTGCTCCAGGCAGCTCCTGCTCCGTTTTAAGGGTCCTCCTGTTGCTCCTCACCCAATCCAGGCATGTGGCTTCCTAGCAGCCCGAGGCCTCATGGGACGCCTGCTCAAGGTCTCAGCTCTTGCCCAGCTCCTGGCGTCCACCCTCTGCCCCCAGCCATGTCTTGTGCCCTCAGAACTAAGCTCGCGCTGGGAGAGGCTGAGGACGAGTCTTTGCTGAGGAATCAAATGTCACACTGTCTATGCCCTGCATGCATTAAAACAGGATCCTTCCCGTGACACCAGGCCTTCATGCCGGGAGTTAATCAAGTGGTGGACATTTCAGGCACTGTGACAGGTGGGGGAGAAGTGACTTTGGGGTTGACTGGGCACAGGATGCCATTCATATTTCTATGGCCTCCTACTGTTCCCACCTTCAAGATGAACCCATCTGCTCCTGACACCATCCTGGGAGCCACAACTTTCCACAACGACCACACTTGTTGCTTCTGTTTCCTGAGCAGTGAGTTTCCTGGCCACGGGTGCCCCCCACAGCAAGGAAGGTGTTATTATTCTTCCCTTCATGCCGATGAGGGAAGTGAGGCTCAGGGAGGGAAGTGACTGCCCAGGGGACAATGGATGTCGGTGGCAGGAGTGGGCCAAGATCCCCACCTCCGGCTTTGGGTTGAAGATGGTCTCCTTGGCACCAGGTCCTCTTGCTCTCCAAGGACCGAAATGACAGCAGGAGCCTCTGGCTAAGATCAGAGGAATAACTGACAAGGCCACTTATGGGTAGTGACAGATAGGAATGGACAGCAAAGTATGTGTCCTAGGAGAGCTAAACTGACCATGACAAACACACAGATGTAACACAGTCATCTTAGATGATTTAGACACTAACCCCTGCCCTTTGTCTACTAAGAACATTATCAGAGCCTGTCACATTGCCGTAAGAGTTGGTGGTATACAGATTCACTCATTCATTTGTTCGTTAATTCATTCATTCCACAGACTCCGATTGAGAACCTGCTACATGGCAGATACCTTGCTGGGGACAGAAAGACATCAGATACCATCCTTGCCCTTGGTAATTGCTCCTCAGTGGTACAGCTCTGTCTCTGTGAGCTTCTCAGGTGGTTAAAAGAGTGGCCTTGGGAGTCAGACCACATCCTGGCTGTAAGACCTTGGGTAACTTACTTCACTGCTCTGTGCCTCAGTTTCCCCATCTGAGAAATGGGAATAATCACAACGCATACCATATCAGGTCGTGGTGGGGGTTAAATGCGTTAACATACGTACAGTGCTTAGAACAGTGTTTGCACAAAGCAAGTGCTTAGGCCTGTTCTAAAGGACCAATAGGATTTCCCCACCAAGGTCTTAGTGTCTAAATGGTTCTTGCTGGGTTTTACTTCTGACAACTGTGTCCTAGGCTGCTTCCTCTTTTAAGCGTCCTGGCAGAGAGTATGCAAAATTCATTTGTCAGGAGCTATCTATCAAGAGTGTCTTTACACTTGTGCTTAAACAGTCATCATTATTCCTTCAATAAATATTTTTCTGAATGCCGGGCACTATTCTAGGGGCTTTAGTCACATCATCTTATTTAATCCTTACAACACCCCTGGGAGGCTGGCACTGTTCCCCCATTTTTCAGAGAATGCAGGCTCAAAGAGGCTGCATAACCACCATCCATCCATCCGTCTGTCTGTCCAGGATTTACTAAGTAGCTATTATGAGCCAGGTGGCACTGTGCCAGGGCCAGGTTCAGGCCGAGCTGGTAACAAAGAGACCCGGTCCCCGCCCTACCAGAGCTTCCCGTCCAGCCAGGGAAGACGGACCTACATTTAACAAGCAGGATGACGAGGGCCACGAAGGAAGAGGATCCGGGGACGACGGGTGAGTTCAACAGGGGTCTGCAGCGCATGTCACTGGGCTCCCGCACAACTAGGAAAGCCTGCCTTGAAACTTTCCCTTCTCCCCCCCAGCCACTCCTCTCAAACCCCATCTTTGCTTTTTGTCAACACTGCAAACCTCCGTTCACCAGGGTTGTCTCTCCCGTGACACCTCTCGTCTTCTCACAGGCTACAGACGTCATTCATCCCCAGAGGAGCCCAGTGCAGCTGGACCCTATAGTGGATCTCATGTTTTCTTCAAAAAATACGTTTTTATTGTTTTCTTAGAGAGAGAGAGGAAGGGAGAGAGAGATAGAAACATCGACATGAGAGAGAAACATCGATTGGCTGCCTCCTGCATGCCCGGCGCTGGGGATGGAGTCCGCAACCCGGGCATGTGCCCTGACCGGGAATCGAACCAGGATCTCTCAGTCCATGTGACCACGCTCAATACACTGAGCCACAGCCGCTGGGCCTGGAGCTCATGTCTGACACCAGTTTGCTGGCTGAGTGCTGACTGCAATGCCCCGCCTCCTTTAGGAAGTCTTCCTTAACTACCACCCGGCCCCCTACCCCTGTCTGTGAATAGTCAGGTTCCTCTCTTCTCAGTTCCTGCAGGAACTTACTATATCTCCAACTAGCCCCCACATCACAACTATTTTCCCTTTGACGTTCTTCCTCACAAGGCCTGAGCTTGTGAGCAGGTCTTATTCATCTCTGAACCTAGACAAAGCTGGACACGTGGGGAGTACTCACTAAGAGCTGGTTTCAGGAGTAAGTGGAGACAGAATGGGTGACAAAACCTGGGTCTGAGTCCCGTCATGGATAATTCGGGCCAGATGATCTTGAACAAGTCTAAGGTCAGGATTTGGGGCTGGTATGCAAATGGCTTCATCTTGCTCTCCAGTTGTGATCAGTGAGTTGGTAGCTGCCTGGACTGTTGTGTTGAGAAGGATCCTGAAGTAGCATTGGGTTTAGAAGGAAGAGTGTTGTGATCCATTAATAACGTCTGCCTTGGATTCAGGAGGAGTGGCACCAGGTGCTCCTCATTTCTGATATCCCAGGAAAGTCATTTTCCTCTGCTTTTCCCATCTGCAAAACGAGGAGACTAGACTCAATTCTATCTGACACTCTAGGGTTCTGAACCCCACATCCTCCTCTAAGATGACCTTTCTTTGGGGACAAGAGCCACATGCCAGCCTAGCCAGGGCCTGGTGCACAGCAGGTGCCCAGTAAATGCTGGTTGAAGGAATCATCTTCTTTGGTCATCGTGGGACTCTGCAGAATAAATAGGGTTTATTATCCCAGTTAATAAGAGAAAAGTAGGGCTAAAGAGAAATGAAGATTCATGCCCAGTCCCTACACCAGTCCCTAGGTCTCCTTGGCCAGTGCTTCTGTCCCTGGTTAGTTGTATGTGCCTATCTGAACATATATTTCCTATTTTTTTTTTTTAATCCGCACCCGAGGACATTTTCCATTTTTTGTTCAGATAGAGTGGGAGGGAGAGAGGGGGAGAGAGAGAGAGAGAGAGAGAGAGAGAGAGAGAGAGAGAGAGAGAGAAACATCAACGTGAAAGGGACACATCGAGTGGCTGCCACCCACACGACCAACCAGGGCTGGGGACAAACTGCAACCAAGGTACGTGCCCTTAGCGGGAACCAAACCCAGGTCTCTCTGGACCATAGGCCGACGCTCTAACCACTGAGCCAAACTGGTCAGGGCTATATTTCCTCTTATGTCAATCAAATAATGGTCCCAATTACCAGCCATTTGCCTTTGACCTCACAATGCATTTATACATTCATGGTTGCACGTGGCTTCACAAAGACTCTGGTGAGACAGGGGTGACACTGGCCCAGTCAGCAGACCCGGACGCTGATGCTCAGAGAGGGCATGTGATTTGCTAGGGCCCCACAGAGCTGGGCCCTCTGCTTCCAAACACCATGCTCCATGCACCTGCCCTTCCTAACGGGCTCCTGTGTCCCCCGGCCCTTCCTCTTCCCTCACAGCCGTCTCTGCTTTTCCAGGAAAGATGAAAGACTGGAGACATAAAGGGGATGTAACAGGAGCCAAGCTCCCCTCTCCCAAGAGGTCGAGCCCCACCTTGGGCCACCTCTTTGAGGGAGGGGTCTCAAAGGGGTCAAAGGACCCGAGCAGTGGGGCGCCAGCTGGACGGCAGGCTTCTCAGGTCTTCCCTGTGACCCCAGCCTGGGCTCAGAGCAGCTGGGTAAACAGGAGCCAGCCCCATCCAAGGGCAGCGGGGGGCATTCCTGCCCCTCTCAGACTGCCTGTCTGTTTCTAAGGATTCTGGGAACGAGGTGGGGAAAGCCAAGGTGAGAAGCTGACCTGAGCAGCCACGCAGAGGACTGGTCTGGAACTGTCCTCAGGACGACAGGAATGACTGGAAACAGATGAGAAATGGCCGGACCTGGTGTGGCACCCACCCAGTCCCTCTTCCCCGCTCCCGACAAGCCTGGTTTCATCCTATTCAGAACACTCTGCAGCTCTGAGTATGTTACCTGGTCTCCTGTGTCTCAACTTTACCACCTATAAATGAGCCTGGGAAAAAGACTTCAGGTCTGAAGAAACCCTTTTTTCTTCCATCAGCACCCTCTTTTCCAGAGACCCTGTCCCTCCACAAGGAGTAGCCTCTAAAAACGTGTGACTGTGGACATGGTCCTAGACAGGTATTTGGGGACCCTCGGGGCCCCTGTGACAGGAGGAAACCCACTTCCCTTCAGGCCTCGGTTGCTTTCTTTGCGACACTCGGGAGTTGGGGAAAATTCATCCCTTCTGGCTGGGACGTCTTTTGAATGACTCTGTGCTTGCCCACCTCTGTGCCTTTGCTTACCCAGTGTCCTCCATCTCCGCATGTTCAAATCCAGCTCAGAGGCCCCTTCCTTGTAATTCTTCCCTCGGTCTTGCCCCAGTCCTCCAGAACTACAAGGCCTCTCTTCCCACCTCCTGCAGCCCCACAGGACTCTGTCTGCATCTTTCCGCCTCTCTTATCAGTGCCCCGATTGTCCACCTCCCGGGACTGTTGGGTCTTAAAGGCAGGACTCTGCCTTGTCCTTCTCGGTCTCCTGAGTGCCTGGCACAGGGCCTAGAGCACAGCAGGTACTCAATGTGGGTTTGTCCCCTGGACAGAAGACATGAGCAAGAGGGCACACACCTCCTTGGCCCTGGGTGCAGGCTGCAAAAGGCCAAGGGGCACTGCAGCTCTGAAATCCACTCATTTTCTTGATACATTACAGAAAAGGGGAGACAGAATGTGAGCCCAGGCAGAGAAGGCTCAGATTTACAACCATCCGGTGGGATCTGAGGCTGCAGGGCACATGAGGGCCCCTGGAAGGTCAAGTTGAATTAACAGCTGGCCACGAGACCTTGGCTGGTTGGTCCCTGACCCAGCAGCAGCCATCATGCATTCCTTCCTGTTTGCAAGGATAAAAACCTCCAACGCTGAATACTCTACGGATCAACATACCACGGAGGCACCTCTCGTAAAACAATAGTGGTCTTCCTCCACGGTGTTTTCAAATAAGAGAAAAATGGGGACAAGTAAGGCCCCTTGTCTGAGTCATCTCTGCACCCCGAGTGCCTGGTGCACAGCAGGGCTCAGCCGAGCCTGGGAATGAGCGCCTGACCCTACCCCAGCGCACGAGCTGAGCTCTCAGCACACCTCCTTCAGACACACATGCTCTCCGGAGTGTGGACGATCAGAAGGCTGCGGGGAAATCAAAAGCAACTACTCAGGAAAGGCCGGGGCCCTGCTGGAGAGACAGCTCTGAGGGGCTGCTGGGCCCCTGGGCTGGTGATTCATGTCTCGCTTGCTCGGGGTGGGAGCGCAGGCCGAGTATGAGCTGAATTCATAAGACCTTCTCTGTTTTATCTCACAGATGTTTCTGGGATGGATGTGTCAAGGAAAAAAAAAAGGCTGAAGTTGAAAAATTCCAACTCAACACATGTCCTCCAGCCCTAGGAGACGTGACAAGGGATTAAAACGCCTTTTCTCCTCATTTGCCCAGCATCTCAGGAGAAAGCTAAATTGCATCCCCGTCAGGGCTATTCTGGGCACCTGCTGGCTACGAAGATGACCTCCTCATTAGTCTGGCTTTCTTTGGAAACAAGCTTGCAAAAATCGTTTTGTGAATGTGTGTGTCATACACCCCTCACTGTGTGTCCAGACCCTGTTCTCACGCAGCATCAAAGCTAACTTCTGAGTGCCTACTGTGTGCCAGGCAGTGAGTGCACCCAGCATCAGCTCACCATCCTCATTACCCAGTGAGGTCCATGCTCTTATTATCCCATTTTCTAGATGATTTGTCCACGCATATGAACACGTGCTCCTACATGTGCACATCTCCTTGTGTGCACAAAATTTGCTCATATGTACACCTCAGTCGTTCTCTATATACACATATGCAAACAGATCTACATGGCTGTGTGTCTTGTACATACATGTGCATATATGTGTGTACATACCCTCATGCTATGTTCTTATTCACAATAGGGACCATTTTCCAAGCGGATTCTGTGCAACATGCTTTATTTATATTACTGTTCTTTGTTATCACTAATCCTGGCAAGGCAAACAGTATTGTCTACGTCATGGTCGACAAACCACGGTCAATGGGCCAAATGCAGCCTACCACCTGTCTTGTAAAATAAAGTTTTATTGGAACACAGTCACACCCATTTGTTTATATATTGTCAATGGATGCTTTTACGCTACAATTTGAGTTGTATATTAATTCTCTGGATCTTTACAGTTTGCTGACTGCTAATCTCCACTTTTCACACGTGGAAACTAAGACTCAGGGTATGTAACTGGCCAAGGTCATGTACCAGGTGCCTTTAGTTAGCTAAGTGACATCTTCATCTGTCTCCCAAACAATCTTAGCATGTTTTGATTCCAATCTTATTCCTCCTATCTTCCATTTTATAGCTATATTTTTGTTCCACCTATTATTTTTTAAATCCCCTAAATTAAAAAGGCACATGCAAAAGAATGAAACCAGATTGCTACCTTGTACCATACATAAAAATTCACTCAAAATGGGCCAAATTTGGTCTGCCACCTGTTTTTATAAGACTGTCTTATACAAAGACTTGAATGTAAGACCTGAAACCATAAAGCTGTTAGAAGAAAACATTAGCAGTAACCTCCTTGACATTGGTCTTGGCAATAATTTTTTGGATTTGACACCAAAAGCAAAAATAAACAAGTGGGATTACATCAAGCTAAAAAGCTTCTGCACAGCAAAGGAAACCATCAACGAAATGAAAGGGAAACTTACTGCTCTGGCCAGTTTGCTCAGCGGTTAGAGCGTTGGCCTGTGATTCAGAGAGTCCCGGGTTCGGTTCCCGCTAAGGGGCACGTACCTCGGTTGCAGTTTGTCCCCGGCCCTGGTTGGGTTGTGTGATGGCAGCCACTCGATGTGTCCCTTTTACGTCGATGTTTCTCTCTCTCATACACTTGATAAGGGGTTAATATCCAAAATATACAAAGAACTCATATAACTCAATAGCAAAAAAACAAACAACTTAATTTTAAAAATGGACAGAAGATATTCTGACGGCCAACAGGTACATAAAAATATGTTCAACATCACTAATCACTAAAGAAATGCAAATCAAAACCACAATGACACATCACCTCACACCTGTTAGAATGACTCTTATCAACAAGACAAGAAATAACTGTTGACGAGAATGTGAAGAAAAGGGAACCCTTGAACACTACTGATAGGAATGTAAATTTGCGCAGCCACTGTGGAAAACAGTACAGTGCCTCAAAAAATTAAACTACCATATAGCCCAGCAATTCTACTTCTGGGTATTTATCCAAAGAAAATGAAAACACCAACTTGAAAAAATATACGTGGCCCTATGTTCAATAAAGAAAATGTGAGATCTATCATCTATCTATCTATCTATCTATCTATCTATCTATCTATCTATCTTCATTCCATTGTGTGTCACACACACACACAATGAAAGATTATGCAATCATAAAAAAAGAATGAAATCTTGCCATTTGTGACAACATGGATGGGCTTCAATGGCATTATGCTAAGTAAAATAAGTCAGACAGAGAAAGACAAATACTGTATGATCTCATCTATATGTGGAATCTAAAAAAAGAGGCAGAAAAGACACACACACACACACACACACCCAACACCCAACAACAGAAAGACCAAGCTCATAGATTCAGAGAACAGATTGGTGGTTGCCAGAGGCAGGGGGTGAGTTGGTAGAAATGGATGAAGGCGGTCAAAAGATACAAGCTTCCAGTTATAAAATAACTAAATCAAGAGGATGTAACATACAGCATGGTGACTAGAGTTACTAATCAGCTCTGCCACTGCAGTTTTGAAAGTTGCTAAGAGAGTAGATCTTAAAAGTTCTCATCACAAGACAAAAACTATTTTTGGTAACTATGTGAGGTGATGGACGTTAACCAGATTTATTGTGGTGATCATTTCACAATGTATACAAATATCAAATCATTATGTTGGACACTTGAAACTACTATAATGTATGTCAAATGTACCTCAATAAAAAAAAAAAGAAGTCACCCGAAGACTTTCCTTTCTTCCAAGCTTTGTCAGTATCATCTCTAGTATTTTTGTGTGTCTGTATGGGTGCGGGGAGATGGGGACATCCATGTCAGCTCAATCTACCAAGTTCCAGAAAGTACACCCTTTTATCTGTGTACATGTGTACTCACCAACCCACATGTGCATAACTATGTACATGCATGACTGTGGACTCATATGTGAGTCTGTGTACACTTTCATGCCACTCTGTGTGGGAGCAGTTGCAGTAAAGAACAAAATATTTATTGTGCCCCCTCCCTCTCGATAGAAAGCATGGGCTGGGCCCTCAGAGTCTTGGGTACAGCTACCTAATAATTGTGACAATATCTGACAAATGTTCTGACAGAGGAGGTTCAGAAGGCTGTGGGAGAATAGAGGAGGAATACTTCATCAGACTGTGTGGTCAAGGAAGACTTCCTGGAGGAAGTGCACTTGCCTTGAACCCTGACAGAGGAACAGTCTGAAGAGGAGTAGCCTGGCTAGGGTGGCCCACTGTAACAATCACCAGGCTTGCATCCCAGCCGGAGGGTTAGAGGCTGTGTGATTCTGAGTAACTCCCTTACCCTCTCTGATAAGAATCCTCACACGCCTTAAAGAAGTACATATTGCTAGACTCCAACAAGAAAATGGTGCGACTGTGCTGCAAGCTGAGAAGGGCTACACAAAGTCCAGATCTGACAGTCATGGTGATGGTAACAGCCACCAGTTCCTGAGTACCTACTGCGTGTCTCGCACAGATGGCTCACCTGCCAGCAACATTAGGAGGTGATGCTGGTTTGCCGTTCCTACCGAGAAGAACCCTAAAGATCAGAGGCGATGTGACTTATCCAAGGTCACACAAGGGTGGGATAGGTATGGGGACAGGCACAGGCTCTGTGTTCTGATGGCTTCTACCTGCTCCTGCTGCTGCCACTGGCCTGGATTCTCCAGTCCCCACTTTCTGTTCTCCATCCCTCTCCCCACTCCCTGCTTAAAGAGCCAGGGGCCTCAAAAGGAAACTGACACCATTGACTGCTCCATTCTGGGCCTGGGGAAGCCCGATTCTTTCCTCCCCAGTCCCCCTCCCTCCTGGGGCTGCCTCTGCAGGTTTATGTGGGGCAGATAATCAGGTTAATGGAATCCTGGCTGCCTCTGGCTAAGGGGGTGGATAGCCCCCCTCTGGAACCCTTCATGGTCAGCCTTCTATCTCCAGCCCAGCCTACTGAGTCTGGGGGAGGGAGGAGTGTCAACATTTCACACCTTCCTGAGGGAGCCCAGGTCAGCATCTCCCTGCGGGGATTTGATTTCAGTATTCATTTTGGACCCTCCCTTTCAAATACCTCAGTCAGCAACTTTTGATGTCTATGCCAGGGTGTAGGGTTTAGGTTCTGGATTCGAAAAGCCCTGGCTTCCTGCCCTGCTCTGTCTGACCTTAGGCGAAACACTCCCTGAGCCTCAGTTTCTTCATCTGTAAAATGGAAATAATAGTGGACTCGCTCATAGAGGTTATGGGTTAAATGAAATGATTCATGCAAAGGGCCTAGCAGTTTGCCTGGCACATGTAGGAACACAATAAATATCTGTTGAATTGATAAATGTGATACTAAGAGGGTGCATAGTGCCCACAGTAGAGGATTCGTGAGAAATGCTGTCACTTTGCGGGCTGGGTCAGCGAGGGGCCGTCATTCCCATTCCGGTTTGGGGTTTGTATCCAGAGCTCACTTTCCCTGACTGTAATCCCTCTCGGGGCCTGAACACCTACTATGTGCAAGACACTCTGCAAGGCACTTTACAGGAATCGCCTCCTTTAACACCTGTTCCCAGCCTCACACCGCTCTTCACCCTCAACGGAACTGCTTCTCTGCCCCCTTGACAAAGTGGAGAGCTGCCCGAGTGGGCCTGCGTGGTCGGCACCTGCTGAACTCATCTGGGAGCTGTCGGCTTTATGGCCTGTCTGGTCAACCCAGGCTCGGACTTGGGGCTTCACACTCCAGAGTCAGCATTGTGCCCCCCTGCCCCCCGCCCCCCGTCTTCCCATTTGCAGGCAGCCATACGATTGGCTGACTGGCCGTTATCTCTCTGATGCCTGCTGTTGTTTTCAGGCCTGTTTGCCCAGCTCTGAAATGGGGTGGTTAGACTAAATGTTTCTCGTTCATTCTAGAACTGGCTCACAAGCTTCTCGGGACCAAGCATCCATTCCCTCCTGGTAGCCCTGGGAAGGAGGTACTGCCATTAGCCCCATGTAACAGGGGGGGAAACTGAGGCTTGGGGAGGTAATGTCACTTGCTCAACTAACTCAGCAATACGAGGCCAATCTGGGGTTTGAGCGCAGGCCTACCTCGCTCTTTTCCTGGTGTGCATGGCCTCCTGCTCCGAGTACGGGACTGCGCAGCACTGGAAGGAATCACGGGGCCTCCTATGAACCCCGTTCAGTGCCTGAGCACCTCCCCCGCCCCACCTCAGAGCACTGTATCTGCTGCCAGCCTCCGCGACAAAGGCTAAGCAGCCAGCACCCCTGAGCCCAGCCCTGGAATTCCCACTAAAGCCCTTTCTATGTGTTTTTGGAGCCCAGCCCAGGGTTGGCCCACCAGCCCTGGGAAGGAATTTGCAGTTTCTCGTTTCTAAAGGAAGGAGAAGCAAATTGGAAGCTCTAGTCCTCCCTTCTCACCAATCAAACTCATGCATTGTCATGAACTTGCACAGCCATTACCATTTACAAACCCAACCTCCTTCGCCTGGCACGCCAACCTACTTCTCCTGCCCCATTTCTATCATCTGGCACCTTTCACGCAGCCCCAGCAGAAGCTCCCTGATGGCTGCCGAACACGTCCCACGCACAGCTGTCTCCAGGCCTTTGCTCCTTCTGCTTCCTTTGCCTGGAATGCCCTCACCACCATCCCTACATACAACAGATTCAATTCCGCCTACTTCTAAGACCCATCCCCTCTTCCAGGAAGGCCTCTGTGATACCCTGGCCATTGCTGCCCCCTCTGACCTCATAGCACTCTCTCTTTATCCCCAAACAGCCGCATTGTGTTATTGAGGGCAGGGGGCTATCTGGATTCATCTCCATCTCCCCAGTGCCCAGATTAGGGCTTGGCACGCAGAATGTGATCTGAAAATGAAGACTGATGGAACCGATGGCTGACTGATGGGGGAAGGGTGTTCAGTGAAAATCAGCGTGGTCATCTGTGCACCAGACAGGCAGGTGAGGGTCAGGGCAGGTGGGGGAAGGCCTTTGGGAATCACACACCCGTGGCTCCTCACACCCTGGCTGGGAATCTGGAATCTGGGCGGGGCCTGCAGACCCCAGGAGGCTGCAGGTTTCCAGCCCACACACTGGAAGCTGATCCAGCAGCCCTCAAGGCACAAGTTAACAAAAGGAGAAACACTGCCCTGTGCTTCTCCCCTCTGGGAACGCGCTGGGGTGGGGAGGGGCTGAGTACAGGCCCAGACAACTGCTCCTACTTTCCTGCCAGGACTCCAGGGCCTGGGGGGCTGGTGTGTGGCTCTTGCCTCTCAGCCCTCCCCACCCCTCCCCTGCCCGTCCTGTGCAGAGGAATGAATGAGTTAGGCGAGGACGCAGGATCTGGCACAATACATATAAGATGTTTTCCAGCTTCCACGTTCTCTAATTCTTGAGCGTGACATAACACCTGCAGATTGGAATACCCCACAGTTCTTGACTACCAAAGCATTCTAGAATTCCAGCCTCTGAGTCCACCAGTGAATATTCTATGTGCATGTGTGTTTACTGTAACAGGGAACTCTGTTCCATGCTGTGACATTCTAAAATTCCTGCTTGGAAAGCTAAAATTTTAATATTCTATTGTTGTCTAATTCTATGATTGTGCCGTTTCATGCCTGTGACATTCTAACGCTCTTGTTTCTTAGTCTTCCGTGTGCTTCTATGATTACATGATTGTAACATTCTATAATTCCGTGATTATAATCTTTCTGGGCCCGTAACATTCTAAAATTCTCGCATGACTGTCATTTGAACACTACCCAATCCTGCGGCTGCAACAGGCAGCGACAGTAATGTCTTCGGTTGTTGACCTCATGACATTCCCCACTGCCAGCCCCTGGCTGATGGCCATTTGAGAGGGACTCACAGTTCCCTCAGAAAGGTCTCCTGCTTTCTTCCAGGGTCTGGACCCTCTGTTTGCCAGAATAAGGAGTGGGTCAACTAAATGTCATTAGTGCAGGTGGAGAAGAGGCCCCAGGAGCTCCCCAGGTGGGGTGGGCGGGCGAGGGGGCTCTGGAGGAGGCCTGGACACCTCGCTGCCTTCCTGCCTCTATCGTTGGGAGGATCTTGGGCAGCCCAGACACGTGGGCCGTGTCTCACCAGGTCCACAGAGAGGCATGCGCACTCCCTCATGAGCCCCACGCCAGAAGCAGCAGAAGCTGCATGCAGTCCCTCAGATCTCTGTGGAGCTGAGACCCTGGTGGTATCTCTGTTCCAGGTGCTGACACGGACCTAAAACAGCCATAACCCCAGGGATCTGGCTCAGCATGGATGGAACTGAGCAGGTGTGGCTGAAACCCACCCAGGGAGCTGGGCCAGGAGAAGCAGCAGACTGGAGTTCTCCTCCTTACCCGTTCCTGCTCAGAAATGTCTGCCTTTTCCTGGGAGTCATCAAGAGAGGCCTCTTCTCCTCATTCTGAGTGTGTCTGTGCGTGTACCTGCACAAGCACACGCACACGCACATGTCCTACAGCAGGTGCCTGTGTCTGCAGCTCTGGTCTATCTCTGAGGGGATCTCTGGTCACATCCCTGGTCCGTAGGTCTCATGCTAAAGCTCCACCTGACAAGGCCAAGGGTCTGGCCACCTTTGGCCGGTTATTGTGCCATGGCCTGAACCCTGGCCCAGCGGCTTCCTGATGTGAGTGAGGGGGATAAGGAGAGTTAGGAAGCCTCCCAGAGGGCCAGCCCCTAAACTGAGAACGAGGCCTCTTTTAACTCCATGCTTGGTCTGCGTGACCATTAGGCCCCAAGATGTGGGGGTGCTAAGGCTCTGACTTGGGACTCTAGCACTTCATCACCACCATCACTGTCATCAGCTCATTTTATTGAGCACTTACTATGTCCCAGGTGCTGTACATAGATTCCTTCGATTAAGTCCTCTCAGAGAACCCCCCCCCCAGGTAAGTGCTGTCATCACTAGTTTTCCAGATGAGAAGACAGACTTCAAGAGATGTAGCCCAAAGTTGCCAGCTGACTGGGGTTGAGGAGCAGTTGAAACCCAGGCATGATGGACAGCAGAGACACCGCCATGACTAGAGGCCAGGCTGGCAGCCACTGGCCCCTCTGCTGAGAATACAGCTCAGGAAGCATGTCCGTCCACCAGCCTGAGGACGGGGGTAAACACTTCCACCGGTTTCCGCAGGCCCCTGCTGTGAGCCAGAGTGGGGGCGGGGGTGGTGGTAGGAGACACTGAGATGCCAGCAATCCAGTTCCTTGTCGTGAACATGGTCGACCCAAATCAAGTGAGAACCTGGGCCCAGGGAGGGCCTCCAAGGGCTCCAAGTTCCGACTGACACATTCACCTGGGGAAACCAGGGAGGGCTCTCTGGAGGTGGCCTAGTCTGAATAGATCGCCAGGGGGCAGGGGATAGATTGCCAGGGCGTAGAAAAGGTGGGGTACTTTCTTCTTTTCATACCAGTTTTGCGTTCACCAGTGTGTGTGTGTGTGTGTGTGTGTGTGTGTGTGCACGCGTGCATATGGTGGAGGGCAGGAGTTCTGAGTTCCACACTAATTTACCGAGAATTTCAGGAAAAACTGGTTTGACTCTGCTGGACTGAAAACAAAGATCAACTGGAGGTCAAAGGCAGGGGGAGGGGATCTGTGGGCCATCCAGAGAGAGAGTCCCCTCAATTCAGAAACCCTCCTGGGTTCAGACCTGTGTCAGGCCGTTGGGGACACCATGAGCAGCCAGGAATGGATTCAGTGTTGGAAGAGCTCACAGTACTGGGGGAGGCAGCATTGCTCAGAGCTGGCCACGGCTCGGGCCCTTGGAAAGGGAACTGTTCCTTGGAGACTCTCTAGACCTCAGATGGCAGGCTGGGGAACCAGAAGGCCTTCCCATTGTGAGCCAGCACTGCGAAATCAGTGTTGCTTTAGAAGTGGTCAAAACAATTTTGTTTTTTTGTTTCGGATCAGCATTAAATCTAAACACAGAAATTTTAAATTCTCTTAGAATTCCTGGGGCCTTGAAAACACATCTAGGACTTTCCCATCATGGGGTTTGCAAACCCAATTGGAAAAAGTGAGATACAGCCTCAGAGCTGTTGCCAGAAAAAAACTCCAAACATATTCATTAAGGCCAAGGCCACGGGAGAGAGAGGTGCATCCCGTCTTTTCTTCATTCTCACTTGACATACATTAGCTTAGGCTTCTGGAAGTCTTCCCGAGCCTGCTCCACCTCTGCAAGACTTCACTGCCTTGAGTAAGACAGAGCCCCATCACAGTCATTCCTGCCTCCTGTCTTCTTACTCAGCCCCTGCCAGCGGCCAATCACCTGATCATGCCTGCTCTGAACCCTGCCATGGCTCCCCAGTGCCCTCAGGTTACGGAGAACCTCGGTCCTCGTGCCCCTGCCCTGTACTCCTAGCTCCCAGGTAAGACAAGGTGAACAAGGGGTCCTGACTCAGCTTCTGGGCTCTCCCCACCCCTCCCTTACTTCTGTCGCCAGCCAGCTTCCCCTCAGGCAATCCGCATTTGTCTGACTCTCTTGGCAGATGCTTCTCTGGCTCCTGCCATGGGGCAGGCATGTAAATTGGTTTTCTACCTGCAGCAGGACCTTGTAACTGAGGCAGCTACATCCTCCTGGGTGGCACCTGCTTTACCTTGCAAAATGCAGAGGCCTCACCTGATGCCCAGGGTGGCTCTCGTGCCCACTTCCCACTTAGACCTCCTGTTCTAGATTTGGGGTTCTCTGAGCCAGCTACACACTCTTTCTCTAACTCCAGTTGCATGAAGGGGCTCGGAGAGCACCCTCCCTTGCCTCTTCCAATTTACGATGGGAGTGGCAGAAGCCACAGAGGTTGAGAGACTTGGGGGCAGTAGCAGAGCTGGAGCCTGGGCATCCTGACTCCGAACCCAGTGCTCTTCTCACCCTGCTATAGGCCCCTCCAAGTCCTCTCTGCTCCCAGCTGAAGCGTGACTGTCACTGTGTTTGCTCTGCCTGCACCATGAGGGAGTTGGGCATGCAGATCAGCCCTGAAAAACTGCATCATTGGTGAGAACAGGGTATTAGCCCCATTTCACAGGGGCTCAGAGAAGTCAAGTGCTTTTTCCTAAGGACACACAGCTAGAAAATGCCGTCAATCCAGGTCTTTATGAACCCAGAGCTCATGTCCAGAAAGTGTGGTCAGTTTACAGGGCCTGCTTGAGACCGAGGCACGGTCATAGGCTGTGCTCCTGATTTATGAATGTTCTAGGAGCAACTGATGACCTGAGAACACTCCTTTGAGAGAGAGGAAAGTGTCCCATCCCAGGGTTTTCTGCCCCCAAGGGCCAGGGAGGAGCCAGGCTCTCTTACCAGCTCTGCCCAACCCTGGGATGCCTGGCAATGCCCCCAGGAATCAGGCTTTGGCCAGCCCACCCTGCCCTGGCCACAGGCTCCCTGGGACAGAATGCTCAGAGGGCTGCCATCCTGGGCTGGAGCTGAAAATTAAATTAAAACCACGACAGGGACAGTTAATTAAAGCAGATTAGCGCGAGACTAATTAGGGACACTGACACTGGAACCATCGCACTCCAAGATGTTAATTAGCTGTTCATTAATGTCAGCTCCCTGTTCAAGAGAGAAATATGAACAGCCCTTCTCTGGGGCTTCATTCCGGAGCTGAGTAAACAGGGGTGGCTGCCCAATGGCAGTCCCAGCCCCCTCCCGCCTCCCCTCCCTCCCTCTGGCCCTCGTATCGGCCCATTCCCTTTGTCTCCTTCCTACCTCAGTTTCTGAGTATTGGCACTGCTGAGAGACCCTGGACTCATGGGAAGGAAGAGCTCAGCTGGGGCCCAACACTCAGAGACTTTGAGAGAAAGGTGGCTTATGTGCTCTGCAAGCCAGCTTTGCACACAGGGAACCCCAAACCTGCATCATCACCCTCTGGCCTGGGTTAGATGGAGGCCATTTTTCTTCCCTCCCTTCCTTCCTTCTGTTGATCTATCAGATGACAGATCTATGGATCCATCATATCCATTCATCCATCTATCCATCCTTTAGTTCCTTCATCCAAATATTCTATACCCCCCATATGCACAAAGGCGCACACACATTTTGTGTATAATTTCTATCTGTCCATCCATTAGTTAATCTGTTCTTCAGTCTACCCATCCACCTGTCCATTAGTTCATCATCCAAGCATCTCATAATCCCCTATCCGCACACATACAAATTTGGTGTACAATTTCCATCCACCCATCTACCCATGCACCCATCCTTCTTCCATCCATCCATCCATCCATCCATCCATCCATCCACCCATCCACAAATTCATCTATGATCCATCTAGTCATACGTTCATTCTTTTTATCCATCTACTGAATCTTCTATCAAAAACCTACCCACTTACCCAGCCCCTCCCAAATATCTTTCCTTCCCTTTGCTGATTCATTCAGCTAGTCATTCACCCATTCATTTATCCATCTATTCACTCTATGAACCCATCCATCAACCAGTCTTCCTATCCACTAATTCATCTGCTTATCCAATGAACCTACCAACACATATACTGAATTTTCACATACAGCAGCCGCTCACCCATTCACTCACTCACCACCATTCATTCATCTAAACACTGATTCTTCCTTCCACTTGCCTACCACACCACCTGTCCATTCATTCCTCTCATAAACATCTGAATATGCACTATGTGTCAGGCGCTACGCTAGGTGCTAGAGTAGAGGAGGAATACAGGAATGAGGAAAGGCTTAGACAGTGGGATCCCTACTCTCACCTCCACTTTACAGATGAGAAAACCAAGACCAAACGAGGTTACTTGCCTAAGGTCATTCATCAAATTATTCATCTAACATTCATTCAATGAACATTTATTTTATTGCCTGCCTATCACTTTCACTCGAGGACACAGTGACAGACACAGTTTCTAACTAAGAGCATCACAGTCCACGGAAGTGATTCTCAGGAGGACCTGATGAGAGTTATTACTGCTGCTCCCCACCAATGCACGTATACACACACAGAAAACATTTTGTGGATATTTTTAGTGAGTTTACAAACCTCCTTACAGCCCATCTACACTCCTTAAATCAAGGTCCACGGTGTTAGCTGGGGAGACATACAAGTAAATAGAGCGCCAAACCCAGTGTTTACACCTGTAATGCAGAGGGAGGAAGGGTCAGTGAAGGCTTCCTGGAGGAGGTGATACCCAAGTTGAGTTGTGAAGGATGGGCCAGATGAGCCGAATAGAAGCGGTTAGCTAACCTCTGTTTGCATGTTCTGTTGTGTGCACAAAGCTTAGAGGAACGAGGCAGCTGGAGGTGCTTTCTGGGAACTGTGTGTGCGCGCGCGCGTGTGTGTGTGTGTGTGTGTGTGTGTGGGGGGGGGGGGTGATCTGTCTGGCTTGGGTGTGACTGGATCCTACTTTGTGCAGAGTTAAGACTTGGGTCCAGGTCCCCTGCCCAGTTCTTCCTAGAAAACAATGAGGACCTGCTTCTGGCCCCACTTTTGCCCTTGCTCTGGGCTTGGCTGGGTGCATGGGCCTCATGGGCTTTCAGCTTGGGACTGGGCCTTGACGACCGCCGGAATGTCCCCTGGAGGCCTCCAGGTGTGCTGTCCTCTGCCAGGCAGGGGAGCTCCCTTCCGGGCATGAACCCAGCCACATGGCTCTGTGGGATGAGTTCTCACCCATCCCAGCCTCATGTAAGGGTGGGAGCTGGGAAGGAGCGGAGGCCTTGTGGGTGCTGGACCAGGAGCTGTGCTGGGGCCAGCAGGCCAGAGTAGGCATGCAGGCACTCTGGGAGTTGGTCTAGGCTCTGGCCCAGAGGCTGGTCATGCCGGCCCAGTACTGGTCCCCATGGGCAACACAGCCTTCCCTTCGCTCTCCCCCCTTCAGCCTTGCTCTGTGACGGCAGGCACCTGGCTCCAGATCAGTATCCCATCAGGTCAAGGTTATTACACTGGTCGGTGTTATTGGAGGCAACTAGACATTTCCAGAGGAGCTCAAACTTAGGAGACAGAAAGACCTGGGTTCAGATCATACTTCTGCCATTTAGGGGTGACATGACCTCAAGTGAGTCACCTTACTGTGAAACAAGGATGATGATGATAATATTGCCACTTCTGCTTTCTTTTCCTGCCTTTATTTTTAAACTTCTTTTTAGCATGGCTCGGGAGGCCTTTCCCATCCCTTTACTTTTGACCGTTCATCATTTTGCTTTAGATGTGTCTTTTTTAAAGAGCAGGAAGGTAGATTTATTTTATTTTTTAACCCTATCTAAGAGTCAACACTTATTAATAAGGAGGTATAACCTATTCATACATATTGCAATACTGCAGTTAGTGCTTAGTAAATGTCTTAACAAAGATTCTTTCCTCCCAGCATCATACAAGGACCTTATCCACGACCCTTTCCACAAGGGCCCTCTCCTCCCACAAGTACTACCTCTGAGCCTCATCTGCGGAGGAATAAACAGCTCTATTGGCACTAGGGTTACATTTGCTAAGCACAAGCTCTCTTTAGCTTCTGAGTATCTCATAAATAGACGGTCAGAGCAAGAAAGACCTTCAAGATCCTCAGACCAGAATACCACGGGCCAAGGTCAGACATCTATGGATGTATAGATGTTGGGAACAAAACCAGGTCCTCTGTTACTCAATCCAGGGGCTAAAAGAAGCCCCAAAGTGCCACTCACCTAAGTCCCAAGAAAGGGAGAGGGGGAAAGGAGAAAGTGAGAGGAACAGTCCAAGAACCAGAAGAAAGGTTCCAGAATGTTGGAGGGACAGAAGGTGTTGTACCATTAGCTCGGGTTTTCTTACTAAGACAGCCTTTTGAATGTGGCTCTGCCCCAATTTTTTGTTCAATCCTGGGTAAGTTACTTCCCTTCTCTGGGCCTTAGGCTCCCCTTCTGGGATACTAGGAAGCTGGGTTTGCTGACTTACCAAACTACACTCTAAAATTCAGTCTATACCTCTAGAGGAGCAGTTTAGAGTGATGCTAATGAAAGTCACAGATGATTGCCCCAATATCTAGCCTCTTCTCATTCCTTAATTAATAATAGCCTGGTTTTTCGCTGGGCATATGGCCTCCTGGAATCAAGTCTACATTTCCAGCCTGTCTTGAAGATAGATAGCATCATGTGATTTAGTTCTAGCCAATGAGATGTTAGCAAAAATAGTAGGTGTAATTTCTGGGAAGTGTGCTTAAAAGAAATAAGCATATCTGTCTTTATCCTTTCCTTTTCCTTGCTGGCTGAAATGTGGATGTGATGGCTGGAGCTCTAGCAGCCTACTTAGATTATGAGACCCGGAAAGAAGGAGCGTGGGACCTTCATGATCATGAAGCGGCCATATCAGCCTTGAACTCCTTACCTCTGGACTTCATGTAGTTGAGGGAGGAATAAACTCCTATCTTGTTTAAGTCACTATTATTTGGTTTTCTGGTACTCACAGCCCAAATGGAAACAGTTGCTTAAAAACGCATGCTATGAATTCAAACATACCTAGTTTGAATCCGAGGTCTACCACTAACAATCTGAGTGATCTTAACCTCTCAGTCTGTTTCCCTATCTGTGGAATGGTTATAATGATGCTGACTACCCAGCACAGTTCTAAGTAGGAAACGAAATATAGATGAAAAACCATGGGCATAGTCTCTGTTTCATAATTAAGGGCGGACTCAGTAAATAATAGCTGCTATTGTTGCCATTATTATTATCACCAGCTAATCTCCTCCCTGAAAGCTGTAGCTCCTGTCGCCCCCTGGCTTTCAGGGGCATCATCACCACTCTCTCTGTGATACTTTGAGGTACTTGTAAGAATGGAAAGGCCGAGATTTGATGCCAGAAAGAGCTGGGTGCAGTCTCAACTTGACCATCATGAGCTGTGTATTTTAGCCGAGCCTTGCCACCTTCCCGAACCTGCCTCACGGTTTCTCATCTTTTCCTGGGGACAGTGATACAGATCACCTTAGGACGGTTGTGAGGTTTCAACCTGGTAACCTCAAGAAGGGCCGGGGTGGGGTTCTTGACAGAGAAATGGGAGCGGTGGCTGTGGCTTCAGGAAGCGTCCACTGAATGGAGGATACACGAGTGGTGTGGGCACGACCACTCCTGGTCTCTGCTCCCGGAGAGTAAAGTCATGCTATCGCTCATCTTTTGGCCTAACCATCCCTGAGGGGGTAGTTAGGATGCAAGGAGGAAAACCAAAACTCCATTGAAGAAAAAAACCCCAATCAATTTGCAGCAATCCAAATAAAAGCCATTAGATGTAGCTTCCCCACTGGAGACACCCAGGGGCCTCCTCCCCACCAGGATCCCAGGAAATTGATTGGCAATTACTGACACTAATGGGGGCCAGAGAGGCCTGGGGATTTACCCATCACTCTCTGGGGACGGTGATGACACATCAAGATCTGTCAGGCTGAGTTCGTCCTGGGGCAGTCGAGACCCCAGATCTGGCCTGAGACTGGCAGCCAGCTGGGGTCGAGCCCCCTTGGAGCCCTCACCCCTTTACTTATTTATAGCTTTGTTTGACTCTTGGTGAGTTAATGGCCCTACTGGGGCTGTGCAGATGGCGGGTCCCATGATGGGAGGATGGGTAGGGGGACCGGGGAGGCTTCCAGGCCTGCCCTTCGACCTGCATCTGGAGATGCGAGAAGGAGTCCTCACAGGAAGTCTGCGGGCAGAAAGGGAGAAACAGTGTTGCCAGAGAGGCTCGCACAGAGGTTGTGAGAAGGAGACGGAGCTTTGAGACAGAAAGAAAAGGCACAAAGACCAGCAGAGAGCGGGGCATCCACTGGGAGACAGAGCCGTGGGACGGGGGAGCTGGCAGGGCCCTGAGCAGTCACCCAGTGCGGCTTCGCCTCTTCGTGGATCCTCGGCAGCTACGGCACCGAGCGGGGAGGGCACTGGCTGCAGTCTCGCCGCGTGGCCCTGGCGCAGCTGGGACTAGAACCCGACTAACTGTCCCGTGAGCTGGGAAGTGAGGTCTACTCTGGGACAGAGGGCTTGGGCGGGGTGGGGGGACGTGCATTCACTTATTGGGGCCATCTCCGAGTCTGGGGATGGGGACCTCGTTTTAGTGGGCAGGGAGACATGCGCGTAGACAATGGCAATTCAGAGGGCCAGCTGCTGTGAGGGGGTGTGGGCGCTCAGGATGGCCACTACCCCAGTTTTGGGGAGTAGGGAGTTACGGAAGGAGTCCTGGAGGATAAGTGGGTGTTAGACAGATGGTGAGGGAGAGGGCAAAAAGAAGGGAATTCGAGGCCAAGAGAACAGTACGGGCAAAGGCTTAGAGGAAGGACCCACGGCATCCAAGCTGCCCAGTGAGTCTGGAGGCAGAGAGGTGGGAAGAGGTGTCTGGGGCCGGATGTCAGGCTGCCTTGTTGAATGGGAACGAGCTGGAGGTTACCCTGTGTGCCATCGGGATGTGTCTGAGGAAGACACATAACATGACCAGATTTCCATTTTAAAAAGGTGGTTCTGGAACTGTCAGAGGAGAATGCACTGGTGGCGAAGGGAGGAGTTGGGGAGCAGTTAGGAGGCTGCTGTACAAATCCAGAAAACAGACGACAAGGCCTGGGCCAGGGCAGGGAGGAAGTGGGGCCTGAAGGGGAGGCGACTACTCAGATCTTTAGGAAGGAAAATGGGCAGAATTTGGCGTCTGACTGTTAGACAAATGCAAAGGTGAGGGAGGGCTGGAGGATGATGTGGGGGTGGGACTGAGGGACGAGATAATGGGGGGGCTGACCCTGAATGTAGACAGATGACCTGGTTCAGGGAGAGGTGAAAGGGAAGTGATAGACTGAGGCTCAGAGAGGTTAAGTGTCTTATCCAAGGTCATGCAGCCAGGATGGGCCCAGCTAAGTTGAACACCAAAGCCCACATTTCCTACCATTTAAGCTGCCCTTTAGGGAAAAACCAAAGGGCCGAGCCCTTGCCACTCAGCTGCTCTCCATCTTGTGCCCTGGCCATCTGCCCTACCTCTGGCCGAACCTCGGGAGCTTGAGGCAGGGTTTCTCCTGCTTCGCCTGTGAGGTGTGGGGGCGGTAAAACCTCAGGCCAGCCCGGCCATGGCTATGGGTATACCGTGGCTTTGGCAGATGCACAGTGAGACCGAGACCCTTCCAGTCCAGGGGTTAGGCCCCCGAGGATTCATGCTAGCCAGGAGGAGGGGGAGCGATGGTGGGGGCCAGGCCCACCTTTAACCTGCCCATTCTGAGCTCTAGCAGAATGAGGATGAGCAGGGGCACCTGCTAGGGAGGTGCCTCCCCCCTCTTGTCAAGGAGCATCTGGCCAAAACACATTCTAAGCCCTGAAAATGCAGCTCAGAGGCCAAAGCACAGAGAAGGCTGGAGACGAAGCCCTGAGTGGGCATTCTGAGCAGGAAGGAGCCCATGGGTGTGTGGGAGTAGGTGGCCACAGAGTCTCCTGTGCAACTAAAAAAGCAGCAGAATATTCTAGCAACAGCACGAGCTTTGAGCCAGGCAGGTGAAGGTTCCAATCCTAGCTGAGATACTTACTTGCTGTGTGACCCTGGGTGAGTCACTAAACCTCTCTGTGCCACATTTCATCTGCAAGATGGGGATGTGACAGCACCTGCCTAAAGGGTAGTTGTGAGGACCCAATGAGTTAACATACATTAAGAACAAATGAACAAACTCAGAGCAGTGCGTGGCCCGATAACACTGCTGGTACAATGATGGTGATGATGCCACAGGTGGCCACATCAATCCACATCGTTCCAGCCTGGCCTGGTCTGACCCTGCGGAGGGAGCAGGCTCGGCTGTATTTATTCTTGGCCCATTCTCACCCTTGGGGGCTGGCTGTGGCATCGAGCGAAGCTGCCCGTCCTCCACCGTATTGATCTTCCAGTCTCCCGGGAAGGCGTGATGCATTTAGCGCATCAGTCAGCTGCTGGCGGATCGCCCCAGCCGGGAGCCTGCCTGCCGCCTGCAGCCTGCAGCCTGCAAGTGGGTCAGGGAGTTGCAGAAAAGTAGAACTTCTCACAGGCCCCAGGATGAGCTGGGGCTCCATCAATGATAAGCGGAAGCCCTCATCCATGCCCTTGGGGAAGCCTTGGACTGGGGTCCTGGTTTGGCATCAATTGCCCAGTATGACCTTGGCAAATCACCCAGCCCCCATCAGCCTCATCAATTTGGAGGTGATACACCTTGTTCCTATCCATCACTTCATTTGACCCTTACCACAGCCCCGGAGCTGGGCAGAACATGACATCATTCTTACTTTAGAGGGGGACACAGGCGAAGGAGGGCTTAGCCACAAGCCTGCTCAAGGTCGCACTGCAGGCAAGAGGCCTAGCCAAGCCTTGGGTCTGGCTGAATCTACACTCAGGCCCATCCCATGTCGGTGCCCTCGGAGTCACTGGTAGCAAGAGTGTTACCCAGGTGTTGACAGACCTGGAGAGTGGACTGTGCTATTCAGTCAGCAACATGAGAGAGGCAGGGGGCTAGAGGCCAAGGGGATAAAGGAAGGCAGTGTGTGTGTGTGTGTGTGTGTGTGTGTGTGCGCATGCGCGCCTGTGTGTGAGTAAGTGTCAGAGTGGGAACAGGCATTCCAGGCGGAGAGAATGGCAAATTTGAGACATAAGGCTCTGGTGGGTGTGGATAGGGTAGTTGGGCCCATGATAAGGTTAGAGGAGGAATTGTAGAGATGGCAGTGAGTTACAGAAAGGGCCACATGCAGGATGGGGACTTGGACCAGAGAGAACCTTTCATGGGAGTAGGGACAGGTATCGGCCCCCTAGTCAACCATGGCCTTCAGCCCAGCCTACGGCTCTCCCATGACAAGACACGGCAGGGCTGGGCCTCGGGGTCAGGGAGGTCTGGTTTGAGGAGGGCCGGCAGGCCAAATATGGCAGGTTGGCTTCTACCCTGGATAGAGACCCCCAAACTCACACCAAGGAGCAGTTGGAAAAGTGATAACCAGCCCTGGATGGGGACGTTGTGTGTTCTCTGACTAACCCCACAAATGCCTGAGATGAGGTGGGAGGGGGACATTCAGGTCTGCAGAAAAGGTGGTGTCGCCCCCACTTTACAGATGGGATCAAAGGGGGCTCAGGGAGATTAAATAACTGGCTTCCAGTCACACAGCCTGCGAGTTTTCAAGCCTGTCCTCTTGCGGCCAGCACCCACACACCTTCTGCTCCTCAGATCAGCAGGTGTCCCGGCTGAGTCCTAGGAGAGAAAGCAGGGCGCTCACCCTGCCCGGAGCTCCATCTCCAGTGCTACCCAAGGCTGTCAGCAGCCTCCGGCCCCAGACCCCCACACCTCCTCAGAAACCTTCGCCCGGGACCTCAAGCCACTCTGGAAACCATGAACAACAGCCTTTGCAAATGCAACAGATTCTGGAACATTTAAATAGTTTTTGGAGCCTCCAAACAGCTTCCAGGACTGACAAATTGCTTCCAAAATGTTCAAATGCCTTTGGAATCTTTGAACAGCCCCTGAGACTTGGACCAAAATCGAAAGCCAAGAAGGGCTGGGGGCCAACGCGGGGCTCAGGCCGACTTCCCAGCCAGCAAGCCCTCCTCCAAGCGTGGGCTGCCTGCCCCGGGGCCATGGCCTGAAGTGGGGCCCAGCCACACCTCGGGTCCGACTGAGCAGCTTCATGGTAACCGGAATGAGCACTGGACTCAGTGTAGGAGGCAACAGACTTCATCTGGCCTCTACCTTGATGGGTGACCTTGAGCAAATCACTTCTCTCTGAGCCTTGGTTTCCCCATTTACAAAATGGGATTTCTGGGCAAGAGTTTTGGGGCGCATGGGTGTGCAGCCAATGTCCGGGATTCAAATCCAGTCCTCCCACTGCCCAGCTTTAGCAGATCCAAATGCAAGGGTGGTGGGCTGGGGAAAGACGCAGCTTCGCTGGGGAGAGCAGGCACATGGGGGGTCGAGAGAGGAGCCCTCAGCCCACAGGGTTCTGCTGCCAATGAAGAGGACCCCACCTTTTCACTTTTCATGGAAGCTGGATTTAATCCTTCACCTCCTTGCCCTCAACAAGTGTCTCAGGAAAGGCCTCTGTGGGTGCCCCACCCAGCGTGGCGCTGGCCTCAGCACCTGGCAGCCTTCATGCGTGGCCACAGAGGGCGGTCGGTTTCAGCCACCCAGAGCCGTCTCCATGGTGACGGGCACGGAGCCGAGCTAGGCTTTTGAAGAACACTCATAAAGGCGCAAACTCACCCCAGATGAGCCAGCGTGCATTTGTGAAGCAAAACATCTCAGGCCAGCCCCGAGCCGTGTAAACCACAGCTGCCAGCGGCCTTGGCCGGCCTGGCGAGGACACGGTTCCTGGGCTGCAGGGCTCGGAGCTTCTGTTTCCTCTCTCTCTCCTTGGGCTCCACCTCAGCCCACCCAGCCCACCTCGGTAGCTTTGGAAAGAGACGCACGTCAGATGGACTTGGCTTCTTGGCTGTGTGACTTCAAGCAAGTTCACCCACCTCTCTGAGCCTCAGTGTCCACATCTGTAAAGTGGGCATGAGGCTACAATGACACATTGCAAGAAGAACTGCCTGACTGAGAACTGCATAGAAAGAATAGCATGCTACAAAGTAAGTACTGGTTCCCCTCCATTTACTCCTCCTTTTCAGCATCACCCTTGCAGAGGTGCATGAAGCCACCTCCTCCTGGCGGAGTCAGGGGCCCCTTCCTCCTGCTCCCACTGTGCCCCGGATGTCTACCTGCATCAGAGCACTCAGCTCATTGAACTGCAAGAGTCTATTTACTTGTTTCCCAGGTGAGCTTGAGTAACTGACACCATGCCCTACTGCGTTCACTAAGCCAAGCTCAAGGTTAGCACTCAATAGGTCCTCGGTAAATAAACAAGAGCAAACAAATAAGCACGTGACTATTTTTTGAACCTCGGATCTAGGGTCTGGGAGTGCCAGCAGGTGAGTTTCAGGGTGGAGGGTGGAGGCAGAATACTGGTAACTGACAGAAGCCCAGCTCGTGCCCCGAGTGCTCGGTGTCGAGGGAGCTCCCAGCTCCCTGACGTGTCCCATTGCAGCTTCTGTGTTACAGAGGAGGAAACCAGCTTCCAGAGAGGCGAAGTCACTCGCTGTGGACACATGGCCGGTGGACAGTGAATGCCAGCACCCATGTACTTCACCCAGGAAAATCTGGGCATGCCCACCTATCTCCTGAGGCCTGTGGCGTCTGCTGCTAACCCTGCCTTCCAGCTGTACCAGCACCACCTCAACTGCCAATGTTAAGGTCAACCTCCTGTGACACGGGCTTCTCATGTCCCCACAAGGAGCCTGAAAAGGCATTAAGCTGTCTCCATCCTCAGCCTCTGTTTGATCTCTGATGCCCATTTTTCTTGACCCCACTCCTAACGTCTCCCTCCCTTCCTTTACACCTTCATGTCAGGGTCCAAATTGCCTGAAATGGTCCACCCAGAATGACCCACTCCATCAGGCAGTATCCCACAAAGACAAAAGACCCAGAGTTTGAATTCTGGCTCTGCCACTTAAGAGCTGTGTGACCTTTGACAAGTGACTGAACCTCTCTGAGCCTAGATTTCCTCACCTAGAACATTGGAGGCTAAGAAGACCTGCCTGACAGGTTGTTGTGAGGAGGAGGCAAGTTGGTGGGTGTGGATATGCTTTGTAAACAGAAAAGTACTAGGTAGGTGGTGGACTTTAATTAAAGATCTATAACAGATACAATATTGAACCATAACTTAAATACATAACATAATATGCCTAATTATAATGCATTACAAAAAATCCATTAAAAAGGTACTAGATGTCAGCTGCTGGCTTGTGGGTAATAGAAGAAAAACTTACAATGCAGATTTAAGCCCCTGTGCCCAGGGAGTGTAGTCTGCAGTCTTCATCCCTTTGTCGGTCCAGTCTGCCTATCTGTGCATCCATCCAATAACACATCCACCTGGCCATTGTACCAACACTCACCAAACTCCTGCTGGGAGCAGGGTGCCGGCAGAGTCTCAGATGGGGTGAGCAGCAACTCTTCACTCCCACCCCTGATGAAGAGGAACCTCAGCAATGCCAGGCTTGGTCCCAGGCCTCCTTTTATCCTCACAACTGTTAGCATGCCCATTTGCCCATTTCACAGATGAGAACATTAAGGCTCAGAGAGGCTCAGGCCAGGATCCAGAGATTTGGAAGCCCCATCCCTCGCCCCTGCGGCTGGCCCTGGAGTCCCCACCTTGCCTTGGCAAAGTCATCTTACTCCCCACAGGCCCACTCCCGACTTCCTTCATTCTGAGAGACCCCCTCCCCCAACCCGATCAGGTGGGTCTGGCACCTCTGAGTACCAAGCCTGCACCCCCACCCCTCTGGTTTCCAAGGGCTCATAATTTCCACCTCAATCCGTTCCTTATTAATTTTCTTACAAAATGTGTTCCATGATTTCACTGACATCACTGCTGCCCACTATGAGTGGAAACGTAGCGGAAAATCCCCAAGTGGGCCGAGGGCCCCCAAGAGGCTCTGGGCACCCCTCCCCGCACCCGGCAGGACTGCAGCTTCGCAATCTTCTCTCCCCAGCCAGGCAGGACATCTGGGGCAAGGCGGCACTGATTGGCGGTCCTAAACTCGCCATGATTTCAGACTCCTCCAACGTCTGCAGAGGTCGGTGCCATGTCTACGTTTTACAACAAATGTCCAGGGTGCAGAGGAGGGAATGACTTGCCCGGCCACACAGCGAAGCAGGGTTGGGGCTGAGGTTTTCGGTCCAGTCTACTGTGCAGGCTCATCCCCCTTGGCCTCCTGTACACGGTTTTGCCTTCTCCTCCCAGTGCCCAGCAGGGTTATTTTTAGCCCCGCATCTCAGGCCACCCACAAGGACAGATCGGCTCAGAGGAAGGCTTACTGAGAGTGAAAGTGAAGGGAAAAGAAGGACCTTCTGGCCTGGACATCCCAAGTGTGGTGGGGCCAACAGGGCTGATGCTGAAGGGCTCTGTGGCCCTGGCCATCAGGGTGTGAGGGGTCACACCCGGATCATAGGAGAAGCAGAGTTCACAAGTGTTAGAGCTGAACGCCCTCGGGGACCTCTTAGGTCAGCAGTGCTCAAAGCACAGCACGGCTGGGCTCTTACTCAGACCAACAGCATGGGGGGCCTGGTGATTTTCACACACACTTGGGGCTGAGCATCATTCATCTATTCAACCCCCCTCACTGTACAGATGAGAAAATGGAGGCTCAGAGACGGCAAAGAACTCACCCAGTCACACAGCAAGTTGGTTGTCGAGACCAGGCCCTATTTCTTCTGACAACCCATTGTAGGCCCCTGTCACCTCGCCAAAGGCAGGGAATAGGGCATTTCAATAAGAGGTCACTCTGAGGCTGCTAGTGGACTGGATGGGATTGGGGAAGGGGACTTGGGGTATAGACATCTCTGCATCCTAGCCCGCATAAGTATATACCCTCTTTGGTGTGTCAGCATGTCTGAAAGTCCCCCATTTGAGCTTTCCCAGCCTTGGGGTGGGATGGCAGGGACTGTGTGACACCTCAGGGGAGATTAGGCGACGAGGAAACAGACGGAGCCTTACTGAGGGTGGGACTAGGAGGCAGAGAGATTGAAAAATAAACTTCCTGCCTTGACAGCTCTGCTGGAGTCGGTTGTCACGGGAGTCCCCAACCCCCTGCTCCCATGTCCACTCACTGGGAAACTCCCACGAGGCAGAGCTTGCGCATTCATTTGCTCAGAGAACGCTGCGAGGCATAGGTTAAGGGTCACTGGAGGCCTCTGGTTTAGTCCCTTCTTTGACTTTTAGGGAGACTGAGGGTCAGAGAGAAGAAGTGACTTGCCCCAGGTCACAGAGTAAGTTAGTAATGGCCCAGTTTGGGGGGTGGGAGAAGACCCGTGGAGCTGAAGCTCCTAGGGGACAGCAAGGGGGAGGTGACTCAATGGCCAAGCGACCAGCTTGTCCCCCTCCCTTCCCTCTTTACTACCACGAGGCCCAGGGAACAGGAGAAAGGGCCAGAGGCTAGGGAATCCATGCTGTGTGATGCTGAGCCTGGTGGCTTCCGGCTGTAGAATGGGATTATAGCATCCAGCTCTTTCTCCATTTCCTGTGCCTCTTCTCTTTGGCTAGTGCTTAGCCAGTCCCTCAAGGCCCTTTCCCATCTGTCCCAACTGTCTGCTCTGTTCTGCTCCTCCTATCCCACCCCAACGATCTCACCGAACACCACACTAAACGCTGGGCCACTTCCCTGGTACATAAAGTACTGTAGTATCCATGTTGAATGTTCTCCCTGGAATGCCCTTTGGACCATCTTCACCCGGCAGACTCCTATTCAGCCTTCAAAGCCCAAAACAAAGTTTGTTTCCTCAGTGAAGTGTTGCCCTATCTTCAGAACTGATTTGAGCTGGCCAGATCTTCTTGGGAGAGATGGACTGCATGGCATACACCTCTAACCCGGCACTTCCCAGGGCAAGGAAGAGGTCGAATACTCTCACTCTTCTCTGCCTGGTGCAGAGTAGGTACACAGCACACACTGGGTCTTCTCTTGCTACTGGCTCATCCTTGGTGCCTAACTCAGTGCTCTACATTCTCAAAGACCAGGAAGGAAATCTGTTCTATGGCAAGAAGCAGAAACTTGGAGTCCCCTGTGTGATCTGGGAAATGTCTCCTAACCATGCTGGGCCTCAGTTTCCTCATCTATAAAATGGGAATAACTATGTCTACCTTGCAGAGAAAAGGTGAGGATTCAATGAAATAACCCAGGTAAGGAGCCTGGCACATAGTAAATGCTAAATAAATAAATACACACAGACACACACAACACACACATATATATGTATATAAAATATACATTATATTATTAATATGTCACATACTAATAAGAATGACTAAAGACCGCAGTTCCCTGGAAACTTGTTCTCAGGCACTGATCCCTTGGAAAAACATCTTAGGAGGGTTTCCGTCTGATCCGTAGACATCTCTGCACCTTAGCCTAAGCTCCACTTAATTGTCTTGCTCTGAGGGTGCCGAGTAAATAGTCCAGGCCAGCTGGTGCCTGGAAACCGCCAATTGCCAGGGAGCAGCTCGTTAATTTTCCCATCTCTGCACACAGACCCGCAGCTTCTGCAACTCATCTTGGGAAATTGAGTGGAGCGGGTCAGACCTGGGCCAGGGGTCGCAGGAAGTGGGGCTGGGAGTGCCAGGGGACTTGAAAGGGCCTGCAGAGGCACCACTGGGAAGCTATCCAGGCTGAAGGAAGTGGGCTTGGAGCTGCCGAAAGGCAGATGGATCCCAGGCCCAGCCTGGCCCTGCCGGCTCTAACTCAGCTTTCAGGTCTCCACTGGTGGGGAGGAAGTCAGGGCCTTAGAGCAAGGCTGGACACACACCGGCCCTTAGGGCGACCAGCTCTGGGGGCCAGGCGGTCCCATCCCAATAGAGGAGAGACAGTGTGGCACCGTGGTTGAGAGCATGACTCCAGAGTGAGGCTTCTTGGGTTTGAACCCTGGCTCTGCAAGTAAGAGATGTGTGTGCCTCAGTTTCCCCTTTTGTAATATGAGAATACCCATGTCATAGGGGTGATGGGGAATTAAATATACCTAGAGGTGTGCCTGGTGTGTGGAAATCACTCAGAAAATGTTAAGTGTTATTATTATCTCTTCCTCCTCATTTGGAAGCATCCTACTTGGAAGTTCTTATCTGCAAGTTGTGAGCCTGGACTTGGCTCTGCAGGGACATACATTTTACCGCACACGCCAGCTCCAAGCAGCCTGTCTGCAGCCCTTACGGACTGGGTGGAAGAGTGTGGTGATGGATTTGTGATGTCTGCCTGGGCCCAGGAAGGGAGAATGGCAGCTGGCAGGCCCATCACATGCTTTTGCTGGGACATTTCATTCACTCAGCAGGTCCTTATTCAGCTCCTGCTTTGAGCCAGGACAGGGCTGGGCCCCGGGATACAAAGGTGAGCAACACCAGACGTGGTTTCCCACTGGCATAAGAAGTCAACTGATCGCAAGTGAAGTCAACTTCGAACTGTGCTGAGAAGGGGAGGTGGGTGCCGTATTGCAGTTAGAGGGTGACCAGTCTCCCCTTCCAGGTCTGTCTGCTGTGTGACCTTAGATGTCACTTAGTGCACCAGGGCCTCTGTCCCCTCATTCACCATGGACGCAGTGACCCCTTTCCTGCCTAAACTGCTCACCTTTTTTTGAATTTGTTTTTCTTTATGCTCCTGGCCTTTGCCTAGAATGCTCCTGTCCACTATGTTCTTTTTTGAGAATAACTATTTATCCCTAAGCACCAGCTCAAATGTGGTTGCCTCGTCCTGCAAACATCACTCCTGCCTCTGTGCTGCCGGAGAATCCTGCAGAGCCTCTGCCATTACAGGGACTGCCTGGTGCATGGGACTGTCCCTTCGACTGGAAGCTCCTGGAGGGCGTGGCTATATCTGTGTCCTCATCAGTACCCAGAGGTGCCAGAGATTGCCTGGCCCACGTCACAGACACAGGGGGTTGGGGTGGGAAGTGAGCTGGAGCAGATGACTTTTGGCCTCTAAGAGGTTAGGCTCTAAGTATGCTTATATCCAACTAGTATGCTCAGGTCAGAGGCCTGACCTTGCATGCTGGTTCTGCTACTTCCTAGTTGTACTTGGCCAAGGTGCTGAGCCATTCTGAGCCTTGGCATCTGTCTATAAAATGGGACATCTCAGAACTACGCTGCACAGAGCCAGAGTCCTAGTGTACAGCAAGTGGTCAATGAAAGCCATTTCTCCCCTTTCCTTCCTTCTTAAGGTGGCACTCAGGGCCAGCATCTGTGCCCTGCTCTGCCCAGACAAGGTAGAAGATTCTTGAAGAAAACACATGGGCAGCTTGAATTCCAGGAAGAAGGCCAAGACTGAGGAGAAGAAAGGAAGGTGGTGAGTCTCTCCAAGCTGCCCCAGCTGGACGTGACGCCCACAGGCTGTTCAGTGAAGAGGGGGACTCATGGCTCATGTGTGTCAGGCCACCCAGGGTCCCTACCTCCTGCTGCTCCCCTGCCTCACTGGGAAGTGCTCCATCCTTGCACTGAGCAGAGGCGCCCGCCTCTTGGTGCTGCAGCCCGAGTGCTGATAATAAAGGCACCTCTGTGCGTCTCTGGGGAAGCGGGGCTGGGGGCGGCAGAGAGGGGGGGCCCACAAAGCTCCCGCAGCTGTGTGTTTGCAAACAGGGGAGCTGAGCTGTGCAGAGGGGCTGAAAGCACTAATTGTCTTTAATTAAAGGAGGTTGGAGGCAGCGCAGGCTCTGACAAAAGAGATTTCCAGCCTGTTAGCAGCTTCAGCCGGCGCTGGGGCTGGGCCGCCCAGGCACGGCCCTGGCTTTGTCCTCGTGGGGCCTGGCCCTGTGGAGGGCACGGCCAACACCTGCCTGGCGGGGGTGGGGATGGGGCCAAGCGCAAGCAGGAGGACTGTGCTGAGAAAGCTGGACTCCTGGAGCCTGGGAAGAGGTCCTGGTGAAGCCCCACTCCCACTCATTCATTGATACACCAGCAAGCACCACTGAGCACTCGCTCTGTGCGGGGCCAGAACCAGGGAGCAGAGATGTCAGAGTCCTTGAGTTTCAAGGACTTCTCATTCTAAGAGGCTGCATGGTACAGTGACTGAGCACAGACTAGCACCAGCTGGCCTGGGTTTGAACCCTGGTTCCTCCTCTTATTAGTATGGCCTTGAGCAAGTTTCTTCACCTCTCTGTGCCTCACTTTTCCCGCCTATAAAAGGGGTTGATAAAAGTGGCACATACTTTGTAGGTCGCATGAGGATTACTGAGCTGTCATAAAATGTATGCCTAGTACACTTTACAAACATCCTCGGTCGTTATTATTCATTCCTTCTTTTACCCAACTCTGCACCTGGTTGGAGTCCCAGAGGAGCTCGGGGGATGGGAAGAACCCTAGTCCGCTGGCTGGGTTCCAGTGCCAGCTCTGCCATTCACTTCCGGGTGGCCCTCCAGCCTCAGTTTCCCGACCTGTACAATTAGGGCGGGGTGGGGTGGTGCGAAGTGGGGCTCTGCAGGCGTGGACCTCGGAGTGCTCCCTCCAGTACCCTGGGGACGGAGACTCCTCTGAAGAGCTGCCTCGTGGGCGCCTGCTCCTGCTGCCTGGAGATGGGCTCAGCCTCCCACCCAGCAGCTTCCTCAGCTCACTCCCTGCTTCTGTCTCTCACCAGGCTCACCCTCTCGATCCTCAGCCGCATCTGCAGGCCCCTAGCAGAAACATGTGCACTGACCATCTCTCTCTCTCACCTCCTGGTTCTCACTCTCACCCCCACCCCACCCTCACCCAACAAGCTCAGTCTCCGTCCCCCTCCCACGCTCGAAGGCTTGCTGACCCCTGGGTCCGGGGTGGGTGGGAGGGAGGCTGCCGCTCACAGCTGGCTGAGTTGGGTGGTCGCAGGGGGTGGAGGAGGGGGCGGAGGGCGAAAGCATCCCGGGGCCAGACTTCTCAGGCAGTGGGAAGGGAGGTCAGCTCCTGAAAGAAAGGGCCCAAGTCGGGCCACGAGGGGAGAGGCAGGCCTGGAATTTCCACTGCGGGGAGCATTGCCGGAGGTTGGGAGATGTTTCCCCGACGCCCACTCTGGACTGCAGCCCTTCACTGAATCTATTCAAAGGCCCTGATGAGGAAACTGAGGCTCAGAGAGGATGGATGTGGCTCAAGGACACAGAGATAGGGTCATGCTAGACCAGGGCACCACTCTGGCCTTCAGAACCCATATTCTAAAGTCCCTTCAGAACTAGCAGGCCGGCCCCCAGTGACCAGCATAAGACAGAGGTGACATGGACTCTGTGGGAGGGGGTGGTGGCTCATTCTATACCTGCAGGAGGCACCTACCAGGAGTGCTTGAGACCCCCCTACACGGACAAACAAACTAAACTGACCAGGCCTTAGGCCAAATGCCCATGGGTGGGTCCCACTGAGGCCCAGCCCCAGCATCCTTGGAGGACTGAGGCCCTCCAAAGCCCCCTAGACTGACCTCTCCCCATGACTCCTGACCCCAGCCCCTTAGTCTGCCCTCACACACTGACCTCAGGGGCAAATGGGCTCGGATCATGGCCCTACCAGCTCTCCAGAGCCCAAGGTGGTGAATTCTCCTATTGATCTACGTTCCACTGGGCTGCGGGTCCTCTGAGGGCACAGCCATATCTCCTGTCTTCCGCAGCCACCCTGAGCACCTGCTGTGTCAGGCAGAACACTGGGTGCTCTGCCTGCTTTAGCTCACCTGAGCCTCACTCAGCCCTTCCGGGCCAACCCTGCTGTCCCCATTTCACAGATGAGAAGATGAGACTCAGAGGTGAAGGCACCTGCTGCGGGCATGGAGGGAATCTGAACCAGGGCTGTGTGAATCCAGAGCCCGTGCTGGCCTCGACCCAGCCTTATCCGGGCTGGGCACAGAGACGGGGTAAATGTGTGTACTGCAAATTAACCAGCCACCAAGGAGAGCGTCTCAGCCTGGCCAGCGACCCCTCTGGTGAGGCAGCCGCCTCAGTGTGAGGGGGCGTGGGGCTGCTTTCGGACTCCAGTTTGACCCCTGGGTGTCTGGGTCGAGGGGCCCACAGCTCACCCAGGGCCTCTCAGGTGTCCAGACACCAACCAGTAGCCCCTTAGGGCCAGGGAAGGTGGTGGGGAAGGGCGAGGGGAAGGGTTGGGGGAGAGAACAGAGAGGACTGAGACTCAGGGGCAGCCGGCGCAGCACAGGGGGCGGTGGACAGGGGATGAGACGGAAGCCGGTTAAGGTAGAGACACCAAGAGACGTGAAGACAAAGAGAACATAGAAGGAGGAGGGGAGGGAGAGACAAAAGGAGGGAGGAGGGCAGAAGAAGGCGGGGAGCGAGGGGGAGTCAAGTTCGAGGGAACAGCGGGCAGGAAGGGGTGCACACGGTGGGCAGAGGGGCAGGGCCAGGCCTCTACCTGTAAGGGGCCCCAACCTGGAGCAGGGGGAGCTGGGGCAGGGAGCTGGAGAGGTGGGAGGGTGGGTGGGGGTGCTGAGGGGTCCCCAGAGAGGGCTGTCATGTGAGCTCTGTCCTGGCCTGAGGCACCAGCTGTGAGGGAGGGTGTGAGTGTGGGGGTCTGTGTGTGTGTTTTCAGGCCCAGGAAGGTGTGGGAAGCAAACTGGGGTGTCTTTTCTTACTCTCTGAGGTTCACACACCCTTCCCGCTTATATGTCCAAAAACTGAGTTGAAAGATTAATTCATATTTAACATGGCCATCACAGCAGGATGGGGGTTGGTGCAGATTTCTTCTTTTTATTATTATTATTTTAAAAGGTAAGGAAGAATAGGTCAGCTGCTTGGTTTTCTCCATCCATCCATCCACCCACCCACCACTCACCCCTTGAGCACCTACTATGTGCCAGGTACCATGCTGGGACAGGTGTACCAAAAACACAGACACAATGAACTCATACTGGGCACTGGCTGTGGCAGCCCAGAGAGGTGGCAAAGGTCTATGGGGTCCTGAGTCTAAATGCTGGTTCCATAAATGAACAGGCTCGGTGAGGCTGGCGAGCCCCTTCGTCTCTCTGAACCATGTTCTCGCTTGTAAACTGGGGTGGCAGTTCCTGCTCCCCAGGCTTGGTGTGGGCTTTGAGGAGAGTGCGTGTGCTACGGAAATGCTGGGTCTCTAAAGTGCATTCCCGGCACCATGGCGCCCTAACCCCGTGATGGCCAGGGCCTGCCTTGGACTCCCATGGCTCTCCAATCCCACCCGTGGTGATTCTTACTACAGACGCTGAGCATCCAAAGGCTGTCAACTCCGCCGGGCCTGGGACGCAGCCACAGCTGGGCAGCCCTGCTGGGGCACTGCAGGGGTAGGCCAGCCCTGTCCAGCCCAGGCAGCTGTGGAATGAGAATGGGACGGGGGTGGGCAGGTGCCCCAACCCTGCCAGCCCCAAACCTGCTCTGCCTCTCAGGCCTGGATAGTAGTTCCTCCTCAAGCTGTTTCCAGGCACCTCACCCTCCCGGTCTCTGTCCCTTCCCCCCAACAAGTCCTCCAGGTCTCCCTGGGTGTGGTCCCATCTCCCTTCCCCGTCCCCCTTATGGTCCTCACTTCCACACTCCACCCCCGTGCATCAGGGTCTCCGCGTCCCTCTACACTGTGAGCCGCTGGCGGAGCCCACCCCAGATGCCCCTCTGGGCTCAGGCCCGGCGAGAGGCCTGGATGACAGTCAGCTCCAGCAGCGGTGGGGCATGTGCAGTCCACGGGCTGAGAGTCAGATCCCCGTCTGCTCTGTGCTCCTGGGAACGGGAGGAGGCTGCTGCTTTCCCCCTGAGGGCCAAAACCCACTTCCTCAGACCCTACACCCCTTGGGAAGGCGGCTTTGGGGACTCTCCTCAGGAGGTAAGGGTGAGGTCAGGTCGATCTGGGGGGTAGGAAAAGGGTATGAGCTGTTCTAGTTCTCTGGAAGCTGGCCTCACATTTTTGGGAGCCGGTTTCCTTAGCTGTAAACCAGGAGGGTGACTTTGTGGGGGTGGGGGGTAAGGGCATGGCCTTGGCCCTAGTCTGATGGCCATGCCAAGGGGTGGCTAGTGGTGGGTGCTTCTTTAGACACTATCTTTTAGGGGCTGCCCCCTCCTCATTCCTTAGTGTCCCCAGCCCATCATATGTAAAGCATTTTGTAAATGAAGTTTCAAAACAACAGCCCAAGCCTGCAATCAAACCAATCCCCGGAGCCCCTCCTCAGTGGCATCCTGGGCTCCCCCAAGCAGGCAGATGAGAGTTGGGCTGCCACCTCCGCTGCAGTCTCACTTTGGGCCTTGATAATCCAAGCCTCAAATGGGGAACAAAATAATACCACTGGGCCATCACTTCCCAAGCGCTCCTATAGGCCAGGGTGGCCCGGTCCTTGCCAAGGCAATCCTGCCTCCCATCCCCCCTTCCCTCTTCCCCAGGCTGGATTCTGGGGGCTCTACTCTCCCCTGGGGTGTGACATTCACCAGCATCACTTCTGGTCCCATCTGCAGCGAGCCTCCCGCCCCCATCCCAGGCAGCTAATCCCTACAAAGCCCAGCACAGGGCCGGGCAGACAAGCAGACCCGCACTGCCCACAGCTCCACCAGGCGTGCTGGAGGGACTGAGGCGGGACTTGGAGCGGCTGTCACTCTCTCTGTCCGCTCCTCTAATTGGATTCCCAACACGCAGAGGTCAGCAGAAACGCTGGGGAGAGGGGAATCAAAGGGAAGGGGCATCCAGCAGATAAAGAGAGGCATTCTTCCCAGGCCACAAAGACTGCAGCATGCAGGGTGGGAGGGGACCCTGGTGAAGGGCTGCCCATCCAGGGGGGCAGGGGCAAGGAGAGCCCGAGCAGGCAGCAGAGGCTGAAGGGCCTGCTTTCCTCCAGCCTGGTGTGTCGCTATCTCTGCTTACATGGTGCCTTGGGCTTGCATGCCATTCTGCCCCCCGTGGGGTCTGGGCATCCTCCAAGGCCTGGCTTCTCACTCCTGCCTGCTCCAGGAAGTGTTCTTGAAATGCGTGGGAAGGCTCAGGAGTCCGCCGGACCTATGTCCTAATCCTGGCTTGCCACCTGCTGTCTCCTGTGAGGTTCAGGCAAGTCCCAGCAGTACCCTGGCCTCCATTTACTCTTCTGTGGGATGAGGACAGTACCCACTGTCACAGAGGGCAGTGACCAGGGTGAAATGAGATGACATTAGCTAAGTGCTTGCACAGGTCCAGTGCACAATAGGGACACACCGCTCATGTGTGTCCCTTCCCTTCCTTCTAGAAGCACCACAGCTCCTCTGCAGGCCTGTCCACGGCTGGCCCTGCTCTGGGCTATTGTGCAGACACAAGCCTCTTCCCAGGAAGGAGGCGAAGTGCTGCATAAACATAACACCCGGACAGATGTGAGAGGAATGACAATCCCCAGCGGGCGGGGCTTCGCCATCGTCTTCACCACCCCGTCCTCTGAGGCAGACAGAAACCGCAGGCTGGGAACTGAAGGGAAATGCCCAAGGCCGCTGGGATAGAAAACAGCGGAGCCTGAACAAGGAACCTGCCACAGCCCAGTGCACCCCCTGCACCCCCATGCTTTCCTGTGAATGATCAGCAGATTCCGTGTGTACGTGTCGTGCACACAACCAGCAGCGGAGGCGGGCGAGCCAGGGCCAGGGCCTCACTGTAAACCGGGCCCAGTTGGCCTAAAGAATGTTGGAACCGCTGGCTTTGGTTCATGAGAGAGATGTGAAGAGAAGCTCAAAGGGAATTTCTAAGAGACAGAAAATCAATGCCCCTGACATCCTGCCTTCCAGGAAGTGTGTGTGCATGTATGTGTATCACACACAAACACACACTCCACTATGATCCAGTGCACATGTGCACACACACACATGCTCATAAATACCCATTTTCAAGTGCATGTACGTATGGCTAGATATAATCAATATACTCACTACTCACAAATACATACACTCTGGCTTGGTCTCCTTGTGAGTGGATGTGCACACAGGCACCCCCCGCCCCAGGGACACGTGTACTCAAGGACACAGACAGGGCCCCCAAGGGTAGATTCACTTGTTTGATGTGGGACACGTGTTTCTTTACAGGTACTAGTCCAACTGATCCACCTCCCTGCACACACGTGTGCTGGGGCATGTCAGACAAACATAGGAACACGCCAATACAGGGGTAGTAATGACTTGCAGCAGGCTCCAGAGTGACTTGCATGGGAAAGGGCATGTGCACACCCTACTCCTAAAATGTCTGTGCATGCTCATATATCCAGAGGTATCTCAATTGCACTTGTGATACTGGGTCAGTGGGCATACTTGTGCACATACAGACATACACATACACGCACACACTCACACACACATACACACACTACCAGCAGGCCCGGCTCACACTCTTACACTCCTAATGGGGCCAACGCACACGCATGCGTGCTGGGAATGCTCTGTACTGACCCAGCACATGCATGCACGCACAGCCCTCCTGGGCCTCCAGGGAGCTCCCACAGACAGACAGCTCTGACAGCAGGGTGCGAGGGGAGGGCAGCCCTGGGCTGGAGTTGCCAGGGATACGGATGTGGGGCTCCCAAAGCTGCACAGCCTGCCCAGGCAGCGTGAAAAGGCCAGCAACCACTCTTAGGTCTTTAAAATTTTGCTAATCAGATGGTGATGCCTTTAAGAGAGGAAACTTGAGTCTGGTTTCCTGGAAGAAGCAGGGTAACATGAGGCCCTGGGACCAGAATTTGCTGAGGACACAGGGACAGAAGTGGGAAATAGCTCTGACTGGACTCAAACCCCAGCCCTCTGCTCATGCTCTGCCACACAACAGGTCTGGTCTGGAGCAAGTCACTCGCTCTCTCTGAATCTGTTTCCTCATCTGCAAAAGGGGAGGGTCCCAACCATGAGCATTTAGATAGTAGTTTCCAGACTACAGACAGCACCGACCACATGCCATGTGCGGGGTGCTGTACTGTCATGATCTCATTAAGTCCTCACATTCCATTTATTATTATTTTAAAAAAGATGTTTTTATTGATTTTAGAGAGACAAGAAAGGAGAGGGAGAGAGATAGAAACTTTGATGCGAAAGAAACATTGATCAGCTGCCTCCCGCACGCCCCCTACTGGGGATCGAGTCCCCATCCAGGGCATGTACCCTGATGGGGAGTCAAACTGGTGACCTCTTGGTGCATGAAACAACGCTCAACCAACTGAGCCACACTGGCCGGGCACATCCATTTATTATTATCCATTCATTTTACAGACGAGGAGATCAAGATTCAGGAAGCGAGTCACTTATTCTGGGTTAGGTAGGCAGTAAATGTCTGAACCAGTATTTGAACCTAGGTGGCTGGCTCTTATCTCACTTCCTGCCTGTGGGCATCTGGGGTGTGGCAGGCAATATGGGTCATTACCCTCATGCCAGATGGTCATAGCTGCCTGCTAGCCTCCTGAGAGGGCACCATGAGGACGAGGCAGAAGAGAAACAGAGGCTGTTGGTGCATAACGGTCAATCTACTGATGGTGACACTGAACTCCGGGTGGGAGGGGCAGGGAAGGTCCTCTGCCAGGGTCCCAGGGCAATAGGACGCAGAGTTCCGATTTAGACTCAGGTACCTTGATTCTGAATGACTCCTGTGATGCTCAATAAAAGCACCCTGGCCAGTTAAAACAATGTCATTCCACAAGCACATCTCAGGTGCCTGCTGTGCCCAGGCCCATGGCCCTGCTCTCCAGGAGCTCTGCAGGGCTGGTGCCCTCCACCCCAGAGAAACATTCCTTCCTGGAGCAGGACACCTCCTCCCCTCCCATCCTTCTCCTTCTGCCTTCTGAGCCTCCCCCGAACCTCCTGAAGCTGGGATTGCTAGTCCCATTTAACAATGAGGAAACTGCGGCTCCCAGAAAGGACCCAACAGAGTAAGTCAGGCAGCGAGCCAGGGTCTGAGCCTGAGACCGGGAGATTCAAGCGCACTGGCCTCCTCTTTCCCTCTCCTCCAGCTCTGGGTCTGCACAGACCCGGGCACACCGTGGGCTCCCACAGGCTCCTGGTGAGGGAAAGGGTCTAGGACCACTGTGCAGGGAATCCAAATACTGTCATCCAGCACAGGCAAGCGGCAGGGCGGAAACCACATTCGTTAATGTAAAAACACGCGTAAGACTGAAAGATGCTCCAGCTCCAAGAAGAATCTGAGATCTCACAGGAGACTCAATAAGACCCCTCCTTCCATGCCTAGAAACATCTGTCTCAACCACAGACAGACCTGCTGGGCATCCTGGCCATGTCAGTCCCTCGGGAGCCCACCAGAGGCAGCAGGGAGAAGCCCAGCCCCACCAGGGGCCTTTGTATTATTACTCACACCAGGGTTGGGAGGGTGCAGTGTCTGAGACTGGGGTGAGTGGGGCTCTGCAGCAGATACATATTGAGCACTTTCTGTAAGCTGAGCTGTACCGTAGAAACTGGAAATAGTGATGGATAAAAGGGACAGAAACGTCTGCCCTCATGGAACCCTCGTTCCGATCGGGGAAGACAGGCAGTACGGGACCAAGCGAGTGAGCTTGCAGCATGTCAGACGGGGACAGGCTGTATGCATGTGTGTGTGTGCACGTGCCTGTGCATGCAAGTGTGTGTTCACACGTGTGTGTGCACGCATGTGCACTCTTTAAAAAAATAGGGCAAAGTGGGTAACAAAGTGACATTTGGGCAGAGACCTGAAGAAGGTGAGAGAGCAGTCCATGTGGATGTCTGGAAAGAACATTCCAGGCAGCCGCCAAGGAGGCCAGCGTGTCTGGAGTGGAGGAAGTGAGGCGGAAATGGAAGGAGGTGGGTCAGAGAGTGAGGGGAGGGACAGGTTATGTGAGGCCTTTTGGGCCATTTTAGGACTTTGGCTTTTGTTCCATGTAAACTGAGGGGCCCCAGGAGATTCTGCACACAGGAGGAGCATGATCCGATTCACTTCATTTTTTTGTAATGTTGTTATTGAGTTCAGAGGGAGGAAGGGAGAGGAAGAGAGAGACAGAAACATCGATGAGAGAGAAACATGGATCGGCTGCCTCCTGCATGCCCCCTACCAGGGAATCAAGCTTGCAACCTGGGCATGGGCCCTGACCGGGAATCCGACCTGCCACCTCCTGGTGCATGGGACCTCCCGATGCATGGGACAATGCTCAACCAACTAAGCCACACCAGACAGGCTGATCTAACTAAGGGACCACTGGCTGCAGGGAAGAGACCAAACTGTAGGGGGCAGGAAGGAAGCAGGGTGGAAATGTCCAGTAAGCAGCGAGGTATGCGAGTCTGGACTTCAGAGAAGACATCTGGTCCGGAGATAAGCCCAGAGTGGGCATGTGAAGCCACAGGCCCGAACCGAGTCATCTGGAGAGAAAGAAGAAGACGCCAAGGACTCCGCGCTGGGCCCTCCAAGGCGGAGCGGAGGGAGATGAGCAGGAAGCAGCCACAGAGCACCCTGAGAGGTCCAGGGACACCAGGGAGAGCGCTGTCCCAGAAGATGAAGCTGTCACTTTGCCCAATGCCTGGGAACTGACCACTGGATGGGTGTCATGGACATGACTGGTGGCCTTGGTTACAAGCAGTTTTAGTGAAGTGATGGAGCAGAGGCCTGATAGGAGTGGGTTTAAGACATCTTAGAACAGGGATCAGCAGCAAGGGGGCCGGGAGGGTCAGGGACTAGGTGTCAGAATCAAACCAGCCAACTAACTCTGCTCTCGTCCCAGCTCTGATCCCCAGCGGGGAGCCTGAGCCGTCCACTTTGTCTCCTTGAGCCTTAACTTCCTTCTCTGAAGAGTGCAGATACGTTTTCCATCCTAGGGTTGTTGAGAATCGAGTGAGATAAGGATTGTGGAAAAATTTTACTGTACAAACACTCCAGTGGGAAGAGGTTTTGGCGTTCCTTTCTGGCTCCACCATCCCTTAGCTGTGTGATCTTGGGCTGGCTAGTTAACCTCTCTGAACTTCTACTTTCTCTTTTATAATAACCGTACCCAACTTCTAGGGATTGTAAGGATTCAAGAAAGTATTAAACACCAAGGCCAGGGCATAAAACCAGGGACCTAATGGGCACTCAACCGACGTGTATCCCTTCTTCCCTGGCTTTTGTCTCTGCTATTTACAACTGAAGTCCAGAGGGAGTTGAGGTAGGACTCTGACTGAGTGCCTTTGAGCTCAGTTTTTGTAACTGTGAAGTTGGTGATCAGTGGCCACAGGCCCTTTGTTGGGGATGTGAGGAGGGGTACAGGGAGGACAAGATGCATACGTTATGTTTGGGAGCCAGTGAGGTAGGAGTGACTGCGCATTTTGGCCTCACCTTGGCCTACTGGTTGTTGGGTTACCATGACCAGGGAGCTAATCCCCGTGATTAAAACAACAGTCATCGAAACTCCACGGGGCTCTGTGGAAAGATTGGGAAGGTCTGGAGAAGGAGCAAAGGGCCTGAGGTACCAGAGAGGGTGGGGTCCCAAGACCAATCCACTCCTCAGGGGGACCCTTGACCCCACCCCAGCCCCCAGCCACCAGCTTGTTCATCCATATGATAGTCGGGGGCTGGTTCACTTCCCACCAAACCCACCACACACCATCCCTCTTCGTACAAACTCTGCATTCTCTGGGCCATGGGGGACTCCTCCCTGAGACAGCCCCCTGCTTCCCAGCCAGGACGGAGACCCAAAGGGATGCTGGGGTCTCATCCCAGCAGAGGTGGAGGCAAAGCTGTCACTTAGAGATAACAAGGGGCTCCAGAGGCAGCTCAGGCCTCAGAGGCCAGAGCACTGGGCTTCAGTCCCGCTCTGCCCTGAAGTCCATGGGACCCTGGGAAAATCAGGTCCCTCTCAGCTTCAGCTTCCCTCGTCTCTAAAGTGGTGTTACCTCTGTAACAACCTCTGCCTTGCTTCTCCTGTGACGGTATCCTTCGGATCAAAGTATCTCACCGGGTGAGCCCAAAGCTATACAAATGCAGCCTCTCAGCTCTTCTGGAACAAGGCAGGGTGTAAGTAAATAAATACTGTACATATGTAAGACATTATAATTACAAATGGCATTTCCACCCCAAGCTATGAAAACAAAGCAGTTTGGTACACATAACATGAAGAATTCTCATTAGAACTTCAGGAGACCTGAGGTCTGATGTCAGCTCTGTACCTGACAAGGTGAATGAACCTGGGCAAGTCCCCCCACCCTTCCCTGCCCCAAAGCCTTAGAAGGAATCAGATGTTGGTTTTAGAGGGGCCAATGAAGAATGAACAATATAATGTCCTTCCTCCCTCCTCCCCAAGGAAGGCAGCCTGGGTGGGGGACTCAGGCTTTGCCAGGCAGGTCTCAGTACAATCCTCTTGCTTGCTGTGTGGCCATGGGCAACTCCCTTCCCCTTTCTGGGCCCCAGTTCCTTCTCTGAGGTTAAAGTTCGCACCTGGAGGCTTGAGTAGGGGGGATCTGAGAGAAGCAGCAAGATGGGGGCTGAGGACAAAGGGCCCCAGGAAGGGGGTGCTCCAGCAGGGTGGGGTGGAGCCCAGAGCGGGGCCTGTAGGGACTGAGCCAGCTGCCGCAGAGCAATGAAAATCTCTTAACCACACAGAATTGTTAACGGCTCCCAAATCCTGTTGTACCACAGGCTTAGAAAGGCTTAAACTGTTAAATGCATAAACTTCCTCATTAAACGGGCCTCTCTGCCAGATCCCAGGTCCCGAAGCCCAGCCAGATGAAAAGGCAGCAGCTGGAGGGAGGGGAACTTCCCCAGCTGTTTATGGTCCTGCTGGAGTGTTCTGGAGGCAACCTGCGACCCTCAACCCGATGTGATCGGGGGTCTGAGGCCGGTCTGGGGCCAAGACAGGACAGCGCAGGGGCTGCGAGGTCAGATGGCCTCAGTTCAAACCCTCCCCATTCCTGTGTCGCGTTGGACAAGCCACTTACCCTCTCTCGGCCTCGGTTTCCTCTTTTGTAAAATGGGGGTGATGATACCTAACCCCAAGGGTGACCGAGAGCCACTGAGTGAGAAGCTGCCTGGTCCGGAGTACTGAGTTCCTGTTACGAATCCTTTCTGACACCTCCAAAGCAGAAATCAGAAGTAGGGGGCATGAGAGTCCACGCCTGCCTCTGGCACCAAGGAGTGTCACTATTCCCCAGCCTGTCCCCTAATCTGATGGGAGATTCAACAAGGTTAGTGGGCAGAAAGAGAGCGTGAGCCGAGCGTTCAGTAAATGCAGTGTGGGGGCTGGGGGGCTCTTCTCTCTGGCCAGAGGTTCGCCAGGGCTGGGGGGGGGGGGCTCCTTCCCAGAGGCCTGTGTTCCCTGAGCACAAGGAGGGACGTCCCCGCGGCTAAGCCTTTGCTCTGGGACCTTGACCTATCCTGCCTCATACCCCTGGGTATGAAAGCAAGTCATCCTTCAAGGCTCAGCTACAGGCCTTTCTTCTCTCCCAGGAAATCCCTCTGGTGGCCCCACTGGGTGGCCCTCCTTCCTTTAAAGTCCCACAGTCCCAATGGGGAGCCCTCCGCTGGGTATCTGTCAGACCCTTCGCCCCACCCTCTCAGGGGTGCCTTGGCAATCCAGGAGGTGGGCAGGGCAGGCTCCACTTGGGCTCTGGCCCACTCCTGGTTAGCCAGGTGTCCTAGCACGTTGGAGAAAGCCAGCTTCACATTCTGCCTCTGCCTCTGACCGGCTGTGAGGCCTTGAGCAACGTGATGACCGTCTCTGGACCTCGGTCTCGTCATGTGTGAAATGTGGCTAGTCATATCAGCAGAAGATTCACTGAGATCATGGCACACAGCATATAACACAGGGTAGGGCCCACAGGAGGTATCTTCACCCCGGCCCCGGGCCTCTCCTGACCTCTCAGGAGTCCTTCCGCTTCCGCCTTCCTCGGCCCCGCGACGGCATGGCACTAAAGCCCTGGTGGCCACCCCACTCTTCTCCCTCGGCCACCACCTCTCCTCCTCTCCCTGTCCCCAGACGGCTGTATTTTGTTTGGGGTCAGCAAAAGGCCAGGGTTTAATAAAATCAGTATCGCCCTGGCCGGTGTGGCTCAGTTGATGGGTGTCGTCCTCTGCACCCAAAGGCTGCCAGTTCGATTCCAGGTCAGGGCGCAGGCCTGGGTTGAGGGCACAACCCCCGGCCGGGGGTATGCAGGAGGCAGCCAATCAATGTTTTTCTCTCCCCTTCTCTAAAAATAATCAATAAAAAAAAAAATTTTTTTTTTTTAATTATTATTATTTTTTTAATCCTCATCCGAGGACATTTTTCCATCTTTTGTACAGACAGAGTGGGAGGGAGAGAGAGGAAGAGAGAGAGAGGGAAACATCGATGTGAAAGGGACACATCGAGTGGCTGCCACCCGCACGACCAACCAGGGACAAACTGCAACCAAGGTACATGCCCTTAGCGGGAACCGAACCCGGGCCTCTCCGGACCGCAGGCGGACGCTCTAACCGCTGAGCCAAACCGGCCAGGGCAAAAAATTTTTTTAAATAAAGAAAATCAATGTCATTTGGGACCATCTTTTTCTGAATGAATCCCTGCTCTCAGTTTCTCCCATTCTCCAAAGCCCTGGGATCATGGCTCCTCCTCCAGGAAGCTCTCCCTCAACTCCCTCCTAAGGGCCCAAGACTGCAGTTATGATAGAGCTGACTCCCCCACTCCAGACCAGGAGATCCATAAAGGCAAGAAGGGTCTTCCTCATCTCTGCAGTTCCCACACCTGGTCCAGGGACTGGTGCACAGTGGATGCCTGGGAGTGTTGTTTGAGTGAAAAATGAAGGAGCTGTTATGAGGATCTAGAGCAAATTTACCCAATATCTCCTACTGAGACTACTGAGGGCCTATGAAGACCAGAGAGGATGAATCACCCCATGTTCTTAATATCCAAAGCCTTCCAATTAGCTGATTCTGAGAAGAGAGGGGGTTGAAGTAATCCTCCCTCCCTTCCCAGGAGCACCCACTCTGGCTGTCTCGGGGCCTTTGCACCTCCTCCTCTCCTGCCTAACTCCTGCTTCTCACTCAGCCTCCACTTGAACGGCCTCTTGTCCTGGAAGCTTACAAGTGGCCACTGCGGCCCCGGCTGACACTCCCCTGGATGGGCTGGGTGCCTTTGTCCACCTTCACTGTCTGCAGAGACATCTGTTAACATCTCTAGACTGGGTGGTCCTTCAGGGCAGAGGCCATGACTGATCTTTCCAAGGACCTGATTGTGTGGCACAGTGCCTGGCACGTGACAGGCACTCAAGGTGTGTGAGCTTCCTGGTCTTCTATGAAGACATCACCAAGACATCACCAACCACTCCAAGAAGCAAAAAAATCAGAAGCTGCTGTTCAGTGAATGTCTAATGGCTGGCTGGCTAGAGGGACAGACGGGAGGACCAATGGATGGACAGATGGATGGAACGTTGTAAACAAGAACAGATTCTTTGAGAGAGTGTAGGAAAGGGGAAATAGGGGAGGAAGTACTTTCCATTTTTAAGAGCAAAGACCTGAATAGCCTGAGAACACTGGCCAGGGTCCCTGCCCAATCCCCTTCCCCAAAGGCTAGCCTGGGTGGTCTCAGCCCTGGCCTGAGCCTGGGGTCTGGAGGGAGTGTCTCTCACCACTCCCTGCCCCCAGCTGGGCCTCTCTTCTACCCTGCCCTTGAAGAGAAGCAGCAGAACTTTCTGAGGTGGGGTCTGGGCCTCTCCTCCCACCCAGCATTCCAGCCTTCACACCGTTCCCCAGCCAGTACAGACTCTGCCAGCTGGCGGGCTCCCCCTTCCTCACTCCAAGGCTGACCGCAGCCCACCCCCACAGACTCGCCAGACACATCTGGGCCACTGGTCCAGCCTCTAGGTGGGGAGGGCTGAAACTGAGAACAGGGTGGGGAGGAGGCTGCCCTGAGGGCCCAGAGAGGACTGGTGGCTCCTCCTCTCCTCGGCTGGGGAAGCACTGGATTCTGGGAGAAAAGGGGAAAATAAAGCCACAGGCAGAATTTCCCGTGCTGGTGAGCATGCAAGGAGACAGGCACTGAGTCTGCAGCCAGGAGGGCGATGCAGCCCAGCCTTTCTGGAGGCTAACTTGGCATGTGTGTCAAGAGGTCTGAAAGAAAGTAGGTATCCTTTGACCCCACAGTCCCACGCGTAGACACATCCTATGCAAGTACCAGCAGCAGTCCAAAAAGACAGAGGGACAAGGACCGTCCCAGATAAAACTGCAAGCAATGTACATGTCAGTCACGGAGGACTGGTAAGTAAATTACGGCACACTATACAACGGAATTCTAAGAGCCTCCCCAAATGATATTGTAGATCTAACATGACATGAAAAAGAAGTCCATAAAATATTAATAAGTTGAAAATCCTTATGTATTTTTAGCAGGAATCCATTTTTCTTCTTGCAAAAAAGTCAATATGTATACATACACATAAATACACCTAGAAGGATCTATACCAGTCCATTAACAGTGGTTATCAGACTTTAATTTTAATGTGATTTTAATTTTCTCCTTTTGGCGAATCAGTAATTTCTAAAGATTCTACAAACAACCTGCATTGCTTTTGTGATAAGGAAAAGTTACTTTTTTTCCTCAAAAGAAAATTTCATCAGGGAAAAAAAAATCTGCAAGCAAAAGACAGTGATCATAAAAGTCCTTATTCTTATTTGCATAACACTTTTCTAGGTATTTTCTCATTGACTCTGCAGCTCCCGTTTATCCTGTTTTACAGACAGAAAACAAAGGCTGTGGGAGGGTTCGAGCTTGCCCAAGGTCACAGCTAGTGAAAGGCAGAGCTGCAGGGCTGGAGACCAGGTCTGCAAGGCCAAGGTCAAGGAGAGGCCAGGGTCGGCTGGGGAGAAAGCAGGCTGGGGGGCTGCCAAGCAGGGCAGGAAAGAGGAGAGGGAGAGGCTGGGAGGAGAAGCCAGCAGCTGGGAACTGGGAAGTCTGAGCTGGAGCCAGAGGATCAAGATGTGCAAGCACCTTCCCCACACCGCCCCTGCGCTGCCTCTCCGCCCCTCTCCCCGTCCAAGCTCTTACAGACCCCATTGCGCCCCGAGAACGGCGGCCATCACGCTCACATGGAACTGCCCTGAGATTCATACAGATGCAGGGCTGCCACCGGGAGAGAGGAGAGCGGAGCCCCCGCAGTGGCCAGGCTGGGGCTCCCTGTGGGCAGGGGCAAGTAGGGGTGCACGTAGGAAAAGAGAGACCAAGGGAAATAAGGATACAGAGACAAACTTGGGGAAACTGAGGCGGGAGAACATTCATAGTAAAACCCATAAATATCTAGAAAGAGTCAGGAAAACAGGTTGGGGTGGCAGCAGCTGCTGCAAAGAAGGAACTCCAAGGCCGCCCTCCTGCCCCCCTCTGGCAGATCTGCTGGTGGCCAGCCCCACTGGGGACTGTGATCCTGCGGAGATTGGGGACTGGAGCAGGGGAAGGGGACAAAGTTCTTCTGAAGTCCCAGGAATCCCCCACCTGGCAGCTGTATGGCCAGTGCAGGTCCAGACTAAGCACTCAATAAACAGTGAATAGATGGACAAATAAGGGAAACTCGTGCCCTCGCCCCTGCACCCAGTAAGGCATGACATCCACCAAACATGCCCTATATTGTCAAACTTCAGGGCCTTTATCCATTCGATTCCTGGACCAACACTTCTCTCCATCCCTTCACCCATCCAACTCCCACTTACTCTTCAAGCCCCAATTCAAACGCCACCTCCTCCTTGAAGCCATCCTAGATCCCACATCAGAAAAGACGCCTTCCTCCTCATATCCTCAAAGCACTTTGCCTGGATGAGCTCATTTCTGGACGGATCATGCTCTCCTATGTTCCCCATGTGTCTGAGTTCCCTGCTCATCCAGCAGTCACTTGAGGCCAAACTCTGAGTCTCAGTCACTCTCCTCCAGCTTTCTCAGGGTGGCCCCTGTCAGCTCAAATGACATGGCTTCCAAGAAACCTTTCTGAATCACCTGGCAGACCTTTCTTTTGATCGCTATTGTTGCACCCTGTTTTTCCCTGTCATGCAACACAGTCTGTAACTATTTTATTTGTTCATTAACTTTCTCTCTCTCTGTCTTCCTTTATGCACCCGCCCAGACTAAGAACTCTGGGAGGGCAACACGTGTCCATCTTGTTCATGTCTGTGTTTCGCAGCACTGGCCTGTGCCTGGCTCATACTAAATGGCACACAAAGGGTACTCAATACATGCTTGTTGAATGATTGATCGGCTTCTCCAGGCCCCTCTCCTTCCCCTGTGCCCTGCACACAGTAGGTACTGAGGAAGCTGGGCTGATTGACTCAGTTTATCCGTTAGTTCTGTAAACCACTCGATCCACTGGGAACTCCTACCCTTCATTAGCCACCACTGCCCACCCCTGGGATGGAGGCCACTCCCCACGAAGACTCCCCCCTATCTGCCAAGAAGATTTTATTCAGCCTTATTATCTCTAATTCGTATTAACAAAGCAATAGACTTTTTTCCCTATCAAATTATGTTGCAATATTAAATGGATCTTTCCAAACCACACTCTCCCACAGATTCTGCTAATGTTCCCTCTCGCCCCTTAGGGAGGATGCTCCCTGGGGCGGATACTCCCATACGCACCTGCGGCCATCACTTGGCCAAGGATGTGTTATCACATTGTGTCTGAGCTAATGGTTCTGTTACAGAAGCATCAGAGCTGCTTGTTTAATTTTTTTGTTGTTGATTTTTTTTTTTTATCCTCACCTGAGGACATTTTTGCATTTATCTTCATATAGAGTGGGCGGAAGAGAGGGGGGAAGAGAGAGAGAGAGAGAAACATCGATGTGAGAGAGACACATCAACTGGCTGCCACCCACATGACCCCAACCAGGGTCAGGGACAAACTGCACCTGAGGTACGCGCTCTTAGCAGGAACCAAACCCAGGACGCTCTGGTCCGCAGGCTGACACTCTAACCACTGAGCCAAACCGGCCAGGGCAGGGCTGCTTGTTTTAAATGCTTATTCTCAGCCCCACCTCAGAGCCACAGAACCAGACCTGGGGGAGAGGTTTGCGTCAGACCCAGGAATCTGCATTGTAACAAACCTCCTAATGAATTCTAAAGCATAGTAAAGGCTGAGGATCCCTAAGCTAGAGGATGAGAACGCACTTTGCCACCATCTCAGATGTGAGCTGTAATCTCCATTCCTACACATCCCGGGCCAGCAGGGCCCATGCCTGTGGGGCTTGGGTTGGAGCAGCCCCACATCTGGGTGGCTGCAGCACAGGCCACCGCAGCAGCTGGGGTCCTTCTGGCTCCCTGAGCTCATTAATCACACCCTGACTGGTCTCTACTCATACCCAGAGGCTGGCTGGGCCTGGGCCTTGGGCAGGCCATAGGTCCAGGAGGAAGCAGGGAGTAGGAGGGAGCCAGGGCTGGGTGCACACCCTGCCCCAGCATTACCTCAAACCCCCACTTCTTGTAAGAGGCCCAGACTCAGAGAAGCTGCCTGTGACAGGGAATCTCCATGATGGCCCCCAGTGACCCCACCTCCTGGCACTCACATCAGTGTAATTCAGTCCCCTGGAGTGTGAGCTGAATTTGGTGACTCACTTTTAATGAAATGAATATGAGATGAGGTTATGAAAAGATTGTAGCTTCTGCCTTGGGTACTCTCTCACACTCTCTCCTGGATCCCTCGCTCTGGGGTAAGCCACGGCACAGGTGCAAGGACATTGTGGTGCCAAACTGAGGCCAGCAAACAACCATGTGAGTGAACATGGAAGCAGACCCCTCCTCAATCGAGCCTTCAGATAAACCTGCAGCCCCAGCCCAGAGCCTGATTGCAACCCCAGGAACGACTGAGCCGGAGACACCCACCTGTCAATCCTCGATTCCTGATCCTTAGAAAATGTTGAGATAATAAATATTTAGTGTTTTAAGCTGCTAGATTTGGGGGCAACTTGTTATGCAGCAATGGATAACTAATACATCTCCCCTCTGGGCACCCTTCCAGTGACAGTTCTTCCTACATCTTTCCTTGAGCCCTTAACTACAGCCATAGCAAACAATTTACGTGTCCCCCTAATGGGTCACAGTGATTCATGTCCCCAGGTCTTTAGTCATGCAGATCTATCCTCCAGGTGGCCTGGGCCACCCAGTCAACGTATCTCCCTCCCAAGATTCCCAGGCCCAACGTCACCTCCTCTGAAGACTTCCCTAGTTTTTTATGCCCATTGAAGCCTGAGCAGTTCCTATTAAAGCAAGTCTAACGCATCGCCTCCCTTGTTCATTTATAGTCTGTCTTGACTGTGAGCTCCTGGAGGAAAGGGCCACAGTCAGTTTCGTCTCTGTCTGACCTGATGCTTAGCACAAGGTCTGACACAGAGCAGGTGCAAAGAAGGTTTGATGAGTGAAAAAACAATGCAAGGTGTGACTGATTCTAACCTGCCCCCTCACCCCCAGGTCCCCAGGTCCTGCCATCTCCCAAGGCTGGGCAGTTTTACACTGTAGTACAGAACCCCAGACCTGCTATCTGCCCCAAGAAACCAGCCCTTCTCCCAACTTCCTCATTTCTCTTCCAGGACCATCACCTCCCTGCAAGCTGGAATTGCCTGTTCTCTTTGATTCCTCCCCCTCTTCCCTTTCCTGCCTGTGTCTGCATCTCCTCCAATTTGCTGTCAAACATCCCTCGACTCCGCTCCTCCTCTTCCCCAGCACTGTGGATGCACAGTCCCTGCAATCGCTTACTCACAGGCCGCTGCTCCTGTCTCTTGTACCTCCATTTATCCTCCCAGGACCTTTAAAATGCCTGGAGGGTGGGAGTGGGGGGACGATGGGGATGGTAGACGTGACAGCATTTTATAAAGGTAAAAATCACTGCAACCACCCTGGGCTAAGCTTCCACGGGCTCTTCAGGGTCCCTGGAATAGGGTCCAAACTCTTTGCCTGGCATTGGGAAGGGTCATATTCCAATGGGAAGTCAAGAGGAAAAGGCACAAGTAGATCTCAAATCTATACCACCACCAACACCATCACCATCACAGCTCATGCAGAGAGTACCTGCACCAGGCTGGGCTGTGTAGACATCATCTCATTTAGTTAACATTTATTAAGCTCTTACTGAGTCCTAGAAGCCATATCAGGTGCTGTATAGGTCTTAAGCTGTTGAATTCTCACAACCACCCTATAAAAGAGGGTTTCACCCTTGGCCCACGACAAACAGCTGATAACTGGCAGGGCTGGGCTTTGAAGTCTGTCTACCTTCACTGCCTCGTTGCCACTGTGCAGGACCTCTTACAGACTTCTTATGTTTACAACCTGCCTTTGTGATTCTTCGCCATAACCAAACACGACCTGTACTATTGTTGAATGTTTTTCCTTAAATTAACTTGAGCGGCACGGTGGTTTGGGAGGGAGGGGGAGCTTGGAATCCTGACTCCTTTACTCTCTATATGAGAGTAAGGTTCTCCGAGCCTCCATTTCTTAAAATAAAACAGCACTTCCCTTCACAGGGTTCTTGTGAGAATTACATGAGTTAGACATGCCAGGTGCCCAGCACACAGTACAGGTGGTGATCGGGAGGCCTGGCTCACAGTGGGATTATACTTTCCATCTCTCTGCATGGGAGGTAACCACACGACTTGCTCTGTGGCCACTGAAATGTGCAGGGAGGGGCGTGGGGGCCATTCCGGGCAGAAGCTTTTGAGCCAGTAGACAATCTGCCACAGTCGCTCCTTCCTTCTGCCCTGGTGACTGTGACATTCCAAACAGTGGCTCCTTCGCCTCGTTGGCTCCCAGAGGAATCCCAAGCTGACCCCCAGTGGACATGTAGCAGTGAGTGAGAAATAAACTTCCGTTGTTTTGTCACGTCAGCATAGTCTGGCCTATACTGATGGATACAGAAGAAGCTCAATACATGTTAACCTATAAATATGATGACCTATATATTTTCTTCAGAAGAAAACCATATCAATTTTGTACATGAATAAAGCACTACTTAGCATCAAATAATACTTAGATAATAATTAAAATGAAAAACATTTATCCTCATACAACTAAAATCATCTTGCAACCTCCTCCGCCCGTCCCCACAAGTACCACCGTCAAGAAATGCTGTTCAAATGCTTCCCTCTGAGAAGCTAAACCACGGTGGTGGATTGGGGAAGCCTGGCCAGAGTGCCTCGCGGTCAGCTCCAGGCCGCTGCCCTTGCCAGCCTGACCTCCCAGCTGCCAGGCCCAATACCCACTCCATGCATTGCAGGGACGCCTGCCCCACTGTGGCCTTACCTCGGCAGACAGTGCCGTTCTCCACGGCCTCGAAGCCCGCTTTGCACATGCAGCGCCCGATGGGCACCAGCCACTCGCCGTCCCCGTTACAGTACAGCTTGATGGGCACGTCCACCTCCTCAGCATTGGCAATGCAGCTGCCCCGGGCAGCCACCAGCGAGGTGCTCTCGGCCCCTGACAGCGTCTCCTGGAAGACGGCGCCGTTCTGGATGATGCGGGGGCACTTGCGGTAGAAGACGCGCACGGCGATGAGGGACATGCAGCCGCCATAGTCCTGGAAGGCCAGGTAGAAGCCACTGCGGGACACGGGCCCGAAGCTTCTCACCTCGGTGTTGATCTTCATGACCCGGCCACCCAGGTCCACCTGAGAGAAGCTCTCGTCGGCCGCGATGGTGTCCACCTTCACCCACGGATTCTCCATCCAGTTGGGGAAGGTCTTGGTGGCCGAGTCGAAGTCGGCCTCGTAGTAATAGAGGTTGAAGGTCTCCTTGCAGGAGCCGGGCACACTGGGGATGCTGCTGCAGTCACGCACCGAGAACTTCATCTCCACGTGGATGCGGTGGGCACCGCGGCGCCGGATGAACTTGGTCCGTAGCCAGTTGTTCTGGCTCGATTCAAACACATTGCATACCTGGTACGTGCGGATCGTGTTCATGTTCTCATCGTAGCCACTCACCTCTTCCCACTGTGGGTGAAATGCTAGTCAGGTGGGGGAGGCAGGGGCTCAGCCAGGGAACACCCAAAGAGGAAAGACCCCACCTTAGAGAAGTCAATCTGATGAGGGTGGACAGGACTCCTAGCATCAGAGGCTTCCTAGTCTGATGGGGGAGGCACAGACTCTACCTTAGGGATCTTCCACTTTGATGATGGAGACACGATCCCTCCCATCACAGAACTCCCAAGCTCAGGGGAACACACGGCCTTGGCCCCGAGGAGCTCCTCAGTGTGTGAGGGAGACATGCCTATCTGATGGGAAGGGCACACACGCTGCTCTTGGTGTCCCCCTAGTCGAGCAGTATGGGAGAGGTGACCCTTACCTCCAGGGGTTCACTGAGAGCAGGCCCGGCTTTGTGCATGGGGAGCTACCAGCCTGATGGGGAGACAGAACTTCCGCCTGTTGGAAGTTCCCTGCCTGGTCAGGGAGACACAGGCTGTGCCCCTGGGGACTCCCAGTCCGATGGAAGAAGAGCCTTTATCCCTGAGACTGGGGAGACAGGACCCTCCCCCATGACAGCACCCCTGCTCTGGGGCCACAAGTGGCTAAATGGCGCCTGGAGGGAGACTCTGCTCCCACCCTTCCTCGCTGAGCCCAGCCTGGGCTGCCACACAGCCGGCGGATTCCCAAGCCTCACTGCGGAGGGCGCCGAGGTGGGCCATGGAAAGGTGGAACTGGAAGGGCACAGGACCCAGAGTCTCTCCTCACAGACCCTCGAAGGCCAAGCCCCTTTGCCTGCTGAGCCTCTGTTCACACTTCTGTGCCCTCCTCGAGCGCCCTCTCGTCTTGTCCGTCCACCCTGCTGACCCTCCCACAGCAGGCTCCCCCCTGGCTGGTCTGCCGGGCGACTGCTGGGCCCTCTCGGCCCTCTGTCTGCTCCCCCAGCGGGGCCGACAGCTTGCTGAGGGTACCTACTGTTCCCCTCCTTCTCCTGTGTCCCTATGATGGTGGGCTGGCTTCACCTAGAGTAGACCCAAAAAGGGTAGACCCAAAAGAACCCCAACAGCAGAGCACCCCTTCCCACCCGTCGGCCCAGGGGCTGGGGACCGATAGGATTTCGTTTCTTTGTCATGTTTATCACACATGGTGTGTATGGTTATCCCCATTTTACAGATGAGGGAGGAGAGACCAGAGAAGTGAGGTCACTGGGCTCAGATCACACAGACTCAGACCCACACTGCCTCCAAACACGAGGACCAACAGTGCCCCTGGGCTTTGTCCCGGCTCTTGCTAACTTGACGTGTGGCCTTGGGCAAGTCACTTCCCCTCTCTGGGTCTCTGTTTCTCCAACTGCCAAATGTGACAGGGAGAACTGTCACCCTCACGTGGGCAATTCTTTGTCCTCTGTCTCCCTCCGATCCTCTGGGCCAAGTCCGCACAGGGAGGAGTGGCCGCAGCTGGCCTGGGGAGGACGGTGCTGTGAAGGGTGAAGGTGCGGGGAAGCCGGCTGAAGCTGCTGGCCCAGCCTCTGCTTCAGTGGCGGCTCTGAAGCTCCTTACATTGCGTTTAATTTTTTTTTTTTTGGTGGCACCATGTGACAAAGTCAGCCCCTTGTTACAACCACTGCTCTTCTTCAGAACTTAATTAGAGCACTTAATTAGAGCACTCTGCCTTTCTCCCCTCTCTCTAATTAACATGCGGAGGCCCTGCAGCCTAAACACCCCAAATAATTGCGTCCGGGGGCCCTGCAGCCCAGCCTGGCCTCATTACTGGCAGGGTGGGGCTGTGGGCTCTGCCGCCTTCGCAGATGGAAAATTGGTGACAAGAAAGAGCCACAGAAAGAAGCCTGACCCGGGGCCCTGCCTATTGAGAGCATAGGCCTTGGGGGGTGGGGGTGCAGCTCTGTGGGGCAGCAGCTGAGTCCCACCACAGAGACTGGGATGGGGGAAGGGAAGGGATGGGCTCTGGGAGCCCAGAACCCTCCCCAGAGACCAGGGGGATGAGGAGGGAATGACATTAAAACTGATGACGGTGACAATGACGGTGGTGATAGTTACTGGAGCCTACTCTGTGCCAGGCACTGTGCCAGCCACTCTGCAGGAAAACCTCACACGGGTCCTGTGAGGAAGACATTCTTATCACCATGTTCTAGATGAGGAACTAAAGTTCAGAGAGGTTGAAGAACTGGCCCCAAATCACACAGCTGGCAAGTGGCAGAATTGGGAGAGAATTTCAGGTGTCTCACCCCACAGCCTGTATGCAGGTGCTAGGCTGGTGGGTGAGGGGAGAAAGGCGAATCTAAAATGTGCCTCCTCTTGACGCTGGGGAGCCTCGGACTACATGGTCTCAGATCACTGAATGCCAGGAGGTATGAAGAGCTCAGGAAGTGGGGGTCTTGTTACAGAGACCCAGGAAGGGGGCCCACAGGACTCGGTCGCAGCCCTGGCTGTAAACCTGAGCCCTGTCCCTTACTAGCTGTAGGGCCTCTGGCAAGTGGCTATAACTCTCTGAGCCTCAGTTTCCTCACCTGGAAAATGGACGTGATTCTTCCCCTTTGGAGTGGAGATGGCGTGTGGAAAGGTGCTTAATACAGTATCTGACATACACTGGGTGCTCAGGAAATGAAAATTCACTTTCCTCTCCGTGAAAGGGTAGTGCGAGTACCTGCTTCTGAGCCTCGCCCTGAGGAGTCCATGGGACAGCTGACTGCATCCAGCATGTTGTGATGGCAACTGGCACTCCACCAACGGTAGGGGACCAGGTGGGTGGGGCAATGAGAGGCTTGGTCCTGGGCTCTGAAGGAGGGAAGGGGCTGGAATGTGAGGGGGCATCTAGGCCCTGCAGCAGAGCCCAAAATATCCTGGGGGGCCAATGACTCACCCCTGATGGAGGATGCACGATCCAGCCGAGCTCCGCCGTCGCTGTGGTTGAGTCCATCAGCGTTTCTGTGGGGAGAGCAAAGAGTCAGCACCCAATGCACTGAGCAGATTTAAATTAGCCTCTTCAAGCATTCCTTCAACAAGTACACCCTGGTGCCTGTTCTGCACCGGGCCCTGGGCTGGTACCCTGAAGAGAAAACAATGACTAGGAAGACCCTACTGAGGGACAGATCACAGTCTGACAGTGGAAAGGAGGTATGAACACAACTAGCGATGAGAGTAGGTGGAGAGACCCAGAAGGTCCCAGCTGGACTTTTCACGCCACCTACTCAGTGAGAATGGGTGAGAGGCCTGTTGGCTGCCACGCTCCCCTCCTGTGCTGAGGGCAGACATCACCAATCAATCCCCACGCACCGTGTGTCTCACAACAGTGCTCCAGGAACGAACACCCGCCGTTGCAGATCCTATCGCTGGTGCAGCCCACCTGCCCCGTTGTATACATAGGGCAACTGAGGCACAGAGAAGGGGAAGAGACCTCCCAAGGATTGCACAGGGACCTGCCTCCCACCCTGTAAACGTCTAGAAACTTAGTCTGAGGGTCTGGATAACAGAGCAAGGAGAGTGGGAGCAGGTGCTCAGTGCAGGCTGCTCTGAAGGTTGAAGTGGGAGTGACAAGGTCTTGAACCAGGGCTGGAGCATCAGGGGTGGAGGGTGGGGATGGGAGGAAGCCTATAGTCAGAGATGACCCCAGTCAGACTAGCGAACTGACAAGAGAGGATGTAGCAGTGTCCCCATGACTGCCAGTGGCTTGTGTTTTCGGTCATTGTGTCCCTTTGCACTGGGGGCCTGCGATGGGGGAGGGGAGGTGCCAGGGACGGTGGAGTCCAGTGCCAAGGGCGTCTTTTGACGGCAAATTGGAGGGAAGTTCTATTGTGCTGCTTTGGAGCTGAAAAGAGGGTTCCTTTTCACACTCCGAATGCTACAGATTTTTCTTCCTGGAGAGAACAAGGGCTGAACTTTTAACCTGTTTTCTCTCATCGGCCTCAGCCACGGACGCGCCAAGCCGGGCTCTCTGCCTGGGCCCGAGGAACAGCTGCTGGGAGCTGTGTCGAACAAGGGAGAGGAGAGACCCTGCTTGGGATGAGAAAGGAGTCGGGTGCAAGTCCGCCAAGCAGGTGGCCCCACCCCTTGGCTGCATTCCTGGGCTGACCCACAGGCCAAGCCCCAGAGGATTCCACAGCCCAGAGGAGGGACTGCGAACTGACATCCTCATTGTGTGGGTGGAAACTCAGGCGCAGGAGGGCAAATGACTTACCAAAAGTCATATACTAAAAGCTGGTGCTCAAACCTTGGACTCCCAGGGAGGGCAAGCCAGGGGTCCCCACTGTCCCCTCTGCCTCCTACATCTAGGCCAAGCAAGGAGAGGACCTCAGAAGGACTGGAAGTCAAGGGCTGCCTGGTTCACAGACAGGAGTGGACCAAGAAGGAGTGTGAAGTTCTCAGATCCCCTCGGAGGTTGCGAAAGGCAGGTGCCTCCCAGTCTCACTCCTCACCATGCCAGTTCTGGGCTTTGCCTGGAAGCCCACCTCTGTGAAAGCGGTTCCCCTCGGTGCTGTGGCAAGAGGGACACGTGGGTGTGCTCCCCCCAACTTCACTTGGCCTTTTCAATGTTGATACGTCCCTCCACCCTTTGAAAAAGGGGTTGGGAGGTGGGAGACTTCAATTCTAACTAATGCGCTCTGCCACATTCTTGCTTTGTAACCTTGGACCTGTAAACTTTCTAAGCCTCGGTTTCCTCACCTGGAGAACAGCCATGCTACCTTCTGAGTGTGGACAGGAGGACTACATGTGAAGGGAAGTGTGTGAGCTTGGAGCCCAGCACAGAGCAGGTCCTCAGCAAGTGGCAGCCGTCTTCCACGGATTCGGTGAGGTGCTTTTTGGCTGACCCAGTGCCTGCACACATGCCATTTCTTTTGGGCTCGTTAGGTGGCCCCTGAAAGTGAAGATGGGTCTAAAAGGCTCCCGCTTAGGCTCTTCTCCCCCCCCCCCACCCCCAGACTGTGCTTGCCAACATCTGACAAACATCAGCCTCTCGCCTGATGGCCACAATCTGTCTGGTGCTACTTTCCTGGGATGTCATGAGTTTCCTTTGTTCCTATCAACCCAAGCACAGAAGTCAAACTCAGTTCCCAGGGCATGGAATTAGTGGTTCTAGCTTCAGGAACCTGGGTGGGTTCAGGAAGCCAAGTCCTATTTTCACCACCAGTACTTCTTTCCTTTTCTTTCAAATACCCCAAACATGTCCCCTCTAACCCCAAAAATCTACAAAGGGAGAACACTCATGTCCACGAAGATTGTATTAGGAGCCAGAGACCCTCACCAACATTCTCACTACCATGCCAAGAGATAGTTGATATTGTCCCATTTCACAGATGGAAAAACTGAGGCTTCCAAAGGTTCAGGACTCACCCAAGGTCACACATCTATTCCATTCACGAGCTATGCTCCAGCTGCACAGAATGGGCGGTGCACTCTCTCACCCCTGTACCTCACACCTCACATGTACTGTTCCTTCCGATCTTCTCCCCATCCACACCTTAATTGCCCACTCTAATTCTCTTTGTCCCTCAAGTCTCAAGTCAGGTCACCTCCTCTGGGAAGTCCTCCTGAATCCACACTACCCCATATCTCTGTCCCAGCACTTGCGAATATCCTGGATGGGAACCATCCTTGTTGGCCAGGTTCTTCCAATGGCTTGTGCTTCTCCAAAGGGTGGGTGCTAGGTCCTGATACCCAGAACAGGGCCTGGCACATAGTAGGTCTTCCTGTACTGTGTAGGAAATCCCCCCAAACTGTAGGATTTGAACACATGCTAGTGTTCTGCTCCATCAGGACAACATTCATGACTTCAGCCTACAACCTGTACCTATTTATCTTCCAGGTGACTTTTTTCTTAAGTGCATTTTAAAGAGGAAAAAGTAATCATTATTATAAACGGAAAACTAATATCATTTGCCATAAAAAGAAGGAAAGTAAACACAACACTATTACAATTAAAAATGCCTGTAAACTACCTAACATTATTTCACTTCCAGGCTTTGGGGACCACTCGGCTCCATCAAACTGTCTTCAAACTGCTGCAATGGCCCAACCCCATCCCCACTGTGACAAAGGCAACCCCTCATGCAAGGGAAGCTGTTTTCACTATATACAGATAATTAGTCACCACACGATGTGATAAAGACTGCAGTGTGGATGTGCATGGGTACTGTGGGTGATAGGAACTGAGTGTGGAAATCGAGGAAGAAAATGCCCCATTTAGGGACAGCTTCCTGAAGAAGTGACTCTGAACGGAGGCTGGAAGACTAAGTTAAAAGGAAGCCAGGTCCTGGCCAGGTGTCTCAGTTGATTGGATATTGTTCCATACACCAAGAGGTTGCTGGTTCGATTCCCGGTCAGGGCACATGCCTAGGTTGTGGGTTCGATCCCCGGTCAGGGTGTGTACGGGAGGTAACCAATCGATGTTTCTCTCTCGCATTGATGTTTCTCTCTCTCCTTTCCCCTCTCTCTAAAAAGCAATAAAAACATATCCTCGGGTGAGGATTTTGAAAAAAAGAAAGTCAGGAGAGGCTGTTTGGTTTGCGGGAAAAGTGTGGGGCAGGGCCTGGTGAGAGCTAAGGGCGAAGCCTGGGGGTGGAGCTGGGGCTGCCAGCAAAGGTCAGGAGCTCTCCAAGGGCCCTTGTTGGACTATGCCCACCTGCCCCCATCCTGGCTAGCCTCCCTGCCCCCCCGCCATCTAACACTGCACTTTCCCATGCCTCTGCACTCCCACCTTGGCTCGCCCTACGGAAACGTCCAGTTCCAAGCGCTGGATGCTCTGATGGGAGGCTGTGTGCAGACTCTTAGCGTCCAGATGAGAGCTGGGACCGGGGCCTCCAGCCACCAGCTCAGGATGCTGTCCTCGGTGGGAAGTGGGGTTTGGGCCATGGGAGCAGCTTTGGCCCTCGCCCCGCTGCACCCACACCCCCTCTCCTTCCCGGAGACTGCACAGAAGAAAGCAATCAGGAGGCCCTGATTGCACAGGCTGGGGAGGCCCCAGGCCCCTCCGGCTATGTGTGAACGAGCAGTGTGCATTTCAGAAATATTTGAGCTAAAAGGGGAGACACACTGAAGTCGTTAGTGTTGGGCCCAACAGGAGGGTGGCTGCACGGGGCCCTGGCGAGCGCTACAACCCCATTTTCAGGCTGGGGTGGCTGGTTGCCCTCTGCTCCCTGATCCACCCCTGGTCAGCTCTGTCTGACCCCCTCTGGGGCCATAATTCTCTAGGGCCACAGATGCTCTTTGTCTGCACTAAAGACAGTATGTAAGGGTTATACAGAGGTAAGGAAGAACTGTCATTAAGCCTCTATTTCTGTTGTGGGCATTGAGCTGAGCACTCTGAATACCATTTTAGGTTTATGACAACCTGGGTGGAGAAACATATTATTAACCTCATTTTACAGATGAGGAAATAGGTCAGCGAGGTGAAGGCACACAGGCAAGGCTAGGATTTGAATCCACATCTGCCTTATTCTATATCTGTGTTGTTTTTAAGATGCCAAAGCTATAGCCTTAAAAAACAAACAAAAAAAATCACTGGGGCCTTTTGTGTTTATTCTCTGCCTGTGAGGCCTCTGTGAGGACATGGAGGGAAAGAGGGATGGACAGCGGGGGACTAAGGCACAGACTGTCCAGGTTAGAACCTTGGCTCTGACACTCTCTAGCCACTAGAGTCTAGTGTGTGACTGTAGGCAAACCTGTGCTCCTCTCTGAGCCTCAGTTTCCCCATCTGTAAAATGGGTCATGTGAGAATTAAGTGACGTCTCCCTGGGCCTTCATTCAGGGGGTTGATGACTCCACCACTCTGTGTCTGACTCCACCACTGTCTCTATCCCCAGCACCGAGGACTGGTTCTGACACACGGTAGGTGTATTGGACCATCACACAGCAGCTGGGTGATGTTTCTAAAGCCCATGGCTTAATGCCCTTCAGTGCTCCCCTGCCCATCAGATAAAATCCTTGTACCCCAGCAACGCATTCAAGTCTGCTGCTGACCGGCCAGCTAATTACCTTTCAGCCGCACTTCCCTGCATCTGTAGTGTCCAGGCAGCCTGAGTTTCCCTCTGCTTGCAGAAGGCACTATGTTTCCTTGGGCCTCGGTGACTTGACCATTCCAGATTTTTATCCCTGGAATGCCTGGCCCTTCCAGCTTTGTCAGCCTGGCTAACTTCTCTTCCAAAACTTAGCTCAAAGGCTCCTTCTTCCTGACAGCTGTCCCTGAATTCTACTGGGTTAAATAACAAGATCACGGGCATTCAATGAATGTCTACTCTTCTACCTCGTGAGTGCCAGGCCCTGTGCTGGGCACTGGGGATGTAAACAGATCAGCAGGTCTTTCCTTCAAGGAGCTTCCAAACTAGTGCCCAGCAGGTGAACTTTCCACAGGGAGAGGCAGAGTGAAAAGGCTGGTCCAGTCTGGGAGCCAGGAAACCCCGAGGAAGAAGGGATCAGCTTGGGCCAGGGAATTAGCAAAGGCACCTCAGAGGAGGTGACATTTAATCTGGGAGAAGAGGGGATGGTTACACCCATAGAGGGCACAGCAGAGTCAAAGGCGTAGAGGGATGCAACTTTAAGGGCATGTTGGGTAATAATTGAAACCTGGTGACTGGTTCTCAGGGGTGGGTTCTGGGCAAGGGTTTAGCATTCATGATCTCATTTCAATGAAACTATTTGTAAATTACGTACTTTATTATCTGCCTTTACAGATGGAAAACTAAGGTTGGGAGAGGTTGTTCAAGGTTTTCATGACCAGGAAATTGCACCTGCCTGGTCTCAAAGCCCATGTTCATAACCCCTGCACCACGCTGGAGTTTCTGTCCCATGAGGTGGGAGCAAAATGCTTCCTGGAAGGATATGGGAGCTCAGGATGGGGCCGGAATACGTAGGGCCCTGGATGTGGGGCTAAGGAGTTGGGGTCTTGTCCCATAGGCAATGCGGAGCTATGGGGATTCCTGTAGTGATGTGATCTCCCGAGAACATGGACATGAGAAGATGGACAGACACCTGGTAGATGTTCCCCGGGGTCTTTGCTCAAAGCTGGCCAGCAGCCCACAGACCAGGCAGCACATCAGCCTGGCATGGAACCCAAGCAGCAGACGCCACTCTGGACCCTTCCCAGCAGCTCCAGTGGCTCCCTGTCTGGGGCTAAAGGGGCTGAGGTGACTCAAACCCTGGCCTGTCTGCTGTACCATAGCCTGGTGAGATGCCAGCCGCAGCTGGACGCCAGTCCCCGGCTATCAACGGCTGGGAGCTGGAGCATTCTTTCCAAGGTTCAAATCAGAACTGCCAAGAGGAGGCACCTGTCAGGAACAAGGAGATAAAGTTCAAGGCCATCAACAAACTGGGTGACTTGGAAAAGTCATTTCATCTCTCTGAGCCTCAGTTCCCTCATCTGTAAAACAGGGATCACAGGCCTGTGTACCTCCCAGGGCTGCTTGAGGATCCACAGGGGTGTTGGATACAAAGGGTTTTTATGACATGCAAAGGCTGAAGATCACACTGACAATCGCTACCACTCCTGGGGGCCAGTGGTGGGCAGGCGCTTCATCAACACTGTCTCCCTGACATCCCAGAGCAAACTCACAGGGAAACCAAGGCTCAGAGAGATCAAGGACCCCCCAAGGCCACGGGGTCAGTAAGGGGCAGGGCAGGATCTGACCTTTGGGTCTGACCCCAGGAACCAGCTATGCTGCCTCTCAGAGGGAAGGGGGAAACATCACGGATTTCATGAGCTCTCCACGCCGGGCCCTGGGCTAATCACTCCACACTCTGCGAGGCTGGCGCTGCTGCCCCACCGCACAGCTGAGGACACGGAGACCGGGACGGCTAACTGGCCTGCCCAGTGTCACACAGCCATAAAGCAGCAGAGCCGAAGTCTGAGCCCAGCGCAGCCTGACTGGGTCCGGGGCCTCTCCGCTGAAAACCAGATGGGCAGCAGTGCCTGAGAGTGGGGTGGGGCGCTGCCAGGGAACCCCGGGAGCTCCAGGAGAGCCTGCAGATCTTCTCAGGTGAGACCGGCCAACAGGCAGCACGTGGTTCTCCAGCTCCATGCTCGGGCTCGCGGAAAGGGACCCGGCTAATGGAAAATCCTTCTGCCCGCGGACTCTCGCGCCCCGCCTCGTCCTCCTGCCGTCGGAGGCCCTCTTCTGCCTCGGTTGCCTGCCTGGGGCCTGCTCTTGTTTTCTCAGGCCGGGCGGAGGAGTCCCCGTGACGCCGGCTCCTCCACTCTGTCCCCCGCCTGCCCGCCACTGGCCTGGGCATCCGCCAGCGCCAGCCGCCCGGCTGAAACCCAATCCTCCGGGCCAGCCAGGCTGCTGGCTAACAGCGGGCCGCATTGTGAGGCCCGGGCTTCGGGAGAGTTTGGATTCGCTGCTTGGGGACCCACTTAACCTCCGCAAAGGACAGGATGATGGATGGGGGTCTGGGAAGGGGTTGCTGGGGGTGGGGTGGGCGGTAAACGAACACCAGGGCTTCCTGGGGAAGGAAAGGGAGGCAGGGCCGGGAACAGCCCTCTACACATAAGAGCTCCGTGAGTCCTCCTGACAGCCCTGAGGGGCGCCTGTTACATTTGATACGCAAGGAAACTGAAGCTCCGAGAGGTTAGGTGACTTGGCCAAGGTCACACAGCCAGTCAGAAACTGAACCCAGGCCCGCTGCCTTCGAGCCTTCCTGACACAACAGCTGCCTCTTGCAGCCAGCGTCTGCCTGGCGACTTTTAATCTTTAAAGTCCTTTTACTTCAACGATCCAGATCCTTCCTTAATATTACCCATGAAGGAGGTAATACAAATACAATGATGGCAGCCAGCATACTGAACCCCCACTGTGCCAGGCGCTGTGCCGAGCACTTTTTGACATCATGTCGTGAGATCCTAACAGTGACCGAGCGAGGTGGGGATAAGTGTCACGAACATTTTACAGAAGGCGAGAGCCAACGCAGAGAGGTGGTCACTAGCAAGACATGGCAGAGCTGGGACCCGCTTCAGCTGGTTAATGGTGGTGGTTGCTTACAGCGGCACCCCTTTTGGGTGGTTGCTAAATATTTTGCATCTCCCTCTGCCCAGTGGACAGAGCTCCCACTCCGCAGTCCAGGTGTTTCTTCTCCCTGCAACGTTGTTCATCTTCGACCTGCCTGGGTCACTCAGTTACATCCTTCAAGACCCATCTCAAAGGTCACCTCCTCCGAGAAGCCTTTCCTGGTGACTCTGGAACCAGGGCTTTCATTGTCCTCTGTGTATCTCCCATCATCACCCTGGTGACCCTGTCCTGTGACTTTCTTCTATTCCTCAGTCCCTCAGCTGGACTGTGGGCACCTTGCGGGCAGGGCTGAGCCTGGTTCACTGTAGCAGTCCTCAGTCTCTGTGAAGACCACCATTCTCCCCACCGTGCCCCCAACCCCAGCCCACCCAGATATTAAATGCTCTTTCCTGCTTACAGCACCAGTCTCAGTGTCTGGGTTTTTCCTGCAGGAAATACGGTCACATCAAGATGGCTCCACACACTACATAATCCAAAGCACTCACTTAGTGCCAACCACTAGGCTGCACTGTCACATACATTGTCTCCTTCGATGCCCACAACATCCATGAACTAGAATGTCTACTGTCCATTTACACATCCACCCATCATCCATCTATCCACTCTCTCACCTACCATATCCATTTACCATTCCACCCACACAATAACTCACCACCCATTCCTCCACCCACCCACACATCTAACATCCCACATCCCACATCCCACATAGGTATCCATTCATCAGTCTTACATTTCCCTGTAAACCAATTTCTCTTCCTTCCTTCACCTCTTCCTCTCTTTTTTTCACCTCTTCTCTTTCTTTCTACAGATGGGTGGGAAATGAGCTTCAGAGAGGTTAAGCAACCTGCCCAATGTCACATAGCTAGTAAGCAGCAGATCCAGTTGAACAAAGTACTTTTTTTTTTTAATTGATTTTTTTTTAGAGAGAGAGCTAGAAACATCAATCGGCTGCCTCCTGCACGCCCCCTACTGGGGATCCAGCTGCAACCCGGGCATGTGCTCTGACCTGGAATTGAACCGGAACCTCTCAGTCCATGGGACGGTGCTCAATCCACTGAGCCACACCGGCCAGGCCGAACCAAGTACACTTAACCACTCTGCTATGTAACCTCTTGTTTTCTCACCTTATTTTTAACTGTTCTGTTGCATGCAGATTTAATATTATAAGTCACCTCAAATCCTTTTGGATATGTGTGGGTGTAAATTACACATCAATAAGATACAGGCCACTGTAAGTCCAAGCTGGGGTCTGTCAGGTTGAAGTCAATTAGCAAGTCTGCTGCAGGACCTGCTGGGACTGGATCTATTTGCCTAATTGGCATTGGTTTCTCCCAGTGAAGGACAATTAACTCAAATCCCAGAATCCAGACCACCCCTCTGCTTCTGGGCAAGATGTCAGGCATTTAGCCACATGAGATTTTACTGTTCATTCATTCACCATTGACCCACAGACCCACTCATCCATCTATCTTTCCAATTATTCAATCCTTGCAATCACCCATAAATTATCCTGTCATCTACTCACACACCCACCAACCTATTTACCCACCTGCATACCTATCTATTTACTCATCCATCCATCCATCCATCCATCCATCCATCCATCCATCCATCCATGTACCCAACAATCCGCCCACTCACTCATCTATCCATCTACCTATCCATTCATTGACCCACCCAATCTAAGCAACTATTTATAAATTGTTTCTCTTCTTGCCATACACTCACCCATTTGCCCACCCACCCACCTATCCATCTCTCTATCCATCCATCTACACTATCACTCACCCCATCCATCAGTCATTCCACTCGCCCAGTAATGCACCACCCATCTTACACATCTAGCATCCCACTTTGATATCATCCATCCATTCATCCATCTATCCGTCTTCCATTGAAACTACCTCCCTCTCGATCCTTTCTTTCTTTTCATTTGTCTGTCCACCTGGCCATTCATTTACCTGCCTGTCCATTCACTTATACATCTAAAAATGTGTTGCCTCTCTACCTACTCCTACCTTCCAGTCAGGGTGCGTTTACTGAATACCTGCTATGTGCCAGGTCCACACTAGGTACCAGAGAATAAAAAATAGACATTGTCACTGACCTAAAAAAAGGGTTCTGGCCCTGGCCAGTTTGGCTCAGCGGTTAGAGCGTCAGCCTGCGGTCCGGAGAGACCCGGGTTCGGTTCCCGCTAAGGGCACGTACTTCGGTTGCAGTTTGTCTCCGGCCCTGGTTGGTCGTGCGGGTGGCAGCCACTCGATGTGTCCCTTCACATCGATGTTTCTCTCTCTCTCTCCCTTCCTCTCTCTCCCTCCCACTCTATCTGTACAAAAAATGGAGAAATATCCTCGGGTGAGGATAAAAAAAAAAAAAGGGTTCTGATTTGGGGCAAACTCTAAACCTTAATGGCCCCCACTCCCAGTTCCCAAGAACTTTGCAGGTTCCACATTCTACCCTGGGATTTGACCCCTTGCTCAGCCTGGCACCCTGGGGTCTCTCCTGCTGGCTCTGGATCTGGTTTCTCTCTACCTCCAGATAACCTGTTTTATGGGGTTCCCCTTGGCCCACAGACCTGGCTTCCCCAGCAGGCAGGGATATGGCTGAGGCCCATTACACCCCACAAAGGACCCAGTGAATGAGAATGTGAGCCCAGATTCAGCCTCACCTCCACTGTGATCCCGTCGCACAGTCTGGAAGGGGGGGGGGGTCCCAGGCATAAACAGACATAACTCCACAACAAAGAAGGGACCCGAACCTTGTCTGGGAGTCAGAGGAGGCTTCCCAAAGGAGTGATGTCTGGTCTAAACCCCAAACATTGAGTAGGAGACAGCCAGGCTGGAAGGAGGGGGAGGGGAAGAACTTCCAAGAAGCGAAGGTGTTCTAGGCAGAAGGAACAGCGCATGGAAAGGCTGCGAGGAGAGAACAGCCCCTGCAGGGAGCTGCACAGAGGAGAAGGAAGGTCTAGGAGAAAGAACTCTGGGCTTCACAAAGAACCTTGAAGGTCAGGCTGAAGGGCTAAGACCATCCCGAGGGCAGCAGGGAGCCACTGAAGGGGGCCCAACTCAGCAGTCATTGCATTCTCTTGTGTAACTGATCCTTTTACAGACGAGGACATCGCAGTCTAGGGATCAGAGAGGTGCAGAGGGCTGCCCCAGGCCACACAACTGCTCAGGAGCAGAGGAAAGATTCCACCCCAGGTTCGACGGCTCCAAAGCCTTCGCTCATCCTGACAGCAGCTGTTTTCAGATTGCCCGCCTCCCTCCGTGTGAATGCGCCCCTCCAGCTCTGCCTCTGTGGCCCTGGCAGCATGGGTGCAGTGACAGAGCCACTGGGCACATCTCTGCTCCCTCTCCCTCCCTGGGCTCACTTGCCAACCATGCCTAGCGTCTCAGGCGGTGAAGCAGACACGGCTCTGCTGGGGCGTTTTCTCATGTGTTGACATTCCTCAGGAGAGCGGCCCAGCGACTTCCCATCCCCATCTTCATGATCAGAGCCTCCATGTCTTCATCATCAGTGACTGTGAATTCCCCACTGCCCTAATGCTCTGCGAGGCGACACCAGACAAAGGGCCAGGCCCGAGGTCTTCTGACAGGAGCTGCTGGGGCTCGTGGCATGGCTGGCATGGAAGGCTTAGCAAGAGGAGGGACAGGACTCAAATGAAGGAGCCCTTGGGGTGGAGTAGACACTGGGGGAGAGGCCCGCTGAGCCAGATGCCAGGAGGAGGAGACTGGCCAGGAGGTGAGAGAATATCACCCAAGACCCCCGGCATCGCTGTCATCATGGTGACTGATTACTGAGCACCTCCTCTATGCCAGGTACTCTGCCAGGCACTAGACATCCAGGATCACATCTGAGTTCATCTAAGCCTCTCAAAACCCTTTAAGGGATGTATCACTGTTCCCATTTTGCAGATAAGAAAACTGAGGCTCGGTGAGAACAAGTTGGTGGGCCAAGAGCCCGTGCAAGTTGGTGGGGAAGGCAGACTTTGATTTCTGGGCTGTGTGACCCAGATTCCTTTATGACGTCAAGGAGTTTTTTAGGAGTCCACAATCCCAGGTGAGGACCGGAGCAGGTGGTGGGGTCAGGAGGGTGGGAGGCTCCCAGGCCTGAGGGTGGCAGCATGGGACCAGAGAGTAGGCATGATCTGACCCAGAGGAGGAAGGCTGTTGCCAGGGAGGGAGATGGGCAGGGAACAGGGCCACCTGATGCTCTGTCTAGCTCTTCCACAACTTGTGGGTGCCTCCGCAGTCTGAGAAGGGTCAGGGGTGGGGCACAGCCTGCTCCAGGAGGTATGCGAGGTGAGCCGAGCCACTTCACCTGCAATGGGCTTGTCTGGGCTTCCGGTGGGAGGTGGTGGCAGAGGAGACGTCTTGCCTGTGCAAGGGACCATCCCAGGAAATCATGAAAGGCTTCCGAGGGGAGGTCAGCCACCATCCTCGGAGGGTGGGACACCTCTGCCTCGCTTGTGATTTTACAGACCCCAGGCGAGTGCTGCCCTGGGAAACGGACCAGGTGCGATGGGCCAGGCAGGGATGCACGCTTCACCACCCAGACCAGCCTGACATTCAAGGCCTTCCGTGGCTGGCCCTGGTCTCTGACCCCGACTGCACCTCCCTCCACCCCACACCTTCTTGTCTCCCACTGCCGTGTCTTTGCTCTTGGCCATCCCCCTGCTTGGAGCACTCTGAAAAGGTGGGAGCATGGCGGGCAGGCAGAGCTGCAGGAGCGAGGCCCAGGGCAGGGACGAGAAGTTCCTTAAATGCGCCAGACCCTCCTATTGCCTCCTTCATCCACCCAAGCAGCTTCCTCTGCCCAGGATGCCCACCTCCTTTACCTAAAAAAATTCCTCTATACCCTTTAAGACTTAGCTCAGGCATCTCTTCTTCCAGGAAGCCTTCCCTGACCACCACCCCGACTTCCCCAGCTTGGGTTAGATGCCCCCTGACTGGGCCACTCCTCTCCAGAGTGGGTCTGATGCCCTTTCCTGGCCTGGTATTTGAATGAGGGTAGGGGTCCTGCGATGCACAAGGAGAGGCCATGTCAGACGATGAGCAGGTAGCCTATGCCAAGCCCACAAACACTCAGGGCCAGGCCTCCTTAGCGCTGAGCCAACGGCAGCCTTCCCGAGCTGCTGGCTGGTGTGCACTAGCTGGTTCACCTAGGAAACCACAGGCCCCTGGCCACAGCTCCCTGCCCTGATCAGCCCTCAGCTCCCCGGACCACACTGGAGCTCCCCCTTCCCAGGGATTCTGTGGGAGTGGTGGCGGTGGTGGCAGCAGCCTGGGGTGGCCCCAGGAGACCCACTGATGCTGGGAACAGGCTCAGGAATTCCTGCCCTAATGAGAGATTAGATCTGGAACCTCAAGCATCTCACCATGCTGGTGTGCACCCCCCTGGGATGGGCTGCTTCCCTGGTGGGGTTCAGGTGTTTGGTGGATGGTCCTGTCCCCTCATGCTGACTGGAATGCCTGACCTCTTCCCCGCTGGCCCTCTCCTCCGCATATCCACCCCAGGTCTGCCGCCTCAGGGACCTCATCTGGGAAACGGGAGCACGAAACAGGCCTTCCTCACTGGCATGGATGCAAAGTCCTAATCACAGGCCTTGCACAGTCTGGTTAGCTCAAGTGAGGTTAGTGCCACAGATCTCATTACCCGAGACCAACGGCACTGAGAAGCGCCCCGAGATACACGTCTGGGATGGGCAGCTGCAGTGACCAGGGACGGTCATTATAATCTTGACGTCCAGCTCCTGAGTACCTACTATGTGCCAGCGGCTGTGCCAGCTACTTTTCATAGGTGATGCCGTTTGGTTCCTTTTTAACATGAGGACCCTGAGGCTCAAAGAAGGGCAGTGACCTGCCTGGGGTCACCAGGGAGATGGTGGCGGCACTGGGAATTTGAATACCGTCTGGGGCTTCCCGCTGCCTCCCACTGATGCTCAGAAAGTCCCTGGTGCTGGGCCTGGCAGGGAGCATTAACTTGGCCTTATTTAAAGTTGCAATTATCTGTCCCATTTCCTGCTGGTTCCAACTGAGCTCTCCGGGGAGGCGGGAAGACCCTGATGGAGGCTGCCAGGAACAGGAGTGTCTAAGGAATTGTCCCTGAGCCAGTCAGCGACTGAATGAACATGGAGTGTGCTCTCTTCTCGTATCTGGGCATGTCACCCCTCCGCCCTGCCCACAGAGCTGAGCAGGCTCCCCCAGGGGCTGGGAGGGGCTTCCCTAGGGTGGACAGGCTCCTTGTCAATCCTGCAGAAGCTGTGAAGGGGTCACACCAGGGGCTGAGGCATAAAAATAACACCCAATGTAGAGATGGGAAGACTGAGGCAGCCTGCGGGTTGGTCCAAGATCCCACGGTGAGGCAGAGTGTGTGGGGCCTAAAACTCAGTGACACAGACCTACGGAAGAGCCCCAGGAAGCTCTGTGAGGTGGAAAGATGGAACTGGGGAAGGGCCCCGGGGATGGAGCAGAGAGTAACGGTGCCCACGGGCATTGGTTCAGTTTCCGATGGGCCGGTCCTCCTGAAGGCCTTGAGAGGGGAGGCTGTGTAACGGAGCCCTGTTCTACAGACAAAGAGCCTCAGAAAGGAGGGTCTGGACCACTGTGTTGTCCACTCGGTGGTGTGGCCAAAATTAGTGGCCAGATTGTCTGGCTCCCTGTCCTGTACTTCCCACCGGGACAGAGAAGTCTTCAGGCATATACCCTTCCCCTCTCCCATGCCCACTCCTCAACACCCTGCCCGTCTCCTCTCCTCCAATTCCAACACACTCCCTCGCTGAGCACCTACTGTGCGCCACCGCGGCCTCAGCCCCTGCCTGGAGGAACCCACAGATCGGCGAGAGGAACACCTGATCGAGCAGTTCTGGTTCTCGCTGTCAGAGTAAGGGGCACACGAGGGACGGAGGGGCATGAAGGGAGGGGAGCAGGAGCCTGGCGGTGGAACCGGTGCAGGGTCCAAACGCCAGGGAAGCCGCGGATCCATGATGCACCCAGGGAGCTGGGAGTGTGGGCTCAGCAGTCAGGTCTACCTTTGAACCCCACTTCCTAACCCAGTGGCCTCAGGCAAGCCACTTCCTTCCCTTTCTGAGCTGTGGAATGGGAATAACATCAGTACAGGCCTGGCACGGGGTTGTGACAATGAGGTCATGCACGGAACACGCTTAGCCCAGTGCCTGGCTATAGTAAGTGTTGGGTAAGACACTGCTGCCATTACTACAACTCAAATTTCTACACTTGGCATAAAGCAGTCACTCAATAAATGGAAGTTACGGTGTTATTATCATCAACGTTAGCCAGGTCCCTCTGGTCAAGGAGAAGGCAGACTCTAGCTTTCTTGTTAGTGGCAGAACAGTGCCCCCCAGCCCCAAAGAGTTGACTATTACCTTACATGGCAAAAGCACTTTGCAAATGAGGTTAAGGATTCTGAAATGTGGAGATTATCCAGGATGATCTGAGTTGGTCCAATGGAATCACAGGATCCTTATGAGAGAGAAGCAGGAGGGGAGCAGGGTGCAGTGATGCGCTGACTCGGAGGGAGGGGCCACAAGCCCAGGATGCAGGCAGTCCCTGGGAGCGGGAAAAGGCCCTGGAGAGCCTGCAGCCCCACCCACACCTTGACTTCAGCCCAGTGAAGCCCCTTCCAGACTCTCACTCCCAGGACTGTAAGAGAGTATATTTGTGTTGTTTTCGCCACTAAGATGTAATTTGTTACAGCAGCAATAAGAAACTAATGTATCATCCTTAATAGAGAAAGTGGTTGTCTCCTGCACACCAGCAACTGCTCCATCCTTGAGAACCCCACACACTCATTTCCGCCAGTGAAGAAAAGCCCAGCCCCTCTGCTGACAGAGAGCAGTGGTGGGGGGTGAAGGCTTGGGGGTTCACAGCTGTGGCTGAGGGGAGCCCTCCCAGCATTTCCAGTCCTGCTTGTCCCTGTGTGTGTCTGGAGAAGGCTGGGGCTGCGACAGGGCAGACGCCGATCCCGGGTAACTGGGCACTGGTGGGCCCAGCCACAGGCTCTGTTCCGGAGGGATGGCAGAGCAGGGTGGGGGTGAGCTATTCTTGGGGCTACTGTCTGTCTAGTGTTAACCATGTGCCAAGCCCTGCCCAGGACCCAATCTTCCCAAAGCCTAAAAACTATTATCAGCCCCATTTTACAGATGAAGAAACTGAGGCTCAGAGCAGTGACATAACTTGCCCAAGGCCGTCCAGCGGGATGTGGTGTGGCTTCCACTTGAACATGCCCAGACACAGGGTGCTCTGACCCTCCCTGGGTGCCCTGTCCACGCTCAAGCCACTCAGATCTGACAAGCCCACTGGGCAGCGGACCTCTGCTGCTGGCCAGGCTGTGGAACCTGGGGCTACTCCCTGCCCCAGCACTTTCTGGGCCTTGGGGATATAAATCATGCCCCTTGTCTGCCTCACAGAAGTCTGCATGGTAGCTGAAGTCACAGGTGCAGGATGACCCTGCAGAAGGCTGGACGCCTGGGGGAGGAAGAGATGCTGAGAATCCCAGCCCCAGCATCCCTAGATGGATGCCAGCCCTTCCTCATGGTGAGCAGCTGTAGCCTGTGCAGAGCTGCCCCCAGTGTGACCTCACGCAGGCTTCCTACAGCTCACCATCACATCCCCATTTCACAGAAAACAACCAGAATGGAACGGTCATGAGCGTGGCCATTAGTGGAGCCCCTGTCCATGCCGGCACCAAGCTAAGAGCATGCTGATGTCCTCTCATTCTGTCTTCTCACACATCCCCTAGGCGGAAACGCCTAAACCGGCCTCCTTTCCAGCTAGCACAGGGGGCTCACGGCCGCTCCTGCAGCCGCTGTCAATATCCTCGCTGTGCAGAGGCGGCGATGGGCTCAGAGACGGGCCTGGCTTGCTCAAGGCCCAGCAAGTCGTGCAGGGGTGGGCTGAGAACCCAGCTCTCCAGGCCCCCGGATAAGTCTGCTTTGGCCACAGGGCATCACTTGTGTGACATCCTTTCGAGGTGGGAGCTCTAGCTGAAGGCCCTGAGGACCTGGAGGCAGACGGGTCTAGAGTCTGCCCAGTGGGGTGACACATGGCTTTAATCCATCTTCTTGTGCCTCTAGTGGACCCCGAGACCCTGGACACCAGCATCTGGGAGTTGGGAAGCCAGAATCGGGGCTCCCAGCGCCCCCCGTTGATGCTGTCAGGGACACTGCCTGTACCCCTGAGCTGTTTGCCTCAGATGACTTCCCGGTGGTGTTGGTGCCAGGCTGGGAGGAGGGAGGAGGCAGGCTGGGCGTCTCTGTCACAGCAGGCTTCAGAGTCCTGCGCGGAATCCCAATTGAGCTATTTTTAATGTGCTTCAATTTTCATTTTCTTTTATTGGAAAACACAGATGGTGACTTGCTGCCCCTCACACACACTGAGCAAGGCGCCGACAGGGAGAGTGATGTGCAGCAAACACATGTCTGCCCCTCCCAGGCCTGGGGAACTGCAGCCAGCACCCCAGTCTTGCGGTTGCTCTGGGCCTCAGTTTACCCAGCTGTGAAATGGGATTGACTGACATGGCCCTCAAAGCCCCCCCAGCTCCACAGTCTGTGACGGTCTGGGCCACAGCAGGGGAGGAGGCTCCAACTGGACATTGGCAGCAAAGGGCATCCTATATAATGGGCACGGTTGCCAGGGAGAGGTATGGGGGAGGAGAAGGGACCATTGTTGGCCGTGGGGAATTATCTTAGTGACACCTCCAGCCACACGTTGAGGCTTCCCCATTTTACAGATGAGAAAACTGAGGCTCAGGAGATCAGGAACCTTGCCCAGGACCCTCGTGACTGGGGCGGGGCGGAGCTGGGTGCTGACCCAGGTCTGTGTGAGCGCATGTCCAATTCTTTCTCACCCCTCTCCACAGTGCTCCCATCCAGATCCTATATTATTTATTTTTCTCATTATAAAAGCAATACATGCTCATTAAAGATAATTTGGAAAATGTAGAAAAGTCAGAAGGAAATATAAAGTACAAAATAATAATCATCCTCCCCAATTGGCCCTCCACCCCTACAGGACCACTGCCAACATCTTGGCGTGTTCTTTCCACTCTTTGTTTTTTTTCCTTCGCATAATTTGTGATGCTTTTAACATCGTTTGGTGGTGGTGCAGGGTAGCAGCTGGCTGAGCAGCACAATGGATGCGGGCGCCTTTTAAAAACAAGGGACTGGCTGTCCCTTACCCCATAAGACAGAAAGACTTAGAATCTTTGGAGCGAGCCGGCAATTGCGGCTGGGAATCTGTATTTTCAACAAATTTCCCAGGTAATGCTGTGGCAGCCAGCCTGGGTCAGCTCACAGACCTGCACTTGGTGAAACCACGGGCTCCAGAGACAGCTGCTGCCACCTGGCTTGACCGTGGTCTGAGCTGTGCACCTTGGGCGAGTCAATTCACCTCTCTGAGCTGCAGCTTCCTCATCTGGAAAATGGGACCTGGCTTTGCAGGGTTGTGGAGAGGATGAGAGAAAAAGGCTCACCAGGATCTTACACCCACCCAAGACATTGCCACCCTCCCAAGGCTGTCATCATAACTGCCCCAAAGCCACCATCAGAAGGGTCCTAAGGCCACTGTCTTAGCGTGAAAAGGCCTCAGGAGGCGAAAACAATGGGTTGTAAGGGGGAAGTGACCACCAAAGGCCCTGGGGTGTGCTCGGCTGGCTACGTGTCTCATCTCCCCCAGTTACCTCCCCTCTCGGACACAGGCGCACGTGTAAACCACCAGCATGTGCTGTCCTGCCTGTGGCCAGGAGGCAGATTTTTGGGAGCTCAGGCCTTGGGAATTGTGGGAAGCTGCTACCTGAGGAAGAGCCATTTAGAGCCACAGAAGGGGCACAGGTGGGGCAGGAGAAGCAAATGCATGATAGATGGTGATGAAGACCCTGCCTCTGCCTCCCCAGGGTGTCCCTTTCCACATCACAACTCAGACCCTGTCACTCAGGGATTGTCGGTGGCTCCCCAGTACCCACAGGTGAAGGTCCAAATAAGAACCTACAATGTGCCAGGCTTCTGGAGTGAATCTCTTGCCATTCCTATCCCCTCTCCTGCCTGCCCCTCCTACTCCATACGCCATCCACTCCTGTCCTTAAAAAGTAGCCCCCCACCCCCCACTCTAAGCCTGGAATTGATCTTAGCCAAAAATCTCCTCCAGCCCATCCTAGCTGCCAAAATTCTGCTCAGCCCTCAGGGCCCAGCTCAAAGGTCACCTCCTGAGCTTCCCCTGCCCCCCTTTCTAGGTATCCCTACCCCTCCACCCACACTGGGATATATAATTGTTTCTGAGTACCCCACCTCCAGCAAATAGTGGGGTCTGAGAGGGAGGGGCTAGGTCAGATTATTCTGTATTTGAATGAACCAAACATGAACTTCTCGAAGTCTCAGTTTTTCTACCTGTAAAATGGGTGGGTTGTATTATCTGTCTCACCTGTCCCAGCAGTTTGGCATCTATAGCAAATTAGAGGATGTGGATACATTCTGAAAACTGTAACGTGCATGAGCCTCAGGCTGATGGGCAGAGTATTGCGTGGGTGGGACCTGGGGCAGGCCCTTGAGGGTCGTTCTGTCCCCCAACACCCTGGCCTCCTACCAGCTGGGCCCACAGTCTGGTTTTGCAGACTTTGCCATGAGCTGCAGGAACCCCCAGGTAAGGGTGGCTGTGGAGAGCAGTCCCCTACAGAAGGTGCCACTGTCATCAAGGAAAGTGCAGTGCTAACTGCCCCTATGAGAACATTGCCCGCATCTCCTCTAAGGTGTGTCATAAAACACAATAGCGATGGGGATTGCTTTGAATTCTCTGCCCAAAGGCTCAGAGACACAGAAGGGTAACCGGTGGCAGAGGCACGGGGGATGTGGCTGGTGTGGCCACGGGCCAAGACTCCTCGAAGATGACAGTGCCGTGCTTCACAGTTTGCAAGGCATTTTCTGTCTCATGCTTTTCTTACAACATTCCTGCCACGTGGACATTCATTCATTAATCAGACCTTCCCTGAGCACCTACCTGCGGGTCTCAAGTTGGAAGAAGAAGTGCTGGCCCTGGGGCAATGCAGATAATGGGGTGAGGAGGACAGGAGGGGCATGGGGCAGACAGACCACCATTAAATGCAATAAAGGGTAATGGGCCCCACAACCAGGGTGCACGGGAGCACACAGGGGCACACAGGAAACAGGCAAGCCTCAGGGGCCTCATCTTACAGGTGCCATAACAGTGATCGGGGAGACAGAGTTATGCTGAGGGCCGGTGGTGCTTAGTGGCTGAGGCGTGCTCTTTCAGGATGCCAGGAAAGAAACTGGGGAAGAACTGTTCCAAGCAGAAGAAAGAGCAAGTGCAAAGGCCCTGAGGAGGAAATGTTCCGTATCGGATTCAGTTTCCTGGTGTGTTCATTAGCTAATGAGCGAATGGGCACCAGGGTTTCCTGCACCGGGATGTCCCAGAGCCCCACTCAAGAGGCAGCACCCATGTGAATGAGTGCCACTCGCCACTGGACACCCAGGCCTTGATGCAGGGACTGCCTGGTGCCCTTACCAGACGCTGCCAGTCTTCCTGCCCTCAATCAGCCGCCTAGGAAGCCCCCTTCTAGGAGGAACTGCCTCCCCTCCGTGTAGCCTCATGCAATCCTCCCTGACCCTCTGCCTTTCCAGGGTGGGGTCCTGGACATCTGGCGGGGTGCTTTCAAGCTCTCCAGGCCATCTCCCAGTGTTTGGGGTCCCCAGTCTGATTTTTAGTACCATTAGGATCCCCAATACACGGATGAGAAAACTGGGGCTCAGAGAAATGACATTTGCTCAGGGTCCCACAGCTGGAAGTTAAAGAGCAAGGATGTGAATTCACACCTGAATCGTGTCTGCTCACAGCTCCCCTTCTAGAAAGACTTCAGCTCTTTCCCATCCACTCAAACCGTATCACCCTGCACAGGCCACTGCCTTTGGAAAACCCTCCGCGCCTGGCCCCACTCACCTCAGTGCCTGGAGCCTGTCTGCACGCGGGTCAGCAGGGTCTCCCCAGGGAGGCTGGGGTCCCCAGGTGGGGTGGAGGGGAACAGGGCTCTCGGCGGGGAGAGAATGACCCACAATAGCAGCCCACCCGTCACCCACTAGCACGGAGAAGGCCCTCCCTTCTCTCTCCAACATCACCCTCCGCCATTACTCTGAATTCCAAAAACATAGGTTTTAAGCGAAAAAAATATATGCTTATTATAAGACATTATGGAAGAGTGTAAAGTGAAAAGCCGAAGTAGGCACCATGAGGTATCATTGAGACATTTCACTGTGCAGAAAATGTGCACAGGGAGGCAGCGGTGCATGTTTATCCCTCTGAAAGTCACCAAAGGGGTCACGCCTGACGTGCTGCTCGGGACCTGCCCTTGACGTCTCAAAGGCATCTCTGACCTACTGGTGGCTGCCTCCTCGGGTCTCAGATTCTTGTATGTGGCCCCTCTCACCCCTCAGGGTGTCTGTGAGGAGAAACTGAGGCAACAGGTGCGGGGGGAGGGGGGTGGGTTCCAGGCCTGGCCCAGGGCAGGCTCTCAGAAACGGTGAGTGGCGGGCAGGGGATTTACCAGCTGGGTTCCAAGGTGGAAGTGGGGTCAGAGCGTCTCCGTGGGCTGGAGAAATGGGGAACCTCCTCCCACTCTCCCTCTTCCTACAGGCCCGTCTCGGGGCGCCACCCGCCTGCGCGGCCGATTCCCCCACACCTCATAAATCTGCAGGCGGCCAGCCGGACGCCCTCCGGAGACTCCCAGATAAAGCCGAAAACTGGTGAAGGGAAGGAGCTTGGGTCTCTGGAGCCCACTCAGCACCTCAGGCCCGGGGCCCTGAGCTGGCTAGGCCTTGCTCCGGGACCCTGGGGGCTCAGTCTGACCGAAGGTTCCCCATGCCTGTCCCTGGGGACCTGTCCCGTCCTGCCGCCCAGCTGAGCTTCCTGCCTCCCCTGCGGACCTCTCAGCTGCCCATCCATCCCGAAACCGCAGCCGCACAGACCTTTCCCGAACACCCCTTTTATCATGTCACTCCCTGCTTGTGGCCTGCTGGTGGCTCCCCAGTGCCTGTGGGAGAAAGCACAAACTTCTTCCCCGGAATTCCTGAGCCAGCCCCCGCCTCCCCTTCCAGCCTGTCTCCCACCCCCGGCCCAGAGCCCTCTGCTGTGTGGTTTGGCTCCTTCAACTGCATGGCCCGGCAACATCGCCTGAGTCCATGTAGTGGACACCCATATGTCCAGAATGTGGGCGGCACCCTCACAACGGTGTGACCTGGGCACATCACTGATGCTCTGGAAGCCTGCCTTCTCCTTGGATAAAGAACTGCCTTTCCAGAGTCGTCCCGAGGGTTGCATAAGATGAGCTCTGCAAAATGCAGGGACAGTGCCCGGCCCTTCACATGACTAAATAAATGCGAGTCTCCTTCCTTTCTTCCCTGTGCATGGTAATAATACTACTATTAATAATAATACATAGTTGCAAACACACAGAGTGCCTATGCTGGGCTCAGTTGGAAGCATATACATGCATTACCTTATTTAATTTTCTGAACACTGCTATGAGATAGGCACTGTATTATCCCCATTTTCCAGATGAGGAAACTGAGGCACAGAGTAGTAAAGTAATTGTCCAAGTTCCTGTGACTCACGGGGCGCAGAACTAAGATTTGAACTCAAAGCATCCAGCTCCCCCGGAGGCCTCCTCAAAGCCAGTGTGACGGCTCTCCTCTCTGTCCTGTGTTGTTCCTCTAATGACGGCACTGAGAGTCATCCAGGGGGCACCGGACTGGGGTGGGGGGAGGATGGGACATCACTGGGACAGGGGGGCCTATCTAAGGTTCTGGTTCCTCCCACAGACAACAGCTTGGCTGAAGGTAGCCTCCTGCTCATTCAATTTGGGGACCCCCACTCCTGTACCCCTCTAAAAATATTAAAAGACTGTAAAAGTGTGTGGAAATGAACCTGGGGAAGGCAGGTCAGTGCGGTGAAAGGAGACCTGAGCTTTGTAGCTTCCAAGTGCCTTGGACAAGTCCCGTCCCTCACTGGACCTGTTTCTCGTGGGGACTGCGAGAGGACTTAGTGGGACCCAATACTGTATTCTAGAAGACTACACACTGAGAATGTTTCCCCCTTCAATTCTCGTCAATCTCTGGAGCTTCTTCACGGGAGCTGCTGAGATCTGACCACCTCTCTGAAACACCACGCAACCAGCCACCGCAGCCGAGGCTCAGGCTCAGAGCCTGTGTGGAGCGGCCCTGGGCGCTGGCTCCTCGCCCCAGCTGCTCCTCACTTCACCTGCCTCCCTCCCACCTCAGTGCCTGCAGGGCCTCTACCCTGCCACATACGCACTCCGGAAAGTGCAAGGGAAATAACTCCCACGAGCGACCGTGGCTAGTGAGGACAGTGGCGCTTCTGAGGTCACTCACGCTCCATGGTCCCACCCCAGGTCCCGGTGGGATGGAGCCCAGTTGCCCACGGCAAGGACTAGCTCCATAACCTGTCCCTGCTTCCCCTGTGCCTGCTCCCCCATGCCCCACTGGTCCCCCACACCCTGTCGTCACCCTGTCTGTTTCTGCTGTATTTATAGTTGCAGGTACCTTCTGTTTGTGTCCAGAGATATCAGTGTTTTATTTATGGCAGGGATATGAATTTCCTCTAGTACATTCGCAGTAGTGCTCCTATATCCACAGTTTCATTTTCCGCAGTTTCAGTTACCTGCGGTCAACCACGGTTCGAAAATATTAAATGGAAAATTCCAGAAATAAACACTGCCGGGTTGATGTGACTCAGTGGATTGAGCATCTGTCCCATGGACTGAGAGGTCCCAGTTCAATTCCCGGTCAGGGCACATGTCTGGGTTGTGGGCTCGATCCCCAGTGGGGGCGGGGGTGCAGAAAACAGGCAATCGATGTTTCTCCCTCACATCGATGTTTCTATTTCTCTCTCTCCCTTCTTCTCTCTCTGAAAAATCAATAAAAACATATTTTCAAAAATAAACCCTAAATACGTCTTAAATTGCACCCATTCTGAGTAGTGTGATGAGATCTCAGCTCTATCCCACCTAGGACGTGAATCATCCCTTTGTCCGGCGTGTCCGCGCTGTGGCTGCTACCCCGCCCGTCAGTAACTTATAGCCACCTCAGCTGTTGAGGTCCCACATTGCTTGTGTTCAAGTCACCCCTATTTTACTTAGCAATGACCCCAAAGCCATTCATATAACTTTTATTATAGCATACTGCTATAATTTTTCTGTTTTATTATTAGTCGTTGTTAATCTCTTACTGTCCCTAATTCATGAGTTAAACTTTATCATAGGTATGTATGGTATAGGAAAAAGCATAGTATAGGTACGGTTTGCTGCTATCTACAGTTTCAGACATCCACTGTGGGTCTTGGAACATGCCCCCCGCAGATAAGGGGGAACTACTGTACTCTAGTAAATAGAAAAGTGAGTCACTTCAAGAACAATAGTGCGAACACGGCTGGAGACAATAGAAATTGAAACTGACAACGAAGCCACAGGACCAAAGGTTTCTGAGCCCCTTCAAGCCCTACCATTCTGGTTTGGTTTGGGAATATTCCTGCTATCTTTGTGGGTTGAGTTTCCTGAATGTCCCATCTCTTTCCTGGAGTGGCCACAGTGGGTTCAATATTTGTGGGGTACACCTTGAGGAGCCCACAGATGTCCTGGCATGCAGAGTGCTCAGGCCCAGGATTAGGGTCTTAAAGGGCCCTGGCACCCCCAGGGACTCAATGCCCAGCCTAATCTGTGCCTTAGGCCCGTGTAAGGGTGAAGCCAGGTTGGGGAACAGGCTCTAAATCTGTCCCCACCCCCAATCCCAGCACCCTCTGGGCTGGAGGTGGAGGCTGCAGGAAGGCCCCTCACCACATCTGGAGCTCATTACGCCGAGGAGCTGGAGAGGCTGAGGATGTAAATGGGTCCAGCAAGGGTTTAGATAAATACAGGGATGATAGATCCGCACCAGGTTATTGAGGGGAAGTGAAAGGATGTTCGGGGAAGATCCTTAACCTTGTCAAGCTCCTCCGACAAACTGTCCCCGGGGGGCCCGTCCACTCAGCAGCCTCATCTCCTGCCTCTCCCCCACACACAGCCCAAGCGAAGCCCAAGGCAGAGCGGCTCCCTCTCAGGACGCCAGGCTTTCGCCTGGGTTGCTTCCTCTGCCTGGTGTGCCCTGTCCTTCCCCTCTCACTGGGCCCAGGTGGCCTTCTCTGACCGTCCCAGCTGGGCGTGGCTTCTCCGGGACTGGCGTGGCTTCTCCGGGACTCATGCATCTGCAGAACCTACCTGAATTGGCCACAGGAGCCTCGGGGAGGGCTCAGGGTGTAGTAATTAGACAATAAAGTAGCCACCAGGATGTGTGCCAAGCATTTCACATGTACCCACTCATTTGATCCCGGTAACAGCCTGATCGCCCCATTTTAGAGAAAGGAAACTGGAGCTCAGAGAGGTGGAGCGACCTGTCCAAAATCACACAGTCAGGAAGTGGGGAAGCCGGGACGCAGACCCAGGGCTGCCAGGCTTGGGAGCTAAGGCTCCCTCTTCCACACCACGGCGCCTCACCCAGCAGTGGGTGAAAAAAGACTGGTGGCTGGAAGAATGAATGAGAAACAAAAGAGCAGCCTCAATCCAACTCCTTCCGGCCCTTTTCGGAGGCTCTGACGGGAAAGGGAGTTTTATTGCCCTTGTATGTCCCATCTACGCGGTAGGAGTGTTGCACAGTGATTTTTCTGTCTACGCAAGACATACAGACAGTCATAAATAACATCTGCAGGAGTGCCTCAGACATGACAAAGAACATTCATCAAGTTTAAGCCTCGAGGTAATCCTGCATGCTAGGTTTCACTTGACAGACGAGGAAACTGAGGCCAAGACAGGAGAAACGACCCACCCATGGCCATGGAGCTAGTGATCAGCCAGGATCCAAAGCCTGTGAGTGGAATTCCAGACCAGTGCCTGATTTGGGGAGAAGCTGGCCTTGATTTTCTCATCTCTGTGATGGGGACAATGACCCCAATGTATCTCCCTCTTCACTAGAGCCTTATATTCCTCTAGGACAAAGAGGAGCTGAGCATTGACATCCGCTCCTTCCTTTCTGTGCAGCAGGCACACTTCATGCATCCCTCCAGCCAACTGTCCTTGACCTTGTTCCTCCTCACTTTACCCATGGGGACAGCAAGGCTCAGTGGGGCTAAGCATCCTGCCGAAGATGGGGACATGGCAGAACCAGGATTTAACCCCCGCTCATGTCCCTCTGCAAGGCAGAGGCGTGGAACCCTCTAGTATGAAGGTGAGGACGGTGAGCACTGACGGGCAGGCTGAGGACAACTCCCTGCTCGGGCTGCCCCGAGACCTGGCAGAGAATGTAGAGAATGTCAGCTCAGTTGGTGGGCAAAGTGCTGATGTGGGCTTGGCCTGGGGTGAGGGCCTGCCTGTGCAGGGAACAGCAGAGATAACGGGATCATGTTACAGCACAGGGACACTTCCAGGCAGGTGAGCACACCTCAGACTCCTCCTTCCAGGTGCCCTATCAGCCGAGTGCAGGAAGCAGACAGGGTGTGGACTGCAGGTGAGATCTCAGCCCCTACCCTGGGGGATTAGAGGCTCACTTGCTGTGTGACCGTAGGTAGTCCCATCCCCTCTCTGAGCTTCAGCTTCTCCACTGGCAAATAAAGGGCTTGGACTAGACCAGAGTTTCTAAAACTTCAGTCATTCCCGAACTATTTTTAGGACTTAATATAATCACTTGAAGTACAAGTAAATGGACTCATCTATTTTTTTCTGAAATAAATACATTAGTAAAGGAAAAATCGGTTATTACTATAACTAGAAGAAAGCCAGCATTGAATCCTATAACCAAAAGTAGTTTGGTGAGGTGGTTAAGAGCGTGGCCTGTGGAACCAGCTGCCTGGGTTCATAATCCTTGCTCTAACATTCACTGTGTGACCTTAGGCAAGTTACTTAACCTCTCTGTGCCTCAGCTTATTCATCTGTAAAATGAAAACAATACTAGTGCCTATATCACAAAGTTGTGATGAGGATAAAAGGAGTTAATATTTGCAAAGTAGTGGCACTTAGTAAGTGCTGTTTATGTGTTTGTTAAATAAAAATATATAAATTACGTACAATGAAAGCAAGATGGTACCCTGACATTCCAGCTCCCTAGTAGGGTCTGAGCTGAGGCCTGCTTTTCCTTATTGAAAAGGGAGATTAGGGGCTGTCAGCGAGGTGTTAGAGACATGTTGGCAGGAAACAGACTTTCTCCGTGAGTAATCAGCAGGGGTGGAGGAGGCAAGGGGAACTTTCTTACCATGTGACTCAGTGTCATCTATGCCATTTCCGTGTTCCTCCCAGTCTGCTCTGTAGGATGCCCGGTAAACATGGGACTAACGCACATCTAAAGTCTGGCTCTTATGACCTGGGACTCCAGGAAGAGAAGAGAGCAAACCTCTGATGCCACGGAAGGACCTGGGCCACGGCACCCACTCCACGCCACGTCCCTTCCTTCTCCGTCCCCTTGCCTGCTGAAAACCCTGTACTGCGGCAGCCACCCCCTGGCCTGGATTTTCTTGGCCAGTCCTGATTTAAACTATCTCACTCCATTTCTTCTCATAGGGAGGTGGACTTCAAATCCCATTTCTGACCTGTTTTGGGCAAGTCACATCCTTGCTCTGTTCCATTTCCTCAGCTGCCAATGAGGGATAAAACTACCCACCTCAGAGGGTGGCTGGGTAGCGGGGGTGTCAACTCAATAATGCAGGTTAAGGACTTAGCACAGCCCTGGGCACTTAGCTAGCACTCAATACACAACAGTTATTAGAAATAAATTCAATTTGAGAATAAAGTCCTTTGTTAAACCATATGTCTTATTTTTTTTTCTTTATTGATTTTAGAGAGAGACAGGGAGGGAGAGAGAGACAGAAACATTGTTGAGAGAGAACATCTACTGGCTGCCTCCTGCATGCCCCCCACTGGGGATTAGGCCCACAGCCTGGGCTTGTGCCCTGATCGGAAATCAAACCAGCGACCTCTTGGTGCATGGGTCAATGCTCAACCACTAAGCCACACCGGCTGGGCCCATATGTCTTTTTTTTTAATCTTTTTTTTTAAACCTGAGGATATTTTTCCATTGATTTTTAGAGAGAGTGGAAGGGAAGGAGGAAGAAAGAGAGAGAGAGAAACATTGGTGTAAGAAAAACATTATTGATTGGTTGCCTCCTGCATGACCCCAACCCGGGCCAGGGATCAAACTTGCAACCCAGGTACGTGCCCTTAATGGGAATCAAACCCTCGACCCTTTGGACTGAGGGCTGATGCTCTAACCGCTGAACCAAACCAGACAGGGTGAACCATATGTCTTGTTGACAGTAATTGTGGCATCTCGTGCATTCTCTCCTCAGACCTATCCTTCTGTCCGTCTGTCTTTCTGAGTGTCCCCTCATCTCAGCATCCTCAGAACCCATTGGAGGCCCAGCTGAGTTTGTTGGATGAATGAATGAAGTAATGGCTCAGGTGGACCTGGGCTACCGGGGGTGGAGTGGGGGAGGGAGGTGTGAGGGGGAGCATACCCTTTTCCTCTCCATCCTGGGCTCCATACCCTCAACTTCTATTTCTCTTCCCTCCAAGAGGAATGGGGAGGGGCAACTTTCCTTGGTGGGAGCTGATGTTATGCTGATGTCAGACAACCACAAACACTGTCGTCACCATGGAATTGAACACCTTTGTCTGAAGTGCTCGGTTCACTCCCAGGTCTCTGCTGGAGGCTGATGATGTGCCCAGCCCTGTGCGAGGAGTGTGAGAGGAGAGGACTCCACACCACCTGCGTGTCTCAGGACCTGCCCTCCAGTCCTTTCTCTAGGACACCAATACGTGCTGGGATCCACCAAGGTCACAAGTACAAAGAAACAGCACAGCCCCTGATGGCAAGGAGCTCTTAGACAAAAGGATCCATGACATGTGTAGCCTACCCTGTTGGTTTTCAAAAATACTCTGCTATTTCTAGAAAGAATTGGAGAGAAGTTTATATATGATATTTAAGTTACATTTACATTTAAAAAGCATCCGAAAAGCCCTCAGAGCTAAGGGAAAGACAATTGTTCCATGAATCTGAGATGAGACAATGACTGTAATCAGGAAACAATGTTTGCTCTGAGCTTCCCAGTAGCCACAGTGAGAATGGAAACAAGTTGAGAGAAGAAGATAAATGGAAACAAGAACAACAGTTAAAACTTACTGAGCGCTTACTCTACGCCAGGCATTAAGAGCTTTATATGTAAAACATGTTGAATGTTCACAGGAAGCCAGTGAAATAGAAAATATTTACTTTTCCCATTTTACAGATGGTGAAACTGATCAAGTGGCTAGCAGGAATTTAACTGGGAAATTTGGCTCTAGAGCCACACTAACACTTTGCAATTGTTATTCTGCCAGCCCCTTCTCCTGTGCTTTGTCATTGGATTTGCACAACTCTATCAGGTGGGCGTTATTATCTTCATTTGTGGAATGATGTAACGGAGGCACAGACAGGTTAAGTGACTTGCCCGCAGGTACACAGCACATCTGTGGCAGAGCGCTACCTGCCAATATCAGTGTCCTTCCCCTCTAGCAGACTAGTTCGGCTCCACAGCATGACGGATTCTAGAGCCCATGGCCCCAACGAAAGGATGCAAAGTTCATTCCAGGTGACGAGACAGGTCACACCTGAATGGCAGTGGAATCCGGACAGCTCTCCCACAAGCTGCCCACACTGACAAAGGTCCCGGATGACTGGGGGTCTGGCAATGCCAAGGTGTTTGCTTTGCTCCTCCCGGTGGGTGAGTCACCTCAGTCCTGCCCTGGCAGGTGGGGTTTGGGGGAGCCTGAGTTGCCCTACCAGCATGACAAAGAGCCCCTGGATCAGCCTGGTTGGTCCAGAGCTCACAGACCTTGTTAGAGTCTGACCTCAGGCAAGTCACTTCATTGCCAGGCGTACAATGTCAAGGATTAAATAATATAATTCACAGAGTCTCACACATGGAAAGTACTTAGTGAATTTTAGCTATTATTAATAGTTAATCTGGCCTGGGCCCATCTGTGGTCCACAGCCACTCTACCCAGGATGGACAGACACAAGTCTGCCTTGCTGGGGCGCCAGCCCAGCGACCAAGGTCGGAGCAGAAGGCTGTTAGTGCTGCCCCGTCAACTGCTCTGCCTCTTTCTAGGATGAAGCGGCTGGTGCAGAAGCTCGACTTTCAATCTGAGCCCTGCCTCTAACTGGCTGTGTGATCTGGGGCCAGCCAATCCTCTTCTCTGGGCCTCAGTTTCCCCTTCTGTAAACTAAGAGGCTTGAACTGAGGGCCTTACACACTTCATCCTCGATTCCATCTGACTTGGCCACACCCCCTGGGAGGGAGGCGGGGCCGGTTGGTCTTGAGCCACTTCCAGAAATGAGGAAAGCAATGCGGAGGAGAGGGATGGACACCCCGAAGCTGTTGTAGATCAGAGGGGCGCTGTGGGACGTGTGTGGACGCGGCCTCGGACGGAGCTGGGTTTGGATCCACCCCCTCGCTGGAAGCTGGTGAAGAAAACACTTAATGCTTCCTGACCTGACTTCTCCAAGCTTGGAGAGTGGGAGAGCCCCTCGCAGGAGGCGGTCGGGAAGAGGTGACCAGACGGCCTCGCTGGCCCACAAGGTCAATCAGGAGGCCTTGCTGTTCTTCACAAAAGGCCAATTTCACCATCTCATCTCTCTCCTGGGATGACTGGCTTCCTGTTGCTCCGACTATGAGAACATGCAGGGTAGGCTTGACCAGAAACCCACAGGCCTCTCAGCTCATCCCACCCCTCTCTCTCCCAGCCCTCAGTTCCAGCCACTCTGGGCTCCTTCAGCCACCAGGAATCCACACTCTTGCTGGGTCTCTTCCCAAGCTGTCCCCCTCACTGGTGCACCCTCCCTTCCCTTTGAGCCGGGTTAGCTCATCCTTCAGACTGCACACGAGTGTCACTTCCTCTAGGAAGGCTTCCCTGGCCTGCCCACCAGATCTAATTCTCCCTTACAGCTTCTGAAGTAATTGTCTAAGATACGGTTGTCCCATGTCTGTGAGGGTCTTTGATGAATGTCTGTCCTGCCACCAGGCTCTAAGTTCCTCGGGGACAGGCATCTAACATGGTCTTCCCACTGCCACGCCCTGGCCGAGGGCCCGGTCCAACTCGGTCATTGTTGGATTTTGATCAGAGCAGAGGTGATCACTGCGGTTGGCGTTCTTGCCAGGCCTTGGTGGCATACAGAGAAGTTGAACTGATCCGGCTGTTTCCCCACTTTGCTGGCTGGTTGCGGGATGTGGAAGGGCATGGGGACATGCTTTGAAAAATGAGCTGGAGACTGTCACAGAAACCAGATGATCACCAGCTAGACACACAAGTCCCATCCATGGGCAGAGGCCAGGCCCCTCTTGGGCTGCTGATCTGTCCAAGGCCCAGCCTGGGCCCCTCTGGACAACATCAACGTAGGCACCCAATGCGGAGCACCCAGAGTGCCAGGCTCCTGCACCAGCTGTAATTACCTCATTAAGTTCTCACAACCCCGCGAGGCAGGGTTTGCCACCCTCTTCTACAGATGAAGGAAACTGAGAATCAGAGAGGTAGAGTCACTGGCCCAACGTCACACTATTAGAAAGCAGACAGGGGTGTGGCTTGAATTCTTTCCTTTTTAACTGAGGCATAATGTATACACAGGGCCCAGATCTTCAGTGTTCAGCTCGACAAATCTCCCAAATGTGTATCCCCATGTAACTGCCACCCAGAAACGTCCTCGTGTCTCGCCTCATCAACACCCTTCCTTCACATGCCCTCGCCATCCTGACTCCCATCGCCACGCATTAGTTTCACTTGCTTTTGAAGTTTCTAGAAGTGGAATCATTCCATGGCCTTTGATGCCTGGCCTTCAGCGCTCACCATGATTGTGAGATTTATCCATGATGCTTTGTGTTATCAGCAGTTTGTTCTTTTTTTCTCTTTTATATATATCTATATCTATACATTTTTAAAATTGATTTTAGAGAGAGGAGAAGGGAGATGGAGAGAAAGAAACATTGATGAGAGAGAACATTGACTGGCTGCCTCCTGCATGCCCCCCACTGGGGATTGGGTCCACAACCTGGGCATGTGCCCTGACCAGGAATCGAACCAGCGACCTCTTGGTGCATGGGTTGAGCCACACTGGCTGGGCCGTTTGTTCTTTTTTAATGCTGCATGGTATTCCACTGTGTGAATCCACCACAGTTTATTTACTTTATCTATGGGCCTTTTCTAGTGTGGGGCTATTATGAGCAAAGCGTCTATGAACATTCTATTCTAGTCTAGTACCTGCCTTGGTGAACGCATGCGCTCGCTGCGTTTAAGCGTATACTAACCAGGGAGTGGAATTGTTGGGCCAGGCAATAGGTATACTTTTGGCTTTATTAGAAACTGCAAAACTGCTTTCCGAAGGGCTTATGTGACTGATTTCATTCACATCATCGCCCCAATCTGTTTCTTAGGAAAATTACTATGTGGAGTGATTGTATTATTTTGAATCCAAGTGATTTATTGTGTTAGTAATAAAATGTGATTTGATTCTTTTTAATACTATTGGGTGATTTCCATTAGGAACAGATTCACAAATCAATGATAAACTCTTTGTCAGACCTCCTATGTGCCAGATAAATGTTCGGAGAGAAGTGGCTCCTTTACTGGCTGACCCGGACATCAGGTCAGGCTCCTGACGCAGGGCACGGGAGTCCAGTCCAGAAGCGGCTGGGCCTGCCATTCGTGTAGGGTAGGAAGAGGCCTACTACATGCCAGGCACTGCACTCCGAGTTTTCCTGCATCTCCTTTAATCCTCCCAAATGAATTCTGAAGCCGTAACGACTATCCCACGACAGAGGAGGAAGCTGAGACTCAGAGAAAGGTGCCATGGTCTGGGTCTCACAGGAAGCAAGTGCATGGAAAGGATGCCTCCTTTGGAGTTCGGTCGGTAGCCTAGCAGGACAATGGGGATGGCTGAGCATAGCTGAGCCCTGAGCTAATGTGACGATTAGTAGCCACTGCATCCCCAAGAGTCCGATGCCCAGCACGGAGCCTGCTCAATAAAGGCTGTTGGGAACTGAATGACCAAGTGAGTGTAGATAATGTCAAAGTGTGAATGGAACAGGACCCCTGGGGAAATCTGGAAGTTGAACTTTTCTGCCCAGAAAGGCAACATCAATGCACTCGGAACAGAGTTGATAAACCCCGTTCTGCTCTGGGTGAGGCCGAGGAGCTGGGGACATTGTATGGAGCTTCAGCTCCCAGCTTCACCCCCAACCCTGTCCACTGACATTCCCTTCATTCTCCCGGCTAGTCCTACAGCTACCGCACACGCAGAAAGTGCCGTCTGTCTCCAGCCTGTCTTGTCCTGGGCATCCTCCTAGATCAGCCGGGCAGTCTTGATGTTAGCGACTCTGTGACTGAACACACCATGAGCCAAGCTTTCAAGGGCATTACAGCTTATACGGACCAGGAGGGTGATGGACATGAGTCTCATGAGCAGGGGGCTGGGTCTGGCCCTCGTATGGCCCTCCCATCCTCCACCCACTCCCCAAGGGGCTTTGGGTGAGCCTCTCTCTCTGAGCCTCAGCTTCCCATCTGTAATAGGACAAGTTTTCAGGGAAAACAAAACGGTGCAGGGGTGTGGGGTCGTGATGATGTGCATGGCCCTCAAGGCCCAGACCAGGTTCAAACCCCAGTTCTACCACCTTCCTGCTGGGGGCAGGTACCTTAACCCTCGCAGAGTTTCAGCTTTCTCATCTCGAAACCAGGGAGAAAAACAGCCCAGTGCAGAGATGGGCGAAAAGGCTTGGCACATTTCACACTCTCATGCAGATTAACTATTCTTGTTCTTGTTGTGACTATTATTACACTGAGCCAGAGCCAACATGAGAAACGGATGGGGTTTTCTCGCTGGGAAGAAACCAGGCTCTAAGAGCGAAGGTATCCGGCCTTCCCTAAAGCTTTTCACTCCAAATCTCCAAACAGGAGGAACAGAGGGGCCACATTCCACTCACTCACTCACTCAACAAGTATTTAAGTGCCTACTATGTGCAAGGAGTTATCCTGAGTGTCAGGCAATGGGCGCCTATGTGTAACTATGGTATCTACCCGGCCGGCCTCGGGTGGAGGACAGGGAATCCCCTTATCTCCCGAGGAGAGACTAGACGCCTTGGGATTTAGATAAGAGGGAGACTGGGGGGCGGTGGGCCGGGGGGAGAGCAGCCAGGTGTCAGGAAGGGAGGGAAAACAGACCGCTCCAGGAACGCGGTTTTAAGAAGTTTTACTTAGAAGGAGGATAAAGTGGAGGGGACGGACTCTCGAGGTGTCAGTTTAGGGAGACAAGTCCCAGCAGCCCCAGGGTGAGAAAGGAGATGTCTCCCAAGGCTGCTGCTGGAGGGAGAGTCTCAGGAGGCAAGCAGATGGAGTAACAGGATGGGGGGAAGGGCAGGTCTCCAAAGCCAGCGCCATCCCCACTGCCCACCTTTAGCTCGCGCCCACTGACCCACATGGCACCCTCCTGGCCAACACAGCCAGGCCGTTGTTGCTGGGTAGGAGGAGCCCACTGAAGGGGGGACTGCTCCTTCCACCCCCGCAGAGGAGGCCTCGGGCATGGGGAGCAGGTGTGGGCGGGACGGAGCGGCATGGACCAGCCGTGGTGCCAATCCCCGCCTTCAACAAGAGAAGGCTTGGCCAGGCAAGGGGCAGCTCATACTCACAGGGGGTTTACTCCCCCGGCACCAAGTTAAGAGGTTTACCCTTACGGCCCACAACCGGGGAGGACGTTTCTGTCCTGCTCCCTGTCTTACTGGTGAGGAAAACGAGGCTGAGAGCTGGAGGAGCAGTGGAGGGGCCAGCATCATGCTGGCTGTGCTCCAATCGGAGGGCTCCTGGGGCTACAAAGGGCGGGGCTCTGGAGGAAAATGGAGGTGTGGGGAAGGGCATCCCAGGCCAAGGAAACTGAAGGCGCAAAGGCAGGGTGGTATGAAAAGGTAGGGTGAGTGCAAGGCATGGCAAGATGTTGAGGGTGGCAGGACGCAGGGCTGTGGGGAGATCAGTGGGTCTCAACTAGGCACAGTGCCCCCCGCCCCCACCACTAGCATTTAGAAAAGTATGGAGGCACTTTTGGTCACTTTAATGACAACCTGGATTCATGACCATGCTTGCTCAGTACTAATGCCAAAGCAGTGCCATCTGCAACCTGCTAGACTGCAGGATCCCAAGGCCATGGGTCTGACCTCTGGAGGACTGTCAGGGCATCGTGACCAGGGCAGGTACTACGGGCTAGAGCATGGCGTGCTAAACATCCTGCAATCCCACGAAAGGAAAAGTCGTTCTGACCAAAATGTGAATATTGGTCAGAACCTTGGTCAACCTTGTTTTTAAAAAAAAGTATATTAGACTAATCATGACACCTACAGCCTAAAAGAAAACCACTCCAGTGACCGTTGTTGAAGAGAATTCCGGTGAGGCCAAATGATGGGACGTCACCCAGATGGAAAGGGCCTGGCTGCACCGGTGCCACTGAGAAAGATCTCAGGGCCACTGGGGACCTCGAGCTGAGTACAAGGAAGCAACAAAAGGCTCAGGCAAATCGTTTGGGCCTGAAGCTTCAAAAACGGGGTTTATTTAGATAATCCCTCCCCAGGCCTCCCTGCCTCAGCGCCTGGTTTCTCTAAGGATTTATTTTGTGAAAATGTCTCTCTCAACAAGTAAGTTATCCTACCCTGAGCCGATGAGGGAATTCTTCTCTGCATTCAAAACCACAAACCCTGGGCAGCCCTTCTGCGGCCCGGCACAACTTTCTGCAGCGTCAGGTTATGAATCACTCATCAAATCCGAGTCTGATTCCAGGCCAGGCTGGGTGCATGGGGGAGGGGAGCCTGCCTTCCTCTCCCAGCTCGGGGCTGCTGGGCCGGGTGGGCTCAGGCTCGGGCCAGTTTCTCCCATCTCCATGTGATGTCAGAAATGCCCAGATTGCGTCAGGTCTGATCTACTATGCCAGGCCCTCAACACAGATGAGCTACTGGAGGCCTTGGGAATAGCCCTGTGAGCCCATTTCAGAAACGAGGCTCAGGTAGGGGGTGATGGGGTGAAAAGAGAAAAGGGTTGACTCCTACACCCTGAGCACACCTCAGTATGCCCCCCCAGACTCCTGAGTGCGCGGCTCACTGTTGATGGCGTAGTGGTGCCATCGCCAACCCGCCAGGCTGCAAGACCCCAAGGTCTGACCTTTTGAGGAATGTGGGGGCACCTCAGCCCTAGGAGTTCCTCCATCAGTGCTTGAGAACACCTCTTCCTCCTTGCCAACCTCAAGGCCCTGCTGCCATCGCATCTCCCCTGGAAACCTCTATAAGCAGAGTCCTGGCACACAGTAGGTCCTCAGTAGACATTTATTGAATGCAAGGAATGAATAAACGATCATAATGACTGATATTGCCACATGCACTTCGTAAATGGCTATGGACTGTATACATGAACGGATTGGTGGGTGTGGTGTAGTCCTAAAACGGGAAAGAGCAAGGAACTCATAGGCAGATTTGAATCCTGGCGCTGTCACTTACTAGCTGGGTGACTTCGGGGAAATTACTCTGCTTATGGAGCCTTGGTTCTCTCGTCTGCCATATGGGGGTCATGGTAGCACCTACCACAGGAGTCGTTATGCAGTGGGATAAGGGACCAGCAGAGCTTGGCACAGCACCTGGCACCGGGCATGCTCAGAGATGGAAACTGTTACTCCCACAACCATCATTATTATTTACAACCGATGCTTGAGGGCTCGGGACAAGAAACTTTGAGGGTTCCTGGCTTTGCAAAGGTCAACACAGACATGGACAGAGCAGGCGTATTTAGAAATGAGAAAATGATAAAGGAAAGAGAGGAAAGGAAGCTAAGACCAGACTCCCAAGTGAATAAAGCCATCTGTGCCTCTCCGGAAAGCATTCCCAAAGTGGGGGCGGGGCCAGGCTGAGTCCCCAACCCTCCTTCCGGCCCCAAAGTGGGGATTTCTCATCTCTGACATGAGTTGGTGTTTTTTCACTCTAAATGGTTTCCTTAGGTCCTGCCCTCAAGGAAGGCATGACCTCAAAGACCCCTTCAAGGCCAGCTGAGGAAAGAGCCACCTTTTTCTGGTCCAAAGTCATTCCAGGGTCTACCTAGTTTTAGATGCATCGGAACGCCTGCGCACTATCATCACTTCCTCCTACTTCCAAGGTCTTGTGGGGGCGTCACGCTGAGTTGTAAAAGCTTCTAGGATTGAAGAGGAGGTTAATTTTATGGGCAGACAATGTATTCATTCACTCCTTCATTCATAGAAGATGGGTTTGAGCACGCTGGTAGCAGACCCTGTGCTAGGCCAGGTGATGACTAAGATAAGAAAGTCTCTACGTTCCAGTTCAGTGGGGGAGGCCAATGTGGACAAAATTAGCCATACCTTAGTGTTATAAGATAATCTACAAAATGGTTGTGGATAAAGGGCTGAGGATGGGTACAGAGGGAATATTTGAGTTGGGCCTTGACGGATGACCAGGAGTTCTCTAGACAGAGAAGTGAGAAGGGCCATCATTCCAGGCAGCAGCCAGGGCCTGAACACAGGTCTAGGGGAATAGCAATGTGTGACGTATATGTATGAAACCTAGGACTTATGGATGAGAATGACAAGAACAGGCAGGGAGGACAGCAGGGCCCAGGTCACTAGAAAGCTGGGTTAATAAACTAGGGGAAGGGGTTTGACTTTGACTTTTTAGACAAGGAGTCCACGGTCTGCGCAGGGGAGTAATATGGTCTGAGCTGCAGTTTGGAGGACTCAGTGGTGATGCTCCGGGGGGTCCAGAGGAGCTGAGAGGGTCCAGAAGAGGACAAGTGAGGCCTTGAGGTCAGGTGGTGACTGTTAGGACGGAGAGTCAGGAGTAGCTGGAACAGCCAGGGAGAAAGGGAGGCACAGATGAAAAGGACCATGCTGACTCTGGCCTGGGTATTCCTGCCCAAGAGTCCTGGTCAGGCCAGTGGCTGGGCTCACAGATTCCCAGAGGCCTTGGGTGGGGGGAGTCCCAAGTTCTTGGTTGTGCTTCCCCTTCAGAATCCACTCAGACAGCCATTGCCAAGGTGGCAGCAGACATTTCTGAGCCAATCAGCAGCCCTCAGCCCCCCCCCCCCCCAGCTCTGATGGGAGGGGCAAGCTCATTCCTGTGTCTCCATCAGCAGAGTTCCATTATCCTCCAAGGCCGGGTGACCCCCTGCTGCCGCCCCACAGTGCACTGGGAAGAAAAGCTCCTCTCTGACAAGAAAGCCCCATTCCAGGCTGGGCCCGGGGTCTGGGCAGCGCCTTTATCCACAGTGACCCTGCCACAGTGTCAGCAGCACAAACGGTCGCTGCAGCGGCTGCCCCCACCCTCAAAGGGCCTGGTGCTGAAGCTGTGAAGGGGCCTCCTCCTGGGCCGATGGGAACCAGACTGCGGCCTGCAGGCCCCATTGATGCTCCCAGACCCCTTCCCACCCCCGGAGGAATCATGCTCTGGCCAGCATGGTGACCAAGGAGGGTTTGTAGGGTGGGGGTAGGGGGCAGCTAAATGAAGCCCCTGCTCATGCACTGGGAAGGGGGCCCAAGGAATTCTTTGTCCGGCCTCTAGAATTATTTGGGAGGAAAAGTTGAAGGGGAGAGGCTTTTGTGCCTCTGGGCCCAGCCCCCAGGCCTCATTCCAACCAAGCAAGAGGGGCCTCCTTGTCCCCAACTTTCCCCAGACCTGCCTGCTCACTCCCCATTCAATCCCCCTCCAGGTTCAGTCTTGCCAAAGAGGAAAGGGAGGCCCAGCCCTGGCCAGCCTTCTGCAGACATCCATCTGCACACACTTCTGGAGACCAGGCGAGGTGTTCCCTTCCACTCTCCCGTCCCCCACTCACGGCGACAGCGATGATGACCAACTACTATTATCTTCATTGTGTACTTCCCCTGTGCCAGGCATGGTACTGTGTGCCTCTTTCTATTATTTGACCATGTCATTTTACTGATGGAGAACGGAGGCCCAGAGAGGGGACGCAGCCTCTCCAAGGCCACAGAGCACATAAGTGGCTGAGATAGGATTTGGACTTCGGTCTGTCGGACTTCAGAGCCCACCCTCGTGACCACCACACAACTCCTAAGGCTGCTAATGAGGGACCAAGAGGCAGAGGCCAGCCCTGGGCCTTGTGCTGAGGCGGTGAAGGGGCCTCCTCCTGGCGTCTGTGGGAATCAGACTTTCGCCTGCAGGCCCCTTTGATGCTCCCAGACCAAAGCCCAGCTCTGGGTCTATCCACCCCTCAGCCCTAGGGGCAGACGCATTTCCGAAGAGCTCTGTGTGTCCAACAAAAATTATGAGGCTGTCCTGGGGTGGGAGGCGATTTCAGGGAAGGCAAACTCCCATAATTTAAGCCAAACAGTCCAGCTTCAATTGCAGATTTTCCAGTCATACAGAACTTTCTAGGCAAATTCCTAGGAAATCAGACTCCTCGGAAGTGGAAGGGCCACCGTGCTGGGGGTTCCCGGGAGCTAGAGGAGCCTGCTCTGGCTGCTCCCCCTGCTCGGGCGGGGCGGGGGCGGGGGAGGCGGCACAGCTCTTCCCTTCCAAAGGCAGAAACCAGCAACGCACTGTGCACTTCCTCAGACCCTGGTTCTTCAGAACGGCCTCGGGAGGATGCTGCGACCCTGGGCCTCCTCCCCAGGACGGGGTCACAGAGCACAGCCTTCAGAGTGGGCAGAGCTGGTTCGAATCCCTGCTGTGCAAGCGCAGTGCTCGCCTCTCAGAGCCTCGGTTTCTCCACCGTGCAGCACTGCTGAGGATTACATGAAATAACGTATGCAAAGCAACGGACGCCCGGCCTGCCACGAAGTAGGTGCTCAATAAACAGCGCTGTCATCGTTCTCATCAGCCCACAGAGCAAGAGAACACAAGCGTTTAATTGGTGAGTGCCCTGAAATTATATACAAAAGCATGAACCACAGCCACAGCCAAAGAATAGTGACAGTCCTGCAGCATTCTTTGAGGGTGTGTATATCTCCAAGCCTCAGTCTCCCCATCTGAAGACTGGGGACACCAGCCTTGTCTCACAAGGTGTTTCAAGGCTCTGCAGAGACTGTGGAGGTGCAAGGACCCTGTAAACTACAGGGTGTGTGTGAGGGGAGGGATACTTGATCCTGAAGAGCCAGCAGCACGGCCAGCCGCCTACAGGCCAGGCCACAGCACTGGCTGCTGCCGAGCCCCACGCAGAGGGCCTGAGAGAGACACCAGCCCTCCGCTGCACCCCAGGCTGGTCTCCGAGCGGGGGCACAGGGCAGGGCTCCATCCTCCCTCCCTCAGGAGCTCCCTATGCGGGCAGCTTCTTGCCTGTGCTTTTGTTTTTGGAAGCTGAGAGGCCAAAAGTCAGAGTCCTGGATTCAACTCCTGGCTCTGTCCCCACCAACTCCAGCCAATCTGATGTAATAGTTATGAGCATGGGTCAGAAGATCGGGGGTTCAAATCCCAGCTCTGCCACTTACTGGCTGTGTGGCCTTAGGTGTTCCTGAACCTCTCGGACACTCAGTTTTCTTGAAAACAGATCATAGTCCTGCCTCACAGCGATAGGTTCAACAAGGCAATGTAACTGGAGGAAGGTTGTGGTATATGCCAGTTACCATTCATGTGAACCCACTTTGTCACATCCACACTGTACTATAGTTTTTGTCATTCTATTATTACTCGTCACCGTGTGACCTTGCACAAGTCCTTTGTCCTCTTTGGGTCTTGGTCTCCCATCTGCACGGGCTGACTAGAAAGGCAGCTGAGGAGACACAGAGAATTAGAAGAGTCCTGGATTTTAATCTGAGAAAAAGCCCACTTGGGTAGATCCTTTCACCTCCTGGAGCCTCGGTTTCCTCATCTGTATTGTGGCCCTCAATCTTCATCTGTATTCAAACGACACCAAGTTACAGTGTGAAACGTGCCAGGCCCTGGGCCAGATGCTGCTGGTAAAAGGACGAAGACGGTGTGGTCCTACCTCCAGGGGGTGGATCAGAGTGACCCCCCCCCCCAAGAACTTCAACAGCCACGGAGCCAGTGCTGTGAACACACCTTGTGACCTGCACACAGCTGCGGGGCAGCTATTGCTAAAGGCCCCCAAACAACCTCCAACTGCAAGTCAGAAAATAAAGGGGAACCTTAAATATTTACCTGCTATGCAAAAGAACCCTCTAGCAGAGGCACAAAAGACAGCTTTAAAATCTAGTCCTGCCCTGGCCGGTTTGGCTCAGCGGTTAGAGCGTCGGCCTGCGGTCCTGAGAGACCCGGGTTCGGTTCCCGCTAAGGGCGCGTACCTCGGTTGCAGTTTGTCCCCGGCTCTGGTCGGTTGTGCGGGTGGCAGCCACTCGATGTGTTCCTTTCACATCGATGTTTCTCTCTCTCTCTCTCTCTCTCTCTCTCTCTCTCTTCCTCTCTCTCCCTCCCACTCTACCTGAACAAAAAATGGAAAAATGTCCTCGGTGAGGATAAAAAAAAAAAAAAAAAATCTAGTCCTGTGTGTGTGTGTGTGTGTGTGTGTGTGTTTGGGGTGTCAAGTGAAATGAGGTCATACAAAAATGGACTATTTTTGTTTCAACACGGTATTTAAAAAACAATCTTAATTATATGAATATGGGGAAAGGTTTTCTCAGAAATTAAAGAGAACTGTTAGAGCCACCCTCTGCCCCCCTTCCAAGCCCTCCCCCGAATCCTCCTGCCGTCCATCTCCAGGCATCTGCCCACCACCTTCTCCATGCCCCCTCACCTTTCCCAGGCCCCTGCAGCTCTTAGCTCCCACCCTGGGAGGCAGCTGGCTCACACATCTGGGCCGAAGGGAGCCAGAATTTTCTAAGTCCCACCCTCTGCACCCTTTCCAAATGGGTTCTTATTTCATCCTCACAACAACCCTGAGGGTGGGGCTTCTTATTATCCCCCCTCCCCTGCACAAATGGGGAGGCTCATCATCCCTAGGGCTCAGAGAGGCTGTGCCCCCAGGCTGAGGTCACACAGCCTTAAAATGGTCTATCCAGTGTTGAAGCAGAATGCTTTCCTCTAGAGGGCGCTGTCTCCTAGGGCCAATGCTGCTGGGCTCCGAGTGAGTCCCAAGGGGAAACCGAGGAACTGCTTGAACCAAGGATCAGGCAAATTCCAGCTGGGCGTGGGTCAGGGGCAAAGGCTGGACGCTGCGCTCCCAGCTCTAGCTTCTGTGCCTGCTTTCTACACCATGATGCTGATCGTTTATTACACACTTAGTATGTGTCATAATAAGGTAGGGACAATTACTATCCCCATTTTACAGATAAGGAAACTGGGACTCCAAGAGGTAAAGCAACTTGTCCATGATGCCACCTAGTAAGAGCTGGCACCAGGACTCGCACCCAGCTGGTGTGGTTGCGGAGCCCCTCGGTCAGCTGCCCTGCACTGTGGCTCCAGCCCTGCAGTATTTAATCATCTTGGGCCCAACACATACCTTTCGTTTAACCCGGTCTTCTTACTGAGACTCTGACAAAAAGGCTTAGTCCTCTCTGCATTATTCTAAGGATCCCAGCACACAGCAGGTGCTTAAAGTGTGCAGGTCCAAGGATGCTGGCCACGAGGCTGTGCAGGTGCCAAGTCTCATGCTCTCATTCTACAGAGAGATGGACCAGAACCCACAGAGGGAAGAAAACTGTTCAGTCACCCAGCAAGTCCTGACCGAGTTGGACCTGGACCCAGACCAGGCTCTTCCTTGCACCTCGCCCTCCAGGCCCCTAGAACGGTCTAGCACATGCCGACGTCACCAATGCAGCTCTTGGGAGATTGGGTTGTGAATAAATCATTACGTTAGAAACAAAAAGATAGATGCTTCCACATCACAAACCCCAACGGAGCCTCCTGGGATGGGTGCAGGGGTGCAGGGGCAGAGTGAGAAGAAACGCACGGTGTTTCCCCTCCTTCCCCCTGCAATTGAACGAAGAAGATCAAGGAGCAAAACCAGGGCCATCTGTCTGCTTCCCCCCACCACCCCTAGCCCCTGCTGCCACCCCAGTCTCACCAGCACCATCTCCTGCCTGTCCCCTGCTTCACCCGTGTCCCCACAGCAATCAGAGTGGCACCTTCTAAACACAAGTCAGATTCTGTCCCCTCCTCAAAACCTTCTACCACTTCTGTCTCACTCAAGGTAGAAGCCAAGTCCTGACCATGGTCCCCTCCCCCTGAGCTCATCTCCCCTCACCCTCCTGCTCCAGCCCACTGGCCTCCATTCCTGCCTCAGAGCCTTTGCCCTGACTGTCGCCTCTGCCCGGAACACCCTCACCCAGGGCTCCCTCCTCGCTTCATTCAGGCCTCTGCTCAAATGCCGGTCCTGACCACTCTCCTCCAATTGGCTCCCTGGTCCCCTTTCTCTGCTCTAGTTTGCTTCTTGGCACCATCACCAACCACCTATACAGCTCACTAGGTCGTACTTTCAGTCTTGCCCACTAGAAGGAAAGCTCTACAGGGCGGGGCAGTCTACCCTGCCCACTGCACCTTGTCCACAGTCACATGGGTAAGAGGCTTGGATATCAAGGCACCAGGCTGCAGACCTCCAGAGGCTGGGGGACATCCGCACCCCCAACCGCACCACCCACCTGAGCGCCAGAGAAAAGAAGAAGGGTCAGCAGACTTGATGTCCACCAGGTCTGAGTGTACATCTGTCCACATTTTGCCACTATGTGGCCCCACCAAGCCATTTCCCCTGTCTCAGCGTGACAATCTTCACCCATCCATCCAGGTGAAGAGCAGCCCCAGGAGCTATGCACATCCAGTGTGTGAGCTCCCGAAGGCAAGGCCATGATGCCTGACTCACTTCGGATCCCCCACCCCCACCCTGGGGCCTGGCCCCGTGCCAAGCCCCTGCAGACTTCAATACTAGTCTGCTCAATTAAAGGGAGATGACGGATGTCACAGCACTCTACCAACTGTCACCCAAAAGAACAAACAAAAGCGTATCTCCCTTTTACTTATCCCAAGAACCGTTCACTCGCTCATTCATTTATTCTTCCAACTGATATATATTTATTGAGCACCTACTATGGGCCAGGCACTATGCTAGGCCCAGGGAATCTAGTGATGGAGCAATTTAATCATGGTCCCTGCTCTTGCAGAGTTTAGAGTTTGGGAGAAGAGAGAGAGAGAGAGAGAGAGAGAGAGAGAGAGAGAGAGAGAGAGAGAGAATGAATCAAGGAAATAGTAATTATTTTTTAATTATGACTTTGAAAAATGTTGTAAAAGCCTAGATGGTGTAGCTCAGTGGTTGAGCGTCGACCCCTGCACCAAGAGGTCGCCGGTTGGATTCCTGGTCAGGGCACATGCCCAGGTTGTGGGCCCAGTCCCAGTGGGGGGCATGCAGGAGGCGGCTAATCGATATTCTCTGTCATTGATGTCTCTTCCTCTCCCTCTCAAATCAATAAAGGAAAATTATTTTAAAAAGAAAAGAAAGAAAAATGCTGCAAAAGATTGGCCTGTGGAACTACCAGGAGCTCAGGGAAAACGTCCCTGAAAAAGTGGAGAATGGGTGAGAGTTAAATGGGTGATGAGTGAAGAGGAACCAGCCTGTGCAAAGTCCCTGGTGGGAGGAGGCCTAGGGATGAGGGAGTAAAAGGCCAGAGGCTAGAGCTGCTAGACCAAGTGGGTGGTGGAGATGAGCTACAGAATGGGCTGCAGCCAGACCATGCAGGGCCTTTGGGCCATGGAAAGGGGGGCTCTTGATCCAGAAAGCAATAAGAAATCATGGAAATGTTTTAGAAAAATAATATGATTGTATTCAAAATCCAATCCCAGGTCAAGTTTTCCTAATATAGATATGCGTGTCTCTGTGTCCCGGGGTGGCCAGGGTTGGGGAGTGTCAGGCTCAAATCTCCCAATTTGGGAATTTCGAGGCAAAAGATCCTCATGCATCTCATGCCCAGCATCTCATGCCCAGGTGACATCACCTACCACTCTGAGAACTCAGCCTTTCCAAAGGTCTCCAGGTGCCCGCTGGCTGAGGTCTACTCGCTGGCCAAGGTCGGCTCCATAGCACAGTTGTCACAGAGAATTCAAACCCACCCCGAAATTCAGGAAACTCAGTGTGGCTCCCCTGTGATCCTAACTGGGAGGCATTACCCTGAGTGAGCAGATTATCAGGATGTGTAATTTCTGGAATAAACACAGCTGTGTTTGTTTCTCCGCACAGTGCTCTAGACAGAGCAGCAGCCCGGCCTCCGCGTGCAGCTGGAGCCTCGCACCTTGGGACAGCCGCCATCAGGGCCCGGAGCCGCGCCCTCCCCGTGGTCACAGGGCTATGCCATCCGGGCAGACCTGTCTGGAGGCCAACCTGGGCCCCTCAGGAAGCTGGCAGAGAGGCCACGAAGGTGCAGATGCTATAGTCCCAGGAGGGGAGGCGAGTGTCAAGAAAGCTCCAGGTCTTTTCCCTTCGGAATTGGGGTTGGTCACGATCGGCAGGACAATCGAGAGTCGTTAGCTGGGGGAAGTCCATGGACAAGGACCTTGAGACGGTCAGAGGCCAGCCCTGGAGCTTCCCAGATGGGAAAACCAGGGTCCAGGGAAGGGAAATGAAGAGAACAGGGCAGCCAGCAGGGTCACACAGAGCAGGGTCTCAATCCCAGCTCCACTGCCCAGGAACCCTGCGACCATGGGCAAGTCAGGTGCAAACTTCCTGACGCTCAGTTTCCTCATCTGTAAAGTGGGGACAATCGTATTTATTTCACAGGGTTGTTCTGACGATGAAGCAGGTGTAAAGGGCTTTGTGTAGTGTCTGGCACAGTATAAGAAGCCATTAGAAGAAGGTTACTTCTCATTCATTCATCGACTGATTACTGAGCACCCACTATATCCCAGGAACCCTTGGACACTTGCACACCAAAGACAAAATCCATGCCTTTATGAAGCGTACATTCTTACAGGAAGGAAAAAGTGACTAGCTGTTTTCTTTTTATCATTATTATTTGCATTTTACAGAAGGGTAAACTGAAGTTCAGAATGGTTAAGTCATTTTTAAAATGTCCATTATTTATTTTTATCCCACCACGTTCTCAAAAGGGCTGGAGGCAGATGTTAAATACCTCATCCAAGTCTCTACAGCTAGAAAAGGGAGCCACTGACTTTAAAGACCTTACCTCCCTTGGGAAGAGCTGTAGTGGTTATGAACCTAGCCCCAGGCTTTAGGCCTGTAACAGGCTGTGTGTGGCCTTAGGCAGGTACCGTCCCTTTCTGGGTCTCTGGGTCTCTACGTGTCCAGCTCTAGTATTTTGTATTCAGGGATGACTCCTGGAGCACTGCTTGGGTTGTTCAGGCTCTATGGAGGGACTGACCCCAAGCAGGGTACCCACAACTTTTCCCTGGCACCAAACAGTGAAGTGGGCAGGGTGGGACAGGGTCCTCAGGAGCTCTCTGGGAGCTGGAGGGCTTCAGCCAGGGGAGAAGGGGTCCAGGCGGCTACCCTCCTCTGACATGATCACTCTGCCCTGGTCCTCACCACTCTGACCCACCCTCCTAGTATATTTGCTACATACGGCCCCTCCCATGGCCAGGGGACTTAGCTGGGTAGGACTAGCTCGCACCCAGGGTCTCACTTAATCGAGGCCAGACTTGTGCAGCCCCTCCCAATCTCCAGCCTGCCACTCCCTGTTCTGATCCTTCCCCCAGAGCCCATTCATGGCTATCTTCCCAAACCTTTCCTTGCTTTTGATTTCTTTCAACAGCTCCTAACTACCTCCTGCATCAAGTCCAAACACTGCAGCTTGTCACTCAAGGCCTCTCTTACCTGGCTCAAACCTCCTCTGCCAGCCTCCTCTCCCATGTATCTCTTTCATTCATTGAGGCTTCTACGCCTGCCCCTTTCCAGCCTCCAGGCCTTTGCTCAGGCTGCTCCCTCTGCTAAGAATGTCCTCCATTCCATTACCGTGTATCCAAGATCCCACCTGGCCGATATGCCTTCCCACCAGCCCTTTGCACTCAACAGATTCCACCTTACACACAAGTATGTATTCATCACATCACCAAACATCTCTGAACCTGCTTTGAAAAAAATGTGCAAAACAAGTATTACTAACTATTATGCAGGACTGTTGAGGGGAATAAATGAGAACATGTTAGAAAAGCAGCTAGCAAGGTACCTAGCACGTAAGAGGAACTCACTGGTGGAAGGCTGCTATGATGATGTTGATGACAGAAGAGGAAGAGAAAGAACAAAAGAGAAGAGAAAGAACAGATGGAAAAGGGGAAGAGGAAAGAGAACTTGCATATCCCTCTCCTGGTATATAACATTTTCACATTAGAATGTCAATTCTGTTTAATTCCTCTCTATGTCCCTCCGCATCCTGGAGGCTTTCATAGATTATTACTGAATGGATGGACAGATGAATGAATGGATGGAGTGATGGATGGATGGAAGCGAGTGGGATCATGGGAAGGAAGGAAGGGTGTATGGACAAATGAATGGAAACAGAGAAGTCTGAAGGAGACTGTGTGTGCTATCCCAGGAGCTCAGTAGCATAGCATCCCACGGGCAGCTGAGGCTTCTGGGACCAGATGCCAAATCTGTTCCCCTTGGCTCTAAGCTCCCGTGTTTGGCCAGCATCAGCCTGCTCTCAAGGTTGAGTGAGTGGAAGCTCAGGGCAGCTGATGCCCAGGGGAGTTTCAGCTCTTCCCCCACCTGTCACCAGCCTCCAAAAGCACCAGCCCCTGACAGCAGGAACATATCTCCAAAAGTGTGAGCCAAGTCAATGGAAAACAGGATTTACTTTACAGAAACTCACTTTGGGGCCAACTTCTCCAGAACTCCCCAGTGCACAAACGTTGGCAAATCCACAGTCAATAGCCCAGAAATTTTCTCCCAACTTGGGGAGTATGCTGTTTACTAACTCTTTCTAAATCCAGAAACTGGAGAATAAGGAAATAACCAGAGTTTAGATAGCAAAAGGAACCCAAAGGAGAGAAATGCATCCTGATTCTTGTTTGCTCATTCTTCCATCCATTTATCCACCCAACTACCTAAAATATGCAACTATCTTGCCATTATCCATCCATCCATCCATCCATCCATCCATCCATCCATCCATCCATCCATCCACTCAGCCATCCAATCCATGCAATCTCCATGAAATCATTCTATCTATCTATCTATCTATCTATCTATCTATCTATCTATCTATACATCCATCCACTCATCGATCCAACTATCAATCACTCAAATTATCCAAGTACTCAGCTGCTACCCACCTATCCAGTTATACACTATCTAACCAGTATGGTAGAGGGAGAAGCCAGACATGTTAACACAGTGCACAGTATGGTCTAACCTGGGCAATATACAAGAAGTAAATACAAGGTACCATCAAAGACAGAAGGCTCTACACTGCATGCATCAGTGGTAGAACCAGAGAGAGGTCAGGGCAGGATTCCAACAGGAGGAGATGCTTAAGCCAGAGAGAGAAAGTGAGAAGGATACCCAGGCAAGGGTATTAAGAAACAGCATGGCCTGGCCGGTGTGGCTCAGTGGTTGAGTGCAGACCCATGCACCAAGAGGTCGCTGGTTCCATTCCCGGTCAGGGCACATGCCCAGGTTGTAGGCCAAACCCCCAGTGGGGGGCATGCAGGAGGCAGCCAATTGATGTTCTCTGTCATCGATGTTTCTCTCTCTCTCTCTCCCTTCCTCTCTCTCTAAAATAAATACAAAAATTTAAAAATTTAAAAAAAGAAAGAAATAGCATGGTGGGTTCTAGAAGTTCAAAGGCCCGAGACCTCACAACCACTTGTTTAAGCGAGGACACTGGGACAATTCCGTTTTTCCAAGTCCCCAGCTTCTATAATTGCCTCTCGATTTATAGAGAGAAAAGGCCATGTCTGGCTGCAGCTGGGAGGGAGGCTGCCATCTACTGCCCCAGGTTGTGCCCTGGTGGCCACAGTAGGGGTAAACCTAGAGGGGAGAGAAGTGGATCCTTGATGTCTTGTGGGACAGCTTTGCTGTCAAGCAGACACAGGTGTAAATACCAAGCTCACATTTTGCTGCAAGTGACTTAACCTCTGAGTATTTCTTTCCTCTTCTGAAAATGAAGATGCCACTCACAGCGAGGATTGAATGAGGTAATGGGGGTTGCTTGCGGGCTGTAGACAATACCTGTTATTCTTCTTAATTGCTGCTAAACTTCAAGTCCTACTGTGTGCCAGGCAGAGAGAGATAAAACAGCGCCTAAGAAAGTGGGCCTTAGACATACAAGGATCTCAGTAAACATGAATTCTTTGTCCATGTCTATAATATGTTCGAATGGGTCAGAAAAATATATGCATACACACGCAAAGCATACAAAGAGAGAACAAACGTAGCAAAAATGTTCACAATTATTGAATCTAGGTGAAGGATATAAGGGTGTTTATCTTACTATATTTGCAACTTTCCATATGTTCAAAATATTTTTTAAAAAGAATGAAAAGGGCCCTGGCCGGTGTGGCTCAATTGATTGAGCATTGTCCTGCGCATCAAAGGGTCGCCAGTTTCGATTACCAGTCAGGGCACATACCCAGGTTGTGGGTTCGATTCCTGGTAGGGTCCATATGGGAGGCAACCAATCGATGTTTCTCTCTCACATCGATGTTTCTCTCTCACATCGATGTTTCTCTCTCTCCCTCTCCCTTCCTGTCTGTCTAAAATTAAACAAAAAAATTTAAATAAAAAAAATTAAAATTAAAAAAAAGAATGAAAAGATTCGCTCTTGGTCAATCCATTTTGAAGTAAGGCTGCCTGAGTTTGGATTCCAGTTCCACCATTACAGGTCGAGTGATTGTGGGCAAATTATTTCACTTCTCTAAACCTTAATTTCTTTAATCTAGAGGAAGTAGGTAATAGCCCCTAAATGCAGAGGTCTCTAGCAAGGCCTCAAAAAATGCTAGTTGCTGCTGCTGTTATTACTACTATTGCGATCCTCATTGAAAAGCTGAGAAACAGGCTAGGAGAGGTTCGATAAACACCTGCTTTTCATGTAGTATCTCTTTAATTCCCCAAACAACAATTTAGGTGACACGATCCTCATTTTACAGGTGAGAAACCAAGGCTGAGAGGGTGAAATGACTCACCCAAGGTGGCGCAGCTGGCCAGTGGAGAGGTCGCGATCTGAACAGTCTGCCTATCTCCACGTCCAGGATGTTCCCCCATGTCTCCTGCCTATCCTATTCTATGTCCTTGAACCCAGGCCAAGGTAACATCAGAACCTTTCACCTCCAGAAGGGGCCAGTCAGAAGGGAGTCCTGAGCTTCGCTGGCAAGGCTGGGCTTCCGGGCCAGCTCAGGGACACCCAGCATCAGGGCCTCCTCGGCAGCTCAGGGGCCCTTTCGACTGCTCTCCAGAGAGCCACAGGAACTGCCATCTGAGGCCATGGGGAGTGACAGCTGACACTGATGGGGACGGGCAAGAGGACGTACGGGCCGAGGCCCTGACTTGAAGAGACTCCCTGGGCCACAGCCTTTCGTGGGTTCCAGAAAGGCCCGTGGCTCTGGCCTAGCTGTTCCCAGGCTCTGCCTCCCCGTGAGAGGCGGAGAAGCCCCATTCAGGCGGGACGCATCCCACTGTGCGCTAAGCCGCTTTCTCCCCACTTACACGTTTCAGATGCTTTTTGTCCTTCCGGCTTCCCATGGACTCAGGCCAAGTGACAAGTTGGTGCTGTGGACATATGTCGTCGCCATAATGGGAATGTCGACCCCATGCTCTCTCCCTGCTGGGGCCAGGCAACTTGCACCCCGCCCCAGTGCTTGGCACGCCCTGTTCTCAGCCACACAGGGCTCTTTCCAGCTCCCCAAATACACTGCACGCTCATAGGCCTCCCCTCCGGTCTCGGCAGATGCTGTCCCGTTGCCTGGTATGCCGGCCTTGCAGCTTCTTCGCCTGGGTATCCTTTAACATTAATCTTAGAAGTTGCCTCTTTCAGGAAGCTTTTCCTAACCCCATTTTACAGTGGAAGAAACTGAGGCTCAAAGAGGTCAGTTAAAAGGGCTGAGGTCACGCGGTGTGTAGGCATCGGAGCCAGAGGTCCAACCGGCGTGGTTCTACTCTAGGACCCTGTGCTTTCCATCCTTCCAAGTCTGCCCTCAAAGAAGGCACTGGAGGAAGACAGGCTCTCTTCCTGCAAACGTGGCAGATGCCTGCTGGAAGGAGCTTATGTTCCTGGATTGTTCTGGAAGGTGGGAAACAGAAACCATGGAGGGAAGGCCCAGAAAAAGAGACTCTCCAATTCAAGGTGAGGAGGCATTTCTAACACCTTCACTGCCTACCAGCTGTGTGACCTTGCGCAAGTCCCTTCAGCTCTCTGAACAGAAACCTCCCCATCTGTAAAATGAAGACAACAATACCTTTGCTACCTCTCTCCCCAGACACCTACACTTGAGCTTGTGAGCTGCCAGCCACCGAGTCAAATCCAGCTGGCAAACATGGTTTGGTTTGGCCAGACTGTACTTTAAGAGTAAGTTGAATAAAAATGTAAAAACTAGTTTTTCCGTAAATATCAGAACTTTGAAGATCAGAAGATCTGGCAAAACTGAACCCAGATCCCAGCATGGGAACATGGTCTTGGGTGGGTAGCACCTGCCTCTTCAGACAGGACACTGCCCACTCCGGCGGGGGGGCACTGCTAACACTCAGCTCCATCACTCATTCACCATCCAGGCCCGCTTGGGAGTCTGGGAGCTCCAGCCAGGACCCTCGTGACTTCTCATCTGTATTGGGGTTGGCAAAGAGAAGCCCCATTTCTTGCTCAATGGTTTAACACATAAAATTTGACTCTGCATTGCCTCTGTTCTTCACCATGTCTTTGAAGGTGACGCTCAGAGTTCAGTGTCCTCCACTCGCCCCCATCGCCATGTGCACAAATTTCCATGTGCTCTGAACCAACCTATGGCCCAATGTTAGATATGCTAGCAATTGGCCAATGGCTGCAGACATTTTTAATTTCCTCCAATGTTTTCCTACTCCTACAGTGGCTCCTGGCCAAGGTGGGTGTGACAAACCTCAGTCACATCATCACAGGTTTTTTTATAGTTGAGTGAAGGACACAGATGTTCCTTGGCACAGCCTTCTGAGGTGGCTAAAATCATGATCCCCATTTTACTGATGAGAAAATTGAGGCCCAGAGGAGTGATGTGACCTGCCCTCTCCTCCAAATTCAATCCTCCCAGCCCAGGGCCTCCTCCTCTGGCTTCAAGACTCATGCCAGGTCTTGAATATTTATGGTTCGGGCTGGTGTTTTTAATTAATTTGTAGGTTCCTTTATTGCACAAACATCTATTTAGTGCCTATCATGAGCCAGGCCTTGTGCCAGGCATGGGATAAAGTGACAAGGAGGGCCCCTGCTCTCTCAGAGGAGGGAGACAACACTGGAAGCCAATGCTGGGGTGGGGTGGGAGGAAATAGAAGGTAGGGAATAAGGTTTCTGGCTTCCTGTTACCCCCCCCCCCCAATAAGACCATAAACTCCCTGGGTCAGAATGTCTCCAAATAATGGCCACCAACTATGCCTCTCACCGCTAAGCACAAAGCCACTCCTCCCACCCAGGGGTAGTATCAATCTGAGTTTGGAGCACAGGTTGGCCCAGAACACATGGAGATGTATGCAAATGGTGAAGGGGGTGGTGGGTAGGGACAATGAGCGCTGGGCATCACCTTGAGACTCTGGGCAGCACATAGTCAAATTTTATGTGTTAAACTGCTGAGCATGAAATTAGGCTTTCCTTTAATGATTGAAGAGAAAATCAAGCCCAGAACCTGATGAAGAAGCCTGGGATGAATCTGAGATGGCTTTGTGACATGCTGGGATTGCAGGGGTGATGTTTCATGACATCACAGTCTAGGCCTCAAGAAATCTTGCCGTTTCTGCTTCACCCTCTTGGGAGCCAGCCACCACGGATGACAGCTCAGTCTGGACTACTGCCAGGTAAAGGATCGTGAGGAGTGAGGGAGGGGGATCAGCCTGTCAGCCATTCCTACCAGGGCCTCAAAGTCGTTTTTGAGGCCATGATGGACCTTCCAGCACAACCTAGCTGAGGGCAGTCTCATGAGTGACCCCAGCTGACACCTTGGAGCAGTAGAATAGTGAACACAGCCAATCCACCGAATCATAGAGCTGTTTTAAGCCAATACATTTTGGGTTGGCTTGTTACGCAGCAATAGGTAACTGATACACTTTCCAGGGACAGAACCCATACTGTTTACAGCTCTCCCCTCCCTGCTGAAGCCTGGCACGGGGCACTGAATCCTGGAACTGGAAGAGGTATTCAAATCTACTGAATCCTACCCCCCACCGCCCATTTCAAAGCAGAGGCAGCTGAGGTCCAGGGAGGAGAAGCAATTTACTCCAGATCACACAGACAGGGACGGATCTAGAAGGCAAACTCAAACCCTGCAGGGGCCAGACAAGTAACACAAACGTGTGGCTCAAGTTGGTGGCGAATCACCCCTTGCGCTCACATGTTCTGTTTGCAGAGCCAGCCACTATTCAGCTCCAGCCAATGCTGGCCATGTGGGAATGTGGGACCAGTGAAGCCAGATTGTCTGATTTTTCAGAGAAGCCAGAAACAGAATTTCTCTGTAAAAGCTCTTGATTTTTAAATGCTGGCTAAGAATTCAAATTGGATTGATGATTTCTGGGCCATCAAGACTGGCTTAGGCTTCAGGCCGGGTCTGGCCACTGACCTTGGACAAACTATATTCTCCCCCAGGCCTCAGTTTCCTCATCTCTAAAATGGGCCCCATGGCTCCTGCCCACTTACCAAGTTGCTGTGAAAACCCAATGAGCTAATGGATTTGGAAGTACAAGCTACGAATGGCCCTGTGACTGTTCCGTAGCCTCAGTTCTCTGTGGAGGCGCCCCTTACAATGAAATGAGTTAACACCCGATTTGTCTAAGTTAGAACAACATTATTCTGACCATTATGACAGAGATTGCATTTTTATGGCAGGTTTGTGAGTTCCAGAACCCTCCCGCTTGCATTATCTCAGGATGTTGATGGAGTCAGAGGCTGGACGGCTGCCTTGGAGACCCTCGCCAGAGCCAAGCCCTTCCTCTGAGCGGGGAAGCACATTCCAGAAGCGGCTTGAATGGCAATAAAGAAAATGAGCTTTGGAGTCACTCAGAAACCTGGGTTCAAATCCCCGCCTCCCTCTACCTGTTATGTGTCCTTGGGCTACTCACTCTCTGAGCTTTGGTTTCCTAATCTGCAAAATGGACATAATAAAATCACCTGGTAGGGCTGTTGGGCAATTAATTGCATGAGGTGACGTCGACAATGCCCTCAGTAGAGTGTCTGGCACAAGAATTGATGGCTGTTACCATTATCGTGGCATGAAGTTGGCACTGGCAGGCATACAGCCAAGAAAGAAGGCCCAGCCATAGAAGATCCTAGCACAAGGGAGGGTGAATTGGGGTAAGGATGGGGCCTTTGAGGAAAACCTGGATGGAACCCAGAGAGGCAGGCTAGAGGGGCCTCTCAACCACACAGGAGTCAGACAGACTCAGAACTTAACTCTCTATCTTTGGTTTTCCTGCAGCTGAGTGAAGAGGAGGTGGGGGAGAGCTGGAGGCAGGATCCCCCTAGTGAAGGGCACCCACACGCTCCTCCTCTGAATCCAGTTTCCTATTGGTATCAAGCAGTAGCAGCAACAGTTAATATTTACTGTGTGCTCATCACATTTGAGGCATGGACTCAACTTATTCTTCTTTCTTTCTTTCTTTCTTTCTTTCTTTAAATTGCCCTGAGAAAGAGAGAGAGATTATCGATGCGAGAAACATTGATCACTTGCCTCCCACACATGCCCTGACCAGCAATCGAACCTGCAAATTGACCAGAAATCGAACCCGCCACCTTTTGGTATACAGGGCCATGCTCCAACCAACTGAACCACACTGGCCAGGGCTCAACTTAGTCTTTCGTGAATTAACACATTCATTCCTCACAACCATCTCAAGAGCAAGGAACAATTATTGAGCCTTATGAACCAAGGCTCAGAGAGGTTAAGAAACTGGTCAGAGGACACACAGTAAAAAACAGCCTGACTCCAATCACCCTCTTTTATAACCCCCAGGCTCTGCTTATTAAAAAAGAGTGAAGTGGTCAGCGCTGTGGGATTTCACAGAAAGAACTAGGAGTGAGGGTGTTGACATTTCTAATGACAACTAATGAATACTGAGCACGGCCATGGCTGTTCTGTCAGTCACTGTATTAGGATCTCATTTGACCTTCACTGTGAGCCTCTGAGAGGCGGTATCTCCAGTTTACAGATGAGGAAACTGAGGCTCACAGAGCCCTTGACTTGTCCAAGGCCACAGGGCAGAAAAGGTCTCCTCCCTGAGAACACCTCCACCCTTAAGGGGCAGCAGCAGGGCAACAGATGGCTCCAGGAAGCCCACCTAGCAAGGCTCAGGGTAAGGTGACCTAGGCTAGCCCCTCAGGTGACACAGGGGCGCCAAGAAGACAGCTGTCCCCTCTTCCACCCTTCCGAAGGCAGCTGCTTGAAAAGGCCCTAAAACGTTTTCCAGGCGGCCTTATCAGACTGAGCTGATCCCAATCAGGAAGCTTCCAGGTGCTGTCACCATCAACCGCCGCCCCACCCCTGGAGCTGTGCAAACATTCTTCCCGCCCTGCCCGCCCCCAGCCAAGCCTTTCTGTGCACACCAGCCAGCAGGCAGCCCGGCCAGTGGGCACTAACTGATTGAGTTCACTTCGTTTCAGTCTTTCCCAGTTCCCTGCTGAGGGTTCTCTCTCTCTTTTCCAGGAGTCCAGTATTTTATCTTAGGCCACTGGGGGGCAAATCTGCCTGCCCAATGGAAAAACCTGGGGAGTGTGTTAAAAATACAGACCCCCTACTCTCCAACCCTGGCCTCATGACTGATCTACCAAATCTCCTGGTAAGTCAGGCAAGCAGGCCAGGCACTAGATGGGACAGAATCTTGGTCAGAAGTGCAGGCCAGGCCCCCTCTGCCGGGAGGCCATCCTGACCTCACCCCTCCACTCTCTGAAGGAGCACAGCTCCCCTGCTGTGCCCAGCCCAGGCCTCCTGTCACCAGCCAGCTCCATCCACCGCTTCCTGTAGGGGCCTCTCTGTGAGCATGGATCCGACTTGCAGTCTAAAGTAATAGGTGAGCTCTGGGCAGGCAGAGGTGCCCAGCACAGCTGTCTCTATCCTGGCTCTGAGGCGGATGCAAACCCTTGATGAAGGGGGGCCAAATGTGCCAGGAAGGACAACCTCGCAGGATGGGTTGGGGGAGACACTGAGGGCTGATTTGTTGCCTGGACAATCCAAATGCCAAAAAGGAGGCCAAATTAAGACAGAGCCATTACTGACCACACCCAGGGTGCTCTGAGGGAGGGGAGCTCAAGGGGCTGAGAACAGCATCTAATGTACAGGCTCCTGGCCTGACACCTAATGTGGTATCTACAGAAATCCCCGAGGAAACAGAAGTCCAGGGACCCTGAGCTCCCTGTCCAGGGCACACAGCGATCAGCGCTGAGATTTGAACCCAGGTCTGATTGCCCCCCAAAGGCTGTGCCTTTTCCACCCCACACCGTCTGTGAGGTCAGCTGGGTCTGTTCCCCACCGAAGCTGGAATCCCTTCTCCCACCCAGCACCTGACATGTAATAAGTACCTGGTGACTCTTAAACTATATGGGTGGTTGGAGAAATGAATGAACAAGTCAATTTGCCTTTAAATTCTACAGCATTTAGGTTTTAAATCTACGCCTCGATGTCCTGGTTAAGATGAATATATGAAAGCAGCCTCCTTTTAAAATGAGAAGCAGAAGAAACAAACATAAAAGGAAAACCAACTCCAAATTAATCCCACTCAAGGTCGCTGGGTCTTTGATAGAGGTGGGCCCAGCAGAGGGCTGGGGTTGGGGGGGGGGGGGGGCAGGAAGGCTCCCTCAACCTCCATAAGGAAAGAACCTTGTCCTGTACTTAGCTGCTGCTGGTCCATTTGAATCCTCAGCTTTGGCCCAACTGGTCTATCCATCATCCCAGAGCACTTTCCTGCAAGCCATCCCCTCGGCTTCTCCCTCCGGGAAGAGTTCCTTCATCTCCCCGGCCAGATGGACCCTATCCTCCATCTCTGGATCATTCTTCTGATACCTGTTACTGCATGGCCCATTATAATATATTCACTCATTCATTCACTCAATATTCATTCATTCAACGTTCCTCAGTTGACTAGTCATTCAGTTACCGGGCACGCACGTGACTGGGCACAGCTCTAGGTATAGGGAAGGCCATAACAAACACGGCAGGTACAAACCTCTTCCCTCCTGGAGTGTACGGTCTAGTGGGTGAGGCAGACACAAAACAAGGAGACTGACAAATCTCTGATATGTTTCAAGTGGTGAGAGGTGTTATAAAGCAAAACAAAGTAGATAGGCTAGAAAGTGGCAGAACTGGGTCTGTTTCAGATGAGGTAATCAGGGAAGGCCTCTGGGGAGGTGGCATTTGAACTGAGCTCTTTTTACCACAACTATGGACACAAAAAATGAGCCAGATGATCTTCCTCGGGCAGCTGCAGGAAACAGACAAGCTGGCCTTTTCTTGATAGTGCAGCAGTGGATCTGGCTCATCTGAACATCCCACGTACTGGAAGTCCGTGGTTTTTTTCAAACACAAATCTGGCCAGGTCCCTCAATGACTCAAGAATCTTCTATGGCTCCCCACTATCCTCAGCATCAAGTCCAAACTCCTTAGCCTTCCATCCTAGCCCTTCAGGACCTGCCCTACTCTCCATTTTCAACCTCGTCTCCCACTACTGCCATCAACACCTGTCTTCCTCAGATACACCCAAGGAGGTGTCCTGTCGCCATGCCTCCACATCTTTACCCACTGTTCTCTTTTTCTACGCAAAATTCGCCTTCTCCCCTAAGTCCCAAAGTCAACCTCCTTAACTTTGAGAACACAGTTCGTTAGCGTGACAGGTGGCTGAGAAAGTTTCATGGCAGGGAGAATGGGTAGTGAGAAAATGAGGCAAAGGATAAAGCCATAAAAGGCGAAATAACCCTCTTCCATCCCAAACCGCCTCCGCTCTCCCAGGTGGTTCACAACTTCCTCCTGGCAACACCCTGGGACACACTTATCACGTTATATCTTGCCAACTGTTTTCCCTATCAGCTTTCCCCCTACCTCCCTGCCCTCCCCAGGGTCCAGCACCATACCAGCCAGAGAGGAAGCTCCAGAAATGTTTGGAGATCAACTGAATAAATGCACAGAGGAGACCTGATTTTCCCTAAACTTCAACCTTTGGATTCCATCTAGTGGCTGGTCTGTCCCTGGCCTCTTCTCTTGTTGGATGTGTCCTCAGGGCACTTGCACCCTCTCTAAGCCCACCCTTTAGATGCTCTAGACTTGTGTTTCCCATGGGTGGTCTCATGGTTTGGGGGAGATACTAAGCTCACCATCCTAACCCAGGAGTCCTTCCCCCCAACAAACACACACCCTCTCTCCTCTCACATTCCAAAGGCTGGGGATTTCCTAGGACCTTAACGCTCAGGACAACCTTGTTACTACAGGGTATGAGGAGGGGGGAGCAGGAGCGGCGGCCACATGTCTCTGGGTATTGGGAGCCCTCCCACCATCCTAAGCTTCAGCCCTGTTTCCACAGACTGTGCTGCTCCCAGGAGGACCCCGGTGTCTTCTGGGACGTGCCAGAAACAGCACTGTCCATCCCCATCTTCCACCCCCCATAGGCCTCACACAGTTCTTCAAGGTGGACTTTCCCGACTCGATATCTGGTCTGAGTCTCACAAGCACCCCTGTGAGACAGGCAGGATGGGCATCATGATCACCCTCACTTGTCAGATGAGGAAACTGAGGTTCCGAGCAGGGAAGGAGGGTGCATATGATGGAATCCCAAGATATTAGCTAGACCATCTTACACCCAAGGAAACTGAGGTCCCTAAAGGAAAGGGAGCTGGCCCAGGATCCCATAGGAAATTAGAAGCAAGGCCCCGACCTCCACCTCATACCATCTCCGCATCCATTTGGTTAGCTCCTTGTTAACCCCTAATGGACTAGACTCCTTAGTGTCCAGGGGCAAAGAAAGAGACTGAAATGAGGCTTAGGGTGCCCATTGCAACCCTCCTCCCACCCTAACCCCAAGTGGCAGCCTGAACAGCCATGCCCTCCTGTTACCTCAGCAGCTGACCAGCCCTGAGTCCAGGGCCCAGGGTCCAGCCTGGCTGCAGCCTACCAGATATCAACCACCTCCTACCAGACCATGGCTGGACAGACGTGGCCCTTCCATCTACCCTGTGGTAATTAAAAACACGCCCAGGCTTCTTCCAATGAAAAAGGGGCCAATTTTCTTCCCCTCCAGCACCGCTGACTGCAACCTACATAGCAATATTTATGCCAAGCTCCCCATAATACTGTAAACATCCCAATGTATAGTGGGCCAACGCATGAGTCATTTCCCCAAAGCCAGAGTTAATAAGTGGTACCTCAGCCATATTCCAGGGAGCTCCCGCCAGCAGCCAGGACCAGGGCTGCCCTCCACACCCAGCGCCCCATGGCACCCGTGGAGCCCCATTGGCCCAACTCCGGGAAACTGTAGGCAGCCTCTAAAACCTCCAGGAGTCACAGGACAGTGGCTTCAGTGCCAGAAACTGTGGCTGCCATCCAGGGTCACCCCTTCACTCCCTGAACTACGGTCACTAATGGGTTCATTGCTGAGAGAGAAACTAAAGTTATATCATGATCCCCATTTGTGCTATTCCCCCAGGCTGCAGCCCCCAGGCCTAGTCTGATCTGTTTTGGGGTTTTATTTGTTTTCTTTTTGAATTGCAAGAGGGGAAGGGAACTTCGAACTACCCCAAAGTAGACTGAGATAAGTATACATATGCTTCACCCCTCAGCCCACATGGCAGAATCCTGGAAGGGATTTAGGAACAAGAAGGCCCAGCAAAGTGAAGAAAGTGCAGGCTTCAGAGACTTCAGACCTGGGTTCTATTTTTTCACCTACTGACTTCTGAGCCTTGGTTTCCCCATCTTTTAAAAGGGAGCAAGAATCATACTCACCTGGCTTCCAGGAAGACTTATTTTGGGAAATCCTACAAAACTGTGGGCGGGAAAGCACTTTGTACATGTAAAATACCTTGTCAACTGTGCAGCACGTTGTAAACCACAGAGAGCTGCATAGAGTGAAAAGTACTTTATAAACTGTAAAGTGATTTGAAAACTGTAAAGTACTGTACACATGAGAACCATTATCCATATTCATTTCTTGCCCTACAAGCTCAGCCATTTCTGGTGGGCACACCCAGACCCCACTAACTTTCCCTCCAGGGGAAGCTGGCTCAGGAGACCTGGCAGCCCGCCTGTCCCTTTGGGGGTCAGTGGTACCATGGGGAAATGGCCCAGCGACCCTGGCCAAGGCCAACACATGGCAAGAGCATCTGGTCCGGCCCTGACCGCAGCTGGAAAGTTCCCGGCCACGCTGAGCTCTGCCGCCTGCGGGGCGGTGGTCGGCAGGGGTGCCCGGAGACCCCGCGCTGCGGAGAGATGCCCACGGACCCATCCCCCCGTAGTCCTCTCTGGGAGGGGACCCCATTGTACGCCGCGGGCGATGGGCAGGCACGGACGCGAGGGGTTGACGCGCTCACTTCCACTCTTCCAGTCCCCGCTCTTCGGGGCGCCCACTCCATCCCGGGGGCGCGGACCTGGAGCCCCCACCCCCGACAGCCGCGGTGCCTCCCTCCTTCTGTTCCCTGCCAAACTTTCCAGCCCCGACTGTGCGTTGAGCCCCCGGGCCGGCGCCCCTCCACCCCGCGCCAAGCAAGGCCAGGCCGGCGCGAAGGGGGTGCCCGGGAAAGGGGCGGCGAGCGCGCGTGGGCAGCCCCCGGCCCTGGGCGGCGCTCGCCCGGCTGGCTACAAAGCCTCGGCAAGATGGTCCCTTCGCCTCCTCCTGGCACAGTCAATCAGCGCCCGCCGCTCCCCGGGCGCCCGCGGGGCCCGCGCCTCCCGGCACGACCGGACACACCTCCCCGCGGCCACCTGCGCCCGGCGCGAGCCCCGAGGCAAACTTTGCGGGCCGCGGGGCGGAGGTGGGCGCCGGCGGCCGCCCGTGCCCGGCCGCTCCCCACCCCCATCGCCCGCCCGCTCGCCCGCCCGCCCGCTCACCTTCCACGGCGGCGAGCAGCGGCAGCAGCAGCAGCGCGGCCCCCAGCCTCCGCAGGGCCATGGCTGCGCTTCCCGGGGCCTCGGGCCGCGGCTCCGCGGGGCCCGGGCGGCCCGGGCGAGAGCGCGCGCCCCAGGCTCGGGGGGCCGGGGGGAGCGGCGAGGCGCGGCACACACACAGCCGCCGCCACCGCGCAGCCAGCAGAATGAGCCATCCAGCCCGGGCAGAACGGGGACCCGGGCTCCGCCAGCGCTGGGCACAGCCCACCTTAGCCGCGGGCGCGGGGGGAGCCTGACTGGGGCGCCGCCCCCCACGCACGCCCTGGGCCCCAGATGGTCGCGCGCGACCCCCGGGCCACGGTCTCCCACGTCCGCCGGGTCACCCGCAGGCAGCACCGGCGCTGGAGTGCGGGAACCTTTCGCGCTCAGGTGACGGAGACACTGGACTCCCCCCGCGCAGCAGTGGTCTCTCCCGGCTCTGTGGCTCCTCCAGATAAAGCAGCGATTTCAGCCCAAATGTTTCTGAATTTTTATTGAATGCTGCAAAGCCGGAGAGCGTCTGGCGCGGCTGACAGGGGCAGGGAGAGGGGACCCAGGGGGGAGAGCGGAAGAAGGGGCTGCCCAAAGCGGGCGCTGGCCCTACCTGTCAAGGCCGGGAGCGCCACCCCCTCGCCTCAGCCCTGCCACCCGGTCCCTGCGGCTCCGAAAGGGACCGAACTGCAATGAATGAAAAAAAAGAAAGAGAGAAGAGGGGAGTGGAGATGGGAACAAAACAGGCGGCTTTCCCAGGCGCGGGGACTGGGCTGGGGCCTCCGCCTGGGATAGTGGGCCTTGGCGCTAACACGCGGGCCTGCGGGGGTGGGGGTGGGGGGGTCACTCCTGCAGTGCTGGGCCGGGCCCTGGCAGGCAGACCCCAGGCCTCCCCTCCCCGCCTTGTTCAGAGCCCGAGCAGGAGCCCCTCCCTGTACACCCTTTTATCTGTATATTGGATTTCTCTGTTCTTTTTTTCCCAATGCAGTTTGGGATGAAGGAGCCCGAAGGGGGCATCTGGGGAAGCCCCCTCCCCGCCACATATGGAATGGACCTGTCTGTGCAGCCATGGTTTTGTGCATGGCTGTCCCTTCGGGGAGGACACAACCCCTTATTCCATGCCTGTGGGCCCAGCCCAGCTCTGACAGCCTTCATCACCATCATCATTAACAGGCTTTGCTGAGGCCGGATGGTAGGCCGACTGCAGAGGGCCTTCAGGAATCATCCAGGCAGGGCTCCTGGCCTGTGGGAACCTCACTCCTGACAAGCAAGACTTAACCGGGAGCTTCCCACTCTTCGGAGTAAGTGTAAGAGCTCAGTGAAGGTACAGACAGTTTAAATGCACTATGCCACCCAGACCTCTCCCGTCCCTTTGTCCAACAAACTATCAAAATATCCCTGCGGTCCCCTCCCTTCAGGGCCTACCCTACAGTCCATTCCAAGAAAAGGGTATGGAACTTTGAGACTGCATCTAAGGTTTGGAAAATTGAGTCATCTTTTGAAGCTTCAAGAATCCAACTGAAATGTCATCCTGGAAGGCCACTAGGAGGAAGTGAGCCTCAAAGGCTGGGAGAGCCTGCCTGGGAAGGAGATAGAGCAGAAGTGAACAGAGAGGGGAAATGGGGTAGGGGGGAGAGAATCCTACAGATGTCTCTTTTTTCAAGGACAAGATCCACTGTGGTGGGACTGCCTTTATTTTCAGTTCCTGCTTCTCAGACTTTCCAGGGGACCCAAGGTTTGAGAGACTCTGAGCTTGGCCTATCCTGGGGCAAGACTCTCTCCTGGGCAGAGTGGCTCCAAGCTATTGCACTCACCAGTGCCAACGTCCAGGTGCCCAACCCCTTCCCAATTCAAGAAATATCTCTTGAGCACCTCTTATGTGCTAGGTGGGTTCAGCTCTTCTACTGTTTCTGTCCCCCAGGCCCTTGTTAGCACCCACCCACCCCCAGTGGATCACCCTCACTGACTCAAAATAGGAACAGCAGTGGCATTCATTAAGTACCTAGTACGTGGCACTTGGCTAAGCTTTGTTTATACCTTGTGCCCCCTTCTTCATTATAAAGTTTTGTTTTCCGTTGTCCCCCTTAATCTTTCAACCCTAGATGCTGACCTTTTCAGATGATGAAACTGAGGACCAGATAAGTAATTTGTCCAAGGTCACAAAACAAGTTGGAGCTGGAATTCACACAAGGCCTTGTGCTGATGTCCTTGTACCTTTCATGAATGAATAAAAAATAAAAATCATTTCATCCACTTGCAACATCCCCATTTCACAGATAAGAAAACTGGGGCTTAAAGAGGCAAATCACTCACTCAGCACTATATGATTAAATAGACATGAGTCCAGGGCCTTTAACTGACTGAAAAGAAAAATGGTGATAATAGTAAAATAAAACTCCCTTCTTCTTTTATCCCTCAACATTATTTTATTCCCTATTTGGGATCCTTTAGGGTGGCTGGGTTTTGCAGTCTGGCCAGACCCCTCTTCACTGGCCCAGCTATGCACCCCACCTGGTTGCCCTCTCTAGCTCTATTGGCTTGGATTTGCCCCCCCCCCACCCCCCTACCAAGAGCTTTAATTGACATTGTCCTCACCCCCTCTCAGACCATTTGCACTTATTATCTGTTTCCTGAAGGATGGCCCATGCTGGTGTCTAAGATTGTTTATTTCGATTTGCATCTTATCTCTACCACCCTTGCAGACTGTGAGCTACCTGTAGGCAGTGTCCAACTCAGGATAATACTCTCCCAGGGTGGGAGGCCCCCAGAGAGCCTCTGACCCAATCCCCACTCCGCAGAGGAAGAGGCAGCTTAAGCTTCATTTGTCTAATGACAACAGCTACTCACATTTGCAATCACACTTTAACAGTTTACAAAGCAGTGTTCACACCCATCAACCAGACTGATGCTAATGCAACCAGCCTACCCTGCCAGCCAGCATGGCAGTAGTGGGAGCTCCATTTTTCAGAAGGGGAAATTGGGGACCAGAGAAGAAAAAAAGTACTTGCCCGAGGCACACAGCAGATTTTGGCTGGGATGGGGGCTTGGAATTAGGCTTCAGTGACCTGATTTGTCCACATCTCTTTCAATCAAATTTAATTTAATAAACATGAATTGGGTACTTTCTACGTGCCAGATGCCAGACATGGGGGGACGCTGGGACACAGCCATGAATCTGCCTGACAAGGCCCTGCTCTTCTAGAATCTACATTTTGCTGTGGGAAGACCTCTATATGTATAAGATAATTAAGATAATGATAAATGCTGGGAAGACAATAAAACAGGGTATGATGGAACAGTGAGTGACTGCGGGGAGGAGCTACTCTATCCAGGGGGGATCATCGAAGCCCTCTTTGAAGAGGGAACATGACAACGAAGAGTCCACCATTAGAAAGTGTGGGGAAAAGAGTTCCAGGTGGAAGGAACTGCAAATGCAAAGGCCCTGAGGTGGGAACATGCTCGGTGCCTTCTAGGAATAGCAGCTGAAGAATGGCAAGCAACTGGAGTGTAAAGAAGTTAGGTCATGGCGAAGGAATATGGATTGTATTTGCAGCACAGAAGCCACTGAGGATTACAGGTAGAAATGAATTGATCTGAAGTAGGAGAAGCAGCATGAGCTCGGTTTAGCAGGGTCTGGGAGTGGCCTGGGTACCAACCCATGCCACTCTCCTCCTTGACTATGGGACTGACCTGGCCTTTATAGACCTAGACTGAGATTCCAGGGTATATCCTAGCCCTCCCTAACTTGCTGTGTGGCCTTGGGCAGGGCACTTACCCTCTCTGGGCCCCACTTGCCACAAATGCAAAATGAGGGTATTGGCCAAGATAATTTATCTGAGGCCACTTTCAACCCTGCCTTTCTCAGTGTTGTGAATTCACTGGGGACAGTGAGACCTGTGTCCTCATCTCAACTATACCAGGAGATGCTGATGAGCTCTCGCCCCCCGGCCCCTTTGTTTCCTTGAGGTCTTCTGAAGGGGAAGGTGGAGGGCTTTCTGAAAAGGAAATGTGTTATGCTGACGGACAGAGTCTAGAGAAAACATAGAGGTCACCTTTCAGTGTACCTGGGTCTCTGACTCCCATCCCAGTGCCCTTTCTCTGCCCAGATGCCAGACTAATGGGGGCACCTGGCCAGTTATGGGTCAGACCACACCTGGAGCCAGTGCCAGGCTGGGAGGAGTTTCTCAGTAGACACCTGGCTCAAGTTCTAGTTCTGCCACCAGTTTGCCGTTTGTCCTCACCTAGGCCCCTTCCCCTCTCTGAGCCCCTTCTCAGGAAGCTCAGGATCAGCACCACATACAAGCCCCACATGTAATTTTTTATTTTCTCATAATATAAGCCTCATAATGCCACATATAAAAGTAAAAAGAAACAGGTAAAGTTAATTTTAATATATTTATTTAACTTAATATAGCCAAAATATTATCGTTTTAACCCATAATAAACTATTTTATATATATATATATATATTTTCACACTATGTCTTTGAAATCTGGTGTGTATTTTATATCTCGAACTTCCCATTAGTCACATTTCAAGTGCTCAGTAGCCACACGTAGCTAGAGGTTACCATATTGAATAGCATAGATTTAGACAATGACAGCAATGATTGCCTGATGGAGTGAAAACTGCTCTTTAATACAGGCTGTCCACACCCTCCAAGGCACAGAGGAGAAGGAGGGAAGGCTTCCTGGAGGAGTTGAAAAAAATTTCTTGATAGCTAGTATCCTTCCCCCCTCATTTAAGAAAACCATTTTCTACCTCATGATAAAAGTAGCACAGATTCATTGTTAAAAATAAAGAAGATAGACCTGGCCTGTTTGGCTGAGCAGTTAGAACGTCGGCCTGCGGTCCAGAGAGACCCGGGTTCGGTTCCCGCTAAGGGCACGTACCTCAGTTGCAGTTTGTCCCCGGCCCAGTTGGGTTGTGCGGGTGGCAGCCACTCGATGTGTCCCTTTCACGTCAATGTTTCTCTCTCTATATATCTCTCTCTATCTCTCTTTCTCTTCCTCTCTCCCCTTCACATTTTATCTGAACAAAAAAAGGAAAAATGTCCTCAGGTGAGAATAAAAAAATAAACAAATGAATAAATAAAATAAAATAGAGAAAGAAAGAAGATAGCCCTGCTGGTATGGCTCAGTGGTTGAGCATCAACCCATGAACCAAGAGGTCACCAGTTCGATTCCCAGTCAGGGCACATGCCCAGGTTGTGGGCCAAATCCCCAGTAGGGGGCATGCAGGAGGCGGCCAATCAATGTTCTCTCTAATCGATGTTTCTATCTCTCTCTCCTGCTCCCTTCCTCTCTCTCCAAAATCAATAAAGAATAAAAAATAAAGAAGATATAGAAAAGTTAAGAAGGAAAACAAAAACCACCCATACTTTCCCCAGCCCGAGAGCCACTATTAATGCTTTGCTCCACTTCCTTCCATGCATTTTTCTAGGCACACCTATTTTGCACATAGCTATAACCTGCTGTATACATGATGCTGTGTCCTATTTTCTCCCCCACCTAGAACTGTGGAGTGAGCACCTCCCTGGGTTGTTAAAAACTCTGAGGTAACAGTATTGCTGTGGGCTGTATACTATTCCAAGGAAGAGACAGCCAGAAAGCAACTCTCTCGTGTCTTCCTGCTTCACCTGAAGGTACTTGCAGACACAGCTCTGCTTTGGATACCCCTGAGTGCAGAGGCTGCAGGGATTGTGGAGAGTAGCAACCAGGAGAAAGGATCCCCTGAAAGCCGTCCTTTGCCTCACTCCTCGCTGCCAGCCCTGGTCTTTGTGACTTGGGCTGGGCTGCATCTCTGAGCAGACAGTCTCCCTACTGCCACCTGGCTGCCGGACGAGTGAACACACCCTCCAAGAGCACCAGCCCCGTGGAGGTTGCCCAAGGCCAGAGGTGCTGGGGTCCTGGATTTCCATTTTTGACCCCTGGTCTCCACCCCATTTCAGGACTAGCATTTGGGAGTGAAGGTCATCTCAATTTTTATTCTGGAAAAAGGCTTCTGTCCTGCTGTCATTCTGGAGGGTTGTAGCTTTAGAGAGAGAACGTCCGCATTCAGATCTACTCCCCCTCCTGTGAGCCCTGTGGCAGCAGGGCAGCCACTGCAAATTTCTGTGACTCGGTTTCCTCATCTGTAACATGAGCTAATAATAGTGTCTAGCTCCTAGAGTTGTGAGGCTAAAATAAGGTAACCCATGAAAGGCACTGAGGCTGGTCCACAGTTAGTGCTTGAGGTTTTTAATTATTTGACGTCAGAGGGAAACTAAATGCAAAGTATGGGGGATGGATCTTATTTAGTCTCATCTTCTTTCTCTAATTCTTCGCTCTTAACCCTCCAGCCCCTGGAGGCTTTTCCTGACACTTTACAACTCTAACTGAACCACTTTCCTGCTCAGATTCTCCAGCGGCTCCCCCTTGCTCCCTGCAGTAAGTACAAACCACCTGGCTTGGCAAAGGCCCCTGAGGGACAGGACCCAGCCCACCTTCCCAGTCTTGTCTCCCACTCCTCACCTGTACATCTACCCTGCCCCAGACAAATTCTTGTCCTCAGAGTTCTAGCAGCATCCTCCACTCCCGCCTCCAAGCCCTTCTCGTACTCAGCCTCACCCTGGACCAGGTTCTCCCTATCCTGTCTTCCAGAACATTACTCATCCTCCGGATACTTTGTCACTTAATCTCCTCCTCTAGAAATCCTGCAGGAGGTCAACTGCCCCTCTCTAAACTTCCCTGCAGGCTGATGTCACACACCTCAATGCCCTTCATCTTGTATTCTTGCAAAGCAGCCTCGCAGAGTGGGGGGAGTCTGGGCTGTGTAGCCGAGGGAGGTATGTGTTCAAGTCTGTGTGATCTTGAGCCTCTGTTTCTTTATTTGTAAAATGGGCCTAATGCACACAGGCTTGTTATGAATGCAGAATGAGAGGACACACTTCCTGCCACTGGTAGATACCTGTGAGGCGTTAGTTTCCTTTCCCTGCTAGTTCATGGTCCCCTCTAGCCGGGAAGCCACTCAGGGCAGGCTGCATCTGCTCACCTCTGAGACCCAGAGAGCCCAGCACATGGGTGCTGAGTAATTGCTTGCTATAGTGAATCAAAACTTCTCTCCCAGCATCACAAAGAACCTTCTTGGCATTAGAAACAGGTAGTAAAGTGCTATCCAGTGTCCATGAGCCATGGGAATGACCACTTAGAGCCAAAGAGTCACTTCCTTCTGGGAGCTGGGAGGGCCTGGACTGTCCAGCTCGCACCTGAGGGTCCTGATAGGGGTGGGTGGGTGTCTCCATGGCCTGTTCTCACCCATCAACTGCTTTGATCCTCACAACAATCTCATGAGCCTGGCAGCCCTCCCCACTTTACTGCGGAAACAGCAGCTAGGAGAGGAAGTGACTTAGTTAAGGTCACTCAACAGACTCATGGATGCAGGGCTGGGAGCCAGGTCCTCCATCCCCCAGGTTAAAGCCTTTCTAAGGCTCATAGCTGTGATGCAGTTGAACAGACACTGGCTTAAATACTAGGAACCTGAGTTCAAATCCCAGTGCCGCCACTTGCCTTCTGCATGGCTGTGGGTGATTGTGTCACTTTGTGTGCCTCAGTTTCCGCGTGGCAGGGGGCCCTGCTGGGAGATGAAAGGAGCCAGGATACAGGAAATGCCTCTGTAAACTGTGGAGTGCCAAATCCAGGTAAAAGGTCGTTATCGTTGCCCACGGAGCCTGATACAAGATGCTTTGATCTTTGCGTCACATTGGAGCACACCGGGCTTTTATGGCCCCTTACCTGGCCGGCTGTTTCCCAGTGTGCCTCTCTTCTGGAGTTTGAAAGAGCTGTTTTGATGGGTGCCCGGCAACAGGGTGGGGTTGCTGGGCTGGTGAGCTGGGTGTGGAGGCACTGAAGGGCCAGGAGAGCCGCCTCCACGCAGGCGCAATTAGAGAAGACCCAGACTGGGGTGGCTCTGGGGTTAGGGAAACCCATGGAGGAGTAGGGCATTCTTTAAAGACCCTTGTATGTGAAAGGAAAAATCACAGACCCGGGTGTAACTGAGCTCGCTTAGACAGGTCCTGGGATAAGAGTGAGCTCCAATAGGCAACGATTGCAGCTGGCTCACATGTAAACAGGACTGGGCACAAGGAGGGGTTCTAAAAGCATCTACCAAATGGGTGCGTGGATGAATGGACGGTGGAGAGAAGAGAGGGTGGCAAGCAGGCGGGCTTCCAGGAGGTGATGGCAGCAGAGCTGTGACGATTCTCTGGATAGCAAGACATTGACTCAGGAGTTTTTGGAAGGACCCATCTGGCAATTAAATACCAGGAATCTCTACTCTGTGATCAGGACGTAATGAAACCCAGCAAGAGCCTTGGGAGGCCTGACCATGATCTGTGATTATTCAGAATCTAGTGTCTCTGATGACAATGGCTGCCAGGGGCTGTGCTGAGCAGGTAGTTTACAGATGTTACCTCATTCGCCTCTCAAAATATTCTCAGGGTGCTTGCTTGAGGGTGCTGAGTCCTTTCTTCTCTGTGTAGGTTTCCCCTTCTCACCCACCTTGACTGCCTGTGCCTGTGCCTCCCCGGGGAGAGTGAGACTGGCCCAGCCAGCACTTCAGCCCAGTGTGGGCAGAGCGTTCATGCCACCACGTGGGCCCCTGGCCAGTCCTAAGTCCTGCTGCCCTTGAGTCTTATGGGAAAGGGAACGGGCGCTGCCCAGGGGCAGGACTAGAACTCGGATCACTTGGTGCTTTTCTATCTGCAATCAAATGGGAACAGGCATCTGGGGCCCAGGAGAGATTCTGAGAAGAGGGAAGGAGAAGAAGCTTTAAGGCTGTGGCCCACGCTTCTCGGCCTTTTCAGACTTCCCCTTGGACAACTCCAATCTTGAGAAGTGGGTCCCAGGATGTTGTGCCTCCTGAATGTTTGATATTGATGAGGACAGAAGCCTAGAATTTTTAAATTTGGAAAAGCCTCCCATCAGCTTCTCCACCCCTCTCGTTTTGTAAGTAAAAAAAAAAATGAGTCTCAGAGAAGGAAGGCAACCAACTCAAGGTCACGGAGAGTTAGTGGGTGACAGTGGTGAGACGTTCTCCAGCACGACTGGCACTGGGCCCCAGACTTGCGCTTCCAGGCCTGGGACCGGGTGCTCAAGGGGAGCGCACGGAGACTGGGTGGTGGTTCTCGTCTTTCTAGGACCATCCCGAGGCTGGGCAGAGTTCAGCACTGTGGCTGCCTGAGATGACATTGGAAAGCAGCCAGCTTGTCAATTCCACCTATTAACTCATTGTCTATTATTTTCCTCTGAGACTAATTTTTAAATGCAAACGGTATATTTTATCACACATTTGAACATTTAACCTACACTGTGGCTGATCGCTGAGCAGGGGCCAGACCTTCCTTTCTCCTGTGGTTCGAGGGGCTCAGGCAGCCCCAGGGGAACACAGGAATGGGGGGCCCATGGGGACCAGCTCAAACGCCTTGTTCCTGAATTCCAATTCTGCACCATACCCATGATATATCTGGAAGGGACCAAGAGCAGTAGGAGTGGCAAGAGGGGACAATGATTGACAATCAGGAGCCTGTTCTTCCCCAGGACATTTTCCTCCGCTTAATTAATATCACAAAAGGAAGCTGAGTCTGCATTGGATTGTGGGGATTATGCAAATGAGGCCATAGAAAGGGATATTTCTGAGCTCCTGGTTGTTCTGGCTGCAGTAAAGGCTTGTCCAGAAAACACCCAACAAGGCCTCAGCTGGGGCTAGGACCATGACCGGGGGTGGGGGAGCAGTTGTAGGGACCCACCAGAACTTCTAGAGAGAACCCGGGGGTAGGTTTTCATAGCAGAAAGGAGCTCGGACTGGTTATCTTGGTAGAAATTCAACCACAGAACTCAGAGCTTAGTCCTTCTCTAAGGAGGCACAGACATAGGAGAAAGGGTGAAGCCTCTGCAGTCAGAACCGTGTTTGAATCCTGCTCTGCTACCTGCTGGCTGTGTGCTCCTGGGTGAGTCATTTCACCTTCTAAGCCTCAGTCTCCTTATCTGCGAAATGGGGACAGGGATAGCACCCGCACAGAGTAGATGTGAGGACTGAACACCATCGAGTCCATTAAATGCCTGGGATGCCTCACTAGTGCCAATTTCACCTCCCTTTCCATCTGTCTCGTGTGAAATAAACTTAACAATCACTCATACTAATCGTATTAGTAGTGTAAATTGTATAATATAATAATATGGCATCAGGCTATATGTACACACACACACATACAACAGTGAAAAACAATGTTACAGTGAATGGTTGACATAACATAACAGCTAAAGACTGTTCTGAGCTCTTTACATACATTGGCTCATTAAAGGCTCACAACAACCATATGAGGTAAGGACGAATACACCCATTTTATGGATGAGAGAACTGAGGTAAGTTAAGAAACTTGCTAAAGGTCACACGGCTGGTGAGTGGCTGAGGCAGGACGACAAGCTGTTTTTTCTCAACCTCCTCAGTGGAGGGAGGGAGGTGGCAGGTACCTTGGGGTCAGGAGACCTGGGGTCTGGGCCTGGCTTTCCCTCAGAGTGCAGGGACTGGGTGTTCTAACAGGGCATCCTTGGGGCTGTGTGTGTGAGCACGGACACATCTGCTCCCTCCTCTGAGCGGAGCCTGGCTGGTTGGGGGCCTCATTACCAGCGGCGTAGATGCTACAGAAGGGCTTTGACATTCATCAGAATTTTTCTGCCCATTTCCAGTTGGGAAACTGAGGCCCAGAGAGGGAAAGTAGCCTACCCAAGTTAGCAGGTTTCCTGTCTCCCAGCCCAGAACTTTCTTCCCTCCTGGCCCCCACTCGCTGCAGGGGAATTGATTTCTGAACCAACTGCGTCATGGCTGACAATGTTTGCTGAGCTTGAGTCATGACTCTGAGATAGACACTGGGATGGGGACAGGCACGGAAGCTGAGCAACCTTCACACCTGTCTGACCACAGAGAAAGGCCCAGACAGACAGGAGAGCTCTTGGTCAGGGTCAGGGGCAGAGGGGTAGGGTTGGGGAGGGGGCAGAGCTAAACGGATCCTGGTCCTTGTCATCCAGGAACTCCCAGTCTGGTGGGTAACCTGTGACAGTACCAAAACCACCACCACAAGGGAATTTAACAAGAGCTTACTGTGTAGTGTGCAATGTGCTACATGCTTTCTACTCATTCCTGTCATTAATCTTTACAACAATCACTGCTCGCATAATAATATATAGTAGTGATATAATAATAATATAATGATATCACATATAGACTAAAACTGTCATCTATATAATAATAATATCACATATAGAATATCACAGTCATTTTACAGATGAGGGCATGGAGGCTCAGAGAGACTAAATAACTTCCCAAGGTCACACAGCATGCAGCAGGCTAAGAGGGAGACTTCGCACCCAGTTCTGCAAGTCCCCAGGACTACCACTCTGTTTAATTCAGTAGCCACTGGCCAACCATGTGTGGCTACTGAGCACTCGAAATGTGTGACTAGTGAGAATTGAGATGTGCCATAAATATAAAATACACACCAGATTTCAAAGGCTTAGTACAAAAAAAAAGAAAATGTATCATGTCCCATTGACAGTCTAAATTGGTGAGTACACCTGAAACTAATAGATCTAATATAACAGTGTACCCCAACTGAACTTAAATTAAAAACATACACACAAATATTGGTGACATGTAGCAATAATATTCGGGATATATCGGGTTAAATAAAATATGTTATTTGAATTAACTTTGCCTGTTTATTTTTACTTCCTTTCATGTGGCTACTAGAACCTGTAACGTTCCACGTGTGGCTTGCATCATCTCTGCTGGACAGTGCTATGTAAACCAAAGCTGCCCGATACAACTCCTCATTCTGCAATGACGAAAATGTTCTGTTCTGCATGGTCTGATTATGGCAGTCACTAAGTTGCATGTAGCTACTGAGAACTTGATACATGACTAGCAACTGAGACAAGGAATTTTTTATTACATTTTATTATAATGAATTTGTATTTGGATTTACGTAGCCACGTGTGGCTAGAGGCTACTGTATTGGACAGGGCAGCTCCGGACAATTACGCTTTTCTGCCCTGTGGAGATGAAGGAGCAGCACAGTGTGTTAAAGGCTTCCTGGTCAGTGCGTTTATTCTGGGTATGAGGGGCACGAAGGGGGTTCAGTGGATATTACTGTCTCCACTGCTGCTGTGGAAATGTGACCCAGAACGGTTTGGAGATTGCCTGAGGGCACACAGCTTGGAGGTGGTGGGGTTAGGGTTTGACCCCAGGGGAGCCTGGCTCCAAGCCCCAGGTTTGTCATCGAGGTTTGCCTTCTCTGCTGTGGGGCTGTCTCCAAGGAGGCCCTCCGGGGCTGCACCACCTCACCCCAGGGTCCACCGAAACTTCCATCGGCCCACTGGAAACCCCCAGACATGGCCACTTGCATTCTCAGTGTGTCCTCAGGTACTGCTGACACTTGCCCCAGGTCTCTCTCCATCATCCCTTCCCTGCCCTGATGCCTCAGCTCTTCATGCTCAGATGGTGTCTTCTCTGCGCCAACCACACCCTGCCCCCCTCCCTCCTGAACACTCGTCAGTCTCCTCCCATCCCGTCTCACCGTCTGCTCCTGGGAGAGCAGCTGCCCTTGTCCATAGCTTGGTAGATGTCTATACTTCTTCCACTTCCCCAGGTACTTTAAAATGCAGAACTTGGACCCCAATCTCGTGTGGAAGCAATCCCAGAAGTCTGGCTTGCTGCTCTCCCACAAGGCTGACAATGGGCTGGGTTCCAGCCCCAGCTCTGCCACCAATGTCCGTCTGACTCTAGGTAAGTCACTTCTCTCTGAGCCTCAGTTCTCTCATCTGTAAAAGAGAAATAATGCTTCCGATGGGTTCTTATGAACATTAGATGTAGCAAGGATGCAGTGAAATACAAACGTGGGGAATACTATGGCACTCACCATGAGCACTTACTTACCGGATGTTCTGCTAAGCATTGTCGTGCAATAGTGGTTTTAAAATATGTCTCCCAATTTTTTGAACCCCCTTCCTTTAGGTGGTGGAGCCTAATTCCCTCCCCTGGAGGCTGGTTTGGACCTAGTGACTTGCTTCTAACAGAATAAAGCAGAAGTGAGGACGGTGACTTCGAAGTTTAGGTCGTAAAAAGGTACAGTGGCTCCCTCCTCTTGCCTGGATCACTCATTTCGGGGAGAGTCAGCTGTCATGTCTTGGGGACACTGGGGTACATACTGTGAAGTCCAGGTGGTGAGGGATGAAAGCCTCCTGCAAGAAGCCACGGAGGAACTGGGCTTCTGCAGCAGCCATGTGAGGGAGCCGGATCCTCCAGCCCCAGCCAAACCTGTGCATGATGGCAGCCCCTGCCAACATTCTGACTATGACCTGGTGAGAAACCCAGAGCCAGAACACCCAGGGGAGCCACTCCTGAATTCCTGACCCAGAGCAGCTGTGAAACAATAACTGTCTGTTGTTTTAAACTGCTAAATTTGGGGAATAATTTGTTACACAGTAACAGATAACTGAAACACACCTATAATCTCACTAACTGTCATAACATAACAATGTTGGTATTGTCATTATCCCCATTTTACAGATGAGAAAACCAAGGCTCAGAGAGGAGGAGACACTTGCCTCGGGCCATTCAGTAACTCAGGACATGGTGGACTGAAGACCTCAGCGCTGGTCCATTTGAATTAAAAGCTGGTGTGTGGTCTGGCTGGTGTGGCTCAGTGGTTGAGCATCGACCCATGCACCAAGAGGTTGCTGGGTTGATTCCCGCTCAAGGCACATGTCTAGGTTGTAGGCCAGATCCCCAGTGGGGGACATGTAGGAGGTGGCCAGTCGATGTTCTCTCTCATCAATGTTTCTATCTCTCTCTCCCTCTCCCTTCCTCTCTCTAACATCAATAAAGAAAAAAAATGTTTTTAAACTGGCATGTGTGGAACCATGAGCCATACACCTCCTAGAGGTGCTCCGGTGACTGAGTACAGGTCTGACTGGCCTCCACTAGGAGTGGACGTCCTCCCAAGAACAGGGACTGTAAACTACACCTCTTGGCCTAATTCCCATGCCTTGCAACCAGTAGGTGCTCATTAAATACATATCTGAATGAGACTCAAAGCATTTGGGTCATGCATGGCCCTAGGCAGATTCCTCAGCCAAACCCACACCCAAACATTTGTGGGTCCAGAGCAAGATACAAGTGGAGGTCCAAATACCATATATCTAAATACTTACAAGTTATAAATCAGACTAATCAACAGTGAATGAGTTGTGACAAATATACCCTCATTATAACAAAATATCAAATATGTCTAAAGCTGCAGTCTGTATATGACTGAAAGTCAGCAAAGCATCAAAAAATGACTGAATCTAACTGTTCCTGCCCGTGCCGGGTATCCTCTTGATGGGCTGATGGTGTTTGAATGAGAGAGAAAATAAAAACATACACGATTCATGAATTATTATATATTTATTCTATCAGTTTTGTTTTTCTTGTCTTTATTTCAGCAAAATCAGTCATTGTGATGTGATAATCAAGATTTTCCCCATAATTTCTGTTCTGTTGAGAATAATGTGAAATTAGACAACCTTTCTCAAATCATTGTCTTTCTTAGATAGTTTTTAATTAATTTCAATTGGGAAACGCCTGCTCTCTAGAGGATGTAGCAACAAATTGTCAATAATATTCTTAAAGCAATCGATGTAGATGAGGAAATGAGCCGCGGATTTTATACCCCAGGCTTAAATGTCGTAGTGGGCGGTGGGTGATAAATTACGCTTATTGGGAAAAATATTACAACTATTTCATTCTTCCCAGAAATCCTACCATAGATGTCTTGAATTTTACTGCCTCTCAAAAGCAACATCTGGGACTCACACTCATGTGATTGGTATCATGCTTAAAGCAGGTTGCACCTAAACTTACATCTATACAAACTTAAGAGGACAATGAATTCTTTAAAAAAAAATTTTTTTTTCTTCTTTATTGATTTCAGAGAACGAGGAAGGGAGAAGGAAAGAGAGAGAGAAACATCGATAGGAGAGGACATTGATTGGCCGCCTCCTGCATGCCCCGCACTGGGGATCGGGCCCACAACCTGGGCATGTGCCCTGACCGGGAATAGAACTGGGACCTCCTGGTGCATGGGTCGGGGTCAATGCTCAACCACTGAGCCACACTGGCCGGGCGCTGATGAATTCTTTTTTTTTTTTTTTTTAATCCTCACTCAAGGACATTTTTCGATATTTTGTTCAGATAGAGTGGAAGGGAGAAAGAGAGAGAAACATCGACGTGAAAGGTCGCCACCCACACCACCCAACCAGGGCCGGGGACAAACTGCAACCGAGGTACGTGCCCTTAGCGGGAACCGAACCCGGGTCTCTCTGGACCGCAGGCCGACTCTCTAACCACTGAGCCAAACCGGCCAGGGCTGATGAATTCTTGAACACGGCTGCCCTGTGCACCTCTCCCTGATACCATGCCCTTGTCTGAGTCCCCCTGGAACGACAAACTGGAACTTGAAGAGAAGAGGGGAACGGGTGCTGGCGCGACTGGGAATGGACTGACGGCACTGTGCTACCAGAGAGGAAGGAGTTCACGAGTTAATGAATTTGTCTTTTCTCTTGCCGAAGAGGAAAGGCTTTTCTTCCGCTGCTCCAAGCCTCTCTGTGCTCCAAAACAAGTCCATCTGCCATGTCAACAGCTGCACAGCCCACAGGCCGTGGTGGCTCTGGGATCAGCCATCCTCTGCGCAGAGGACACAGAGCAAGAGACCAGCAGCAGCGCTTCCCTCCCCCTCCCGGGGGCCTGAGCGTCCGTCCTCTCTTGGGGCCGGAGCAATGTTCGTCCCCCTCACGAGAGCGGATGATGATGGAGACCGTGTGTGCTGTGCCAAGTGACCCAGGCTCCACACGTTCCTTGATAAAGTGTTCGCGTTTGTGACATGTGAGTCTCTGTGCCACTCGCGTGTGGTCTGGTGGGCTGTGGCTGGTGCTGAGCTGTGCAGAAACCGAGAGTGTTTAAAAACTTTCGTAGCAAAGTAGCATTGCAGCTACCCCCAAGCTCATTTCTCTGGTAATTCATCTTTTTATAATTATTTTCTAAAATGTCCTAAGACAAATATAATATGTTTCATTTCCTGCACAGTTTTTTTACCATTGTTTTATGAAGCACTGACTGTCATTTCAAAATTACATTTCATGTGTTGGCATCTGTCTCACTGCAAGTTATATAACTTCTTTTTTATTGTGGTGAAAAACACATTAAAGTTACCATCTTGCCCATTTTTAAGGGTACAGTTCAGTGAATCTGGTCACAATGTTGGGACACGGATCTCTGGAACTTCTTCATCTTGCAAAGTGGACACTGTTCCCTTTGAACAACAGTTCCTGTTCCTCCCTCCCCCAACCCCTGGTAACCACCATTTTACTTTCTGTTTCTATGAATTTGACTACTTTAGATACCATACTAGTAATTCATTTTTATTGCCTTTTACCAAAGTATCTGTCTGCAACACATTGGAAGTTTAAAAAGCAAAGTGGTCCTTTGTGATAGTTTAAGAAGCACTGCTCACAAGTTCAGGGCCTAGGACAGGGCCCCTCCTGCCCCAGGAAAGTTGAAAAGGCTTTCTGATTCACTTTGCTGGGCCTCAGTTTCCCTGAGTATAAAAAGGGGTGATTGAGCAGTGATGCTCTGAAGGCTTTGCAAGCAAGTCACTCTGGGATGCTCTGGTCACGGGAATTCCCTGAGTCTGGCTGGGCAGACGCCCTCTGTGCCTCCCAGGAGGCCCTGCTCCAAGCCCCATCTCAGACACTGAGGACTCCTTTGTCTCCGCTGACACCTGGTTTCCTGCCCCCGCAGTGACAGAAGGGCCTTCTCCTGGATGACACACGTGGGCAACTTCCACTGCTCACGTCTTGGCCAGAGGTACACGGCTCGTCCCCATCAAATCCACATCCCTCTCAGGGTGACTGTCACTCCTGTTTTCTGAGTCACACTATGGCTGAAAGTGATGAGTTGACATTAATGAGGACGCAACCAAGGTGGGGCCCCACATTCTAGAATTTCAGAGCTATTATTTTTCTCTTACTTCACAAGTAATACTCAATCACTGCAAAACAACCCCAAAAGACAATATATTTTTAAAAATCACCCATAATCTAAGCCCTAGCCTGGTACCTCGGTTAGAGCCAAGGTTGCAGGTTTGATCCTGGTCAGGGCACATACAAGAAGCAACCAATGAATGCATAGATAAGTAGAATGACAAATTGATGTCTCTCTCTCTCAAATCAATAAATAAAAAAGCAAAAAAAAACAAATCACCCATAATCCCAGCACCCAGCGATAACCACCTTTAATATTTTGGTAGATATACTGCCTGCTTTCTTACATCCATTTTTAAGCAATAACAACAACATTAATAGGAAGGTCCTACTTGTACTGTTTATAACCTGCTTTTTCCATTCAATACATTTTCTGCTTCTATAAATGCACCGCCACAAGGTCGGTTTGGGTTGCTGCAGTATTCCATTGCGTACGTTCAGTAATTGACAGGACCAATGTCCTTTTTTTTTTTTGGTATGTGCCCTTAGCGGGAATCGAACCCGGGACTCTCTGGTCCTCAGGTCAATGCTCCAACCGCTAAGCCATACCGGCCAGGGTGGACCAATGTCCTTTGATTGGACACATTCTCTCTCTCTCCCTCTCTCTCTTTCCTTTGCTATTATACACAAACATTCCTGCAGTCAATTTTTTCCATTATTTCCTTAGAATAAAATCCCAGAAGTGGAGTTTCTAGGCCATACATACCACATTTAAAAGACTTTGACTAGAGGATTTGACAGTATTGACTAACACTGCCATCAAAAATATCAAGAGTGATCATTTCAGCTCATGTCTGCCAACACTGGCTGTTATCACTCTTTACTTCACTGTTGTTTTAATTTCTTTGTAGGCTGTTGGACATGTCTTCCTTATACTTATTTGCCAACTATATTGAAACAGATTTTGGAGCTTATCCATCCAGCTGTGAAAACAGGCACAGAGGTGCGGGGCTTCTTTCCCAAGGAACGTAGGGACAGAGAGAATAGGAGCAGGTTTTCTGGTGCCCGGTGAGGAGGTTTTCCACGGGTCCGGGGCCCCTCGAGTTGACAGAGAGAGATCCAGGGTCACGAATCGAGACTGGAAAGCACCCCTCGTATGTCACGTCACTGTGTGACGTTAGATAAGTAATTCCTCCTCTTACTTATCTAACCTCTGTTTCTCACCTGTAAAAGGAAGAGTTTGGGTGAGTCAGTTGCTTAGGTCTTTCTCAGCACTCACGTTAAGGCCAGCCTACCATTTCCAAGTTCCTTCCTGTTCGAATAGTTATAATGAAAGTTTTGCTGTGCACAGCCCTTTATGGTTTACAAAACAGTGAAGTAAAGAGGAGAGGTATCGTCATTAATGCCATCTCACGAATAAGCAACCGGAGGCTCAGAGAGGTAAGTGGCTTAACCTGTGTGAGCCACTAAAACTTCGGGCAAATCCCCAACCATCCTGTCAAACACCTTCTAACAAGACAGCTGCCTGGAAGGTCCTCCTGTATGGAAACTCTGGGCCCATCAATGTCCAGCCCCCTGGCACAGCTATTCATTCAGCTACAGAATTCACTGAGCACCTGCTCTGTGCCAGGGGTGGGGGCAGGGATGAGCATGGAGCTTGCAGCCTGGGGGGGGAGATGCACCCAAACAGACCATTTCAGTAGAGGGCGGTAGGTACTCGGAAAGAGGGCAGTGTGAGAGCGATGGGAGCAAATGGGCTGGCGTCAGGCCAGATGAGGAGAATCAGGGCAGGCTTCCTGGAGGAAGGGGTGCCTGACTCTCATCTTGAGGAGGGATTAAATGATAGTCAGGTGAAGAAGAACAAAGAGGGTATTTGGGGCAGAGGAAATAGCCTGGGCACAGATCTGGAGACAAAAAAGGGAACAGCACCTCCACAGAACTTTAAAAGAGGCCACAGGCTTGGACTCAATCCAACAGATGAAGACAACGTAAACATATTTATTTATTAGGTTCATTTAAAAACACCAATAAACCCGTTACAGGTTAAAATATCTTTTTATGAAATAGAACTGTATTTTCCAAAATAAAAGTATTTAGTGGGGAGAGTGGAATTGTTTTACCTTTTTTGCTGATCTCTTCTATGTCTGGCTTATTATCATGAAAAAAGTGTTGTCTGGAGGATCCCCAGAGATCTCGGAAGAGGATGAACTGGATGAGGAGACGCTGGAGGCAGAGAGACCGGTGAGGAGGCCGCTTCGCACCCCATGCCCTCCTGGGAGCTGAGGCAGCGGGGGCGTGAGGACCCGGAGAGGAAGGGCAGGGTGAGAGATGTCGGTGGGGGGGAGGTGGAACCTGGGGTAGGTTTTGACTGCAGGGCTGGGAAGCAGGCCCGGGCCCCAGATTAGGTGCTGGACTGCTGGCTGCGGTGCTCGGGCTCTGGTCAAGGAGCAGGTTTGGAAAGAGATGATAAATTATGTTTAAAACTTGTTGGGTTTAATGTCTGTGGACCACGCTGGCCGGTGTGGCTCAGTTGTTTGAGCATCATCCCGTGCACTGAAGGGTTTCAGATTTGATTCCAGGTCAGGACACATGCCCGGGTTGGGGGCTCCATCCCTGGTGGAGGCTGTGCAGGGCAGCTGATTGATGTTTGGCTCTCACGTTGATATTTCTCTCTCTCTCTCTCTGGAAAATAAATTTTAAAAAATTAAAATAAAATGAGGTGTCTGTGGACCTCCACGTACAGCGTCCAGACCCCCATGTGCAGCTTCCCGAGACTGGCTCCTGAGCCGTGGATGGGAAGAGTTTGCGTGGGAGGGAAAGTGCTGCTGAGACCACCAGGAGGATCGTAAGGGTGCGTGGCCTGGATGCTGTATGCCAGCCGGGCAGGGGAGGATGTAAGGGTCTGTCTCCCCCCAGGCTTGCTGAGCAAACACTGCCACAATGTGTGCCATATCCATGCCAGCTCCTAGGAGGAAGCTTAGCAAGTGCTCAGCCCAGAGGGGAACAGGGACCATGGGAGGAGCTGAGGCTGGAGGCCCAGGATCTGGGTGAAGATTCTGGGAGGCGCTCGAGGTGTCCAGGTAGGGGTGGGGGAAATTTAGGGGAAGAGTGTGTCCAGGGGCTTCAGTTAGAAGGGACTAGAGGGGAGTCTCCTTGTCTTTGAATCTCTGCTGTGTTTTGAAAATTCAGACACATCACCTGGTGCTGGGCAAGGTGTCTCCGGGGCGGGCCTTTCCAGCATCAAGCCAGGGGCTTGAGCTCAGCCCGGGCTCTTGTACTGTTCCGTGAGGTCTCCTACGGTTGACTTGGGCTGTGCCAATCCCAGGCTGCCCTGGGCCTTCCCCAGGCAACTGGGCGAGCTCTGCCCGGTTTCCAGCCCCACACCAGCACAGCTGGCAGTCCTTCAAATGATACCATCGGTCCCCCACCTTTTGCCTCTGTTTTCCTCTCCAAGGGCTTTGTCCCCAAGCATTCTCTCCCCACGTGTTGGCATGATGGCTTCCTGCATAGCAAACCCAGTAAAACATTCCTGGATGGACTCTCCTTGACCTGACATGAGTCACACGCCCATTTTTGAACCAGTCTCATGGCCAGAGAAAAATGGACTATGCCAATTGGCCAGGCCTGGGACGTGAGCCCACGCTTGAAGCTGGCGGTGGGATGGGTGCTGGTGGAAGTATCAGCCCCCCCACCCCCACCCCCCCACAGTGGTATAGATGGCGAGGACAGAAAGTCCCCAGAGAAAAACTGAAGGCTGCCACCAGGAGAAAGGGCTGGCCCTTGGGTAGGTCTCAGCCCTTCCCTCCAGGCTGATACCCTGGAGGCTGAGGGCCTTCCCTGCCTGAAGGGGCCGGGCGTCCAGCCCCCTTGCGTGTGGAGCCAGGAACCACACTCACACAGCGGCCGGGCTTGGCTCCCCACCCTCTGGCTGTGTGACTCTGAGCACAGCATTTCCTCTCTCTGGACCTCGGTTTTCTCCTCTGTAAAACGGAGTGAGTGTTGGTAAGAAGAGGAGAGGACACAGAAGAGGCCGTGTGAAGGTGGAGGCAGAGATGGGAGAGAGGCGGTCACCAGCCAAGCGAAGCCAGGGGCCACTGGAGGCTGGACGAGACAAGAGAGGCTCCTCCCCTGGACTCTCCGGGACGCGTGGCCCTGCCACACGCGCACTGCAGACTGCTGGCCTCCGGAGCTGCGAGGCGATGCGTTTCCGTTGTGTTAAGTCAACCAGCTTGTGGTGTTTTGAGGCCGCAGTCCCAGGAGCCACATATACCATCTGAAATGACTTTATTATTTAGGTGTTTATTCTCCATCCTTCTCCCCAAGGGATTGGCTCCATGAGGCCATGTACCGTCTGTCGAGGTCACTGCTGCGTCCCTAGTGTCTGGAACGGTGCCTGCTGCATAATAGACGCTCGTGAAATATTTGGTCCCTGAAAGAGTAGGTGAATGCATGAACCCCTCAACCCAGCATTCTTGCAGGACCTTTTCTTAGATTGGCCCCAACCTGTGGTTCTAGCCAGGCCTTCCTCAGGTCCTTCCACCCGCCAGCCCCTCACCCCTGGTCGCAGACATTTGGCTGTTGACAAATTGCTCTGGTGACAGACATGTTCCGATCCCCTTACCCTTAGACACCCACGCTATCCCTACAGAGGCAGCGCAGAGGAGTGGTGACCCCAGACCTGGTTTGAATGTCGGCCCTGGGCTTGTACTCTATGGCATCACTCAGACAAGTCCTTTATTTCTTCGTTTTCTCCCCATCCTTTCAGTGCCTGGAACATAGCAGGTGCTCAATAAATGGCGGCTGTAGTCAACTGTCTTGGACATCCTATCGTCCCCATGAGGCTTGCCTCTTCCCCTCCTCCTGCAGGAAGCCCTCCCAGACTACCCCTGCCCTGGCCCCACTTGCCCCTGCTCAGAACCACTGACTGGCTCCCTTGCCGCTCGACACAGTCTGCCTGGTTTCATTAATTCTCTTTTTGTGCAGACGTGGCCCCTCTCCCCGGCTGCCTCAGCCGTTGGCCATGTTTTAATGAGGATTTCTCTTTGTGAATAAAGAAGCAGGCCTTTGATCTCCCTTCCGGAATTGGCTGTCTTTGATAGTCTGCACCGAGTAACTGCCGAGAGCCAGGCCAGGATTCCAGTCTGGGCACTGCTGCCGCTCGCTGTCAGGCCTTGGCAGGTGGCCCCCTTCTTCCAGCCTCAGTTTCCCCTTAAGTAGAAAGGGCCCATGCAGAGTAGACATTCTGTTGTATGTAAATTAGCCAATCCATGAATTCCGCAAACTGTTTCCTGAGCCCCAGTTTCTGTAATGTCCCCTTCTTAAATTTCAGCTACGAATCAGCAATGATCCCCAGCTCACTGCTGAGGAGCACCGAGGCCGGGACATGCAAAGTAGCTTCTCCAAGGCATGAGTCAGAGGTGGGATTTGAACCCTGGTTTCCTGGCTCCTGGTCTTGCTTATTCCCGCGACCCCCCAAGGCCAAGGTTAACTGGGAGTGCTCTGGTGACACTTTAGGGTGAATCAGAATCAGGACCCACAGGCCCACTCTGGGCTGGGAGGGGCAGTCTGACAACTTTGGGCAGGAGGTCAGGCTGAGTGAGTGAGATGGGGGTCCCTGGAGGCACAGGGTGTGGGAGGTTTGTCAGGAGAGGAGTGGAAGAGACACTCGGATTTGGGGGACAGACCGGTTTCAAAGGTGAATAGGTTCTGTAATTCCTCAAATCGCTCAGTGGCCCTGGTCCTTGGAGACGGGAACCTGGCCACGTGCACGAAGGAAGAGGGAGGTTCAGACAGGAGAAAAGAGTTGTCTGAGGCTAGTGACAGGGAGGAACTGGTCCCAAACCATGACCTTGCACTGACCGCACCCCCCCCCCCCCCCGAGGGACACGATTGGTGGCGGAAGCTCCAGGAAAGCCCCAGGTACCTGGAGAGGGACACAAAGCCAGGTTCCCTGGGGTGGGGTGGAAAGAGCAACAGAGAGAGGAGAGACAGTGTGAGAGAGACAGAAAGAGACATTAAGAGAGAAAAAGAGACAGAGAAACAGAGAGGGCAGGGGAAAGGATAGGAAGGAAGGAGGGAGGGGGCAGGAGAGGGGGGAATCATGAACTCAGTCCCGTTTTCCAGGGGGCGGGGGAGCAATTGGCTTACTCAGCTAGTTTGACAGCATTAAAATGTGGGCCACCTTGCCCCCTGTTGGGCCCCGCTCAGCTGCCTTTGGTGGGCAAGGCATGGAGGGAGGCTGCTGGGATTCAGGGCCAGATCCTCTCAAGAGACAGGAGGGGATGACTGCAGGCCTGGCCTGTGCTCAGACTGGGCGATCTGCAGGGAGTTAAACCCTCTTCCTGAGCTTCAGTTTAGGCATCTGTAAAATGGTTGGAGTTGGGCCCCCGTGTGTGTGCATATGTGCGCGTGTGTGTGTGTGTGTGTGTGTAAGAGGCAGCATCTGGGCTCTGATATTCTGGATTCCACCTATTTCTGGGCTCTGAGCCTCACCCAGAATGGGGGTTGGGGCGGCTGGGCCGCAGTCCCCTCCTTGGAAGGGATTCAGCCTGGGCCCCAGTTTCTGCCTCTCCCTGCTCATCCCAGTGCCTCCCTCCCCCGCCATCTCGGCTCCTCTCACTCAGCTAGGCAAACCTCAGCCATGGAAAAATGAGAGTTTGGGGCCAGCCATTAAAGGGCGGAAAGGCATTGTTTTCTTTTCTTCCTGTTCTGAGATCCATCCTGCTCTGGACCACTGAATACCAACAGTGGATGCCATTATTGGGCACCTACTGTGTGCCAGGCCCAGAGCTAAAGCCTGTAATAGATCATGTCATCAGACCCTGAGAATTACCCTTGTCGCAGATGCCCACTTCACACACGAGGAAAGTAAGGCCAGCCTGAGGATATAAACCAGAAGATGGCAGGGCTGGCTTGGGACCCGGTCCTACTGTGTCTAAAGCCGAGCTCCTCCCCAGCACCACCCAACAGCCCCCCCCCCACTCCAGGACTACAGGGGCGTGGGGGGGGGCAATCAGAGAGGTGAATTCTGCTACTACTCTTTAAGTAAGTCACCTCCCTACTGCGAACCTCAGTTTTCTGTCAACAAAATGGGATGACTAATATTATCTGTCCACTTCCCCAAACTGCTGGAACAACCCCACAACTAATAATGGCGAACATTTTGGGGGCACTTGAACAGGACCTGCGCACTGTTTTAGGTGACAGCTAGTGATGTAATGAATTTAACGCTTACAGGAGAGGCTCCGGAGGCTCCTGGATGCTGACTTGCCCAAGGTTCCACACGGCGTTCTGGGGCTAAGACCAAAATGCAGGGTAGAGGGAGCCAGGACTGCACCAGGTCGGGGACTTGGGCCTTCTGCCCTTGGGTGTCAGTTTCCCCATGGGTTGAAGTTTGCAGGAAGAAACAGCGATGGTTGTAGAACGCTGGCGAGTGAACCTCAGTTATACTGGGTGACCTTGAGCAAGTGCGTTAGCCTTACTAAGCCCATTTGTAAAATGGGGTTCTGCTAGGAAAAGACAGGGGCTGCACATAAAGGGCCCGCTGGGACTCTGAGGGAGGACCTCGGATCCCAGCCTCTCCCCCACCCCCCTTGCCCCAGCTCGGCCCAGGGGTGTGGGAAGAGAAGGCACAGGGCAGGCGGGGATTAGCCCCGGGTCCCCCTCCTGGGGCGGCGCTTTTAACCATATTCTCCCTCGGATAAGCCCTGCCCCCTCCCAGGCCCCGGGCCAGGCCTGTGTTTGCCGTGGGGATCTGCGCTGGCCCGACGGTCTTTCATTCGGGGGCAGCTTTGCTTGCTCTCGCCGCCGAGAAGCGGGCGGCCGGCTGCCGGCTCGCACCCCGGAGCAGATGGGCCGCAGGGGCAGAGCGCGCGGCCGGTCCTAAGAGGATTGGCGCCTTTCTTCCCACCCTTTGTGCGGCTCTCCGGGGCCCCTGCGCCCAGACCACAAAGGCCGCTTGTTCGGCTGCCTCTGGGGGCGCAGGGGTCACAGCTGACAGCCGCGCCCTTGGAGACGGCGGCACCCTGCGTGAGCACCCAGGCTCCCAGGAGGCCCCGAAGTCCTGGGCGACACCCGGGGTTCGCTGGAAGCGCTCTCTTGTGTGGGAGCTTGGTGCCAAGTTAGGGGGCACGCCTAGGGCAGTCTATGAGGGGGGCAGGCCCAGGCAGGGTCTCTAACCCCTCCCATCGGCCAGGGCCCCACATCCAGCAAAGCTCTCCCCATCTTGGAAACGTGCTCTCCCTTTCCTGTCGGTTTATTCCTCGTGACTGGGGATCAGGAGGGTCTGAGAAAAGAAGTTGAGGCCAGCAGAAACTGGAGGGGCTTGGCAAGCTGAAGCCTCCAGACCCAAGAATAGCCCCAGAAGGAGCATCTGACGACACCGTTGGAGGCCATGCTCCAAGTGAGCGGAGGCAGCTGGGGAGAGGGAAAGGACAGGAATTATCTCACCAGTGAGTTTATTTTAAAAAATTGCTGACTGAGTGCCTGCTCTCCAGTGGGTGCCAAGGAAACAGAGCTGTAAGGTGGGGTCCCACCCTTGAGGGTCCTCGGTGTGTTGGGGGACAGATTTGCATGTGATAATCTGTAGACCAAGTTTTCTCAGCCTCAGCACTATTGACATTTTCAGCCAAAAAATTCTTGTTGTGGGGTCCTGTACGTTGCAGGACATCTAATAGCACCCTTGGCCTCTCCCCACTGGATCTCAGTGTCATACCCCCACCCCCAGCTGTGACAAACAGAAACGTCTCCAGACATTGCCAGATGTCTGGAGGGAAGGGGGGAGGGCAGAATCAGCTTGGTTGAGGACACTGATCTAGATACAACCCTGGTCATGCATTCAACACATGCTTCTCGAGCTCTGAGTGTTTGCTGGACTCTGTTCCAGGGCCTGGGGGTACAGCTGCGGATTCCAGGTGCTGAGTTCATGCCTGTTGGGTGAGTTCACACCTGGAGGAGAAAGTGAAATATTCCCTGCAAGGATGATGTGGGGGTCAGGACTACCAAAAGGCTCCTGGAGGAGGTGACACTTAACCAGGCCTGGCAGGATGAGTAGGAGGTACTGGGACAGAGGAAGTGGTAAGAGAACATTCCAGGCTGAACAAGCAAAGTGGCCATCTTGGATTTGTGCCCCAGAGGTTCTCAAGGGGCCTGCTGCATGCAGGGGACATCTCTGGGGATGCAGAGGGAATAAGACAGGCCCCTGCCAGCATACTTCTTGAGGTGTGCCAAGAAGGGTCTCCACCCTCTCTGGGGGTGCAGAGGGATCAGGAAGGGCTTCCCAGAGAAGGAAGACAGGAGTCAGCTCTTGAGGCTGAGCAGGCAGGAGCCAGACAGGCAGGGGAGGGAGGATGGAGATGTGGGCAGAGGGAACAGCCCCTGCACAGGCCACAGAGCATGAGAGGGCTTGAGGCTCTGCAGGAAGGCAAAGAGGCTGCTGGGTCAGGAGCACAGCATTCTGACAGCAGAGGGAGGGAGATGAGGCTGGAGTGGTAGGCGGGGGAGAGGGACTCAGCTGAAGAGCCTGGACTTCATCCTGGAGGTGATGGGAGCCATGGAGGGCATTTGAGCAAGGGAGTATTTTTATTTGAGAAAAATTGCTGTGGCTACAGTGAAGAGACTGGATCTAAGGAGAATAGGACAAGAGGCAGGAAATAGTTGCTGAGGTTCAGCGGCAAGATCAGGATGGTGGTGAGCCTGGAGTGGAAGGGATGAATTCCACAGACACTTAGGAGGTAAAAGCACGGGGCTGATGGAGCTGGAGGCAGCTTCTGGGCAGGTTATGGGTGCCTGGCTGTGCAGCTCCGAAAAGAATCACCAGATTGGAAACACCAGATAAAAAACCAAGTAGAGGAAGATATGCCTGTGAATCTCAGAATACAAATTATTTTTGCAACTTTGCTTTCATGCATCATCTTTAAATATTAATAAGCAACAATTTTTAAGAGCTTAATGTGCCAGGCACTCTTTTAAGTGCTTTGTGTGCATTAACTCATTAAGCCCTCACAACAACCCGTTGACGGAGATGCCTTTGATCATCTCCATTTTGCAGAGAAAGAAGCAGAAGCACAGAGAGAGAAAGTAACTTGCCAAGTTTACCCAGCGAGCATGCGGCTGGATTCGGATTTGAACTCAGACAGTCTGGTTCCAGAGGCTGTGGGATCTTCTGTTACACTGCCAAACTATGCAGCTTGTCTAAAGCCTGCTTAACATCATCTATTTATAAAGTCCTGTGGTAATATAAAAGTAAAAAAGTAATGGTATTATATTTTATAGATCGTGGTGGAAGGATGTAAACTGAAAAATCACCTTCTGGAATCTCAGGGAAACCCTACATGGCAGTGACTACCGCCACCTGGTGGCAGGGCACGCCGAGGGGAGGAGCCAAGCCCAGTTTCTTTGGGCATTGAATTTCCGAAACCCTATGTCAGGATGGTGAGAGCTTGCTAATACAGGCACTACTATTATTAAAATATGTCCTCCGTTGGACAGGAAGACAGAGGTGAGGTTCTCACTGCCCGAGCTGAAGGGTGTGTGCTCTGAGGGGCTATGATTATTGTGGATACTCGAGGTGGGGTTGCCAGGCCCCATCCACACTCCTTCCCCAGTTCCCTAGACGACCAGCATTAGGCATTTTTGAAACAGCTGGTGGGAGCTAGGGTTGGGGTGGGGTGTTACTCTGCAAACAGGGGCTGTACCCATGACCCCGACCTTCTAATCCCAGGGCTTAACTGACTTCATTAACTCCAGGGGGCTCAAGAGAGACCCCCCAAATCATTCCCTGTCAAACATATTCATGAAAGTCCCACTCCTGAGACTTGTGCTGGAAAACCTCCTGCCCAAAGGCAGGAGACTGGAGGTGGTGACCCTTGGATGTGAACCCTCTGCAGGCTGGTGACACGGCCGGATTGGACCCACCCCCTGCTTGCCCAAAGGGCAGTGAGGGAGAAACTGGGTGAAAGCAAAGCATGCTGGGTAGTCTGGCCAGGAGCTGATGGGCCTAGCCTCCCACCCCCCACCGTGGTTGCCATGACAACTGAGTGGGGAGAGGGAGGAGGAGAGGAGAGACCACTTGCCCCTCAAACAATGGGAACTTATTCCAGGTCACCCTTGGCCTTGTCCTAAGGGACTTGGTGCGGTCAGGAGTTCTGGGCTCTCCAGATTCCGCAGTAAGGGATTTGGGGAGCAGTCCTCAGCTCAGGTCAGGCCTGGAGACCCCAGCATGGGGGTTGCAGAGAGGATCCCCTCCACTGGAAAATCCCAACCCTATCAGAGCCTCCTCTTTTCCAGGCTCCCTGCTCTCTAAGGCAGGCTAATTCCAGATGACGTTCTGCTCATATTCTGAGCTCTCCCCTCCACGGAAGAACTTGACCTTGTAGTGGGAGGTGAGCGGTGGACGAAGGGAGGAGGCAGCAGCCACTTTGGGGACAGGCCAAATATTTTATGAGTGATTTAATATCTGGAGTGTGAACCACTGAGCAGAGAGCCCTTCGGCTGCCCGGAGCGAGGAGCTGGTCTGGTCCTCAGTGCAGGGAGAGGATGGGGACTGACAGGGATCACCTGGGCCCAAGGGTGAGCTAACACTTCCGGGGCCATGGGACAGGCTAGCAGGGCACTGGCGGTGAACCTGCTGTGCACCAGGTACCAGGCTGTGCACGTAGATTGGATGAGCGCTTGAATGGAGGGAGATTGTGGCCCTTTGGAAAAGGCATTGCCTTTGAGACACACAGACCTGAGTTTAGTTCCTGCCAAATGTGTGACCCTGGACCAGTGACTTCACCTGTCTGAACCTCAGTTTTCTTATTCATAAAATGGTACCTACATCACAAACAAGAATCCAGTGACAATAAATACGAAGAATTTAGTGTGGTTGCCTGGGACACAGCTCAGTAAAGTGAACTGCCCTTGTGTGACGTTCACGACAGCTCTTCAAAACCCTCACACAGCCTTAGGGTCTCCCCATCACCCCGCTATGTTCTGGAGCCTTCCTCTCCCTGGAGTGGGGCTTGGGGGCTTTTTCACATCGACACCAGCCATGGTCGGCCCCTTCCTGACACCTGCTTTAGCAGCCTTTCGAGGTTCCTGGGGAGGGTCCTGTCCAGCCTGGTGGCATGAAAGGAACACGGGCTTTGAACTGAGACAGATCTGGGTCAGAATCCTAACTTAGCCGCATTGTAGTTGTGTGACCCAGGCAAGCAGTTCACCCTTCTGGGCCTTCATTTCCTCACCTGCAAAATAGGAACAATGAAACTCCTTCCTCGTAAGGATGCTGTTATAATGAATGGAGATCATGCCATAAAGAAGCCAGCACAGAGCCTGGTCCACAGTAGGTGCTCATGAAATGATTCTCCATCATCGGTACTTCAAGAGAACAGCTGAGGGGCTGCAGAGTCGTAGTCCATGTCCCCGCTCTGCCACACACCAGCTGTAAGAGCCTCGCCAAGTCACAACCTCCCTGTACCTCGGTTTCCATATCTGTGAAATGGGTATCACAGTGGTACCTACCCCATTAGAATTAGACAAGTTAAGACACACAAAGTGTTTAGAACAGATCCTGGAGCAAAGGAGCTCAGTCACTGTTAGCTGCTATTATTCTCTTCTTCTGAGGCTAAAGAGCCTTTTGTGAAAAGGAATCTCCCCTTTCTCCCCTGCCCTTACCCCTCCAGTCCTGGGTTTGGGAACAGGTCTCCCCATGACACTTTCTCTGGACCTCGGGACTGGAGCAAGGTGAGCTCACACCTGCATCTTTGGCCTGGCTGAGGGATTCCTGCAGCACCCAGGGGCTTCTCCCACCATGTGATTCTGCCCCTTTGTTAATCATTAAACCACCGCTTTTGTCCACAGCCCAAACCTTTTCACTTCCTGAAAGAAATGTGCCTGAGCTGAGGTGACCCAGAGATCATCTGGTTCAGTCTTCTCCTTTTACAGATAGGGAAACTGAGGCTCAAGAGGGGAACCGTGGTTCCCAAAGCCACATGGCAAGTGGATGCTCAGGTTCGAGCTCGAACCCAGGTCTTCTGACTCCTAGTCCGGTGCTCCTTCTCTACGCCAGGCTGGGCCTGGCCATAGCTAATGCCCAGTCCCACTGATCAAGAATGTGCCAGCCATACAGACATTCATCCATTTAATCCTCACAACAACCCCTCTCCAACCCCTCCTCTGGCATTGTCGCTCCACGTAGAAGCAAGGAGACTGAGGCTTATCCCCCAAGGATACAGCTGAGACCCCAGAACCTCCAGAGAGATGTGCCCGTGTGCAGATCTGCATGGCATGCCTTTGCTTCAAAGCCCCCTCCTCACTTCCTGGCCCCCTACCTCTTTTCCCCACTGCCTTTCACAGATTCTTCTCTGTGCCATTGTCACGTATGTGTCCCTGTGAGCTCTGACAGCGTCCAGGGAGCAGGGAGCACGTAAACAAGCCAACAGCAGAAAGAGGGCACAAGAAGTCCGGTATGGTCTGCGGAGCACCTACTATGGGGTCAGGCGCAGTGCCCGACGCTCGGTGCGTGTTCCCTCCCTGGCTTCTCACAAGAGCCGCACCAGGTTCAAATCCAGCTCTGCCACATTCTAGCTGGGTGACATGGGCAAGGAAGTCACCTCGGCTCTCGGCTCCGAGTTGTTTCCTGAGCTGTCAAATGAAGGGACATTGGCTAATATCGGCATGAGCACTGAACATGTAAAGCAAGAGCGGTTATTGTAAAGAACCCCGCGCCACCTGATGCCCAGGAAGCCCCCCAACAATGCCAGCATCCTCACCTGCGAAACGAAGCTAGTGGCTGTTGTGAGGTTCGTTCTATGAGCTACCAGAGGCAAAAAGGCTGGCAGGTCCTGTGCCCATCTCGGGACAAGCTCACCCGCGTCCCTCCGGCATGGGTGTGCAGCGCGCCACAGTGTGGGCCTGGCTCCGGCGCCCGCTCCGAGTCAGCACCTCCCGGGCGGCTCTCCCTGAGGGCACAGGTACCGCAAGGGAACAGCTGGGCCCTCGTTAAAACTTGTCTGCAGACCTTGTTTGGAACGCGTCAGCTAATATGATTAAAGACAGTACATAAATGTCAGCCTCCCCGGGACCCTCCCCAGCTGGTTTCCGGGGAAAGAGATGTGAAAAATACGTCTCCCTTCCGTCTGTGTTGTGGCTCAGGACGCTGGCAGCTTGAACAGAGGGCGCTCCCCGTGCGGGGAGCCTGCTCAGGGCCTGTGCGTAGGGGCCAGCAGGACAGGCTGCCCTCAAGCTGGTAGAGAATTGTGTGATCAGGGTCCCCTATCCCCTTTGAGCCTGATTCTTCATCTAGAAAATAGGGACAGTAATCTATGTGCCACGGCTATTACAAAGATAAAGGTGATGTTTGTAAGGCACCCAGGGTAGTACCCTGCGCGGAGCTCACTGCCACCAGGAAAACAACGCAGACTCCGCGGGGAATCGATCGCACGCTCTGTATATATAGGTGCTCAAGGAATGTCCCTTTCACTGGAGCCAAGCTAGAGGGACTTGGAGATCCTCAGCGCAAGGACGTTAAAAATAGGTAGTGGGGCAGAGTAAGGTGCAAGAGCGCTGGTCCCAGAGTGACTGTCTCCCTGTGTGGCCTCTGCTAAGTGACTCCACTTTCTGGGACTGCACTCTCAGTTTCATCTGTAAAATGGGGGTGCTCGTCCCCAGTCTGCCCAAGCTCTTCCTTTCTGGGGCACTGTGATGAGGCCAAAGACCGACTCTGCTGAACATGGCATGGGCTCGCTCAGATTCCGGTGCTCCCAGGCCTGGGCTTTCTGTTGGTGTTTTGTTAATCCTCACCCAGGGATATTTTTGCATTGATTTTCTTTATTTTATTTAATCCTCACACGAAGACATTTTTTCATTTTTTGTTCAGATAGAGTGGGAGGGAGGGAGGGAGGGAGGAGGAGGAGGAGGAGAGAGAGAGAGAGAAACATCGACGTGAAAGGGACACATTGAGTGGTTGCCACCTGCACGACCCATCTAGGGCCGGGGACAAATTGCAACTGAGGTACATGCCCTTAGTGGGAACCAAACCCAGGTCTCTCTGGACCGCAGGCTAACGCTCTAACCGCGGAGCCAAACTGGCCAGGGCTCCATTGATTTTTTTCAGATAGAGTTGAAGGGAGGGAGAGGAGAGAGAGAGAGAAACAATGATGTGAGAGAGACACATTGATTGGTTGCCTCCTGCAGGACCCTGACTGGGGCCAGGGATTGAACCTGCAACCCTTTGGTCCATGGGCTGATGCTTTAACCACTGAGCCAAACGGTCCAGGGCCCAGGCCTGGGTTTGAATCCTGGCCCCTTCCATCGGCTCTGGGACTGTGGGCATCCCCTCATATCTCCGGGCCTCCCAAGCTCTCCTAGCTTCCTAATCAATGGGCTTGGGGCAGGCCTGAGAATCCGTTTCTGTCACAAGTGAGTCTGGGACTCAGAGAGAGGTAGCAACTTATCTGAGGTCGCACATTAAGCCAGGTTTCAACACTAGCCTCGAAGGGGGAGCTCCTGCCTTCCCATCCAGGGTGCTTCCCGCTCTGCCAGGTCCCCTCACTGCTGTGGGTGTCACTCGCTGGGTGGACGCTGCTGGATTTCCTGAACAAACACCCCCTTTGCTCCTGCACCTGGTCCACAGGGTCGTCTACGAGAATGCCTCCTGGCTCTGTGCAAAAATAAACACAGCTACAGCTTGCAGTGAAAGGAGGGCATATGTGTGTGTGTGCTAGGTAGGGGGTGGTTTAGGGCAGGGCACCTGGTGCCCATGGACAGCAGGAGACCAGGAAGGCGGCGACATGGAGGAGAAACAGGAGTGGGAGCTGCAGGCCTCGGAGCAAGGGATGCTCCGCGTAGGGAAACGGACCTCTCGCGCTTTGCCCTTTCCTCCGCCTGCTGCGAACTCCCTCGCCATCACCATCAGGACAGAATCACAGTGACCACGTGGCAGCAATCGCAGCAGAGGTTAATCACTTGCCCTCGCCAGCCCCGGTGCTATCCCTGCCCATGGACCAGAGAATTCAAGTTCATAACAGATCAACGCGCGGAACCAGTGTTTCTAACCAAGGCCACTGAAAGTACGGTCCCGGCTCAGCAGCACCAGCTCCTCCCTCCCCCAGCTTGTTCAAAAAGCAAATTCTCAGCCGCTCCCAAAATGAATGAGGATACTCATTTTACTAAGACCCCATGGTTTCTGTGCACATTTAAGTCTGAGGAGCCCTGCACCATCCCAATGCCCCAATTCCAGTAACAGCCCACCCTGGATAACTATAGCCAATACTTGTGGAGAGCTGTCTGTGTGCCGGGGGTTTTGCACATAGAAGTCCATTAAACCCTCATCGGCTTTCTGGGGGAAGCATGATTATCACCCCCATGTTACAGATGAAGAAACTGTAACCCAGAGAGGTTAAGTAATTTGGCAGAGAACACACAACTTATAAGTGGCAGAGGTGGGATTTGAATATAGCCTCTCTGAGACCACTGTCCCTTTAGTTTCGGGGACCCCAGCCTTTCCTCCTTCGCTGCATTTCTCATCTTGTGTAGGTTGCAGCAGACAAGAAGTCTATTTCCCCTTCTTCCCTGACCCCATGTAGCCAGTGGACTCCTGAGGGCAGAGGCTGGGCCACTGCTAGTCACAGCTAGTCCATTAGTTCAGCCCTCTCACTTGCGGGGTGGCGGGGGACAGAGGACCACCTGTGTTGGAATCACCTGGGATGTTTGAGGAAAGTGCTGATTTCTGGGCCCCTCCAGGTCCTATGAAACTAGAACCTCTGGGATGGGGTCTAGACACCAGCAACTTTGCAGGCGTTTTATTGCCCACTAAAATTGGAGGCCAGGTGCCAGGGGGTGTAATGCCTACTTTACAGTCAAGGGCAATGAGGCCCAGAGAGCTTTTCCGTTTCTGTCCCCAGGTTGGAAGCTGGCCGACAGGCGCGCTGGCCTGGGAGGCAGGCAGTTTGGGTTCCAGTTTCTGCTCTTCTCCCTCAGAGCCCAGAGCCACACCCGGGTGCAGAGCAGGTTGGTGAATGCAGCCCACAGACTGTGCACAGGTTGGTAGCTAAGAATGGTCTTTACATTTTTTAAAGGTTGGGGGAAAACATCAGAAGAAAAATATCTCATGACGTATGCACATTATGTGAAATTCAAATGCCAGTGTCCATAAGAGTTTCTTGGAACACAGCCGTGCTCATTTATTTATATATTGTCTATGGCTGCTTTCCTGCTGCAGAAGCAGAGGTGAGTAGTCACAGCAGGGACTGTATGGCCCACAAAGTCTAAAATAGTTCCCATCTGGCTAATTACAGGAAAAGTTTGGCAACCCCAGGTCCAGAGCAATGATTCTCAAACTTTAGCTGGAAGGCTTGTTGAAACACAGAATACAGGGTCCCGCCTTCAGATTTTCTGATTCAGTCCGTTTGTCCTGGGGCCGGAGAACCTGCATTTCCGACAAGCTCCCAGGAGTGCTGATGCCTGAACCACACCTTGGGGACCCTGGTTTAGAGGACCTTGGGTCTTCAAAGCTGATGCTCAGCCCCACCCTGGAAGCTCACAGCCCACCCAGGGAGTAGAAGGTGCTTGGGGAGAAGAGAGGGAGGACGGATGAGCTCTTACCATCCAGATCCTATCTCATCCATCCATCCATCCATCCCCAGCCCGGTTCAGGCTGTCCTTCTCCTGGTGTCTGCTCCCCCCTGGTGGCCGCAAGCCTGGATCTTGCCTGGCAGTTCAGCCTTGATTGCCCAGACCTCCATTCGGAAACACATTTCAAAGTCTTCAAAGTTTGCACATCCTTTCCCCTGGGGGGGGGTCCACGTCTAGAATTTCATCCAAAAAAAGAATCAAGGATATGGCCCTGGCCAGTTTTGCTCAGCGGTTAGAGCATCGGCTTGTGGCTCAGAGAGACCTGGGTTCGGTTCCCGCAAAGGGCAGGTACCTCGGCTGCAGTTTGTCCCCGACCCTGGTTGGGGTCGTGCGGGAGGCGGCCGCTCGATGTGTCCCTTTCACGTTGATATTTCTCTCTCTCTCTCTCCCCGTCTCTCTCCCTCCCACTTCATCTGAACAAAAATGTCCTTAGGTGAGGATAAAAAAAGAAAAGAATCAAGGATGTGTACCAGAATGCCCTGTGCTGCATTGTTTGTTTGTCAGAGGGAAAATGGGAGACCAGGGACAGCCAGTTGACATGGTCACACAGCTAGTAAGAAGCCCAGGCAGGACTTGAAGTTGGGTCTGTATGACTCAGGAGCCAATGACTCAACTGCCACACTACACAGCCCCTCAGGGCGCCCCCTGCCTGCCTCGGGGCGCAGTGATTGGGAGCAGGGATTCCAGAGCTGAATTGCCTTGCCGTGAATTCCTGTCTTGTTACCTGCCAGCTGCGTAACATCGGGCAAGTCACGTAGCTGCTCGGTCTCAGTGTTCCCACCTGTAAAAGGGGAACATAATTGTAAAGGTTACATGAGTTAGCACAAGTGTTTAGCCCTGTGCACTGTGTGAGCTGTTATTATTCTTGCTTGTTAAGCCCCCGCCTTCCTTCTGTGCCCTTCGCTCTTCTTTGCTCTCCTTAACGGACTCAAAGCATTGTGGGTCACTGGCAGGCGCGCTGGTCAGGTGAACTGGGACAGAAGTGGCTGGGATGTGGCGCCGTAGCCAGGAGGTGGCAGACATTTAGCAGGGCCCACCCAACTGCTCTGAGAACCGTTTCTGCCCATGGGACTGGGCCCCTATAGTCTGGGGAATAGGGCACTGAGCTTAACGTTGGGTTAAACAGACCTGGATCTGAATCCTAGGTCTTCTGTGTGACAAGGGCAAGTAGCGTCCTCTCCCTGAGCCTCACTATTCGTATCTGTAGAATGGGGGCAATAAGGTTAGAGCAGTGGTTCCCTACGTGGGGTCTCCAGGGGCAGCAGCGGCATCACCTGGGAACTCTCAGGAAATGCAGATTCCGACACGCCCGCCTGGTGGTTGTGGTCTCCCTGAGTCTGAGGACCTTCTCCTCCGCCTTGTTGTGACTGCTCCTGGAGAGAACGGCCGCCAGACATTTAGCTCAATAATCGTGAGCTGCTGTCACTGTTACAGGCCCGCTGCTTCTTGGCCTCTGCTGATTGGGCCAGGAGTATCCTTGCTCCAAAGAGGACCAATCAGATCCCCTCTTCTGGGATCTGGAAAATGGATGTCACTTCCATGAGGGGTAGGGGCTAACCCAGTGGCCTAGGATGTCGTTGGAGGGAGGAGTGGGCAATCTATTTTTCTCCACTTGCCCCAACAGTCAGTAGCGCCAATCTGTAGAGAGAGGCTCAGAGTCCAGAGGTCTCCGGGGAGACACGGCAGCCCCGGCCTGAGGGCATCCCTGTCTGATCCCATGTCTACTGAGATTAGGTTGTCCCACCTGCTCCTGGGTCCTGTAGAACACCTCTGGGTTCCCCTGATAAATCCCTTCTCTTCTCCTAAGTTGGTTCGAGATGGTTTCTGTCACTTGCAACTAAAAGGGCTCTGTCATGTTGAGAGCTGGGAGTCAGGGTCAAGGTGCATGTACAAAGGTCAAGGGTCACCGGCCCGAGGGGACCCACTTCCCTTCCTTCTTCTGCCCAACTGCTAGCCCAAGCAGGAGATCCGAGTTCCAACCCCATCCCTGTGTCTTATTAGAAAGGGGCGAAGGGGAAAGGAGGCCTCTGGGCATCGGTGGAATAGGCGAGATCTTGAGACCCATCTGAGGTCGGTCACCTCTGGGCTCCCTGTTATTTTCGGTCCTGGTTTCTATATGAAACGTCAGTCGTCTCTCCAGAGAGCTGTGGAGATTGTCCCTCCCCACTGGCTGGAAAAGAGCAATGAAAAAGGTGAAGGGTTTAGACAGATGAATGTCTCTGTAGAGCAAGGTATGTGTGACTCCAGCGGGCATGGGCAGCCTGCAGGGAGAGCCTGGATTTCCAGCAGACCGGAGCCGGTGGGAAGGCACAAGGGCACCGCTAAGTGTGCTGCCTGCGGGTGTGGTGGAGGAAAGGCTGCAGGGTCAGGGTTTCAGGAGAGCCGGCCGGCTCGAAGCAGCACCAGAGACAAGCTCTGACTCCTGGGCTCCGGCCAGCTTTGCTGGTCTTTGCGGTGAGATGGCGTGCCCTGCGTGTGCTCAACACCAGCGGCCACATGGCCCTGGGGGCGAAGTGCAGCTCTGTATGGACAGACCCAACTGCAGAAGCTTGAAGAATGTGGACTCCTGAGGTCCAGTGGGGTCAGGTGAGAGGCTTTAGACTGTGATGGGGGGGGGGGGGCTGCAGAAGGAGATCACAACAGGTGAGGGTGGCAAGGACATGGTATGTCTACAGGTTTAGCCAGAACTTTGAGAAAAACAGAAGCAGGCTCCAATCCCTGCTGTGTACTTGTCAGCTGTGTGGCCCTGGGCAAATTGCTTGTCCTCTCTGAGCCCTAGATTCTTTTCTATAAAATGGGGATAATACTTTGTATCTCCTAGGACCTGAGTGGAAACTGGATGGGCTAATGTACATAGAGCACTAGGTGCACAGTAACTCAACTGTGGTGTGGTTACCACTATTACTACTATTAGTACTAGATTCAAAAATCAGGCAAACCATTTGTTTGAAAGGATTGACTGGGCAGCAAAAAGAGGCCCAGTCACCTGTAGAAGAGGCTCCAGATCTCTGATGAAGAGCCTGAGGTTGGGGCAGGTCATCAAGTCCAGGAATGAGGCCAGGAGATGGGGCAGAAACCATGCCCAGTGAATGGAGCCCAAAGAAACAGGTCAGCCAAACAGGAGGCCGGACGGGTGCCATGACCCTATGTGATAGGCCAGGGTGCTTTAAACCCCTCCCACTTTAGGTTGGTATTGGTTTCTGGTGTTGGCGGAGTAGGGCTTAGTAGGAGGGTCTGCAGAGAGAAAGTGAGGGACCCAGACTCCGAGTGGGTCCTATGTCTGTGGTCTTGGGTCTTTACTGAGTGGCTGCTGTGCATCTCGGGCTCTGTGGGGGTTCAAAGACGATCAGGGTGAAGTGCTCACACCTAGCTGGAGAGATGGAGTGGGCACGGATGAGAAGCCAGATGCAGGCTGTGCATGCTCAGACTGAGTGAGTGGAGACGGGGTTAGAGGAGGTCAGAGGAATGAGAGATGTGAGGCTGGAGTGGCTGAGTTTCAGGGAGGGGGTGTGGCTTGAATGAGCTGCTTCTTCTTTTTTTTTTTTTTTTTGGCATTTATCTTCAGATAGAGCGGGAGGGAGAGAGAGAGAGAAACATCGATGTGAGAGAGACACATCGAGTGGCCGCCACCCACCCAACCCCAACCAGGGCCGGGACAAACTGCAACCAATGTACTTGCCCTCAGCGGGAATTGAACCCGGGACTCTCTTGTCCACAGGCCCCCGCTCTAACCGCAGAGCCAATCGACCAGGGCTTGAATGAGCTTCTTAAGGATGGTTAGAAAGGCCGAGTGGAAGGGGAACGGTGAGAGTGAGGGCACTGAGGCAGGACACATGGACGCACCTAGAAGACAAAGGGCTCAGGTGGGCCGGAGTGGACACATTCTTGTCCCGGAGAGGGGGAATGAGACTGGAAGGCCAACCCGTAGAGAGTCTTGAAGGCCATTGTCATGGGCTGGGACTTGATCCAGCTGGCAGTGGGGAGCCACTGAAGGTTATTGAGCAGGGCAGTGACATTTGTTCTAATTGGATGGCTGAGCTTGTGAAGATATCGGGAGGGGAAGCACATGGGGAGAATCAAAAGGGAAAGAGTCTTGGCTCCAAGGTCAGTTAAGACAGTGGAGGAGTGTCCCTTGATCCATTGAGTGGGGATATGTGACATTATAAACAGAAAACCCCTTGAGAGGCTGACCTAGACATGCTGCCTTGAACGAGGTCTTGGGCCATCAGTAGGCAGACCTGCCCTTGAATCCCAGCCCTGCTGTGGGATTGAGGACAATCTCTTCATCCCTCCAATCCTCAGTTTTGTCCTCTGTAAAGTGGGCATGATGCAACATGTCTCCAAGGATGAGTGTGAGGATTAACGAGAGAATGAGGAAAGTGTCCAGCTCAGTGCTTAGAGCATACTAGGTGCTCAATAGACAGTGTCCCCTCCCCATCTCCCACTGTGTGGCTGTCACAGCGCTGGACACAGAGTCTGGCTCTCCAGTCACCTCCAATTAGATAGAGTTTCTATTGTCAGAGGTCATTCATTCATTCATTCAACTAGCATTCAAGCAGCATTTCTCAGCACCTACTATGTACCAGGTGCTGGGACACAGAGTTGAATTAGACCACTGGCCCTTGGCCATGAGGAGTTTATTTACTCATTCATTCAGCAACATCCATGGAGGCTGGGCAGGGGTGATGTGGGGGTGAAGTGAGCGCTGCTGGTGGGCGACGGGGTGGGGAGGGGTATGAATCAGCCCCACAGGTCATACCTCTGGGTTCGGGAAGAGCAGGAACCCAGAGAAGATGCTGTTGGCACCTTCTATGCCCAGCAGGGAGTTCTTCTCAGTGGCCTGCAGGAAGACGTTCTCCCCCTGTTCCAGCTTGAGCACGATGCCGCCTGTGGTGACCTGGAAGGTGCTCTGGACGTAGTCGCAGAAGGTGACCACCTTCCGCGTGCTGTCACGGTCCCTGCCCCGCATGAGGTTCACGCACAGGTTCCCTCGCGAGCTGGCGTGGTAGGTGAAGTAGTAGAGGCCGGGCACCCTGCAGGTGAACTTGCCACTGCGGGATTCGTAGTTGTTGTTCGCGTTGGTGATCACGTGGTCGAAGCGGATCACCTGGTCCTTCCGCAGGGGAATATTGATAGTTCGCGTGGCAGAGAAGGCGATTTTCTGCGTGGCCTTGTAGTCTCCCGATTCACCCTTGGGGCCAGGGGCTCCGGGGGGCCCTGGGGTGCCTTTGGGGCCCACGGGGCCCTTGGGACCGACTTTTCCTGGCTTGCCGGGAGTCCCTGGATCCCCCTTCTCTCCAAACTCGCCGTGGTCTCCAGCTAGCCCTGGCAGCCCTGGAAAAGTAGAGACAAAAGAAATGAGGCTGAGATCACCCAGAACCAAAGAAAGGAGCCTGGGCTGAGAGGCAGGGAGCCTCGCTGAGTGCCCTAGGACAGGCCCCTGCCCCTCTCCGGGCCTTAGCCTCCCACCTGTAAGAGAGAGGGAGTTGGGCAGGGGACCTCTGCATCCCCTTCCACCCCAGCGTTCCGAGTCTGTGACGCGGTTGGCCACAGTGGGGACTGACACCCACGGGGCGGGAGCAGGGTCTCCCTCAGGAAGGTGCTGCGCCGTCCCTCCTCACTAGCTTGTTCAGCACCCTTGTTGGAGCTTAAGCCTGGAGGCTGGATAATGGATTCTTGGCACACACGCTGTCCCACTGCATTCCCTCCCCCACGGCTGACACCCCTCATCAGTCACGCCAGTCCTTCTGGCTGAACTTGGAAGTGGGCCTTAGATTCCTCCCTCTCCGCCACTCCAAGCAGCCACTGCCCTTGGTTTGGCACAACACAAAAGAACACCTCTTTCCCAGGAGAGTGGCAGAGTTTAGTGGCTGAGGACGTGGATTCGGGGCACAGACAGATGTGCTTCTCACATCACGTCTGCTGTGATTAGTTGTGTCCCCTTGAGTGAGTCAGATTCTTCAAGGCTCAGCTTCCTCATCTGTAAAATGGGGATGATGAGATTTTGTGGGCTTATGAGGATGAAATGAGATTATTTGGGGAGAGTGGTTGGCTATGGGTAAATGAAAAAATGAACCAGATTTCAAAGGGGGGTGGTCTTTATGGCAGGAAATCTCATTCGAACCCTGTGAGACAACCCCACAAAAGTATCATTGTCCACATTTTACAGGTAAGGAAACAGCAATTCAGAGAGGTGAAGCCACTTCTCCCGGAGGTAACCCCGGACCGTGTGACTGCGGGGGTGCCCTCTCTCCACCTGGATTTAGAAGTAAGAGATCCATGATCTGGTCTCGGCCTCATTTACTGGGCTCCTTTGGGCAGGTCAGTAGCCTTTCTGGACACCGGTTTTCCCATCTGTGAAATGGGAGTCAGAATTCCCTCCTTGCAAAGTTATTGGGAGGGCTCAGCCAGCTGATGGATTCGTAAGTGCGTTTACAATCTCTATGGTGGGCAACTGTGATTTGGGAGGCAAGAGGTGGGGCCTCAGACAGTGACACCAGTGTGTCCCCAAAGTACACAGCACCTTTCTCTCCCTTTGTCCCTGGGGTCCCAGGTTTGCCGTCAGCGCCTGGTACCCCAGGAATGCCTGGGATTCCAGGGATGGCCGGGTGCCCAGTGCAGCTGGTCTGGGCCTGGGAGACATCTAGTGGACCCAGGAGCAGCAGCAGCAGCGCCAGGAGGCTGCCCCTCAGGGTCTTCATCACCACACTGTCTCAGCTGCTTCCTGCGAGGGAACAGAAGATGTGGTAGTTTACTGCTGTGGTGAGTCCTCACAGCTATTCATGCATTCATGCATTCATGCATGCATTCATGCATTCAGTCAGTCATGCGTTCACTGAGTGTGTCCTGTCCACCAAACCCTGCTCTGAGTGCTGGGGATACAGTGGTGAACAAGAGCGGTGTGGCCCCTGCCTTCACGGAGCTGACAGTCCAGGGGAAGACAGACGATAAACTGGTCAACTTCCGCGTGAACAGAAAGAGTTAGAGCCGGTGTTGAGCGCTGGACAGAACGGAAAGTGGCCGGAAGGAGAACTGAGCTGGGGTGGGAGGGGCTGGCTTTGTGAGGGGAGTACTCCCACCTGGAAAATTTTCTAGACAGGGAGGTATCTCTGAGAAGTGATGTTTAGACCGAGAACTGAGGGTTCAGAGAGGGCTGGGCCAAGAATGTTCTAGGGGGAAAGGACAGTGGAGGCAGAGGCCCAGAGGCAGGACAGAGCCTGGAATGTTGAAGACCAGCTGGGGGACATGGGGCCAGAGGGGAGGGAGGGGGCAGAGCAACAGGAGGCCAGGGCCTGGCAGCTGTGGTATGTGGGGTTTGGATTGTATTCTAAGTGTTCTCATTCATTAGAGCTTCTGAATCCGGGGAGCCCATGCTACTCCCTCAGTGAGCCACTTCACCTCCTCAGAGCAGCCCAACAGGGAGAGGACCCGCCTGAAGCTCAGAGTAGCCAAGACCCTTGCTTGGGATCACATAGGAAGGACTGCAGTCAGGACTCGAACCCAGGCCTGCTGGGCACTAAAGCAATGTCCCTGCCAGCATACCAGCCCATCTTTTCTGGTGGATAGTCTTGGGTCCCTCCAAAGGCTGTGGGCCCTGGTGAGAAGGTGGTGCTGGCCCCTTCCAAATCCCAGAGAACTAGAGGCAGCCCTGGGCTGTCTCGAGCTGGTCAGCACAGCCAGTGCCCCACAGCATTGAAATGACCTTAAATGTCATCTAGTCCAATCCTTAGCTTGTTATTATTTTTTCAATCGAGCTAACATTCACTAACGTAAATTCGATCCTGTTAAAGTGAACATTTCAGAGGCATTTAGCACATTCACAATGTTGTACAATCACCTCTCTTTAATTCCCAAACATTTTCATCAGCCCTAATAGAACTCTGTAATCTCTGCAGTTACTTCCTTCTCAGCCCCTGACAACCACTCATCTGCTTTCTGACTCCATGGATTTATTCTTCTGGATATTTAATATAAATGGAATGATCCAATATGTGACCTTTTGTGCCTGGCTTATTTCATTCAGCCTAATGTTTTTAAGGTTCATTTAGGTTGTAGTACGTATCGGTACTTTATCCCTTTTCATGGCTGAATACTATTCCATTGTATAGACAGATTACAATTTGTCTATTCATTCATTACTGATGGGTGAATAGTGCTGCTATGAACATTCATGTACAACAGTGGTTCTCAACCTTCCTAATGCCGCGACCCTTTAATACAGTTCCACATGTTGTGGTGACCCCCAACCATAAAATTATTTTCATAACTGTAAGTGTGTTATTGTTGTATCTTAGGCAACCCTTGTGAAAGAGTCATTTGACCCCGGAGGGGTCACGACCCACAGGTTGAGAACCACTGACGTACAAGGATTTGTTTGAATACCTGTTTTTAATTCTTTTTAATTCAACCAAGGAATGGAATGACTGGAGTTACTGCCTGGGGTCTTCCGTTAATTCTATGTTGAACTTTTCAGGGAACCATTAACCTGTTATGAAGTCTCCTCAATAACATCTCTGCCAAGGGCTCTTCCATCCAGGACTTGCACCATCTCAGTCATGGGCAGCTCATTACTTACTAAGGCAGCCCACTCCACCTTTGTCCAGATCCAAATTCTTCAAGTCTTGGGTCAAAGCCTTTCTCCTCCAGGAAGCTTTTTCTCATTACCCCTCAGCCCACAGAGGCTGAGCTGTTTCCTGCCCTTAAAATGGCAGAGCAGAGGGCTCTGCTTATCTTTGAATGAACAAGAGTTCTCACTCTTGCTGGAGGTTTTACAAAATGACAGTTTGACGACTTCAATAATCCACACGTTGGGCACTTAGCAGGTGCCAGGCTCTGTGCCAAACACTTTACGTGCCATTATTTCATTGAATTTGGTTCTTACGATAGCCTCTTGAGAAAGCATCCTTGATTTCTCATTTTACAGATGAGGAAACGGGGGGTAGAGAGAGCGAGAACCTCTATCAAGGTCACACAGGCCTGTGTGGTAGGGATTCAAACCCATGCCCATTGGATCTTAACACTTACAGGATGTCACTTTAAGAGGCTGCTGTACTTGGTGGTGAAATCATGGGCTTCAGAGCCCGACGGCCCGACAGGGGGAGCTAATGCACCGGCTGCACTTAGGGCCAAGCTGGGTCGGGGCCAGCGCCCAGGGAGGGGCGCTCTTGTTGCTGGTACTGTTTCTGTCAGGTGGCAAACCCCACCAGTCTGAGAGGCCCGGAGTGTCCTAAAGAAAGCAAACTGCCAGGGTCCGAAGCAGGCCTCTGCCTCGTCTGGGCTAAGGGCCTCGACAGCTCACGTCTCCCCTCTGGCCAGTTTCTCCTACAACACGGGGCTAATGCTAATCTCTACCTCATAGGCTTGGTGGGAGGACGGACGAGTTAGGGCTTACAACAGAGTCTGGCAGGTTGAAAATGCTTACTGAATATTAGCTATTTTAAAAATCATCAGCATCATCGAAGAACACCCAAGTTTGGGGACATGATAGGAGATGTTTGGAAAGGAAAAGAGGATCAGTTCCTTTGGGGGGGCTCAGGGGTATCTCAGGCAGAGGCAGCGCAGGGTGGAGAGCTTCCACCAGTGAGGTGGGGGAGGGGGAGCAGGGTCCTGACCTTTGATGAGACTCAGGTTTCTCGGGGGAGTGGGAGGGGGTGTAGAGGCGTGGGAAGATCTAGGTTCCGGCTCATTCTAGGGGCTGCTGCATCTCAGACAGACTTGGACGTGGACTTAAAACTCATCCGGTCTGACTACACCCTGCCTTCTCCGGTCAGCACCACCATCAACCTCGCCCCTACCCAGGTCTTTTCCTGCATCGCCCGCCCTTCCATCGCTTCCAGACCCAACGGTTCCTTTATCCCCAACTTGGACTCAGGCCAAATTGACCTTGACCCCTCCCCCCTTCTACTGTTACCTCCCTGCATGACCTCGAGCAAGAACCAGAACCTCTCTAAGCCTCTTTGGCAAACTTAATTTCTATTTGACAAGGCTGCCAGAGGATTAAATGAGATGGAACCTAAAAAAAAAAAAAATAAGGTCCCTGGTGTGGCGCTTGACCCCACCTCCTCCTCTGCAAACACTGAGCTCACTCAGTACTAACTAATAACTAGCCACAGCTCCACCTGCAAGTCAAATGATTCCTTTGAAAGAGTCACGCTGAGTTTTCTCAGCGGAATGCCAGGAAACAAGAGAAGGCAGGTGTTGGAGAAATGCCGGGCTGGCGGAGGGGGACCTGGGTTCCCATATCCCTGTGCCTCTGACATCTCGATCCAGGTAGTGTGCCAAACACTGGGTGATCTTGATCTCCGTGAGGGCACATAAGACCCCTGAAAGGTTCTGATATCCCTGGAAAGGGTCTCAGCTGAGAGGTTACATGACTTGCCTCAGATCACCAGCACTTAAGAGGCAGACGCAGGACTCAGCTTGAGTCCTGGTGACACCAAAGCCCTTATGCTGGTGGCTCTCATTTTAGGCTGCCTCCCTGTCACCTAGGCCCTAGGTAGCTGCAGAGTGTTGGATTCCGAGGTCTGGGCCCAGGCAGGAATCGGTGTTAAATACTCCAGGGGGCTCCGAGGCAGGGGATGCAAGGTCTGCACTTTGGGAATCACCACCCTCCACCCTGCTGGGTCCAGCCAGCCAGTCCCCCCAGGCCCCACACCCCACACCCCATCCTCACCTGGGAACCTGGCGTCCTGTGATGCTGTTTGGCTGGGCAGCAGTGGGACCAGGAGCCGGAGCCAGATGCTCTCAGTCCAAAGCGGAAGTTCCATCGCCTGGAGACGGGAAGGGCCTTCCCCGGATGGCCCCCTCCCACGGGCCCAGCAGGCCACCTCCTCCTTGTTGCCCCCACTCTCACCCTGTCCTGCTGCCTGCAGGCAGTTTCAGATCCTGTTTCTGTCATCTGGAGGGGCTTACCGTAAATGGGGTGGCCGGTGGTGAGTTGGGTTTCGCCGGCTCAGCGGCTGTGGGAGAACGGGCTGTCCAGGGACAACGACCACAGCTGGGGACTCGGTGCCAGGACCTCTGAGCTCATGACCTTCTAAGGGATGTTCCTCAATGAAACGGAAACATGGCCAGCCTGGTGCCTGGGCACTGAATTTGGAGTCAGAAACCTTGATTCATAACCTGGCTCTGCCACCTACCAGCTCAACGTCCTCAGCCAGGGAGCCCCGTTTCCTCTGGAACAGGGTGAGACCACAATTGTACCTGCTCTGTGGGTCTCGCGGGCGCTGGGGCTCCGACGGGACAGTGGAGAAAGGAGGGTAAGCTGGAGCGTGCAGGCCTGTTACTCGTTACTATCACGCCATGTCCCAGGCTTCCCTCTCCTGGCTCATCTCTCCTGCTTTCTTCTCACTCTGCTCTCCTGCGCTTTCCCTGTTCTCAGAATAGAACCTCGTAATAAAAAATAAAATTCAAATGTGGTCATTATTTATTTATCCCCACCCCCCCTGCTTCCAGAAGGGCTTGGAGCTGATGACAATAATAGGCACAGGCAGGGGCCTGTTGCTTATTGGTCCTGGAATCACACCGAGTTAGAGCTGGAGAGGGACTTGGAGGTCGCTCAGCCCACCCCTTCGTTTAATAGGGGGAAACTGAGGCCCAGCGGGGAGACATTCATCATGAGCCTGTAGGTGCCCCGCACTGGGAGACTGGAGGCAGAGCCACAAACAGACCGGCCCTGGTCCCTGCCCCCTTGAACATCTCTTTTACTGGGGGACACTGTTGTGAAGCATCCAGTGATACATGGGTTCATTGGTCCTGTGATAAATGTCACAAAGGAAGTGACTGCTGGAGCCCAGACCTCGTCAAGAGGCCTCAGAGCCAGGCGTCTGACACCAGATATCACCCCCTTCTGAGGCTTTGTCTCAGGCGGTGTGACGTCCCGCTCAGGGATGGCTGCCCAGCGAGGTCAGGAGGGCCTGTCTGGACATCTGTGCCTGGAGATAGGAAATCGCTGGGCTTGTGGGCGCTGCGTGATGGACTTTGTTAACTGCAGAGGGTGATAGGGAGGAAGAAGAGTAGTTTGATGAAACCAAAGGGTCTCTGAACTCAGCCAACTATAGATCCAAAGGGACCCAGGCCTGGGTGGTAGATTCCGGGCAGGGAGATAGGGGTTAGTAGGTTGCAGATCCAGGGGTTCGTCTGAGAGTTCCTCAGGCCACTTGGGCCTGGCCACTAATTCTTTGGTGGTCGATGGCAATGGGAAAAGCTAGACTTGAATCCAGGGTAGAAGCAGCCGGGAGGAGGTCAGGTCATGGCTCTGGAATCGGCCTCTGGAATCCCAGCTCTGCCTTTTTCTGGTAACGTGGCCTTAGGCACATTTATTGACCTCTGTTTCCCCATCTATGTATTGAGGGCATGGACACTCACCTCCTGGGGTTGCTGTGGGGGCCAGTGAGGTAACCCTGCCTAACTGGAGCCCAGCTGAGTGCCCAGTCCTTTGTGGGCACAATGCGAACCTGGGAAAAGTATGATTTATATGAAAAGACAATTCTTGGAGCCTGGGGCATAGGAGCCGTGCCCGGGTTAGGAGGAGGCCTTGACTAGGGATCCAGAGCGAGGGGTCTCTGGGCCTCGGCCCCTGAGGGAGAGCCAGCGTCTCTGTACCCTGGGAATTGCTGACTCGCACCGCTGATAGAGAGGGGGCTTCTTTCTTCACCCTCGAACGTCCTGTGGTGTGAGGGATTCCTTACACCTTGGGGTGTCGTTCTGGCTCCTGTCCCACTCCCATACCCTCCTTTCTTGCCCTCTGTAAAAACAGTCCCCTGGGTTCCTCTCAGCCCAGCAAACTGGCGTTTTCAAAGTCCTGTCTGTCCTGACAGAGAACAGGGAAACAATAACGGAAAAGTTTAGTTTGATGAAACCAAAGGGTCTCTGGACTCAGCCAACTATAGACCCAAAGGGACCCAGGCCTGGGTGGTACTAAAATTGTCGTTGCCAAGGTACAGGTTTCTGACCCGACACTGTGGCCTCCACAGATGGCATATTGATTTTGTAAACACAAGAGGAATGAGAAGAAAGATGTATCGCTGGGGGCATCGCTGGGTGGACGGTGCGGTGGTGGACGGAGGGAGCTGTGAACAGAGTGGCCTTGTGACCCCGGCTGTGTCCCTGCCAGAGGCACCCTCCTGGGCCCTGGCCTCTGATCTCTATCTGTGGTGTGTCCTCATCTGTCCCTAACTTCATGTTTCGTGCCCCTACTACGTGCAGGCATGTGTCAAAACAGCCCTGCCCTCAAGGATGCTTCCCGTTCAGCGGGGGAGGCAGATCTCTCAGCAGATAGATGCACACAAGCCAGTTGGTGGACCACGTCTGTTGGCTTCACCTGGCAAAGCGCCCACACACCACAGTCCTGTCTCTCCTGAACCTCTATAAAAAAGCCTTGGGTGCCGAAATCTGTTTTTTTTTTTGTTTTTTTTTTTGTAAATAAGTCTGCAGGTAATTTTGTTGCAGCACCAGGTTTGGGACCCTGGACTTGAAAGTGTCATGAGTTTATGGTCCAAGTCTGTGGAGGGCACTGTGGAGACACAAAGGGGAGCATCAAGGAAGGCTTCATGGAGGAGGTGATCTTTGTATTGAATCCTGAGTTGAGTGTGTAGTGCCAGGTGGACAGAGGATTTGTATGAGTGGAGTGGGTTCTGCAGGATGAGGGGACACCATAGGCAAAGGCATGGAGGCAAGAAATAGCCCCTCCTGGGAACAAAGGTGGGAGAGTGGATGGGGTTGGTTGTAGGGCTGGACTCAAGCCACTTCTCTTAAGCCCACTTCAGCCCTGGCCGGTTTGGCTCCGCGGTTGGAGCACCAGCCTGCAGACTGGAGAGACCCGGGTTCGGTTTCCGCTAAGGGCACGTACCTTGGTTGCAGTTTGTTCCTGGCCCCGGTTGGGGTTGTGTGGGTGGCAGCCAGTCGATGTGTCTCTCCTACATTGATGTTTCTCTCTGTCTCTTCCCCCCTCTCTTCCTCCTGCTCTATCTGAAGATAAATGCAAAAAAAAAAAAAGTCCTCGGGTGAAGGTAAAAATAAAAGCTCACTTCAGTTGACCAGTGCCTCCGTGAGCTCATGGGGCCAGTGGGACCAAGCTGAGATCGCAGGCAGGCCGGGGCAGGTTGTCACAGACCTGAGGGGGTCTCACTGAGCTCCAAGCCAGGTCTGCAGCCTGCACAGGAAAGTGAAACTTTTTATTTCTTCCGACCTGAACAGCCAGTCCCTTCTCACGGTCACTACAGTGGAACTGAGGCAGCTGACGGCCTCCTGCTCCTCCAGTGAGGCTCCTGGCGGCGGGGCCTGGCCATCGGGGACCTCCCAGGGAAGCCCCGACAGCCTGTAGGCAGTGGTGATTTTAGATGACCCCTTGGGGGCTCCCGAAATCTGTCAGACGTCCGCAAGACAGATTCTCACTCTCTCTCTCTGGCCCGTTCCTGCTGACCTCAGAGCTTGGTGATGGCTATTAAATCATTTAGTCGATTGGTTCGCATCATGCCGGGTGCATAGTAAGTGCTTGATAATGTTAACGATTCTGATGTTTTTAGTCGCTCATTTATTTACTCTCTTAGTCACTCGTTTACCCACTTATTCATTCATTCACTCATTCACCCAAGTTCCCTCATTAATTTAGCACAAATTCGTTGCACATCTGATCTTTGCTATGCTGGGCTCACCTGGGCTCAAACCCCTCCTGTGGCAGGTGCTCCTGAAATGCAGCTTAGGTCAGCATAAGCCTGGGAATTCAGACATACTCCTGTTTGCCTGTGCGTAGATGCCTTTAATGACAGCAGTGCCTCTCACCCAAACAAGTGACAGCAGACGGCCCCTTGGTGACATCTTGTAGCCTGCAGCCACACTTGAGCATCTCTCTCCCAAATGACCGAATGATGCTGAGTGACTCAGCACTGGCACCAATCTTTGCTGAGCCCCAGCCGGATGCCCTGCGTGATTCCAGAGCCCACAGACGGCTGCAGCAAGGGCAGTGCTGAGGGTGAAGAGACCTGCTTCTTCAAGGTGGCAATGAGGAATCGGAGCCACGCGCATTTATTGATGTAATCATTTATTTATGTATCTCCCTGAGTCTTCCAAGACTTGGAAAAAAGGAGTGGTAGCACTAGAGGTGTTGGTTAAGTGTCAGAGCAGTGACTCCTGTAGGAACTCAGAGAAGGGAGAGAACTCACAGGGGGGGTGTCAGGGTGGGCTTCCTGGAGGAGGAGTCCACGCGGTGGGGAGAATGGCCGGAGCAAGGATGCGGCGCAGCAAGTCCGTGCAGGGAAGCTGAGGGAGGTGGGGTAGCCTGGGGCCGGAGAGGCCTGCTCCCCTAGTCGGGGAAGAGCAGGAAGCCGGAGAAGACGCTGTCGGAGCCCTCGGTGCCCACCATGCCGTTGTAGTCGTTGACGGCCAGCCACACCTGCGCGCCCTCCCGCAGCCGCAGCAGCACACCGCCTGAGCTGACCTGCTTGCTGCTGGACATGTGGTCACAGAAGGTGGTCATCTGGACGCCATTGTGGTACAGCTGCACACACAGGTTGGCCGTCTGTGACGTGTGGTGGACGAAGTAGTAGAGGCCGGGGACTTTGCAGGTGAACTTGCCGGTGCTGGTGTTATAGTCCCCCTGCGGGTTAGTGACGACCGTGTTGAACTTGACCAGGCTGTTCGATGCCGGGTACTGGACGGTCTGCCGTGTGACTGTGAACACGGACTGGTGCTTCTGCTTGTACCTGCCCTCCTCTCCTGGCTCCCCGGGGAGGCCGATGAATCCGGGAACCCCCGGAAGTCCAGAGGCTCCCATGGGGCCATTTTTCCCAGGATAGCCAGGTGTGCCAGCTTCTCCCTTCTGACCCTTGGGTCCTCGTGTCCCAGGAATAGCTGGGATTCCTGGGGAGAGAGTAGGTGGGAAGGAAGTGATGGGGCAGGGGACAGGGCAAAGGGACCTGGGGCTGTCCTCCAGGGGATACACCATTGGGGTCTGGTCTCTGAGACCTCCTTTCCCCAGATTACTGTCCACCTGGGAGCAGCGTGCAGGGAGTAAGGGGGACAGAACAGCTTATCACCTGGTCAGAGGGAAGGGAGGTCCCCGCTCAAGCCCTGCCCCCCCCCCCAGACCTGCCTCCTGACCTTGGCTAAGGCACCTGTCTCTTGGCCTCCGTTTCCACATTTGTGATGGAGAGGGTAGGACTAGCCAGCTCGGGAGGTGTCAAGGACAAGATCTCAGCGTGTCAGAGGCCATGCCTGTCAGCCCACGGACAGCATGCGGCCTCAGGGACCTGCTGGTCCTGTGCAATGTTTTTTTTCACGTTTTATTTAGACCCAACATGAACACATTCAGACCTCACTTAAAAGTCTAGGGCCTTGGTTTTTCTTGACAAAAGTAAGATTGGTCACAGGCAGATTTTCTGGGAAGCTCACGAAATTGTTTTAGGCCTCATTAGCTGGCATTGGCCCCTTCAAGGCCCTTGGCCTAGTTTTATATTGATAGTTTTCCCAATATTTTATGTTAAAATACTTGTAGATTCACAGGAAGTTGTAAAAACAAACAAACAAACAAACAAAAAAAACGAGAGAGAGGGGAGAGAGAGAGAGAGAGAGAGAGAGAGAGAAGAAGGTGTCATGTGCCCTTGACCCTTCACCCAGTTCTCCCCAGTAGCGCATGGTGCATATCTAAAGAACAACATCAAAACCGGGCATCGACCTTCGTGTACCCCACAGAGCTCCACTTCATGTGTGTGTGTACAGTTCTCACACAATTTGGTAGCATGTGTAGATTTGTATAACACTCCCTCCCTGCAATCAAATGTATTAAAATAATTTCGTATTATTTTTCTTTTTTTTTTTTTATCCTCACCCGAGGACATTTTTCCATTTTTTGCACAGATAGAGTAGGAGGGAGAGAGAGGAAGAGAGAGAGAGAGAGAGAGAGAGAGAGAGAGAGAGAGAAACATCGACGTGAAAGGGACACATCGAGTGGCTGCCACCCGCATGACCAACCAGGGTCGGGGGCAAACTGCAACTGAGGTACATGCCCTTAGCGGGAACCGAACCCGGGTCTCTCCGGACCGCAGGCCGATGCTCTAACCGCTGAGCCAAACCGGCCAGGGCCCATATTATTTTTCTTAAAGAGGGCCTTCAACACTTATGTTTCAGAGCCCTGCAAAACCTGTGTCTATTCCTCAGCCAGCGTAGTACATGGGAACCACTGGATGGAGCCAAGGAGAAGCTGCCCCTTGGAGGGGCTCCTTCCAGCTCCCCCAGCCCCACTCAGCCACTTCAGCCCTGATGGCAGCTTGCCTGGTTCAACTTCCCTCATGCTGAAGATGAGGAAATTGAGGCCAGAGACGACCAAGGCCATGCAGCTGGTACGAGGCGAAGTTAGGACTCAAAGTCAAGTCTGGCTGAGTTGCAGTCAGAAAGTCTGATTCTTGTTACTGTCCTAATTATCGATGCCTCTGAGATTTTTCTCTCCTTGTCCAAACCATACTCATCTTTTAGGGCCCGCCATCGGTCTCTTCTTCCAGGAAGCCCTGTCTGAGCGCCCTTGCCTGCCCTCAGGGCCGCGTCCTCCTCTGACTCCCTAGGGAGTGGGCGTCTGTGACAGATCTACACGGCGTGTGAGCCTTCTAGGTCCCAGGGTGAGGAGTTGGGGATTGGGACCCAGCAGACATAGGCTTCAGGCTGTGTGACCCTGGGCAGGAGACCTCCCCTCCTGAGCCGCTTTTGCCCAGTGGAGATAAGGGCACGTGGAATGGATCCCACAGAGCCAGCGGAAGAGCCTCTGCGCATGCCGGGAACTTCATCGGAAGCACTCAGTAAAGTCAGGCCCCTGCATTCGCTGCCCGCGATGCTGAGCAGGGCCGTGGCTCGGCCTCTGAGGTCTTCCAGCAACTGATGGGCAGGGGTAGGACTCAGCAGTGGGGAGGGGGCCTGAGAGGCAGGGGAGGGTAGTGGTGAAGGGAATGGCCTTTGGAGCTGAATAGGATTCTACTGTGTGACTTCAGGCAGGTTACTCAGTCTCTCTGAACCTCAGCTTTGACATTTATCAAATGGGAGTAAATCACTTCTTCAAAGGATTTTGGCCTGTTTTCTCATTGGCAGAAGAGTTCACAATTTAATCTGCCCCATTCGGACCTGTGCCTGGCACAAGTAGTAGCTCAAAAATCAGTAGCCCTCAGCCACCCTGGGCAGGGAGATGGCCAGAGGCAGCTTGAAGTACAGGGTCCTGAAAAATGGGGATCCTCATTCAGCTCACCCCAAACTGGAGACTTCCTTCTGGAATGTTGGTAAAAGTCCACATCATCGCCAGGAGGGAAGATGACAGTGGGGAGATTCCTAAGGACGTTCCTCTCCGCTGGCCCCTACCCCCACCCTCTGCCTCTCCATCACCTCTGCCCAACCCCACCCCAGCCCATGTGTACCACCTCCAACACGCGCCACTTCCCAGATACTTTCGAACCAAGCACCGAAGACTCCAGCCTCACCCACACCAGCCCACTCATGTCCTCAGCCCCCTTCGCTCATGCTGCAGCTTCCCCGTGAATCTCCCATAGAAGGTTCTGTAGCTGTGATCCTGTCCCCACCCCTCCAACTAGGGACCACAGGTTTCTCATGAAAACAGTGATAACAACAGCAGTAACAACCATAGCCTACACTTATCCGATGCCTACCATGTGTTCGGTGCTGTTTTATATGTAAACTTAGTCATCATAGCGCCGCTGCGCAGTAGGCGCTACCATCTCCCCGTTTTACAGACGAGGAAACAGAGGCACACGTGTTAAGTAAGTAACGTGCACAAGTTCACATGGTGGGAAGTGATGGGGCTGGGATTTGAACCCTGCTCGTCTGTGCACTGCATACATCCACTGTGTGGGTCCCACCTCCCCCACAGGTCCGTGTTGCAGGGCAAGGAGTGGATGGGTTGTCACAAAACAGTAGCCTAGCATTTTAGATTTTGCCAAAGATGTCCCCACGGATCGTGTCCTGTGATCCTCCCTGCCGCCTGGGCAGGTGACATCTCCCCTCCCCGCTATTAGAGGGGGGCACCGGGGGGGCCTGAGGCCTGGGCTCTGAGGACAGAGGGGCTAGGCCTGCGGTGAGAGCTGGACTCTGCCCTGGGAGCAGGTGTGGCCGGAGGGACCACGCTCTTTGCTAGCAAGTTGCTGTCCTCCTTTCCCCAGGTCAGCCCCAGATGGACACTCCATCCCCTGTCCCTAGACCCCAGGTGACCCCTTCCCACCAGGCCAGCCAACTCACCTGGTTCACCCTTGGGCCCTTGCAGTCCGTCATACCCATCCTTCCCCGGGGCCCCGGGCAGGCCTGGTATCCCGGGGATCCCGTAGAACTCTGTGGCGGCCTGGCCCCCAAGCAGCAGTGCCAGAAGGAGCAGCAGCAGGTTTAGTCCAACGGGGGGCCGGAAGCTGGGGCTCCTGTCCATCCTGGGGAAGGAGCTGGATGGCGAAAGCTGAGTTGGCCCACCCAGCCCCTCACTGCCCCTCCTCACCCTCTTACTCCCCAGGGCTCATCCCTCCCCACCCTTAGGAACCTGCTCCCTCCCCTGGGCCCTTCAGGCCTTGGGACTGCACGACGGGTGGACAGGGGTCACTCCTTTGGGCTCAGCGAGGATGGGGATCCCCCTTCCTCTCACAAATCAGGCTGTCCCTGGGGCTATGTCTCAGGAAGGTGGTGGCGAAAATAACTGGCATTTCCTCTCACCTGGACAGGGGTCTTGGTCTCACCTGGGGGTGGGAGGTTTCTGGTCTGGTCACTGAAATGCCCTTCGATCTGCTTCCCCTCTCCCGGGCAAGAGGACACCGTGTCAGAGTGGACAGAGCAAGGAGGGCTGGAGCAGACTGGGCGGCCGCCTCCTGCCCCTCCCCCCAGTCTCACATCCCCTTTCCCATGTGCTTCCTGACTCAATACTTTGTTTCGCGTGCTGAGCCAGGCTGACCACCACCGCTGGGTCATGAGTGTCCGAAATGAGGAAATGTCCACGGTCCGGATCTGGTGAACGGTGTGTGCGTGTCTGTGTGTCTGTAAACACACGCCTCCTGGGCAGACTTCCCCTAGAGTCAAGTTCAGCCCCGCTAATGTCCATCCCCATTTCTGGGCACTTACTGGGCCTGAGACTCAGCTGCTCCACAGCCCCCTGGGAGGAAGTTATCCCCCTTTACAGACAAGGAAACCGAGGCACAGGGAGGTTAAAGCCCAAAGTCACGGAGTGGGTGGCTTCTTGGCATCCAAAGCCTTGCTCTGACCTCCCTGCTTAGCTGTCCCCAGAAACAAGCCTCATATGCACTTGTCAAGTAGCAGGCCTTATTCTAGAAACTTCTATATACCCCCTTTCATATCATGGTTAGGGGTGGACAGCCAGAATGGGCGGGCAGCCTGCTGTGTTGGACAGACTCCTCTGGCTCCAGAGTCAGCAGCCTCGGGGCTCCGTCCAGCTCTGCCCCCCTCCTTCCCTGAGGCCTTCGGCAAACCACTGACCCCACCCAGGCCTCAGTGCCCCAGTGAATTCTGGGTGGTGGGGAAGGCCAGGGCTCTGCATGTTGGCACCTCTTCCTTTGCCGGGGCCCGACGACCTCCCCTTCCCTGCCAGCACCGCCTCCCTCGCCTCCATCCCCAGCACCCACCCCTGTGTTTGGTCTTGGAGCCTATTGTGGCCAGTTGGAGGGGCTGGCAGAGCTGAGAGAGGCCCCCACACAGATTCCAGGGAGGAGGGAGGTATCCCTCACCCCCTCCTGCCACCTGTCACTCAGCGTCGGTGCCTCCTCCATAATGGGGGATTCCAGTAGCTCCCATGCCGGGCAGTGGCGAGGACTCTGTGGGATAGATATATAGCCCTGTGCTGGGCATGAGCAGGAGTTCAGAGCCCTGCCCCTGCTCGGGGCCTCAGTCTCCCCATCTGGGCCTCCATGCTCTGTCACGGGGCTGCAGAGTGTGGGAGGAGAGAGTCTGGGGCAGGGTTGGGGGCGGGGTGGGAATGGACGGATGGCACCTGAGATCCCATCTTCACCTCGTTTGCGCCTGGGTCTGGTTTGTCCAGCAGATGGCAGCCTCGGCCCGTGCTCAGCCCTTCCCTGCCCTGCCCACCTGGTCCAGCTGGGTTCCTTCCTTCCAGAGGGGGCAATGATTTGCTTCCCCAGAAGTGGGTGGCATGAGTGGAATTTAGGATAAGGAGCAGCCTGCAACCACTATTTCTGTAGCCTGGTCTCTCCGGCCACATATGGAGCTCCACCGCTGACATTTTCTTTGGGTCCCACTGCAATGGAGGAAGCCCTCCACTTTGGGGCCAGGCAGAGCTGGTTCTATTCTAGGCCCTGCCACTTTCCGGCAGTGACTTTGAGCCAATGTCTCCCGTCTTTGAACCTCAGTGTCCTCATCGATTTTGCTGGGATGAAATGCATCAATGGCTATGAAATGTCTAGCACACATAGGTGCTCAGAGACCTGATTCTATTCCCAGTCCATGGGTGGGTGTGTCGTGTGTGTGTGTGAGGGGGGGGGCAGGGTAACTGCTGGGGCAGAGCAGGGACCCAGTGGAGGCTGGGGATCATGCAGAGTCAGCACGGTCCAGGGGCTACAGAGAGGTCACTTTCTTCTTCCTGACTCCCAAAGGCTGTTGGCAGGCAGCCCCAGGAGAGGGTCTTGACTGTACGTCAGGCGCAGGACTGGGGGATTGTATACGTGAGAACTCTGAGGCTCCTGTGGGGTGTTAGCATGTGTGCAGGTCAATGTATCAGCAAACATCGGTATTTTTTTTTTCTTTTTGTTAATCCTCCCCGGCGGATATTTTTCCATTGATTTTCAGATAGAATGGAAGGGAGGGAGAAAGAGAGAGAGAGAGAGAAACATCAGTGTGAGCAAGACACATGGATTGATTGCCTCCCGCACGACTCTGACTGGGGCCGGGGATCAAACCCACAATTTAGGCATGTACCCTTGACTGGGAATCGAACCCACAACCCTTTTCAGTCCTTGAGCCAACTCTCTAACTGCTGAGCCAAACCAGCCAGGGCAAACAGCATGTTTAATGCACATGTGTGTTGGACGGAGTGGAGGATGTGTACACTTGCATGTCAGGGGTGTGTCTGGGACACCTGTCTCAAGGTGTGCGTGTGTAAGAGTACTCCTGATGGTTTACAGGGACACTCGGTGTCAGGCAGAGCTGCGTGGGTACGATGGCATGTGTATCCCCGGGTATATCTGTGAGTTTGAAGACATAACTCACATGGGTGTCCTGGGGGGTGCACGGGTGTGTCTAAGAAAGTGAGTGTGTGCTGAGGGAGGGGATACTTGCCCATGTTTCAGGGAGGAGTGGACAAGTCTTGGTCCGGGAATGTGGGTCCATGTGCATCTAGAGGAGGTGTGCATGAATGGTGTGTGTTGGTGCGTGTGTGTGTGTGTGTGTGCGCATGCATGCAGCACAGGGCACTGGACATTTTTAGGACTGAACTTCTGGTCTCCTTATTTTCCTCACATACAGAGGACATACTGGGGCTTCCTGCTTCTGAGCAGCTCCCGCACTGGCCAAGTGAGTCCTGGGAATGAGCCACTAACGCTCCAGACCCACAGTCCAGGGCTGCCCAGCAGGCTGCACTCCCACCTCCACACCTGCCGGGGTTGAAGCCCAGGGCTGACCTCAGGACACGGCCTTTGGGAAGGACTTGCTGGATGTCCTTGGGCCAACAGCTCCCTCTCTCTGAGCCCTGCCCCTTTCTGGTTCGGGGTTGGAATGCACCGTCATTTGTCAGGTGTGTGGCTGTGAAGGCTGACGCAGGTAGTAGTTAAACACACAGGCTTGGGCACTAGTAAGACTCGAAGTCACATCCCAGCTCCTCCCCTTGAACATTGACCTGGGCTGTGGGTGCCCCAACTCCCAGCCTCAGTTTTATTATCTGTAAAATAAGGTCATAATATCCACTTCAGAGCTTGACTATAAAGATGATACAAAATGTAAAAATAGCTCAAACTTATATAGCCCTTACGATGGATCAGGTACTGTCCTGCAGTTTTCATGTATTAAGTCATTTAACCCTCCCAACAATGCTTTGAGGTAGGTGCTATGATTATTCCCACTTTACAGACTAGGAACCTGAGGTCCACTGAAGTCTATATAACATGCACACAATTGGACAACGAGTAAACGGTGTCCCCAGGGTTTGAATCCAGGCTGACGAGGCTCCCAGGACATGGCAAACACATGTTGTAAAACACGAAACAGGGGCCTGCCCTGTAAACCCCGAACCACCGTCATTCCCATGCCTCCCTCCCAGCGCCCAGGGAGCCACTGAACCACACGCCAGCAGACACGGACACAGGTATTTATTCCAGGAAGAGTTCGAAGAAATGCCCTCCCTTCAGCTAAAACAGCAGCATTCGCACTTCACAGAGCAGAGCGCGGCACCAGAGACACGGAGCGAGCGGGCCTGGGGCACCGAGTAGGAAGCAGATGAGGCCAGCGTGGGAAGGGGCTGCCCCGGTTCAGGTGGACGGGAAGATGAGGAAGCCACTGAAGACACTGTCCACCTCGGGACCCTGGTAAATGCGGCCCTTAACGGGGTCTTTTTCGATCCAGACCTGGTCTCCATTCTGGAGCTGGAGCACTGTGCCCCCAGACACCACCTGGAAGGTCCCCTTGCTGTTGCTGTCACAGAAGCCCAAGGAATGCGGGGGCTGGCCCCTCTTGGAGGACACGATGGACAGGCAGATGTCCCACTTGGACACCACCTGGAAAGTGAAGTAGTAGAAGCCCGGCACATCGCAGACGAACCGGCCCGTGTGGCTCTGGTAGCGGCCTTCCTCGTTGGTGATGATCGCGTCGAAGATGACCACGTTGCCGCCCATCGGCGGGTTCCGCCTCACGGCCGAGAAGGCCGGCCGCGACTGGTCATTGATGTTTCCCGGGTTGCCCTTGGCGCCCTTCAACCCTGGGCTGCCAGGGGGGCCCATGGGTCCGCTAGGTCCTGGGTAGCCCATTTTGCCAGGGCTCCCAGGGGGCCCAGGGTCCCCTTGGTCTCCTTTGAGACCTCGGATGCCTGTCCGGATGCCAGGGGCCCCTGTGGGGAGGAAGACCAGATAGGGAGTGAGAGTCTAGTGTCTGCCCATCCTCAGGGGACGGCTGGGACGCTGAAATGCTGTGGGCTAGTGGGTAGGGGAGTGCCTGGGCCTTTAAGACTGGTTTTGGCTGGCTCTGTGACCTTGGGCAAGTATCTCAACCTCTCTGAGCCTCAGCTTCTTTATCTATAAAATGGAGAGAGGGTAAACAGGCACTTGGGAAAGTGTCAGAGTCTGTGAAAAGCGGGACACTAGCTTCTCCACTGTGCTTCTGCCCATGGCCCTGCACTCCACACCCCGCCAGGCCACTGACCCGGACCTCTTCAGTTTCGAGGACCCCATGCAGGGTGCCTCAGTGTGAATTGTTAGAAACATCTCTGCAGATCTTTCTGGTCTGCTGTGGCCTGGGAGGCTTGGGGATTACATGAGACTTTCCTTTCCCATCTGGTTATGTCCTCTCTTTTCCTTCAGCCCCAGGCTTTGCCTGGAATTTGAGAGTTTCTGAAACCTGAAAGGGCTGGGAAGAGGGAGCAGGGACAGAGTTGGGGGGAGGGTAGGTGGAAAGAAGCAAAAAGGATAGTTGCTATTAATTGATCCCTCTCTATGTGCTGGGTGTGGTTAATTCTCTGTTTTACAGATGAGGAAACCGAGTCTCAGAGAGGACCACACAGCAGGGCAAGGGCTTCTGAGTCTGAAACCTAGGGCAGTGATGATCCTGGTAACTGAACAGTGACCGAGGACTGGGCACTGACTGCTTCAGGGTCATTCTTATTTATTGCAGCAAGAAAGAGGACCTGGGGGTCTGGGGACAGGGTCCAGGGAGAAGGTTACGCCCCCCTCGGACCCCAGGACCAAGTTCAAACTGGAGGGACTTTATATGGGGGCCCAGGTGGACCACTGCTTTTTGGTGCCACCCCCAAGCCTCCACCCTGGAGCCCAGATCGGTAAAGAGATGAGGGACTGGGGTCCAGAGGGAGGTACTCACCTGGCTCCCCTTGCTCCCCCTTGAGGCCTGGCCGTCCAGGTCGGCCAGGTTTTCCTGCAACCCCGTCCCTCCCAGGCGGTGCTTGGCACACATTCTGGGTCACTGTAGAGGCCAAGGACAGGGCCAGCACACCAACCACCAGCCAGAACCATGGGCCTTCCATGGTGCCCTGCAGAGACACAGCAGGGCCTGGGTAGGCTGGACATCACACACTCATGCCCACCCAACTCACACACTTGAACCCCCTCCCCACAGTGATCTACATACACCCTCCCCACCAATGCACACCTCCCTGCTCGAGGGACTTCCTTCCCTCCAGCTCCAGGGAACCTAAACCTTTACACAGAACCACAAACTCACACAGATACGCACATGGAACAGAACACACCCGCACAGTCACACACGCAGACACACAAACACTGCTGGACACATACACTGACACCCAGATAGACTCCATCCCTCACTCACCTAGACACACACGCTCATATACTCCTACAGATGATCAATTCCATTGAACAAATATTTATCAAGAGCCTGCTCCTTCTTTAATTAACACGCCCTCACCCAGATGGCAGAGCTGTGCTCACACCCGGGATTCACAGACGCCTGACACAACACGCCCACCCACTCCCCTCTCTACTCGTCCCCTTTCAGGGGTCACCCACTGCCCCCTCCAGGGGACCTCTCCACTGGGCTCTGAACCTTCCGGCTTCTTATGTTTTGGGGGATCAGGACCCAGAAACTCTGGTTAGAGCTAGTGGGTCTGTGTCACCACCTTCCACTCTCCCCAAGTCCAGGGAGCTAAGGTCCCCCCACTCACGATTCTGGGTCCTGAACCAGTGCCCCACCCAACTCTGTCCGGGCACAGAGCAGCTGGACGTGCTCCCTCCTGCCAGCCTGCGCGCAGCTCCTAGGCCTGCTCCCCGCGTCTGCACCTCACAGCCCCTCCCTCTCCGGCGCCGCCTCACCTGCCTCGGGTGGTCAACTCAACTGGACGCTCCTGCTGTCCACCCAGGGACCTCTGTGGGACACCCAGCAGGACAGCGCCGGCCAGGGGCCAAGTTTCACATCCCTTCCCACTTCCCCTTGTCCTCCTCCGGACCTGCCCCAGGCATTGCCCCAGAGGCGAGAGGCTGGCCAGGGACCTTTTGAGCAGACCTCAGCAAGACCGGAACATTGCACATCCCACCCCAAGCCACAGCTGGTGGGGGGCAGGGACAGGGGCGGGAGTCTGCAGGGCGGGGGCTGTGGAGGGCGTCCTAGGCGGGGTTGGTAGAACCAGGGAAGTACAGAACATCATGGCGGAAGGAACCTTTTTTAAAATCAGTAACTTGGAAGAGTGTTTTAGGATTTGAAAGCAACAGTATGTATTTATTTTTAAAAGCTTGTAAATGCAGAAAAGCACAATGGAAGGAGAACAGTGCAGTAGTAATGAGGAGCTTGGCTCCTAGCTGTACATCCTTGGACAGACGCTTAACCTCCCAGGGTCTTGGTTTTCTTATGGGTAAGTTGGGAACAACAGAGTCTCTACCTTGTCGGATTACTAGAAAGCTCTTTTAAAGATATGTTTTTATTGATTTTTTAGAGAGAGAGGAAGGGAGAGAGAGATAGAAACATCGATGTGAGCCCTGGCCAGTTTGGTTCAGGGTAGAGGGTTGGCCCCGTGGGCCAATGAGTTGTGGGTTAGATTCCAACCAAGGGCATGTACCTCGGTTGCCGTTTGTCTCCAGCCCTGGTTGGGGTCGTGCGGGAGGCAACCAATGTGTCTCTTCCACATTGATATTTCTCTCTCTCTCTCTTCCTTTCTCTTCCTCCCACTCTATCTGAAGATAAATAGAAAAATACCCTCAAGTGAGGATTAAAAAAAAAAAGAAACATTGATAAGAGAGAGATGTACAGAGGCTGCCTCCTGCATGCCTCCTAGTGGGGATTGAGCCCACAACCCAGGCATGTGCCCTGATGGGGAATTGAACGGGGATCTCTAAGTGCATGGGACGACGTTCAATCCTCTGAGCCACACCCGCTGGGCATGATTACTATAAAGTTTAATGGTATAATACATATACAAAACATTGGGCACATGGTGAATGCTTAATATTTAGTTTTTATTGACATTTAAAAAATAGTGTCAAAGCCCATGAATTCTACCATCTAGAGAATTGCTTACTCTTACTGATGGGGTACTCACTACCTGTCAGCACAGCTCACATCATCACTGCTAGCTAGGACCCTGAGTACAATTTTCTTTAGATTCAGCAATGTGTCTCTCCCAGACTAGGAACCAATGTATTTAGGCTTGGATTGACTATGTCTTTCTACTTCTTCCTATGACAATTTCCCCCCCTAAGAAATTGGCCAGAGGGAAGAGGAGGAGGAAAGGGAGGGCTGTTATACACAGGCAGATGAAGATCGTCTAGGGCCGGGGTTTTCAAGTTTTTGGGACTCTTTTTATATTTGCAATCTTGTATAGCATCCAATATATATCCAATAGACACAAACAGGGATACTTTGGTTTAAAGGGAGGGCCCAGAGCTCCTCCTACCAGCCCTCTCTTGCTCCCCAGGATTCAGGAGGTTAGGAGAATCTCTGTGTGACCTTGGGCAAGCCATGTCAATTCTCTGGACCTCAGTTTTGTTATCTGTAAAATGGGGGTAATACAGCCTCCTCACTGGGCTGCTGAGGGGTCATGTAACCTTATGAGGAAGTTTACTGTTAAACACCACATTAAAATAATCCTCATAAATAATATCTATGTGACCTTAGGCAAGTTACCCAACCTCTCTGAGCCTCACTTTCTCCATCTATCAAGATGAGGGAGGGGGCTGGAAGCAGGAAGGATTGTCCCGAATGGTCTGCAACATCCCTTCCCGTATTCAGTGTCTTTGACGGCATTGCGAGCAGGGTTGGAAGTATCACATGTCAGAGTCAGAATGAACAGCCCGATTGTTCCCATTTTATAGATGAAGAAACTAAAGACCAAAGACAAAAAGACCTGTCCACATAGAAAGTGGCAGAGTAAGCAGGAGGAAAAGCCAAATACTGTGAAAGGCCTCTCAAAGTATAATTTTCAAGATGTTAGATGAATGGAAACATATAGTGAGTGCATGTCAACTTTTTGTAGCTTATTAATGCAGGAGCCAGATGACAAAGCTGGTTCAGTGAAGAATCTAAGAAAAAAAGCAAACAAAAAACAACCTGCATAGAAGAGAGAGAAGAGAGAGCCAGCAAAAACAAAAACAATAAAAAATGACACAAGAATTCTAGAATATTCACAAGGACGTTAAAAAACTGGTTAACGTCCTTTAGGGCAATAAAATCATAATGTTGGGGTTATCTTTTCTATGGAAAAGAAATCATTTGCATTTCCACCAGGCAAAAATAACTTGCAACTTATCAGTTTTCTACCAGCTAACAGCTATCTTTACAGAGCCTAGGCCCCGATCAATAGTAAACAATAAGGCAGGAAAAGTGACATTCCCCTAGAGTGTCAGGTGACCCTTAGGAGGGCTTGTCAGACACGGCTCTAATTTGACTTTGAAAGGACACCGGTTATCTATTCGCCTTATTTCCAAGTGAGGGATGATTTCACTTATCAGGCTGTTTGCAAGAGCCCAAACACTTCCCAAGAAATAAATGGCATCGATAGTAATGAACGTGCCATTAGTGTGAAAAGTAAACGGGTAGGTGATGGCCTGTGAATGTCACAATGGGGACACCTTTCGTCAGATGGGAGGGGCACAGTTTCATTGCTCCAGAGCTCCGCCTGGTGCAGGGGAGGCAGGGGGAGGGGGAACCCCTGTCATGCTCACGGAGCCCGGAGCCCGGAGCCCACACACCCAGGCCCCGGCTGTAGTCAGGCCTAGGGAGTAACCAACACAAAATCTCTAAACTACTCGAGTTCTTTCCGGTGGAGTCACATCACACTCAAGGGCTGGGTTCCAAAACCAGCATCCTAGGCAAAAATTGTAAATGGTCAATATTACTGTTGGGGAAAAGAATCTTGGAAAGGGCCATGTTGGGGACCATATTACCATTTCGCAGCAATTCTGTGCGGTCACCTTCGGCTGTGACGTTAGAATAGATTTCTATTTCCTTGTTAGTTGGCTAATGGACATGCCCTTTTTTGAGAAAGGAAAAAGAAAGAAAATAATTGAATCCTTAAAGACCGGAGCCATACTCAGTGGGGAGGTGTTGAGATCATGAGGAGCTCATGGGACCTGAGGGGACTTGGGGGTGGCGGTGCATTGGGTCTCCCCCACCAGCTCTCTCCAGAAATAGGCTCCTCCAGGGTCCGAGTGAGGCGGCATCCCCTCCCTCATTTGAATCGATATCTTTAGCTCTTTCTCTCCCTGAATCACATTAGGCAAAATGCAGACAGTCAAATGTATATAGAACATAGCTCCGAAGTTCTTGTATTTGTGTTTTGAATTTAAAAATTGAGGTTGGATTTACAAGTCGTAAGTGCACCACCCGGTGGCTTGTCACGGGTGCGAACACGCTGTCGGCCGTCACCCAGATGCTGCCTTGTGCCCCTTGTTTTACCCCCTACCCCAAAGTGACCAGTGTGTTCCGACTCCCATCACTATGGTTACTTCTGCCTGTTCTTGAACCTCACGTAAACGGAATCACTCAATGCGTGTCCTTCCCGTCAGGCTTCTTTGGCTTCACAGGCGTGTGAGACCCATCCGGCTCCCCCAGCGTCAGCTCGGGTGCTGTGGCCGAGCAGCACTCCTGGGGTGCGCGCACCCCCTTCGCTCCGTCCTTCTCGGGTTCCTGGACATCTCGGGTCACAATGAATAAAGCCGCTAAGAACGTTCTTGTACAAGTCCGCCTCCGGGTGCCGCCCCGTGAACATAGGCGCTCAGTCCTCCCTGCAGTGTCTGAACACCCAGGCGGGGCAGAGTGCACACCAGCCGTCCTCCCTCTCGGCCCCGGGCCCACACCTCTCCCCCCAACAGCCTCTTTCTAAAACAAACAAAACCGAGACCCTCCTGCACCCTCTGCCTGACCCACCTGTTCTCCTTCTCACTCACTCTTCCCCTTCTCCCTGCTCTTTATCGCTGAGTGTCTTCATGTTGTCTTCCCGGCTAGATCCTTACTCCTGGGGGCCTCTGGTCTCTCCTAGTCTCCGGCCCTTCACCCAGTGAGATCAGGGTTTGGGTGGGTGGGGTGTTCAGGGAAGGGGAGGGAGCTGTCAGAACCTGCCACACCTCTTCAGAGCACACTCTTCATGCTTTGCATCTCTCCTGCGGATTAAAGCTCTTTTGGGGACTGTTTTATGAAAAACAGAAGAAATTGTAAACAACGAATAATATGTGCCTCCCATTTGCCTTGTCTGGGGATGACAGCGACCCTTCAAATTGTGGCCAGTCTTCAAATCGATGTGGTTTGTCCCTGACACGTGGCAGGCACTTAGCAAAAGTCCCACCTCTTCCTTCTCCCCCCTCCTGCCACTCGGGGCCAGGGCATGGTGACCAGCTGAGAAGGCCTCCACCTCTCAACCTGAGGCCCCAGCCGAAGACCAGAATCCTGGCTGCCCAAGGCAGCCAAACCCTGCGGGCAGCTCTGGGTGAAGCTCCCAACACCTGATATCAGCAAAGGTGCTAATGGAAGCCGCCAGGGGTGCAGGCAGGTGAGATGTAAAAGGATTAAGAGGATTAGGAGACAGTTTGGAAAACAAACAGTGGACTGTGGGAGCCAGCAAGGAGGCATTGCCTGCCTTGTGGGGGCCGGGCACTGGGTCCCGGGGCTGTCAGACCCCTCAGCCAGGGACCATGGCACCCAGAGACCTGGGTGATACCAGCTCACACAGTCGTTGGGTCAGTCGTAGGTGAGTGGCCAGGAGAACGCTCCCCATGAAGAGATGATCTCCTTTGTCTGCCCATCACCTGCCTGATACTCCACCTTTACCCACTGTTTCCAAGGGGGAAGCTTCGCCTCCTCGAGGATGTTTTCTGAAGATGAGTCTTGGTGCATTTGCAAGATGTGCCTGGGTGCTACTTCGTGAGCCCTGCTCTAGGCTTAGTTTTAGTGCTGAATACACGATCTCATTTCATCATCACGACCCCTGGGAGGGAGGACTTGACTGATGAGCCCCTTTTACAGATGGGGCAACTGAGGCTCATAGAGGGTAAGTGACTTACACAGAGTTTCCCCACCACACCAGGGACCTTTCTGTAGCTGTTCCACTGTCTTTCTATACACCGGGGCCTGAAGACAGGAACTCAGAAAGGAAGAGGAGATTGGAGGAGGTAAAAGTACTGGGTGTGGGACTTCGGAGGCAAGATTTGCCAGCTTCACATCTTCACCTCCCTGGGCCAGGCATTTTACACACACAGTCTCACTTAATTTACACTGTATCCTTACAGGGCAGTATTTTGGTTTATTTTCAAAGACGAAGGAGCTGAGGTTCAGAGAAATGAAGTGACTTGTTCATGGGTCCAGAGTTGCAAGATTTGATGACTAAAAGTATAGAATGCCCAATTCAGTTTTAATAGCAGGTCAACAACGGTACGCATGGAAATATTTATGCTAAAAAAAGACCCCGGTCCATTCTATATTTTATCTGGCAACCTACAGAGACCGCACAGCCCGTAAGTGGCTAGTCCTGCTTTCTCCGGTGCATTGGAATACCTACTTGGTAGGAAGAGGTGGGCTGAAGGAACGCTCCTCTCTGCCTCCCAGCACTGCTCCTGTGGGCTAGTCACAAACCCCAGCCAGGTACCCCTACCATGACCTTCCACATCCTTGCCATGGCAGGCTGCCCTCTGGGTATCCCTCCCTGCCCCAGAATTTCATCAGGAGAGGCCACTGTGGGCTGGAGGCAGGGGGCTTGGGTCCTATTCCCAGCTCTGCCGGGTGTCCTCGGACATCACTCCTCTGGGCCTCAGCCTCCCCATCTGCAAGAAAGAGGGAGGAGCTGAAAGAGAGCAGTGGTCGGAGGCACCTGGGGGAGCTGGTTGAGAACACCATGGTCTGCATGGCCCCCCTACCGCATCAGAATCTCTGGTGCGGGGAGTCTACCTTTTTCACAGGTGCCCAGGTGAGCTGAGGCAGGCAGCCTGTGTCCTTCACAGCAACCGAGGGTCTTTCCAACCCCGGCACATCGGCTGAGCCTGCCCCGCACCTTTGGGCGTAACTTTGTAGCATCTAGCTAGTGGGGAGCCGGTGCTGAAGGGTTTAAATACCTTGATGGAGAAGGACGGGGAAAAGTCCAGTTTTAAATATTTTGTTTTCCCTTTATTGATTTTAGAGAGAGAGGAAGGGAGGAGGAGAGAGATAGAAACATCGATGAGAGAGAACATCAATCGGCCGCCTCCTGCATGCCCCCCACTGGGGATCAGGCCCATAACCTGGGCATGTGCCCTGACCAGGATCGAACTGCCCACCTCTTGATGCAGGGTCGACGCTCAACCACTGAGCCACACCGGCCAGACGACAAGTCCAGTTTTGGGGGGCAGGGTAGGAGGGAGGGGAGGCCATTTCAGAAATATTCAGAAATATTTCTTACATCTGAGTAGAGATTACGTTTTTTACAGCCCCTGCCTGGCTCACGTGATCCCCCTCGCGGAGACTGGGGAGTCCACGGTCGCCGTCATCCTCGGGGCTCCGATGGGAACACCAAAGCTCCGAGAGGGCAGTCAGTTACAGTGTCACACCGCAGAGTCCAGTCTCCGGTGTCCGGGGCCAGGTCTGCCCGTCAGCCCATCATCGGCCCCGCCCTACAGTAGTCCTGGAAGGTGTCTGGGATAGACGGTGTCCTGTCCTGGTCCCTTCCCTTCCCGATTCTTGGGCTCCAGGAGCTCCTTTCTTCATTGTCACGCTCTGAGCCTCCATCCTGGTCTGTCAGCCAGCAGCTCACTCGGGACAATGGTCCCACACTCTCCCAAACCCCCCTCTCCTGTCCCTGAGCTGGGCGTGCCCAGGGTCACATGGCGTGCCAGGCAGAGCCAGGGTCCGGGGTCTGTGGTGCGCCACTCACACTCATTTTCTACCCGTGGAGCCGGACAGCTGCTCTGCCTCGTCTCCTCCTACTCCTCCCAGCCAGCTCGCTGCTGATTACAAATAAACACCCGGTCTTTGCCGAGAGTAATTAACTCTGCAATGTAGGGAGAGCTAATCAGCCTGGGGTTTGCTGCAGGTGGGAAAAGCAGAGGCTTCCCTAAGTAGTATGCAAATCAACCCCGGGCAGCTCAGGAAGGCTGTCAGAGCTGCAGAGCAGGGACGGCTCTGGGAATGGTGGCCCTGACTGCAGGGGCCTGTCCCTCACCTTTAGGGGGCTGGAGGGGTCAGAGTAGGAGTGGGAGCTCACCTTCCGGGGTTCCCAGACCATCTGCAGTCTTTGTGTCCGGAGCCCTGGGGGAGGCAGAGAAATCGGCTGGGGGCTCAGGGAGGACTGGCTTTGAATCTGAACACCACGGGCCCTTACCTGTGTGACCTTGGCCGGTCATTTCCCGAGTCTCCGTTTCCTCCTGAGCTGGAGATGGCGCATACTCTGCAGGGTGTATTGAGAGCTGGACAGGACATGCAGTGCCTGGCCTCCTCTGGCACGGAGTAGGTGTTCGGTAACTGGGAACTCCTGCCAGAAAGCATCAAGACGTGGCCATAGCACCCCCTGTGGGCCATGTGCTGCCCAGTCACAGCCCAACCCCCTGGGGCTCATCCTCAGCAGCTCTGCCTTCCAGGGGTGCAGTTGGCCTTGTGATGGTGACGGAGAGGCTTCGGGAGGGGCCCTGCTCCCAGGCACATTCTCCTGCTGCCTTGCCTGGCATCTGGACCAGGACCATGGCAGGAGAGTGAGGACCCCAGGGGACAGTTTAAGGAGGCAGGCACTCTCAGGATGGTCCCAGTGCAGAATCCACCCCGGGAGGGAACGCACGCCCTGCGCAGCTCGCTCACTTCATCCCTGTCCAGGCCCTACTCGCAAATACCAGAGATTATTTATTCAAGAAGTATGGAGTGCTCGCCCAGAGAAGCTTGGCCACATTAATGGGAAGGATGAGCCTAAAGAGGGAGCGTGAGTTCAGAGTCCGCAGGTGCCTCTGGGGCTTGGAGGGAAGGCGCAGGAAAAACAAGGCAAATGGCCCTCGGCTCAGATGTTTCTTCCCCTGGGAAAAAGCCTTCCGAGCAGCCCTCTCTGTGGTCCCCCCACTGGATTTCTCCAGCCTCTTGGCTCTAGGTACATAGGCAGTTGCTGGGAGACCCGGGTGGAAGTTGGCCCACACTAGGGCAGGGGCTGGTGGGACAAGCACCCCTCCCTTCATCTCCTGCAGGAACCAAGGCTGCTGGGGCAGGGGGTGGGGTCCCAGAGGCTGCCTTGACCTGGCAGGGAGGAGAGGAAGTAAAGTGTCATGGGTCAGCCTCTGGGTCCAGCCTGGGGTGTAGTTCAAAGCTGTCGTCAGAGCAAGGCCAGGGCTCTCGTTCTGCCCGGGCATCTGGGAAGAGCCCTGGCCTGGGAGCCTGGGGACCGGGTGCTCAGCCTGGCTGTGCTGCCTGTCTCCTCCCTTCCCTCTCATGTCAGTACCTTCATCCCCAACCAGCACTGTCCCACCTGCCTCCCGGGGCTGTGGGCAGACTCCATGGATGTTGTTCATGCAGGCGTGTCCCCAAAGCCAGGCAGATCTAAGGGCATCAAAGTCCTGCCAGTGGGTGACCTGCTCAGGGTCCCCACAGACATGCAGTAAGAGACAGAAATGGGTCCTGAACTTAGGGATGTTCACGGAGCAGAAAGAGGGCGGGCCGGCTGGGAATCCTGTTTCCCCTGCAGCCCAAATGCTGGCCTCAAGTGTCCCCGCCTCAGAGCCTCGGTTTCCCTATTGCCGATGGCAACGGCAGTTACCGTGCTGCAGGGCAGGCAGGAGTTTTAAATAATCTAGTTCACAGATACTAAAGGGCTCACCGAGGCCATGCGCTGAGACAGAGAGCTGGGCTGCAGCGTGGAGCTGTGTGGCTTTGAACGAGCACCTTCGCCTCTCTGAGCTTCGGGTTTCACATCTGTAAAATGGGGATGCTGGTCTCTCCCGTGCAAGTGCTAAACACGGAAAGGCAGTAGCAATCCTAGGAGACCTGGCTGAGGTTCGCCAGGGGCCACATGACCCCCTTGGCCCTGCTTGCACACCTGGCTGCCTCTGTCACCCAAGGGATGGGACTGGTGATCTCCGAGAGCAGCTTGGCTTAGACATTTCCAGGCCCTCGTCGAGGCCCCCAGAATCCTTGAAGGCCTCTGCCTGGTTTCGTTTGGTCTGCTGCCTGATTTTACTCAGAACGCGGGCTTCAGGTCCTGGGCTGGTTTTGATGACGGGGGTCCCAGCTGTTTCGCAGAGCCCAGGTGTGGGGGGGCTTCTGTGGCCAGAGGGTGGTCGTGACGTGCTAGGGCGTTCAGTATCTGGAAACGGCTAACTGGGGGTGCCACTCCAGGGCAGCCCCCCTTTGCTTCTCAGCAGGAGGGAGTGGCCAGGTTAGTTTTGTGATAAAAGTTTAATAAATTGAAAGGCATGGTTTTCATTCGGTGGGTAATTAGCTGCCGCCACTGTGCTCCCTCCTAATTGTCTCTCTCACGCCAGACGGGCGCAGATCAATAGGAAGCGGCCGCTGTGCGGTGAAAGTCACAATTAATTAATTGTCGGGCGTGTGTGTGTCTCCATCTCTGTCACATCAAAGGCCCGAGGGTGGCAGCTGCCCACGTTTCTGGCTTTGCTGGGCTGGCCCAGCCTGGGCTCCCAGAGGCACGTGACCCCGAGCCATTGTGCACACTTCTCGCCTCTCCCTCCGGCAGCGGGAGGCTCCTGGAGAAGGGGTCCCCTGAGACCCCAGGCTCAGGGCCTTCTCTGACAGCCAGCATTTTCCTGCCCCTCACCCTGAATGCAATCTCCATCATCTCCCTGCTGGACACCTGCACCCTGGTCCCCTTGTCTCGCCCTTGCCTGTCCAATCCGCTCTCTTCCCTGTAGTCTAACCCCACAGCTTCTCTAGGCTAACGCTCTGCCTGTATCGGGAACCGTGGTTACCTCTGCGGAGGCGGCCACGGGCTGAGAGGGGCCACTCTGGCAGGCGGGGAAGGCTCTACGATTTTATTTGGGTTGTGGTTTCATGGATGTATACCTACGTGCTAAGCCATTTTGTGGTACATTGAAGATTAGTGCAGACAATTAAACATGCAGAGGCCCATGCCCCTCCCCCATTCGGTAATGACAGCTTATGCTTGTGTGCCGTGGAGACATTAGGAATGATAAGGAAGACCGCCCTGCTTAAAGGTATCTTTCCTAATCCTCCCCACTGGTCTTAGAGGTAGGTAGCATTATACCCATTTTACAGATGGGGAAACAGAGCACAGAAAGGGGAAGAAACTAAGGAGAGGAGAAGGGAGAAGAGGCTGGAGGGTGGAGGGGAAGGAGGTTGAGGAGGTCCAGTCCACATCAGGGGTTCGTGGTTGCCCGGCACAAGCTCACTGCTCCACACACCACCACCTCCCCACGAAGGCAAAGCCATACCCCCATTTACAGCTGAGGCTCCGGGAGGTGGGGTCCCTTGTCTGAGGCCGCATGGCCTGGGAGTGACAAGCTGGGTCTGGATCCTGGGCTGTCTCATTCTAGCGCCTTTCTGAGGGGGAGACACAAAAGTAGGGGAGGGAGAACAGAGGGCGGTGGGGTGAGGGGCATGAGGTGGGATAAGTGAGCCAGAGAGGTGTGAGTATGAAAGAGGGGTTGCTAAAGACATCTTGTGGGTGCCACACACAGGCACGCACAGACACACACAGGCACGCACAGGCACGCACAGAAACACACAGACACACACAGGCACACACAGGCACGCACAGACAGGCACACACAGGCACGCACAGACACACACAGGCACGCACAGACACGCACAGACACACACAGGCACGCACAGACATACACAGGCACGCACAGGCACGCACAGGCACACACAGGCACGCACAGACAGGCACACACAGGCACGCACAGACACACACAGACACACACAGGCATGCACAGACAGGCACACACAGGCACGCACAGACACACACAGGCACGCACAGACACACACAGGCACACACAGGCACGCACAGACACACACAGGCACACACAGGCACACACAGGCACGCACAGGCACGCACAGACACACACAGGCACGCACAGGCACGCACAGGCACGCACAGACAGGCACACACAGGCACGCACAGACACACACAGACACACACAGGCATGCACAGACAGGCACACACAGGCACGCACAGACACACACAGGCACGCACAGACACACACAGGCACACACAGGCACGCACAGACACACACAGGCACACACAGGCACACACAGGCACGCACAGGCACGCACAGACAGGCACACACAGGCACACACAGACACACACAGGCACGCACAGACACACACAGGCACACACAGGCACGCACAGACACACACAGGCACGCACAGACACACACAGGCACACACAGGCACGCACAGACACACACAGGCATGCACAGGCACGCACAGGCATGCACGGGCACACATAGGAACGCACGGGCATACACGGCATGTACAGGCACACATGGGCACACACAGGCACACACAGGCACTGACGGGCACACACGGCATGCACAGGCACACACGGGCACACACGACCATGCATGGGCACACACAGGCACACACAGGCATCTGTACTCCCCCTGCATTTGCTTTACTACCCTTTCTCAGGGGCTTCCTGCTGCCCTTCTGGGGCCAGCTTTTCCCCATCTGTAAAGGGGGACAGGGACCGTGTGGCCCCAAGGTTCGCTGTGCCCTGTACATTGCCTGGCACACACAGGGGCTCAGCAAGGGACGGGGCCTTTCCTCCTCCCTCTCGGTTGGCTCCCTGACACCCTGCCCTCTGCCTGAGGCCCCAAGCTCTGCAGGTGAAGCGTGGCGTTGGGAGGGTCGGGCCCAGCTGTCCCCACTCGTGGGCCCATGCTCTATTCTGACCCCCCCCCAGCAGGCTCATCCTCCCCCATGGAGCTCAAGGGTTGACAAATATTGTAAGAGCTGCCTCGCTGCAGGGAGAGGCGGTACCTGTCCTTCTGTCGCTGTTTCTCCGTGAGAACACAGCAGCACGTCCGGCCTCCCGCTCACGTCTGGTCGTCAGGGGAGGCCACCTCCGTGCTCCCACCACCATCACCGCCTGTCATCGCTCCTTTGAAGTGGTGCCTGGTTTTCCAGTCTGTCTGAAGTCGCTTACTGTTTATGCGGCAGCTGGTCCAGCAAATCCCCCTGCCGGGCCCTTCCATGACGGTGCCCACCGCCAGGGACTCGGGGACACGGCCACCGTGTCTCCAGGGGTAGCGAGAGGAAGCCGAGATGCCATTTCTATCTTCAGGGTCTTCTAGACTGAGTTTGCTTATTTTTTATTTAAAAGAGAAAAAAAAAGTTTCTGAAAACCCCAATGTGCTCTTTTCTTCAAAGATAAAGGAATAAAGATAAAAACAAAACAAAACAAAAAAAACAAGGGCCAAAGGTAAAGCTTTTAAATTCTGTGAACATTTTTAGTGCTGTGGCCGCTGTGTGGGGGACGGCGCCAGGTGGGGAATCCTTTCATGGATGCTAATGTGCCGTGTGACCTTGGGCAAGTCACTTCTCGCTGGTCGTCAGCTCCGTGATGAGGGTCCAAACTGGTCTGCTCCACTACACATTTGGGGACCTTCTTGTGCTGTTTGTTTCTCCTGAGACTCACTGCCACAGGCCACCTCCTCCTTCTGAATATGACAGTCGTCCTCAGCCCAGGAAATCAGAGAGCGAGGCAGAGGGCCTCCAGACAGCAGAAGAGCAGCCGATCCCTTTCGGGCATGGGTACTTAAACTCTCCCTTCTGAGGATGTCACAGCTGGGGATCAATGGGGTTAAGTGACTTGCCCAAGGTCATACAGTGAGGGAGTCTGGTAGGAGCAGGGTTCAATCTGTGTCTTTAGCTCCCCAGCCGGGTTTTTTTACCTCCTGCCTCATTAAAGCTGCAGGAGGACCTTCCCAGCACACGGACCACGTTTACGTGACATACATTTTTCAACCGAAGCTCTTGAGAGTGGAGTCTGAGGGTGAGGGCTCGGGTCAAACAGAAGCTGATCCTGCATCGATTGACTGGGCTGCGTGACCGTCGGCAATCAATTCACGTCTCTTAGCCTCAGTTTTCCGAACTGCAATACGGGGCTGTTCCCTGTGCCTCCTCCATGCGTAGCTGTGAGGGCAAGGACTAGAAGGCACGGGAGGACTCAGCGCGGAGCCTGGCTCGTGGGAGCCTCCCCAGGGCTGGCTGCTCCTCTGTGAGCCTTAGCACGGGGCTGGAGCCGCACTGTCTTCCTCATCAACTCTTGGAGGAGGGCGCACGGGGCCAGTCTCTCAGGCTGGTTGTCACATCTGCCTTTCATGCCACACCCCTCCCACCAGAGCCCCTTCCTGGGAGAGACAGGCAGCCACGGCAGGCTGTGCAGGAAGCGTCATCCTCATCTTGCTGAGAGGCCTCTGCTGACATGACAAGACCCCTGGCTGGTGGAGTTGCCAGGGAGCAGCCCAGGGCCCGGCCTCGCTCCTTCTGAGCCGGCCTTTCTTGGTCTCCCTGTCACAGCTCTGGCTCCAGCCCCAGGAGGTAACCCAGAAGGTTTCCTGGGGCTGGGGAGCTCAGTCAAGGGGCTGGCCTTAAAGGGAGCTGGTGAGTGGGCAGCTGGGTAGGCTCAGCTGTAAACGAAGGGTGCAGAGGCAGGTGTCCAGTAGGCACGGGCTCAGGGCTACGATACAGAATGAACTAGAATCTTGACCCTGACTTCACCCTCATTAGCTGTGTGACCTGGGCAAGTCAAGTTGCCTTTCTAAACTCAGATTCTCCAATGGAAACCCTTATAAAACTAACCAAGGCTTTATTGCGCACTTCCTATAACTTGCCCAGTTCCAGGCACTGGGGAGACATCAGTGAACACAGAACAGATGCCTGTCCTGGTAGAGTTGGAGTTCTAGAGGGAGGTGTGGGAATTCAGAGGCTCAGAGAGAACAAAGGATGGGACTGGGCAGCAGCAGGAAGTAAAGGAAAGAGCACTGGAGACCTGTGTTCCAATCCTGATCCAGCCCCTAACTTGCTGTGTGAACTTGGACAAAGCACGTCCCCTCTCTGGGCTTAGTTTCCACATTTGCAAAATGGGACTAGTCCCCCCGCCTTGCATCACCAACACACAAGTCTTCAGTGAGGGCAGCCTTGGGAAGGCACTGGGAACACAGGGTGCTCTTCCCTGTGCCGCTTCTCTACCCAGAGATCAGGGCTGGACAACCAGCAGAGGACAGGCGGGTGCCACCTCCAGCACTTATGCTCAACCTGATTCCCCAGCCCAGCATTTCGAAGCTACAAACCTGGAAACGGCTGCTCCACATTTTGAAGTCTGGCCTTAAGGTATGGCTGGGAGCTCTGCATGTCTCCTCCTATACTAGTGCCTCCAGACGAGGACCCCTTCCTGGAAATCCTGTTTCTTCTAGTCATCCTTGGGGTAAGATTCTGGGGACCTAGGCAGCCTTGCTGCTGGAGAAGACCAGTAATGTTCATTCATTCATTCATTCATTCATTCATTCATTCATTCTCAATCATTTGATCAGTCAGCAAACACTCATCCACCAGTTTTCACGTGATAACCCATGTGAGGCTCAGGGGATCACGGTGTGTCAATTTCTTGAGCAAATATTAAGCATCTCCTCTATTCCGGGCTCCATGCTTGACACTGGGGACAAAGTGATTAATTGGCTTATTCAATGTTTAAAGGTGCCTGCCTTGTGCTCTCTACTGAGAGCCAAACAAATATTGAAGCCCTACTCTGTGCCAAGCACTGTGCCAGCTACAGGGAGCGAAGACCCCTGCCTCCTGAGCCGGCACCACGCACCTGCGAGAACAGTGGCCGGCGTTTTGTATGCAGACATGGAACCCAGCGTCTCCCTGTGGCTAATGAATCGTCGGGTTTCACGAGAGAAGCACGAACAGACCTCCTTGTCCATGAATTTGCTAATTGAGCTCCTCGAACTCAGACATTAACCTGAATTACCATAAATACTGCAGAGAACAGCCGTTCTCAACCGATGCTCAGTGGTAATGGAGAAAATCAGTCGAGGAATGAGATTGAAATGAAATCATAAAACTTTATTTTCACCATTAATTTGAACCTAGTTTGCCCTAAATACCATTCACTAAATTTTTCCAGAACACTCCAGGGCTGGAGAGAGGAGGATGGGGGCTGGAGGAGGAGAGAGGCTGTGTCATGGTGTAAACTGGGGCTGGGGGGCTGGAGGGGTCCCCGGGGCTGGCTGGCCTCTGCTCTGCTTCGCGGGGGGCAACCAGCCCACGTGATAACCCATGTGAGGCTCAGTGGTCTTTGGTGGTGAGTGAACCCAGTCCCACACATGGAGAGAAATGGGGGTGTGGAATCACAGGGTGGATGGACAGGCAGACAGATAGGAAGGCAGGACTGACCAATTGCCAGAGGAAAACACACGGACAAACTGAACAACAGACGGGCAGCCAGCCTGAACAATGAGGATAAGCAGAGAGACGGACAGAATTTGTGAAGACGTTACAGGTGGCCCGAGTGATGGGAAGCCAGTCTGACCATTGGAAGGACAGACAGACAGACTTCATGGGAAAACACAGAGGAAGACCAACAGACAGACTGATAGCCAGATGGACAGCCAATCTGACCCACAAGAAGTCTGACAACCAACAACAGGCAGACAGACGGGCACAGTGACAGTTCAGGAAGCAGATCAAGGGAGAGGCAGGCAGCCAGTCTGCCCATTGAGAGGGCAGATGGACGGACGGACGATTGGGCAGAGGCAGCGGAGGCTGGAGCTGGGGCAGAGGCTGGCGTTGCTGACCCTCCCTAGACACGAGGAAGGGAGTTAGGAAGAGGGGAGGGAGCGGGAGGAGGCATGGTGGATGCCTTCACATCGCGTGTCAAGCTCCTTGCGTGAGGGAGACTGGCATGCATGTGGGGTGCTCCCCTGGGCCTGAGGCTTGGCGGCCTCTCCCCCCACTTCTCCTCCTCACAGCTGCGTGCATCATCTGGCACGCAAGGCCGGGGGCTCAGAGCCATCGCTGAGGTCTGCTCTGTGGTGGGGAGTCGGGGCAGTGCCTGGACCTCTATGTGGGTCACCTGGACCCAGGTGTCTGTGCAAGGCTCACACCCAGTGACAGGTCCCAGCCCTGGGGCCCGTGGAGGCCTGGGAAACCCTGGAGGGGGCTCTGGCCTGCTGCTCCCACTGCCTCGTTTTTAGGCCCTGACCCTGGCCACAGTTCTGTGTGGTGGGTGCTGTTATTACCCCACGTACAGGGTAGCAAGCGGGGCCTCAGAAAGGGGACGCACGCAGGCCAAGGACTCGCAGCATGAGGGTCGTGGGGTCTTTTCCTCTGGGAGCCAGGCTGCGCACAGGAGTCCCCTGTGTACTCTGCTTCCCTGCAGCTGATGGGCTGCCAGGTCCAGGGCCCCTGTAGCTGGGCAGTGAGTCCGCTGGACCCTGGGATTCACCATAGGAAACGACCAGCCCTCAGATGTGGGTCACATCACTCAGTACCGGCTTTCCAGCGATCAAGATGCCTTCGCTCTCCAGCCGAGGGACTCCCCTCTGTCTCAGTTAGCTGCAAAGAGAGGTGGGCACACCCCAACAACTGGGGCCCTGGTCAGTCTGATTCCCCGTTGCTCGTGCCCTGCCACCTCGTGAACACGGCTGTTTTCCTGAGAAGTGCCCTCCCCTGTGTGCCTGGGGCCTTAACTCCCACCACCCTGATTTTCATCAGTTTCTCTTTTTGGTCACCAATAACTCAGGACAAGAAGTGCTTCCACTCATTAATGTAACGATGGTAATTGCAGTAGCACTAGTATTACTACTAGAGTAGCAACAGTCATAGCAGCAGCATTAGTATCAGCCGCAGTAGTATTAGTAGTACTACCAGTAGCAGCAGTAATGGCCATTAATTAAGTAATAACCAAGTGAAGATAAACTATATCCTCAGCCCTAGATACGTTAACTCACACCTCACAGTGACTCTGTGAGGCAGGCACCTTCCCATTTCACTGGGGGGTGGGGGGTGGGGAGCCAATGCTTACCTGGCTTCTCCAAATTCTCATAGAAAGAGGGAGAGCCAGGATCTAGACTCTGCTCTGACTCAAAGCCTGGGCTCATTCTGCTGGGAGGTGCAGCTGGAGTTTGGTGGGACTTCTGAGAGCCACGGCTGGGCCATGGGGAGCACAGGGGAGGGCAAGGTGGTGGCAGGTGGAGGAGCAGGGGGGTCAGAGAACCCGCAGAGCCCAGAGGCAGGTGGGCTTGGTGACTTGCAAGCAGCTTCCTCCGTGCCCTGGGCTGCCACAGCTGAGAAACACTGTCCCATTTCTCATGAGATAAACATCAGTGTTAATCGGATCAGGCCTCACGCCCATTTTAAATTTATTTCTTCCTTAAAACTCAATCCATGGGGAGTAAGAGGGGAGGGAGCTGAGAGAAGGTTGTGGGTGGGACGTTAGGGAATTCTGCACCTTTTGGATCAGTTTGGGAGACTTTGTAGCACAGAGGCTAACAGTATAGGTTTGGAGTCCCATACCTGGGTGTGATTTTAACTCAATTCTTTACTAGCCATGTGACCTTGAACAAGTCACCTCTGCTCTCTGAGCCTCAGTTTCCTCATCTGTAACACAGGGCTAATGATATGTACACCTGTGAGTTGTGGCAGGCACATAATAGGTGTTTAATAAAAGGCATCCATTGTGCCAAGGGCTAGTCTGTTCTCATAAAGACCCTAGAAAAAAATTGAATGCTTCATCTGTCTCACTATCAGGAAGCTCATCTCTTCCTGAAGCAAGATGATCCCTTGCTGGGGGAACTCTGACGATAAGAGGGGTTTCTTCAGTGGAGTTGAAATCTGTCTTCCTGAAGCCCCCACTGTCTGGTTCTGGGAAGAAACAGCCTGAGTCCCTTTCCCGGAACAACCCTTCCAGGATATGAAGACAATGATTGGTGATGCCTATGACTTCACCAGGGTCTTGCCATAGTCGCTTCTTGCCCTGGTTCCCAGACACCCCTCCCCCCACCATGATATCCTTCTCTGGACACACCCAAGGGCCTGTTTTTCTCCTTCAGCTCAGCCCAGCAAATATTACTGAACATGTCTCACCAGCCCCTGAGAAGCTTCACAAAGAGTGCTCAGGGAAAAAGAGAGGCAAGGTTCTAGAAGTGCCAGGCCAGCACGCAGCGTGGCAGAAAAATCATGTCTCCTGACTGTGACTGTGTTTCCACTAATCTAGCATCTGCTCCTCCCAGAGTCCAGAAACTTCCCAGCCCAGGCCCTTGAGGCAAGGCCTACAGACATGATCTCAGGACCACGGACAGCTCCCAGCATCGCGGGGCTGTAAGAGTGTCCTACAGGGTTTGAGGCTCAGGGAGTCTGGGGAAGGTGATGGGTTCTGTTTACAAAGACACCTCAGCCATCCTCACCTTCACGGCACATACTATCCATCACGGTCATACTCACATAGACACACACACACACAGTCATACACCAGCAGTTTATACCCGCACTTAGAGATAAGGCCATGCTAACCTTTTTGCACAGTCACAGGCCACCACAAGCACAAAAATCCCCACTCATGGGGAGTACATTACAAAATAACTCCTCATCATCCCCACTGACACCAAAGCATAAATCCATAGCAACAGGCACCGCCACCCTGGCCCATCACTCACACTTTGGCCAAAGGAATGCTTTTCCCCATGAGAAACTGTCTGGAAGATAAATTCAGGTGTAACCTACTGGTTGGGAGAGTGATTCCTGAGCTCAGGGACAGGGCTCACGTTTTTTCTTTTTTTTTTTTTTTTTTTTTTATCCTCACCCGAGGATATTTTTCCATTTTTTGTACAGATAGAGTGGGAGGGAGAGAGAGGAAGGGAGAGAGAGAGAGAAACATCGACGTGAAGGGACACATCGAGTGGCTGCCACCCGCACAACCAACCAGGGCCGGGGAGAAAGTGCAACCGAAGTACATGCCCTTAGCGGGAACCGAACCCGGGTCTCTCCGGACCGCAGGCTGACGCTCTAACCGCTGAGCCAAACTGGCCAGGGCAGGGCTCACGTTTTTAATGACCCCCTCCAGCACACCCCACCATTGTCCCCCCCCCCCCAGGGAGTCACGGATACTGTCACCAGCTGTGTAACTTGGAGCCAGTTACATAACCACTTGGTGCCAAAGTTTTCTCACTAGTAAAAAGGGGATAGTAATAGTAACACTCACGAGGCTTCTGTGAGAACTAGAAAGCATAATGCATGGAAAACATTTGTCACTGTGCCTGGCACATGGTAAAAGTGCAGTAAATAGTGACTCGTTATTAGTAATAACAAGCCACCCACGTAGGTTCCCATAAGATGCCACACTGACAGCCTTCTCTTTGCAGCCCTTCTCCGTGTGTGTGTGTGTGTGTGTGTGTGTGTGTGTGTGTGTAAGGGGGAATAATTATTTTAAGCATTCAAAGAGGATATCAGCATTGGGAGGGAGGAGGATGCCCCTGGACTCCGCTTCCCTTCCTGACCTGGCACGAGACTGTGGGTCACCTTGGCCATACATCCTGAACTTTTCTCCTAAGAGGTCCCAGCTTCCTTCACCTGAGTCTGCATCACTTCAACCCCAGTCCCCTCTCCAGCCAAGGCCTCCAGGCCCTTTTCTCCCCTGGGGCTCTGCCACCTCAAGGCAGGAAGATGGCTTTCTGGTTTACTTTAGTTTATCTTACATTTGATGCTGGACCCCTCACTGTTTGTATTCAGAGAGAAGCTCTTGTGCTAATCTCCCCATTCTAAATGCTCATCACATTTCTCTTAAAGCCACAGGATCTTCCCCCAGTCCCATCTTTTATTCATCACCTACCACCAGCCCCAACACAGGGGACATGAAAATGCAAACCCTCCAAGGACTGCGAGTTTCATGCCAGCAGATGACCTTTCCCCAGTGCCTACGGTGAGGGAAATGGAGGTGTCCTAATGAAGTGCCTGAGCATCGGGGATGGGGTGTGAGAGGTGGTGGCCCACATTATACTGTCTCTCCTCCTTTCTCATACACCCCCTTGTAGGGGTGGAAGGGTTTGACCAGCTTTGTCTACACTGGGGACTCAGAGAACTATTCTTCCAGGGGCTTCTGTTTTATCTCAGGGAGTCCAAAGAGAGCAAAGCTCACTCCAAAGGTGTGAGTCCTATTGGTGGAAATTCAGGTTATGTGTCTGATTAAAGGGTAAGGTGCCCCTCTGCCTGAGGATTTCCTTTGGTCCTCTGGAGAATTTGCTTTTCTTCTGCGGGTGGCGCCTAGAATGGCACCCAAGATCCAGGTAGTGGAAGAGGGTCCAAAGCTGCTTTGGTGGGAGGCTTCCTTTAAATACAAACTATGAGCCCTGGCTGGTTTGGCTCAGCGTTTAGAACGTCGGCCTGCAGTCCTGAGAGACCCGGGTTCGGTTCCCGCTAAGGGCATGTACCTCGGTTGCAGTTTGTCCCTGGCCCTGGTTGGGTCATGTGGGTGGCAACCACTCGACATGTCCCTTTCACTCTCTCTCTCTCTCCCGATTTTTCTCTCTCTCTCTCTCCCTCCCACACTCTATCTGAACAAAAAATAGAAAAAATGTCTTCGGGTGAGGATAAAAAACAAAAATAAATAAATACATACATACATACAAACTATGAGCCCAGGCAGTATGGTTCAGTGGTTGAGCGTCGACCCATGCACCAAGAGGTCACTGGTTCGATTCCTGATCAGAGCACATGCCCAGGTTGTGGGCCTGACCCCCAGTGAAGGGGGGGCATGCAGGAGGCAGCCAATCGATATTCTCTCTCATCGATGTTTCTATCCCTCTCTCTCTCTCCCTCCCCCCTCCCTAAAATTAATAAAGAAAAAAATTAAAAAATAAATACAAACTATGAGAATTGAGGTGAACTGGGTTCAGATCTGGACTATGCCTCTGATACTGTGTAAACTTGGGTGAGTCCTATTTCCTCTCTGGGTAAGGCTGGTTTTCTTCATTTAAGAAACAAAGAAGATGTGGAGAGTGAAAAGTCTGTTTCCCTTAAAGTCCTCTAATTCTATAATAAGAGCAAAGGAACTTATTCCACCACTCTGTGATCCTATGATTTGGTTTCTCTGCTATCTCTAGCCTGTGAGTATCTTAAGGGCAAGAATTTTCCTATTTGTTCCAGAATTCACAGAGCCAAGGACAGGGCCTGTCCTAGAAGAGGTGCTGAGTAAATATGCATTCATTCATTCATTCATTCATTCATTCAACAAATATCCATTACACACAAACGAGGGCCATCGATGTGCTGTGCTCTAGGGTTAAAGCACCAAGTTAGATGAGGTTCCTGAGTTTTCAGAGCATATTGAACAATATTTGTTTTTATAAAACAAATAAACAATAAATGAGATCACTTCAACTGGTGCTAAGTGTTACAAATACAATAACACTGGGTACCATGGTAGAAAGTGATGCAGGCGGGAGGCAGAAACACTGGGCCTGAGCCTTTTGCAGACAGGGAAGAGCATCCAGGCAGAGGGAGGAGCTAATGCCCAGGCCTGACACCGTCACGAAGGGAAAAGGAAGGGCGTGCGCGAGGGGGAGGATGGCTGGAGCAGGTTGGAAAGGCCTGCAGGAGCAGACCATGCAGGACGTTTGGGGCCAGCTGAGGATTTCAGATGTCATTATAAACTCGACCAGAAGCTTTTAGAGGGTTAAAACTAGAAAAGGGGTGTGATCGGGTTTGTTTTTTGAAGATCCCTCCGCCGCTTATGGAGGTTGGAGTATGGGGGCCGAGAGAGGAAGAGGGAAGACTGCGAGGAGGCTCCTGCAGACGTCCAGGAGAGAGGTGGTGGCGGTGGCTGGGATTGCAGGCAGGTGAAGATAAATGGTCAGATTAGGATTTTGGAGAGATAGGTGCCCAGTGCTCGCAGTACAACCAGCCCCGCCAATGGGTCCAGCACCCTGGACAGCGCACCCCCCACGTTCCCGGAAGGGCCCGTTCCCGTCGCTCAGGGGACACAGATTCCTGAGGGCAGCCCTCGGAACCCTCGCTTTGTGGTTTTTAAAACATTTTTATTTTGAATTATAAAACATTCCAGTACACAGAAAATAACGTAACACACATATGTGCTCATCAAGATTAAATGGGTGCTAACATTTTGCCATATTGCTTGAGTCCTTTTTTTAAAAAAAGAAAGCAAATGAAACACTGTAGATGCAGCTCAACGACCCTTCCTTCCGTCCCCGTCTTTCCCAGAGATAACCGGCTAAAACTGGTGTTTATTTGTCCCAGGCATGTGCTGTCATCATCTGGTTCTGCATTCAAAACCTGTAATTCTGTTGTTAAATATATTTTAAAGTTTAAATAAATGGTATAATACTGTACACATTCCTTTGTCATTTTTTTTTTTCACTCCACATTATGTTCTGGAGACTTATCCATATTGATACATGGGGATAGAGTTCATTCATTTTAACCGTGATAGACGATTTCATTGTACTTTAAAGCAGCTTAATTTCCTGTTTGCCTGCTGAGAGGCAGGCTGCTCCTCATTTTTCTATTATATACTAAGGTGCAATGAATATACTTGGACATGCATCTTTTGCATCTGAGTATGAAAAAGGATGCATACAAAACACTGTGGATGCCCTACCCAAGTTCCTGTGACCTGCAGATGTACTAACTCCTCAGTTGCTATTGGCTGCTAAGGACTCATAGTTGCTCACTTCTTGGGAACCTTCTCACCCCTGCAACATGAGGCAGAAGAGAGGCAGTGACTAATGAACAGGAGGGTACCAAAGACTGGCCCCTAGCCTCAAGGCACACCAGCTCTGTGGTGTTAATGCCCCAGACCCCCTGCAGCATCAGATTGAAGCTAATCTCCAAGGGAGAACACATAATTGCTTAGCTTTTCCTCTCACCCTATCTGCCTCCCCCTGTCTCTTTCACCAGGAGTTCTCCCTCAATAAATCACCTGCACAAGAATCCCAGACATGGCTTAGGAACCTAACCTACGACGGGCACAAACTAAAGTGGAGCTGCTGGGTCTCACATTTGCTCATCTTAAAATTGACTAGGTGTTCCCAAATTGCTCTCCAAAGTAGTTGTACCGATTTGCATTCCCACCAGCAGTTTGTAAACATTGCTCCCCTCCCCCCCCACTTTCATCAATACTAGTGTTGATGACTAATTTTGCCAATCAAGTTAGTGTAATATGCTTTATTATTGTTTTAATTTGCATTTTCATGTTTATTCGTGATGTGGAGGAGCTTTTTATATCTTTATTGGCCATTCAAATTTCTTCATCTGTTACTTGTCTGTTCATATATTTTGCCCATTTTCCTATTGCTTTGAAATGTTTTGGTAAATTGATTCTCTGAAGTCTTAAAGTAATTTTATTTTGGAAACAAATTCTCTCTTGGTTGGTTACACAGGTCACAAGTATCTTCTCTGTTGTGGTTTTAACAAATACATTTATTTTTTGTCATGTAGGAGTTTTTATTAACGAATTAAAATCTATTGTGATTTTTAAATCATTTTATTTTATGATTTTCCTGTCCCCTCCCCCCCCAGAGTTTTATAGTCTGCTTTTTACATTTAGGACTTTGATCGCTGGGAACTTATTTTGTGAGTAGTGCAAGGATCTAATTTTAACTTTTTCCTGGGGGGTATTTAATTGCCCGAAAATCATCCATTACCCCTTGTCATGTTTCAAACTCCCATATATATTTGAAGCTTTTTCCAAGGCATAGTCTCCATTCTTTTCATATGTTTCTCTATTTCTGGGACCAAATGAAACTTTTAATTTTTAGAGCTTTATAGTAAGTATCGCTATCTGGCAGGGTGGAGTTCCCTTCCTCTTCCTCTCCCTTCTTCATTTATCATCCCACATACATTTTGAGATGACTTTGTCAAGTTGCAGAGAAAACCCCAATGCAAATTTTATTGGAAATAAAATCTACGAATTAGACTGGAGCGGGCTAGTCAACCTTACGACAGGGAGACTTCCCGCCTGCAAACGGGGTTTGTTTTTCCTCCAGCTGTATTCTTCCTCTCCTCTCTGTTCCATCCTTGCCCGGAAATGAACCTCCAAACCCTTCCCACCCTTCAATGCCCAGCTCAGTGCCTCCTCCAAGAAGTCCTTGGAGACAGCCCAGTCTCGCGGGTTCTCTTTCTCCTCTAGCCCTTCCATGTGCCCCATTTCCTGGACACTTAGCGCACAGGACCTGACTGAGAGAATCACTTTTGTACCCTCTGCATCTCCACCTAGGCTGAGCCTCTGGAGACAAGGGGCTGCATCATCTTTATCTTTGTATCCCCAAGGCACCCAGTATACAGTAGGTGCTCAGTGGGCTCTGATGATTGGTCCTTAGGGAAGAGCAATGTGTAGGAACAGGTTCTTTCTCCATGGGGAGGGGGCCCAAAATAGAGTTCGGAGTTTCAGGGGAAACACACCTGACTTGAAAGAGACAGATCTAGCTTTAGGTGGTGGTGTGCTTCACGGAACAGCGGCCTCTCTGAGCGCGCCCGTGCCCATCTGTGAAGTGGAGACGGTATTACCATCTCATAGGACTGTTGTGGTCATCACCGAGATGGCAGGAACACGCTAACGTGTTTTCTCCCTGTTCTACTTCCCCAATTTGAGGGAGGTACAGAATAAAGACCCTGCCCTCTGCTAGAAAGGCTGCTGGAGACCATTTAGTGGTCCATCGGTAAGACCCCAGGAGCCTCTTCCCCAAATGTCCAAGCCACTGACTCAAATGGACACAGTTGAACTCTGCTCTGTCCCTGCCTCCTGCACAGCCTCTGATACCCCCACCTGGCTCCTGCTGCTCTGCCCTCTCTCCTGGAGCAGAGGCTGGTCCTCAGCCCCCCTAAGTAACCATGGAATATGCTTGAGGCCCATCTTCCCCGCCATGCCCCACAGTGCTCATGTCTCGCAGTGGACCCGAGTCCGAGGAAGTTGTTCCCATGAAATGCTTCTTCCTCATGTGTTCCTGCTCCAGGGGGCATCTTCCTTCCTCAAGAGAACCAGAGGCAAGGGCGGTGTCCGGCTGCAAGGGACAGTGCTCCAGTGTTAAGTGCTGTCTACGCATTTGGGAAGACAGGATTAGGAAGACAGAATTTGGGGCTGACAGGGGTGCTTCCTGGTGGAGCACGGCCCCGAGTTGGACAAACCTGGGTTCTGATTCAGAACTTGATGTTAGGCAAGTTGGCCTCTGTGACTCAGCCTCTCCATAGGTAAAATGGGTACACGAATCTTACCTCCTGGGAGAGATGAGACCAGAAAGGAAGAAATGCATGGGATGTATCAGGTAGGTGCCCAGCATAAGGTTGCCCTTTTCCTAACCAGATGTCAAGGTTGTAGCAATGGGGGTAAAAAAGTGGGGGGAGGACACAGGCAAAGATGAGGCAGAATTTATTCTCATTGTGGGCAAGTTCGAGACTCACGATGGATACCACAGAGAGGCAGATCCTTGGGACCCTGGGGGGCACCTCATGTCAGGGACAGGGGCACACTTTTGCAAGTGCCAGCCTCCCTGTGTCCCCCAAGACTATGAGGATCCAGAGTCCAGGAGCTGGGTCAGAGTGGGGTGGGGGTGGGAGGAAGACAGGCTCCTCCCTGGATCGTGTCCTGACCATGTTTCCGACTTCCATAGGAAGGAAGGACAGCCCGGCTATATAGTAATATATAGAGGTGTCGAGAGCTGGCCGCGGCACCTGGGCGGGGCTGAGACGCCCCTAATTATTGCAGGAAGGAGAGGGGACTCAGTGCTGGTGTTTCTGCGCAGAATAGCTATGCTGGCTACAGGGGGCTGGGCAGGGTGGGGGCTGGGCTTGCCCCTCCCTTGGGGCCAGCAGGGGGTACCTGCATCCTAACTGGTGGGGTTCCTTGGGCCCTGCCAGCTTCCCCTGGGGTGGAGCTTTCTCTCCCTGGGTACTTATGTGCTTTGAAGACCATTTTTGCATTGTCAGGAGTGAGGAAAAAATATTCTGACATGGTAGAAAAAAGATATTTACATACCCTGGTGGGCCGTAAAGGAGAGGGTCCGTCTCTGAGTGGGGGTAGGGGGCTGTCCATGTGGGATGAGAGGGGAAAGAGCCCTGGAAAGAGGCTCAGCTTGGAAACTTGGCTGCTCTGTGACCTCGGACAAGACACACGCCTCGGTCTGCCCAAAGGTGCAGGAGCGGTAGACTCGGAGCTGAAAACCTAGGATCTTATGGTCCCTGATTCCAGGCAGGGGGCTGGGGACAGTGAGTTTGGCAGAGGGACTTCCAAGTGCGGAGCCCTGGGCTGTGACGGGGCATCAGAGACTAGAGGAAACTTGGTGGCTCCTGGCCCCTGGCCAGGCAGCCAAGTCCAGCTCAGGGCATCTCAGAAACCCTGTGGCGATGCCTGTACAGAGGTGGCCGGAGGGGCTGGCCACAGACCCTGTTTTCCTGTTGAAGCAGCGGTGGAAGCCAGGAGGAGGCTGCAGGTACGCCCCCCCCCCCACCAGCTGGAGGGAGGGCTGGACCTGAGATAGAGCCGGGAGGGGCTCACCCGGGAGGGGCTCACCCAGGAGGAGACAAGGGTGGGCCTGGTGCTGGTGAGGTTCAGAAGTGGCCCTGGCTCCGGCCTCCAGGCCTGAGGGGAGGTGGCGTAAGCCTCTCTCCAGTCCCTGTGGGTGCTGGGACCTGAACCCACGTTCAGTGGGCAGTGTCACACTGAGTTCCCTGCTCACAGGCTCGTGACACTCATCCTCATTCAGGACATGCCCACGGTCCTGTGTACATGCGCTCCCAGCCTTAATGAATAAGCATGTGTGCCCTGGCTGCCACGCATCCATGCTGGGACCTGGCGGGTGGACACACACGTGGTCTCATGACCTGGTGAGAACACACCCCATACAGCACAGGAGCATGTGCGCACACAGGCACACACTCACACACACGCTCACACACACACAGAGGCAGGTGATCGATGTTTGTTGGGCTCAGTGGCGTTGAGGCCCCAGTGTCTGGGAAAGACGAGGCCTTCTGCCCTGGGGCACCAAAGGTCCCTTCCCGGTGGCCTGACCCCTGGCAGCTCCAGATCCTGTGGTGGAGCCTCGGACTCACTGGTGCCCGACAGAAAGGCAGCCAAGGAAGAGGGGCAGAAGCCTGGGGTGGCCCTGACCTCCAGCCGACCGTGCAAGTCCTCTGACAGCTGGCATGACCTAGGCCTGCACGTGTGGTCAGAGGTGCCGGTGGGGCCCCTGGGTGCTGGTCAGCTGGGCCCTCATGGTCTGGATGCTGCCCAGGATCTTCTTCTGGTGGCCCATGAGGGTGATGCCCAGGGCACGAACGTCCCTGTGAAGGAAGGGTAGTGCCAGCCAGGTTGGCCTGGGAGGTTAGGAGCCATGGAGACAGGGACACACTTACTCCCTGGAGCTGCCTCGGTCCTGTCCTCTCCCCTTGCCCCCGCCCCTACGGGACCACCACTTACTGGGCGTTCATTCGCAGCACCATGCCCAGAGAGGAGTAACCACCAGCGGCGAAATGGTCCCGGTAGCGGCCCATGCGGATGGAGTCCAGCCAGTCCCCCACGGTGAGGCCCCCGCTGCCGCCCCCGCCCCCGCGGAGGTCAAAGCAACTCTGGGCAAAGGCGGGGGCTGGGCACCTGAGGCACAGAGGCCCTTAGTAAGTGGCCTGCCAGGGCCTCTGCCTTTCTCAAGGACCCTGGCAATAGCCACTCTCAGCCTCCATCCAGGCTCAGCAGTGGGCAGTGAGTTTGAGGGGCTAGACCGGGCTTGGAAGGAGTGGGCTGAGGAAGGCCCCAACAGAACAGGGGTCAAGGCCCAGGATCCGCCTGGTCCGGGGGTCAGGGCTGGGCTGTCCCAGGGAGAGACTGAGTCAGGGCAATGTCGGGAGGGCAGCCGGCCGGGGCGGGGCTGGGGTGGGCGCCAGGCACCTGCTGACAGTGGCCGTGGCCCTGAGACTCTCAGGGCTGCAGATCAGCGCATCAAGGATGCTGACGATCTGGGAAAATCGAGGCCGCTGGGCCCGGTCCTTGTGCCAACAGTCAAGCATGAGCTGGTGCAGGGCGCGGGGACAGCCCATGGGTGCTGGCAAGCGGTACCCCTCCTCCACGGAGCTGATGACCTGGAACGGGGGAGCACAGCGCAGGGCTGGAGCCGGTCTTGCCCTCCAAGGCCTCGCACCGCCTCTTCCCGGCCGGGGTCCCACACTCACGTCCCGGTTGGTCATGTTCCAGTAGGGCCTCTCCCCGTAGGCCAGCACCTCCCACATGACCACACCGAAACTCCACACGTCACTGGCCGAGGAGAAGGTCCGGAAGGCGATGGCCTCGGGGGCCGTCCAGCGGATGGGGATCTTCCCTCCCTGCGGCGGACACAGGAATGTCGAGGGCTTCTCCTCAGCCCGAGCCAGGGAGCTGACACGGGTCCGTTTCCCACTGGGGTCCTGTTAAGCAGGCCAGGGCGGGACACGGCCAGGGCCCGGAGAGGAGCCCTCCTCGGGGCGCCCTGCGCACAGAGCCGCTGTGAAGACTGAACGGAAGAAAGTGCGAGTCCTGGCACCCAGGACCTTCTCGGCAAGTACTGGCCAAGGGCTCAGTGCCTAAGCGAGGGACCACAGAGCTCAGAGCCCATGGCCGAAGACTCCTCTCCCTCCTCCTCGTCCTCTCTTTGTTTAGGGGGTGAAGGGGAACACAAATCTTTCCTCTAAGTGGAATCGTATTCAGAGGCTCAGTGTTGAGAGGCAAAGGGAGGTTCTGACAGAGGCAGGGGTGGGTGGCCCAAGCCCCTGCCACTCAGCCTCCCGCCTTTAAAGCATCCTCGAAGGTCCCTCCAGGGAAGTCCGAATCGCCAGGAAACGCACTTTGGAAGTGTTCATATTCAGCCAAACTTGAGAGACAGAGGTGGAGTGGATGTGTTTAGAGACGCTAACTCTCCCAAAATCTCTCAGCAAGTGACGCTGGGGACCATCAGGGGTCCAGAGCCACCCGGTGATAGAGGGAAGGGAGGTGAGGCTGCTTCCATTTCCCAGAGAGGAGAACGGGTAGGGAAGAGGCAGGACTTGCCTCAGGCAGAAGGCAACCCAGAAACTGCCAACTTCACTGCCTGCTGAGTGGGGGTCCCCTCTGTGCCACTTGCCCTCCCTGGGCCCATGGGGAAGGAGGGTGGGCCACGCACCGTGGTGGTGTAGGCGGCATCAGGGTCGTCCTCCAGCACCCGGGAGAGCCCGAAGTCAGACACCTTGCAGACCAGGTTGCCGTCAACCAGGACGTTGCGGGCGGCCAGGTCGCGGTGGACGTAGCCCAGGTCCGAGAGGTAGTGCATGCCGGCGCCCACCCCTCTGAGCATGCCCACCAGCTGCGTGATGGTGAACTGCCCGTCGTGAGTCTGCAGAGGACACGGCCTGGGCTGCAGGAAGGCTCTTTGCAGTTTGCAAAGTGCTTCGCTGCTTAGGAAGCCTGTGACGGGCTAAGGTTTGTTCCCATGGTCTCATCCACACTCACAGCAACCCTGAGAGGTAGGTGGGGCAGCGAGGACAGGTCATTCATTTTGCAGAAGAAATGAAGGCCCGGAGAGGTTAAGCCCTGTGCCTAGGAGTACCCAGCAAATAAATGGCAGGGAGGGCTGGGAATCTAGGGATTTCCACGACACCCACCGTGCCTCCCGTCTGAGTGGGGTCCCCACAGAGGCACCCTTCTTAGCCTGTGGCAGGGCAGCAGCCCCCATGCAGCACGGACTGTCACATGATGGGGTTAAAAGGCTGTCCCTGGCTCCCCCTCCCCAGTGCTGCTGGGTTTGAGCTCCTGGGGGTGTCTGAAGGCCTCACATTATCTCCCAACACCTGCTGAACTCCCCTCTCCCAGCCCACGTAGAAGACGGAGTGGGGCGCGCACCCTCAGGAAGGCGTCCAGAGAGCCGTTCTCCATGTACTCGGTCACGATCATTGCCAGGCGGCCTGGGAAGGGGGTGGGGAGGCGGTGGCTCTTGGTGGAGGAATCAGGGCTGCTGATCCGAGACCCCAAGCCTGTCCCCCACCAGGAGCTGGCCAACCCTGAGGGCCTGGGGAACCGAGGGGTCCCCCTGGGGTCTCAGACTCTGGGCCCCCTTCTCAATCGAGTCATCAGGGGACGTGAGCTGGGGGACGGGCAGAGGAGGGTGGTGTGGGGGTGCAGGGTGAGACTGCCTTCCCCTGGCACCTACCACGCGTGACGACACCTTCAAGGTGGATGATGTTGGGGTGGTCAAACTGACCCATGATGGACGCCTCACTGAGGAAGTCCCGCCGCTGTCTCTCTGTGTAGCCGGCTTTGAGGGCCTTGATGGCCACGGGCACGTCCCGCTGCCCGGGCACCCGCAGCCGCCCGTAACAGACTTCCCCGGACTCTCCTGTGGGCAGAGGGGGGCAGGCAGGGCCAGGGCAGTGGGACCCTCCTCCCTCAGCCCGGGGCCCGCACTCCGGAGCCTCGCCAGGGGCGTGCCCTGGTGGGCCTGGCCATCCCGAGCTCCGTCGCTGCCTCTCCCCCTGACCTGGAGCCCTCCGTGCCGTCCCCACCCTCTAGCCCCGAGACTCACCAGAGCCAATGATTTTCTCAATGTGGATCCTGGAGGCCTCGATCTCTCGGGTGAAACTGCGGCCTGCCCGGCCTGGCTCCTCATAGGTGTGGGGTTCTGCATAGAACTGGGGCTCTGGGATCTTCCCCCGGGGGTGATGCAGGGGCAGGAACACAGGTGGGGGTGCTGAGGGGCAGGGCAGAAGGGCCTTAGTGGGGTCTGAGGGGCCTGTCCTTCCCGGTGTCCTGTGGGCCTGGGGTGGGCCTGGGGGTGGGGCGAGGAGAGTCTCTGGGAATCTCAGGGTGTGGTGGCAAACACTAGGTGCCCAATACGTGCTTGCCAGGTGGAAGTAGGGTCTCTAGGGGCCTTTGGGGTCCCCGGTGAGTTTGCAGTACATCTGGCATTTTCTGGGGTCACTTCTAGAGTCCCAAGATCTTTCTAAATTGTTCTGGGGCAGAAATGTGGCAAAAAAGATTTCATCACAAGTGCTGACTTACATTCTTTGAAAGTGGTTCCCTACACAACTATGTTAAGAAGGATTCTGAGGCTGCCTTCAGGCTGAATGGGAATCAGTACCATGACTGATACGAATGTCTATGTGGGCACAGAGGTGGGGTGTGGAGGTGGGCATCCCCATATTTGCCTTGTTTTCTGGAGTCTCTGCAGGGTCTTGAAAAAACTCTCTCTAGCAGGGGTTCTGGTCCAAGAATCTGTGAGCCTCCCTGAGACTGTGCGAAACTGTGTGTGGGTGCATGTGTTTGTGCATCGCCTGGGGAGAGGGCCCTGGCACCCTCAGTGGGGCCTGTGAACCCACGAAAGGTGACTAGCACTGCACTTTGGGGTCCCGGGTCTCTGCGATGTCCTGCTCTCTATCTCTGGGGCTCTGGTCTTTTCTGTGGGCATCTTTCTCCTTCTCACCCCCAGACCCGCCCTGGTTCCCACTGTGACCTCCTCTCTGCCCTCAGACCCCTGGGCCCCTGCACTCACCCTGCCCGTTCTGGTAGTGCATCTTCTCTTCATCGGAGTCCTGAAAGGCCTTGCTGTAGCCACAGTGCCTGCGGAGGATGGGAGGCTCTGCCTGAGGCCCCACCTCCCAGCCCCGCCCCCCCATTCTGGGACGAGCCAGGACTCCCCTGGGCCTTTGGGGCAGCTCCTGATACCTCGGCCCTGCCCCGATAGGGACCAGTGCCCACGCTCAGGCTCTTTAGTCAGCTGAATTATGATGTCCTTGACATTTATAAATCCTTCATAATTTACAAACTTGAGTCCACATGGCCCTCCCACCAAATTCTGTGGGTTCTTAGCCCCATTTTACAGGAAAGTATTCCTGGTAGAGGGGTTGAGAGATGAGCTTCTGAAGCCAGCTCTGCTGTGTGACCTTGGCAAGCCCTTCCCTTCCCCACCCTTCCCTTCCCTGGGCCGGCTCCTCCAGCTATCCCATGAGCCTTCCGATTCTTGCTGCCCGGGGTGCTAAGTTCGCATGAGCAGAGCCCATCCCCACCTCCACTGGGATGGACGGACGGCACAGCGACTCAGCAGGGTGCTTCGTTGTGCCGGACCTGGGTTCAAGCCCCCGTTCTGGCATCTGTGTGGCAAGTGGCCTAACCTCTCTGATCTCCAATGTACTCACCTGCAGAGTGAGGTCAGAATCTCTCCGCCACTGGAGTATCATTAGGATTAAATGAGACGGAGGTGGATGTTGAAGGGAGACCCAGTGGGACTCGCTGGTGGGCGGACGCAGCACGAGAAAGTCAAGGATGACAAACTGGTTGGGGCCTGAGCAACCCCATGCATGGCGGTGCCATGTCCTAGGATGGGGAGGCCTGTGGAGGTGCAGGTTTGGGGGACGGTTTGTCGAAAACACCTCTGAGTGGAGATGAGCATGGGCAGACCTCGGGGGAGAGGAGTGTCTGGTGAATACATTTGGGGATGTCAGCCTGAAAGTGGGAGTCAAAGCCATGGGCCCTGGCAGGTCACTCAGAAAAGATGGACTCGGGTAGATGGGAAAGAGAAGGGCCCGATGAGCCCAGCGTCCTCCAGCCTTTAGAGGTTGTTTGGGGAGGAGGGGCTGGCAGAGGTGCAGGACGGGCCAGAGATGTGGACAAAGTGTGGGGTGGGCCAGGGCATGGAAGGCAAGAGAAGAGTGTCCCTGCCCAGAGGGAGAAAGAACAGGTGTGTCTGGAAGCGAGCCCAGCCCCAGGCAGACACAGCGCTCCAGGGAGGCCTCGGAGTGGCTGGGGCCCAGGACCACCCACCTCTTCTTGCAGATGAGCAGGAGCAGAAGCATGACCAGGCCTGTGATGAGTGTCAGGCAGATCCAAACAATGGTCCGGGTGTCATAGCGGGGCCCTGCAGGGGGCACGGGGGGTTGCCTGTCAGCCTTGGCCTGGTGGCTCTCCCTCCACCTGTGAGTCAGCCCAGAGCCAGGACACAGGCCACCTCCTCCTCTATGAAGCGCCTCCTTCAAGACCCTGCTGCCTCAGGCTTCCTGGCTTCCCAGTGCTTTGCTACCACTTCCTGGGGCTGTGTGACTGGGAGGAGTTGCTATACTTCTCTGAGCCTCAGTTTTCTTACCTGTAACATGAGTCAAAAAAAATGCCTGTTGAGAGCTGCACATTTCAGTCTCAATGAGCCCGCCCACATCCCTTCCAGGGAGACATGATCTTCCATCTTCAGAAGAGAAGACCGAGGCCGCAGCCAGGGCGTGGCTGCAGGGAGGCGGGATTCCTGCCCGGACAGTCTCGGTGTGGTCTCAGCCGGACAGTCTCGGTGTGGTCTCAGCCGCAGGGGCACTTGAGACACGCCGCGCCGAGGGAGTGCAGTGAGCGGGGTCATTACCCCAGCCTGGAACCCTCCTCTCCTGGCACCACCCCCTGGAGGGGGCCCGAATATAGAAAAAGGTTCCCTTTAGCTGGAGATGGGGCAGGGGGTGCTCAAGCTTGACCGTGTGTCAGAATCACCCTGCAGAGTTGATAAACCTACATGATGCCCCCTCCGGTTTCTGGTGCAGAGAATCGGCATTTCGGGCAGCTCCCAGGCTGCTGGGCCCACACCACACCGTGAGAGCCACTGCTCCGGAGCACAGGGCAGGATGGTGCTTGGGAAGCGGCAGAGAATTTGTCCCCAAACTGACGGTGTTCAAATCCTGCTTTGCTGGGTAGCTTCGGGCAATCCGCTTTATTGCTCTGACCCTCAATCTCCTTGTCTGTAGAATGGGGACGTGGATAATGCCAGCCCACCAGAGGGCCTCTGGGATGACGACAAGGTTATCCTGCCAGCAAAGGGCATCACAACGCCTACAAGTCACACTGGTCTCCAGGAACGGCCAGGGCTTATGGCTGTCACGAGCTCGGTGGCCTTGGGCAAGTCATTTCCCGTCTCTGAGCCTCAGTTATTTTCAGCTGTAAGAATGCCACCAGCACAGGTCCCAGCTCAGCAATTCCCTTCCTTGGACCCCCTCCTGGCGCCTGGCCTGGCCCAGCTCCCTTGCCCTCCCCGCTCCCTGCACTCACGTGGTTTCCCCGTCTCCACCTCCATGGCCTGGCTGAAGCGGCCGCAGCCTGCCGAGGTACGGGCTCGGACCTGGAACACGTAGCGGGTGCCCGGCTTGAGGCCTGACACGGTGGCCCTGGTGGTGACAGCCTTGAGGGTGGAGTAGCTCTGCATCTCCTTGTCCTGGCCACGGGAGGGGCAGTCAGCCAAGAGGACCCCTGCCACCCCCTTCCCCCTGCCGGAGGGCGGGTACCTTCTCATAGTACTTGATCTCATACTCCAGGATAATGCCGTTGGGCTGTTCGGGCTCCTGCCACAGCAGCGAGACGCTGGTCTGCCCCGCCCACTCCTGGCGGATCACCACCACCTGGGACGGTGCTAGGGAGGAAGGCCAGCCTTGATCAGATAGGTGGATGGGCGGTCATCGGGGCTGGCCTCTGTCCCATCCCTTCCCAGGCCCTGCCTGGGCCACGCTCAGCTTGCTGGCTGTCCTGCCTGTGCCCCAGGAGAACCAGTCCCCTTCAACCCTCCTGGCAAATCACAGGCTGCCACCCAGTTCAGTCACCTGGGCTCTGCACAGCCTGCCTCTAGTCTGGGATGCTGGGGGTGGCTTGACCAGACAAGCCTGAGGGCCCAGCGCTCACTGCCACCTCCTGCTCTCTGGCCAGGCCCTTCCATTGGGAGTGTGGGATCCCGGCAGTCCCAGCGAGCAGCCGCTCGTGTCTGCGCGGGTCCCGTCACCTGCTGTCTCTCCACATCACCCACCCCAGCCCTCCGGGCGGCAGCTCCCAGGAGTGCCTGATAAGGAGGAAGGCACGGAGGAGGATGGGAGGGCATGAACGGAAGGAGCCTGCACCCTCACTGCTGGGTTTGGAGGTATGGAGGAATGACCAGGACAGCTCTGGATATGTCCGGGAAGGCAGGAGCTGAGCTCGGCCCATGTGAACTCAAGTATTCTTGCAGTCATGCTAAGACACCATTCACCCCTCACTTATTGACCAACTGGCCCATTCCCTCATCCATCCACTCCCTCCCGCCCTCCTGTGTCCAGTGCAATGATCCTGAGGGGTCTGCTGCAAAGCGGCAGATAGAGACCCAGCCATAGCCAAACAGGGAAGTGCCAACCCCACCCCCTGTCCCTCCAGCATGCAGGCCTCCTCTTCCCCCTCTGCTCACCCTGCACCTCCTGCACCCCCCACCTGCCTCCGATCTGGGCATCCGGGGTTCACAGCCTGGCCCCTCTCTGGCTGACTGGGGCCATCACTGTCTCATGGCTGCCGCTTCCCCATCCAGATGGCAGCTAAACTAGCAAGCGAGCGGGCACCCCCTGCCAGGGAGAGGTGAGGCTCAGAGGGGACCACTGTGCGCAAGGGGCTCAGGGAGCCAGGAATACTAATGCCTCTTAAAGAGAAAAAAATTTCCAAGGCAAGAGGTACAAGTGGGGCAGACCCAGAGGGAGATCAGGGCTCCAGGTGGGAGGAAAAGGGGGGGCACCAAAGGGCTTCAGGGAAGAGGGGTGTGGAGAGGTGAGGGCAGGGGGAGGAGCAAGTGGTCTCTGAAGACAAACCCTAAGCATTTGCTCAGGGCTGTTGAGCTGTGGGTGTCCACGCTATCAGGCCCCTAGACTCCCTGAATGCCTACCACAGGCTGGGCACTGGGCTGGGGCCTGGGGAGACAGCAGAGACCAAGACAGCCTTCAAGGAGCTTAGGGTCTGTGAAGGGAGACAGTAAATAAACAAACCAATGCACGATGACAGGCTGGTGACGTGTCATGTAAGACATGGAGAGGGAGCTGTGATGAAAAGGACCTCCCACAGGGGACAGAAGGGAACCGAGCCTGTGAGCTGGGATGGCCAGGGTAGGGCTCCCTGAGGTGGGGATGCCAGCTGAGCTGAGGACAGGGCGCAGCGTGTCACTGCAAGGGAGAAGTAGGGCAAGACCAGGAGGGGCAGGGCTCGGTGTGCTCTAGGATGGGGACCGGAGGCCAGTGTGGCTGAAACGGAGTGAGCCAGGCAAGACTGGATGGGGTGGGGCCGGAGAGGCAGGCAGGGGCGGGCCTCGTTAGTAACACTGTATTTATTTAGGCCTCCAACCAAATGGGAGAAGATACCTGCAAACGATACCTCCGATAAGGAGCTAATATCCAGAATATATAAAGAACTCATATAACTCAACAACAAAAACCCAAAGTCTGATTAAAAAACGGGCAGAGGACCTGGACAGACAATTCTCCAAGGGAGACATAAGACAGACGGCCAGCAGACACAGGAAGGGATGCTCAGCGTCTCCAGTTATAAGGGCAGTGCAAATCAAAACCACAAAGAGATATCACCTCACACCTGCTGGAATGGCCATTATCAATAACACAAACGAAATAACAAGTGTCGAAGAGGATGTGGAGAAAAGGGAATCCTCACTTACATTTTTAAAGATCATTCAGGATGTGTTGTGAGAACCAATTACAGGGCAAGGTGGGAGGGGCCTCCTGTGGTTGTCCAGGCAACACATGATGGGGACATGGGCGATGCTGTGGATGTAACTATTCCCCGTCCCGACTGGCAAATTCATACATCGAAGCCTGAACCCCCAATGTGATCACTGGAGCTGGGACCTCAGAGGTAATCTGGTTTAGAGAAGGTCATGGGGGTGGCTCTCGTGTTGGGATTCGTGCCTTGACACCAGAGTTCAAGTTTTTCTTTCTCCCTCTCTCTCTGCCATGCAAGGACACAGCAAGATGCAGCCACCTGCAACCAGGAAGAGGGTCTCCCCAGGAACCAAACTGGCCAGCACCTTGACCTTGGACTTCTGGCCTCTAGAACGGTGAGCAGTACATTTCTGTGGTCGTCCTGGCAGGCGGCTTGGTTGTCAGCCCAAGTACCAAAAGGGTGCCGCTTAGATTCCCAGGCAGGACATAGACCTAGGCTGTGGGTTCGACCCCTGGTTGGGGCGTGTGCAGGAGGCAACCAATCAAGGTTTCTCTCTTAATCAATGTTTCTCCCTCTCTCCCTTCCTCACTCTCTAAAATCAATAAAATCATATCTTTGGATGAGAATTTTTAAGAAGTTCTGTGGTTTAAGCCACCAGTCTGTGGTACTTTGTCACAGCAGCCCAAGCAGATTAAGATAGACGCAGTTAGTAGGGAGACTGAGTGGGGAGACATCACATTGAAGGGAGACCCAATGTGACTGGCTGCTGGGTGGATACGGCATGTAGGGGGAGAGACAAGAGCCTGGGGCTTAAGAAACCCCATGAAGGGTGATGCCATTTCCTAAGATGGGGGCCTGTGGGAGGTGCAAGTTTGGGGGGTTTTGTCTAAAACACATCCGAGTGGAGATGGGAGTGGGCAGCTAGAACTCAGGGGAGACAGGCTGGTGACATAAGTTTGGGGAGATGAGTGGACTCAAAGCCATGGGCCCTGATAAAGGCATTAGGAAAAGATGGACCTGGGTAAATAGGAAAGAGAGGAGGGTCTGGGAAGAGTCCAGGTCCTGCAGCCTCTGGGGGAGGGGCTGGCAGAGATGGGGGCTAGGCCAGAGATGTGGACGGAAAATGGGGGTGGGTAGGCCAGGGCATGGGAGGCAAGAGAAAAGTGTTCCTTCCAAGAAGGGGGAGAGAACAGGAACACCAGTGCCCACGCCACCTGGGGGTGTTGAGTTTCTGTGTCCCGGTGAGGAAAGACCCCTGACTGGAGCTGCTCGAGGGGGCCCACGGAGGGGAGAGGGCGTACACGGCCGCACAGAAGAGAACCGGTCTGGGGCTGGGAGGGAGTACAGGGCCGGGGCTGGGAGGGAGTACGGGGCCGGGGCTGGGAGGGAGCACGGGGCCGGGGCTGGGAGGGAGCACGGGGCCGGGGCTGGGAGGGAGCACGGGGCCGGGGCTGGGAGGGAGGAGCACGGGGCCGGGGCTGGAGGGAGCACGGGGCCGGGGCTGGAGGGAGCACGGGGCCGGGGCTGGGAGGGAGCACGGGGCCGGGGCTGGGAGGGAGCACGGGGCCGGGGCTGGGAGGGAGGAGCACGGGGCCGGGGCTGGGAGGGAGCATGGGGCCGGGGCTGGGAGGGAGCGCGGGGCCGGGGCTGGGAGGGAGTACGGAGGCGGGGCTGGAGGGAGTACGGAGGCGGGGCTGGGAGGGAGCACGGGGCCGGGGCTGGGAGGGAGCACGAGGCCGGGGCTGGAGGGAGCACGGAGGCGGGGCTGGAGGGAGCGCGGGGGCGGGGCTGGAGGGAGCGCGGGGGTGGGGCTGGAGGGAGCGGGGCCGGGGCTGGAGGGAGCACAGGGCCGGGGCTGGGAGGGAGCACGGGGCCGGGGCTGGAGGGAGCACGGGGGCGGGGCTAGGAGGGAGTACGGTTCGGCAGGGTTTTTCTTGTTGATGATGGAGTGTGTCGGATGGAGCCTCAGGGCTGCTGGGTTGTGGGCTCCGCCCCCCACCCCTGAACCCCAGCTCGCTGTATCATCCCCAGAGCCACAGGCGGTTAGGTCAGGGCCCCAACACCGAGCACAGGGTCTGTTCCCCGCGTTGTCACCAGCTCAGAGCACAGAGCTCAGCGTTTAGTGGATGCTCCCCAAACCCTGGCCGAATGAGAGCCTCCTAAATGGATGAAGCTCTGGCAGGGAGGGACTGCCCGGGGCACAGAGAAGGGAGGCCTGCTTCCCTCGGGAGCGAAACCGACGCGGGTTTGAATCCTGGCTCTGCCACTTCCCATGCGGTGATGCCGGGTGGCACTCTACGCCTCAGTTTCCTCCTGGCGACATGGTGGGAATGGAGTGTGCTGGCCTGTGTGGTGTGGGGAGGAGGCAGGACGGGAGCTGGGGGGCCCAGCCACGTGTGGGGCCACTGACGGGGAAGCTGCTGCAGTGTGGCCTTAGGTCAGGCTGTCACTTGACAGGCAGGACCCGCCAGAATTCGGAAAGAAGAGGTTCCAGGAGCTAAATTCAGCCCAACAACTGGCTGGAAACAGACAGAAGGCTGGCTGCTGTCCAACCCCGAGACCAGATCCATCGAGCCCAGTGCAGCTCTTCTGGAAAATGATAATCAGAGTGATTTCACTTCGTTAAATGACACTTATCGGGCACGTGCCGCGGGCCAGGTGCTGGACTGAGCACTTCTGTTTCCTTCCCTGAAGCCTCACAGCAGTGCCTGAGGCAGCACCGGGCTTGCCAGCGCCAGGGAGGAAACAGAGGCGGAGGGAACGTTCTGGAACCCAGGCCCTAGACGGCCATGGCCACCTGCCTCTGTGCTCTCTGGACTGTAGGATGCGTTCTACTTTGCTAAGGGAGCCTGTAGCTCCAGCTCCTGTGAGGAGGGCAGGGCCGGAGGAGGGAGGCGCTGGCCATGACCAGGCCCATGGCAGGGCTCGGACCCTAGCAGGCAAAGGGGCCCAGGAAGGAGCGTCTCTGCCTACCTGCCTGGTTCGTGGTGATGTTGACGACTGCGGCCCGGCGGGGCTCAGGGCTCAGGTCAGACACACCGTTGACGGCCTCGATCCAGAAGGAGTAGTTCATGTGGGCCAGCAGGTTGGCCACCAGCAGACTGGCCTGCACCAGGCTTGTCTGCTGGGGCACGAAGCGGGTGCCCCTGCCACACTTCTCGCAGTGGCCCAATGCCCAGGGGCAGCGGTGGCACACGGCGTTGTAGGTGATGTCGCTGCGGCCACCCAGGTCCAGTGGAGGGGTCCACTCCAGGGTCACAGATGTCCCATTCACGCTGGAGATTAGATTCACAGGTGCTGAGGGCGGCCCTGGGGAGCAGGGAATGACAGGTGGGGTGGAGGGTATTTATTCGAGGTGGCCTAGTTTCCCCCCACCAGACCAGGGAAGGTCTCTGGCTCCCCCGTGATATTTGGGGCTCCCAAAGCATAAGGTCATACCTACTCTATCCTCCGGAAGCTCCCCAAGGGTGGAGGCAGTATCTCTGCCATTGGACAAGGACCACAGTGTCACAGTCTGGGCCCCCTTCCTCCACTGGCCACAGGGATCCTGGGGTTTGTGCTTCCCAAAGTTCTCATCAGAGCCAGAGAGAGATTGCCTAGCCCTGGGGGTGCCTGCAGCAGCCACCCTGGGTGTGAATGTCCCACACGCCACTCCTTAACCCCCTGCGCTGACTTTAATGTAAATGCCACAGAGCACTTGGTAGAGTGAAGTGGAGGCCCCTGGAGGCCCAGAGGGTGTCCCTCCCCCAAGGTGAGAGCCCCAGTCTGGGCAGCTCAGGGACCTTGGGAGAGGGATGGGGCTGGGGCAGGGCCCTGGGGGTGGGGATGTGAGCCAGGAGGCCTGGGGGAGGGGGGGCTGTGGAGACCCCTGGGCCTCAGAATTCCGACTCTCAGAATCCCAGGAAGGCAATCTTAGATCTCAAGAAAACAGAATTGGAGAAGCTCAGAATCATGGAAAATCTTCGCATCTGAAGGGTATGAACTATTAAAATCCCCAGTCTTAAGATTTCTAGAACCTGAATTATGAATCTGGAGAGAAGCCAGAGTCCAGCCAGCTGAGGGCAAATGTCCATGACCTAGACAGAGCTGGGCTCACCTGGTCCGGGAGCCCAGAGTTGTCACCATGTCACTCAGCCATTCTTTCTGCCCCAGCAGGTCCCACATGGGGAAATGCACAGGTCTGGGCAGGATGGTGGACTGAGTGTGTGTGTGTGTGTGTGTGTGTGTGTGTGTGTGTGTGGTATGAATACACTTGGGTCCTGTGCAGGGGGCCTGGGGCTGGGTGGTGATGAAGGTGGGGGAGGAAAAGATGGGGCTCAGATTGGAATAAATTCTGGGGCAAAATCGGTCAGAACCATGTGAAGTACCCCTCGCCCCACCACAAGAGCCCAGGGCTGGCAAATGGGGTGGGCTGAGCTGGCTGCAGCCCCTCCCCAGCTGGGATGGAAGGGTGAGGGGCCCCTTCAGGCTGGGGGACAGGAGGCAATGGAGGAGCTGTGTGAGCAGAGGCAAGACGGTCCTGCAGCCCTGCAGGCGTGACACTAGACTCCTCAGGCCCCTCAGGCACCAAGTCCTGCACGCAAAGAGCACACCTGCTCGAGCACCCGCTCCCCTGGCAGGGCCAGGAGAGCATGCCGAGCTCACCAGGTGGTTCGTTCAAGCTCCACGAGGACTCAGGGGTCCCCTACAGACCCCAGACATGTGCAAATGCCCCCTAAGCATCCCTGGCATCCGTGGGTTCTGGGGCCCAGGGACGGTACTCACGGGTGCAGGCTGCAGACGGCGGGTCCAGGGCTGCACGGTAGTAGCTGAAGTCACAGCGGCAGGCCTGGGTGGCAGGGGCCGCAGAGTGGCTGTGGGGAGGGCAGCGGGCACAGAGCTGGTCCCCGGGAGCTGACTTGTAGAAGCCCAGCTCGCAGGCTGTGGAAGAGAAGGTGGTTGTAGGAAGCCAGCTAGGCCCGGTGACAGTGCTCCCTCTGCCCCGGGGGACAGGGGGCAGAGCTGCAGCATCATCCGGTCCCACTTCATTTGTGAGGGAGGGACGGAAGCACAGACAGAACCCACGGCTTACACAGGGTTGCACACCAAGGCGAAGGCAGAGCGGAAGCTGGGACCTGACACCTTAGTCCCAGCCCCAAGTCAGCACCGGGAAGAGCCTCTCCTTCAACGCCCCCCCCCCCCAAGGCCCCGCCTCCATCTGGTTCTGCCCCTCACAGGACACTGGTCTTGAGTGAGACACCAGCCTCGGGGGCAGGGGCCCAGAGGCTAAGAATCAAAGGGGAGTCCAAACCCCAGAGATGTCACTTGGGTCAGACATGAAAGTGGGACAGGGAGTGAAAGTGGCCATACATCCACTGGAAAGGAGACACGTGTGATAGGAGTCAGAAGAGCGGGGTTGGGGGCGCTGGAAGTCTGTGTTGTATCAGCTCCCCATGCAATGCTGGCCATGCTGGAATTGCAGGCCTCCCGCCCCCTCAGGTCCCGCGTCACCATCACCATGGCTATGACAGACTTGTCTCCTAAGTGGCCCTCCCTCCAGCCTCTCTCATCTCTCACCTGGAGGACCTCAGCAGCTTCCACACCCGGCCTCCCCGTCCCAGTGGCCATTCATTCCACCAGGATGTGTGAGCACCTGCTCTGTGCCAGGCACTGATCTGGGCGCTGGAGACATGGCCACATAGATCCACACAGTCTCTGCCTTCAAGGAGTGGCATTTGGGGGTGGCGGGGGGCACACAGTAAACAGGCTGTGGTATGTCCAGGAAGGAAATAAAGAAGACAATCTGGCAAAGGGTAAGTGGTGGGAGGAGCTACCTTCCCCAAGGAGGAGACAGAAGGTAGTATTTGAGTTATGGCCTAAAGGACAAGGGGACTGGGAATACTCTAGGCTGAGGGTCTCCTTGTAATGACACCTGTCTCTGTCACTGCCAGTTCAAATCCTCAGGGGCTCCCATGGCCTAAACCATAAAGCCTGGCACTCAAAGCCCTCCCTGCCGTATCCTTCAGTGCCGCCTCTCACTCCCCACCTTCAGGCAGGGTGTTTCCTTCCTCAGGGCCTTTGCACGTGCTGTGCCTTCTTCCTGGGATGCCCTTTCTCCTTTGTTAACCTGTCAAACTCTTTCAAGATTCATTTTAACCATCTCTACAATGAAGCTTTTTTGGAACCCTCCATAATTCCACATGTACACACACACACACACACGCACACACACAGAAGTGACCACTGGCCTCCCTTCTTCCACAAGCTCTGCTGGGTCTCACCGGCTGTAACACTAAGGCTACACTTACTATCTGTGTGCCTGACTCTCCTCCTAGACCAGCAGGTCCCTGCAGGCAGATCCTTGTGGATAAGGCCCCGGGGCTGCTCTGCTCATCTCACAGTTCCTAGCATCTGGCCCAGAAGTCGCCAGTGCCGGTGGGAGTTTTCAAAGTGAGCGAATCCTACCATTATCTGCTCTGGGCAGAGACCCCAGGGGCTCAGGGGGACCAAATGCCACTTAGCCAGGCAGCTCCCAGCTCCACCCATGGAACGGAAATCCTCTGCCACAAGGCCCGCCAGGAAGCTCACGCGACCTCTGTCCACTAAGTCCCGTGCTGGACAACTCAGGGTCTGGGAGGAGCCCCATTTGAAAAGACAGCATGTCATTAAAAAACAAAACAAAACAAAACAAACCTCTCTAGTAGCTAAAATCAGGTTAATTTATAAAATTCTACTAACTTGAGAGAAAACCTGAAATCCAGAGAAATGATAATGTCTTTAAATTGCTTCAGAGACTCAGAGGCCGCGCAGCTAGACAGGGCTTCTAGGCTGGGGAGTCGAGGAAAATGGGCCCCGGTTCTGAGACATCCTCCCTACCCCTCTGGGGAGCCCCCGAGGGGGCTCAGGCCTGACTGGGGCTGGGAGCCTGGAAACGTGGGGACTCCTAACTGACACACTGTGATCTCACCTCCTCCTCCCAGAAGCCCCCAGGAGGCCCAGTCCTTCTGAGCCCAGAAAGCGGGCTTTCCACTTGGTCAGCAAATACTTGTAGAATCTTGTTGAACTGAGCGACAGTAATCCTCACTGTAATTATCGGGTCCACGTCGATTAACACCTCAGGGACTGTTTGCTTATTCAGTCCCTCAATCATTCCTTCACCCCAACTCACTGCCCTCTATGGACCCAAGCTGGCAAGAGCAGGGAGGGGCAGACTCAGACCCTGAGTGTCCGGGACGGGACTTAGTAGAAAGAGATCGCGAGAGCTTCCTGGTGGGCCTTGTGCGACGCGTGGGCGAGGGAAGCACCTGACAGGCCGCCTTCACCGAGTCCCTGACCATTCGGGGGACACCTAGTCCCCGTCAGCTGAGACCAGGATCGCGGGTGTGGGCTGCCCAGGCTCCATTTCTGGTCTAACCTCTTCACCTAGGCTGGGACTGGGCCTCAGTTTCCTCATCTGTAAGACGGGGGCTCCCAGGGCTGCTGTGAGGGCAACATGAACGCATACGCGTGAGTTCACGCCAGGACGGTGCCTGGCACTCACCATCACAATTCCATGGCGTCGGCACCAATACATCTGTTTGGCAGAGAGAAACAGTGCCTTGCCCTACCCCCCCCCCCCCCAGCCACAGTGCAAACCCTGGTTGGGGAGCCTGGGGAGCTGTCCCTGGCCTTCGAGATGGCCCCGCCATTCTGTGCCTCACAGTGGGCGGTTCTCACACGCTCCACTAATACCCATATGGTTCCGACGTGTCAAGGCCAGATTAATCCGCGCAATGAAATAAAATAATCTTTAATAAGAATACTAATCACCAGGCCTCAGGAGCCCAGAGACCTGGAGGCAGAGCTGGGAATTAATGGCCGAGACAGATGGAGCAGCTCTGGGCTGGGGCCCGGCCCGGCCCGGCGACCCAGGGTGCTTCCGGAGCCTGCCCGCGCCCGCCCGAGTCGGCTGTGGGCCAGGAGGGGCTCCGGCTCCGGCTCCTGCCGAGGGCACCTTGCCCAGGCCGCCCGTCAGGCCAGCAGCTGCCCGAGGCCCCGGCCACCGCTCTCTTCTCCCCCGCGAAGAGCTTGAGATTTGACAAATAAGGTGTCCGCCCGTGGACGACCACAGGAAATTAATTCTAAATCAGATTTTAAACACAGCCAGGAGGCAGGAGAGCGCAGCGCACGTGCCCCTCCTCTGAAACGAGACTCCGATATTTATAGAAAGATGATTAGGGCCACAGAGGGTGATTTATAGTCTGTGTCCAGGTGACAGGAAGGACGGCCGCTGGGACTTCAGACTCTGGCTGTGGCTCCACTGGGGGACATTCTCAGAGGTCCTTCCCCTCTCTGGAGTGGGGGCCGGAGGGGAGTACAGCCAGGTGTGGGGGTAGGTCACTGGGTCAGGAACTGTGAGGCCTGGGGAGCTCTCTGGTGGGGGAGCCGAGTTAGTCGATCACTCCTGGCTGTGTGCCCTTGGGCCAGTCACTGCACCTCTCTGGGCCTCTATTTCCTCGCCAGGAAAGTGGATCAGTTCCACACGGGTGACATTCTTCTGTGGATCTCCGAGGCCTGAGGGTAGTCTCAGTAAGGCCTCTAAGAGCCCTGTGACCACGTAGGTCCCTTCTTAGGAAGTCCCAGCCCTTCCTGTCCTCACTGTGCTCAGAGAGAATCATTCGACGGAGACAGCCAAGGGCTCCACAACCTCAGGAGGCCCCACTCGGCTTGGGCAGAGGGGCCACAGCTCTGAGAGGACCCCCTTCAAGTAGCCACAACCAGGAAGTGCGCCCCTATCTGTTCCCAGCTCCTACTTGGTCCCCCTTCTCCCCACTCCCAGGCTACCCCCAAAGGAGGGGGAGGGGGTGGGGGACACAGGCCGGGTCTCCAAGGGCCTGTGCTGCCTCTTCAAAGGTTATGGAATCACAGAAGCCCACCCACCCAGAGGGCTGAGGAAAGTCTCCTCCTGTGACTTAAAACTGGCCCGGCCCGGCCGGTGTTGCTCAGTGGACTGAGCGTCAGCCCATGGACTGAAAGGTCCCAGTTTGATTCCCAGTCAGGGCACATGCCCGGGTTGTGGGCTCAATCCCCAGTGGGGGGCGAGCAGGAGGCCACCTATGGATGTGTCTCCCTCACATCGATATTTCTATCCCTCAGAAAAATCAATAAAAACGTATTTAAACAAAACAAAACAAAACTGGTTTTGTGTCCTTAAACCTCACTGCCTGAGTGCATTGTGAATTAATATTTTAATAAAACCTGTCATTATCTTGCAACGGGCATAATTATGTTGTATTGTGATTTAAATGTACAATTCAGAACATGCTGCCATTCCTAGCCCTGCTCTGCCACCTCTTCATTCTATTTTACTGACACGCCAGCAGCGCCAAGAAACGGGCATGGCCTTGGCCCCTCCTGGCGCTGGGAGATGCTGCTGCTTCGGCCTCGGGGTTTCCACCCGGAGCCCAGCCCTTGACGTGCTGCGGGACCTTGGGCAGGACGCATTCCCTCTCTGGGCTCCGCTTCCCATCTCTGTCGAATGAGGAGGTTGGAGCAATACCCGAAACCTCTGAGCGAGGCCCCGCCCCACCATCAGGGGTCCAGGCTCCCTGCTACCAGCAAGCGCATCTCAGGGCACACAGGGCAAGCGAGTGGTTGCTTGTGGGCTAAATCCAGAGGCGGGGGCCGGGTGAGCCTGTCCGAGTGTTACCCAGGGAGGAGGGAAGAGGGGCTCTGGAGTGAGACAGCCTGGTGTCAGGTCCCTCCTCTGTGACGGAAGTCGAGGGGCTCAATGTCTCACAGCTGTACGAGGGGCAGAGTACTTAGCTTTGGGAACTACTGTAACAATGAGAAACCCGGGAACCCCCTGAAGGCAGGGACCCCCTGCGCCTACGTTCCCGGTGCCTGGGACACGGTAAGGTGCTCAACAGAATGAGGAACGGACACGATGTGCAAGAATCATTTAGTAAAGTGTCTGGCACATGGCAAATGCTCAAAAAATTGTCACTAAAGGACTTCATTATGTCCGTCAGAATGAGGGGGTGTTGGAAGCCAGCTCTGGTAAGAAAAGCAGTTGGCGTGGGCCAGGGATGGGTCCCAGCTCCACCTGTCACCAGCTGTGGGACCTCAGCAGGCGACACTACCTCCTGAGCCTCAGTTTCCCCATCTATAAAATGGAATTATAATACCTGCCTTGCTACAATAAGCAAATGAACTGACGTGTGAGGAATTCCCTTGCAAGCTGTCAAGGCCACAGGGAATCTGTGATAGAACCAGGAGAGGCTGGAGCCCTGAGGAGCCTGGCACACCAGGCCACAGAGGGTAGAACAGATCCAGAAAGAGGCAAATGTCACGGAAGATGCTTTGCGTGTAGGACCCAGGAGAGGTGAAGCCTCACAGCAGTTGGGAGTGTGGGGACAGATTTCTTAGGGAAACCAGAGAGCTCCAGAGAGGAGCCGGAAAGGGCCTGGTAGCTGGACGGAAGACCCTGGCCCAGAGAGTGGCCTTGTGCATCACCCGGAACTGTCGTCCTCAGTCCTGCAAACACCAATGGCCTTTCCTGCAGGCTACGGGCAGAAGGACGGTGCTGAGGGGGCCTGAAGTTCCCACTCACTGTGGCCTTAGGGCCTGGGTGGTAGCAGCGAGGGCTAGGAGGGTGTGCCTAGTGGCCGACAGGGCCCTGTCCCAGTTTGCACTGGGGCTGTCGGGGACAGCTCTCGTCTCTCTGATCCCTTCGCGGGCACATTCTCCTCCCCCAGGAGAACCAGTGGTCCCCAGAACAGGCTTCACTGTGCTCTGAGCGGCTGAACTGCCATGTGTCCAGCCCCCGGGAAGGCCAAGGAAGGGCAGAGGGCAATTAGGCCGACACCAGTAACAGCTGGGGTGCCAGCTGTCTGTCCACAACTGCTCTCCAGTGTTTCTGGGCTCTCAGGACACCCCTTGCACTGCCCCCAGATGGGGGTCGGCTGAGCACGCGCACGCGCACGCGCACGCACACACACACCCGCACACACACCCCCACGCGCGCACACACGTGCCCTGAGGTCTGGGAACAGGTGCCATGCTATTTCATGCCCGGTGCGCTCAGCTGTCCTCCTTCTCAGGGACCCCGGTTGTCCTCTCCCACAGGTCTTTAGTAAGACCCTCCTGAACACAAGCAGGCTGCTCCAGGTGCCATGACACACCAATCTAGACGGTACCCCTGCCGGGCACCTTCCCAATGGCCCCACACTCGCTCGCTCTCCCGCGGCCTGGTGCCACCTCCCTCCACCCCACAGGCAGCAACTTAGTGGGTTAGAGCACGAACTTAGAGCCGGACTTCTGGGTTCAAATCCTAGCTGTTACGTCCTAGCTGTGTGACCTTGGGGCAAGTTGCTTCGCCTCTCTGTGCCTCAGTCTCCTCATCTGCAAAACCAGGATGACAGTAGTTTCCATTCCAGAGGGTAGTTGTGGGGATTAGATGTTAGTATGTGAAAAGTGCTTAGAACAGCGCTGACCTAATTGTTCCCCCACACAGGTGTACCCAGTAGCACACCCAATCACACAGGACCTGTAGGTGTAGCTCTCCACAGTGCCACAGAGGGGACCACCTGGCTGTAGTGTGTTTGCCTCCCTGTCCCCTCCCAACACACACAGGTGGCCTGTGTGTTTGCTGACACAGGAACAGGGGAGGCTCACCCACTATCCCAGGTGCTGTGTGCACTATGGCGACCCCCCTTCCCACCAGCTGGCCCCCGAGGGGCATGCTCACCCACACAGGCATCCCGCCGCTCCTCATAGCCCGCACTGCACACGCATTTGCCAATGGGCACCAGCCACTCGCCCTCGGCACTGCAGTACATCTTGGGCGTGTCCCGCTCCTCTGAGTGCCGCACACACTGGCCCCGCACCTCCACCAGCGAGGATGAGTCGGCCCCTGTCACCGCCTCCGAGAAGGCAGCCAGGTTGCGCACCATGGTGGGGCACTTCTTGTAATAGATGCGGAGGGACAGGATGGCGAGGCAGGCCCCAATGTCCTGGAAAGCCAGGTAGAAGCCGCGCCTGCTGAGCGGGCCCACTCCGCGCACCTCCGTGTTCAGCTTGAGGCGCCGCACGCCCAGGTCAGCGCCCGTGAAGCTCTCGTCGGCCGCGATGGTGTCGATCTTGAGGAACTGGCTTTCTTGTGTGCTGGCGCCCAGGTCACGGTCCGACTCCAGGTAGTAGAGGTTGAAGGTCTCCTTGCAGGTGCCCAGCACGCCGGGCATGCTGTTGCAGTCGCGCAGGGTAAACTTGATCTCGGCGTAGACACGCCGGGCACCGTCGCGGGGCACCCAGCCGGTGCGCAGCCAGTTGTTCTGGTTGGGGCTCATGACGTTGCACACCTGGTACGTGTGGATGGGCTGGAAGGACTCGTCCACCTCGTTGATGGAGTCCCACTATGGGCAGAGAGAGCACAGCCAGCTGAAGTGAGAGTAAGCCCTTCGCCTCTGTGCCCGTCACCCTTGCCACATGCCACATGCCCTGTGCTGGGGGCGTCCTGGCAAAGAAGTTGGAACATTCTCTGCCCGGAGGAGCTGACCTGTTCTAGTGCATTGTGACAGCTGCTAGATGGAAGGCACCCTACAGATGTGGCTCACAGAGAGCCACAGCCTTCTGGGGAAGGGTTATTGATTGCCCGTGCACAGATGAGCCAACAGAGGCTCGGACATATGAGCCCCATGCCTGAGGTCACATAACGAGTGAGTGATGGAGTCAGGACTGGAACCGACCCCAAGGCTGCAAAGCTTTGACCTCCTTTCTGTGTGACTACTCCTATCACACGAGGGTGAGGGGCTCGCTGCGGGGAGTCAGCAAGCCCACTGGACCAGCTGCCATATCAGCAGCCAGAGGAATCTTTCTTTCTTTGTTTTTTTTAGTTTTTTTTTTTTCATTATTGATTTAGAGAGAGAGGAAGGAAGAAGGAGACAGAGATAGAAACATCGATGAGAGAGAACATCGACGGGCCGCCTCTTGCATGCCCCCCACTGGGGACTGGGCCCACAACCTGGGCATGTGCCCTACCGGGAATCGAACCGGCGACCTCTTGGTGCATGGGTCGATGCTCAACCGCTGAGCCACACCGGCCAGGCCAGAGGAATCTTTGTAACGCACGGACCTGACCGTGTAGCGCCCCCACCTCAAATCCTTCAGTGGCACCCCTGCACGGATTCCAATTCAGTGACTGATGACGGACTCTGTCTGTCCTACTCCTCATGGTGGTCCCTCAGCCCCTGCCATGGGCTGAGGGCTCACGGGCTGGCCGGGGTTCCACTGAAGAGAATACCAGGGTGGGGGAAAGTGGGGTGTGACGGATTCCGTGCCAGGTGCTGGCCGGGCATCACTGATTCAGAAATCAACCAGACTCCATCAACACAGTGAATGGGAGAAAATATTTGCAAATCATGTTATCTGACAAGGAAGTAATATCCAAAATATACAAAGAACTCCTACGACTCGGTAACAAAAATACAAACAGCCATATTTAAAAATGGGCAGAGGACCTGAACAGACATCGCTCTAAAGAAGACGTATAAATGGTCAAGCAGCACATGAAAAGAGGCTCAACATCACTGACCATTAGGGAGTTTGAATCAAGAGCACAATGAGACACCACTTTACACCCATTAGCTGGTATCAAAACAACAGAGAAAAAAACAAGTCCTGGTGAGGCTCTGGAGGAATGGGAACCTCTGTGCCCCGCTGGTGGGGACGTACAATGGTGCAGCCACGGCAAACCAGGATGGCAGTGCCTCAAAAAACTTAACAGAATCACCATATGGCCCAGCAGTTCCACTTCTGGGCACACACGCGGAAGAAATGGAGGCAGGGACTCAAACAGGTATTTGCACAACTGTATTCATAGCAGCCAGAAGGTGGAAACAGGTGCCCATGGACGGATGAATGGACAAACAAACACGGTCTATCCACACAGTGGGATGCTATTCAGCCTAAGAGGGAATGGAATCTGACACAGGCCACAACACAGGTGAACCTGGAGGACCCTGCACACGACCGCACCCAAAAGGACAAACACGGCATGTCTCCACTTCTGGCACGTCCCTAGAGTAGTCAGATTCACAGAGACAGAAAGTAGAGGGGTGGGGGCCCAGGGCTGGGGGAGGGGAGTGGGGAACCATAGTTTAATGGGTACGGAAGTTTCCATCTGGGAAGATGAAGAAATTCTGGAGCTGGATGGTGGTGATGGTCACACAACAATGGGAATGTACTCAGCGCCACTGAACTGTGCACTTAAGATGGTTGAGATAGCCCTGGCCGGTTTGCTCAGCGGTTAGAGCATCAGCCCGCGGACTAGAGAGTCCTGGGTTTGGTTCCCGCTAAGGGCATGTACCTCAGTTGCAGTTTGTCCCCGGCCCTGATTGTGATCGTGTTGGGGGCAACCACTTGATGTGTCTCTCTCATATCGATGTTTCTCTCTCTCTCTTCCTCCCTTTCTCTTTCCACTCTATCTGAAGATAAATGCAAAAAATGTCCTCGGGTGAAGATAAAAAAAAAAAGGTTGAGATAAAGAGTGGTACATTTTACGTTATGTGTATTTAACCACAACCTAAAGAAAGAAGTGACACCAGAACTACTCCCTGCCCTCGAATGCCTCACAGTCCACCCCACAGACGGGGGGGAGGGTGACACGCCAGAAGGAGAGGGCATCCAGGGAGTGGGGAGCAGAGCTTTCTGTGGGGCCGAAGCAGGAACCCCTCGCAGGGGTGGGAGGGAAGAGCCCCAGCGAGGCTGAACATATAAGCAATGTGCTGTGAGCACCAAACAGCCCAGTTTGGACACACAGGATCATGTGGAAGAAGCAGTGTTAACCTGCTGTGTGACCCTGGGCAAGTCGCTGTTCCTCTCTGGGCCCCCGTTTCCTCAGCTGCAGAATGCTGGTTGGCAAGGAGCAGTCACTGGCAGGCTGAGGACTCCTGAGGGCTCCGAGGAGAGTCTGGGAGCCAAGGACAGACGGAGGGGACGAGCTCTGGGTCCCTGTCCCAGCTCCACCAGAGATGCAGTGCCTTGGCCTTCTCTCTTAGGCCTTTATGTGCAATTGTCCTTGAACTAGAGATCCTATTACTTAATCGAGGGCAGAGGAGAGGCAAAGACCACTCCTTGGGAAATAAGTCAGAGAAGGATGGGTACCGTATGATTTCACCTACATGTGGAATCTATAGAACAATATAAATGAACAAATAAAACAGAAACAGACTCACAGATACAGAGAACGGACTGAGGACTGCCCCATGGAAGGGGCGTGGGGGGCTGGGTAAAACAGGTGAGGAGAGTAAGTACAACCGGTAGCGACAAAGTAGTCCCGGGGATGTGGAGCACGGCACAGAGAATGTAGTCAGTACCACTGTGATAACTGTGTGGTGCCAGGCGGGATCTGGATTTATGGGGGAGGGGGGAGCATTTCATAAATTATATAAATGTCTAACCACTGTGCTATGCACCTGAAACTAATATAAAACAATACGGAACATCAACTGTAATAGAAAAAATAAAAGAAGTAGAGTCAGAAAAAAAGGGGGACAAAAGAGAAAAACAATCCACCAATCCTCGTGGGGCCCTGAGAATCCGTGGGGTTCTGAGCTGTTCCACAAGGTGCTCGAGCAAGGACCACGGGCATCTCGTCTTTCCTGCCTGACAAAGCCCCTCTGTTCACCTCAGCTTGGCCAGCTGCGTGGTCTGGACCCTCAGCACCCACTGTAAGACGGAGGGCAGGCAGGCCCACTGCAACGAGGCTTCCAAGGATGGGGAACAAACCTGCAAAGTGCTTAGCTGGGGCCTGGCCCAGAAAGGCGCCCAGGGAATGGGACAGAGATGATGCTGAGCATCCTCCAGCTCACCTGTGCCTGCCCCTGGGGACCACTGGGGAAGAAGTCCAGGGCGTGCCAGCCTCACCTGAAAGAGATCGTGCTTCCTGCACCCCCACCCCAAGAGGACCCCTACCCTGCACCCCACATGGCAGCTGTGGCCTCCAGGCAGTGCTGTGTCACATCTGGGGTTAAAGTCATTGTCACAATTAATAAAGCACCAAAGAGTCAGACAGCTGCTCCTTGTCTGTTTCCTGCCAGGGACTGGGATAAATTAATCAGCTTTATTCGAGTCTGCTGCAGCTGCCCCGACAATGCCGATGGCCTGACCTGGTCCTGCCAGCCCCAGGGCTGTTGCGGGTGCCAGAGTGGCCGAGTTCCTGGAGGCGGGTGCAAAGGTGGAGTCAGCCTTGTTCTCCACCTGGGGCACACCATCCCCTGCGGATGCTTTCCCACCCCAGCTGCCGCTGCAGCCCCTGGCACACTCCTCCCTCCGCCCCATGCCCTGGAGCTCTGTCTTCTTCCCAGAACAGAATGCGGTGAGCCAGCTGTGCAGCCCTGGGTTTGCCACATCCCCTCTCTGAGCCTGGGGCTTCTCACATGTAGAAGGGGGAGCCAAAGCCTGCCCACTCCAGCTACTCCAAAGGCTGGGAAAGGCATGTGTCCTCCTCTAAGGCAGCTGTCACTTCACCAGAGGTGAACCCACCCAGAGTGTGGAGGGAGGGGTGCAAAGGGAGGGGCACAGCCTGGTTAAAGGCGTGGGTTGTGGGGCCAGACTTCCCCTGACCTTAGCAGAGATGCGTAACCTCCGGAGCTTCTGGTTTCCCACCGGTAAACAGTCCTTCTCACGCATCATGTCACAGACGCCCGCTCCATGGAGCCGGCCGTTGCCGGCCCCCCGTGACAATCGAGGACGTTGAGGGGAGGACAGGGATTTGCCTGAGTCACACGGATTAGAGGCAGCAGAGCTCCAGCTCATCCAGATCGAGCACCTTGGCCTTCAGCCTGTGTGACCGGCCTGACCATCTGATAACTTTGCTGGTGCTGGAGACAACCCTGAATGTCTCTGCACCAGGGTGTTCAACGGACTCCAGGACCAGAGGGGTGGAAGGAACCTCCAGGACCGTGTCCAGAGGCTCCCTACCCAGCTGGGCAGGTGAATCACCCGGAAAGCTAATTAAACGCAGGATCCCAGGCTCCTCCAGAGCCCCGGATGTCAGCAGCTGCACGCTTCCCCTGGCAGCCTGGCCCAGCTGCAAGGTCTAGAGTCTGGGAACTCGGGGTCTCATCCAGCCTTCTCTCCCTGAACAAGCCCCACAGAGGTGGGAGGTGGTCCATGGCTCAGAGGACAGTGCTGGTTGCCTCCCAAACCTTCCCAGTGAGGACAGAGGCCACAGACGGCGGAAAGGACTCAACCTGGGCCCCAGGCTCAGAGATATCGAGTTCCAGCCCATCACCGGGAACCGTCTGACAACCAGCGAGGTATCTCCCAGCTTCCTCATCAGTCAAATGGGGTGGCTGCCCCCACCTGCAGGATTAGCAGTGGGATTAAATGAGATAGCATCTGCGAATTGTTAGGAGCTGTGTGAATATAGGTTATTATTTGTTCTAACTCCCAAATGGAAGGAGAGAACTCCGAGCCGTGTCCCACAGTCCCTGCAGACAAAAGAATCACCAGTGCGACTCAGAAGTCAGGTCATGTTCCTCACCACTTGAAATCCTTACCACTCCTTGTTACTCTAAAAGCCTAGTCCTAAGATCTGTGTGGGACAGAAGGACAGAGACAGGGGCCAGGGGCCAGGCCTACCCCTTCCTAGCTGCGGGGTGCCGGGGAAATGCTGACGCAGGCTAACGGCAGGCACCCACCTGCTCATGGGTCAGCCCCTGCCACTGGCAGAGCCAAAATCCTTTCCACCCAGGCTCACCCCCGGGGACGGCCACCTGGGGCCCGTACTGAGAGCAGATGACAGGGAGAGACTAAGGCCCAGGGAGACAAAGGGACTCCCCAGGGACCCAGCTTTTGTCTTCAGGCAGGGCGGACCTGCTCAGCCAGAGAAGGGGATCCCTACTGTCTTGTGGGCCCCTGGGCCTGCCCCTCCAGCTCCCTGAAGCCTGGTGTCTTCACTGCTACCTGGGACCAGCAGGGAGAAAGGGGCAGGGCTGTGTTCCGACCTCAGCACGGGTCACCAATGGCCTGGATGAAAACCCTACCCCAATAAAGACATGCTGCCTTCATAAATATTAACTCTTATCGTTATCATTGTTATTATTATTAACATCATTATCCCTCTGTCCCCAGGGCCAAAGTGTACACAAAAGAAGTTGTGTGCACATGACGTGTGCGTGTCTATAGGAGGGATGTGTGTGTGTTTCTGAGCACACTGTAAGAGGAAATTTAGGCGAGATACAATCATAATGTATACGCATGGCTCTGGTGACCACGGTGCGTTTAGTGAAGGCTCACCCCGCGCCAGCAGATGGGAAACGGAGCTCGGGGAGGTGCAGTGGCGACCCAGGGCCACCCAGTGTGTCACCGCAGAGCCAGGACCCCACCAGGCTCCCGCGCTTGCTTCGGCTTTCCTGCACCACTCCTGGGACCTGGACACGAGAACTCCGGGCGGTGCAGCCTTGTCCCTGAAGCACCCCACCACTCCTCAGGGGCGCAGGCGGGCGCGCCTCCCACGAGCACAGGACCCACAGGCACCTGACGGGCTGAACCCAGCGTGACCACGGAGGCGAGACAGGCCTGGGGACTTGGCCACAGAGGGGCTGGCCGTGCCACCCAGGTGGTTCTGATGGAAAGGAGCAGCAAGCAGGGAATCCAGGCTTCCGGGCAGCCCCCGGTGAAGGCAGGGCGCTGGGGAAGGGACGATCCTGACGCCGTGGAAGGCCTGGAGAGGGCCCTTCTTGGCCCCGTCCCCCGACAGTGGCATGTCTTACTACCCTGGGCACAGCCATGGCACCTCATGAACCTGTAGGCCCAGGACACAGGCATGAGGGTCCCACCTCCAGGGCCTGAGACATGAAGAATCAGTTGCCCAGCGCCAGGGGGGCTCTGCGTGCACCAAACCGTGAAGAAATCAGCAGCTCTGCCTAATTGCTACGTGTCCTTTGGTTAAGTCCCTTCACCTCTCCCGGCCTCTGCTGCTTCTTGATCTGTCTGATAAGACTCGATGAGTCGCAGCCTCTCTCCGCTCCCAGAGGGTTCACGCTGGTCCCACTGCCCACCACTTACCCCATGAGCCGGATACGTGAGCCAGCCCCAGTCCCCGTGGATGGTTGACGTGTCCAGCAAGTTCACTGCAAAACAGGAGACAAGAGCACGTTAGACCCTGGGACCGCCTTCCCTCGTCCCATAAGAGCAGCCGACCCGGCCACACCGGTCAGCTCGCAACATGAAACACTCTAGCTGCTGTCTCCACGTCCTTTCTGACTTGCCCTGTCCACCCAGACTCAGTTCGAGTTCTCTCCCTTCCCCGAAGCCTTCCTCTACCACCTCAGCCAAAGTGTGATCTTCTGAACTCCCAGATACGAGCTGCCCTGAGGGCCAGGCTGCCCCAGGGGCAGTGGGATGGCTCAGATGGGCTCGGGAGTCCAGGAAGCCTGGGTCAGAACCCCGGCTCTGCCACTCAGGACCTGTGTGTTCTGAGCAAGTCCCTTCCCTTCCCTGAGCCTCAGCTTCCTCCTCTTCAAACGGGGTGACAGTGGCCCTGTCTTACAGGGAGTTGTGAGGATGACTTGACCCTTACCTACTCATGGGACGTAATGGCATTCAAAGCTCCCACCAAAGTTCACGCTGTGAGGGCGTACCTTTCCCAGAGGACCGGCCCCGGCTTTATAATCATCGTGTCCCCCAGGAGATGCCTGGCTCCTAGCAGGTCCTTTGTGCACATTTGATATAGAGGAGTTTAGGGGAGCGGAGCTGCCTCTTGGTGAGCACCTGCCGTGAGCTGGGCTCTGCAAGGAGAGCCTGAGAGGCCTCATCTGGGACCCACACACCCATCCGAGAGGTGGTCATTCTTAGCTCCATTTTACAGATGAAAACAATGAGTCTCGGAAGTTCAGGAACGTGCCTGGAGCACCTCAGGGTAGCCAGCAGGACTGGCGCTCAGAGCACCTGCCGTGGCAACCGCAGGTAATACCACCACCCCTGGCAGGCTGGGCTCACGGAGGGAAGGGGCGCTGGCCGGAAAGCAAGACCCTCACTGGAGGAAGAAGAGCCCACAATTGGAGTCAGACACCTCTGGGTTCACATCTCAATACACCTGCTTGGTAGCAGGAGGTTCGATGAACCTCACTTTTCTCATCTGTAAAATGGGGATAATAATGTCAAAAGGTGGGTGAGGGTAAACTGTAAAGCCTGGAGTTAATGCCCTACCAAAGCCAGTTCCCTGTTCCTAAGCCCTGCCCCTCCTGCCTCTCTCCTTGTACCCCAGACCCACCCACTCACTTTTCCGTGATAAACGTTCACTAAGCTGTTAAGAAATTGGGCCTTGAATCCCAGGTCTGTCTCCAACTGCTGTGCGTCCTTGGATAAGTCCCTTCACCTCTCTGGGCCCCTGCTTCCTTTGCTGTGCTGGCGACATTCCTATGAGAGGGCTGTTGGTCCTCCAGGGCTTTCCATCTCTCTCTCCCCTGGGGCCCCTCTCCAGCCAGCAGCCACGGTTTCCCACTACCCCAACGGGCAGGCTTGGGCAGGGCACAGAGGGGTAAAGCCAGGCCCTCCTGGAACTTTCAGCCGGAAGGCTGGGTGTCCTTCTGCCTGAGGTTCGCATAGCTCCATGCCTGCCCCCGAAGATGGAGACAAGTGTCCTCAGGAAATGTTGGAGTGAGGATGCTCTTATTTGCTGATTTTCTTCCTCCTTTCCCCTCCCCACCCCACTGTGGGCGGGGCTCGAGGAGGCTGGCTGCAGAGAGGGCTGGCAGAACCAGGGAGGGGCCTTGGTGCTCCTCCCCAGGTCCCCAGAGGCCAGGTAGGATCAGGGGATGGAGTCAGTGTCCGCAGAGGGATCGCCCCTCCTGAGCCGGCCCACGCCAGGGGGGAAGGCAGAGAAGCCTTCCCACCTCCCTCCCTCCCTCCCTCTCAGGCAATGGAAAGAAAACTGGGTCAGGCAGCTCTCTCCTGCTGCCTGGTGGGAGGGAGAGGGGCCCCGCACTGCAGTTTCCCCCAGACCAGCAGGGCCTAGTTTGGGGAGAGGGAGAAAGAGACCCGTGGGCTCCCCCACCCTCGCCCACCCTTCTCCATGCAGCTCAGACCTGCCCCCTCAGGGGGTATCTGAATGACTGTCCCCTGCTTACACTCCTCCCCCGGACACCCTGCCTCTAAGGCAGCCGCCTGCAGACCCCACTTTCCAGGCCCTCCCCTCTCCTGGGATGCCCCACTACATTTGCAGCAGATTCTTGATCAGCCAGCCAGGGGGCTCAGATAATCCAAAGATAAGTCAGAAGTCGATTCTATCGGATTCAAGAAGAGCTACAGGATTCCAAGGCTGCTTGTTCTAATTCCTTCCAGACCCTTCCCTGCCCCTCCCCTCGCCTCCTCTGTCCACTCTTCCCTACCTCATGTCCCCTCCTGGGGGTGGGGGTGCACAGAGTGTCCTTCATAGGCAGCTCCGGGCCCACAGGTGTTTCATCAGGGCTGGGGAGAATGTGCACACAAGGCCCACCTGGCCGGGGCCTGAGTCCCCAGGAAGAGTCACACCCAGGAGGACTGCATGGCTGGACCGGGGGTCTGTGTGACATCTGAGATGCCAATGCCCCTCTCCGGGCCTGTCTCCCCACGTGCAAATGTAAGGGTTGAACTACTAGAGGGTCTCTTAGGGAGTTCATTGAGCAAATCACTTAACCCCTCTGTGCCTCAGTTTCCTCATCTGGGAGATGTCCACAGGCATCTCTCGGGCCTACCTGCGCAGGCTGTTCTGGGGGATCCAGCGGATCCCTCTCCCGCTCTGAGCAGCACAGATAATTCCTAGGCCTTTCCCATTCGGCCGTGGTAGGCATTATGTGATTTCGTGATTTCTCCAGCACCGTCACCTTCCCCCATTCCATTTCGCTGAGACTAATACTTAAATTGATTTACATTCCCTGAGGACACAGCTCATGATGGTGAGGCTGGAGAATTCGGGGTGGCCAGGGGATGTCAGCCAGGACGCCAATGCCTCTGAGATCACCCCGAAGTGGTGGGTAATCCCCACTAGAGGGATAAAGGCCTGCGAGTTGGTGGGGGGTGGGGGGAATCTCTGCAGGTGTAGGGTCCTCCCCGAGCTGGGGGTGAGGCCTGGCACAGGGGCACTTGACCAGACTGGGGTAACGTCACCTTTAGGACCCCAGCTGGGAATAGAGCTCCCTCCTCCAGTTCCAACAGTCTCCCTGGCTGGGCCTGGCTAAGGGACTCCTGGCTGTCCCCTGGCTGTCCCCTGGCTGTCCCATGGCTTTCTGACCTGTGAGGGTAACCCCTGACCAGACTGTGTGGGCAGAGCACCCCTCCACCCGGCAGCCCTCCCTGCCTGCCTCTCTTTATGGGTCTCGCCTCTTCCCCAACTGCTCTCCCTCCCCAGAAACGGGCACATCCCCTCTCTCAGGCCAATGGTCTATCCTCCCCAAAGACCCCTCCTTATGGGACTCTGGTGTTTGCCACTGCAATTCTGGAGGGTGCTGGCTCCACCCCGAGGAGAGAGTTGAATCAAGGAGCTGAGGGTGCACCACCCAAGGTCCAGAGCCTTGATGTGGGTCCCCTCAGAATCCTATTGGGTGAAAAAGCTACTCCCTTCCCTGTATCCAACCCGGGAAAACTGCTTCTCAGACCACAGTTCTGAGAATCACTGACTGCCCCCTCCTGACTCTCCTGGTGTCTCAGGAACCTGAAACCCATCACTACCCACCCAGCTGGGCTGTTCCTCCTGCCAGTTCACCTCTCAGCTCCCCTGCTATGGTGCCTGCTCCCTGTGTGACCCGTTTCTGTTATTTTGTGTACATGCATTTCCGTGGGCATAAATGCATGTTTGAGGGCCTCCTTATATGTGGTGTCTGCCCACGAATGTGCATATTTTCAAGTGTATGCATCTGTACATGTGTGTGTGTGTGCGCACAAGTGGACTATCTGAATTTCTGTGCATCTGACAGTGGGCGGGGGGAGGGGGTGCTGTCCACGCACATGATTCTCTACAGGCCTGGGTCTATGCATGTGAATCCTGCTGTGTCGTCTGTGCATGTGTGCTTGAGGGTCTGGCTGTATCTCTATGAGCTGTCGGGGGGTGTGTGTGTGGGGGGGGGTGGGGGGTGGGGGGATCTGTGGTGGATCTGAGCATAGATGAGAAGCACTGGCTCTGGAGCTCCCTCGAATCTGGAAGTTCATTCTGCCGGGTGAGACCAGCTCTGCACCCAGGCATCAGCCCCGGGATCCTGCACAGAGCACAAGGTCCAGCTTCCTCTGGGCAGCAGAGGAGGTCTAGGAAGGGGCTGGGGCAGAACCCAGGGCAGCGTCCTGTGTGTGCGTAGGTGTGAGACCCTGCCTGGGGTTGGGGAAGCCTGGTGGATGCCCCCTCCCAGCTTTCCTTGTCCCCTCCCATCACCAGGTCACCTACTAGACCCTTTTGGTCCTGACAGTTCAGTTCACAACCCCTGCTCCAGGCTCTTTTCCCTGTGTCCCCTGAGTGACTGGACTGCCCCAGCCTTGTCCCTGGACAGGACCCTGATCTCCAGGGCCTGGCTTGCCTCAGTTCCCCCTCAGCTCTCTCCTCACTGGCCCTTCCTCCCAAGGCCGCCCCTTGCTGCCCACCCACGCTGCCTTCCCCAGCTATTACTCCCTGGCTGCAGTCCCTCCTTCTCCCCCCCGTCTCCAGCTTTCCAGCCCAGCCACTTCCAAGACTCTTAACCCCTGCCCCTCATTTCTGTCTTTCCCCAAACCCTGTCCTGTTCTCTCTGGTCCTCATTTCTCAATTCTTGGTCCCATTTCTCCACGGCAACCCCCACCCCCTTTTCCTTCAGCCCTCTGAATCTCTTCCTGCATCTTTGTGTCCCTCTGTCACGCTGTTCTCTGTCCCCACCCCATCCCCTGCCCTCTCTGTCCCTTCTCTCCTCTATACCTCTTCTCTTGTCTTCTGTCCCCATCCTGTCCCTCATCCCCAGCGTCTGATCTTCAGTTCTCTGTCCCCAGCTCCTAATCCCTCAGCCCTGTCCCCCAGTACCCCGTACCTCTTCCCTCATCCTCAAGCCTTCAGGTCCCTGTCCCCTAGTCCTGTCCCCTTCTCCATCGCTCTGTCCCTTGACCTCGGGTCTCTACCGCGGTGCAATCCCTATTTCCCCAAGCCCAGGGATCCCACCCCCGTTAGACTCCAGGGGAAAGAAGTTGAGCCTCGGGCAGCGCGCGCCGCGCCCCCGGCCCCCCCTCGGCCGCCCCCTCGGCCCCTCGGCCGCCCCCGCCCCTCGGCCGCCGCTCACCTTCTCCGCGCGCCGCGGACACGCAGGTGGCCGCCGCCGCCGCGGCCATGACGACCCAGAGCGCGGGGGGCAGGCGTCCCCGGGCGGGGGCCATGGCCGGGAGGGCGGGGGCGCCGCTCACCCTCGGGTCGGCGCGCTCCCCGGCTCTCCCGCACACCCGGTGGCCGGGCGCACACGCGGCTCCCAGCGCACACGCGGGCACCCGCGCCCGCCGCCGCCGCCGCCACCCCGGGCGGGGGCCGGCCCGTCACGGCGCCGAGCCAATCAGCACCGAGGTGAGGGGGTGGGGGACACGGAGCCCGCGCGGCGGACACCGGGCCCGCGGACACCGCCGCTGCACGTGCGCACGCTCGCACTCACCCGCCCGCACCTTCGGGGTAGCGCGCTCCCCGGGCCTCACGTTCGCACGTGGACTCGGAGCCACCGCGCCTGGCCAGTCAGGACGCCCCCGCGACACCAGGACACACAGACCCCGCGGGAGAAGTCCCCGTGCGCACACGCAAGGGCCAGACATGCACCTGCGTACTCAACTCTCTTACACACGCCCCGGACTCACACAGTGTGCTTCGCACGGTGACACGCTCGGATGCACACACACTAGTTCACCAACAGAGGCTCAGAGACCCGCGTGAAGACAAACTCAGAGAGCACTTTTAGGCGAAAACTCTCCCTTCCCCCACCCCCATGACTGGGCATGAAGGTGGCACACTAGTCTTAGAGGGCAGTGGTCATGAACACAGGCTCTGGGACCAGACACACAAGTGGTTAAATCCTGACTGTGTGGCCTCGGGCAAGTTTCTTAACCTCTCTGAGCGTCAACTTCCAGGTCTGTAAAACAAGGACAACAGTATCTATGTCCCAGGGCTGTTGTGAGGATTATATTCAAGGACTCAGACGAAGTGCCCAGGTACTGCCAGGCACACAGCCAGGTGGCTGGTAATGGCAGCTGTTCTTGGATAATGGGGATTAACACTCCCTGCTTTTTCCTCCTTTGACTTTCCTCACTTCTTGTTCCATTTCCAGGAGGAGGAGTCTCATCCCGGGAAAGCTGTGGGGACATGGGGATCCCCCAGCCCCATGAGCACCTGGTGGGCCACGTTGTCCTGGAAGCAGATGAGAGGTCTTCAGCTCCCAGGGGCTGGCCCTCAAGTGTGGGTGCCCACTGGGAACAAGTCCTGAAGCTGCCTCTAACTTCTAATGGGCACAGACTACGGCTCGGGGCCCTCTGACTGCACTCCCAGCTCCCGTGCTCCCTGGGGAAGCGTTGGACCCATGGCTGGAGGTTACATAGAATGAAAAAGGCTATTTGGGGAGTGTGTGCCGTGTGCCAGACCCTGCTTTAGGAGCTTTATAAACTTGCTCTACTTAAAGCGTCATACAGCCCTGCGGGGAGGTACAGCTAAGGAAGCTGAAGTGCAGAAAGGTCATCATTTGCCTTAGATCATACAGCTGGTTAAATGCTCGAGAGGTGCTCAGATCCAGATCCACTGGGCTTTAAAGCTCACTGTCCCCTGCGTGTCTTTGTTACAGAAGGGGATGACAGCTCGAATTAGGAGCCCTTTCCCAACAACTCAGGTCAACCGTCTCAAAGATGTAGCAAGGTCCCTGTTACCAGAGGCATTCAAGCAGACACTAGGTAGAGACTGTTCGGGGATGCTGTGAAGGGGGTGGGGGAAGGGGAGCAGACTGCACTGGACCCAGAGAGGCAAACACAAATGCCCACGGGAGACAGGCAGGCACTCTGATGAAACCTGCTAGGGCAGTGTTCCCAGCTCCAGACAACCCTGGGTGTGAGCCCAATTTTCTGCATTTCCGGGAGAAGTTGTACATCTGGATTTTTTCACGTGGTGTCTCCTAATATTGAAAGTTGGCAGCTAATGAAACATTGTAAGTATACCACAGGGTGGGCAAACCTGTGGGTGGAGTGGCCACAGCCCGTAGGACCCAGACTGTCCTTCAGGGCTCCTCGGATGGAGGAGTCCATGGCTGGCATCCCACTCCTGGGGCTCTGGGGGATGGGCAAGGCAGGGCAGAAAATGCAGTCAGGACACGGTCGCAGCACCCACGGGCATCCCCTGCCCTGGCCAGGGCTCCCAGAAATATGTGTCGGAAGGGGAGGCTTTGCCGTGGCGGGGGTTCCCCTAGGTAGAGGGGGAGCCAACCACACCTGGGTTGCGCCCATTTTGCAGCTGAGGGAGCTGAAGACAGCTGGGCTTCTGGAGCTGGGGCTCCTTGAAGGACTTGGGCACCAGGCGTGGTTCTCCGTCCGAGTCTGCTCCCAATCCGAATCCTCTTTAGCAAACTAAGGACTTCATTTCACCAAACCTTGCGCAGGGTAATGGCAGCTTGTTTCAGGGGGCTCCCCGTACCTGGGAAATCCCCAGGATGCCCCAGCCCAGGTGAGCTCTCTCCCCAGGATCTCTCCTCCCACCTGCTCCTGTTTCAAAGTGGCAACTTGCCAATCTGCCAGCAGGAAGAAAGAAGCCCTTAGACCTGGCTCCTGGAGCGAGAGGCATGTCGCCAGGCCCTTTGGAGAGATGGCGCCTCTCCTTGTCTCCTGATTGGTCAGGCAGCCGCAGGAGGGGGGAGGGCAGAGGAGAGGCTTCCTCAGCTTCACCATCAGTGCTGGACTCCCCATCTCTTGTCTCATTGAACCCCTGCAATGCAGGGCTTTCACCCCATTTTAAAGACACAGAGACTGAGACCCCTAAGGACTGACCGATGAGTGGGAAGCAGGTGCGGGATCTGGGGTGGCTGTATTTAGTCTGTCTCCTCTCCCCGACTGGATTCCTTCCAAGCCTCTTGAGGGCAAAGTCTATGGCAGGGTCCTGGCTGGGTCGTGCTCAGTCCTCCCAGAGCCCAGAGGTGTCCTGGGAACATTTGCTGAACGGCTGGGTGAATGAATGAGCAGACTTCCAGGAAGCCCACGACTTGTCCGGATTGCCCCACAGGTGTGCTAAGTGGCCTTGACTTCCACTCTCTGAGGGCTGAGTCTGAAAGTCCTCACCAGCTCGTTGGCCCAGCGGGACCTTGCCTTACAGAACAGGCTAGTAGGGGTGGCGTGGGCAGAGCTGGACTTGGCCGAGCTGGGCAGCCTCTGAGCCAGTCCTTCCTCCACCTCAGGGCCTCCCCAACCCTCATCTTTCCCTCTGGGAGTGGGCAGGGGGTTGTAGGGATCGTCAGATGGGCTGTACTACACATGGATCCTCCCAGGAGTGTTTCTTCTCACTGACTTGCTGGGCCTCAGTTTCCCAAACTGTAAAAGTGAGGCCACGCCACTGATGCAGAGTTGCCGTGAGGCCCACGCGAGTTCACAGCTGCAAAGGTGCTTGGGGACCTGGGCGGGTGGGGTCGGAAGGCGTTGCTGACCTGCGCGGGAGCGGGCGGAGCTGGGCGTTCTGCACCAAGGGGTCACCACTGAGGCAGAAGATGCGGTTCTGGCAGGAAAGATGGGTGGTGTGAGTGTGCCCGGCGGGGGCAGTGGGCAGTGGTGAAGTGCACCCATCCTTCAGCCTCCCTAACCCTGCCCTGGACGCCCCATTGCCTCAGCCTACCCCACTCAGCAGAGCCTAGCTCCTGCAGAGAAGCCTCTCCCCACCCCCTGCTCGCTCTCTGCTTGGCTCACTGTGTCAGGGGACAGTGGCCGGCCGCCCTCCCATTTGCGTTTGCGTGGAAACCGCTCCTTCCCCGCTGGGGCACAGAGCCCTGGGAGATCTTAGCAAGAGCCTGGTTCCCAGCCTGGCCCCTGCGGCTTTCTCGATGAGGGCCTCAGGAATGGGCCCGCTCCCCGTTTTCCCGAGTTACAAGGGGCACGAAGGGAGTGTGGTGTTGGCACTCCACTGGGCGGGTACTGGGGTTCTCATGGTGTGCTCCCGGGACGGAGGGGAGGCGGCCCGGAGTTGAGTAAGAGAGTAGCTTATGTTACATGGGAGAGATGCACTCGGGCCTCAGGGACTGTGTTAAAAGTGCCCATCCCACGAGGGGCAGGAGTGTCTAAGGCAATGATGGAAACACAGTGTGCGCCACACACAAAATTCCATTCTTTTTCTAGTAGCCACATTAAAAGAGTAAAAAGGAATAGGTGAAATTAAATGGAATAATATAGTTGGTACGTAAGACCAATTTATTAATCAGTTCACTAATTCCACAGCCCCACATCGAGTCCGCCTGTGGCACGGTGCCAGGGGCGGGGATGAGAGGTGGACCACCAGGTGCAGTCCTGGCCCCCCAGACTCCAGCCTCACAGGGAAGCAGATCATTACACAGGCAGTGACAACAGCCCCCTCCACGTGAGGGAATATTTCAGAAACTGCAAGCACCAAAACGTAAGATAAAATTTACAATTTAAAATATTTGTTGGATAGAAAGTCCTCTTTAAGCAGAAAATACCGAATGTAATTACGGTCTTTCTCGGTGGCTTGGAGTCATCGCTGTGAAGGAAGAATCACTGAAGCTTGATGTGGGAGGACCTAGAGCTGAGTTAGTCCACGTGGGACCGGAGGAGCCAGGCTGCCTGCAGGGCCCTAGAAGCGGTGGACCTCTTCCCCCTGGTCATCTGAGGGACCCCGGGCTCCTCTGCTGCAGCAGTGTCCCCATGTCTCCCCTCCCTCTGCACCTGCCAGCTGCCTCCTCTCCACTGCAGGGCTCCTGCCTCTGACCCTTCCCAGCTGCCTCCTAAGGAGCTGCTTCCCATCTCTTGCAGACGGAAAACAACGCGTGCTTGTTAGAGTTGTTGGTAAAGTAAGAGTCACTGGGTTCCAAGCGAGGGGCTTCCCCAGGAGGAAAGAGTGTGAGTTTAGGGTCAGTGACTGTGGCTGCTCAGAGGTCTCCCCTGCGTACTCCTTGCTGGTCTCCGGATAGTTGTTCTCAGGTTGGAGGGTAAGTGAGGTGTTGTTATAAATACATAAGAGGCTTATTTATGGCCAGGCATGCACAGGCTAATTGCTTTCTCCTGTTTACATGTAATCAATCACTTCCACAGTCTGGAACCCCTAGCAAGGTGCAGAATGGAGAGAAAACATGAGTGGATGCCATGGGCCCCAGAGGTCTGGCTGCCCTACCATCATTCATGTTCAAGGCTTCTGTGTCCTGAGAAACCCAAACCATCCCGTCGTCCCTCATTCTCCCTGCCCTGGGCCTTCTCCCTCCCTCCTCCACTTCTCAGCAAGCTTCTTGGAAGAACCACCTGTCCTCATGGGCGTCGTCGTCCTCCCTCAGTCTCTCCCCGTCTGTTATCAGCGCCACAGTCCCTGAAACACCATCCGCCCCAGACCCCACTCCATGATTCTCGGCCCCCCACCTGGTCCTCCCTTGACACCGCCCTCCACCCAGCTGTGCAGGTCAGGAACCTGAACTTTGTCTCCATCCCTCTTTCTCCATCAGCTGTGTCTCCCTGTGTCATCAGCTGGGACATCCCCAGTCCTTCGATTTCACCACCAGAACATACCTTGAATGCACCCACTCCCGCACTTTCTCTGAGGCAACTGCGCTGGCCACGCGGCCGGCCTCCGGGTGGGCTCCCCGGACCCTCAGTCACATACCACGCTGCGGCCAGAGGCTCGTTCAGGGCAGGTCGTGGCCAGCTCCTGCCGTGCCCTCCCCTCCCCTGACCTCCAGAGCCTCCTGCTGTTCTCTCTGGATAAAGACCCGAAGCCTTATCATGCTGCAAGTCCCTGTCCAGGGGGTCTGGACCCCGCCACCTCTCCCATCATCACCTCCTCCGTCTCTGCACCCTGGGCTCCGTGTGCAGCGCCACCTGCGCATGTGCGATTCCTTGACTCACATCTGAGTCACACGTTCCTAGAGGAGCAGGGAGGTCTACGCTCTTGCTGGGCACCCATTCCTCGATGCCCGCACCTGGGCAGCCCCATAGGACTTCTGCCTTGGCCTAGGCTCCTCGGAGGCCTGGCCCAGACCTGGAGCTGGGGCGAGGTTCTCTTTGCCATGACCTGTCTGTGTGACTCCGGGCAGACCTCGGCACCCGTCTGGGGCGCTGCTCAGCGCAGGGGGAGGCCCCTCAACATGGGGGCAACATGGCAGAATAGCCACTATTCTTATTCGTCTTCATAACAGCCTTTTAAAGTAAGTCCTGTTATTATCTATACTTCACGAGTGAGGGGAATCAGGTGGGGTGACATGATTTGCCCAAGATGCCGCAGCTACTGAAGTGAGCTGCTTGGGATTCAAGCTCAGACCTGCGGGTCCAGAGCCCACGTGGCGGCTGCGGGGGGAGAGGGCGGAGCACTCAGATGGGGGAGGCTGGACTCCGGGCTGGTCGCAGGGAAGGGGAGCAGGGCCGCGGTGGCCGTTGATTGGCCGGTTAGACAGTGGGTGTGCTGACCCTCTCTGAGCCCCTCAGAAGTCTGGGGGGAGGTCAAGGAGCTCACGGCAGAGGCCAGGCCGCCGCTGGGCTACTGCAGGGCGTGGGTAGGGAGGTCCTGCCAGGTCCAGGGTCTTCGGGAGCCGAGCCGGTCTGGCCCCTGGCTGTATTATTGAGCCAGAGCTGGGCTCAACCCCTCAGCTTGGTCATGGGATAGAGCAGGGGCCCTCCCTCTGGAGTGTCAGGGGAGGGGCTTCTGGGCAGCTGTGGGGGGAAGTCTCTAGATTGGCTGGGAGGCAGCAAAGATGTTGGGCTCCAGAGTCAGACCTCGTTCACATCTCAGGCCTGACCCTTCCTGTATGCTGTGTGTCTTTGCAAGGTCACTGTATCTCCCTGAGCCTCAGGGTCTGGTCTGTAAAGTGGGGACACCGCCAGCTGTTGTTTAGGGTGGTGATGATCTAAAGGGTGCCGGGCACACCGCAGGCCCTGGTGTATCCCAGCTCCCCCCGCCCAGCGCCAAGGCCTCCCTCGGGGAGCAGGAGGGACCCGGCCGTGGCTCGTTATCAGAGGTAGGAGCATTAATATCCCTGATATTAAAAAATAACCTTATCGTCATTCTGCCTCGTTGGGAGGAGATGAGCCCACATCAGCATTCTGGCAGATGGGATCAGCTCTATTTGCAGGAGAGAGACAGACAGACAGAGAAGCAGGGAGGGAGGCGGGGAGGGAGAAACAGCCTCTGTGTGTGTGTGTGTGTGTGTGTGTGTGTGTGTGTGTGTAAAAGAAAGTGCCCGGTGACAATGACTTGCTGAGGGGCGGGTGTGTATGATGGGAGGGAGGGTGGGTGGTGATGGCCCCTCTCCAGAGCAGGGGAATAGTTTTAGGACGGTGACTCGGTAATATCCAATATCGAATGTATTGAAATGCTAAGCAGCTCTCCAGATCTCTGTCTGATTTTCATTAAGACCGCGGAGGCAGAGGGTGTGACGGGAGGGGCAGTGGCTCCATCACTGCCTGGAGGCTCTGACCGCAGGAGCCAGAGCCAGGGTCAGGCCGCACGGCTGCTCCCACCGCCCTCTGATGCTACCTTCCCGGCCGCTGCCACCATGGCATGGCCACCGCACACGGAGGAGCCCTGGCTCTGTGCCAGGCACCTTGCTCAGGGAGCTGCCTCTGTCACAGCCCCTGCAGCCCGGTTGCCACCCCTGTGCTCCGCTGGGCCCAAAGCCCTCCCCCTGGCTCCTGGGCCCATTGGCTCCTCTGTCATCCAGGCAAAGAGCCCCTGTCCCGCCTCCATCCCATGCCATCCACCTGTTTTCTGAGGCTCAGCAGTGCCAGGATGGGGGCTGCGCTGGGTGCCATGTATGGGGACACGTCTGCTGCTGTCCAGGAACTGCTGTCTGACGGACAGTCAGACCTAGAATAGGTCATTTCATGGCATGGGGCGGGAACACTCAAGCTCCAGAGGGGTCAGGGGCGGAGGCGGAGAGGGGGGTGATGGTGAGCATGTGGGGAGGAGAAGGAGGGTTACAGGCCAAAGAGGGCAAGTGACTTCCCCAAGGTCACCCAGCTAGGAAGCAGCCAAACTGAGATGTGAACCCAAGGATATCTGACTCAAACTGTGTGTCCCCCTTGGCCAGGCGGGATCTGGGGAAGGAGACAGAGTGTAACTCAGAAGCTGGAGACCGTCAGTGGCCCGCGGTCACCTAGAAGGAGCTCCCGAGAGTCCAGCTGAATTTGGAACCGTCCCAAACGCATATTTACTCCCTGGGACGAGCGTGGAAGAGGGGCTGAGAGCCTGGGGCTGCTGGGGCCGGGCTGTTTGAATTCCGGCCAAGCTGTTCCAGCCTGGCCCAAGGTCGTTTGTTGGGGAAGAAAGGCAGCTTCTCCGGCTGCGCGCCCGCCCTGCCTCCTCTGAGCTGGGAGCTGGGGAGGCTGAAGGACGGTGCTCCTGGTGAAAGCAGATTACCCGGTGAGGGGCTGGCGGGGCGGGATGGCACTGCGGTGACAGGTCCGTCAGGCCCTGCCTCCGCCTCGCAGAGGGGATGTTTCCTGGGGCTGCTGGCGACAGGCCCAGGCTGTGGAGGGAGTGCTGATGAGGTGGAGACAGCCTGGCCCCAGCCTGGAGCAGGGATGGGCAGGGGCTCAGCCTCTGCCTCCCCGAAGAAGCCAGAGGAATCGTCCCACCACCAGCCCCTTTCCTGCTTCTACCATCCACTGACTCCGTCCCCTCTGCAACTGCCACTCCCCTCTCCCGGCCACCGCGCCTGGGGCCTCCTGCCTCCTGCCCACCTCCAGTCCCACCTGCACCCACAGCCAGGATCTCTCTAAAGCACCACACTCCCCTACTCACCACCTGCAGCAACCGCACTGTCCTGGGAGAACGCCCTGAGCCCGGCCCGAGAGGCGAAGACCTTCAGGGTCCGGCTTCTGCTGCTCTCTGAGGCTCCACCCCGTGCTGGCCTCTCTCGGCTGGGCCTTTGCACGGCACTCCTGCCTCCTGGCACCCGCCCCTCCCCTGCCATGTCTCCCGGGTGGGGGAAGGCAGGGGCTCGCTCCACTCCTCCTACAGGTCTCAGCTTGGATATCACCTCCTCTGTGAAGCCTTCCCTAAGCTGAAGCCCTGCAGCCTGTGTGGGGTCCCCAGCGCCCCCAGCACTTACCCCTTGATCCTCCTCCTCCTCCTCACAGCTCGTGTGTGAGACTCGGAGGCGTGTGGGGTGCGTGCTAAGTGTGCCCATGTTGCCTCATTCCATCCTAGCACAACCAGTGTGGAAACTGGCTGTTTGTCCATCTCACCCACCAAACTGGGATGCCTTATGATCACCCACCTCATGAAGGGGGGGCAATGGGCTCAAAGGCACCAGCAGGTAAGTGGCTGGTGTGAGCCAGGACTTCAAAGACCCTGACGACCCTCACGCCATACCACATCCCACCCTCGATACTGGCTTCGGGGGGCTGTTCTGGGTTCCGCTGGATGCCAGCCCTGGTCAGACAGACGTCAGTCAGCCAGGGCCGGCCAGCCCTCCCGGCAGCCCCAGACAGTTCTGAGCAGCTTCCCAGTGTGGCCAGGAGCTCCCCGCCCTCTCCTCTGGCTCTCCCGGCCCTGCACCTGCTGGAGGTCCTGACCTCTCCGTCCTGGCCTCCTGGCTCCAGACTCCCACCTCCTGCTTGTCCCCAGATCCCCATCTCCACTCTGCAGAGCAGCCTCCAGCTTGCTGGGTCCCTGCAGTGGCTGGGGACCCCAGCCCCGCCAGAGGCCCTGCCCGGCCCCCAGCCTGGGATTGGGCTTCTTCTGTGAGCCTGTCCCCCCTTCAGTGCTTTGAACCCCAACGTGGGAGCTTAGCGCTCTGGCTCCACCTCCTCTCCCCACCACCACTAAGGGGCTGGGGGGCTGGGGATGATGAAGTCGTCTCCGAAGAAGGAAGCTAAAGATGTAAACGAGCCCGTGAAATCCCCGATGACAGCCGTGACCACTGTGGCTCCAGCCATTAAACACGGAGCTTTAACGGCCCCTGAAATACACCTGGGGCGCTTGTCAGCAGCTCCTGCTCATCCCACGTGCACATGCAGGCCGTGCACACGCCTGTAAACGCGTGCACGACACCCAGCTCAGCAAGCGGTGTAGAAGGGTAGGATGGGGACCCTGGGAGATGGTTCCTGCAATTCCCTTGGCCTAAGGATGGGGGCTGGGGTCCAGGGCGGGGGCCCAGGCACCTTCCAGTCTGCATCCCTCACGCCTCCCATCTTTCAGATGGCGCTGTCTGCTGGCAGAGCGCTCCCTCACCCATCCCTGCATCCTTCCAAACGGCTTTGATGAGGGTCAGGTCCTATTTACTATCCGGCCCTCCCCTGGTCCCCCAGCACAGCCTCAAACATGCAATTCGGTGCCAGGCACACAGCAGGCACCAGAGGTGCGTGCTCACTGAACACATCCAGTTGCATCAACTCTCAGGGAGAATTCCTATCTGAGAACCTCGTGCTTTGTCTGGGGCTCACTGGGTCAGATTCAAAACCCTGGCTGGGGAGCCTGGGCTCTGAGTTCTGGCCTTGGCACTAATTCCTGTGTGACCTTAGCCTCCTGTGTGACCTTGACCTCCTGTATGAGCAAGGCCTCCTCTTCTTGGGTGTCAGTTTCCTTATCTGAAAAGCCCCCATCCTGCCCTAGTTACCAGGGCAGCCATGATGCTTGTCTGAATCACGTGGTGAATGTTGGCCAGTCTGAGGTCCCTGCAGCCTGGCCTGGGCGGTGACTTGGCAGCAGTGGGAGCTCAGAGCCTGCTGGGCACGAAGGGCTGAGAGGCTCTGTTGGGGGCAATCGTTTTTGTTCACACAGCCCTCAGCACAAGGCACAGAGCAGGTGTTCACGTAGTAGGAAGGTTGGTTAGTCTGAACTCAACCACCGGCTCCTGGAAGAGTGCCTTCTTCTGTGTCAGTTCCCCACCAAGAGAATTCTGTGTCCTGGCTCTTTTTCTTCTTTTTATAAGAGAAAATTTATTTGGGAAATCACAGAGGTAGAAGAAGTAATTTGTAGAAGAAATGAGCGTAGGAAACAAGTTATAGAGGTAAAGGAAGGGCCCTTGGAGCTTGGGAGTGAGGAAGGTCATGGTAATGCACCTGGGTGGAAGGAGAGGGATGGGGAAGGAGGAAGGGAGAGGTGTGGGCTTACTCCTGGGAGGGAGAGGGTCTGGGCCTCCACCCTAAGGGGTTTTTTCTTTATTGATTTTAGAGAGAAAGAAGGGAGAGGGAGAGATAGAAACATCGATGAGAGAGAACATCGACTGGCTGCTTCCTGCATGCCCCCCACTGGGGATTGGGCCCACAACCTGGGCATGTGTCCTGTCTGGGAATTGAACCAGTGACCTCTTGGTGCATGGGTCGATGCTCAACCACTGAGCAACACCAGCTG